>NW_028327172.1:150137801-151479468 GCF_987537825.1 Furipterus horrens | reverse complement strand
GGGCTCCATATGTGGCATTGTGTGTCCCCTGCCTGCCCATGAGCCATGGGATGAGCACACTGGGCAACAATCAGCAGGCTCTTCTGTTGATTCGTTGCTGTCTGGCTAGTCCTGGCTTTTCCAGAGAAGCATCTCTTGGTGCAGGGCAGCTTTGGATGACAGAGGTTGCATCCTCTATGTCTGTTTTAAAAGTATTTCCATAGCAAAAAGTTGTCTTTAATGTTTACACATCCAGCTTTTAGGCTTACACTTAAGTCATGACCGATGCTTGGAAATGCTGCTCTCTGTAGGCTGTTAGTATTTAAGACAGGACTGCCAGTCAAGTGACACTCTTAAACCAGACTGCTGCTTTGAATATTGCTGTTTTGCATTAAAATTCCTGATTAGCAATAGCCTTTCAAAAGTCACATGATGCTATGGGGTCAGATAACTTCATAAAGTTACCTCTGCAAAATCCCACAATGCTGGCTAGAGCTGCCAACAGGAAAAGTCTTCTCTTTGTGGGAAGGTCAAAACCCATGGATCGCACTCTGTGCAGACTTTGAAACAAGATCCACTGCTGCCTTCCATGGCTCTGAAGGAGAATCCTGCCTCTCTTACCAAAAGGAGAATGTTCCTGAAGAGTGCAACCTCTAGTCAGGCATCTTAATGGTCAGGTACAGGTGCTTGAGTCATCAGTGACCGTGCTCACCATCTCTACGGAACCTGTAGTACTTCTACTAGCCTTTCCTAAGTGAGTAGAGCTTGGCTGTTCACAAAGATCGGATGCAGACTGGTAAAAAGTTCAGAGACTCCCTGTTGACACCTGCTGAGACATCAGTAGTAATCCACAAAGAGGCAGTTGTCTTTGATCCTCCTAAATATCACGTTTCTGGTGGTTTTGAGGAGAGTGATCCATGAACTAACCCAGCTCATGGTACAGATAGGACCCAAGACACCCCAGACAGCAATTCCTTGAAGGGCCCTTAGAGTGCCCGGCCACCTGTTGTGACAAGCACCCTAAACACAGGTTCCACATTCTCAACACCTTTTGGTGAATTAGCCACTGCAAAATTCCACACTACACCATTATTTGTAAATGTCAGAAAAGAAAGTAACAGCTCTTCAAAAGCCAACATAGGACTGAATGTGTTTGTTCTCATTTAGTCAGTCTTGTGTCTTTGGGAAAGGAAAGCTGTTATGGTTCTGGCACCGTTGAAGCACTTTCTGCTGCAATCCTGAACAAGGCTGTTAGTAAAACAGAAGATAATGGCCAAAGAGAGGAAAGCAGCCTGGCAACTTTTGAAACTGCGAAAGAGCCGTGATGGGTAGATCAGCACTCCCCTCGTGCATCAGGTCTTTACATGGTGGTGTAAAAAAGATCTCTGGGAGCCAGTAGATCCTGAGGAATATTTGGAAAGATTGTTTCTCCTCTACCTAAGTAAGATGAGCTGGGGGATCTGAACAGGGGGTGCAGTGTAAGCCTGATGGTGCCAGACCCACAGAACCAGCGCAATCAATTGATAAGTGTCTGAAGAGCTTGAAGCCAAACATGATTGAACTGATTATGAGTAGATTATGGACCATGGGCCCCTCATGAACTGGGACTATGTCATAGGGGTAGAGTCTCCCAAAGCCACAGTAAAGGAGATAGTTGTGTGGCCCATGATGAGGCCAGACATCTTCACTGGTTTATGAGAACCCCAGAAAGGAATTCCGCTTTTTGGTCCTGCTGGGACTAGAAAAACACTGATTGGCAAGTGCATTGCTAGTCAGTCCAGGGCAACCTTTTCAGTATCTCTGCCTCCTCCTTGACCCCTAAGGGGGTAGGCAGGGGAGAAAATGGTCTGTGGGCGTTGTTTGCTGTTGCAAGGTGTTAGCAGCCAACTGTGATATTTGATGATGAAAACGATTCTGTGTTGTTTCAGCAAGGAGATGGTGAGCATGGGTCTTTTAGGAGGATAAAAACTGAATTCCTAGTTCAATTAGAGGGAACAACCACGTCTTCTGAAGACCTTATGCTTATGGTGGGAGCAACCAATTGGTCTCAGGAAATCATGAGGCTGCCTGGGGGAGGTTGGAGAAAAGGCTCTACATTTCCCTCCCAGAAGTCATTCAGGAGACAAATAGTAATTGATCTGATATCCAGGGAGCAGTGCTGCCTCTGTGAGGAGGAAACAAAGCTGGTTGTGCAGCGATCGGAAGGGTTCTCGGCCCTGACGTGACATAGCTGTGCAGAGAGGCTCGCCTTGGTCCCCTTCGCAGTTTACTGACTGCAGATATGGCCACAATGACACCAGATCAAATTCCTCCAGTAGCTTGAATTAATTTTGAAAATGCTTTCATTTCATTTTATTTAATTTTTGGTCTCAAAACCCCTTTATACTTTCTAAATTTAATTTTTATTGTATTTTTTTACATTACCATTTAGTTCCCTTTTACCCCTTTTCCCCCAGCAATCACCACACTGTTGTTCATGTTCACGAGCGCCTTTTCCTTTTTGTTCAATCTCTCCACCCCGACCTCCCCCCCTTCCACTAGCTGTCAACTGGGTGACCCAGTGTGTCTCCAAAGGCTTTAGAGCTTTGTGAAAACTGGAACAAGACATTTGATTGTGGAAAGTAAATAGGAGAGTTAAAATTAAAAGATGGCATCTTTAATGTAGTTTTCCCCATTCTTTAGCATGGGAAACTGGGGATTTATTAATTGTACTTTTAGTGTGTATTCTGAATCCAATACCTAAAATAAAATAGAATAGTGATAGCTAAGATTTTACAGTCGATTAACAGCCTGTGTTAATAGAAACTTGATTTTTCTTCCAGTTATTACCCGATACGTATACCTACTCATACAAAACACCAAGAAAGTTTTTTCTGTTGTTTCTAACAGGTCTTTTTCAAGATGTGTAATGGGATGAATAGCGAGCTCAATTTGAAACTAAATCTCATTTGTATATAAGGATGTATGATTTATATACTTTTTTTTTTTTAAATTGAAGAAAGGGTTTCTTCAGAAGACCACATAATTCTTAGTGCTGGCTAGCATAGTGGTTTCCATTTGAAACAGAGCTTTGCTTTCTGTGGTTTAACACATTTGAGATCTCACCAAAGCTGGAGTGAAAACGCCAATATTTACTTTGTCTGGTTTGTAACATGATAAAGTTTTCTCCCCTTACCAGGACTAATTAATAAAACATGTTCAGAAATAAAGAAAGAAGAAAAAGAGAAATAGATTTTTCCAAAGGATGTAAAAAAGATTTGGTTAAATAGAAAGATACATCATGTTTTTGTTGAGAAAACAATGTGGTAAATTCATACAATTTATCTCTAAAGACAATTCCAACATGATTTTCAGTGGGAGTTGTAGGGAATGGGAACCTGGGGAAATAATTCTAAAGTACAACTAACTGAAAAACAGAAATAAGGATATTCAATTTTTTAAAAGTAGCACACAAACAAAAGAATAAGCAGGGGACAAATTTCTCTCTACCAGAATGTAGAACACATTGTAAAACTGCAGTGTGATTAAAAAGTATGCTAACAAAGACAAATAGGGAAATCAGTGGAACAAAGCTAAAAGACTAGAAACAGACTTAATATGAATTTAGTATATGCATATCAGTGATTAAAGTACTAAAAAATATTTTCCTATGACATTGAGACAAGTGGCAAAAATAAATTTAAAAAATTACAGACCTCTCAAACACCACAGATCAGAATAAATTTCAATTAGATAAACTATTAAAATAATAATATAAAGGTTGTAGGGGAAAAAGATGAATGTTAACATGTACTAAAGAGGAAAGAATACCTTCTATAGAAGGCACTAAAGGTGGGAAATGAATAATTAATGATAGCTCTGACTACCAAAAATGGAACATTTTTATAAATACCACAAATAAAATTAAAAAGCAAATGATATATTTTAGAAAACATTTACAGCACAAAAGAAGGCTTTGTTTATTTCAATTTTAAATAACTGGTAAGCATAAAATGCTTGACTTTGTGAGCATCAATAATAATAATAATAATAATAATAATTAAGGGTTCCATGCACCAAATTTATACAGGTCATTTAAGGTGTTAGTGCCTAGGTTTAGTGAGCACATGGTGAGCAGTAACCCCTGTATACAAAATGTTAGATTCTTTTTTGAAGAGCAACATGCCAGCAAGAATCATAAATCTTAAAACGAGCACAGTCCTGGGCTCAGAAATTCTATTTCTAGGAACTTATCATAGGAAAATAAAAATAATATAACAATATATGCAAATATTTAGCCACAATGATATTTATATTAGCATTTTTAAGTAGCAAAACCTTAAAGTATTTTAAATAACAACAGGAGGTTTGTTAAATTACTTAACAACCAGTAACAATAATAAGTTCTAAACAATATATTATTAAGTGTAATTGAGAATTATATTGGAGAATTTCTAATGACATGAAAGTTTTCCCTAATATTTTAATTATGTAAAAATAATTTCTAATCAGTAAATTTTATGTATTTATGTATATATGAAATTATATGCAGCAAAATATTATAAGAGATTTTGTCTAGATTTTTTTATTATTTTTCTACAATGAATATGTGCTACATCTGAAATAAGAAAAAATAATGTTCTTTTCCTTTTTTTAAAAGAAGGGGTTATCCCTTACCTAACAACATACATAAAAATTAACTCAAAATTAATCAAGACCTAAGTGTAAGAGATATAGCTATAAAACTCTTAGAAGACACACCTGAAATTAATACCAAATAACACTGAATGTAAGCTGCAATTGAAAAAAAATTAAAGAAAGGAAGAAAAATACCTCATAGAAGAAAGCATAGGACCAAAGCTTCATGACACTGGGTTTTGCAATGAATATTTTCATGGATATAGGGCCAAAGGCACAAGCAACAACAACAAAAAATAAATAGACAAATTGAACCTCGTGAAAATTAAAAACCTTTGTGCATCAAAAGAAACAACAATAGAATAAAAAGGCAACCCATATAATGGGAGAAAATATTTGCAAATCATGTATATGATAAATGATTAATATCCAAAGTATATAGAGAACTCCTTAAACTCAACAATAGAGAAACAACCCAATTAAACAATGGTTGAATGAGCCTAAGAGGCACATATAGAACATTCCATCCATAGCAGCATGATAGATATTCTTTTCAAGTGCACAGGGACATTTTCAGAATAGAGCATATGTTAGGCCACAAAACAAGCCTTAACAAATTTTAGAAGACTAAAATCATACCAAGTATCTTTTCTGGCCACAACAGTATGAAATCAATAATAGGAGAAAAATTGGAAAAGCCATAAAATATGTGGAAATTGAACAACATGCTTCTGAACAACCAATAGATCAAAGAAGATATAAAAATGGAAATCAAAGTATATTCAGAGAAATGAAAATGAAACACAGCATGCAAAAACTTATGGTATTCAGCAAAGCAGTGCTAAGAGGCATGTTTATAGTAATAAATGCCTATGTGAAGAAAAAAGTAAGATTTCAAACAGTCTAACTTTACATCTCAAGGAACTAGAAAAAGAACAGACAAAGCCCCAAATTAGCCGAAGGAAGAAAATAATAAAGAATGGAGCAAAAATAAATGAGAAGACTAGAGAGACAATAGAAAAGATGAACAAAACTAAGAGTTGGTTTTTCGAAAAAATAAACAGAATTGGCAAACTTTTAGCTAGACTCGCCAAGAAAAAAAAAATATTCACGTAAATAAAATTATAAGTGAAAAAAAAAAGACATTACAACTGATATCACAGAAATACAAAGGATCTTAAGAGATTATTATAAAAAATTATATGTCAACAAAGTGGATAAGGTAGAAAATGGATAATTCCTGGAAATCTACAACCTACCAAGACTGAACATGAAGATATAGAATTTCTGTACAAACCAATAATAAGTAAGATATTTAAGCAGTAATCAACGACCTTCAATAAAGAAAAGCCCAGGATGGCTTCAAAGGTAAATAAATTCTATCAAACATTTAAAGAAGAATAAAGACCAATACTTCTCAGTTTCTTTCAAACAACTGAAGAGGAGGGAACACATTCTGACTCATTTTACGAGGCCAGTTTTACCCTCATACTACAGCCAGAACACTACAAGGAAAGAAAATTACAGGTCAATATCCCTGATGAACATAAATCCTCAACTAAATATTAGCAATTGAATTTAACAGTTCATAAAAGGGTCATAAACTATTATCATGTGGGACTTATCCCTTAGATAGGAGAATTTTAAAAACTCTCAACGAGCTGGGTATAGAAGAAACATACCTTAACATAATAGAGGCCATGTATGACAAGCCCTCAACTAACATCATATTCAATAGTGAAAAGATGAAAATATTTTTTCTCTAACATCAGGAACAAGGCAAAATTGTCTACTCTCACCACTTCCAATCAAGATAATACTGTAAGTCCTAGCCAGAGCATCTAGACTAGGAAAAAAAAAAAAAAAGACATTAAAATAGGATAAGAAGGTTAAATTGTCTATGGTTGCAGATGACACAATATAGAAAACACTCAAGATTCTAACAAAAAACTGTTAGAACTAATAAACAAATTCATTAAAGTTGCAGGATACAAAATCAAGATACAGAAATCAAGCCTATTTACAACATCAAAGAAACAAATTTAAGAAAAGAGGTGAAAGATCTGTACACTAAAAATGACAAGATATCAATGAAAGAAGACACAAATGGAAAGATGTCCCACGTTCATGGATTAAATGATTTAATATTGTTAAAATGTCCATACTATCTACTCAAAACAATTTACAGATTAAATGCAATTGCTATCAAAATTCCAATGTAATTTTCCACAGAAATAGAAAAAACGATCCTTAAATTTGTATGGAATGATAAAAGAACTCAAGTAGCAAAAGCAATCTTGATAAAGAAGAACAAAGTTTGAGGCATTGCACTTCCTGATTTCAAACTGTTACAAAGTTATAGTAATCAAAACAGTATGGTACTATAAAAAACACACACATAGACCAATTGAACAGAGTGAAGAGCCTGGAAATAAACTTATGCTTGTACAGTCAACTAATCTTTGACAAAGGTACCAAGAATACAACATGGGGAAAGGATAGATTCTTCAATAAATGGTGTTGGGAAACAATAAAAAGAGTGGTACCTAGAGCAGTCAAAATCATAGAGCCAGAAAGTAGAGTAGAGGTCATATAGGGCTTGGGGGAAGGGGAAATGAGGAGATGTTTAATGGGTACAGAGTTTCAGTTTTCCAAGATGAAAAGAGTTTTGGAGATGGATAGTTATAATGACTGGACAACAATCTCAGTGTACTGTATATCACTGAATTCTACACTTAAAAATGGTTAGGATGGTAGATTTTGTTATGTATGTTTCACCATAATAAAAAATGGAAACAAAAAAAAGGGACTGCTAGAAGTTCTCTTCTGAATCCAATCCCTGATTTTTCACTTAGCAGCTATGTGAACTTGGAAATGTTGCACCTCTGCCAGGGTTATGAATCAAATGGAGAAAGGAGAATATAGCATATTGTAGGGCTTGTTGTGTATATAGAAACACTTCACAAACTATGTCAACACCAGGTAAATGTGAGGAAATGTACTCTTTTGTGTCTCCAATGAAATAAATGAATCAGATCAATTTTGTAATGTGCTTAAAACTATGCCTGACACATAATAAACTGTCAGCTATTATTATTTTGCACTAAGGGGAGAGAGACAGAGAGAGAGAGAGAGAGAGAGATTTGTTTTTCCGCTTATTTATGCATACATTGGTTGATTCCTGCATGTGCCCTGATGGGGATTGAACCTGCAACCATGGTGTACTGGGATGATGCTCTAACCAAACTGATCTAACTGGCCAGGCATCAGCTATTATTATTTTATAATCCTTCCCTATGTAGCACAAAACAAAGTACATACATCATGAGCACCGCTGAGTTTTCTGCATCTACACCCACAGGAAAGATGACATTCAGAGGGCTTACGGTGGCCCTGCTCAATAATAATTGATTCAGGGTCTCTGTGAAGTTTATCCTATTATATTGCACGCAACAGTTCCCCAAGGGCCTGAAAGAGTTAATTAGCTTCCCTAACTGCCTTTGAGCACTGACCAGAATTCAGCTAATTTAATAAAAAAGCATAATGATTCCAGATTATTTATACTTTCAATTGTTTATATCAATTGTATAATAAAGTGAGGTATTTAACAATAACAGGTAAATACACTCTAGCTATAATGTATAAAGCTAAGTAATAGGTGAAAAGAAAAAACTAAAATGTACACGAAAGCACAAGTAGTTAATTTTTGTAGTAGGAAAGTATTAATCAAACTAGCTAACAGAATTCTTGTGGTACAGGTGAGCTAGGAAGGCCAATAACTCTTCTAGTCCTTTACCAACCAGGAATCATATGTCTTGGTCAGATTTATTTTCTGTAAGGTTTTATAGCAATTAACCAGTAATTTAGATAATTTAAGGGAAACTCTGAATGGAGGAGTAAGAGACGGAAAAACAGAAGAAAGAGGAGAGAGAGTGAGAGAGAATGCCAGGGGGAATTACTTTCTAAAAGTACCTATGAGTCCATATTGATAATAAATAATGAGAGAGAGAGAGAGAGAGAGAGAGAGAGAGAGAGAGAGAGAGAGAGAGAGAGAGAGAGAGAGAGAGAGAGAGCTTTCTTACAATAGAATGAAAGGAACTAATAAATGTAGAAGGAGTGGTGGAGTTAGAAAAATCACTGTTTAGCAACCATCATAATAATTCAGGCAAGAATCGTCAATAGGTACTAAACTAGTGAGTGAATGTTTCAGGAGGATCAGAATATTTATAGTCTGAAAGTATTCCCTGTGAGATGCCTATTAACTACAAAGGAGAGAACAGTCATTTTCCAGTGGAGAAGCCTGGCAGACATCACCTTAAGCAAATGGTCAAAGCTGACAACGGATAATGTGATAAACCTCCTGACGAGGTGCACTTGAGAAAGACAAGCATCACTTCCCTGGAACTGCTGCTCCAAATGCATCACCTGAATCCAATCATGAGGAAATACTAGACAAACCTAAATTAAGACATAGTCTACAAAATAAATGGTCTATACTCTTCAAAAATATCTATGTCATGAAAGATGAAGGAAGGCTGAGCAAATGTTCCTGATCAAAGGAGATGAAAGAGACATGACAGCTAAATGCACTGTGCTATCCTGGACTGGGAAAAATAGCTCTAAAGGACTTTATTGGGATAATTAATGAAATTTGAATGAAGGGTATAGGTTGAATAATAGTCTTATATCAATGTCAAATTTCCTGATTTTGCTCATTGTACTGTGACTATGTAAGTGAATATTATTGTTCTTAGAAAACCCACGCCAAAGAATTACGGGGTAAAGAGGTATGATGTCTGCAAGGAGTACTCTAATGGTTCAGAAAATATACACATACAAGATACATATAATTTACACATGTAATATTATAATATTCATTACATCCAATGTGAATATTTAATTAGATGGCGAGCAAGAGAATGACAAAGAAAATGTATCAGAATGTTAACAACTGGTGAATTTAGGTATAGGAAATATAGGAGATTTTGTTATTAGGCATGCAATTTTTCTTTAAGTCTGAAATTATTTGCAAAAATACAAAGTAATATTTTTTTTAAAAATGGTGATTGAGTTAATGCTCTAGAACTTTTCCAGCTCTAAGGGTTTCTGAACTGAAATCCATTAGTGGCTTGTCACAGTATAAACCCAGAACTTTGCCCCCGGCCTCCTCCAATCCCCCTAAGCCCTTGCCCCATCACCACTGTTGTCCCCACACGCCTGCCCTTTTTGTTTCCTTCCAATGTCACAATGTAAAACAACTTCCGAGTTCTTGTGAGTGCCTCAGAGATAGGGGAATGAAACTTCTGCTATCTACTTTATCCCTTCTTTTTTCACGTAATTCACATTTCCTCTCTAACAGGTCCTTCATCTCACAGTTCCATAGCCCGTAAGCCCCTTTCCTTAAAAAAAATTGGCCAAAAGCTGTGCTGGACTCAACCTCTCCCTGACCTTCGGCCCTCCCTCTTCCTCTTCACACTCAGCCTCTGGAAGCACTGTCCCTGTTTGCTCTCCCTTTCTTTCCTCATCCTTCAACCCACTGCAAACTGCCTTCTGCCCTCACCCCTCTGTTGAAGCTGCTTTTGCCAAACTCACCCACCACTTCGTTATAAGCAAAGCTGATGGGCAGTTGTGGGCCCTTATTTCATCGATTAGTAGCATCTGACACATTAACCGCTCCTTCTTTCAGAAACACTCATGGTCTTTGTGGCCGCAGTTCCCCGTGTTCCTCTGACCACTCTCCATCTCTGAGGCAGGCTCCTCTGACTGCCTCAGACTTCTTCCCTAAGCGCACCCGACATGGCTTCCACAGCGCATCTTCACATTCCCAGTTGCCCCCATGACACCCTCACTTCTATCTCTCATAAGCTTTTCAAACACAACAACTCCAAATCTGAGCTTTTCCCTTCTGCCATGGCTGCTTTTCACAGAGAATAGCACCATGTAGACTTTGCTAGCAAGCCAGAAGCCTGGGGTTCATCCCGGCTCCCCTCTCAACCTGCACACCAATCAGCTAGTAATTCCTATTAATTCCATCACTCCATCTCCACTGCTCTGCGTCAGGTCAGCCATCATGTGTCCTCTTCTATTCACCTCACAGCCACCAACTTCCAACCTCTAACCCACACTTCCCTAGGCACTTAAAATGATTTTTCTAATATAAAAATATGAAGTTGCTCCCCCACTTAAAATCCTTCAGTGATGTCCCATGTCGTCAGTCTAAATTCCAAACAGCTTAACATGGCTTAAAAGAATTTTCATGATAAGGACATCCTGACCACTTCCTCCAGAACTTCTTCTCAGTTCCTTGGAAAAGCCAACTTTTCCCACATCCATGGCTCAGAATGTGCCATGGTTTCTGCTTGTTTCGAAGCCTGCCTTCTGCACACCAGACAAAGCTTTGTGTGCCTGTGACTACATCCACCTTGTCTATCACTGTGTTCCTAGCTAGGGCCACTGCCTACAGCCAAAAGAAGTAGCTCGCAGGGTTCTCATTTGCATCATATGGGAACTTTATATTCTTCCAAATTATCATCTGTAGAGTAAGTGTTTTCTCTCCTTATCCCCTGTCTGAACCTTTAGGAAACATCTTTTTGGCCAGTGGCCTAATCCAATTCTGAAATATCACTCAGTTTTCTTCCACAAATATTTATCTTCCTCTAGATACTAACTCAGACTTTTCTTCTCTATCCTTAGATACATCAATGAATCATTATTTTAGATTCCACTAATTCTAATGTTGTAAATATTAGACCCAATGACACCTAAAAACGTTCATTAATTCCATCACTGCAAACATTCAACATTTTGCTGACAAGGAGAGGGGATTCTTAAATTAAAAGTTAGGAGATGACCTGGCTGGTTGTGGCTCAGTGGATTGAGCACCAGCCTGTGAACCAAAGGGTCACAGGTTTCATTCCCATTCAGGGTTTGTTCCTGGGTTGTGGACCAGGTCCCCAGTTTGGGGAACATGAGAGGCAACCACACATTGATGTTTCTCTCCCTCTCTTTCTCCCTTCAATCCCTTCTCTCTAAAAATAAATAAATAAAATCTTTAAAAATTTTTTAAGAACTTAGGAGATAAAGGATTCATTTAACATACTTTCCTCTTTTGAACTTAGTAAGTTTTTACAGAATAAAATACTCTTTTTAGGCCCTGGCTGCTGTGGCTCAGTGGATTGAGCATCAGCCTGTGAGCCAAGTGTCCCTGGCTCGATTCTCAGTCAGGGCACGTGACTAGGTTGCACATCAGGTCCCCAGTTGGGGGCGCGAGTGAGAGGCAACCACACAATGATGCTTTTCTCCCTCTCTTTCTCCTTTCCCCTCTCTCTAAAAATAAATAAATAAAAACAAACAAACAAATTAATTAATTAATTTTAAAAAAGAAGCACTCAAAAAAAAATACTCCTTTTAGTTAAGATACTTCCATTGAAATGTAAACCATTGTGAACTAAGGTTTTTCCATTACCTTATCTTATTTTCCTTATTAGAGTATACATAATAAAATTAAAATGGTTTTTGATTTTCACCTTTGACAGAACCTATTCCAAATAAATAATTTATAATACATTTCTAAGAACCATGTTTTAACTGAGAACCGTTTTTCATTTTGAATGGATCACCAAACTGGGCCCCTATAATTGCTAATTAAGGGATAGTATCTATTGGGATCTCTTTCCACATGTGGCTTTGAGCTTGATGTTAGAAGGTCAGAGATTATTCTCTTTTACTAGGATATTTCTCTTCAATTGTGAGCTTCCCACTAAGTCAACTGTCTTTAGGACAAGATAAAATGAATGTGCAGAGTCAGAAAGAGTAACTGTAAGAAGTGAAAGCCTTAGAGAGCAGGTCCAGGTTCCTGTTTTGCAAGTCTGGATAAACTTTGTAAAACACATTAGGAGAAACAGGAATGTAGGTACGCACTTTGTCTGCCTCAAGTGATTTTCTGAACTGCACATCTGACTTTCACGAGGACGTGATAATAAAAACAAAAAGGCTGCCGAGAGTGTTTTAACAGATTCTGACTGGAGTGGTGGCCACAGATGACTGTTCGAGGCCTTCTCCTTGACTCCTGACCCCAAACACTTCAATTTCACTTACTCCATTAAGGCCAGGCTCTCAATCTTAAACTCATGCTATTCAGAGGGTGTGAATTATTAGAATTAAAGACTATTTGTAGCTACCAACATACCTTTAATTTTCTTTTCCAAAATGTTCTCATGCAATACTGCTAGGAGTGAATTGATGAAACCCTTTGGAAGGCAATTTGGCCTAATGCACCACTGAAGAATGTTTATATAGTTTATGTTAGGAATTATGCTGAGAGATAACTGCAGATGGAGAAGCCCTGGGCTATAAGAACACAGGCTGGAGGATGTAAAGGTTATTTATAAGAGCAACACCAGAAACAATGGAATGAACAGTAGGGGACTAGTATTTTGTGCTTGCTCTGTTCCAGCTGTCATTTTTAGCATTTTACATTTGTCAATGCATTTAATCTGCACAATGACCTTATGAAGCAGCTGCCATTAGTTTTTCCTTTTTTTTGGACAAGGAAACAGGCACAGAGACATTCGTCCCAGCTAGTGCTGGAGCTGAGATTTATTTAAACAGCCCAACTCCAGAATCAGCCCTTCAGAGTACTATCATGTTTTCCGACAGTTAGACCTCAAAAATAATGTAGTTAACTGTGTTGTGTTTATAATAGTGTAGAAAAATATTTATGCTGTCATGTCTAGTTAGAAAAATAAACATGATCACAAATGTAAATATTATTCAAAACTGAGAGAGAGAAAAAAATGAACCTTTATGCTTAAACAGAGATTCAAAGGTTTAGACACCAATGTAGTATTAGTGATGATCTTTGGGTGGTAGAACTATGATGTTTTCCTACTATTTTCTACTTTAAAAAAAGTAAGCATATATTGCTTTTTAAATGGTGAAAATGATAATTTATTACTTTTAAAGCTCTTGTGTATTTACTGCTCCCTCTCACATTTCCCCTACCTCCTTCCTCCACGCTTCACTTTATACATTCAATGCAAGATTGTTCTAGTCCTTCTTCATCTCACTTTTTATTTCTTACAATTTTTCCCCTTTTTCTTTTTTCTTCCTCCTCTGTGCTCCCTCCTCCCTTTCCATCCCACAAGCCGATGAGCAGAAAGAGTCAAAGGCCACTGGCTCTGCTGTGGGTGATCGACAGACACCCTCTGGCCTCTTTCCTGGCAGCCCTGTCTGGGGTTCCTTTCCCTGAGACACTTTGCTTTCCCTTCTTTCTCCACCTTCTTTCAGGCCTGCACTTCTCTCTGGAGCATAAAGCTGCCTCCAGACAGTCAGATGTCCTCTGGCCGGCCTTTTGCTCTCATGAATACTTGGCTGGCAGTCTTGGTGGACTCATTCCAAGGCCATTCTCATGGTCACAACCTGATTTTCACAGGAGTAGAAGCAGCAATGCTGGTGCCATAAGGAGTGAAGTTGAGGGCCCCTGTATTCTCCCAGGTCATGCACCAGCCCGTTGGGCTTCAACTCAAGAACACCTACACATTAAGCTAGGAAGGAAAACTGACTAGATTGGAAAACCAGGGCCTTTCAGGCAGTTCTTCCCTGGATTCTAGGCTCATTACTTATAACTGTTTGGCTACAGATCAAGAAAATTTTTTTTTGTTATTTAAACCTTTATCTCCAGTTAGCAATTTGTGTGTATGCCAGTTTTCTCCTCAAATCTTAATTCTTAAGTACCTAGTAGTGAGGAACACTGGTAGCTTAAAAATATGAGGTCGTTCCTTTTACAAAATGTGTTCACCTCACTCCAGTCCTCTATCATTTCACACCCATCTTACTACCAGAATCTGAAGGGTGGTTTCATTCATGCCCTCCATCAGTAAAAATGCTTGCAAGTTACCTGACTTCAGGCACATCAAGCTCAAATGCTGTTTAGCTCACCCCCTCCAAAAGGAAAAATAAAACATCACTTTTTTTCCTTGTTGTAAAAGTAGTGTGTGTTCCTTGCAAACAAAATCAAATAATATATGGAGGTGTGAACCAGAAAGTGGCAATCTCTTGTAATTCCATCTTTCAGAGGGAGATATGGTTATTAATCAATTTGGTTTTTTGAGCTTTCAAAATCCTGTATGGCCAACCTCCTCTGCCATGCACTCCCCTCCCCTCATCTCTGGTTAGGCCCCAGCTCTCAGAGCCCCACCAGCTCATTCCTACTTCTGTGGCTTTGCTCCTGGTATTCAGTCTTCTCTAATTGCCCTGCCTTTCCCTCCACCCATCCAACTTATCCCCCATTATAAAAATCCAGCTCAAGCCCTTCCTGCTGCATGAAGCCTTTGAAACCTTAGTCATGTACAGAATATGTACTCAGGGTCACAGAGTTCAACCATGAAACGTCTCTTCTGATGCTATCTCCTCTCTCTCTTGCTAGATTATATACTATCAAGGCAGGGGTATTATGCCTTATCTTTTTCTAGAGCTTTGCAATATGGTGATTAATCATAAATGTCTGTGCAATAAGTTCATATGAATAAGTAAGTGGCTGATTGAGTTGCTTGCTATTAACTTAGTAAAATTTTTTACTCAATGTATTTAATATTTTCTAGGTCCCAGACCTATAGGCCAGTGATAATTTACATGAATATCCTGAAAATGCTTTCAAATCTCCCCCACACGTATTCATAGGGTACCTGTGAGATATGGGTGTAAATTAAAACAAAGATTCATTCCTCTTTGGTTCCAGCACAAAGCTGATGAATGGCTGAGGCATTATTTACTCTCTCCTCACTAAAATGTCCCCCCTTCTGTAATTGGTTCATCAAGTTCACATCATCAATGGCGCCTAGAATGATGGCACCACAATAAATCAGTACTCAAGCTGCTAGTTGTTGCTTAAGTGTCCTCGTGCACCGTCTTGGTGCAGAATATTTGGGTTGATTTAACAGAAGTTCAGATTCAGTCAAGGGCTGTGAGAGGCTTCATGGCATTGAGGGACACTATCCTGGGACTCCAAGCAAGAACCCTTGTGAAAAAGAAAGTGAGTGGCAGAGGCCAGAATGGAGGCAGGTCTGATCTCCCATAGTCATTGCCTGTTTGGGGACTAAAAGGTATATGTGTGAAGTATGCAAACTGCTAACCAACAAGGGTTCATACTCATGCTCACCTCTCATCACATTTAATCAGAATCACGCTGTCTGTTCCAATGCCCAAGGCTGCAGCTCCTTTCTTGAGGGAAAAATGACTCTGTGAAAAGAGCATATTTATAATTAGTTGTCTATAAAGTCAAGATCCACTCCCTATTTTTTAAAAAATTTCTTCTATTTCTAATCTGTCTCTCCAAAGCCTGGATTGCTGAGAGAAAAATGCACCCTTGGGCTTTTAAAAAATTGTAGTGAAATATACATAACATAAAAGTACCATCTTAACCATTTTAAATGCACAATTCAGTGACCTTAAGTACATTAACATTGTTGTGCAATCATCACTACCATCCATCTCCTGAACTTTTTTCGTCTTGCAAAAGTGAAACTCTGTACCCATGAAACAATAACTCCTCATTCCTCCCTCTCCACAGCCCTAGGTGACCATCATTCTACTTCCTGTCTCTATGAATTTGACTATTCTAGGTACCTCGTATAAATGGAATTATATACTCTTTGTCCTTTTGTGACTGGCTTATTTCATTGAGCACAATGTCCTCAAGGTTCATCCATGTTGTAGTATGTATCAGAATGTCCTTCCTTTTCAATGCTGAGTCATAGTCACTGTATACCTAAATCACATTTTGTTTTTCCATTCATCCATCAATGGGCATTTAGGTTGCTTCTAACTTTTGGCCATGTGGATAATGGTGCTATGAGCATGCGGGTACATATCCTTTTGAGACCCACTTTTCATTCTTTTGGGTATACTCATAAGTGAATGGTGAATCCTATGGCAATTCTATTTCTGAGGAATTGTCACACCATTTTCCACAGAAGCTGCACTGTTTTCCACTCCCACCAGCACTGCCCAGTGGTTCCTGTTGTTCTATATCTGTCTTTATTTTCTGTTTTTGGAGAACAGATTTGCTTTGTATTTTCCCCATGATTAGTGACACTGAGCATCTTTTCACATGCTTATTGGCCATTTGTACATCTTCTTTGGAAAAATGTCTATACAAGTCCTTTGACCATTTTAGAATAGGGTTTTTTGTTTGTTTGTTGATTGTTGTAGAATTCACTTGGACTTTCCAGTGAAAATAATAAGACCCTGGAACTTGTAAAAGGACCTGCTACCCCAACATATGGTAACCCAAGCCAATTTTACATACAAGGATTAAGAACACATCAATTGTCTCCATCAGTGTACATTAAGCTCCCAAACTTATATTTTGCTGCCAAGTGATTACACGCAGTTTCTCTCAAGTTCAGTGAAATCGCGTGCACTCAAGAGGAGATATTGTCTTTAAATTCAGCAATTTTTGTCCTAGACTTACAGGAGGGGCTATTTGTTATGTAGGTGACTGCCCAGCCTTGAGTGGGCTCAGGAAGGAGGCACGGGCTCCTGGCTACGGCAGAATACGGTGTGGGAAGGGCCACACTGAAAAGGCATCGCCACATCATTTTACTCCTGGTTATTGATTCAGGGTAGGAATCATTGTGCAATTTGGAAAACTGAGAGAGGCTAAGCTAAACCCAGCTGTATGACTGCATCTGCCCAGCAGCCTCTTACTATTAACTACAGATCATTAAGCTGTCCGAAAAGGGAACTGCTGCCTCAATTTACATATCCAAAGGGCTGCTGATTGGAATTTTAAGTTATGGTTCCAGAGTGTATTTTCTCTTTGAACGCCTACTTTTGACTCATCTGAATTCTTAAATATGCAGCATAGGAACTACTAACACATGTGTTTTTAGGGGGTGTGTTTCATAAGCAAGAGGAAATCACATTTAAAAGAGCAGCAAATAATGTAAACCAGCAAACAAGGCACTGAATAGAGGTGTTTAAAAAGCCCAGTGTAGCTGGGAAGTAATGAGAAAGGCCATTAGCCTCATCTTACAACCCCAGAAAGACAAAGTGGACATCAGTTACCAAGATACCTGGGAACTAGGAGAGAAAGCTTAATTGGGTTTGTAAAGGTGCGTGTCTCCCCTACTTACAAAAGTGCTTTTTCTTGCTTATTTAGCAGATCCCTGGGCGACCCCCAGAAAAGGAGAAAACAGTGCTAAGTCTCACTGCCAGGAGAGCAGAGAACAGAGGAAACAGCTGCCCCACTGAACAAGCACAAGCTACTCAAATTAGCCCCTCAGTGAATGAGCTTGTAAGTAAGCACTAAACTGCCAAATGGCAAATTGGGGATAAGTAAGAGATCTGGTGCACCTGGTCAATGAGAGGAAGTCGGCTTGTCTGGTCTTTAATGAGAAAGAATAGGGATTCTCAAATGAGGAGCAATTAACCAGGATAATTGATCACTGTACCAAATGCTACACACTCAATGGCAAACACATGCCCAAACAGAAAGCTTCAAGATGGGGAACAAAGGTGATACGAGGCATGAAGAAGAAAATTAGGTACCGGACACTGTATATATTTTCAGGAGAGGGAGCAGGGAAATAGCTAAATGTTGTCCACAAATAGCAAGGGACCCATAAAGAGGAAGCAACTTGAGAAAAAAGGAAAGTCAGTGCCTAATGAAGAAGAAGCAGCGAAGACAGATTAAATGGCCCACCTCTCCGTGCTGGAGAGACAACACATGCAGAATCATTTTTAATCCTTGGCACCATGTTTCATGGAACCACTTGCTGATGAACCAGAGCACAGCAGCATCCTTGATGCTGAGGAGCCTGGAGAGCAAGTGTCTAGAGAGAGCAGAGGAAATGAGGGGGCATACGGCCTGAGTGCCCTTGATAGCTAAAGGGCTGTGCCGAGGCCACAGTAGAGGACTGGACTGACTGCTCTGGGTGGCTTCACAAAGAAGGGCTCTGAACAAAAACTGGAAGCTATAAGGACTCAGGTGTGTCCTTTAAACCATCAAGACTGTTGTACTAATCAGTTCATTAATAAAATAGCTGGGGGATAAGCTAATGAATGCTCCTCTTGCTTACCCACCCTGATTTTGGGAAAATAACCCCAACCCCGGTAGAATCTAGTGCGTATTTAGAACTAAATCTTATTTTGATTCAAGGGCAATAGATGATAAAACCCATATGATTTTTAACTTACACTAACTGAGGATTAATTTCTCTATCTTTAAAAAAAGGATATGTTATCTGGATACAGGTTCCATGATTCAGCTGACATTTAAAACATATGCAAACAAGTATAGGATTTTATAGTTATAAAATAATTGTAGGTAAAAAAGTAAGCAGGCTTCCTTGGTTTGCATGGGATTTGATTGACCAAAGTGAGAACGTGTAAGAATGAGAGCCCAGAGGTACGTGCTCTGCCATTTCATACAGCCCTGGGAGTGGGGAGTAGGGTGCAAATCAACTCCTTCTTTCTTTATCAGGGACGGTAAATCTTAGCTCTCTTTAAAGTGGTAAGAGAGTAAGGGGAATGGTAGAAAGTTATGGGGAAAACCACTTCAGCCTCTTGACATATTGGTTTCTCTTCCTCCATTACAATTTAGATAAGCAGCTTGGAAAACTGCATTAATTCTTTCAAGCCATTGTTAGTCACATCCAGATATTTAACTGAGGCTCAGATTCAACTGCCTAGTGGATCACAGGGCTTCAGGGAAATACTCTTCTAGGCTCAGGGAACACAGAATTATTGAGACAACCCTCAGTACCTAGTTACCTTCATCCCTCCATCCTCTACCTTGTGTTACTTCTCCTCCTCTCACTCTCTCTACCTGGTAATAGTACTGGCTTTACCGGTCTTCTGTGAGCTTGCTAAACTTGTTCTTGCCTCTGGGCCTTAGTATTTGCTGTTTCATTTCTTGGAAAATCCTTCCTCAGGTATGTATATTGTTCCCTTCCTCATTTGATATAGGTCTCTGCTATGTATCTCGTGGAACAGCCCACTACCACCCCATTCTCTTGTTACCAAGTGACATGAAATATTTATTAGTTTACCCACTGTCTGTCCTCTATTAGAACATAGGCTACATAAGGGAAAAACTTTATCATAGCATATGGTTAATAAATATTTGTTGAATTTAACCATATGCTCAGAGAACAAATCCAGGGAAATATCCACTGTTTACTACCATAAATCTGCCCTGGCTGGTTTAGCTCAGTGGATTGAGCGTCGGCCTGCGAGCTAAGTGTCGCTGGTTCGATCTTCCAGTCAGGGTACATCAGAGAAGGAAAACTCTGACTCCAAAAAACCTCCGCTGCCTTGCGGCATACCTCTTCAGGGGAAAGGCTAAGGGAGTAAACCCCGACAGAAAATCCGGAGCCGGAGTCCCTAAGGCGGTTTGACGTTGTAGTCAACACCGGCAACTCCTGCGGCGCACCTGAACCCAAGCTGTATCGACTCCGTCTTTCCCTTGGACCCTTCAGCTGCGAAGAGAGGGGGGGTCTGCTGCATGGGCAACAGCAGACCCTCCATATTACCCTGCCCAGGCTCTGTAGCTTCAGCGTCATCACAAGATGTCGATTCAACACGGGAGGAGACAGATACCATGTCACTCCCGAGTCGGACTGCACAGCCATTCTCGGCGGTGCAGATGGACTCTTAAGAAGCTACACCATCGTCTCTCGAGACGGACGGCTGCCGACGACTACCATAAATCTCTGACCGCAAGTCCCAATGTTGAAGTGTGGCTTTGGTGATTGGAGCCAGATGATGGTGGGCCAAATGGACCCAGTGCCTCTAATTTAAGGCCCATTCTAGAGCAAGTCCAAGGGTCTTCTTGATACCCACCCCAGAAAGCCTGAGATGGGATGCTTCCCAAGCAGGGAGCAATGTAGGCCCTTCTAAGCACAGCAGCTTCTTGAGGGAAGAAAGAAGCAACCAGAGACCTCAAATAAAGAAAATAGAAAGGACACACTAGGTTGGAAATATCAGCTCTTAACTCTTCTGACATTCTATCAAAAGCTTTACCTTTTATCTCTAAGGTCTGTCAGTTGTCCTTGGACTTGATCCTTTTATGCCAACCCCCCCCCCCCCCCCTTGAGCGTAGAATGAATGGAATGTGTGTGGAACACTGAGCAGAGGTGAATGGATTACACATCATCATACATCCAGGACCCCCAACAAGTAAAGATTGCACCCAACCTATGAATGAACTGGAATCTACTACTTTGACTCCTCCCCCTGTCTTGGACCCCCCTTCTCCTTTTAGTGATTGCAGGACCACCAGTTATCCCTTGTCCACCAGCTTCTTTGTACCCATCCCACACACCCATTGGTTTGTCTCCCATATATCCTAAGATTTGAGGGAAATGATAACCCTATTTGTCAAAGAGACTGGTATCCTTTGTTCTTGTTTCTGTTCATCAGGTGGAGTAAAAGCTTCCTGCTTCCTAAAGCATTTGATTTACAAAGAAGCTTATACTCTGTTAGACTGCCTCATTGGTTTCTAATTACGATGATTTGGAGAGGAGGGGATCGCCCAGCCATGTTCTTAGACACCCCATGAGTCAGAGGTGATATGGATGTGCACAGAAGGCATTTCTGTGAAGTGGCTACCTTATTATTCACACTCAGTTCTATACTTTAAAGTCATCCCACTGTTAGCTTCTGCCCAAAGTATGTGTTAAAATATCCTGGTGTGTCCTATGCTAAGTTGACACAACAAGAGACCCAAGGATATTTGGTGTCATATATGAACACATCACTGAGCATGTCACAGTGATTACTCAATAGAAAGCAATTATTTCCATAACTTTAGCATCCTGAGAAAAGTGAAATGAGAATGTGTATGGAAAGAGGTCATTTTAGACAAAATGACCTGAGTTGGACACCTGGCTTTATTTAGGCAGTTAGCTATTGTTTAAGCAGCTGCAGTGATGAATTCCTCTCTCAGCAGAGTCAGTGTGACAAGTGTAGCTATGGAATGTGAAGTCTCTATGGATCACCTGACATCCATAGGTGTGTCCCTTCTTATTCTCTTACCCTCTTACCCACTGAGAAATCATTCTTAAGTCTCCCTAGTTTCCTTGAGCAGATTTTTGAAATCCTCAGACAAAATTAATGTCAATTCACTTTATGTCTTTAACTAAACATATGCTCTATAGAGCAGAGGTCCCCAACCCCCAGGTCATGGACCAGTACCATCTGTGGCCTGTAAGGAATTGGGCAATGCAGCATGAGGTGAGTGGTTCTGCCTCCTGTCTCCTCCCCACCGGGGCTCTGCCTCCTGTCCTCCCCTCCACCATGTCTGTGGAGAAATTGTCTTCCATGAAACTGGTCCCTGGTGCCAAAAAGATTGGGGACTCCTCCTATAGAGTAACAATACAATAACAATAGAGTTTCTAAATTCTCTGAAGGCTATCAATCCTTTAGCATTTTTCTGGTATTTTAGGAGAGAGGAGAGAGGCCATATCCATCTTAAGGCAATAATTTGCCCTCAGATATGTCACCAGGCATGTCGTTGCCTTCCCTGCCACCTCCATCTTGCCTTCTGAATTGGCTCAACTCTTTCTCATGTGGGGACTGGTTATAATAGCAATGTTAGCAGCCATTCATGGAGTAGTTACTGAAGGCTTGGCACCGTGATTTACCTCTTGACGTGTATTATCTCACTTCACCTTCCAATGGCTATGTGAGCTGGGTATCATAATTTCCATTTATAGACAAGGAATAAATGAGTAGCTATTCTGAAGTCATGTCCTGGGACATAGTATAGCAGGGCCTGCCATCATTTCTAGTCACTTACAAAGCGTATGGGCTTTACCCACTAACCTGAAGAAAAAAAATCTATCCAGTTATTTCTGACCTGGCACTCAAAGCAATGGAGTCAGTCACCCAATGTGGAATGTGATCTCAAGGGCACTGAGAAGGGGGCCATCCCATCCTTGTCCTTGCCCTCTCCTCCAGTACAGTGAATGCTCCTCAACAGTGGGCACTGTGTCTGCTGTGTTCATTACTATCTCCCTGGGCCTGAAGCAATGTCTGGCCCACAGCATCACTGAGCAGAGGAAGGAAGGAAGAGAGAGAATGTCTGACTGACCAGTGGTTAGACTTGTGCCTTATTGCCTTATTTCTTTGTCTCTTATTACAATGGAAATGCCCTAGGAGAGTCAACATATAGGTTTCACAGTCATTGCCATGGCTCTTAGGTTCTTTCCCAAGAGTTGGTTATGATGGGATTGGGTAGAGGAGAAAATTGCACAGGTGAGATGAGGGCCCTGAAGTGAAAATGAGGCAGAGCAAGGGGTGCTAAAGGTAGGCTGAACTTGTCTCACAATTCACCTACTGAAAGTTCTATTAGGCTAAGCTCTGTCTAATGGGAATCATTATATGGGAGCTGTCTTTTTCCAAGCTGCCTATGTTGCCATTAGTTTTTTTGTTTTTGTTTTTTTTCATCAAAGACAACTATTTTTGGAATTGAAACCCTTTCAAATAGTATTGTTATGTGAAAAATATCTTTCCAAAGAAATTATAAAAATTGCCTCCCCAAAGAACTGGACTGAGGCCATAAGGGGGCACAACAGAACGTTGGTGCCTGGTCCCAGGTGATGTGGACATGAACTGGGCTGGCTTGTGAAGAGTTGAGTGAGTTAGTTATGGTGATTGGACTGAAGGATCCCAGTGTCATCATGATTATGAAGAACATTTTTCTTAGATACAATTATGCTATTTCATTGAAGCTATTTCTGGAAGATCCTGTATCTCATGAGGAAATAAGAGGTATTTGAAATTAAGCTTATGGTTGGGTTTTTCAAAGAGAGAGAGAGAGAGTTATGAATTATGGAGCTGGGATCTCTAAACCTACATTTATTAAAGAACCTAAAACTCAGATTAATTTTTGCCAAGTTTTCTATCCCTAAAGATTTTTAAAAGTGAGGAGATTTCAACAAAGAAGTATTGAACCAGGTCATTTTTAAGCTCCTTTCCATTTCGTGATTCTATATTTTGAAAGAAAATAATTTCAGAACTCTTCACTCAGAGCTTTCATGCTTTTTTTTGTTTCAACTCAGTGATTTATTTACTTCTTCTAATGTTCTTCACAGCAATACTATTTGTTTAATTTAGTCCTATTCAACCTTTCAAGAAAACAGTTTGATTTGAACAAAAAAATTTTAAATATGTTGCCTGACTTATCAATTAGAGAAAGTCTCTTTTGGTGGACAGAAAAGAAATGGGTAGCTTTGGTTGAGTGCAATAGAGAGAGTGATGGGTCATTTAGAAAATAAAAGATGACCCTCCTCTTCCTAAATGTGTGAAGTTGTTAACTCAGTGTTCAGAATGGAAGAAAGGACAGAAACTTGAGCAGGTTCAATAGATCAGGAAATGACATTAGCACTAGAATAAACAGCAACAGGGGTGGGGATGGTGGTGCGGGTGGTGGATAAAATTTGAGAAGAAGCACTATGAGTGAGTGTAGCGCAGTCCCCTACAGAGTGGTGGCCAGGTCATTCTGTCCAGCAGTTGAAAGAGCAGTGTTGGGACCATTGGGAACTGAGGCTCTAGATCTGACTCTGCCACTAACTGGCTGTGAAACCTTGGACAAACCATCTTCCACCTCTGGGGTGTGGTTTCTTTCTTTAAAAAAAAAAAATTATTTATTTATTTTTAGGGAGAGGAGAAGGGAGGGAGAAAAAGAGGGAGAGAAACATTGATCGGTTGCCTCTTCCATGCCTATAACCACAGACCTGGACCACAACCCAGGCATGTGCCCTGACTGGAAATCAAATCAGCGACCTTTCCGTTTGTAGAAACAACGCCCCAACACACTGAGCCATACCAGTCAGGGCTGGAGCTTGGTTTCTTCATCTATAAAACAGAGGTTTTGTTTTGTTCTAAGTACCTCATATTTATGTAGATTTCCTATGTCCCAGGTACTGCGGTGTTTTTTGAGGCTCTTATTTGATTCAACAAAAATTATGGACTTTGGAAACTCTCAAAAAACATGAAAAGAGACAATACTTGGAGCAGCTTCTTGCTCTCCTCACTGGGCCCACACAGAAGCTCATCCACTACCTTTTCACCCTACAGGAAAGAAACCTCTTTGCAAATATGGAAAGTGGCCTGGAGAAAAGGCATTTGAGACATGACTGGGTAATTTTCTTTATTCAGCCTGTGGAAATCTATTTCTAGGGCTGTTGGAGACACAGGGATTATAAAATCTGAAAGGACTAGGGGAATGTACGGCTTGGCCTGAAGCTGGAAGGAGCGACACTAAGTGATGGATGGAATGGAACGGCCCTGAGGTATGAAGCCCAAAAGGAACTAGACATGGGGGGTCAAGTTACCTCTTAACCTGGAGCTTCAAGGGCAGCACTGACTTTTAAGGGTGCAGCTGTCCAGAATGATGTGGATTGAGTGTTCAAGGAGACACAGCAGTGCTTTCCATAAACTCTGAAAACCCCCTCCGGCCCAGCCCCGTGAGATGAAGAGGAGGGTTTTTCAGTAGAGAGAGGTAACAATTTAGCACAACCTTCACATTAAGAAAAAGCTCTTGGTGGAAATTTGATTTGGGGAGGTAGAAAATGTTAAATCACTTGATAAATGCGTCTGTACAAATCTTTGAGGCTGAATCTTTTAGTTTGTTTCTACACTGGTAGTCAAGGGAGGGAATTCACTGGTCTGGAAGTCAGGAAGTCCATTTTCCTGGCTCTGCCTATGTAGCTAACTGTAGCCTCTTCATTTTAAAAATACTGGTAACAATCTCTGTTCTGCCTGTCCCATAAGATTGTTGTGAGAATCAAATGAGGTAATGTATATTAAAAGTGTTTGGAAATGGTCAAATAGCTATTAGATACAACTATGTATTATACATTAGAAAGACAGTTCATTCGTCAAAAATAAACCTGCAATTAAAACCAGTTGCTATTTTAGGGCAGGCTTATAATTCAAATGCTCTTTCCTAATTATGTATGTGGATAGAGATCCAGGAAAGAGGAGGGAGAAATAAAAGGGTTACTGTATAATTGAATTACCTTTCTTTCCCTCAGAAATGAAGAATTAGTCTCTAAGTTTACAATATCAAGAAAATAAAGCAGAGCAAAATTATTTCCAGGCCACATGACCTGAACTTTCTGGGTAAGGTTAAGTCAATTTGTGTGAAGCTTGAGCCCAAGAAACTCAAGCAAAACCAGGGAGCACAGGAAGCTTGCTGGCTGACCAACCTAATTTCAGGTTGTACAATCAGCACTGAAGCCAAAAGAAAAAGATACCCAATATAAGATTATCTGGAATTTTTGAGACTGAGAATATAACAACATTTAACTATGTAGGGATCCAAATCCATTGCAGGAAAACAGGAATTAGAAAAAAATTGTGCCATGCTTTTCTACCCTTGGAGAAGCTGAGAAATGAGAATCAGCTCATGGTGGAGGTTCAAGGCCTAGTAAGTTGAATAATGCCTTCCTCCACAAAGATGTCCATATCCAATCCCTGCAACCTGGGAATAGGTTACCTCATAGGGCAAAAGGGACTTTATGTGATGAAATTAAGGGTCTTGATATGGGAGATTATCCTGGGTTATCTGGGTAGACATACCCAAGTAATCACAAGGATCCTTATCAGGGAAAGAGGGGAGAGGAGAGTCAGAGCCAGAGAGGGAGATTTGGTGACAGAAACAGAGGTCGGAGAGAAAGAGACTTGCAGATACTCCCTGCTTTGAAGGTGAAAGAAGGGGCCATGAACCAAGGAAGGCAGGTGAGCTTTAGAAGCTGGAAAAGCCAAGAACAAGGGTTCTCCCCTATAGTCTCCAGAAGGAACCCAGTCCTGCCTCACCCATGTTAGATTTCTGACCTCCAGAACTGTAAGAGAATGCATCCATGTTGTTTTATGTAGTAAACATGACTGAAAACAAGATGCTAATGATAACTTGTTAACATAAATCATTAGTTTCCTTTGATTCCATGTCTACTGCTGTGGTTATGAATTGTACTCACTGGCTTCCAACCTGTACTTGCCCCTTGTTTCCTTGTTATAAACACACACACACACACACACACACACACACACACACACACACAGACACACACACACTCACATCACTTAAAACATAAAAAGAAAAGTTTCATAGCTGACCTGAGGCCCACTGTGATTTCCTGCTTCTCCTGACTAACGTCTCTTTCAGGAGCTTCTAGTTTCCCTAAAGACCCCTCTCCACCCTCCCCATTTCCTTTTCCCCCACCATCCAAGGGCTTATTGATCTTTGAGACAGTTGTCTCCCAGATCCTAGGCTGCTTTGAGGCAAGATTGTGGCAGAACAATTTGAGGGATTAGACAGCAGGTAATGCTTATCTAGCACCTTCAGAACAGTCTTGTTCATTGCAAGACCTGTGTGGTGGGAGAACTCTGTACCAAGATATTGCTCACACAGCTGCAGTGTGGCATGGAGCTTATGTTTCTTTACCTTGGTATGTGAGAGAAAGCTGGCAGCCTAGAAGAGCTGTTAGCTCAATTTATGTGAACAGGATGGGCCATGGTTTTAATGCCTCGGTGGTAGTAGGGAGAAAGGCATTAGCTCTTTGAAGATGCAAGGAATGTGAAATGCTATTTATTCCCCGGCATTCAAGAGGGGAGGCCCAAGCTCTCAGCATCCTGTCTGGCCAGCAGCTTGTGGTAGGTAGGAGCCTGTGATTGGCTGAGACAGATCTGGTCCAGAGATGAACTATGACAGATCACTATGCCTTTGCTCTACAGTGATGAAACCTCTGGTTAAGTCAATGGTTAATATTAAATGGTTCAAGACACCATGAGGGTAGAATATATAATCAGAATTTTTAAACACAAAGACATAATCTACAGGGTATTTTTGGGTTTTGAGTTATGTAGGCACCGTATGGACCATCCAAATGAGTTCATAGTCACTCTGCTTTCTTTCCTCTCACCCTTCCCCCAACATACAACATTATTACTAAAAAATTAACTGTAGGAACTGTAGATAAAAGCATCCTGCTTCTCTCTGACCATTTTCCTGAATTTCAAAGAGAAAGGAGTTCACCCCTTTGTACCACTCAGCTGTTCTCTCCCTTCATTCTTTTCCAAGAATTATCTTCTGGAAAGAAAACCCCTAAGGATAAAGCATTTCCAAATAATCATTCCTTCAACCCAGGCTTTACAGAATATAACCTTAAACTTGGAAAGAAAAGAAACACGTACATGCTCAGATGTGAAGGCAATGAGCCTGGGAACAGCGGCCATTCCTTTCTCCTTGACTTCTGGGAACATCTTAAAGCGTGCAATCAGCATGGCATACATGTTAGATATGGCGCCACCTAAAATGTACAGCAACACAGTTAACTTTTCTAGTCATTATCAACATCATTTCACGTGCAAGCCACATTCCTGTTTCTACTGACCTAGAGTCCTCCTTGGACAGGGGAGAAGACCTTCTTACTGGCTATCCTTGAACTGAACCCTCAGACTCAGGGACTGGCTAAGAGGGCCCAGAGAAGAAGCATTGGGCCCAACCATAGGGTGGATGTCGTGTGTGTGTGTCCCGCCCGCCGCACCATCCCTGTCACTAAAGGGAACAGCAATCTATTTTGCTCTTGTTAGGAGCCCTTTGAAGAAGCTTTTAAGAACTGAGAAATTGTTGCCTTCCTTCTCAACTTGCAGGTGTCGTCATTTTGCATCAGGGCTAGGAAAATCTTACTTGTAGCCTCATGTAGTAGACTTATTTCTTTTCATTTTAGTTCATATAATGCCTTGCACTTGAACTGAGACAAATCAGTTGCTGTTAATGATGTGGACTGTTGATCAACAATTATTACATGATGAGAACAAACATCCAAGCCCATCTCATCACAGTCATTTGTTACTAATTTCCCCTAAACAGTTCTTCCCTCTTAAAGACATCATTAAAATACAATCATAAGAGTTAACAAAATTATATTTTATAATTATAGGAAGACATGCAACTAAGGGAATTTTAAATTCTTATTGAGTTACTTTTTCTGTGTTCTCCTATCATTGTCAAGGATTTCATACAATAAAATTTATATCTAAAATGTAGAGTTTTATTTGTTAAGCAAAGATTTTGGAAAGGTTAGGAGTTTTGCTATTCAGGAAAAAGACAGATTGTTATGCACCCAAATGAATATGCTGGCATGGACGTTGCGAGATCATGAGGCAGAGTGAAGCTTCCATCTCTCCTCTCACCCAAAGAGGGACAAACGTAGGCCCTGCCATTATGTGAGTACTTTGAGTTCCCTCCCTTTCATGTGGCTGAGGAGCAGAAGGGTTCTCTGTACCTAGCTGAAGGGCCCACATGGGCACGATCTTTGCCTCATGAGCCCTGGCTCTGATGCCAGCAGGCAGCCTGACACAGAGCAGTCATCAGCCAGATCGTGGCTCTCATCAACCAGATCATGGCTCTGCCACCAGTCAGAATAAGGATGATTCCTCCTTCTTCTGGACCCCAGAGACATGGGACAAGCAGAATCTAGGTCAGACCTGCTCTGAGCAGACACCCTGTCTGAAAGTCTGACTGTGTAGGATGCTATTGGGAAATGAAATGGCTTTTAAAGGAACTTGCCCTCTAGCTATGATTTCTCCATCCTGGGACTGAATGATATTTTGGGGGGCTGTCCTGTGCATTGCAGGATGTCTAGCAGCATCCCTGGCCTCTACCCAACAGATGCCAGCAGCACTATGCCTCCCCAGAGAGATGACCAGAAATGTCCCCTATGTGAAAAAATTGGGGGCAAAATTCTCCTGTTGAGAACTGCTGCTCTCATTCTTCTCAGACAGGCTGGGGAGAAGGCAAGTGGAAGACAGAGAAGATATACACAAGGAAAGTGCATTTCACAGGACACTTATCCAAGAAGCTTCTGGCTCTGCCTTCCCTCTCTTCAGTTGCACCTCAGTTGTTCTCTGCCTGAGGGTTCAGCAGCCCTGGGAGGGGCCCTGGACAGGGCGGACTGCTTTGTGCAGCATGGGCAGGAAGACAGACGCGCAAGCCCTGTGTGCATTTATTGCCCATGAATATTTCAAAGAAAGGGTGCAAAAGCAAGCCCTGAATCATTCTGAAAAGCCTATAGGTATGAAAGGTTTGTGAGAAGTCCAGCCTTCCCTCTTTCCCCCTCAGGCCTTCATGACTTGCTGAGCAGTGAGGAGTGCTCAGTCTTCTCTGGCTGCCAGCACAGGTGATGTCACATAAACAGATTTTTTTCTAGACATACCAAAGGACTTTCCAGGAAGCATGAAACCTCTGGATGTAATAGAGGTATAGATTCAGCAACAGACCTAACTCTTCATGCTTAGTCCCAGGCAATGGGACTTTCAGATCTCAGGCACATAATATGTGTGAGTTTTCCTTATCACCACCCCTTCAATCATAAGACCCTTTACTCCAGGAATAAGGCTAACTGCTACTTAGAAAGACATCCATTAACGATTAAGGATGTTATCAACCTTCCCTCTGTAATGTTTATAGAGAGCAAAGAAGAAACAAGTTGCCAAAGGCCTTTCCTTCTGTCCCCTCCCCACTTTGCAATGTCTACATTATATTGTAGCATGACATCTATGACTTCTTCCATTTGGGGTCTTCAGGATACAAGAAAGGAGCCTCATGATCAAGCTTGAGTCTTGTCTAACTCTCCCTGTTGATCATCCCTGTCACTGATGAGGGTATCTGGGGAGCCCTTCACCCATACCTGGCTTAGCAGAACTGCCAGAGAGCATGCTTTCTCTGGGTGCGTATTTTCTGGGGCAGGTTGGTTCCAAGACCAGCCAGGTAAATTAGGCCTGTCCCAAGCCCCTTTGGTCATTTTTTTAGGGTCCCCAGGAGCAGCTGTTCTCTCCTCCTTCCTAGGAACCATTAAAATAGAGCCCAGGATGCTCCTGGCTCCCTCAGGGGCAACTCAATCACACAACCAACCTAATAAGAGGGGAAGAATAAAGGTAGAAGTGATTATTTCTGAACCCTACCTAATTGCTCATGAAAAATAGCCTAAATCTTAAGAGCATTAGATCCATGCAATAATGGCAAAGCTCCCTCAATAGGGGATGCTTTTCCAGAGAAAAACTAAGCACTAAGTTCCCTACAAAATAAAGGTTAGCTTAAAATTTATCACAGCTGGTGTTCAAAGACTTGAAAAGTCTCACTTTCCCTACAATTTAACTAACAGGTTTTCCTTCAGCACCTGAAAAATGTGCTATATCTTTAAAAACATAAAATAAAATAGCAGATCTAAGCTCGTCCGTAAAGCTGCTTGATTTAAGCTCTGGCTTTGAGGCCACTGTTGCTTGCTGATCACGTCTTCTTTCCACCTGTTCTTTATTTCATCTCTCCCTCATCATCCCCTTGTCTTTGTAGATTTGCTGAAGAGCAATCACAATGTGGCCTTTGCTAGACCTGGTACAATGGCAGGTGTGGCACTGGCTCAGGGTACTGAGCCCTAGGGGAGCACCCACCCCATTATGATGACCTCCTTCATGCCTCTGATTAGGTGATGATCTGCACACCAGGTTTCTTTTCAACGGGTCAGTGACTCTCTCTTTCCACAGCCTGCCTAGCTTCTTTTCTTCTCAGCATTGAACCAAGGTCACAAACACACTGGGGAACCAAGGGCAGGGCTTTATTTTAGTTTGATTTTCTTGGCTGGAAGAGGTGTAAATAATGGAGCTTAGATGCAATGATGAGTGATAAAAGGCAGGATGGAAGAGATTGAATGTCATGATAAAGAGGAGAAGGAAGGAGAAAATTCTTGAAGAAAGCATCACCTTCTCCTTTAGCTCTAACAAACTGTCTCTGTCCTCCTTGAAATTAGTATAAATCAGCTTCTCTGCTTGTTACTTGAAAGGGACAAGGTACTTAAAATCTATTTAGTAGATCTGCCTGTCATGCACTCTCAAACACAAAATGCTTTATTAAAAGAGCCTGCTACCCTTTTCCTTTCTCTAATTCTGGGAAGAGCATGGAGAGTGAATTCTCTTATTATGAAAATTTTTTTGTTCCACATGATGCATACATCCTGTATGTGGGTTCCTAATAGAAGTACTGGGCAAACATCATCTTCGTTCCTATGCTTTTTGAACACAAATAACTAATGTCCAACCATGGGATAGGTTTGGAGGCATGGTCAATAGTCATGTACATAATGACACTCATTATTTTGATCAAAATTCAGCCTATTTATCCTAAGCAGAAATACAGACTAGATATTAAAGATTTCCTAGGTTTGTAATAGGGCATTGCATACCAGAAGAAAGAAACACAAAGAAAAGTTGAAATGTCATATACCAGGAGAAAATATCCCATCGCCAGAGCCCCCTGGCCAGCCAATGATTTCTCTCATTTTCTTTAGTGTGACATATTCCAAAAGCACAAATACTGGAGCAATTTCATAGGTGAACCTGAAACATAGCAATTAATGGCCACATTTTATGTATGTACGTATCTACAGAACCATTTCCTTTTTCAAGCCCTACAGTCACAAAACTTATGATTTTACATTAAGCGGAGAGAAAATTATGTCTTCTAAAAGGTTTGCTTATTTTTATTTATTTATAAAGTTAAGAGCTTCAATTATTGGCTTAGTGCACAAGGGTCATTTATCATATTGAATAAATAAAGACAACATCTAGTCTCATTTCTCTTTTATGATATATATAATTATAAACCCAAAATGCAAAAATGTCCTTTCTATGTTTAAAAAAATGTTGTATAGCTTTGTATGAAAGTTCTATCAGGACTATATCCTATTAAGCTAGAGCAAACAACGATGTACATCTGATGTCCATATCACTATTTAGGGGCTACTTAATAAAGAGATTTTCACATGAGACGTAGAATAAAGACTATAGAATCTCACAAAGGAATATCCTGGGTTACATAAGAACACATTTAACTACTCACATGTTAGTGTTTGCTGTTGATGTCAGCCAGTCTGCTGCTAATCCAACCATATCCAGTCCAGTGGAGAGTTGATTGAAATATCTGGGATGCCCTGAATAAAATGGAATACCAGAATCAGGACTGAATCCAATGAAAATAAGTGCCTCTCAAACACATAATTTCTCTAGCTAAAGAACCTTGAAAGATCCTTCAGTAATAGGACATCCATATTCAGAAACTCAACATGCATGTGTGCATGCACAGACACACACACCCTGAAGGAACATTTCCTCTAACAAGAAAGACTATTTTGGATCTTTGGCATTTCTTAAAACATACTCTAAAAATCATCCTTTAAGTGTTCTGTATTAAAAAGAATAAATGTGGTCTGCAAGGTGGACACTAGCTTATTTCCTAGCATTCTTTCAATATATTTGAAAACTAGAGTGCTAGTGCAATTCAAAGCTATTCAAAGATAGGCTTTTCTTGTTTACATTAGTGCTGCTAAAAATCCGTTTTTGTGGAAGCTGCTTTGGAATCAGTCATACCGTGACATCCACCAGGCATGCCAGCATTCATAATAATATCAGTGACAAATAGCTGATGATTACAAAAGACAAGGAAAAAATGAGAAAATAGGACATTCTGTTGAATTATTTGTCCTGGGTTCAAAAGGTGATAATTGTTTAAAGATGGTATGGATAAACCTAATTCTTGTCAATTCTTTTCTGTCTAAATATTTAATTATAAACAACAGAACTCTTTCATAGATGCGACTTAAAGCTGAATACAGTCAACATCACTGTCTCATCAATAAGATACAGGAAGATACAGTCAATGGACTCATCAGTCCATTAGCAAGGCTTACCTAATTAATTTCTGGATTTCTCTAAGACTCTCTAAAGGGGTTGACATCCAAATACTCCTGAGGCTATTATTTTAAATGTGATGGTAACTATCTCATTAGAATTCCTTTTCCTTGTCTTGCTCCATAAAAGCCTATCTATAAATCTGTGATTTGCTTAGCAGCAAAAATTTGGGGAAATGAACGATTATGGAAATAGCATCTGATAAAAAGGTACTTTCCACTTACTGGACACCTGTCTGAAGCCTGGGGATGTGAAAGTCTCTCATGCCAACAAGGGCAAAACAAGATAAAGGAAGGCAATGGGGAAAGTGAGGACAAAAGTTAACACACAGCATATATATCGCTAGGACTGAAGTGCTCTCTTATCAGGCTACTGCATGTGGGTAGACAATTAGATGCTGAGAAAAGATAGGAGCTGGGAAAGAAAAGAGCACATTTGAAAGAGATTGGGTTTTGTGCAGCTTTCAACCTGATCTCTGCCATCGTTTTACCTCCCATGGCCTTGCACAGTGACCTTCTATCTTTTATGCTTTTTTCCAGGCCCTCTGATGCTGACCCTGTCAGTTCATGCATCCACAGAAAGTGAAAAAGCCTCCTTTGCTGCCCCTGCTGCTGTTGCTGCTGCCGCCGCCTGTCTGGAACAACCCTAGGTTCCTCTCTGCCTCATTGACTCCCCATTTCATTAGCGCTCACAGCTGAGATCATAGCCTTCTTCTCCCTCCTGGTGCCCCTGCATTTCTCTTCCTTAAGGCATTTCCTTAGAGGGAGGAAATTACTAAGGATTAGGGAATCTATCCATTAACCTACTCTCCCAATTCATACGCATTTTCACCAGGAACCTGGTGTCCACTGTCACACACTATTTAACTCTATGGAAATTTTGGCATGAAAACCTCTGCATAAAATTGAGAGGGATTCCAAGGCCTGTGTCATGGCCCACGGATGTCAAAAAGCCAGTTCCACCTGGTGACTGCCTTTGGGAAACTGTAGAAACAAGTTTTATACTTCGATGGCCCATCTCCCTTCTATATTTTTTTGACCTTGGTCTCCCATTACACTTATTTCCCTAAAATTTTTCATTCACTGATAATGATGTGAAAACACAGAGGGAGATAGTTGGACAGGTCGAAACAATATGACCTCTTGATTTCTGCAGAAATATTATTTTGCTCCCTTCGCGTGACCCTGACAAACTGCAGGGGAATCACAGCAGTGCTCACTGAGAGAAAGGGGGTGAGAGACCTGCCCTGGAGCTTGCCAGCTGTCCCGCCCAGCAGCCCTGGCACCCAGTGGCTGCTGCTGCCCCCACCGGGTCTTGTGCTGCCTGTGCTGCGAGGCTCTGTTCCAGGAATCCCGTGGCCACCTAGCCTGAGCAGCCCGGGAGACAGCGAGTTTGAAAGGTGAGATTAGAGCAGCTCCCAGCTCTGGAATGCTCTCTGCAGATTAGCGAAAGAGCCAGGAAGGATGCACAGACTGCTTGTCTGTAATCAGCTGGGTAGGAATCCAAAGTGCTGCATGCTGCTCTATTTGCACTGGCAACTTGCACCCAGAGAGGGCCTCACTTATTGACGTTTCAATTCCTTTGTCTGATGGTTTGGTTAAGAGACTCAAGACATATTTAACCCTTCCATCACCCAAATAACACCACCACCACCAAATCTAAGGACTCTAAAAAGCTAATTATTTCAGGATTCTATCATTCTCATTCTTGGCAGTTTTCAGTTCTAAACATTTCCTACAGAGGTAATTTTAAAAGTATTTCCTCACTGCACTTCACTCCTCTCTAAGTTTGGAGCCCAAGTGGAAATTAGGTTAAGGACTCTCAGTAGAAAGCAGATGATAAGATGCATTTTTATAAAAGAATCTCATGAGAAGCATTAAAATGGGTGGTAACTACTTTACAGACTCTAAATAGTGCTAGTTGTCAAGCTAAAAACATTAAACCCTCTAAACTCACTAGTTAGAGAAAGGACTGCTGTTAATTCTTTGAAATGCTATTGGAAGGTAGGGTGGAAGACCAGAAGACTATGTATGAATTATACTAATATTGAATCTAACTTAATCAATCATCTTTTTCCCTGAACTTTAAATAACATGCATTAGAGCTACACTTGACCAAAAGTTTTACAAGCATTATGGTAAAAACCAACGTGTTGAATTGACCTATGTTTTCCTGACTCTAACTGGAACATTCACAGACAGAATTATTTTCATTGGCTTGCAATTCCCATTACCTTAACTCTTTAAATTGTATTTCATACACCAACAGCTTTTAAGGATGAATCTAACATTTGTATAGATTCTTTTTGGTTTGGTAGCAAAAAATTAACAGGTAGCATTTTACTATTAACATTTAAATATTAGGTGAGGGGAATGGTTCAGACAAAAGTGAATTAAAAGGATTGTTCAGTTTGTACTTACAGATACATGAAAAGCTGGGAGGAAAAAAACCATTTTTAATGCCTAGTATATACATCATGTGGATTATCCATGAACATAATTGAGAATGATATCTGACAAGTCTTCAAAAATCATGCTGCACAGATTGAGCTTGATAGAAATCACCAAGCTAAATTCCTCTCTCTATATGTCTAGTTCTACGTCTATAGTCTCACAGAAGCAAATACTAATAATCCAGTAAATAATCTTCTAAGATTTCTTCTATCCATATCTTTCCTCTCCATTGGTATAAAGAATGTGCAAAGAATGCTCCCCACCCCCACACAATGAGCTAAAATCACACAGCAAACACTTGCTGTTGATTAGAATGATATAGATAAAATTTAGCTCCAAATCAAATAGCCACAAACCGATCTAGATTCACAAAGTCTCTCCCTTTCCCCCACCCCCCTGGAAAATTCAGTTATACTTATTTTTATTGCTTTAATTAAGTATAGTGTTGCCATGTATCAGGATGATTAGAGACAATGTAGAAAAGGAAGAGATAATCATGACTTGAGAGATGAATAGCTCACTTTGTGTAGACAAAAATGAAAACTTAGAATGCATCCCAAATAAATGGTATACCTGGCACTATAAAAGAGTATGAAGAGTACTATGAAAAAGCAATAAATTCGGTGCTAATGATATCTGATTTCCACTGTCCCCCCTTTCTCTTCTATCTTATATAAGATGGCTATGAAGCATACATCCTTGTATAATATGGCTGAATTGTTAAGATACTTTGAATTGTGTTTTCTTTTGTGTACAGCTCTTTAAAAATAGAAACAACCTGGAGTTCAAAACTAAAGTGTTAGCCATTTGAGACAATGCTAAAATATTACATAGGATGGTTGGTCCAATTCTGACCATTTCTGTACCAAGGAAATTACCAGTGCTACATTAGTATTTGGGCTTTTGTTTGGATCATGTTTTTTTTTTTTTTGAGTGTTCATTTTCATGTTCCCCTTTCCCTGCATTTTGCGTCACTTTCTACTGGCCTCTGCTGACAAATGGTTGTTTCTACATCAGTGGTTAATCTCCATGGCCAAATATGTGCAATGCAAAATATGACAAGTTATAATGAGATAATGTTTCTGAAATTATCAACTTCAGACACATTATTCACACTAATAGTAAAAGTTGCTTTTGATTTGAATCATTCTAATAATGATTACTTTTAAATGATGAAAGTAATTTTGTACATTTGAAAATATCAGCAACTCAATAAAACAGAAAATATTTTATAGAAAAATAAAGATTGTGAAAGAAAAAAAGCTTTATTATTTCTGATGAGACAATACCTGTTTTAATTGCATATTTTAGAGTTGTTTGGCAATGCATCAAAATTTCCTCCAAACTTTGTGGTTGGTCTGCCAATTCCCAATTATACTCTTGAAGAAGCTCATTAGGGTAATGGAAATCAATCACTTTGGTTGATCTATCGAAACTTTTCACCACATACTGAAGCAAAATATCCATAACATCCTGTAGAAACGCTAAGGTGGGTCTTTCTCCATCACACGCTGGCAGCAGATCTAAGGAATGGGATCAAAATGCCACATTTTAATTTTACTATGAAAATTCCCAGGTAAGATCTTGATCCAGAAATTTTTAAAATGAATTGAGCAATTGTATGTTTGAAAAAGAACTTCTGGAAACGCACAGCGTTTTCTTTAAATGGAGGCATTTTTCAAAGACGGAGGAATGAGAGAAATTATGATTTCTTCCCCCACCTCAAGTAAATTCTTGCATCTCAATTAAAAACTAGTTTGCTTTATTTTAAAAAAGAGTGGGCCTCTTTACAGAGTTCATCCTAAATGTTATTTCTCAGTACGTAAATCATCCTAAACGACTATGGAAATTCTTCATGTCAGAAATGTTTGAGGAACGCCTTTGGGCAACCCAGGCAAAGTGGAACCGGCAATATTAGTTAGGATTTCTGGCCTATTAGGAAGGTCCGCTGTTTCCAAAATCTGTGTGCGTGTGTGGGTCGCGCACTTGTTTGGATGACTAGGTATGTGAACACAAAGGAGCAAAAAACGCGTGCAGGTTTCAGGTGACAGAATCGTTTTCCAGTGAAATCGCCAGCTACAAATTACTCTTGCGATCTAGAAAGTCTTTGCAAATTTGAACTGGAAACGGAGTTTCCTCCGAGGCCTAAGTGCCACCAAGAAGCCAACCCGGAGCTGCGCGTGCGAGGGCACCTCTGCCAGTCCCAGCCCTCAGGGTGGCGCTGCTGGAAGAGCGCCGCGGCCCCACAGCCCCCTAGAGCCCCTTGCAACTCCGGCGCCCAGGGCCACGCAAAGGTTAGGGTCGGGTCTCGTACCCAGGGCACGGGACCTGTGTGTCTCACTCTCAGCTGAATATTCTCGTAAGGTCAGTCTCCTCCCTCCGCCTGGAAGCCTGGGGTCTAGCTCAGGGCACCGGGTTCCTCCCAGCGGCTGTTAGGGATGGGACAAGCGCGGGGCAGCGGCTCCCCGGGGCCCGCGAGGCGCCTTTACCTGTAGCATATAGAAACGCATAGTTGACATCCGCTTTGGGACAGCTGCAAGGCTTCTGATTACAGGCACAGGCGGCCTTCGGGGCGGTGGATCGCGGGGGCTCGCTCCCGCCACTCTCCGCGGGCTTCTCAGCGTCTCCGTAGAGCAGAGCTGGGCAAGGACACGGAGAACAGACCCCAGTCAGCCTCCCGCCGGAACCGGGCTCCTTCTCCCCCGCCTGTCCCGGACTAGTAATCCTGACTCCGCTGCTGGGGATGCGGAGTTGAGAAGGTGGCTTTGCGCCCGGGCCTCAGGTGTCCAGCCCTGTTCGCTTCCCTCCCCTGGGCCAGGGCACTCACCACACAGCTTGTTCCCGATGCCGCCCGTGAACTTCTGGGCCGCCTGACACCAGGCTCTTGCTGTCAGGAAAGACAGGCAGGAAGTCGGCGAAGCAGAAAGAAAAGAGCAGACAAGACGACGTGTGAAATTTCATTCGATGTGAACAACGTGAATAAACCCAGGGTCCGGGAAGGGGCCGCCCAGGGTTCGGAACTGCGGGCAGGTGCGGGAGGTGCGCGGGAGCCTGGTGATCCCGCTTGGGCCTTAGTTCTCTGATTCTTTTCCCAAAGAGAAGCCCACACAGTGGCCCCCTGCACTTGCCTTCTAGGTGCCAGTCCCCTCCCCTTCCCGCCTCGCTCGGGCGAGTTTCCCTAGACACCTAAGCCGCTCCTTTTCCTTGTAGGCTCTCCTTCCAAACCAATAATTCTCTCCCCTTTCCAATTTATCCTTTCCCCACTGTGACTCTGTCTCTCTCTAGGACTAGACACCAAAATGGTGGCAGTGACCCAGGCCCACGGAATTGAGGGTCGGGGAGACACCTCTGATGGGAAGCCTAGCCCAGACTTCAGCGGAATGGGCCCAGGAATCTTGGGGCGTCTTCCTAGTGGATAAAAAGACCTGTGGGGTTTTTGGTCTCTTGGGCCGTCAGAAACCTGCCCTGAGAGCAGGGCGAAGCCTCTGAAGTTTCCTATTGTAGGTGGAAAACATTCTTCGTCTTTCCTAGTTCCGCAAACCCCAGTCCACCCTCAAAGCTCGCTTGCTTCAGGTCCTGGTTCTCTTACCTGTGCCAGGGTTCTCGGGATTCCCAGAGCCATCTTCAGACCCAAAGGACCAAAAGCCGGAGCCGGGAGATGCCATTAGCGCTGAGAGACTGGAGCAGATCGCCTCCGAGTGCGAAGTGTCGGAGAGCTGCCCTCAGCTCAGTCCTGCGCGCGTGCGTATGTGTGGCTGGAGGAGGGCACCAGGCGACCGCGCGGCAGAGGGTGGATGTCACTCAGGGACAGGAAACGTGCGTGTCTGCGTGCGCTTTTGTGTGTGTGTGTGTGTGTGTGTGTGTGTGTGTGTGTGTGTGTGTGTGTTGGAGTTGGGGCTTTGAGATTTGGCAGCGCTCTGAAAGCTGTGGAGGTTAAATAAGGAAGGGGACCGAGGGGTCCTCACCGCCAGGAGATGGGAAAGCGATGAACGTCCGAGAGATTATGAAGGCGAGGGAGCCCAATACGGATAGATGAGGGGGTGGCGGAGAAAAATATGGGAGAGGGAGGGAGCTGAATGGTGAGGATGAGAAACAGTACGCACGAGCTGGAATCGGAGTGAGTGGGTGGGAGGTGTGTGGGCGAGCTCCCGAAGAGGGCGAGGCGAGAGGGTGCGGGCTTTCCCTCTGGGCCCAGAGGCGCTGTCCAGGGTGCTAACGCGGCTTTCTGCGCGCTGGCCTCTGCAAAGGGTGGACTAGAGAGACCTTGGCGAATCGGGAATGATGGCTGAAAGGAGTCTTATATACGCAAGGACTGGCGTGTTGTTTGGGATCTGGCTCTGGTTGCAAAAAAGGAGGCGCGGTTCCCGCGTCGCCTGCCTTCAGGAGGGTGCTCAGGTCGCTGTGATCTCGAGAGCCCCAGCGACTGGGTCGGAATCAGGAGTCTTTCTCGAGCTTGGGGAGGGGATGGTGGAGGAAGGACGCCTAAAAGCTTAAGGACTCATTTCAGCTCCTCAGTAGTGCCTAATACCTGCCTATTGAGCCGCAAGATCCCTGGCGGCACACTAGTTCGAGTGCGAAGTGTCCGGACCCACCGTCTAGGTTCTGACTGACAGCTGGGTAGAAGGACTGCCGATTGAAGCAATTACAATCTATGCTGGAGTCTATAACCGAGGGCCTGGGACTGGAAAAAAAATAAAACAAATGGAAACTTCTTGGAAGGGGGTTAGCGGGGCAGCGGCAAGGAAGAGCAGAGCGGGAGAGCAGCTAGAGTTGGCAAGATTGACTGTAGATGGGGGATGGGATCAGGTCATTAGGTGACCTTGACCTGCGGAAGGGTAGAAGGGCCGTTTCTTAGGTATGACAGGAATCAGTGCATGCGTGGTAGACGTGCACAGAGTTTCCAACTAAGCAATTTGAGCTTTCCAAATCCAAGGAGGAAAGAAGGCATCTCCTTCTGGGCCCTCTTTTTAGCGGGCCTGAAACCAGTGACCTCCCCCCTCCCCTTGAGAATCTTTAAGATAACGTTCGCCTGGGCGTGTGTGTATGTGAGACGGGGGCGGGTTTTTTTTGGCTATTTCTGTGGCGTGTTGAAAGGGGTTTCTCCTTTCGTGAGGCAGTTAGAGTCTCTCATGTCTTAAAATTCCCTTGCTCTAAAAGCTGTTAAAGGGAGGACGCCCTGAGAATTCGGAGTCCGTTGAATTCGCGCTGTTTTCCCTTTAGCAGTTGAGAGCAGAGTCCCGCACACCAAGCGGTTCCTGGGCAGGTGGAGAGAGGGCGAGGAGGACCGGGTGGGAAAGGGCTACATCCAGACTCCTGCGGCTTTCATTCCTAGTGTATCACTCCCTTTCTCTCCTTGAGCGAATGCTTTTCATTTTCATTGTTTTCCAGCCCCTCTTTCTCTGACCTAACCAAGTCACCAAAGCTGCTGCCAAAGCAGAGATCCACGGATCCTCAGCCTGGGCTAATACCTCTCAACCCTGGCGTAGGAAGGGCGTCGTGAGGCCCAGGATGGCCATGTGAAAATTTAAGTCCTGTGTCCCCAGGCACGTGGAGGCCTGGTCAATTCTCTCTACAAAGCTTTGTTCCCTTCGCATGTGCCGGAGCCAAGCCAGACAGAGCCGTTGGATCTGTACCGCGGTCGCAGGGCCCAGAAAGGAAGTCGGGAAAGGGGAGGGTGCAGAGCTGGTTGTATTTAGAAGCCTGCACGAGACTGCGGGTGTTCGGTGGGCACCAACCCAGGCCTCAGTTCAGCCCCTCTTTCCAGCGCTCCCAGCTCCAATGCTCCAGTGGAGCCAGGTAGCAACTCCTGGGGTGTAATGACTTGGGGGGTCTCGCCATCTGAGCCGCGGGCAGGGCAGCTCCGCAGCTCTCATTTCAACAGTGCAGATTACACTTTCTTTGTTTGAGTCCACACCAAATCCTGCAAATGTTTTTCTTCAAGCCAGCAGACTATGTTGGCAGAATTTTTATATTACGGATGAGTGGTCGATAACAGAAAGGTTCATTAAAAAAAGAATTTAAAAAACACACAAAGCCCCGGAGCGAGAAACAGAATAAAACACGAGGAAGGTAGAATTCACACCTGGATTTCACGGATTTTAAAAAACGCGGTGACTTAAAATTCTACTCTATTACATCCCACAGCTCTGAGTACTTTGAATCAAAGGATAGCATTTGCATTTTTTATTTAACACCCTTGCTTCAGATGCACTTGGGATCTGATTTGTCCTTCCTGAACGCTGGCCCTCCCTAGATGGCAATTTGCTTTATAATGACTTTTCTTTCGCAAAAGAGCCCACACCCCCTTCCTCGAGCTTGGGGATGGAGATAACAAAAGCGTTCAGGGAGATAATAATTGCAGTCATTAGTTCACAAAGGAAGCAGCCTCTGAATGGGAAGGGACGGCGGGCCAGCACCCAAGAAAAGCTTTTCCATGGCCCTTCCTCCGTTAGGGAAGAGATCCACGCTCAGGGCCGGCTTCCTCAGTTGACCTATTTTCCGTCCCTGGTTTATCCAGAGATCGCGTTGCAGGCTCGCCAAAGAAGAGTGTATGCTACAAATTTTCCCTTGCATCCTCCCAGTGCTTACATGTCGAAAGACAGAGTAAAAAGGGAAGTGGGGGGAATAAAAGGAGAGAAAAAAGAAAAATAAATACAAAAGAAAAACAAAAACACTGCATCCTTTCAACAAAGGCTTGCCATTCTTTTATTCGGTTCCACTTTAAAAGGTGGGCGGGGGCTTAAGGAAAGGGTCAGTTTTCTTTCTTTGCAGTAACTTTAGGGCAAAGGTCCCAGGGCTCTGGTCTGCAGGGGCCACTCGGAAATCTTGGATTGAGGAAGGGGCCTGTCAGAAAGCTCGATTTTACCCCCAAGGCCTCCCCAAGGCCTCCACTTGGTGGCTAGAACGCTGGGTAGGAGCGGAGGGGGCCGAATCACCTCTGTTTACAGAGATTCCATACTCCCAGACACGCCAGTGAACTGTGCCCAGCCCGCAGGTTTCCCGGCTGCTTGAGCCAGACTCCTCCCTCCCTGTTGCAAGGCATTGCTCCTACGTGGGTCCACCCAGCCCCGGGTGGCTCCTCCCTCGGGGTCACAACCCTTGGCCGGGGGTGCTGCTGCGAGAACCTAGGCAAAGAGCAGAACGTGGAGCGCCGTTGTCATTGAAGCTCAGCCCTGCCACAGTGGGAGGTTTCCCCTCGGGCTGGTCTCATTTGTAAAGTGAAGTGTTTGTACGAGACATCTCAATGGACCTGTCAGTACCATCTACCTGGGTTGGAGAAAAACTTGCGTAGGGTGAGCAAATGGCAGAACAAACGCTATCAGCCGGTCGCCAGGTCCTCATCCTCCACTCGAATAGTTCCCCAAAGTCTCCCGGCTCTGGACCAGGGTTGTAGGAGCCAGGGACACCTGCAGAAGTGAAAAGCGCCATCCCAGCCAGAACCCTCCTCCCATGTCAGCCATTGATTAAATCAATGCGCCACCCTTCCTCACCCTCTCCAGGCTGCGTAAATATGGAGGGCGTCAGTTTCTTAGAAGAGCTCAATCTGGACTTTAAAATAAAATGCATCAACCGAGGAATGCAAACCTCTACCCACTCACTGACCTCCTCCTCCATCTTAAATTCACCAAAATTCAGAACAGGGGAGATTTCCTCAAATTTGCAGGCAGGGAGAACTTAAAACATCTGACAGTTCGCTCAGTAGCGGACCAAAAAATTTACAGGTGGGCCAAAGGAAGCCACAGTGAGCGTCTGGGAAGGGTGTGTGCTTGCGCGCGCGCGGAGTGTTGAGGGATTTGGAGATTTGCCTGGAGGCCACGTTTGTGTCTCAAGTACGGGTTGTAACTTCTTATATGTGCTGCGGGTGATGGTGGTTGGGTTCTTTGAGGATGAAGAAGGAAGGCACCTCACTCCGCCCCCCCCGCGCTCCGGTTGGGCCCCAAAGGGGAACACAACGGACCAGCCCTGAAAGCCATGGACTCTCCAAGGCACTTCCTTTATTTAGTAACCTTAATACCAAGGGACGGGAAAACAAGAATTTTAGATGAAGTTCTTCTTCAAAACTTGCACACCATCCTCGCGCTTCTCCTTCATTCTGTCTTTATTCCGTTCTCACAGACTCAACTCGCCCGCGAGTGTCCCGCGGTCCTGGGAGAGGAGTTTCCATGAAATAAGAAATCTTTTAAGTCACCCATAATGAGAAAGGAGTAGTCAGCAAGAGGTCAGGCGCCGTCGGGTTCTCAGAAGGAGGCGCAAAGAAGTGAACAAAGAGATACAATGGGGGCCAGGGCCAGGGTTGCCCCAGCTGGTGCGCTGCGGGGAGTGGAAGGTGCGGGAGCGCTTCGAGTCGGCATCAAAAAAGCTCCCAGGTCTCGGCCTTACAGGTGCCGAAGGCGCCCCCCCCCCCCCACTCGCGGTGGGAGAGCGCCGCGGGAAACCCCTGCCAAAGTCCGAGCGGAGACTTCAGCGCCTGAGCGTCCTCCCCTTGGGCCCTTGCACTCCGCAGTCTCCGGCACATTCCGGCGGCCACTGTGGCAGCCGGATTACATCTGCGGGACCAGGCGCCGGCGCTGGGAGGTTTTGCGCAGGAGCCTCCTGTAGTCGTAGGGATTGTTCGTGGGTCCGTTCTCCTCCTCCTCCTCTGGCTTCTCCACCGCCCAGCACCTGCGAGCGAGACCCAGGGCCAGAGCGTCAGCTGCGTCAACTCGTGCAGCGCATCCCCGCCCACCCTGAGTTAGGCAGGTCCTCTTCTCTGCTTCTCCCACTGTCTGCTGGCGTTTGAGAACGCGCATTTGAGAACGAACATTCAAAACGTCGGGCTTGTGGTCAAACGGATCTGCGATAATTTTTCTCAGCAGGTTTTCAAAACTCCTCTGAGCCAAGGAGCAGAGCTGGTGGAACCTGGTGACTGTGTATGAATGACCCTTAGTAAAGCGTCAGAATGTGTAGTTCAGAAAGGTGAGCTTCTTTTGGCTTGAAATAACTCACAACAAATAAACAAATACTAAATTAGCTGCCTACTGATCAACCATTATTTTGCATGTTTATACTGCTCAAGTGTTTCTTAAAAACGCTGCCACTGTATCTAACCAACCACTCAGTGACTTTCAGCTTTGTCGGCTTTTTCAGTGTTTTCAATGAGGCTGTTGAGCCAAATTTCCTAAACCTATTGCTGGGAAACCCTGCCAACGTTTACCTTTGGACTCCGCAGTTGGCCCCGGGGGAAGCAGGGTGCTACCTAAAAGGCAGCTACGGAGATTCATCCATTTTATCCCTGGATCGCCCAATAAGTGTCAACCAGCAGTGCAGGTGATGAGTGAACAGAAGTCCCTGTTTTCATGGAGCTTATAGTCTACTATGTGAGAGAACCATAGACGGCTTTTAATATCATATGGTGAAAGGTGCTAGGCAGACAATTAAATAAAGCAGGCTGTGGGTATGTGTGTCTGTGTGTATAAGCCATTTCATAGAATGATCAGGAAAGGCCTCTCTGATAAGTTAAGGAGGTGAGGAGAGACCTGAAGGAAGGGGAGTAGTAGGCCAGGCAGATCTCTGGGGGAAGGGCAGTCATTCCAGCATGACAGTCAAACAATGTAAAGGTTCCAAGACTACAGTGTGTATACTGTATTAAAGGTACAGGAAAGAGGCTTCTGTGGCTTAAATGGAGCAAGCAAGAAGAAGAATAGCAAGGGATGAGAGCAGGAAGAATGAGGGGATAGTATGACACATAATTTAGTGCTTTAAGACCCTGGCGAGGACCTGAATTTTGCTTAGAGTTCTGAGCAGATGAATGATTCTTAAAAGTACCTGGCTGGCAGAGTGGAAGTCGATAGGCTTGTTAAAAGATACTTTGATAGTTCAAGCCAGACTGATAATGGCTTGTTCTAGTGCTACAGAGGAGGTAAGAATTGATCAGATTCCAGTCATACTTAACAAGTAGAACTGAAATAATTTGCTGATAGATTGGTGTGGGGTGTAAAGAAAAGGAATCAAGAATGTCCCCAAGGTTTTTGGCTTAAATAGCTAGAAGACTGGGGCTGCCATTTGAGATGGGGAAGATCTGCGGCAGAGGATATTTTTTGGGGGGAGGTAAAGATTTTGGTTTTGGTTATGCTAAGTTTACTTATTAGCTATCCAACAGGAGATATTAAATAGACAGCTGGAGATATAAGTCTTGATCTAGGCTAGAGATTTCAGTTCAGGAATTTTAAGTAAATAGATGATACTTAAAGCCATGAGAATATATGTTGATAAAGCGAGGTACTGGGACACTCCAATGCTGAGAGGTCAGTGAAATGAGGAAAAATCAGCAAAGGAGAATAAGATGGAGGAGCCAGGGAAGTAGAAGGCAAAGCAAGAGAAGTCCTATCCTGGAGGCAAGTGGAAAAAATATTTAAAGAAAAAATAAGTAATTGTAAAGAAAAAAATGTTAAATGCTGACAGGGCAAGATAAGAATTGAGAATAGATAATGACATATGGCAGAATGAGGTCAGTGGTGGCCTTGACAGGGGCTCCAGGGAGACTTGGGAGGAGGATGGGGAGGAGGTTGCGTCATTCTCATGTGCTACTCTTGCTATAATGAAGAGCATGAACACGGGTGGTCTGGGAGGGGGACTGAGTCAAGGGTGTTTTTTATGATGGGTCCAATTGCATCATGTTCACAGATGGTCAGAAATTGTGCTGTAAAGGGAACAAATGTTTAAGTTGTAGAGAAGAGAGGTGACAACTGCAGGACAATGTTCTTGAGTAGAGGAAGGATCTAAATTCAGTGCACAAAAGGAGGACAATCATTCATGCTAAACTGAGGAAGGTATATGGGTAAGTGATAGATTTGGTGGTGGAAGCATGTGCCTGTTCTCTGCTATTGTTTTCTCCATAAAATAGTCAAAGAGGTTGTCTGGTCATAGTGGGGAAGTTTTGAGGGTTTGAAGAGAGAGGAGGATGTCTGAAAGAGTAAACTGGGATGGTGGAATAATGGATTTTTAGGGAAATGTAGTATTGCAAAGTAACTTTAAAGGCCTGCCTAAAGTGTGTGTTCCTAAGTTTTAAGTGATAATAGACTTTTTTTCTGGGCTGTTCAGCTACTTGGGTGTAAATATGGATTGGGTAGGAAGTTGGGGTTTAGCAGTTGAATATAACTGAGGGAGAAAAAGGTAAGGTCATTGAAGGTATAGGCAAATAAGGGAAAATAATGAGAGGCTAAAAGGAAAGACTAAAATTTGGCTGCAAGTAGAACATGCCTTTATTCTAGTCCATTTTTAACAGATAATTTAAAAACGAAATCTTTGGGTTTTTGCACAGCAAAGGAAACCATCCCAACAAAACAAAAAGAAAACCTATTGAATAGGAGAATGTATTCACCAATCATACATCTGATAAGAGGATAATATCCAAAATTTATAAAGAACTAATACAACTCAACAAGAAAAGAACCTACAAATAATCCAATTAAAAACAGATACAGAACTTGAATACACATTCCTCCAGAGGACATACAGAAGCTCAACAGACATGAAAAGATGCTCAATGTCAATTACCTGAGAAATGCAAATTAAAACCACAATGAGGGAGAGCAACGGGGAAAAACTGGGACAGCTGTAATTGAACAACAATTTAAAAAAAAAAAGGTTAAAAAATAAGACCACAATGAAATATCATCTTATACCTGGAAGAATGTCTATTGTCAACAAATCAACAAAGGACAAATGTTGGAAAGGATGTGGAGAAAAGGGAACCCTTGTGCACTATTGGAAATGCAGACTGGTGCAGCCACTATGGAAAACAATATGGAAGGTCCTCAAAAAATTACAAATGGTACTGCCTTATGAACCAGTGATTCTACTTCTGGCTATATATCCAAATAAAACACAAAACACTAATTTGAAAGAATATCTGCACCCCTACATTCATTGCAGTATTATTTACAATAGCCAAGATGAGGAAGCAACCCAAGTGCCTATCCGTAGATGATTGGCTACAGAAGATGTAGTACACATATACAATGGAATATTACTCAGCCATAAAAAATAATGAAATCTTACCATTTGTGACAGCATGGATTGACCTAGAGGGTATTATGCTAAGTGAAATAAGTAAGTCATAGAAAGGCAAATACCAAATGCTTTCACTTATATGTAGAATCAAAATAAAATAAATGAACAAAAAAAATTGAAACAGACAGAGAACAGACTGATGGTTGCCAGCTGGGAGGGGGTTTGGGGGACGAGGTAAGAAAGGTGAAGGGATTAAAAAGTACAAATTGGATGTAAAGTAGAGCATAGGAAATATAGTCAATAAAATTGTAATAATGATGTATGGTGCCAGGTAGGTACTGAAAATATTGAGGGAAACACTTTGTAAAGTATGTGATTATCTGAGCATCATGCTGTATACCTGATACTAACAAAAAATACTGAATATAAACTGTAATTGAAAAATTAAAAAAAAATTTTGGGACGGTCTTTCAGGGTATCTTGAGCTCAGTGGATGCTTGACAGGGAAGGTCTTTGGGTGTTATCTATCGGGAGGATCTTGGGTAACTGACTTGAATTCTCATATCTGTTCATCTAATTTCCGGTATAAGAATATTGAGGATCGAACTTCCGGCCAAGATGGAGGCATAGACAGACATGCTGCATCTCCCTCCACAACTAAGAAGGAATACAACTACCTCAAAACTAGAAACAACCAGAAGTTCCAGAAAAACAAACTGTATGGAAGTCCAACAAACAAAGATATAAAGAAGAAATACTCATCCAGACAGGTAGGAGGGGCGGAGCCGGGGCAGAGAGGACACAGTGTGGTGGTGGCAGCATTGGCGGCAGCGGCAGGCTGGCAGAAAGCATAGTTACACATTTAAAAAAGTCAGGAGGGACACCTGGGGAGTGTTCCCAATTCCTCCCCAGACCTTGCAGCTCACGGTCCCAGCACTGGGGAAAATCAAGCCTCATTGCTTTTGACTGTGCAAACCAGTGGGGGTTGAGGGAGAGGCAGAAACTGCCAGTCTCTCAGCAGAGTCCACTTGTTTAAAGGGCCCCCACAGTCCTAGAATGTCCGCAGACCCATCCACTCTGGGAACGACAGCCAGGGCAACAGCTAGAGAGGCACCAGTCCCATATGGAAGTGGGAGAAGTGCCTGGAAAAGGGGCGAGTGCTGGGCAAGCGGCATTGTTCCTTCTCAGGCCCATCCCCCACATACAGCACCACAATGTGGTGAAACAGGTCGCCCTGTGCTCACGAAATCCTAAGGCTCTGCCCCTAACAACGTAACAGGAGCAACAGCTCTACCTAAGACACAAAGGCAAACACTCACAGGAGACTTCCAGCCAAGATGGAGGCCTAGACTGATAAGCTTCATCTCTCTCCACAACTAAGAAGGACTCGTCGTCGGCAGCCGTCCGTCTCGAGAGACGATGGCGTAGCTTCTTGAGAGTCTATCTGCACCGCCGAGAATGGCTGTGCAGTCCGATTCGGGAGTGACAATCCCTGCCGCACTTGTTACAGGTGAAGGCAGATGGCTGTTGTTGCTGCTGTTGACGCTGCTTCCGCCTCGATCTTTTCTGGACCGCCTCCTCGTTGCGCGCAGCCTCCGCGCGTGACGTACCTTGCCTGACCGCGAGCCTCCAGGCTAGGCGGTCGTCTGCTTGAACTTCCCATGTGTTGAGATTGATGGAGCATTGTGTCATGTCCTTTTTGCAGATGTCTTTGAACCGCAGTTTTGGGCGCCCTGTCATCCTCTTGCCTTCTGCTAGCTCGCCGTAGAGGAGGTCTTTGGGGATACGGCCTGCATCCATTCTTTTGACATGGCTGAGCCACCTGAGGCGTCTCTCGCTAAGAACTGCATGCAAACTGCTCATATTGGCTCGCTTCAGCACCTCGGTGTTGGGGACCTTATCCTGCCAGGCGACATGCAGGACGCGTCACAGGCACCTCATGTGGAAGCTGTTGAGTTTCCTTTCGTGCCTTGCATAGGTGGTCCACGTCTCGCTGCCATAGAGGAGAGTGCTGAGTACACAGGCTTGGTAGATGCGCAGTCTGGTTTTCTCAGTGAGGCTGGAATTATTCCACGCTCGCCGATTCAGTCTGGCCATAACTGTGGCTGCCCTGGCGATTCTCCGGTTGACCTCCAAGTCGACTGACAGAGAGCTTGAGATGGTGGACCCGAGGTAAGTGAAGTCGTTGACAACCTCCAGGGTGTATCCGTCGATGGTGATGCATGGGGGAGTCCCCGTGCCTTGAGCCATAACATTCGTCTTCGTCAGGCTGATGGCTAGTCCGAACTCCTTGCATGCGTGGGAAAGGCAAGTGACTAGCTGCTGGAGTCCCTCTTCGGAGTGTGATGTCAAAGCTGCGTCGTCGGCGAAGAGCGTCTCACGGATGAGCACCTCTTTGACTTTGGTCTTGGCTCGTAGACGGGCCAGGTTGTAGAGCTTGCCATCGGATCTGGTGTGAATGAAGACACCCTCGCTGCAGTCCTTAAAGGCGTATTGGAGGAGCATGGAGAAGAAGATTCCGAACAGCGTAGGCGCGAGGACACAGCCCTGCTTTACTCCGCTGCTGACTGGGAAGGCCTCAGAGGTTGCGCCGTTGTAGGACACCGTGCTGTGCATGTTGTCGTGAAAGGACATGACCACAGCAAGCAGATGTGGTGGACAGCCAATCTTCCGTAGCAAGCTGAAGAGTCCGCTTCGACTGACCAGATCAAACGCCTTCGTGAGGTCGATAAAGGCGAGGTAGAGTGGTTTATGCTGCTCGTGACACTTCTCCTGCAGCTGGCGTAGGGAGAAGATCATGTCCACTGTTGATCGGCCAGCTCTGAAGCCACACTGGGACTCTGGGTAGACGCGGGAAGCAAGGGTCTGCAGGCGGGCAAGAGCGACCCGGGCGAATACTTTGCCGACGACGCTGAGGAGAGAGATGCCCCGGTAGTTGTTGCAGTCGCTGCGGTCTCCTTTGTTCTTGTACATGGTGATAATGTTGGCGTCTCTCATATCCTGGGGGATGTAACCCTCCTTCCAGCAGAGACAGAGTAGATGGTGGAGCGGCTGTAGCAGGACTGGTTTCCCGCTCTTTAGGATTTCTGGAGGGATTCCGTCGCTTCCTGGTGCTTTCCCGCAAGCGAGGCGGTCGATGGCTTTGCTGAGCTCTGCCGCAGTAGGTGGGGTATCTAGCTCCTCCATGACTGGTAGGTCTGGGATGGCGTTAAGAGCAGTGTCTGTTACGGTGTTCTTCGTTGCGTACAGCTCGAGGTAGTGCTCGGTCCACCGCCGCATTTGCTGTTCCTGGTCAGTGATGACCTCACCTGTCTTGGACTTAAGGGGGGCGATCTTGGAGGGGATTGGGCCTGTTGCCTTCTTGATACCCTCATACATTCCTCGTGCGTTGCCTATATCGGCGGCTTCCTGAATGCTTCTGCACAGGTTTAGCCAATAGGTGTTGGCACAGTGGCGGGCGGTCTTCTGGACTTTGTTCCTGGCAGCCCGTAGAGCTTGAAGTGTACTGGGAGTGGGCGTGACCTTGTAAGCCAGTAGGGCCTTCCTCTTAGCCTCGATCACGGGTTCCATTTCTTCCCAGTGAGCCTCGTACCAGTCAGCGTTCTTCCGCTCTTTCTTCCCGTAAGCAATAATAAGAAGGACTACAACTACCGCAAAACCAGAAATAACCAGAAGTTCGAGAAAATAAATGGAAGTCCAATGTATGAAGTTTTAAAGAAGTGGTGCTCGTCCAGATGGGTAGGAGGGGTGAAGCCTGGGTAGAGAAGTCAAACTGTGCTGGCGGCAGCAGCACTGGCGATAGTAGCACTGGCGATGGTGGCGGGATGGCGATAAGCACAGACACCCGTATTTAAGGGGAAGGCGAGAAGTGCCTGGGGAGCATCCCTGGCTGCAGACCAGACCGGTCAGCTTGTGATTCCAACACGGGGTAAGGCAGACCCCCATTGCCTCAGGCTCTGAGGCCCAGAGGGCATGTCAACGAAGGAGGAGATTCCTGGTCTCTCAGCGGAGAGTGAACAGCAGGAATCTATCTTGGACTCCAACTCCCACAGAAAATGCCACAATGTGGTGAGAAGGATCGCCTGGTTGTGATGAGTTCACAGGGCTCTGCCTCCTATAGCGTAGGAGGTGTGACAGCCCCACCCAGGAAGCAAAGATAAACACAAAACTATCAGGATGGCACAGATCATAATAGAGATCTCAGTGATGCAGCTGACCATACAGCAAATATCTAATCTAATGAAGCAGCAGATAGGAAATCTTTCTAAGGCACAGTTTAGAGCTTTGGTTATAAGAATGCTTACAGACCTAACAGCAGATCTTAAGACGGGGAAGGAATGAAGGCTACTCCTGCTGAAATGAACAAAAATACATATGAAACTAGTGGTGAGGGAAAGGAAACCAGGGATCAAATCAACAAATCGGAACATAGGGAAGGAACAAACAGCCAACCAGTGCAGAAAAAGGAAACGAAGAGTGAGGAAATGAGGAGAGGCTCAGAAGCCTATGGGACAGCTATAAGCGGGCCAACATCTGAATTACAGGGTTGCCAGAAGGTGAAGAAGCAGAACTAGAAATTGAAAAATTATGTGAAAAAATAATGAAGCAGAACTTTCCTAATGGGGGAATGAAAGAGACTTAGAGGTCCAGGAAGCACAGAGAGTTTCAAAAAAACTGGACCCCAGGAGAACCACTCCAAGACACATTATAATCAAAATGTCAAAAATTAAGGATAAAGAAAGAAACTTAAAAGCAGCAAGAGAGAGGAAAAGGATTATGTACAAAGGGGTACCAATAAGACTATCAGCTGATTTCTCAAAAGAAACTCTGCAGGCAAGAAGGGACTGGCAAGGATTATTCAAAGTAATGAAAAGCAAAAACCTATAAGTACAATTTACTCTATCCAGTGAAGCTGTCATTCAGAATAGAACTGCAGAGAAAGTGCTTCCAGGACAAAGTGAAACTGAAGGAATTCATCAAATTCAAACCACTGTTATATGAAATGTTAGAGGGACTTGTTTAGGAGAAAGAGGATCAAAACTATGAACATTAAAATGAAAACTATATCACAACCAACAGAAGCTAGGGAACTGAAACAAAGGCAAACTAAGTAGGCAACGAGAGTGGGAAAATAATTACAGGTATGGGGAATATTATGAGGGGAGGTCAGCGGGGAGGGGGGAGGGGGAATGGGAGGGAGATGGTACAGGAATTAAGAAGCATAGTAGGAGGGAGTGGAGTAGACAAGAAGATGTTGAGAAGAACTATATGCACAACCAATGGGCATGGAGTAAGGCGGTGACAACTGGAGGGAGGGTGGTCAGTGGGAGGAGGGGAACAATGGGAAAATAAATTGGGACAACTGTAACAGCATAATCAATAAAGCACATTAAAAACAAACCAAAACTCTAAAATCAGTCCATAAAACTTGCCTAACATTACAGGAAAAATGTAGCTGCTACTATTTCTTTCCTCTTTCGTTAACATTTTCTAGGCAGAATGTGACCTGCTGTGATGTTTTCTCCTTTAAATGCTACTATTTGCTACTATTGATGTTGAAATAAACATTCATTAAAATATTAAAAAAAAAAGGAATATTGAGGATCAAGAACCTGCTAGGTACATCACACACATTATTTTTAATTCTAAGGACAGGTTATCAGGGCTTTAATTTTTCTCATCATCAATCTGCAGATCAGAAAACTCATTGATATAATGAGGGAGGAGTAGAGTGGGGGTTCAAACCCAGGTCAAATGCACCCAGATCTTATACTTTCCCCACTGTATCCCTTTGTCTTTTTTCTCCAGATACTTCGTTCATTATTCTCCTGTCCCTAAACTGAGGCACTCTTGTTCCATTATCTTTCCTCCCTTGCCCCTTCCATCCTCTCCATATCTTCTTGTCCTAATTAAAACTTGGCTATACCTTAAGTATCCCATGACTCTTTATTGTTCAACAGAGACCCCACCCAATCCCATCTTAGGAGGAAACATCAGTTCTGTTGCTCTCTAATACTATTCTCTAGTCACTGACTACCTGTCACCACTTTTATTCATCAAGAGACACTTAACTCAACATTGCTGTTGTCTCTGATTTCCAGATCTACTCACACCTTCCCAGGTGGTATTAGTACTGTACTTGGTATGTATCTGTGTGTATGTATTACATATATTGTCAGAATAATTTACATATAATTTAAATATATTATATAAATTACATTATATTTATTTATAGTCTATACATATATAATATAAAGTATATAATAATTTATAATAAGATATATATTCTTTCTGCAGTAGTAACATCAAACTTATAGTTTAGCCTGAAGTTTCTCTAATTGTCCCAAAATATCCTTTAGAACTGCTTTTTCTGTGTTGTTTTTGTTTTCTGTTTTAAATCCAGGATCCTATCAAGGTTTACCTAGTGCTTTTGAATGTTTTGTCTCTTTAATCTTCCTTAGTTTAGAAAGATTCCCTCTTGGAGTCACCTTGTTCAGCTTTGTAAGATCAATAGACTTTCTAGAGTCAAGTTTCTTGGATATAAGGATCACATGTCATGTACCAATGTATCTACCCCTTCTTCAAACACTCAGCAGGTGGGGTTGTGTATGGAGGTTATACAGAGCAGTCAGTGGCTAAGGTTGTTGACTCTAAATGCATGAAGGCCTGCCCTGGCCAGGAGACTCAGTTGGTTGGCATGTCGTCCCATAGACAAAAAGGCTGTGGGCTCGATTCCTGGTCAGGGCACATACCTAGATTGCAGGTTTGATCCCCAGTCAGGGAACATGCAGGAGGTAACCAACTGATTTTTCTCTCTCACATCAATCTCTCACACTCTCTAAAATCTATAAACTTATTCTTGGGTGAGGATTAAAAAAATTAGACTCAAGAAGGCCCATGTTCAAATGCTGGCTCCATCACTTATTATCTAGGTGAGTATCTGTAGTCACTAAACTTTGTAGACTTAGCTTTCTCATCTATAAAATGGGACAATAATAGTGCCTCAGAAGGCTGCTGTGAGGATTCAATGAGATACTTGCTTAGTGTTTAGCACAAGGTAAGCCCTCAACCAATGCTAACTTCTAGCATTCTTATTCTAGTGACACAAGCTAAACATCCATAGACACTAAAAGACCAGGTAGTACTTCAGGGATGTAATGCTGTGTGTGTGTGTGTGTGTGCATGCACATGCCCGCGCATGCTGTGGTGGAGAGGAAGAACATATTTGGGAGGAGGCAGACTGGGTTGGGTTATTAAAATGGGAAGCAGGTAAGTTAGTGAAAAGCAATTTGAGCAGGGAGTGAAAAAGCTTGGATTCTGGTTCAGTAACTCAATGTGTGACTTTGGGCAAGTCACTCAATTGTTCTGGCACCTAGTGTTCTCCCATATAGAACTCAGTGGTTAGAATGAAACATTTCTAAGCATGCTATGGTTCTTGATCCTAAGATGAAATAATGCATCTTCTTTTGAGTACATGGGGAAGAAATTATAGTTGAGGAAGATTCTAGAAAAGATGGTAATAGCCATTTTTATGGACCACTTCTCCTATGTCACATCTGGTGTCAAGTGCTTCACTTATATCATTTCATTAATTTCTATGACAACATGGTGAATCAGTTATTAGTAAATCCCTTTGGAGATGTGGAAGTGGAAGCTTAGAGATCTAGTAACATAAACAAGGTCACTTAACTACCCAAATCAGACCCAAATCTGAGAGTGTCTGATTCTAAAACCTCTTCTCTTAACCACCATCTCACACTGTAGAAGAGAGAGGTCAGGGGCCCCGAGTACCCTAGGCTGATAGGACATATATTTAGGACTTTGGAAAAACAGCATATCATAGCCTGTTATTGCTCCCATTTCTCATACTCCACATTTCCGTCTTACTATGTGCCCTCAATTTCAAAAATTCATGAAGAATTTCTAGGGAAAGAAAAAAATTCCTAAGGTAGCAATAGCAAGCAAGCTACAAATGGTTTGTTAGATGATATGCAACTCAGTGGCAAAGTGAGAGATCAAATCTGAATTACATATTTCTATATAATCTTTCTTCCAAATTTTTTTTGGTCTAACATCACTGATTCTGAGAAATTACACAGAAGTGATTAAAATTACATTGGTTAGGACTAACCACAATTTTAAATTTGGTTTATTGTTTATAATTAGTATGACTATAAATTTATCATCCAAATGGAGGAACTTTTAAAGGGAGGGGGTGATATTAATGATTACACCAAGAAAACAGATATAAACTGGGATTGTTCTAGAAAAACTGGGATCTCATTACCTACCATAATATTTATGGTTTTACTTTTAGACAACACATCAATAATAAGAGGGTAATATTAAGTAAGCGCTTTTTCATTAAATGCTTTGTCATACATAAAATTAAAGTGTTTTAGAAATGGAATTGTGAGTATAAAATTGAAAATGGTGAACTTTAATGTGAAGTTCATTACCTTTCATCAGCCTTAAAATATTGATTTTGGAGTTCTCTCTGCTGCCTTTGTCCTCTTAAACTAGGGTTACATTCCTTTGGTCCAGAGCGAGTGGGCAATAATTCCTTATAATAGAAATCTTCCATATCTAATAATTTCCCCTGGCTGCAAAAGAACACATAAACACACCGTAGCATTAATCAAACCTTCTATTCACTTAAGCTTATAGGGCACTTGTTCTCTTTTTTTAAAGTGCTTATTGTAATTTAGAGTAACACACATGTCAATAAAAGTAGGAATAGTCTTGAAATGTGCAAAAGTAGCATATACCATAAATTACAAAGAAAAACAAAACACTTATCTCTTATCTTTAAGAGAACATTATCTGCTGGAGGGGCTTTTCCTAGTTTTGTTGTGTTCAACTTGGCACAACATTAATAGTTACCAGGCAGCCAGCGATTACAATGTTCCCGTTTGGCCAGTCTATGTCAGAGCTCACAACAGACCCTCGGGCCACTTTATATATGAACACATAGCATTTTCCACTTTTATCAATCATCAGTACATTGATATACACAATGTTTCATGATCTTGCCTTACTTCCTTTACAGATAACGTTCTGTCGTCCCCCTGCCCGTTGGTCTTTAGGGAATTGATTTTTGTGCTAGATTTGAATTCCTGCACATGACACACATGGGGCGTGTCCTCAGACATTTTAGTTCTTGGATTTACTCTGACTACGGTTCTGGTACCTGTGGTCCTCAGTATCTGTAGGGTGATGGGACTTCATATGAGGTAAGCTGGGACGGGTCTGGGCAATTACTAGATGTTATGGTGCTTCTGGGGAAAAGAGCTTTATGAGGTCCAGATACCAACTCATAAATGAGCTTTCAGAATGCCATCAATTCATAAATTAGGAACTCTGTGTCTGCTCATGCTTAACAAAGAACCGTCATTTGCTATTAGCATTGTCTGAAATGAGTTGATTGAAATAGTAAAGTATTGGTCAGCGAAAATATTATTAGCAAAGGGAAACAGTATGAATTTAAGTGTGCCACATATGCAGGTGATACAAACCTTATCTTCCTAACAAATGCATCAAAGTGAGATCTGGCATGTCTGGTTTCCAAGAACAAAAAGCAAAAATGAGTTTGGGAAAAGAAAGTTCATGGACATTGGCATGTTCAAATTGCCCAATCAAAACCATATCAATGAACCAAAACCAACCAACCAAACAAACAAAAACCTAACCAAATTCTGTATTGGGACAGTATAATTCATTCAAAACTCTTTGATGTTTTTTTTCAAAACTCTTTGAATTTTTAATGTACACTTTGCACAATGATAGCTCAATGGATTACATTTTCATTAGACAAGATCTTAAACCACATACAGGCATTATTTGTAATATAAATGCAATGAGAGCACACTACTTTCCAACTCTATCCACATAAAATTGGTGATTATTAATATAATTTGAACACAGGTTTATATTTTGGTTTGATAAGATAACTTATTGAAATCCAGAAAAAAAATAATTACCTATCTTTCCTTGGTCTTCGTTTTTCTTCTTGGATTGACTTCTAAAGGAAATAGAATAATTTTCAAAATCTATAAATATTATGATGTGATTGATACGTTACTATAATCTTAATATATAAATACATTTGTTCCTATAAAACTAACTTAGAAATAAACAAGCATACACAATATTTTAAAGATCTGAATAAATATAATTTACTCAGTTTTACTAATTATGAATTTGTGATTATTTTTACCAGGACCAGACTTAATTTAATCTTTACATTCCATTCAGAAAAAAAGTTTACCACAGTGACAACTATATATAAAATTGTATAAGGTCTGTCTACCTACTAATGGTGGCAAAAGGTCAGAATTTATGGAAAATTCATCTCTCTTCACAAATGAAATTGTGATTTAGGCAGGTAATTAGACTGCTCTGATGTCTTGTTTCCATGACATCGTCTGCAGGTAAAGCAGATGACGAGTGGACAGAGAGGGCAGCTGCAACTGTTTATGAAAGGATGAAATTGACATCACTAACTTATAGGAGCCCATTTATGGCATAAAAGTAGCAGTGCAGGTGATACAGATGTTCATTTGCAAAATGTTTTCATAGTTGAGAAATTTATGTATCAAGGCACAAATCTGAATATTTAAGTATACATATCATTAGAAATATTTTAATCAATACTTTAATTTGAATAACAGAATGGTACTTTGCCCTACATACAAAGTAATATTATCTTTGGTATTGTGACACTAGTCATGTGTTTCACTGTGTGCTAGCTCAATATATTTGAGCTCATATATTTACTTGTTAAAAGAGCATATATGTTTCTCAGGCTGAAGAAACAAATACCACACTCACCTTGAACAAGCTGAAAATATGATAGCTGTGGAAACTATTATGCAGATATCAAGTTGGCTGGCACCATAAAAGTGCAAGATAATAAAAATGGTAATTAATAATGATTTGTAAGTATTTATGGTTTTCCCAGTATTTTTAGACACACAACCATTTTTCCTCATGATTTATCATTTGTAATAAACTAAAATGTTGGCTGAGTCAAACAGTTCAGTTTCTTTAATACTTACTGGTTGTTATTTTAGTGGGTGGATTAGACAGAAGTGAATGCTTAACTGTATGAACTCTGGGAGTGCATCCTTCAGAAAACAACAATGTAAGGAGCAGGAAACCGATTACATTCCTGTTCTCCTTCCCATTTCCTATTACTTCACATTCTTGACCCAATGCCCTGGGCTAGGAGGTGCTTACAAATAATTATATCACCAGCATAGGTTCATGGCCCCCAGTGGTCCAGTTAATGATCCCTGGGACCAGGGTGGTGTTTGCTGTGGTTGCTGTTGTTTTAATTAATATGACAGAGGTCCTGTCTTCTTGATCCACTGTCTGGAAAAAGTCTGTTTTGTTCTTGATAACAATTTTCTGCAATCCAAAATGATGCTGAAACGATGACTTGATGTTGAGAGGCAGAGATCCCCTTTATACAACCAAGAATCAATCAAATAACATTCTGCCCTTGAATTGTTTATATCCCTGGGAGGTAGTATATGCAAAAGTTCTCAGTTGCAAGAACTCTTAGAAGAGGAAATACTGTCCAGGCTTTATTTCACTCTTGCCTCTGCTAGAATATTCTAATGAACTGTAATTTGACAATAAATTTTTTCAAAACTTACTTAAGATGGTTTATAATAGAAGCAATTATACAATCAAGGCAATAAAACAGAAGTTGTAAATAAGAAAGAAAGAGGAAAAAATTGAAATGTATTTAGTTGGAGCCTCACATTTGTCTCCTAGTTTCCTCACTGCTGAGTCCAGAAGGGAAGCATGAAACTGTATTCTTTATACAGAGAAGGAAGCATAGTACACATCATGGGAGAGGATTTAATATAATTTTTTAACCCACGGGACTTTATATTAGGGGCATTTATTGCTTAGACCAACAATATTTTCAATTATATTTTGAAATTACAAATTACCAACTTGAAATTTGAAATGAAAATAAAGAAGCAAATGTCCTATGGCAGTTTCTTATGGAATGAGAGTAAAGAAGAGAGAAAGACAGGAGACAAAGATGACTCAAGGAGGAGCTATTCCCATGAGGGTGTTTCTAGAGGAGGCCTTGAAAGATCCACAGTCTTAGCTTATAAGAACTTGGAAGACTGAACTGCATCATGCTCCTTTTCCTCTTACCTGACATAAAGAAACACATTTTATAAAAAACTTTAAATTTCATGTCCTCTATATCATGGTAGATACAGTTTTACATTACTTTTGGAAATACACCAACACTATTTATTTAGAGGTCTTCACAAGAATGAAGGAAATAGCCAAAACATAGGGCAGGGGGGAAAGATTTTGGAACAGCCAAACTACCTACTGCAGTGGGGGGGAGGTACTGGAGAAAATAATAAAACTGGAAGGCCTTTGAAATGACATGTTCAGTTACTCTTTTTGGTGAAGCAAACGAGCGCCAGGGGTCTCCTCTGACGGTGGGAGAGGTCATCGCACCTCACTGGACAGCTACCGTCTCGCCATGGCTCGCCTGCCCCACTGGGTGCGTGGGGATCAGAGAGGCACCTCTCGAAAAGTGGGCCACAAAACACCCGCACCAGTTAATTCCAAGCAAACAACAAGAAAGAAGCCTCCGGCTCTTCGACTCGCTAGCTGGAACATCAGGACCATGTGCCCCGGACTTACTGCAGACCTTCCGTGGATCAAGGGTGCCAGGAAAACCGCTGTCATCGATAGGGAACTGGCACGACTAAACATCGACATTGCGGCTCTACAGGAGACCCGGTTGGCCGACAACGGAACTATCAGAGAAACCAACTACACCTTCTACTGGCAAGGGAAGTCTCCGGACCAACCAAGACAGCACGGTGTTGGCTTCGCTGTGAAGAACACGCTTGTTAACTCCATAGAGCCACCCACAGGAGGCACAGAGAGATTACTTACCCTCCGATTGTCAACAACTTTCGGCCCAGTCAGCATTCTTAGCGCGTATGCCCCAACCCTCTGCGCCACCACCGAAGAGAAAGAACAGTTCTACCATGCACTAGACGAAGCGTTATCCAAGATTCCCAGAAGTAACGCTCTCTATCTCCTTGGAGACTTCAACGCAAGAGTAGGAGCCGACCACATGGCCTGGCCCACCTGCCTTGGAAACTTTGGGAGAGGAAAGATCAATGAGAATGGTCAGCGACTGCTTGAGCTTTTGTGTCACCACGGCCTGTGCGTGACAAACACATTCTTCAAGTGCAAAGAGATCCACCAGGTGTCATGGAGGCACCCCCGCTCCCGTCATTGGCACCAGCTTGACCTCGTCATCACCAGAAGAACGGATATTGGCAGCACCCTCCTCACCCGCAGCTACCACAGTGCAGACTGCGACACGGACCATGCCCTCGTGGTAAGCAAGGTGCGCATAATGCCGAAGAGGTTGCACCACTCCAAGATGAAGGGTCGCCCACGCATCAACACCAGTTGTGCCAGCAACCCAGTTAAGACCCAGCAATTCATCAACAAGATGGAAGATGCACTCGGCGAGGGAGTGGCGGCAGATGACATTATCGAATCCAATTGGCCACGTCTCCGCAACGCCATATACAACTCCGCCATTATTGCTTACGGGAAGAAAGAGCGGAAGAACGCTGACTGGTACGAGGCTCACTGGGAAGAAATGGAACCCGTGATCGAGGCTAAGAGGAAGGCCCTACTGGCTTACAAGGTCACGCCCACTCCCAGTACACTTCAAGCTCTACGGGCTGCCAGGAACAAAGTCCAGAAGACTGCCCGCCACTGTGCCAACACCTATTGGCTAAACCTGTGCAGAAGCATTCAGGAAGCCGCCGATATAGGCAACGCACGAGGAATGTATGAGGGTATCAAGAAGGCAACAGGCCCAATCCCCTCCAAGATCGCCCCCCTTAAGTCCAAGACAGGTGAGGTCATCACTGACCAGGAACAGCAAATGCGGCGGTGGACCGAGCACTACCTTGAGCTGTACGCAACGAAGAACACCGTAACAGACACTGCTCTTAAAGCCATCCCAGACCTACCAGTCATGGAGGAGCTAGACACCCCACCTACTGCGGCAGAGCTCGGCAAAGCCATCGACCGCCTCGCTTGCGGGAAAGCACCAGGAAGCGACGGAATCCCTCCAGAAATCCTAAAGAGCGGGAAACCAGTCCTGCTACAGCCGCTCCACCACCTACTCTGTCGCTGCTGGAAGGAGGGTTACATCCCCCAGGATATGAGAGACGCCAACATTATCACCATGTACAAGAACAAAGGAGACCGCAGCGACTGCAACAACTACCGGGGCATCTCTCTCCTCAGCGTCGTCGGCAAAGTATTCGCCCGGGTCGCTCTTGCCCGCCTGCAGACCCTTGCTTCCCGCGTCTACCCAGAGTCCCAGTGTGGCTTCAGAGCTGGCCGATCAACAGTGGACATGATCTTCTCCCTACGCCAGCTGCAGGAGAAGTGTCACGAGCAGCATAAACCACTCTACCTCGCCTTTATCGACCTCACGAAGGCGTTTGATCTGGTCAGTCGAAGCGGACTCTTCAGCTTGCTACGGAAGATTGGCTGTCCACCACATCTGCTTGCTGTGGTCATGTCCTTTCACGACAACATGCACAGCACGGTGTCCTACAACGGCGCAACCTCTGAGGCCTTCCCAGTCAGCAGCGGAGTAAAGCAGGGCTGTGTCCTCGCGCCTACGCTGTTCGGAATCTTCTTCTCCATGCTCCTCCAATACGCCTTTAAGGACTGCAGCGAGGGTGTCTTCATTCACACCAGATCCGATGGCAAGCTCTACAACCTGGCCCGTCTACGAGCCAAGACCAAAGTCAAAGAGGTGCTCATCCGTGAGACGCTCTTCGCCGACGACGCAGCTTTGACATCACACTCCGAAGAGGGACTCCAGCAGCTAGTCACTTGCCTTTCCCACGCATGCAAGGAGTTCGGACTAGCCATCAGCCTGACGAAGACGAATGTTATGGCTCAAGGCACGGGGACTCCCCCATGCATCACCATCGACGGATACACCCTGGAGGCTGTCAACGACTTCACTTACCTCGGGTCCACCATCTCGAGCTCTCTGTCAGTCGACTTGGAGGTCAACCGGAGAATCGCCAGGGCAGCCACAGTTATGGCCAGACTGAACCGGCGAGCGTGGAACAATTCCAGCCTCACTGAGAAAACCAGACTGCGCATCTACCAAGCCTGCGTACTCAGCACTCTCCTCTATGGCAGCGAGACGTGGACCACCTACGCAAGGCACGAAAGGAAACTCAACAGCTTCCACATGAGGTGCCTGCGACGCGTCCTGCATGTCGCCTGGCAGGATAAGGTCCCCAACACCGAGGTGCTGAAGCGAGCCAATATGAGCAGTTTGCATGCAGTTCTTAGCGAGAGACGCCTCAGGTGGCTCGGCCATGTCAAAAGAATGGACGCAGGCCGTATCCCCAAAGACCTCCTCTACGGCGAGCTAGCAGAAGGCAAGAGGATGACAGGGCGCCCAAAACTGCGGTTCAAAGACATCTGCAAAAAGGACATGACACAATGCTCCATCAATCTCAACACATGGGAAGTTCGAGCAGACGACCGCCTAGCCTGGAGGCTCGCGGTCAGGCAAGGTACGTCACGCGCGGAGGCTGCGCGCAACGAGGAGGCGGTCCAGAAAAGATCGAGGCGGAAGCAGCATCAGCAGCAGCAACAACAGCCATCTGCCTTCACCTGTACCAAGTGCGGCAGGGATTGTCACTCCCGAATCGGACTGCACAGCCATTCTCGGCGGTGCAGATAGACTCTCAGGAAGCTACGCCATCGTCTCTCGAGACGGACGGCTGCCGACGACGAGTTACTCTTTTTGAGGAAACTGCTGGCCCTGAGTTGTTTCGCCATGGCTGCCCAGCTCTGGAGTGTTAGAACAGCCCTGACACCATCAGAGCAGGATGTGCATACCTGGTGGACATTCTCCTCTCCAGGGGCATCCTTCTCAGGACCAGCCTACTCTTAGTTTGGACACAATAATAGCAATGTTCCCCAGATGTAAGAGATTAAGAGCATCAAATCATAGAGAGCTGGTATTGATGTTAAGGTCATCAGAATCACCATAGTAAGAAGTGACATCCAAGGAGAAAGAAAAGCTACAGAAATAGGTAAAACAACCAAAAGCACAGTGGTCCATGATGGGCAGCTTCAAGGATACCATTTGCAGAGCTCGGCAGCCCCCAGACCACTGTACTACAGTAGAGTCTTGTTTACCAAATAGTCTATCTACAAGTGACCCATGTGTTCCAGCAGCAGCAGCAGGGCTGCCACCGTGAGCAAAGTCTCTGCCTTCACAGAGCTTATAGTCTACAGGGGAGAGTCAGACAGGAAACAAGTAGAGAAATAAATATTTGCAAATGTTCTGAGAAAAAAAAAAAAATGAAGCAGGGCCAGGGAGATGCAGAGAGATGCGGTGCTGCCTTAGACACGGTGGTCAGGGAGTCTTGCTGATAAGCATAGATCTGAATGAAGTACATTTTTGCTCACTGCAGTGACCCTGGGTCATCAAAAAAGGTTTAAAGTGTGCCGTATAATATATTTTAGAAAGATTTTCATGAAAACCACTTAAAATGACAGTTTTGATGGATAAAGGGAGTGAAGCTCCATATTTCTGTAAATTTCACTTATGTGTAGCACCCCAAACCCAGGTAAGGGCCAAATATGAACACATGGTCTGTTTTCACTTACAATAACAGACTAGTTTTCTTTGTTTTATTTTTCACTGAAGTCACAGATTTAAAGATTCAGGTTTATAAAAAGGATTCTAGACACTAATAACTTAAGATGTGTTAAAACACTTTATATTCATTAAAAATTAATAGTTCAATGACCACATAAGATTTTTGGTGGCAGGGACTCATTTGTGAGGCTCAGAATCTGCTCCAGTCTCACTGACTGGTTGGTTGTTAGTCATAAATATTCCTTCTTATTTTTCATATCAAGAATGGTATCTGTTTTTGAAGCCACGGCTGCCAATTGTTATTTCAGTGGCAATTAATAAGGGTTATTGAGCATCATTTACTACTTATATTCAAGGTTAATAGGAGATGATTTTTCCTTTCTAATCTTATTCTCTGCTGCTCGGCCTCGGAAGGAGTCTGGGCTTTCTGCCGAGGGCGTTGCTAAGCTACAAAGGGACTAGCAAGGGAGGAACACGATCAAATTGACGGGTTAGAGAAATTTTCTAGTATAGGCTTGAGAGGCTGAGATTAGAAGCACTTGGGTGTTGCCTGAAGCATTCCAGGTAAGGGACAACGATATTTAAAGCAAGGCAGTGAGGTCAGAAGAGAGAAATGAATGGGGGCCAGCCTTTTACAGTAGAAGTCACACTTGGGAGAGAAGGGTTAGATGTCAGGGATGAGAGAGACCAGGTCCATGACGACACTAGGTCTTGGTTTAGGTAACCAAGTGGATGATGGTGGCATTTGGAGAACAGAAACAGGAGAGGAAGGGCAGGCTGGCAGCTGACATGCAATGAGCTCACATGCTACCTGCCCTGAGTGAGAGACCTCAGTGCAATTAGTGACCTTGACAGCTAAGAAGTATCTTATCTGTGTATCAGAGTCCTGGTCTGTGATATGGGAATTCCCCCTTAAGGGCTGTTTCTAGGAGTAGATATCACAGTGCAGGTGAACATACCTCATTCCAGGACTTGAATTTAAAAGGGAATGAGCATAGCAGACATATCTAATTGCAGATAAAATACAAAATGAATGACTTGGAAAAGAAATGGAAACAAAGAAATACCTAAAAACAACTTTATGAATGAGATAAATATTTTAAAACTATTGAGCAAATTAAGAAATTAAATTTTTGTAGTATAATGGTATGCAGTAATCTTTTAAAAAATCTTTATTTTTTATGAGATCCATATGGAAATATTCGTAAGTGAAAAGATATGCCTAGTATTTGCTTCAAAATCATCCAGTGGGGCTGGGGTTGAATGGATAGAGGAAATAAGATTTGTTGATAATTGAGAAAAGTGGTGATGAATATAAGAGTTTATTATACTATTCTACTTTTGTATGTGTTTAATTTTTCCATAAGAAAAGTCTTCTTTAGGAGAGAAAATAAATAAAAGGTGCTCAATAAATGTTTCTTTTTCCTCTTCTTTCCCTTCTATTTTCACCATATTTCACCCACTCACATCAGGTCCTTCTCTGAAGAGCTCCCACTATGGCACAATTCTCTTTCTGGGTTAATGTTTGCTTCTCAGCTCAGATAATGGACCAGCAGAGAAAACTGCTGGGAAGACGTGGGGTTGCAGGACTGTGGGAGAGACCTGGATGGTGAGGAAGAGCGGCTGCAGGACAGCCAGGTGCCCAGATCCTCAGCCAAGCCTGGGATAAGAAAGCAGAAACTGAGGGACATCTCCCTTTTACAGAGTCCTCCCTTGGGACGGGCCTAGTGGGGTCACAGTTTTGTGGGTGCTATGGCTCCCATCTGATAATAGGAGTGAGCCACTTACATGTAGTAGATAATAGTATGTGCAGTCTTCAGGGTTATTTAATGTTTTGGGTTTCCGGGGCCGCCTTGGGGGTCTCAATAGTTTTGGTTCCTCTCCTTTGGAGATACCTACAAGAAAAGTGATTATAAACAAGTATTCAATTACAAAGACAATCACCAAGCAACGTTTTCCTTTTGGGGTAAATAAAGTATTATATATACACCACTGGGGCTAAAGCTGGGAGAAAGAGGCAATACCTTTGTTTCCCCAATCGACCCTTATTATATTCCTCACCATTCACTTCCTTCCAATTGTCTGGTGGTCTAGGACTCTGAAAGGTAAGGGGGAGAAAAGAAGAGGAAGAAAAGAAATGCGTAGTTCGGTGACATGGAATAGCATAGTGCAGCTCAGAGGGTGATTGGGCAGAGGAGACAAAGCTGCTAAAAAATCTTTTAAAAGAGGTATTATGCTCATAGGATCTTCTGTCCCTTCTCTCCCCCTACTGTCAGCCTTACACATCCACCACCTATCCCAGCACTGGCTGATCTTCACTTTAAAGCACCACCTCATGTAATGGCCCAAACAAGGAGGCTGCTCATCTGCAGGCTTGACTCTTTTCTAAAAGCCTACTCTAACCTTTTGCCAAAATTTAGAACCTCACACTATTAGAATTTTCAGACCTGACTTAAAAAGTCTTGACTAAGAAAGAAGAATGTTTGCCATCTTTTTCTGTCCTTTCTGTCAATATAGCCAAGTTCTCAAAGCTGTAGCAACATTATCAGAATATGCTTGTTAGTGATCATTATAAGTGTCTTTATATTTACAAAGCTAATAGGCCTCTCACAGAGTATTTCTGTCCATTTTTCATGATTCTTGACACCCCATCCACTGACTGCACTTGTGCAGGAATGTCTGCTTGATAGATATGTGGAAAAGGGATCTGGGTACTTATTGGAGAACAGCCTACATTTAACAGATACCTGAGCATACAATTCTTAGTTGAACTTTAAGGGTAGTAACAGATCATTATTATGTATGATAAAGGGGCAGTAATGATCCCTAATTCTTAGTTGTAGAATACACAGAGAAACTGAATTGCTCCAAACCAAAACTAATCAAATCAAGTCAAACAGAATCAAATCACAGAATATTTAATACTTACTATGAGTAGACAAGCATGACCGGCAGTGTAAATCAGCTTCAACCAGGATGGAGGGGACACCTTGATGTCTAACTTCCTACTCCCTTGTCCAACCCACTAGGTGTACATTCATAGTCTAATGTCATCCAGCTCATTCATTTCAAAATTTATGGGAAATTGCTGGATGACAAAGACACATCAAGAGTACTTCCAGGAAGTGTAACACATAGAACAACACTAATCAGGGAAAACCAGAACAATCATACATTACCCTCCTTTTTTGAATAAAATGAAAGAAAATGAGGTCTTTGTTAATGAGAGTATGTTAAATGGAGATCAGTAATAGACTAATTACTAATTAGGAGGAGTGAAAGCACTTTTCCAACCCATCCTTGGAAGTCCATCTCCCATTCTCTCTCTTTCCCTTCTCCTCTACAGCAGTAGACAGTGGAAGGAATTTACATATCCTGTCTTAAGACTGTCACAGGCATAAGGAGAAATGGTAAAACCTGAATTCTTGCCACCAACATAAACAGTGTGTTTAAAAATTATTTCCATTCTCTTTGCTTATCATCTGCCCAGTGCTGCTTAGTACACAGCTTCTATTGGCTCTTGCAGAGTTTTATTATCTTAAAATGTATTGGTCATATTCACTTATATTACTTAATTGAATCTGAATAGAAAGAAATATAAAAATATAGTATCAAGTTATTACTGTTTTAGAAACATGAAAGTGACCTGTGACTAAATTTTAACTTGACTGTTAATATTATTTAAAGTCTAAATTAAAATATCAGAATATTACTATGGTAACAAAAATTAACTTAATTGAAAATGGCAAAGAATTTGAATAAACATGAGGAGAGTGAAAAACAAGTCAGATTCTGGGAATAAAAAATCTTGCTCTTGTCTCCATTTTCTCATCAAATTTCCCCCAATCTGATTTTTGTTACCAAGACTCTACCAAAGATGCCTTCTAGGTCAAGGGTGGCCACTTTATTGAAAAGGCCCTTTATCTGTCCTTATTATCTCTGACTTTTTCAACTTTTAACATTAGAAACCACTCCTTGCTTTCATGGCTAAGGATGAGGTTTCTGAGGGCAGACACCTTATCTTATCTATCTTTGTGTTCCTGGCACTTGGAGTCATGCTGGACACAGAGTAAATGCTGAATAGAAGTTTGCTGGGTGAGTAAATAATCCCTTTGCCTGTTGGATTGAGTCACGCCCCTCTCAGCTCCTTGCACTTTCCAGTGCACTCCACAGTGATGACTCCCTAGTGCATTCCCCAGGTTTGACCCTCTCAGCTTCCCCACAGGTCTGGCCCTGATTTATTATCAGATATTCCCATCTCAGACTCTCAGTCTCAAAGGGGCCAGCAGCCGCCTTCCTTCTCCATCTAAAATTCTGCATACCACAGCCTCAATGGCACCATTATTTCTGTCCCCTAGTTTCAAAGTACTGATCTCACCTTGTCTTTTCCCTCCTCTTCATTTCCTATACGTAGAAAACTATCAACTTCCATCAACACTGAAGTGGTATTTCAGGAAGGAAAATCTGGTCTTCATTTGTAAGAAATTTCATCTTTCAAAAAAATTTGTGAAGCTTCTTTTTCCTTCTTCATTAAGCCTAAACTTCTAAATCCAGATTACATACTTCAGCAGTTTCAACTTTATCTTTCACTTTCCCCCAAACTAACACTCTCTTGTGCTCAGCCTAGTTACCTCATAGGAAGCCCGACACACCATGGTTATAGCTATAACTTGGTTTTTTCTCATCCTCTCACAGCGGGGTTTTTGTTGCCTCACTGAAATCTCCAGCATCCTTCAGTGTCTATCTCTTGTCCCATCTCTTCCCTGAAGCTTTCACTGACTGTCCAGAGATTTCCCTTTCATATGAACACCAGTACTTAAAGGTACTTAAAGGCTGCACAAATCATCTGAAATGAGTTATGGGTTGGATTATGTTTCCTCAACATTCATATGTTGAAATCCTAAGCTCTAGTGCCATAGAATATGACCCTATTTAGAGAAAAGGCCTTTAAAGTGAGGTCATACGAGTGGGCACTGACCCGGTATGACTGGAGTCCTTTTAAGAGAAAGAAATTAACAGAGACACACACAGAAGGAAGAAGGTGTGAAGACACAGGGAGAAGATAGCCATCTACCAGCCAAGAAAAAGGGTCTCAGAAGAAACCAACCTTGCCAATACCTTGATCTTGAACTTCTAGCCTCCAGAACCATGAGAAAATGAACTGTTACTTAAGCCACTCAGTCTGTGGAATATTGTTATGGCAGTCCTAGCAAAATACATAAAAGCTTACCTTTTTTTTTTTTTTTTTTACCTGTGATTTGTTTTTCTAAATAATGAGAAGGTGGAGCTCATGACTTAGGTTCTCATGCCCTCCTGCCTTGTCGCTGGTGTTTGGAGACAAGAGCTTTGAGTGATTCCATCTCAGCTTAGAAACACAGTGCTAAGTGAATAGTAGATACTCAATATACTTTTTAAAAACTGTGTCTCTGTTGTCACCCCAGGTATAAAAATAAATTCCTGATGCATTAAAGAAAAATGTAAATAAAAAACCAACAAAACTCTTGAAAGAGAACAAAGAGGCTTCACGAACAATCTAGGGGCACAAATGTCTTAAAAAAAAGTTCACCCAAGGATATGTTTATTGATTTTAGAGAGAGGGAGAAAGAGAAGGAGGAAAGGAGGAAAGAAGGGAGGAAGAGAGAGAGAATCATTGATGTGAGAGAAGAACATCAATTGGTTGCCTCCAGACATCCATACATGCCCCGAATGGGGATGGAATCCACAACCTAGGTATGTGCTCTCAGGAGGGATTGAATCTGCAACCCGTTGATGTAAGGGACCATGCTCTAACCAACTGAGCCACCCAGCCAAGGCACAAATGTCTTAACTAAAGCTCAGGAGTCATAAGAAGGCAGACATATCTGCCTATTAAAAAAATAGATAAAAACCTTAATAGGACAATGAAGTCAAAAGACACACAATAGATTTGAAAAACTATATTTATAACACAGATGCCAAATAAAGGGTTGGTATTACTAATATTCTTACAGACTGTTGAAAGAAATGTCAATATTTAGGGCCTTTTAATAAAGCAACCAAAACCAAAAATGCCTGTCAATTTGGTAACTGACATATGCTATAAAATTATGCCATAAAATTAAAATCCTAGAATACAAGGACATTTTCAAAGATGTTTACTGGAATATTTTCCATAGTGACAAAAAATTTTAAAAAGTGGATATCTGACAACAGAAAAATGGTTATGTAAATTGTTGTGATCCACACATATAAAAAGAATAAATATAGCAATTCCAGTTGATGTGCAGGTATTCCTTGTACAGGTGTATCTTGATCCTATTTATAGAGAAGAATGACAAAAATATCTATATGTCTGCATGTGTGTGTAAGTACATGCAGTATATCTGTAAAAAATTAAAGAATTCATATTTTATAATAAGGGTTCTCTTAAGGGAGAGTAATGTACATTGGAGAACAGAGGGGAAGGGACAAAAGAAATAGGACAAAAAAAGAAAATAAAAAAGATACTGCATAAAAAGAATCTTGGAATATATGGTATGGTCACATTTATGTAAAGTTATAAATTTATATGCCTGTATATGAATAAGAAATAAAAAATGTCAAAATGCATTAAATTTTCAGAATTTCTGTTTAATTCTGTATCTTGCAGGATCTTCTTTATCAGAACAATCTGAAGGTTGAATATTCTTAAAGGGTGTTTCATTTAAGATGCTGCCATGCAAAATGGGCAGCCAGCAAGGGAAAACTATCGATGGATATATTCAATAGAGTCTGATTGTTCAGATTGAATTTACCCATACTATTATATATTTTTGAAAAGCAAACTTCCCATGAGCTTATCAGCATACAAACATTTCAGAAAGGCACAAGTTTATTTTTGTCCTCTAAATTTTTGTTCCTTTGGGGGAGTACAAACACTGTCTGCTAACATCATTCTAACCCCTTAATTACAAAAGTGACATAAACATTTATAATCACAAATGATTATCAGCATATCAATGCTGACAGTAGCAAAATTAGGTTTGTGACTATTTTGTGTGATGTGCATATTATTAGATTGTAAAGGTTATTGTTATATTAAATAGTCAGTCAGAGGGTAAAATATTTATTTATATTGTAGTTCTGGTAATGATTTTATTAAGTGTCTTAGTTTACAAGAAATAAACATTTAAAAAATAATGAATGGACAAACATCTCAATATTTTGCACCCCCCCCAAAAGAAGATAGATTTAAAAGTCAATATCAATATTAGCTTTAGAAAATTAAATTTCACTTACTCATATTTTAATAATAACTCTACTTAAGTATACATGCAGAGTATAATTTGCATATGTATCATATGCTTAAATTAGATATGGGAAGAGAAATGCACTCATACTATTTTAATTTCTTCTTTAGGAAATCAGTTTTTCAGTTATTGTAAATTTCCATTTACTCCTGACAGTCTGTGAATTTTAAGCAATATAGTGATCTGCAGGAAATCTTAGGAATATTCATTGCTTCAAGTACAAGGCAGGTTCACCTGAGTCAAAGTTGCAACCTGCCTTTTGGAAGCAGCTGTTCCTGCCCCCTCTGTCCTTACGCCAGGTCAGTCACCCTTAAGAGGGCAAGATACAGGTTCTGAGCTTTTGTAGGCTGTTCAATTCTGCATGGCTTCTGTATGTCCTGTGCTTTGAGTTCCTGAAGACATTTTCATTTCTCTTGGATTTGACCACTAGCTTTACTCTGCTCTGTGGTCTCTGTTCTTTCAACTCTAACCGAGGTGAGGAGTTGTAAGGCTAGGTTCTCCTCCTGCTTTACTGTTTAGTGGGTCTAACTCCCTGGCTTCCTCTCACCTTCTCAGCAGGCAGCTACCATCTGAACACCAATGCCCCAGAGCCAGCTTACACCTGTACTTACCCTACAGGTCATGGGCTTTAAGCTTTTTGTCACTCTCTGATTTAGGCATGTTGCACTCATATCCAGAGCCTTGAAGATGAAGCATTTAGTCTTTTAATTACACTCTCAGATTTAGGTAAGGTGCTCCCCTCAGCTGGTCCCTCATGTTTCTTCTACTTATATCCCAGGAGAAACAGGGGAAAATAGATTTGTGGGGTGAGGCCTCTGGCCTGTCATGTGTCTCTTGGACATGATCACTACACATTTTCTGTCATCTCCACTGGGCTGAGGTCATGGATTACAGTCCTCAAGGGTTAGTTAGTCTTTTTCCAGTCCCTGTGGGTAGGTTACCGTTAATCCCAGCTATTTTACATTCATGTGCACAGTTATCAAAGGAGCATGCCCTAACAGAGGCATATGAGGATGCACACAGTGATGATGGTGTCTCGACAGTGCCTTCTTTGTTGGGGATAGTGAGCCATCATGCTGATCCATGGCCATGGGACTATGGGTACAGTAAAACAACAGAACACAAACTTACTTGCCTGAAGGAGGAGGAGACTCAGGGGTGGCATTTAAGGCCATCTAATAACACATTGGTTATTTTTCAAAATCATACTGATCTTAATCTAACTGAAAAATAGTGGGTATATAGCCTGAGGTCAGAGAAGGAAAACTCTGACACCAAAAAACCTCCGCTGCCTTGCGGCATACCTCTTCAGGGGAAAGGCTAAGGGAGTAAACCCCGACAGAAAATCCGGAGCCGGAGTCCCTAAGGCGGTTTGATGTTGTAGTCAACACTGGCAACTCCTGCGGCGCACCTGAAGCCAAGCTGTATTGACTCCGTCTTTCCCTTGGACCCTTCAGCTGCGAAGAGAGGGGGGGTCTGCTGCATGGGCAACAGCAGACCCTCCATATCACCCTGCCCAGGCTCTGTAGCTTCAGCTTCACTGGAGAGGACACTCCAGCGTCATCGCAAGATGTCGATTCAACACGGGAGGAGACAGATACCGTGTCACTCCCGAGTCGGACTGCACAGCCATTCTCGGCGGTGCAGATAGACTCTTAAGAAGCTACACCATCGTCTCTCGAGACGAATGGCTGCCGACGACGACGATATAGCCTGAGGTGAAAACCCAAGTTAATTTTTCCCAAAGAGCCAAATTTTAGAAAATTATTTATTGACTATTTCATAGTCACTTTTGAATTAAAAAGATTGAACTTTTTAAAACAAAGGATAGAAGAACATGACCTGATTTTAAACAAGCAACATGGATGAGTTTTTCTTGCTCTCTACTCATGCTCTATAACACAAAAATACATGGTTCCTCTCAAGGTAAGACAAAACATACCAATATTTTTAAAAAGCCATTATTCCATATTAGAGTGTGTCTGGTCACAAGCATAGCCAGAGGAGATGCCAACCAAGCTTTCACCAGCTCAAGACAGCCTGGCAGTGAAGATGACATACTTGGAGATTGCACTCTAGTCTTATGACACATGGCTGCGGGAGCTCTGGACTAGGCTGCAAAACATTATTCAGATTGTTCATTTTATAAAGATGTGGACTCTGAGGGCCCAAGACAGCAAGGGATGGAGAGTGTCTGCTCTATTGGCAAGTGAGCACTTTGTTCATATTCAATAGTCACTGGGCTTTTCTAGAGCTCTCTACACAGACGCTCTTGTTATTGAACCATCTCACATGAGGGAAGATGGAGCTGATTTATTTGCAGCATTCCAGTTCCAACTGTGCAATATTTTACCCTATAGCTGGATTAGCTAGCAGTTTGCCAAAGTTATTCTTTGAAAAATGAATTTAAGGGCTGTTAATATTCAACATATGAATATGTCATTACTTATTAATCATTTCCTTATTGTCTAATTTTATATTTTGCCATGTACCTAAGATATAAATATTGTCACCCCAGTCTTTTTGCCCCCTTTCTATTGGTATGAAGTATCTTTTTCCATGCCTTTAATTTCTTTCGAGGTGGGTTTCTAGTAGACTGAATATGTATCAGTCTTGTTTTCTTATTCATTCAGCTACCCTAAGTCTTTTGACTGGATCATTTAAGTCACTTAAATTTAAAGTGACTATTGATAGGTACATGCTTATTATCATTTTATTCTTTTAACTACTTTCCTCTTTTCCTCCTACTCCTTTCTCCTCCTTCTTCTTAAAGAAGGTCCTTTAATATTTCTTGTAATACTGGTTTGGTGGTAACAAACTCCTTTAGGTCTTTCTTGTCTGGGAAGCCCTTTATTTCTTCTTTAATTTTAAGTGATATCCTTGCTGGGTAAAGTAGTCTTGCTTGTAGGTCCTTGCTTTCCATCACTTTGAATATTCCATGCCATTCCCTTCTGGCTTAAAATATTTCTGTTGAAAAATTAGCTGTAAGTCTTATGGGAGCTTTAAAATTCTCTTTGTCTTTAACCTTTGGCATTATAATTATGATGTATCTTGGAGTGGGCCTCTTTGGATTTATCTTCTTTGAGACTCTCTGCACTTCCTGGGCTTGTGTGTCTTTTTCCTTCACCAGGTTAGGAAGTTTTTGGTCATTATTTCTCCAAATATGTTCTTGATCTTTTGGTTTCTCTCTTCTCCTTATTGTACCTCTATGATGTGGATGTTGTCACACTTCATGTTGTTCCAAAGGTCCCTTAAACTATCCTCATTTTGAAAATTCTTTTTTCTGCTATGACTAGGTGTTTTTTTTTTTTTTTTCCAGCTTGTCTTCCAAAACAATCTTCTCCTTCATCCAACCTGTTTCTTCCTTCCAGTGTATTCTTAATTTCAGATATTGTATTCTTCATTTCTGACTGGTTATTTTTTACGGCTTCCATATCCTTTTCCTGATGTTGTAGTTCTCACTAAGTTCCTTGAGCATCCTTATAACCACAGTTTTGAACTGTATCTGGTAGATTGTTTGCCTCCATTTCATTTAGTTCTTTTTCTGGAGATTCTCCTGTGTTTTCATTGGGGGCATGTTTCATTGTCTCCCATTTTGGCTGCCTTTTTGTGTTTGTTTCTATGTATCAGGTAGATCTGCTATGACTCACAATTTTGATAAGTTGGCCTTATGTAGTGAGTGTCCTATGGGGTGGTCCACTGGTACAGTCTCCTTGATTACCTGTGCTGCGTGCTCTAGTAATGTTTCTTGTGTGGGTTATGTGGGCCCTCCTAATGTAGTTGAGTCTTCATTGCTATTGGCTCACTTATACCTGGGATTGACTCTCAGGTTGGTTGGCAGTGGGGCTCAACCCCAACCACAGTGGGCAAGCTGATGTGCAGGTACTGACCACACAATGCAGAATTAACCTCAGCAGGATCTGGTGTCTGCCAAGATCTCCCTTTGGATATGCCACTTGAGAAACATTGGGCCATGCTCTGATGTTGTCTGGAGCTGGCCAGTGGGTAGGTTGGTTCTGGGACTTTAGGAGGCATTCCGGTGGAGGCCAGTGCTTCTTGTGTCTGGCCCTGGGCTGTACCATCAGCTCTCTTCCCAGAGCCAAAAACCCCGGACTCTCTTCACATGACTCTAATCCAGTCTGCCCTCCTTCCACTGAAGCCCAGGGTGAGTGGCTGTTAATGAAATTTTGGGCACCGGCAATTTAATAGGGCACCTATGTCTTTACTAAGCTCTCATCTCTCCTTGATAGACAGAATTTCTGCTGATTTTCACAGCCAGATGTTATGTTGCTACCTCTTCCCTACTCTGCTGCTTTGGGCTGGGGAGCCTGCCTTGGGGCTGAGACCTCATGCTTCTCAGGTTCCCTCCAGAATCTTAGCTGCCACCTGTGGGAGCAGGGCTAGCCCTTTTCATGTCTCCACCCTTTCTACCAGTCGCAATGTGGATTCTTCTGTAAATTCCTGGTTATAAGGCTTCTCATCAGCTGGTCTTCAGTTTAACCAACTAAATTCAGGATGATTGTTCTATAATTTATTTGTAATTCCAGTTTGGTCCTGGGAGGTGAGAGTACCTTTCATCTACTCTGCTGCGATCTTGGCTCTCCCAGTATATTTCTGTCTTTTCATAACTGTCTCTTCTGGTTTACCTGGGGTTGAATAATATTTGTTTTCTTTTAAAAAATTTCTTAAATTATAAACTTTTAAAATTACTTTCTTTCACTTAATTAATAAAACATTTAATGACTTAAATTTTCCTATGAATACTTACCTGGTTGCATGTCGTTCAAAATTTTCATGTGGCTACTCTCATTATTATTATTTTGAAATAATTTATAACTGTAATTATAGTCCCTTCACTTCAGACGATCTTATTGATTTAATATGCAGATTTGTTTTCCACATTTAGTTCAATTGCATCACGGTCAGAAAATGTAATATAGTTCAATTATGATTGCTGGGAGTTTGTGGACTAGCCCAATCAATATGTCTAGTTATAAGAGCAATTTATACAAATATACTAGGATTTAAAAGAAGGCAATTTCTGTATGTAATATAAAATTATAAATATATGTATATTTACCTGTTGCTTATGCTATTTTATTAAATAGACTATGTAATTTCTCTTTGAATTGATCTCATGTAATTACGTAATATGGTGTCAAAACATATAAAGAAAAAACTCAGTTTCCAGTGCTGATGTTACTATTGGTCCTTTTGTGCATAAAAAATTAATGGAAAGATTGGGGGAGGAGTATATTGTTCATGATGTTTCTGCTTCCACATTAGTACCATGTTCTTTGTAGTTTAAAGTAGATTAAAAAGTATGAAATGAGGAGAAATAATTTGAATGCAAGAAATTTAGCTCTTTCCATCTAAGGCTGTTGGGTCAAGTGTTTTGTCTGGACTCATCAGAAATCCATACTTCTAGTGCAAACTTATGTAAGGTAAACTGTTTTAAATAATTAGTATTTAGTGTAATTAAAAGAGAAATAAGTGATTCTCTCTAAATTGTATGGTTGTAAATAAAATAATTTCTTTTTGGATAATAAAGGTGGTTGTTGTTTTTAATAGTTTTTGGGGAATTAGTATCACTTCTTATGAAAAAGGAGGAACAGCAAAAAAACTTAAGAAGATAAGTGTGCACCAGAAATATGTTGGGTGGGAAGTAACATAACTTTTGTAATCTCTTTATTTTTTACTCTTAATGAAAGAAATAATATTCATATAAAAGATAAAACCCAGAATTATTTGAACTGCTTGGCTATCACAAAAATGTAAGTATGTTTATAGATACAAATGGAAATATCTTCTTAGATAGTTTGTAGAACACATTTCTAGGTGCTAGCATTACAATGGTAAAATGATAGGCACAACCTAAAAAATAAATCAAATCAAATCTGCATCATGATAACTGAAAATACTAGGGTTATTGCATGAATATAAATGCCATAAATATTTAGAAATAAATGGAAAATTGATATTTTTTCCCTGACATTTATTCTAAAAGCAACATAAAAGCATTTTCATTATATCTACTGTATGTATGCATGGCAAAGGACTGCTTTGATTTAGTGTTGCATTTACTGATGATATTATGTAAATGAAGCATAGAATTATAATAGCATTCTTATTTGTTAACTTTACAACCTATTGAAAAATTGCAGCTTGTTGGATGGTTATAGCTTCTTTGTAAAAGGAGAGAAGGAGAACATGTTTTTGTGTTACCAGGGTTTAATTTTCCTACAATTAATCTTTTTTCTTCTCTTTACAATTGTCAACACAAATTGCCAGGTGTACCATAATTAAGAAGAAAACATCTCCCAAACTCTGCACACTGTTCAGGGAGAAATAATGCAATGTCATTGTATATTCATGAATACAACAGCATTTACTAGGATCTATAATCAAATGACCACGTTCTAGTTAAATATAGCCTATTTATGCATTTCTCTCAACAAAAATGCAGGTGTCCCTACTACCCAATGTCATCCCAATAAATTTAATTAAAAAAAGAAAACACAGGTGCAGTTAGCTCATATCAGTTTCAATTTATAACAATTATTATCAAAATAAAGATATAAAATAAGTTGTTTATGCACTTATTTTATTTTCAAATTTCATAATTAGCTCCTTGGTTTTCATTTGCATATTATTTTACTCTCGTCACTTTTGCATTTTTAAACATGTCCCACAGAAAAAGAAACTTTATAAAATAAGGTTACAGTTTATTAAAATTTGAAAAATTTAATTATCCTCATTTATTATCCATGTTTTCTAGGGCTTCTTTAAAGTACGTAAGAAGCTTTAACAGGCCACTTTACATAAGCTAGTTAAGACTTATTCAGTTCTGACAAAAGAGCTGGGAGTGGCAATTATTTGAAGACACCTGCAGATTTCTGAGAAGCGTAGGTAATTATTATTTCAGGTGCCTCTTAGGCTTATTTTAATGATAGAATTATTTATAAATAAGCTTGATTTTGGCTTCTAAGTGGAAATTTTCATGGGGAGGTAGGGTCTGCCATGAAGGACAGTATTGCAGGGCAGCCTGTTTAGTATGAGCTAACAGGTTCCACAGCTTATCACCCAGATCAGCTACTTGTACTTCAAGGTTCCAAATTCAGTGTTTAGCTTTTCTGATGATCTAAGGCAACTGGACTTCTATATACTATAAAAACTTATCTTTTTACCAAGGAGATTTAAAGCAGTCAACATATGAAAATAAATGAATATTTAAAGAATGCAATGTTCCAGCTTTTGTTTTAATAAAAACCAGACTTTCCAATCTTCATTCTACTGGTCACTAAACTTTGCTCCACTATAAATCTTGGAGGAAATTAAATAGCTTTCAAGCTAATTAATAAGTGTTTATTAAATGTGTACCGTGTACTGTGTTACAAAAAATGAATACATAGTACATGACATGGTCCTATTCACAGAGGTGAAAGTCTTCTTGAGGAAGATTAAACTAATCTACATGAATTAACCTTGAGGATAAATACATGCAGACTGTGATACTGAGAGCCTACTCCCTCCAACAAGTATGTGCCTGAATCCTGTGTGACGTGTGTGATGTCTATAGATGTATAAAGATAACAGGGTAACCACTAGGACCAGAGGAACAGGGGATGGGTGGTGGGAGTTCTTGGTCTAAATGTAGTCAGGAGATTGGGAACCTAGGCTGTCTTATATAAAAAAAAAATAGAGTCTTAAAATTTAGGATAGAGTTGGCCAATGATGAGGTAAAACCTATTCTGTTTAGGTTCATTTAAAAATGTGCACATTGAAGAAGGATGAAAATTAATTTAACTTTCTAGAAAAATTCTGCTGCTATTAGGCCTATTCAAAGTCCCTGACAAAGCAAACTCAAGAAAGAAGAACAAAGCTGGAGGCATCACACTTCCTGATTTCAAGCTGTATTATAAAGCTATAGTATTCAAAATGGTATGGTACTGGCATGAAAACAGACACATAGACCAATGGAACAGAACAGAGAGCCCAGAAATAAACCTAAGCATAGCATATATAGTTAATTTTCACAAAGGCACAATGGGGAAAGGATAATCTCTTCAAAAAATGATGCTAGAAAAACTGGATATCCATATGCAAAAGAATGAAATTGGACTCATATTTACATCATACACAAAAATTAACTCAAATTGGATTAAAGACTTAAACATAAGAATTGAAATCATACAAATCCTAGAAGAAAACATAGGGAAAAACTCTTTGACATTGGCCTTGGCAATGATTTTTTGGATATGACTCAAAATTGCAGGCAACAAAAACAAAAATCAACACGTAGGACTATATCAAACTAAAGAGCTTCTGCACACTAGAGAAAACCATGAACGAATAAAAGGGGAACCTATAAAATGGGAGAAAATATTTGTAAGTTATATATCAGATAGAGTTAATATCCAAAAAATATAAGGAATTTATACAATCCAAAAGCAAAACAAAAAACAAAAAAACACAACACAACAACACAAACCCAAACAAACAGAAAACAAGCTGCTTGATTAAAAAATTGGCAAATAACCTGACTCAACATTTTTCCAAAGAAAACATATACAATAGCCAACACTATATGAAAAGGTGATCAGTATCACTAATCATTAGGGGAATGATTTCAAAATCACAATGAATCACCTTACATCTGTTAGGATCTGTTATCAAAAAAATGAGAAAATGGCAGGATGTGGAGAAAAGGCAACTGTTGCACATTGTTGGTGGGAGTGTAAATTGGGCAATCATTATGGAAAACATGTGGAGTTTCTTTGAGAAACTAAAAATAGAACTACCATATGGTCTACCAATTCTTCTTCTTGGGTATTTATTTAAAGGAAAGAAAATCAGTACTTTCGAGAGGTATCTGTGTTGCATTATTTATAGTAGTCAAAATGTGGAAACAACCTAAGCGTTTGTCAACAGATAAATGGATAAAGATGTTCACTGAAATATTATTCAACCAAGAGAAAGAAGGAAATCCTGTCATTGTGATAATGTGGATGAAAATGGAAGACATTATGCTAAGTGAAATAAGCCAGACAAACAAAGAAAAACAGCATGGTCTCATTTTCATGTAGCATCTAAAAAACCAAATACATAGAATCGGAGTAGTAGTGGTTACAAGGAATGGGCACAGAGAGGAAATGAGATGTTGGTTAAAGGCTACAAGGTTGCAATTAGATAGGATGAATAAGTCTAGAGACCTAATGTACAGTCTGATGACCATAGTTAATACTCCTGTATTGAATACTGGAAATATGTTAAGAAAGTAGGTTTCAGATGCTTTCATCACACACACACACAAGAGGGTAAGTATGTGAGAAAATATGTTAATCAGCTTGACTGCAGAATCATTTCACTGTGTGTATTGAATCAAATCATGATGTTGTTTTAAATATATACAATTTTTATTAAACACACACATAACTCCCTGAGATGTTCAGATGTGCAAGTCACAGCAAAACATGAGTAGATTCCCGCATACTCCCTTTTCCCACTGGACTGGGATGAGCTGCTTACACAAGGCACACTGCCCGGCTGCTGACTGCCCTGGTTTCTCCTACGTGACCAGCGCCTCATTGCCCACATTTACCCACAAGCAAGAGGGAAGCTGGAGCCCCTGCCTTCCCCTCTGCTCCCATGTGAGCATGGGTCATTGGTGGCTATTGAACTACTGGGCCTCTGGACCCTGACTTGTTAAGTTGCTTCTTTAAAGGAGGAGATTCTGGTCCAGTGCCTTAGAGTAGCAGGGGTGGAAAGGGTCAAAACAGATTTTAAAGACAAGCTTTTATATACCTTTTTATTTTTAAAATTTCACCACAATTCTTGACAATAATATGTCAAGATAATTGACTGAAGCATTAAGATAGCTTCCTTCCTTCCACATCAGGCAAATAGCCAGGTTCATTTTAGTATTTTCCCACCCAAGGGATTTTTGCAGAAGCTGCATGAGGTTAGCAGCTCTTCCCATCTTTGGCAAGAGCGAAACTCATTGCAGAGGGGCTGCCAGGTGTCCCGGAGGTGATAGAGGGCCTAGGAGAAAGTAAGGAGAATGAGTGAGGGAAAATAAACAAAGATTCCCTCAGTGGCTGCCCTGGGGGGTGGTGATAAGGCTGCAGAAAGGATAGTTATTTACAGTTTGTGTGGACCAGGTGCGACTGCAGACTTGCCCGTTTCTTGGTGCTCCTTATAGGTATGAGAGCAGTAGAGGCTCCCAACTTGAAGGAATCATAAGGCAGCTAGGAGACTGGTGCCCTGACAGTAACTGTGGGCAAGTGAGTAGTCACCACAGGCTGAACCCGATCCTCACCCTGGCTCTAGAGCCTTTGCACATTGTTGGCAAGCAGGAGGCCCGATAATTACTGTATCTGAATTCCCCACCAGTTTAGTGGAAAGGAGGTAGAGTGTGATATAGGTAGATCAGAAGAAAATTTAATAATGCATCTGGGTTTGTGTATCTGAACAGAGATTGGCTCTTCCCACACTCAACTCAAAGTGGCAGACATTGACAAAAGGAATAGATATATTTTACTTGTTTGCTCCCTCTTATCAATCCTTTACCCTGCCCTGGTCTCCCTAACTCTATCCCTTTTATTCCCGCTGGTGTCATATGCCAAGTTATAGTTAAAGTGTATATAAAGGGGGGAAAAAAACAAAGAGGAGGAGAATAAAGCTAGAGAAGGTTTATGGAACATTCTGGAAAAGTATGCATCTGCTAATAAATAAACCGAATGAAGAGAAGGTTCTCCCCAAAACAGTTTGAACATATTCACTTCAAACCTGCCATAGAATAAATGTGGGTAACTAAGTAGCAAATAAAAGGAAGTATCTGGCATTGCCTTTCCTTCAGGAAGTTCTATCTACTGATTTTTTACCTGAGAAGTACTGCTGAGAAGAAACTCGTCTATTAATTGGCTTATGAGGATAGACACCCAGATAAAGAGGCTTCAGTTGCTGTGACAAAATCATTTCATTCATTTTTTTCTGCAGAATGAAATATTCTTCAGATAACTCTGATATCTAAAAAGAAGGTCATGTGTCAGATTAAATCAAGAAAAAGAATTCAGAGAGTTCACAGGTACACTGGAGTCTAATAAATTCCTGATCAGCGGTCCCTGGAATGCTCATGAACTTCTTCTTCAGGACCCATTCTGACCCAATACTGAGGGCTGATAAAGGCCTCCTCACTTGACAAACATGCACTCCCTGAGCGACATGGCTATTTCACATTTTCCGTTTACAATTGTCAACCATGGCATGCTACATGAAGCATTCTATCCTGATCATCTCCTTCCTGAGGTTCCTAAGAGGTGGCTTCTGTCCTTACCATTCTCTTGTGACTGCCTTTCTGCTGTTAGCTGGAGGAGCCCCTCTGCGGACTGACTGACCTCCCTCCTTTTCCAGTTTCCTTTGCCTGACTTCAGGGGCACTCTCTCCTGGCTCCTCTCTTTCCACCTGGCCCCCCTGCCTCTGTCTCTTTTGTTGACAAGGCTGCTCTGCTAGGCCGAATGTGGGGATCCTGCTTTTCTGCCGCTAGCTTTGTCCCTGGGGAGCACTGAGCCTGCCCCAGGGCCTTATCAGCCATTCTGGGTAGATGACTTGGCCATTCTACATCTCCTCAACATTTCAGTTGCATAGTATACCAGGGTTCTAACCCTGAACTTGGTCTTAGAGTGAACAAATTTATGCACCAAGGAAAAAGGGACTGCTTAAAAAAATAGAACAGGAAGGAGCTACCTAAATAAATCAATGGCACATCTTTACTAACAGCTAAAGTAGGAGATATTTGGGCCACACCTGTAATACTCAGAAGGGGTCAAGGGCAGTTGACTGTGCTTTCTCATGGGCTCAGCCACCGTCAGACCAAAAAAAGCAGAGTTTAGAGACTTGGCAGTATTAGCTTATCCTGCTTTGAACTAACCATTATGATACTTCTATGACTTCATACACTATTGACTAGCCTAGTAGTTCACATTAGTTTATAATATGCATTTTAGAGGTCATCTAGTTAAAATCCTTCACTTTACAAAAAAAAAAAAAAAAAAAGGTTCTGATACATATAGTGATTTTCTTAAAGTCAAATACCTAGAGAGAGCAGGAGCTGGAAGGGGCATTTACAAGAATGAGACCCTGTGGTCTCTTCATAGTACCATTTTTCAGAGTTCTGTGTGCATCATAAGAAGTCCTAACACTGATTGCTCCCTTCTAGAAATAGCTGAGACATGCCCACTAATGGCATGAACTGTTCTCCAAGAGGGAGTTTTTCTTTGTGGTTTTTCTTTATGGTTCCTCACAGTCATAATGTAACATGAAGACTTTCAGCTTCATTGCATGTGCGCCTTGGTATGGCTACACATCTAATTTTGATACCTGATTCTGTCATCTCAAAATCTGGGGCAAAAATCATAGACTTTAAAAAATTTAGAGAACTGTTTTTTAAAAACTATAATAAAAGATCTTAGATATGTAGAAACTTACATTGTCAAATGCCAACATTTTAAAGCTGTATAAACCAATGACTAATATCCTTGCTACAAAAGACTTTTTTCATATTTTTTACTATTTTATCATAGCAAGTTGTTTAAAAAATTTATGGCAATTTGGATAGCACAACCCTTGAGAGATTTTATTTAAAGGGTTAGAAGTCTCATAAAAACAGATAAAACAATAGATAAATCATTAATGAACTATGGTTTAATTCAGTTATTGTGTAGTTCCCAGAGATTTGTACTAGTAAATAAACCTGTTTATTTACATACCTGCTTTGAAAACATTGCCAGATCACATGCTTCTTTTTCTGCAATTGCTTTTGAGTCTTTCTCATTCCTCATCTTGATATTACAGGATTCCTCCTGTTTTATGGAATATGAATACAAATTGTAAGTATTTCTTGCTCCTTCTGTTGTTGTTGGAACAATCTTTTGATTTTTAAAGGAAGACCTGTCCTTCCTTAACTGCTGCCTTCTCTTGTAACCCCGGTATTTGCTCTGAATGAACACTGCTGCTTTATCTTCTTCATCCTGGGCTTGTGTTGATGGTTCAGTTTGACTCTCTTTGGCCATCCCGTACCTTAAGTGGCTTCTCTGGGGGCTGCATATGGATGCGTTCTGAGTGACCACAGATGTCTTCTTTTCTTTCTCCTTGCTGTCTGCATTTTGATAAATCAACCTTTGGCTGAGACTTGGTTGCAAAGTTTTTTTAAAAGAAGGTTGCTTTGTTTCATTCTCAGCTAACCAAAGTCCGGGGTAGCTTGGCCTTTCTGATATGACCTTCCTTTCCAGATATGCTGCTTTTGAATCTTCAAAATTCCTTTCCTCTGTATAGCTCTGATAGTAATTCTGGATCACGGTGTCCTCCTTCTCCTCTTTGCTTATCTTACTGTTGTCTTCCAGTTCTTTCATATACTTCTGTTTGGGGCTTACTTCTGTCCAATGGTCTCCCACTGAATACGATTCTTGCTTAATCTCTTCCCCATATACATTATTCAATTTTTTCTGACCTTGATATATTCTGTTGTTACTTTCGACAGTATTAGTGGCTTCCTCTTCCGTTTTGAAAGTAGAAGTCTTCACTACAGATGTACTCCCTTTATTATTTGGAGCTGGACTGATCCTTTCATTAGCAGAGGCTGTATTTTCTGTCTGTTTTTTCACAAAATGTTCCCTGTGTAAAACATATTGCATCTGAATATATGATACTAAACTGGAGCTTATTACCTTTTTTGGCAATAGCTACATGCTACATAAAGTTAGAAGTGAAGCAAAAGAGAAAATAAAAACCTCAAAATAAAAACTTATCAAGTCATATTCCAACATGTTATTTCTAGTGACAACTGTAATGGCTACTCAAACAATGATAAGACCAGTTCAAACTTAGAGTAAGAAATAGCCTAGCATATTTTCACTTCATGAGGGTGGTACCAAAGTCTTAGAAATTTAATTACTTCAAGTACGTTCTTTTCAAATCAGAGTACCTGCAGTGGGGAGATGTTGTGAAACATATCTAGAGTTAAGACTAGGAAGCAGAGCACATTAATTAGGCTGATGTGCTAAATTTTAATAAGCTCTTAAGTCTATTGATCACAAGAAATACCTTACCAAATTAAAGGAAAACACAATGTCCCTGTTACAGTTCATGATCATATAATATGTTGCCCAAAACTTCACACTTATTACTGTACCAATATCCTTCCAAAATTGTTTCCCCTTAAATTGAAGATAAGATCTTTTTGATAACCCTTTAAAATTTATTTATTTATTTATTTATTTATTTATCTATCTATTTATTTATTTATTTTGGTGAGGGCAAAACTCTCACAAGATCAATTTGACCATGAAAAGAACATTAAGGTAGAATAAAAAGACACTTTGACATGCAATTTGGGGACTTTTGTCAAAAACTTTTCATTTTGTCCCTGGAAAGCCATGGGAAAGTTTTGGTCTTTTAGAATTTATTTATAAAGAAGGCCTTGTTTTTGAGTCGAACTTGGAAAAAGCTATTAGGACTCTTTTCCTAATTTCACTGGCCACTTCCAATACTGATTGTGGCATCCTAAGTCTTGTACAGAAGGCATAACAGAATCCCCATTATTCTGTCAGGGTTCAGAGAACTAGGTAGGGAACCAAGAACTTCACAATTTTGATGAATGGCTATGCTAATAGCCCCTCTTCTGAGAATGCTTATGTTAAACATAAGCAAAATACAATTAATGAGAGAAGATAAGCAAATTATCTTACAAAGCTATAGCAATCAAAACAGTATGGTATTTAAATAAAATAAACATATAGATCAATGGAACAGAGCAGAGAGCCCAGAAATAAACACATGCATTTATGGTCAATTAATTTATGACAAAGAAGCCAAGAATATACAATGGAATATACAATGGGGATAAGATAGTCTCTTCAAAAATAGTGCTGGAAAAACTGAACAGTCACATGCTAAATACAGAAACTGGACTCCCATCTATACCATTCACAAAAAACAACTTAACATGGATTAAAGACTTGAATGTAAGATCTGAAGCCATAAAACTCCTAAAAAAAAAACAGGTGGTAAGTTCTTTGACATAAGGCTTGGCAATAATTTTTTGGATTTGACACCAAAAGCACAGGCAGCAAAGGCAAAAATCAAATAGTGGACTACATCAAATGAAAAAACTTCTGCACAGAAAACTTCTGCACATAATGAAAAGGCAATCTGCCAAATGGACAAAATATTTTCACATCATATATATGATAAGAGATTAATAACCAAAATATATAAAGAACTCGTTACAACTCATTAGCAAAAACCCCAAACATCCTAACTAAAAAATGGCCAAAGATCTGAATAGACGCTTTTTTTCAAAGAAGACCTACAGATGGCCCACAGGTATATGAAAAGGTGCTAAACTTCATTAATCATGAGGAAAATCCAAATTAAAACCATCATCAGATTACACTTCACACCTGCTAAAATAGCTACTATCAAACAGACAAGAAATAAACATTGGTGACAATGTGGACAAAAGAAAATCCTGTGCATTGTTAGTGGGAATATAAATTCCACAGCCATATGGAAAACAGTATGGAAGTTACGAAAAAAAATTAAAACTGCGACCACTGCATAATCTAGTAAACCACTTCTGGGTATTTATTCAAAGGAAAGGAAACCATTATCTTGAAAGGATATCTGCACTCCCATGTTTACTGAAGTATTATTCACAGTAGAGAAAATATGGAAATAACCTAAGTGTCCATTAATGGATGAATGGTATATGTATACAATGGAGTATATTACTCAACTATAAAAAAGAAGGAAATCCTGCTATTGGTGACAACATGGACGGACCTTAAGGGGATTATCCTAAGTGAAATAAACCAAACCAAGAAAGACAAATACTGCATGGTATTATATGTGAATATAAAAAAAGAAGTAAAACTCATAGAAACAGAGAAAAGTGTTTGCCAGGAGTGGGGGATGGGGAAAATAGGGAGACGCTGGTAAAAGGTTACAGACTTTCAGCTATAATATGAATAAGGTCAGGGAGCTAATGTAAAACATGGTGACTATAGTTGATAATGCTGTAGGTGTAATTAAATTTTGCTGAGAGTAGAACTTATGTGCTCTCATCCAATAAAGAAAAAAATAAAAAGTGAGGTAAGGTGATGAATGTGTTATCTAGCTAGATGAGGGATCCTTTCACAATGTATACATACATAAAATTATCATGATGTACACTTCAAATATCTTACAATTTTATATGTCAATTATACCTCAACAAAGCTGATTTTTAAAAAAGTAAATGAACATTTTAAAGATCTAATACACAGCATTGTGACTGTTAATACTGTATTACATATCTGAAAGTTGCTGAGACAGTAGTTCTTAAATGTTCTCACCATACACACACAACTGTAATTATTGAGATGATGGGAATGTTAACTGACCCTACTGTAATCATTTCACAATATACATATGTATCAAATCATCATGTTTTACACCTTAAACTTACACAATATTGTATATCAATTAAATTTCAATTAAAAAAAAAAAAGACAAGAGACCTGGGGTTGGGGCTGGAATTGTCTTTATATCCCTGAAGGACCACTTAAGTCATGTTTCAGTCAATTCAAGTTTTACCATTTAGGCAAAATCTAGTTAATTCTCCCTTCCCCTAATCCAAACCAAACAAGGCAGGGTTCCCTCCTCAAGGCCCACTTTGCACCCTTTGCATATTTTAATAGCAAAGTTAACTCATGTTACCAGAATCGTGTATTTATTGGTTGTATTTTTTTCCATGACTCTGTGAGCAATTTAAGAATAAGAATTTTGTCTCATTTATCTATCTATGTGTCCCCACTGCTTAGCATAAAGCCCACTGTATAAATGAATTCAGGTGGGTCTGTAAATATGTACTTAGAAATACAGACAGAGATGTTCAAGAGGAAAAAGGGCAAGTGTTATGTTTTATAGATTAGATTATGACTTAGGAACCAATGAATGTCCTGTTGGTTATTGGGGCATTGGGAATGAATGAGAGAGCTGAGGAACAATATTTAGATGTGGAGGAGGATTTACATAAAGGGAGAGGAGGAGAAATTAGGAAAGGACATCCAGAACTAGAAGCAAAAATGCACAGAGCAGTGTGGCAGAGCCTAGGAAGAAAACACTTTGAGAAGGAAAGTGTGGTCATCAGTATGAGGTGCCAGTGCACTCCCCCGAAGGATAGAAACCTTCCAAGCAGGGACAAGTGTTCACTGACATTTAATGCATCAATATTAGGAACCTGGTTGGGTACAAGAAAGATTATGGACTTAATCTGGTGACTTTACAGATTTGAAAACTCTACAGGGTCAAAATGGTATATTTATGTTATTATTATACCTTTTATTTTCAAAGTTTTTCTTGTAGTCAAATTCCTGATCATGAGTCTGAATGGTTGTCACTGCTGTGTTTTTAGTGTTAATGGTTTCTTTTTTTTGTTTCCTAACCAGAAGTCCTCTTGCAGCTGAAACATATAAGGCCCAGAGTAGTATTAATCATAACAAATAAAAAACCATTATTTAAACGAGTAGAAACAAATGGTTTTTTGACCATCAATTTCAAAGAGGAAAGTGAAATTAAAGACTTGAAATAGAACAGCTTTTTAAAAAAATATGGGGTATGTTAACAAGACTCTTCCAAATGACAAGCTATATAGCAAGAAAATGGTTAAAGTAACTTTTTATTAAAAAGAGAAGATGAAACTAAAATTATAGAAATGAGTGAAATTAATAAAAAAGACAAAATGTACTAACTTACTTAAAATCTGCTAATAATTACTTTCCTTTTATTTTTGCCATGTTAACCTATTCATGGCAGAAAGCCCCTATTACCAAAATATGTGTTTTGGATCTTTTGGTCAATTTTTTTTGGAGCTGGATATTTTTCAGAATTCAGATTTAAACTTAAAAAAAATTTTTTTTAAAGAAAGGTAAGTCAGAGCATATAATATATTTTGTAACGCTCCCCATGTCAGGGCAGCATTCCATAATCCAACACAATGCTTCTTCAGAATAACATAATATTTTTAAGTGGGATGAATAAATAACTGTAAAAATTAGGTCATATTTCACTTTCAAATAAATTATGAAAAACCTTTTTTTCATTATTTTATAAATTTTGGAATTGTGGATAAAGAATTAGATCCCAGACTACAGGATTTGCATTTTGATGTCCCAGTGAGAAACTGAGGGCTTAAAATCCCAAAAAAGATGACAGTGAGCCTATATGGAGTGACGGAATGAGGACTGAACATGAATCTCCTGAATGCTAGTTAGCTATTCTCCCCATTATGTAAGTGTTGTTCAGAACACAGGTTGCAACTCAATAGTTGGTTCTAAAATTGGTTTACTGGGCTAAATCTAGTATCTAAAAATGAAATAAAATAAGCCAGAATAGAAAATCTCGGAGTACACTGCTTGCAGTATGTGTATGTATCAGGTCACAGAGTAAAATATATTTTTTACTTTGGATGTTCAGTTAAAAAATTTGGAAAGATACTGTACTAAGCCATATTAGGTTCTAAATTTTGTTTTTTGCAGAAGAATGAAAAGCAAAATCCAAAGTCTGTGAATACATTTTAATAAAAAATTTTAAAATATGGTTATAAAGTTGTCCCTACAATTAACTGAAAGAATTGAATGCCATTTAAAATAAAATTTAACTAAGTTGTCAAAAAATATGGCAAGTATAACCTTTGGTATAAAGTAGAATAAATCTTATTGTCCAATGGTTTATAATAACATGATGCTTGAGATCTATAATTAATTCAATCACTTGCCCTATCTTGCACAGTAAGTTAATTGTGTTTCAATAATACTTGACAGAAAATTTAAAAAATTAAATTATTTGAGTTAAAACAAAACATTTATTATTCAAATATTAAAAGTGTCAATCACTAAAACAACCTGAGTTAGATTCAGTATAGAAAAAGTATCAAGGTAAGAGAGTTTGGAATTAAACACAGAAGCTACGTAAGAGTTGGAGGTTTGTACTTAAGAGTTGATTTTATGCACATATCTAAACATAACATTATAATTGGTTACACTGTGAGATAGTCTGATGATTACCTGACTGGATTATTATAGCACTCTCTTTTCTTTTCACTTGTAGTTTTTGGTACCTTCTTGAACCCAAGAATCCTCTGACACAGGCTTGAATCAAAATAAGCTTGTCGATGGCTTCCTTTCGCATTAAATTTAACTGTTCCACGTGATAATATTTAAGAAACACCTTAAAAGAAGTAAGATAAAATACAAACAAAACTAAGGAACACAGATGTGAAACAGTCATGTGCTATGTTTTGGAGAATGGATTACAGTTTAAATCATTTTAGATTTTGGAGAGCACTATCTTCTGCTTCTTTGGCCTGAATGCTGCTCCAACATCATAGATTTATATGCTTGAAGAAAACCTCTCTTTAAGAAGAAATACAGCTTGAAAATCATACTACTTATTTGCCACAGGTAACTAGGTCTTGTTGAGTGGGCCAATGAAAGTGCACTCTTGTATCAGTTTTAGCATCATATACTCTGAGCAATGCTAATTTTTATGCTGTTATTTTTTAAAAGGCAATTATATTTCTCTAATCTGAAAGTCTTACAAATCTATGTATGAGACAGAAAGCAATTATGGTTATAGCAGTTCACTTATCAAATGCTTATTGAGACCTATTATTTGCACTTACCTGCTGGGGATGCAAAGGTGGACAAAGAGGTGCACTGTTCTTCAGGGGCCCTCATGTTGTCAGTGGAGGGCAGAATGCACAACTTGCTCACCACACTCAGTGGCCACCCGGAGGAAGGAGGGCTGACTTGAATCATTTTAAGATCAAAATGAATTCCAGAAAAAGAGAAGCCTGAGGCCTGGAGGTGTTCTCACCTAAGAGTTCTCAACTACCCCCAGAAAATATTTCTTTTTCCTTTATTTTTTAATAGCTATATTTACTAATGAAATTCACCTCAATCAGAGTTTACTGAATCCACTAAGAAAGTCATTTAAATTCAAATTTAACAGCCGAACCATGAGACCTGGTCACTCAGACTTTAAAATTCTCTCAGAATTCCATTACTTGATAGCTTGGCACCAAGGGCAAACAGTTTAGCTTTATATGTTTCGATTGAGGTTAGCTTTAATTTCTACAGGACTCCAGATGTTAATATATTTAGTCCATTCTACTGTTGACAATTCATTTAAAATTCAATCTGTTTAAAAAGGTCATCATTTTTTTGTCTGCAGCATTAGAAATACTCCTATAGTGAATACTTTTATCCATCTTAATGAATTGGAAAAGGTGAAGTGGAAAAATACAAATAGCTTTAAAATGTTACTCAAATATCACACAGAACTGGAACTGCAAAGGGCCTTTTTACAAGTTAAAACTCCATTTGAAGTTATGCATGTGTTTCAGACTGTGAATCATGAGATTTCAGCCTGACAAAACTCATTTTTGTGAACATCTACAAGAAAAGGGTATGAATAAAAAACGCATCTTTTTAGTGCTCAGAAATTTTCCTTACTAAATACTAAAGTAAATATAGATAATTGAATATGTAGGACCCAATCTAAGATAAACATTAAAACAAATCTCTTAAATGGTTACAGTACCAACATCTCATCTGAATATTATGAAGATTCTCACATCTCCCACCCCCAAGACACAACTAATACAAATTTCTTTGCAACCATGGAGGTTTGTTCCTGTCTGGGTCATACGGCTGACAATGGTTATTCCTCAGTGGTCAGTACTTGAGTACTTCTTTTCTTCAGCTTGGCTGTCTGACCTGTCCTGCCCAAGTGATATATTTATGTGCCCCAAAGACCTGGTACCCTATTTATCTCTTTATACCCATCTTGTAATGCTCTGAGGGTATCTGCAAAGCCCAATGCATTCTTTCTCCAAGAAACCACCTGTCTTCCATATTCAAAATGGGTTATGATTTTTTTATTTCATTTTCTAAGGAATTAAATAAGCTAAGATTTCACAGGCTTTCAAATCTAACACATAAGCATATCAATATCCAAACACATATAGCAAGTCTAATAATATTGGTGAATATTTCATTCTGAACAAATTTAAAGTTTGTAATAAAAGATTTGAGAATTAAAAAAAAGAAAAACAAAATCCTATTTAGATCATTATGATTCGCTACAGCTTTTTGAATATATTTGGCAGTGAAAAAATAGAGGAAATATATCAGTCTGTTGTTAATAATATTTGAAGTGAAGGATACTCACTACAAATTTCATCCTCTTTTTGGATAAGACTTCAAGATACATTTTTCTTGAATTTCTTAAAAGAAACCTCTATGAAAGCAAAGTGTTTAATTTTGCTGAAGCAAACTTTTATGAATTTATCAATTTACTTCCCTTATGTTAAGCTAAGATTCTGTAATATAAAAAGCCATAACATTTTCAATCACTATAAATTAACATAATTATTAACTTTTCTCTTAAAAACTACATGAAAATCTTACTTTTGTTTTTCCAAGAGCCCAGTTATCAAGACCAGCTTTTTCTAAAATGGCAGCACAGGTGTCAGGGCTCACTGGAGGCTCCTCACTCCATTTGTAGCAGAGAACATGGTACCTACAAATGGGAGAAAAAGCTGGTTAGTATTTCACAAAGGTCCAATATCTCAGAGCCTGGTGAACACTCAACAGCTTTGTGCAGGAGAGGGATGAGACTCCCCAGCTTTAATGTAGCAGATCCCGTACGCATTTTCAGGACAGCTCTGGAGTAGACCAAATTCCACACTGACACAAATACAGTCCAGTCTATTTGTATAATTTTGTAACAGAACCCCTGGGCTGCTCCGATTGAAACAGAACCCATGGGCTGTTTAGTTAGGGGTCCGATTGCCTGCCGCCAGAATCATAACTCCGAATACCAGAGTTTGGTGAAAAGAAAAAGAATTGTTTATTTACACAAAGCCCTGCTTCCCCCTCCCAGACCTGGCCAGACTTAGGAAAGTCAGAAACACCGTTTCCCTACTTCCTAGGCACAGTTCAGCTTTACCAGTAGCTGCCAATCACTCAGTTCTGATTGGGGAGGTCCTTTCTGTGCTGTGGTGCCCTCCAGCTCTCAATGCAGAACCACCTGGATTCTCAGCCTCCTTGTAAACTGCCTTCTTCCTGCAAACCGCATGGATCTCCTCTCCTTCTCCAAGCAGCCTGGCAAGAGCCTCTTCTTAAAGCCACCTGGAGACCCCTGCTCCAAGCCAGATGGAGGGAGCCCACAAGAGCCAGAGAGTGAGGGCGTGAGGGCCAGAGACAGCCTGAGAGAGAGAGCCTCCTAGAGCCAGAGCCAGCCCAAAAATGTCCGCAGCTGCTTCTCTCTTCCTCCCTGCCTCCTCTCTCTCCCTGCGTCCTCTCAGCAGTGGGTGTTGCAAAACAGTTCTGACCATTCACAGAACCCTCCGTAGGCTCTGTCTGCTTCTTCCGTACCAGCCCACAGTCCAAGATCCCTCCCATCTTCCTGAGTCTTGGAAGTAAAGCGGATCTTTGCAACAATGTATCCAGCCACTAGCTCCAGGCATGCAAGGGCATCCTGAAAGCTGCTTCCTGCTGCCTATCTCCCAGCGGCAAACTCTGGGGTTTGTTTTTGGACTCCCCTGTTTCTGTAACAATTTGAGCACAAAATAAACAAACAAAACAGAAACAGATTCATAGATACAGAGAACAGACTGACAGCTGTCAGAAGGAAGGGGGTTGGGGGCTGGGTGGAAAAAGTGAAGGGATTAAGAAGAAAACCCAAACTCACAGACAAAGATATTAGTATGGTGATTACCGGGAGAAAGGGGGTGGGGGCAGGTAGAAGAGGATAAAGGGAGGATAAATGGTGATGGAAGGAGACTTGACCTTGGGTGGTGAACACACAATACATCATACAGATGATGTATTATTGAATTGAACATTTGAAACCTATATAATTTTATTAACCAATGTCACCCCAATATATTCAATAAAATTAAAAATAATTAGCTGAGTATGTTTTTGAAAGTAACCCTTCTCTGGGCACTAAATGTAGAAGGACTGCAGTGGCAGGAAGCCCAGGGAATGGTCTTATTTCTTTTTTTTTCACCTTCACAAAAACATTGGAAGCTGATCTTAAAATTGGATGAAGGGGTTTAGGTCTATGCATACTTCCCACCAGTGTGTATACCTGCCTCCTATCGCTGTTTCTCCTTGAGTTATGCTGTGTCTCTTGCTGGGTGTTTTCTCTGTTGGTTTAATACATTAATAATTGAAAGGAGGAAGTGAGTAGAGGTCATAAGTGTTTCAGTCTAATCACAAAGTCTAGTGGGGAAAAGGGTTAAATAAAAGGAAGAAAAATCAGTTTACATTAGTCAACGACCTTACGCAAAAAGGCAGGTCTCTAGAGTTTTCAATGCTCCCTTATATTGATTCAATGTCTTGGTGCAAGATTAATCTGAGAGTCCAGCAGAAACAAGGCAGCAAGTCAGGGAAGGTTTTGAACGTCAGGACAGGTTTTGAACGTCAGGACAGAGGCCCCGCTAAATATGAGCCCATAGATAAAAGCTCTCAAAATAATACATCACAGCTCCACCATTTCAGGTTTCATTTCATTAAATTTTCAGATAAACCAATTTCTGTTAGGCTCTTGGAGAATACTGGCTTAGAATGGTCTAGAATGAAGTGATGGTCATAGCTTTTGCTGTCTGTGCAAATAATCTCAGAAAGTGCCTATTAGCCTCCCATGCTTCAGCTCTGCCCACTTCAGGATTAAACTTTTTTTTAAATCCTCACCTGAGGACATGTTTATTGATTTTAGAGAAAAGGGAAAGGAGGGAGAGAAACGTTGATGTGAGAGGGGAACATCGATCAGTTGCCTCTTATAGGTACCTTGACAGGGGACTGAACCCTGGGTGTGTACCTTCACTGGGGAACAAACCTACGACCTATCTGTTTTTGGGAAAACATTCCAGATAACTGAGCCAGACCGGCCAGGGCTTCGGGATTAAACTTGCTCTCTCAGTCTACCAATGGTCTCCTGGCTTCATTTCCTTCTAGATCCAGCCAGGATCTCACAAGTCATCACGACTCACCCCAAGTGAACGCCCTTGACTCTCTCATTTTCCTTGTTTTGTTGCACATGCTCTGCAAACATGCAAACCTGGACCTTGCAATCATCTTTTTCTTCGCTCTCATGTCAGGCTACAGAGCACTGCAGTGAAAATCCCCATATATTTGTGGTACACTCCCCTATGAATGTATGGCATCCTGATTCAGCTGGGCCCACAAGATGCTCAGAATCCTCATTGGTGTTCATGGCCAGTTTCCTCACTCTATCCCCACACAGCTTTTTAATCTCTCCTGTTCCTATGAAGTCCTCTACCTGCCCTGCCTTATGAGCTGCTCTCAGCAGATGAGCTCGTCTACTATTTTATTAGAGGCCACGAGGGACAAGCTCCACTGACTTCTTCCCCAACTACAAGTTCATTTGCCCACTATTGATTCTTTCTTCCTCCTTCAGAGGAGGAGATACTCATTCTCCAGCTCCCTGTATTCTGGGCACCTCCTCTTCTCTTCTGTATATTTTCAATTCCTTTTCTCTCTTCTAGCTCCTTCCATTTAGTACAAAACAAACCCCCTAAGTCTCTATATCTGAAATGATTCTATATCTCCTACTGGCTTTATAGGTAATTTGAAAGATTGTTTAAAATAACTGCCTCCATTTCTCTACTTCCCATCACTCAGCTCATGGAATCTTATTTAATCACATATGATCTTTTAGTGATGAAATCTAATGGGTTGTTTTCCACTCTAATTGTGTATTTTTTTCTGTAACATTTGATATCATCGATCACTCCCTCTGTCTTGAGAGTGTCCTCAAGTTTTCCATCCCACCTTGTCCCCCTGCGCTGCTCCCCTCTCTGTCTCCCTGACATGCTTCATACTTAGACTTACTGCTTAAAGGTTAATGTTCTACAATGTTCCATTTCTTTCTAAGCTCTCTTCACAGATATCTTGTTAAATGCATGGCTCTGACTATTACCTGTACGTGATGATTCCTAAATCTGTATCTTTAGACCTGTTTACAAGACTATACTTTCAGACATCATTTCTATAGTTCATTACTAGACCTGTTTACATAAGCTCTAAACACATTACTTCTGACTGCCTATTCTACATCCTCGCCTGGTTATCCTACAGACACTCCAAACTCAGCAAAATGCATCACCTTTTCTTTCCTCTGCTAGTTTCTATCTCTGTGACTATCACTACTTTTGAAAGGTACTAAAACTAGAAAACTGTCTGTCATCATAGGATCTTCCCTATTCTTCACTCAGTGTACCCAACAAACATAAAAGTCTCCCCGGAATCCATTTATTTCTCTCTATTCCTACTGCCATTACTTTAAAGCTACTCCTCACCTTGACATCTGCCTCCCCACTGGGTATGTCCATGTGCCCTCTCCCCTCCCTAGGCCAACCTATACAGCTTCGTCTGGAGTATCTTAAAATGAAAATCTGATCACACCCTTTCCTGACTTCAAAGTCTTATAGAATTGCCCAAGTTCTAAGCCATGATGGCAAAATCAGCTGCTTCCAAAGGCTGGGAAGTAACATTAATATGAAGGCTAGGAAGCGTCGGAAATGGAGTCATTTGAAATTAAATTGAAAGCAGTCATTTAAAATTGATTGCTACATATGATGCTCCTTCTTGTTCTATATCCCTGCCTGTCTTTCCAGCCCCATGTTTATCAATTTCCCATGAACATTTTGAGCTGCAGTCATAGAAGTTATTTAACGTTATGCCAAAGGGCTATGCTTGCTCATGCCTCTATGCTTTTGTGTGTGTTATTCCCTATGCCTGCATGTTCTTCCATCCTCACTCCTTGTTATCTTAAGGAAGACAAACTCTTCCAATAGTCCTAACCTTTTTTCAGTGAACAGACTGACTGGGCTGCCGACATTCTCTTTCCCTGTGTGGGGCACTCAGACTGACATCTACTGCACTCCTGGAGCTCACGGGCAGCAACTCTCGCTGGTGTATCAGTGCGCTCTGCTCCGCCAGATGAGCTGAGTTTACTGCCAAGCCTGTTTTGTCACTTGCACTTGAGGAGACAGTAGTCAAATCATTATCAGGTAAATTGGTGAAATATGAGTGGGAAAAGCCAGAGTTGCTTATACAAAACTGCGTCAAATGTGTTGGTAAGACTTCATAAAGAAGTGTTCTAAAAAACTATGTAATTAACCATGAATGAAGCTATTAAAAAGGGTTGAGGAGAATCATGAGAATCAAGAAATATTCAGTTTTGTGATGGTTTTACAAGTATCTTTAGCTTCTTGCTTCACTTCAAGAAATATTAACTAGAAATTATAAATAAGAGATTATGGATAGCTTATGTAAGAAAGTCAGTTAACTCTGATTAGTGAACTTTTATTCAAAGAAAAAAATTAAGCCTATTTAAAAAGATTGTATAACAAATATATGCCCATGTTTTTATGTTAAAGTATATATAGTATATGTGTATATATTACTTCTACGATTCTCTTCTTTACTGGAAACTCTACTATAATTTAAGATATCTTCTCCCTTCCTCTTCACTTCTACCACCTCTACTTCATGCTCTTAGAGTGCCTTGTGTATACTTTCATTGAAAATACCCACTATTCTTTCATTCATTTAACAAATATTTATTGAGCACCTACTATGTGCCAGGCACCCATATAAGTGATGGAGATACAACAGAGAACACAGTAGACCAACAAATACCCTTGCTTCTTGGAGTTTACATTACATTGTATGATTAGAGCCCTGTTCTCAAAACTAGTCTGAGTTTCTTAACACCAGAGGCTCTTTTATTAATCCTTGGATTCATATTTGAGTTAATATTTCTTTCAAGGACAGGAACATGGTGCTCAATTAAATGCTTGTTGGATGACTAATGAACTGTCTCTGGGACTTTGCTGTGGAAATAAACATCTAGGTAGATCAGATGTGTTTATAGAGAAATACTCAGACTGGTGCTTTGTTGTACCTCTTGGTTTAAAGACTTGTTTTAAAGCCAACATACTGACTTCTGCTTTGTTTTTTATGGATTAGCTTTGTGGTTTAAATTGTGGGATTCCGAACCACAGCACCATAGATAATAAGTAACCCGGGGATCTTGGGGTTGAGACAAAAATAATAATGAAAATAATTATAGCTAGTCTGTGTTGACAATTGATTCTATCAATAAACTTCATAAGTATTATTTTATTTAATGCTTCTAACCACATATAAAGTTGATATGATTATTATCATTCCTATTCGAAGATTAGAGAAACTAAAGCTTGAAGCTTTTAGAACCCAAGTAACTTTGAACAAAGTCACATATATAGTAAGTGGCAGAATTGGGATTCAGACCTGGGTTTTCTGACTTCAGTGTATGTGTACTTACCTATTTCACTATACTACTGCCTATCCTAAGTTCTGGTTGTATTAGAGCTCTGGGAGCCAAACCACTGTGTATAAGTGCCTGGTGGGAAAATGGAGCTAACTTCAGCAGTTTCTTAGCATAAGGGTTCATTTGAAATAACTACAGTATTCCCTCACTTATCGTGGGTATTATGTTCCAGACTTCCCTGTGAAGTAGGAACCTTACATTTATTCTATACTCTTAAACCTATGTAACTTTAACAACATATGTATATAGTACTGAAAAATCCCATGATATAGCAAAAAATCCGCAATAAATAATTAAATATAATATTTTTAAAAATCCCACGAAACAGTGAGGCTGCGATAAGTGAACCGTAATATAGTGGTAAAAACCCACTGTCATGTGCTAAGTTCATGTTGTATATACATTTCCTTAAGATTATTTCTTTTCCATTTCTTTGCCACAAGATATAAGTACTCTTCTGCCACAGAATGAACAAAAGGTCTGATGAATTTTGCATTGCACAAGAAAAGTTAGTCAAAGGTTAAGGTAGGACAGAGGAGGTTCATTTAGTCCTATTTACACCTCCACAGGGCCTTTGCAAATTTTTCTGCCTTCCTAACAGTCTATGCCAATTTTGATGATAGTTTTCAAATCAGTGACAGAGAACAGAGTTAGTCTTTTTATTTCTGGAACTTCCTGTATTCAGAACAGCTTTTCACATGTTCTCCATATACATAGTTTTCCTCTCTCCTCATTTATCATGTAGTAATTTGCTGTTCTATAATAGTACAGGTCTTAGAAAAACATTTAAGAATTTATTCTCACTTTGTCCTTTTAAATAAGCAACTGCCACTATAATTACCATCAAGCAAATAGGCTTAGTTCTCCTTATGGTCCATACTGTAAAACCATTGATAATTTTGAAAGAACTAGATTAGTCTGGCATTGAAGGCCATATTTTTAACCCAATCAGCTTTCTCATCCTATCCCATCTTATCCTCTGTCACTTCATTAACACCCACTCTGCCAGTCCAGTCTAATTCAAGCCCTTCTAGCTTTGGCATACCCACCTGTACCCTGAGAAAGCCCCTTTCTGTCTTTTTCACAACCATGGATGGATGCCCTCCATCCAGTCCCAGTTTGAGTGCTCTTTCTTGATACTCTCTGAGTAGCCCTCCTAGAGATAATCTTTCTCTCTCCTGTTTTCTTATACTGTGTGTACCATTCCCTTGAATCTTGGTATTTATTACCGTGCACTGCTTATTAACTTTCCATGCCTATGGCTCTGATAATTTTAACTGGATTGTTATTTCTTGAAGATCAAGCCTACACTTTCAAGTTTTAAAATACAGTGTTTCCCATAGTGATTAGCATGGTGCCTTGTACATTAAAAAAGATCACTAAAATATAAGGATACTTATTTTAATATTATATTGATGTTACTTATATTAATATTTAAGCAAGTTAAAGGTCTATTCTTCTCCTAAAAATGAAAAATATAACAGTAAGGTCAAACTTTAACTTAAAACTTGAAACTCTTTCGCATCAAGCATTTGTGGGTTACCTGCTTTCATGTTCAGAAATGAAAGCTTTATCACTTGGCCAATAAGAAATTACAGTATTTTGGTATTTCTTAGTTTAGGATGTAAAATTGTGTCTGCTATGTGAGAAGTGAAGTCAGTGATTAGATGCTGGCTGTAGTTCTGAACTCCAAAACTTGAAGTTTTAAAGACTACCTTAAACTACAATAAGGAATTTTCCAGTATGGAAGTCACAATATTCGTGTAATTTTGCACTCCATTATAACAAAGTGGTAGGGTTTACTTTACTTCAAGGTGCTCCAAATGAATATCTTTTTTTTCTTTCCTCATTCTCTAAAGAAAGATAATAATCAGGAACTACCATGAATACTGAAAATATGAAAATTTGTGAAAAGAATAAGAATTCTCATTTCATTTAGTAAGGACATTGATCACCCCAAGTAAAAGTATGTTTGACATGAGATAAGACCATGTTTTGTTTTGGCTTTTTTTTGGCAGTGGGGGGAGGGAGTTAGAAATCACAGTTCCTTGTGCAATCACAAAACTTTGTTTTGTTCTTAATACTAATTGATAAACTCTGAAAAAAGACAGAGAATATTACACATGTAGAATTCCTCAAATACTAGGTTTTACCTAAAAATTTTAATAGACTTCACTTTTAAAACTAAAACTTCAACTTTAATGGCTAATACAAATCATAAAATTAATACATATAAAAAGCATGAGCATTTAAATTATTAAATATATAAGATACTGAATTTCTATATAACCACTAATATATTATTTAATAAAATATATTTAATCTATAGTTTAGTTCATTTTGCATTACCCTGGCTGGTTTAGCTCAGTGGATTGAGCGTCGGCCTGCGAGCTAAGTGTCGCTGGTTCGATCTTCCAGTCAGGGCACATCAGAGAAGGAAAACTCTGATTCCAAAAAACCTCCGCTGCCTTGCGGCATACCTCTTCAGGGGAAAGGCTAAGGGAGTAAACCCCGACAGGAAATCCGGAGCCGGAGTCCCTAAGGTGGTTTGACGTTGTAGTCAACACCGGCAACTCCTGCGGCGCACCTGAAGCCAAGCTGTATTGACTCCGTCTTTCCCTTGGATCCTTCAGCTGAGAAGAGAGGGGGGGTCTGCTGCATGGGCAACAGCAGACCCTCCATATCACCCTGCCCAGGCTCTGTAGCTTCAGAAACTCCAGCGTCATCGCAAGATGTCGATTCAACACGGGAGGAGACAGATACCATGTCACTCCCAAGTCGGACTGCACAGCCATTCTCGGCGGTGCAGATAGACTCTTAAGAAGCTACACCATCGTCTCTCGAGATGGACGGCTGCTGACGACGAGTTCATTTTGCATTAATCTCAAATATCAAAAAGGAGTCCTTATACCCTTTATGCCTCTTAAATTACCTTTAGAGACATATCTCATTTGATTCTTATAACAATTCTATTAGGTAGTTGTGGCAGATTTATTAGATGAGGAAAATGAGGTTCCATATAGGCCTGGGTTTCTCAACCATTGTTTACATTTTAGGATGGATAATTATCTGTTGCGTGGGGTTGCCCTTCACATTTTTAGATGTTTAGTAAGATCCCTGGTCTCTACTCACTAGATGCCAGTGCGATCTCCTCATCCCACCAGCTGTGACAACCCCACGTTTCCAAACATCAACAAATGTCCTTTGAAGGCAAAAATCTCCTCTCATTGAGAATCACTGGTATAAGCCATGGTCACACAGGAAGTGGCAGAGCCAGGATGAGACCTGAATAGGAGCTCAGGCCTCTCAGTTATGCTGCCTGTGACACATAGCCTGTGCTACCACACAGGACATCCCAGTTGCCCGGAGAGACTTCCAGCTCCAGACCATAGTGACCTTCCCTTTCAACACATAATCCTTTGTGCTTCCTTCCAAGAACAACTAAGTAATTGTTTCTTATTGTTTCCTATAATTCTTCTGAGGAATTTTGATATTAATACACGTGGAAACTTAAAAAGGAATCCACATACCGTTTTATAAAGTTAGCAAAAAGTATCCGATGTGAATATCCTAGTCTTCGAATTCTTGCTGTTTCGAGAATTCCTGTGCAGCGAAGCTGTAGCAGAACTTTCTCTTTGTCGTATTTTCTTGCTTGACGTTCATTATTTGGTTTGATGCAACGGACAAAATGGGGTTGGCCCACCACCATTTTAGATAACAAATCCATCAGGGAATACTACAATATGCAACAAAAATAAATTTCCCAGTGTACCATACAAAAGTTCATGAACTTGTCTTTCTTTTTATTATAAAAAAGGAAAACTAAAAACCAAATATCACACATGCTTGTACTAATTCACAGTAAAAGGAGGGAAATTTGTATTAATCACACTTCTATATGTAGTATTTTATAAAAGACAGCTTTACTCATAAAAATGTAGAGGCAATAAATAGAAATTTAGCTATTAAAACTTTGCCTGCAAATTCTAAAGGCAACTTCAATTAATAGATAAAATTATTTTTGATATAGTTTGTAACTAATTATATCCTCTCAGGGAAACTTGTCAAATTATAATATTTAAGCACACAATCTAGTTTCCTGCTTATACTAATTTCCTTATCTCCTCTTTCTTTATAGAAAGAATAAAAGTAAACACTTTAATCCCTGTCAGAATCATCTCCTACTTTAAAATGAGGACTGAGAAGTTAATGCAGTTTAATATACAGGACATAGTTACAAAAAAATCATATCTATGTAAGTCCTCTAATCTGCCTGAGTTTGATAATGTTTTTATTTATTTTATAGTTTAAAAAATCATACAAATGGGAAAACTCTGTTATGTAGCAATACCTTATTAAAACAGCAGCCAATTTGCTAAGTATAATAAACTAGTAGCCCATTAAGTAAGTATATAACATATTAAAGTAATCATGATTCAATTAAAAATGGAATCCCAGAAAACTAGTATGTCAGAGACCAGGATTACAGATAGTTGGCCAGGTAAGTAATATGTGGACATGGATAGCTGTTGACAGCTGGATCTCTTTCAGTGCTGGAAATATAAAAGCCTACAGTTACAAGGCCAGAGCAAACCAAATGCTGGTGTTGGGTAATCAACACAGCATGGGATTCGCACGGCTTCCTCTTGGGCACAGAGACTCAGATGGGATCTTCATCCAACGGTGCGTCTGTTATTTTGGAACCCTTCTTCATTACATTTATCAGTGAGCCTCATTCCTCTAGTCATGCAAACATCTGCCAGGCAGTGTAGATACAAAGGTGATAGACATGCCTGTCAGTAAGCTGGGCAAGAGATGCCTGCAGTGTAGGCATTGGGCTTCCTTAGGGACCAGCCAGTGGTTATTCTGTGTTCATTCTTTTGATGTTTTCAGCTTATCTGTGTGCAGCAAGATATAGAATGGGGATGAATGCTCAACCTTGTCCCATCTGTCTATCCTAAAATTATTCAGGAGTGGGAAGGAGCACTGATAGATTTCATAGCATCAAATTAAAAGTACTTTTCAGTTTTATTCTGGTGGAAATGCATTTGATTCTATGGACAAATTTAACCCAAATATAGATCTCCATTAAGATGGACCTAGTATACAATATTTTACAGATTCTTGAGAGTATACTCTAATACATCTTACATCTAATAAATAGTAATTAAAATATAGTAAAATTTCTTTTTTGCTGTTAGCACACTATGTTACTAGCTTTTTATCTCACTCCCATTTAAAATAAACAACAGCCCTAAGCACAGCACATTGTAATTTAGTATCTTACTCTAAAATATGATGCAACTGTTTGTGTCTTCATATTGGTCGTCTCTCTGGGATGACATGTGGTTTCTCCAGTTTCACCCTAAGAAGACCAAGGGAGACAGTGATGCTTCAGTACTGATTGTGCTTTATGATCCACAGGGAGCACGTGGAATTTTCCTTCAGGTTATCATAGTCTATGCATTCAAATACATAAGACAACAAAATGTCACTGACATTTTTACTTTAAGGTAATTTTTAAAAAATTATATTTTATTGATTATGCTATTACAGTTGTCTCAATTTTTCTTCCTTTGTCCCCACTCCTTTAGGCAATCCCTCCACCATTGTTCATGCCCATGGGTCGTGTATAAGTTCTTTGACTACTCCATTTCCTATACTCTACAACCCCAAGGCTATTCTGTAACTACCTACTTGTACTTCTAAATTCCCTCACCTCTTCACCCATTCATTCCCCCACACCCGCCTCTCATATGGCAAACATCAAAATGCTCTCTGTATCCATGATTCTGTCTCTGTTCTTGTTTGCTTAGTTTGTTTTAAGATTCAATTGTTGAAAGATATGTATTTATTGTCATTTCATTGTTCATACTTTTGATCTTCTTCTTCTTAAATAAGTCCCTTTAACATTTTATAAAATAATGGCTTGGTGATGAGGAACTCCTTTACTTTTTTCTTGTCTGGAAAGCTCTTCATCTGTCTTTTGATTCTAAATTATATCTTCACTGGTTACAGCAATCTTGGCTGTAGATCTCTGTTTTTCATGACTTTGAATATTTCTTGCCAATCTCTTCTTGAATGCAAAATTTCTTTTGGGAAATCAGCTGACAGTCCTATGGAAACTCATCCATAGATAACTAACTGCTTTTCTCTCTTTATCTTTAACCTTTGGCATTTTAATTATGATGTGTCTTGGAGTGGGCCTCTTTGCATCTATCTTGTTTGAGACTCTGTGCTTCTTGGACTTGCATGTCTATTTCCTTCACCCAATTAGGGAAGTTTTCTTTCATTATTTTTTTCAAGTAGATTTCCAATTTCTTGTCCTTTCTCTTCTCTTTCTGGCACCACTATGATGCATACATTGGGCCTTTTGAAGTTGTTCCAGAGGTTGCTTACACTATTCTCATTTTTTTGGATTCTTTTTTCTGCTTGTTGTTCTGATTGGTTGTTTTTTTGCTTCCTTATAGTCCACATCATTTATCTGATTCTCAGCTTCAAAGACTCTATTGTTGTTTTCCTATAAATCTTTCTCTGTTTCAATAAGTGCATCCTTCATTTCTGACTGGATCTTTTTTATGCTGTTGAGATTCTCACTAAGTTTGTTGATCATCCTTATAACCAGTGTTTTGAACTCTGCATCTGTAGGTTGCTTATCTCCATTTTGTTTAGTTCTTTTTCTGGGGTTCTTTCATATGGGCCATGTTTCTTTGTCTCCTAACCTGAGAGCCTCCCTGAGTTTGTGTGTATGTATTAGGTAGAGCTGCTATGACTCTGTGTCTTGGTAGTGTGGCCTAATGCAGCAGGTGTCCTGTAGGGTCTAGCGGCACAGCCTTTCTTATCATCCAAGTTGGGTGCTTGAGGTGCACCATTCCTGTGGAATGAGTACACCCTCCTATTGTAGTTGAGCCGAGATTGATGTTGGCAGGTCAATGGGAGAGATTTACCCAGGCCAGTCAGCTGCAAGGACTGGCTGTGACCACTGGTCACCATCCTATGCCCTCTGTGGAGGATCAGCTGTGCAGATTCAGGGTGGTGGTGCTCCAATGTGGTCTGCAGTTGTCCACTGGGTGCACAAACTCTGGGGTTTCCTGGGTAGTGCAGGCTAAGACCAGCTCCCATCTGTGATCTTCCCAGGGCCACCTTGCCTGAGCTATAAAGCAGTCTGAGATGGCTGCTATTTGTGCTGGGCTTGGAGATTCCCAGGTGAAGCCAAGCAGTGAACCTAGGCTGGTTGCCACTAGTGCCAGGTCTGGGGTCACTTAGCAAGAGCATGGGCCTGGAGGCTCACTGAGGGCAGCTGTTGCACATTTTAGAAGATTTAGGAAGTTGTGAACCATGAGCCTAGACCAGTAATTCATATGGAAAAGTTACTGTTAACAGCTTGGGTGGGCCCATAAGTTGGGTTGGACAGAGTCTCATGGCATCTCCAGGGTGGGGCAAATAGTGTTAGCCAGGTTTATGGAGTCTCAGATATGGCATCCACTTTTTGGCTCTGTGGCTCTGTGCTGGGAAGGTTCAGAAAAGGGACAATGGCTTCTGTCCACCTTTCTGTCTGGGAGAAAGTTATCTCCAAGCTCTCACCTTAATACCGGACACTTCACTCCTTCCCTGTATGCCACTGGTGTGTTTCAAGCTGCTATCCCAGTGCTGGAGCTCAGAGGGATCAAGTATGAGTAAGTCTGTGTGTGGGTTCCTTAAGAACTGCTTGGGACTCCAGAAATTTCTTCCACTGACTCAATCCCCACTGTTTTTTGAAGCCAGGGTTATGGGGACTTATCATCTTGGCACTGAAACCCTGGGCTGTGGGGCCTGGTATGAAGCTAGGGCTCTTTGCTTCCAAGATATCCTTCCTGAATTTTTATCCACCACATGTGGATGTGGGACCAGCACATTCCATATCACTGCCCCTCCCACCAGTCTGGATGGATGTGGTTTCTTTAATTCCATAGTTGTCAGACTTCCATTCAACTTGATTTCTGACAGATCTGAGTGATGGTTGTTCTATAGTTTAGTTGTAATTTTGATGTGGTTATGCAAGGAGGTAAGCCGTGTTTGCCTATGCCATCATCTTGACCAGGAGTCCTAAGATAATTGTTTAAGGTAAGTGTTCAAGGTCTCATTGGAACGTGGGCTGGTCATGCATAGAATGTAGATATCTCTGACCTTAGCTAATACATTTTTAGTTTGCCTGAGTGTAACATTAAAACTAGCTATAAACAAAGAATTAAGAATATATTAGAAATGCATGATTATTTTAGTGTCTAGCAGTAATATAAACATAACGTAAATATCTTTTTAAGACGCAAACAAGATCAAAGAGAGAAAAATGAAGGAAAAGACTTTACTTTTAGAAGCACACAAATATTGCCATTATAAACGATTCTTAAAAATGCATTTTCTTACCTTTGTCAGGTTGATTGATTTTTCTGAAGTTCTCATTTGATACTTTATTATATTCTTAGTTTTTGACTGTGGCAGATTACCTATGGGAATTTAGATAAAAATAATATAGCTTTTAGAATCCTTAATGGCTAGAATATTTTCCCCATTCACTTAATATTAAAATATGCATTGTAGGTCCCACAATAGTCAGACCTAAATGGTTAGTTAACTATTTATTAAGAAAGTTAAAGATAAAATAATATTATGTAAAAATTTATCACAAACTTTTAATACAGAAAAAAACTTTAGCTTGGAGAATGGAGAGATAGAGGTAAGTTTTGGATTTCCCTTTAATTGCTATAAGATATGGGGTGATTATGATAAAGGAAGTGATTTGTTTCTTTCATGTGTATGTTAAATAGCATCTGATATTTTCTTTAACACAAAGACAAACTATACAACTTGGCCTATAAAATCATGTTGATCCTGAATACCTATGAAGTGGTTATAGTGACTCAAGTGTGGCTGAGAGTACTAGACAATTTCAACCTAATATTGAGAAATTTGTGCTTGGTGTGAGGGCTATATAAATGTTTACAACCAAAGGTCATGAAGAAATGATGGTGTAGGGAAAAAATCATGACCTTGGAAGCCAGGAAGACCTGGTTTGAATACCAGCTGTAGTACTTAAATTGTATTACCAGTGGGCTATTTACTTAAGTCTATGAGTTGTAGTTTGGATTCATAAAATGGGGAAAATGGTGCCTATCTCAAAGAATTTGGATGAAATGTGACAGTAGGTGTCTTACATAGTAGGCTCCTGGAAATGTTAGTTCACTGTCAGTCCTCTCCCACCCCTCACCAAACACAATAAGAAAACCACCCACAAGTCAAGAGTTTATCCTCCTGATAGTGATGTTCAAAATATCTCCAGAAATGGGTATCACTTTAGAAAAATCATTTCTTCTCACTCTCATTCTTTTAGGTGACAGGGAGAGGCTAGGTGCTCTTGGCAAATCCTTCACATGCTTTGTGGTCGGAAAGGTGGCTCTGAGATGATGGTGGGGAAAAAACTCTGCTGGGGGCGTGGCCTGCAGTGCCCGACTCTGCTCATCCCCTGCCCACTCCCCGGCTGAGACGAGTGTGTGCAGTGGCTTTTGTGCTGGGCTCAAACTGCACACTGCACTGTTCTCTTCAAAGGTGAAACTTACTGATACACCAAGATGGACAGAGTTAGGAACAGATGATCTCCAGACAAGCACTTCAGGAATTTCTATTATTATTTTTACTAGGATTACCAGGGAGTTTTAGAAAAAAATTTCCACAGACTTGGAGATTTCTTAGAAGCACGATGAATATACAAAGTGCTAGCAGCACATTAATTAGGATAGATTCATTACTTAATAGATACTGTTACTTAGTAGTATTCAAATAAAAACTAAAATTTTAAGTATATCTGAACATTAAAAACACTAGAGGAAATTTAGTAAAGTAATCTCATGTTAACAAAATGTATATAATAGTCATCAAATCATTTAAAAAAAGTGAAAGACTTTTAAAAATGCATCTATATATTTCGATAGGAACTAAAATTAATATAAATCTTAATTTTAGAAAATAAATCTAGTTTGCTTTTATAGTTGACCTGACAAGTAAACCTATGATAAACCAAACTAGAGATGTGAGCTGCAAGGAATTGTGCTGCATTTCCCACTAATAATGGCTGAACTCCTGCATATTTGAAGTCATACATGCAAAAGGCTATGTCTTATTTTAGAATCTCAGAAATAGCATAAATATAGGATTGAAGAACCTGGATTTTCAAGCCTACTTCTGTGGAGTAACAGTGGAAAAGCTGCTCAATATTTTCAAGTCTCAATATCTCATCTGTAAAAGTAGTTTCTCTTCAGAATGTTACTAGGAGTAAATGAAAGTACCTAGCAGAGTGTAATTTTAAAATAAATTTATTTTTGTTATTATTATGTGTTTGCACATATAAGTGGATATAAAGCCCACGTGCTTTTGATAGTTTTGAGGTTCTGAGTTCTTGAAGCATTTTTTGACTATGAAGTTCTCTTCAACTACAAAACTAACTGTTCTGCTGATAGGAGACATAATGTAGCATTAAGAATCTGGCTGCATATTTTATAAGGGTGAAAAACATGAAGTTAGATGCGTAGATGCTGTAGGCAGATAGAGAAAGAGATAACAATTGTTAAACTCAAAATGGAAGACTTTTTCTTCTGGGCAATTAAAGTAATACAGACTAGATTAACTGACACAACTAAAAAAATACAAAATATATGAAACAAATTTTTTCTTTTCCATTTTTTATTGTGGTAAAATACCAAAACATAAAATTTAGCATCTTAATCATTAAAAAAATCCTTATCTGATGTTATGTTTATTAATTTTAAAGAGAGAGGAAGGGAGAAAGAGAAACATCAATGTGAGAGAGGAATATCAATTGGTTGCTCTCCAACCAGGGATTGAATCTGTAACCTAGCTATGTGTCCTGACTGGGGTTTGAACTTGCAACTTTTTGGTGTATGGGACAACACTCCAACCAACTGAGCCACCCAGCCAGGGCAGGCATCTAACCATTGTAAAGTGTATATTTCAGTGGTATTAAATACATTCTCAGTGTTGTGCAACAATCACTGCCATCCACCTCCACAGCTCTTTTCATGTCCTAAAACTAAAACTCTGTACCTACTAAATACTTACTTCCCAATCACTCATCCTACAACCCCAGACAATCATAATTCTGCTTTCTGTCTCTAAGAATTTGACTGTCTTATTTGAGTAGAATCATGCAACATGTGTCTAGGAGGATCAGTTTTTATGCACTATGAATGAAGCAGTACAGGACAGTGATCCCTGACAGGGGAAATAAATGAAGTGAGCCTTATGATTCCCCCAGCTTTCTCTGTCTGAAGAGGTTTTAAGCTGCAATGCAGAAAGGGAAACCAGATAAAGCCTGGGGAAGAGAACAGATGTGACCAATAGAAAACAAATAGAAAGATGGTAGAGTCAACCCAAACATATCATTAATTACATTAAATGTAAATGTTTTGATCACCACAATGAGAAGACAGAGAATTTCAGACTGGATTTAAAAAAGCAAGGTCCAACTATATGTTTTCTACAAAAAAACTCCACTTTAGATATAAACATGAAAATAAATTGCAATTAAAAGTATAAAAAATGCCATTCAACCACTAATCATAAGAAAGTTGGGGTCTCCATATCATAATTAGGCAAAGTAGATTTCAGAACAAAGAATATTATCAGAGATAAAGGGTCATTTAATAATAATGAAGGGGCATATTCATCAAGAAGATGAAAGAATTCTAAATTTTTATGTACCCACTAGTAGACCTTAAAAATAACATGAAGCAAAAATGATTGAAATAAAAGAAAAAAATCAATAAATGGGCAATTATAGTCAGATATTTCAAAACCCCTCTCTCAGTAATAGATAGAGCCAGAAGAAAACCAGTAAGAATACAGGAGATTTGACCAATATTATCAAACAAGCTGACCTAATTGAGATTTATAGAGCACTTCACCTAACAATAGCAAACTATACATTATTTTCAAGAGCAAATGAAATATAAAACAAGTTAGAACATATCCTGGGCCATAAAAATGTTTCAATAAAATTAAATAGGTTAAATCATATAAAGTATGCTTTCTGAACATTATGGAATTAAATTAGAAGTCTATAACAAAAAGATATCTGGAAAATCCCAACATATTTAGAAATTAAATATAAGACTTCTAAATAACCCATATTAGTGCCTATATTAGAAAAGAAAAAACATTTTCTTAAATCACTGACCTAAGCTTTCACCTTAGAAATTAGAGGGAAAAAACAAAATACCCAACCAAAGTAAATAGAAGAAAGAAGGCAATAAAGATAAAAGTGAAAAATAATTACAAATATAAAGTGAAATCGAGAATATCAATAAAACCATAATCTGATTCTTTGAGAATATTACTAAAATTAATTTTTCTAGAAAATCTAACAAGAATAAAATTAGAGAGGGCACTAATTATCAATATCAGGAATGAATAAGCTGATAAAACTTCAAGATCTACAAATACTAAAAAGATAATAAGGAAATAATATAATCAACTTTATGTCAATAAAATTTGACTATACAGATGAAATAGTCAAATTTCCTAAAAGATACAACCTACTAAAGCTTATTAAAAAATTAGATAACTTAAATAGCCTTGTGTTTTATTAAAGAAATTGAATTTGTAGTTAAAAATCTTCTCACAAACAGCCCTTCAGGCCCAGATGGATTCACAGATGAATCCTACAAAACAGTTTAGAAAGAAATAATACTAATTTTACTTTTTCTGAAAATTGAAGAGGAAGCAATACATCTCAATGCATTCTATGAGGTCAGTATCAGTCTGATTCCAAAATCAGAAAAAATAATTAGAAGAAAAGAAAACTACAGTCCAATATCCATGAACATAAATACAAAAATTCTTAACAAAATGTTAGCAAATTGAATCATGTAATACATTAAAAATACAATGCACCATGACCATGTCTGGTTTTTCCTAGGAATAAAAGGTCGATATAACATTCAAAGAGCAATCAATGTAACTGACCATATTTATAGATTAAAAAAACAAACAAATAAGATATATCAGATGCAGAAAAAATCTGGCAAAATTCAAACATGCATGTTTGATAAAAACTCAGCAAACTAGGACTAGAAAGTAACTTATTCTTCCTGATAAAAAACATCATAATGGGGAAAAACTGAATGTTTTTGCCCAAAGATCAGGAGTAGGCAGGAATGTTCCTTCTTGCCACTTTTATTCAATATTGCATTGGTGATTCTAGCCACTGCAACAGGACAAGATGAAGAAATAAAAAGTAAACAGAAGGAAAAAGAGTGAAACCTCTTTATTTATAAGTGGCATGACCATCCATGCAGAACAGCCTATAGAAATTGCTGAAAAACAAACAACAACAACAACAACAAAAATCCTACTCTAATAAATAAGTTAATCAACATTGGAGGGCAAAAGATTAATAAACAAAAATTAATTAATTTCTAAGTACTAGTAACACTAAGAACTTGCATTAAAAATTACCATTTATAATAGCTTAAAATGTGATATGCTAGCAGAGAAGTTGACAAAAGATGTGCAAGCCTTGTGCATTGACAACAAAATGGTGCTGAGAGAAATTAAGGGAGACTTAAATGGAGAGCTATATTGTGCTTCCTGATTGGAAGATTCAATATTGTCATGATATCATTTCTTCTAAAATTGATCTAATAGCTTCAGTGTATTCCAATCAAAATCTCACTGGGATTTTTGGTAGAAGTTGACAAATGTACTCTAAGAGTCATGTGGACCCTTAAGTCTGAGAGGGAGGGATTGTTATTTTTTATTGTTAAATTAATTAATTAATTAATTATTTTTTAAAAAAAGGAGAAGAATATATGAAAGGGTGAGGCAGGAGAGTTTGTATGTACGACCCATGGGCATGGACTGGGGGGGATTGTTGGGGGAGGGCGGGTGCTGGGCGGAGGGGAGCAAAGGGGAAAAAAATTGGAACTATTGTGACAATATAATTAATAAAATATACTAAAAAAATAATAAAAGTCATGTGGAAAAGCAAAGGAATTATAATTGCCTAAACAACCTTGAAAAAGAACAAAGTTGGGTAACATACTTCAGATTTCAAGATTTTTTATAAAGTTACTATAATCAAGAAGTGTGCTACTGGCAGAAAGATAGACAAATATCAGTAACACACAGCAGAGAGCCTAGAAATAAGCCTATACATACAGGGTCAATTGATTTTCAACAAGAGTGCAAAAGAAATTCAGTGGAGGAATGAACATCTTTTCAACAGATGCTGGAATAGTTGGTTAGGGGCAGGGAGGAGTAGGGGGGAAGGATTATAAAAGGTCATGAGGAAACATCATTTGGGGGTGATGAACAGGTTCATTAGTGATTGTGGTGATGGTTGTACAGCTGTTTTTGTATGTCAAAACTCATCAAATTTTACTGTCTAAATATGTGTTACGTCAGTTATACCTCAATAAAACTATAAAATACACAGAGAACAATTTTAAACTCCAATAAAGAAAAACAACCCAAGCTACATTTTTTCTACTTAAAAGCAAATCCAAGAATGTATATGGTTGAATGGAAGAAGGCCATGTGAGCTTTTAATAAATAAGGCAGAGATCACTAAACCAAATGCTGCCCACTCTGAAATAGCAGGCAATTCTGAACTCTCTGGAGGGGAGCATGTTCTTCTAGCAAGCAGCTAGTACACCACCTATTTCCTGGGGAGTGCTTCACTTTCTTTAGTGAAAACCTACCTTCTTTATGCATTATTATTATCTTCAGATGGTCTAGGCAGAGGACATTAATAATTGCATATTTAGTGAGCCAAAAGCAAACCAACATAAAAAATTGAGGATTACACTAATGAAAATCACAATCAGAAACTATTTGATCAGGGCTGAAAAACCTTTTCATTTAAAGGAAATTGTCTTAGCTTACCTGTTTTTGTCAGAGGGTGGTTGACTAGTTGTCGGATTACACTGTTTTCTGATGACCTCAAAAGTAGCACAATATCAGTTGGAAGAGTGTCCCTATTTTTAGCTAAGAACCCACTTGCATTGTAGAGGACCTGTTGATAAAGTATGATCATCATCACAATTACTGTCACTGTCACATCATCATCATCATCATCATCATCATCATCATCATCAATAGATATTTACTGAGAACTTACTCTGTGCCAGGTGACAGGTATACAAAGATTTATAAAGGTAGACCCTTATAACCTGGCTGGAAGAGCAAACCTCTCCAGGTTTACAGTTAAATCTTGTCAGAGGAAGATTTGTCTCACTGATTTTATTTGGGTTGGAATGATAAGAGAAGTCTGATTCCTCCCATTTATTATGCTGGAAATTTGGTGCATTTCCAGAGGGTTGGGGTGGCATAAAGGAAGCACACTGGGGCCACCCAGGCATTCTCATTCCTATGATAATAGGCTCACCGCAGTGAATTGGCCACCACAGATTTTAGTCTCCATAGTAGTGAGGTTTAAGGCCACTGGGGGTGCTTACGTTTCTGGCACCACTAAATAATTTTAAGACTTTCTAAATATCAATGTAACCCAAAGATTTCTGTAAGATGGTTGTTGTTATGAATTGAATTGTGTTCCTCTAAAATTATAATGTTGAATTCCTAATCTCTAATGTGACTGTATTTAGAGAGAGGGTCTTTAAGCAGGTAATTAAGGTGAAATGAGGTCATAAGGGTGAGGTCCTAATCCCACAGGACTGATGCCCTTATAAAAACTAATGTCCTTATAAGATGTTTCTCTCTACCCTCACGTGTACACAAAGAAAAGGAGATAAGAGGACACAGCAAAAAGGCAGTTGTCTGCAAGCCAGGAAGAGAGGCCTCGCCAGACACCAACCCTGCTGGCAACTTGATCTTGGACTTGTAGTCTCTGGAACTGTGAAAAAATAAACTTCTGTTGTTTAAGCACCCCCTGTCTGTGGTATTTTTGTTATTATGGCAGCCCTAGCAGATGGATAGTTATTAAAAAGTGGATAATATGATCATAAGCAATTGATAATGGATGTTTTAAAGGAGGCTTGTTTTAAAAAACAGATGCTAAAAATCATCAAGAGACTATACCTATAATATTGAGATTACTTTTTTTGGTGACAAGTCTGTGATATATTGAAGTTTGTGGAATATAGTTTTAGTAAACTAGAGTGCTTAAGGTTCTGCATTATTTTATTTTGTTTATGCATTTTTATTTCATTGCATTGATTTTAGTATCTTCTCGGTCCTCTAATATTTATAGCATCATTGTGAGGAAATGACCTGTTATTCTGTGCAGAAGAGAAGGAAAATGTCCTTGGAGTGCTGAGGTTTGCTCTGGTGTGGGAATGTGTATCTGTCGATGCATAAACATTTCTCCCTCTAACTGTGCGCCAGTTCACTAGCTAATTTCATCTACCCGGCTTAGCTCAGTTATCTGACCACACCTGCAGCCTGGTACCTTTTCCTGTTGGGAGGGAGGAGAGACGAAGCCTGCGATGAAGAGAGAAGCACCTAATGCCTGAAAAAATACAGTTCATCATAGAGGTTCCCAGCTACCAGTAAAAGAAGGAAAAACTAAGTACCTGTTGCCAGTCAATCTCCCCCAAAGCCAGAGGTCAGTATCACAAAGATGGGCTAAGGCATGTATCTTTCATTTAAGGCATTTCTCTTTCTTTTCTTTCTTGTTTTCCCTTAGTTTCTTAATAAAAATTCCTCTAGAAAAACTATTACCTTGTGTTTGCTAAACTAAGAAAATAATTTTTTTCTCTCTTTTTCTTTTTTTTACCTTTTCAAGACAGATGCTAGAAATGGTTGCCCTGCAGTAGGAGTGGCTACAGAAGAACAGAGTTGGGGCCAGACGGGGGCAGAGACAAGTGGCCATCTCACTATAACCATCTACATATATATTTGGGCCATCATTTTCATGTCTACCCTTATTATTTAACAAAAGACTAAAGAGAAGCGCATTCATAATTCTTCTAAGTTCTTACCTTTCCTGCAAAATGGTGAATTCCAAAACTAAGTTCCATTCTTTTGGGCCTCCAGAAGTACTGTGATTTCAGGTTATCTTCAAATTTTTCTGTAGAAAAAAATTGAGTTCTAATATCAATCATGCAGGAGATCCTCAAAAAATACAGCTGGACAGAATAATCTCTTTCTCAATAAAATGGACAATGTGCAGTACCAGAAAATTTTACATAGCTAATATATGCAGATTTAGAATATAATGATAAACGATAAGGCAAAACTCAAGATCATAAATTTTACCATTCTGTTATAATTCAGAGCAGTAATTCTCAAACCTTAGCAAGTATCAGAGTCCCCTGGAGGGCCTTCTAGAAATTCAGATTGCCAGGTACTACCCCTAAAATTTCTGACTCAGTATATCTGGAATGGGATCCAAGAAGTCACAATTCTAACAAGGTCCCAGGAAATGGTAACGTTCCTTGTCTGGGGACCACACTTGGAGAAGCACGGGTGCAGAGGAAGAGAACTACTGGAGACTGACTGACCAAAGAGGTTTCTGAAACACAGTTTGAAGCAAAGTCATGTGCCTAGACACTGGGTGTTTTGGCTCTCCTTTATAGTAGAGAAGTTAACATGTTATTACTGATCACATGGGAAACACAATAGGATCATAAAAAGTTACTTGTTTGTAACAATTTTACATCCCTCAGAGAACTTGTCACTCCATCTTCCAGAACAAACATTTTAATATTAAAATCAAGTGACTGCTATGAAATGATTTTCCCCCAGTTTTGAGATTATTATCTTTACCATCAGTATTGTGCAATTGGAGGAGAGGATAAACCAATCAGCGAGTATGAAGGAAGCAACGCCACTGACTTAATGGTAAGAAACAGACTGATTTATCACCAAAAGTAAATGAGATAAAATGTGAATCTAATTTTTTTTCAAGTATTAAGTACACATTAATGAATATCTCCTCCTGTCAGGGAATATAGTATTCCATATTTAAAAATAAATTTTTCAGGGAGCTGAAAAAAATCTAAAGTGTTTTAAAAACATAAGGCATAGAACATTTATTTGAACTGTTTTAGATGATAATCTAAAGGCCTTCTCAAACAAAAATATCAATGTTTAATATTTTTGATGATGCAGGATTATCATAAACATTTATTAATGTACTATAACTTAGATATTACTAAGGTATTTGAAGCTTGTTGCCTCTAGTAGATAAATGACTAGAACATCACAGATGAATTTATTTCCTTAACATTAGCTAACTCTTTTCAAATTTTAGAACTATCCTTTTGCCCTGTCCTCTAATTTCTAATTTTAGGCTAGATAATTTCTAAGGTTATTTCTGACATAAGACCCTGTGGTTGGGGGTCTGTCATAAAGTAAGGAGAAGTTCAATGTCTAAACTTGTTCAATTTTTTATGAAATATTTCACCCTATTATAAACACTCAATGGTCCAGCTATTAGATCCAAAGCCTTTTCTTTAAAGTCTGATATGTGGGCTTTGTGACAGCAATTTTCTCCCAAGTAATTAAAAATCCATTTTTTATCCATTCGGAATTAGATGACTGTATCAAAAAACGATGCACACAATGGGTATAATACTTACCTATAAGAGTCTGGTCAGTAGCCTTGGGAAATCTACTTTCTTCATCGAGCAGGGATAGTAAACCCATTGGCTTCTGCAGAAACATATCTAAGAGGGGCCGGTTATCTTCATACTCAATGACTCTGGCATCAACATCTTCATTTACATATTCATTCTGTAATAGGACGTGAGACATACAGAAAACTTCACTTTGTTTAAAAAAAAAATCTGATACATAAACATGAGGCAGAACCTGCTCATCTAAAAGGTAGATCACCTGAAAGACGTTTAGTTTATCCAGTTCTAAAAAAAATGGAAACAATGTTTTGAAGTTTCGCAGCTTTTTCATTTGAAGATAACCTTGGAGAAGTACTTTACTATTAGACACACTATGCTGACAGCACGCTATAGCTTAAATGGCAATTGCAAAGTTCAAAGGTGGTTTTGTATGTTTTACATAAAAAGCACACAAGATTAAGCTCTAAATTAATATATTTGTCATATCTATTTGTCTTTGTCAAAATCCATGGTATGCTTTTGTGTCAGGTCATACAGGCAGAGATGAGGAACTTGGAAAACAACGGGCTCACCTTTCAGATACTTGTTAGTACTGCAAACTCCAGACAAACCAATGGAGAAAAAATGCTATTACTCAGGATTTATAAAGCACTTTTAGTATAATGGTCATGACTAAAGCAATAAATTATATATTCTTATACCAGTTAAGATCTCAAAATGCTTAAGCTGTTTTTAAGCATATGTAGAGAAATGAAGCTCATCTACCTCTCTAGAAAGTCTTCTGCTTTGCCCTGTATATTAAAACGACATTTAAAGCAGATGAAGGGAGTTATTAACTGCAGTGAAGCTGAGCTGTTTAGCACATGTAATCCCTACTCTGTTCAGATGGCCCGAATTCTCTTTTGTAAAAGGTTACATGGTTTATCATTTAAAGTATATATCAAGGAGGCAAGGAAAATCATAAGACTTGGATTTCAGGAAACCTCATTCCCAGTCAAATGCTCCCTTTTCACTGAATTTTGAGTGTGGTCTGTGAAAGGGCACTGGCAAGAAAGCCCATGGAAGGTCCACTTCCATAGCTATAGGGCTTAGAAAAGAAGCTTAAATATTTAGGGTCAACGTGTGATCTCAGGAGAGATTTGAGATTACTAAATTGAGTCCCCAGGCTCATACAGTAGCGTGGAAGGGCGGTTACCACAAGCTGAGAGGCTGCAAGCTTAGCTGGAGAAAACTTAAGTGTAGATGGCTCAGCAGAGATTAATAACACAATAAAGGCTTGATTCTCATCATTCAAGTCTTATGTCCTCAGGGAGACCTCTCATTTTCCAAACTAATTCAGCTACCCTTCTCCCTAAACTGGTCACTCTCTATTGCCCCACCAATCATGTAACTCTCTTAAAGTTTAGTCCACTTATTTTTACAGTGAAAGTTTTTCATATTTAAAATTAGCCAGCTGGACTCAGTTTAGATGATTCCAATTTTGTTGGCAATATCATAGTCAAGAACCAGGTGAAAATATGTCTTCCTCCCTCCATTGGGCCTGATCAGGGTGTTGACACAGCCTGTTTGATCTGGTGCTTGTTGGCCTTGACATCCGCAATGAATACAAGTGTCCTGGTGTCCCCTAACATCTTCAAGGATGACTCAGTAGTCAGGGGGAACTGGATAACGGCATAGTGAGCAAGCTTGTTTCTCCTGGGAGTGTTCTTTAGAGGAAAGTCAGGCTGCCTGCCGAGCCACAGTGCCTGGGCCATTGGAAGATAGGTGGGCGATGTGCTGTGGACGCCTTTCAGCATCAAAGCCTTTGCTTTGGCTTTGGCTTGGGGAGGAGCAGGGGCTTCCTTCTTTACTTTCGGCACCATCTTTGTGAAAAGGGTCCACTTTTAATTTTTTTAAATGTTTCTACCCATTTCAAGTCATGGGAAGAAGAATGAATGGGATTTATATCAAGAGATAGTATTTGAAATTCACCTAGGTGTGTGGCATTATCTCTGTATAGATTGTAAAAGGTGTCATATACTGAAAATTTTCAAGTATTTCAGGAGCACTTACTATATGTATGTTCAAGTGTAGACAGGGGAGGGTAGAAATAAAGATGAAAAAGGGAGAGAGTCCTTGTCCTTTATGGCACAGCAATGATGCTCTCTCTGCCTTGCCATTTCAATTTGGAAGAAACATCCTAGAATCTCTCTGCTTTTGGTATATTCTCTCTTTCATGTGTTCCATCTTTTAGAACTATATCCTGCTTGTTAGGGGTCTCTGCTCCCTCCAGTTGCCACACTCTGTTACCAGTGCCACCTGCCTTAATGCTACTCTTCTCTCCACTTTCCTTGTTTCCTGCCTTATGTTGATTCTCTTTGGCTTTTCATACAAAAAGATTCTCATTTCCTCCCTTCCCCTTCCCTCTCCTCTCCTCTTATCTTTCTTTTTCTCCCTGTCTTCCTCTCTTTTTCCTTCCTTTCTTTCAAATATATGGAGCAAACTTTTCTTTTGCGTGAGCAATTACTTTGCCAGGCACTGGTTCTTCTCAACTTTATACTGTTCCTGGGAAGAACCCAAGATAGGTATCAGAAGTCCTGGTTTCTGGGTCTGGTTTTGTTTAACCAGCCTGAAACCTTGGGCAAGTCACAGGAAGTCATTTTTATCTGTGAAATATAGACAATCTATTTAGGTTTCTTCTTCTGGTTCTAATATTTCAAAAAGCCAAAACAGCGTCAAAGTGTGAAATTTAATGCACATATAAACATCTGTTGACAAAACATTTGCAAGGGGAAATAAGCCACATAAACACATTCATTCCTGGAAGTCTGTCTTTTAATAAAAGAATTCTTACTCATCAAGTCTTCATATGACTATACACATTTACAAAAACATTTCCCAGAGTAGACCGAAACCATGGAGAAGCTACTCATTGTAACCATTGACAAAGATCCTCATTTTAAGAGAAATATTTTAAAGGCTTAAAATCTAGGATTTAGAGTGTATTAGTACTCATGGTTTAGGATAGTGGAAAAGAAATTTTGACACTTTCTTTTTGAAATAATTTCAAACTTCAAGAAAAATTTTAAGAATAGTACAAAAAACTCCCATGTGCCCTTTACCCAAACTCCCCAATTGCTAACATTTTATCATATTTGTTTTCATTCTTTTTGTCTATATATTCTTTTTAGTAATAACATTTTACTGAACTATTTAAAAAAACTAAAAATGAAGAAAACAAAGTGGTAGTACATGTGTTTAAAAATCTAAACTCTTGATGTAAAATAAAATGTCTAATTTGAAATCTATTTCTTCCTGTATTTTCCAGTCAAAACTGGTATCAATGATTTCACTGATTTTTATGTTAATGTTAATGGCAAGCCACAGGGAATGCTGTTCATGATTAACTCACGATAACATAGGTAATTAATTCAGAATCTGACAAGTAACCTAATGAGAAAGTATTCTGGATAATTCCTAATAAAATATACATGTTTTATTTCACATATATATAATGAACTTTGGAGGAAGGAATTTTAAGTGGTGCTCTCCAGAGCATTTTCTTTTTCAGAAAATGTTATATAAGGCATGTTAAGAAGAAAAGACTTTTTGTGTATGACACCTCTTTTTGAAAGCTCTTTAAAAGTCATAAAGAAAATTTTGCAAATTTATAGTCTATTGACAGGTATTGGCTTAAGATAAGGAGGTATTTCAGTTGGGAATTCAAAAATGTAATTTTCTGTATACCTCTTTCACCTTAAGCTATTTCTCCTTTACTGTCATGCTTAAAAATTTTTAAATCTTTCATTTTTAAAACTTCTATTGTTCTATTAAAATTGTCCCATTTTTCCCTCATTGCTCTCCCTGCCCTGCCCCCCTCCCCCCTCTCCCACAGTCAATCCCCACCCTGTTGTCCATGTCCATGGGTCATTTATACTCATGCTTAAATCTTTACCAAATTAAAAAAAAAATTTTCAGTTTATCAACAGTATGCTTTAATCTCACAATAAAAACTACAGCAATCAACTTCCGGCCAAGATGGAGGCTTAGACGGACACGCTAGGTCTCCCTCTACAACTATAGAGGAATACAACTACTTCAAAACAAAGGATAACTAGAAATTCCAGAAAATAAAACTACACGGAAGTCCGACATATGAAGTTATAAACCAGCGGTGCCATTTGGGCAGGTAAGAGTTAAAGTGGGCAGTGCTGTTTGCGGTTGCACCCGGAGTGGCGGGCGGGGAGGAATCCGGGCTGCGCAAGCCCCTGGCGGTGCGCGACCCAGGCGAGGAGTCCCGGCTGCGCAAGCCCCTGCGAGGAATCCCGGCGGCCAAGCCCCTGGCGGTGCGCGACTCCGGAGCTGGGGAGAGCGCCCCCGCATCGCCTTGAACAGTGAGGCCCAGGGGGGCGGGAGGACGGATCCCGGTCTCCTAGCTGAATAACTGTGTGAATCCATCTTGGACCCCCGCCCCCAAAGAAAGCACCACAGAGCTGCGAAATAGGTCGCGGACAGGCAGGCGCCGGTCGCTAATTTGTGACGCGCGTACACAGGCACTGCCCCCGACAGCCAGCCCAAGAAAACAAAACGCATCTGTCAAAATGAGGCAGGCAACTTTAGAAATACCGGTAACACAACTCACCAGGCAGCAGATAGAGAACCTGACAGATGAACAGATAAGAAACCTGTCAGAGGCTCAGTTCTGGGCCATTGTTATCAGGTGGCTTACAGAATTCACAAAAGAGCAGGAAAAAGATATGAAAGAAGCGAAAAACTTTCATAACGAAAGGAACAAAACCGCATACGAGACAGATGGTGAGGAATCCAGAGTTCATTTCAACAAACTGGAATATGGAGAAGGAACAAGCAGTCAACCAATGCAGCGAGAGGAAATGGGAAGCAACAATGAAAGGATCAGAAACCTCTGGGACAGCTATAAAAGGCCCAACATAAGAATCATTGGTTTGCCAGAGAATGAGGAAGATGAACTAGAACTTGAAAAATTGAGTGAAAATATAATAAAGGAGAACTTCCCAGACTTGGGGAAGGGAATAGACCTGCAGGTCCAGGAAGCAAGGAGAGTTCCCAAGAGACTGGACCCAGGGAGAACCACTCCAAGACACATTATAATCAAAATGTCAAAAATTAAAGATAAAGAGAGAATCTTAAAAGCAGCAAGAGAGAAGAAAAGAATTATGTACAAAGGGGTCCCAATTAGACTATCAGCTGACTTCTCAAGGGAAACCCTACAGGCAAGAAGAGACTGGCAAGAAATATTCAAAGTAATGAAAATCCAGAACCTACAACCACGAATACTCTACCCAGCGAAATTGTCATTCAGAATAGAAGGACAGAGAAAGTGTTTCCAGGACAAAATAAAACTGAAAGAGTTCATTAGATCCAAACCACTGTTATATGAGATGTTAAAGGGACTGGTTTAAAAAAAAAAACAGAAGCTAGGAAGATGAAACAAAGGCAAACTAAATAGGCAACGAGAGTGGAAGAGGAACTGTGGGTACGGGAAGCATATTGGGGGGAGGTCAACAGGGAGGGGGAATGGGGAAAGGGAGGGAGATGATATAGGAATTGGGGATCAAGGTAGGAGGGAATGGAATAGACGGAGAGAGGTTGGGAGGAACTGTATGCACAACTAATGGACATAATCTAAAAGGGGGGGACAACTGGAGGGAGGGGGGCCACCGGGTGGAGGGGAGCAGAGGGAAGGGAAATTGGCACAAATGTAATAATTTAATCAATAAAACACATTAAATCTGAAAAAAAAAAAACTACAGCAATCATATGCATCTATGCTCCTAATTATATCTTTCATTAAAAATTATCTTTTATCATAATTAAAAAGTTTTTAAAAATGTTATCAAATTATCAAATTAAATACCACAAATCCCCACATCACATTAAGGGTGTTCACTCAACTTCATCAATGGAAGAGAAGCAGACTATGTGCAGCATAGGGTTGAGTGAGGGATGATGTAGACAAGGAACTGAAGAGGTTGCCTACAAGAGCCAAGGGAGAGGATGCCGCGTCCACAGCCAGGAGCTGCTGCAGGGTCGCTTCACACTGTAATGGGTCATTTTTTACTCTGCCATTTTTTGCGTTTTACCCCAGTGGCAGGTTATTTTTTTTGCTCACGTATCCTAGCAACCTTGAGCCCCCCCCACCCCTTTGCTAGCTGACCCTAGCTGTAGCCAAGGACATGAGAATAGTTTTGTGCCAAGTATTTATCAGCTGAAGCTCCTTCTAAATTAGAAAGTGTGTATATATGTAGTTTCTCACGCCTGTGTAGTTTTTTTGTTGTTATCTGGCTACCCCAAGGTCATGAGTATAGTTCTTTTGCCTTTAAAAACCTTTTAGTCTGTAAGGCGGGGCAGCTCTCCCATCTTCTGCTTCTGAAGATGGGAAGACCCATCCATGGCCAGGTAAATAAACGCCATAAATTTATTTCTAAATTGCCTCGTGTCCTCTTTGCTCGCTAATGCTCCATAACACACACATATCTTACCATTTGGATGTAAACTGCCATGCGCTCCTAGTCTGTGAGAAGCTTAAGGAACATCTGTATGTGATCTCAAACAGTAAACCAAGTCTTGGCTGAGAGCTTAAAAAGGAAGATGTGTTGCACCAAGGATTTCTTAAATGTATGGCTATTTTAATGCTTAAAGAAAGTGCCTATAAAATGGCCTTTATCACCACAGTACCCAAATGACTTGTTTAATAAGGAAGAAAGTTGGATATAAAACAAAAATTCACACTTTGCAAGCAAAACAATTTGAACACTTTTATAAGAGGTCCATTTTGAATCTCCCACACATTTTTTTTTTTAAATTTAATGACTCATTTTTACAACATGATGTTTAAAAAAGTTGAAAATGTAGATATATATAATTGAGTAAATTTTTATTCTTTGTAATTTCCACAAATTATGTTAAGAGCTCACATTCAAAAATCTTAAATGCTTTAATCTATAGGATATGGACAACTGGTGATGGAAGTGATACACGTCATTTTCATCCAGAGAAGCCAGAGCCATAATTGCAGCTATTGTTTCCAAACTGTGCTGTAAATAGTTTCTGCCTGTAAAATGACTTCTGACTTTTAATTCTAAACCCACGGGTACAGAGATAAGTGATATATGTAACAGCTTATCTTCATACAGAAATAAATATTAATAGCACACCTTAAAAATGAGCTTTAGTTAAATTAATAGCCAGAAAGATGAGCTACACTAATGGATGAGAAAGGTTATCCTAGGCATAAACAGGCATTTAAGGAAGTAGAGTGAATCTTCAGGATTCTAGAACAATGCATTATAGTATCATAATGGCCATAAAGAACAATGGGATTTGTTCCAATTCAAATCATGCCCGTGGGTGATTAATTAATGGTTGGTGTGTATTCTCCTTGGTTTGCAACATAAACCTGTAGGGAACAAGGTTCATTTTTTTGATATGTTTATACTATAATGATTATACTATAGTGCAAAATTTAAACAAAGGACAAAAGCCATCACTACAGCACTAACAAGACTCTAACTTGAAGAGAATTTCAAGCTCTCTATTGCACTTGTTTACTTTGAGCTCTCTTTTACATGGAAGAAAATCTGAAAACAAAAAAACAAAAACAACTGCCCTCTGCCCCCATCTTGGTTACATAATTACTGTGGAGATTCAGTGTGAGAGCACTTGCAGAAAGACTCCTCCTGTATTGGAAATGGGATAACGTGGTTGCTGCCTTTTGAGTTGCTAGCTAAAAGCCTTTTGAGAAATATGAAAGTAAACAGTGTGCATCAATATAACTCTACAAAAATTTAATAGGAAATATGAACAGTCTGTGAAATAAACAAAACTGGGAGAAACATCATATACCTTCTAGTTGCAACTCCTTTAGAAGAGTTTGAGTCTGGGATTTTAAAAGGTTACAACTATACGTCTCATTGTCTCTTTGCAGGCGTATCTGGATTATCATCTAATGTTCAAATTATTGTTTTCAGATACAATCATCCCTTTATACTTTTTAAAAGTCAATATATATTTAATAGTTCTTCTAGTGCCAGGAAAGTATAGAAGTTTCAAATATTATGAAATCTTAAATTCCAGAAAATTTTTTGGAGCTATATAATATACATGTTACAAAAATAATGCTACCATAGATGACCTGCCTTAGATATTCTAAATACCTAGATAATAATAAGGAAAAAAGGATACAAGTCTGGATGCTCTTGGTTGAGATTCTAAGACATACAATTTATGTCCATGGAAAAGTAGGTTATGAGGGGAAAGGAGGCATTGCTGCCAGCAAGTTAAAAGTGGGGTTCCCAGATTTAAGAACATGTTCAAAAGTAATACATGTGGTTAGTTGGAGGCAACCATTCCAAACAACATTAAACTATTCACACAGCAAGCCATGGATTAGGTCACTGTCATAAACTTTTTCACTAAAAATGTTTTTTCTGTAGTCTATTGATCATTGTTTTAATGAAAAGTAAAGGGAAATGATATTCAAAGTACCTTTGTAACCAACTTTGCTGGAGTGTCCCAGTGTATATTACACATCAACTGAACTTGGGATACATAAGGAAATGCTTTCAGCAAACATGTATTTGTGTTCCAATGTTATAGGACTGTCAGTAAAGATAGTATTTACTGGTTTAAGCAGGACCAGAAGTTGTTTATCTGTGAAGAGGCTGCCTGAGGCAGGCTGTGTTTGGCTCAGACTGGTCAGATCCTTTGTACATGCATGAAACTGAGAACAGTACATTTTACTAATAAGCAACAATAGGCTTTATTACAGGAAGGAGATCTGAGTTAGGTCAAACCTGTGATTATATTCTGCAAAAAAAAAAAAAAAAAAAAGTGACCATGACTTTAATCAATGACTTGCCTTACCAGTTGTTTCTCATTTATAGGAATTAGTGTAAGTATGCTCTCTTCATCTGTGACAGCTAATACATACAACTACAGTTAGTATTTCTCAGTTACATTTTTTGCCTTTACAGGAAGTGATAGTGAAAGAAAAAACAACAACATATACACCACATGTTAAAGTCAAGAGAATCACTGACTAATTCTGTATCCACCAGATCACACATTCACCACACACTCAACTGCCAATACCTTGTCCTTAAGATCACAAAGCAGGGATTTGGGGATAGTTACCCTAGAAAGTCACTTGAAAGAATTGGGAATGGTGTTAATATCCTCAAAGTTCATTGTATAATCCTGGATCCTACTTAAATTTTAAGTTATTGGGGACAATTTTTTCTTGAAAACCTCTCAAAAATATATTTTTTAAAGGGTCTTATAGAAAAGTTTCATTTGTAGCAAGCCCAAAGACAAAAAAAATTAAGAACATAGAATCTGGATGGAATTGAAGACTGTCAATCAAATTAAGCTGTAATATTATATAAAAAGCAAAAAGCAAGTAATGATTGAAAGATCTGTGCATTGGTTTAAGGGCTAATTTCAATAAACCAGGTTCTAATCTCAACCCCCAAAAGAGAAGAATAACAGGGGTCTACCAACACAAGCTGTTAATAATCAGTTGGGAAATACACAGAGAGAGGCCTTACTCTGTGGAACAGGTAATTCTATAGATCCCTATCAAAAAGCCCAAACCAAAAATTTTTTTTTTACTTGTTTCAGTTTCTGGTTAGAATGAATTCCGTGAACACTGTGAGGCATTAAAGCAAGATTAACTTAATTTAATTTAATATTTATTGAGCACCTGCTATATGACGGGGTCAAGGATATGACTCTTTGGGGGAGCTAGCATTTAGGGTAGTAATTCTCAATGTTGGTTGCACATTGAAATATACTAGAAACCCTAAAAAATACTGGTCTCATCCAAAGAGAGCTAATTTAATTGGTCTGGGACAGGGTCTGGGCACTGGAATTTTACAAAGATCCCCAAGTGAATCTAATATACAGCAGGGTTGAGGACCCCTGGTTTAGAAGATGTTGCAGGAAGAATAAAGGAAGAAACCATCCAAGAGGGGGAGAAACATAAAGGTAGTGTTGAGAATGTCAAAGGAGGGGTTTTCCAGAAATAAGAATCTGTCAACAGGGTTGAAAATTACAGAAAGAAAATTATATGGTGAGTAAAATGTTTCTGATACTAATGACTGATGAGATGAGGAAGGGTGATTCCAATGGAGTGGGGGAGGTCAGAGCCAGATTCTGTGGGCTCAGTGTACCAGCTGGGGAAGAAAGCAATGCAGTGCCTTGACTACTATATATGCTTTCAAAGAGCTTGGCTGTGAAGGGAAGAGAGAGGGCCTGGAGATGAGAGGTGGGCAAACACAGGTTAAAATCTTAAATTTATGCCCTTAATCAAGAAATGTTAAGATCTAAACATTTTCTTTTGTGACCGCTGTTTTCAAAATGCAATCTCAAAGTTAAATCTCAATAAGCCTAAATATTTTGAATCAAAAGAGGTTCACGTACCTCTAATTTATTTCAAATTTAAATAAAAACTTCAGTTGTCATCTATAAACATAAGACAATTTAATATTTAAAGGAGACAGATGACATAATGAATATGACTATTTCTTTTAGAACTGATAAAATATTTTTTAAATAGTTTGCAGTCTAGAGTTTTACGAATGCAGTTCAAGTAAATCTTGTTTTTTCTCTAAAGAAGAACATTTTTGAGGCTGACTCATAAATTACACATTGTACCCTGATTGTACTGTTTCATGGAATTTGCATCGAACCCATTATCTTGTGTTCTGTTGCTTAGTTACTGGAATTCTGAAGTTTAATGCATTTTAGATGGATATTTAAATTTCAAACAGAATTTCAGCAATGCAGTCTGCAGAAAGAGAAACAGTTGGATACATGCATTTATTTACTTGATTTCCAAAGGAAACCTCTTTGTTTGCAAGGACTCAGGCTTGCTAAGTTTTGGAGAAAACTGCATTGATTTTCAATGCAGGACATTCAAGACACACTAAATTCATACTAATCTTTTGGCTTGTTTTTGTTTTTACAATGGAATGGAGGGGGGATCTTTTCTTCGTTTTTATTAAATGTTTAAGGCTTTAAATCTATGGTTTAGATTCTGCTTCATTAGTACAATGCTGCACATAATATACACATGCATGCATCTTTATAGCACATCAACTTACCTGTTCCCATGCAAACACATGTTGATTGAAATAATACTGAATTTGTTCATTTGCAATGTTAATGCAAAGCTGCTCAAAGGAATTTTTTTTGAAATTTTCAAAGCCAAATATATCCAGAATGCCAATGCTCAGTTCATCACCGTTCCCACTGGAAAATTAGAGAGATTTTATTTTGCATTTTTATTTATTTTCTTAGGAGGCAATGTAAAGCAGATTATCTCAGAGTATGCTTTTGTGATTTAGCTAAAAAAGCTACTACCAGAATACACACTTAAAGTAAAAATTTTAATGGAAAAAGTTTCCCTCCCTAGAACTTAAAAGACAAATTAGGTAGCATCAATTTTAATATGAAAATGGTCAATATTTTCATTGTACTGCAGAAAAACCACTACTATACTATCTTATATACTTAAACAAAAGAAACTTTTTTCCTATGCATTTATGACCACAACACCACAGACCTGAGGGAGTCATGATTCTTAGGAAGAACCAGGCTAGCACTCAGGACATAGCAAAAATATGTTCAATAAAAACCATACCAATGCCCCCTTCCACAAATTCTGTGAAAGAGCAACAATAAAACATCTTGCTAAAATATTTTGATTATTTTAAAGAATGCTTTTGTATCATTGAGTTATTCATTCATAATTTTTAAAATACAGAACAAATGGTAACCTAAAGAAAGCTGTAAATATGAGACAGGCTAGTAGGAAGCTAGGAAAATTCCTTGACAAGTGGAGTAGGGAAACTGAGACAGACAGCTGAACAGATCGCTGAGCAATTTACCATCAGGTACAAAAGGTCACCTCCCTAGAGATAATATCTGAGCCTCAGCTGTATTTCAGCTCCAGGCCTGGAAAAGCAGCAAAACCAGGTGGGTGACAACAATGCCAGGACCAACTGCAATGACTAATGAACCCCTGACCCGGCACTGACCACAGCCTAAAAGGACCCACTTGGAAAACTGATGACTATTCGCTAAAACCCTCCCCTAAGATTCCTGCCTGCAAGAAAGAGATAAAAGCCTCAAGACAAAGGACACAGAGATCATTGTGCTCTCCCTCTGGGAAGCAGCCTGAGCCATTCATTCCCTTTCCTCTCTTCCCCCACCTCTTCCCCTACAGGCACGAGTCTCCTAAACTCTGAGGCAATGGGCAGCTGGCAACTTGTCCAAAGCTAATCCCCTGAACCTGTCCCCAAAGTCCCCTTTTCCCTGACTTCCCAGTGAGCTAAGGCAGCCCAGCATAGGCTCCCCCATTGCTTCTGTGCTAAGTCCTTCCTTGTTTCGTTGTCCCCAGTTTTACTAAACAGATCTTCATAGTCACCTGCACTTGTGCTGTGAAGTCTCTCCTACACAAAGCCAAGAACCCTCACACTACCAGCTGGTCCTAGGCAGACCCGCTCAGGGCCAGGCCCCAGTTGGGTAACAAATATATGTGGATTTATTTTATAATTAAATGTTTTAAAATACAATTAAATACTATTTTCTAATTACAAATTACTAATGCACTTTTTCCTGCTCCTCCTTAATGGCTACCTCTGCTCACTAAAGGTTAGATACTTGGTCAAAAGTCTGCTCCTCCTCCAAGAAATACATACATTCCCAAGTTATTTTCATGTGAATTTAAAAAGAAAAGTACTGTACAAGTGCTTCTCTTTATGTTCATCATTTAAGAAGTCTAGGTTCTCTTAGTGCTGTGGGAGGCAGCACTAAGAGAAGTGACAGCCAGCAACTGCATGCTGTGAACTGGGGGATGCTCTCAATATTGGGAGGAATTGACTGAATTTAGAATGCAGAGTTATAAAACATTTTGAATATGTGATGAGATCAACAAATGGAAACTATCAGATATTTCTGAAAGTTTTTATTTAGAAGATTGAGTGCAATTTTATATGATTATATGATACAAATGTCTAGTTAAAATTTATGCTGGTTTAGCCAAAATGATTATTCTTTCATCATCTCTGTTCTCTAGGATTTCACTGAGCTAAATGTCTAACACATATATTAATATTAATATGTTAGATCCAGTCATATAGCATACAGTTTAGCAGGGAGGTAAAGAAGCAAGACATGGGTTTCTTTTCTTATTTTTTAAATTAAAATACAGTTGACACACAATATATTATTAATTTCAGGTGTAAAACATAGTGATGTGACATTTATGTACCTTACACTGTGGTCACCACAATGTCTGGTAATCATCTGTCACCATACAAAGTTACTACAACATTATTTATATTCCCTGTGCTGTACTTTACATCCCTGTGACTTATTATCTTTTAACTGGAGGTTTGTACCTGTTGTATCCCTTCACCTTTTCACCCATTTCCCAAGCTCCCTCACATCTGGCAACCATCAGTTTGTTCCCTGTATCTATGTCTGTTTCTGTTTTGTGTTTTTCAGTTTCTTTGTTATTATTGTTATTATTTTTATAGTTAGGGATTCTTAAACTGAGATCCGTGGATGGCTTTAAAGGGGTCTGGAGTCACAGTTGTATGCAATATTTTGGTGGGTGTGTTTAAGTACACCAAGTTTTGATTTTGGTGTGAAGGACATAATTTTCAAGAGGTTCTTAAAAGACTCCAAGATACCCACCAACAATGAAGACCACTGACTTGTTCCATGCCTTATTTAATAGCTGATGAGGAAGAGATTCAGAGAAATTCAGTGACATGTTCAAGGTCACACAAGAAGTTGGTGGCAAAGCCCGGCATAAAACACGTGTTCTCCAAAATCTCTGTGTAAATCTTGACAGATTGAACTAAACTATTTCAATGGTCTTGTTTTGGTTTTATAAACTTCTTGTTAAAATTTTAAAAATCTAAGATTTGGATATTTTCATTAATGTATGGGCAGGAAACTTACCATGTGGCAGATAGGCTATAGTGGGATTTTCAACAGATCACCTGCTTAAAAGTCATACCCTGCTGGGTACTATTTACTGCCAAATATGCACATCATAACTAACAAAATGGGGTCAGATCTCTGAATATCTAGCTTACATTCTGTGCAATATACAAATATTTAAAAATTCTTGAATTTTTAAATTTTTACCTGAGAGCCTGGCATCATAAAGATGTCAGCACATGAACATACAAACTCATAATGGGAAAATTGGATTGTGATTGGCAGATCTAGTGTTATAAGGTACAGTTTAGCAGGAAAGTAAAGAACAATTTTGAGGATAATTTTGACTGGATCATATTATGGAGCGATGTGTATTTTAGTGGATAAATCACAATAAATTGCATGCCTGAAATATATACAAAATGGTCTTTTACATTTAATAAGCACATGTGAATGAGGTGATCTTAAGGCAGGCATCTATCTTTTTTTTTCATTTGCAACTTTCTAAAGATTGTATAATTTCTGGCAAAACATAACTTTAGATGTAAATGAAAGGACATATCTATGCATAATCCCTGGCACATAGAGAGAACATGGTCAATGGTGGTTACAATTATCTTCACTTCTAAGATGAGGCACTGGGCAGGGTGTAGACTATGATCACATAGCGTTGCTCATATCCTGGGTCTACCATTAACACTTTATTTAGAGCATTTCTGAACCAAATTTCATTGGCAGTCATAATACCTTCCTTTCTGAGATTATAGTGAGAGTCAAAATTTTTAAAAAGGCTTTCTTTGCCTTCAAGACTTAATTCAAAACCTCAAAACAAAAACAAAGAACTGTTGAATTGAGATTTTATACATGTATAAAATGGTATACACTTCAGAGTTCATCTTCTACTTAAAAGACATAATTTGTTAGTAAGATTTCACATAAAAAATCACTTTCTATTATGTTTGTTTATGTGGCTGCCATAATGAAGTGGTACTATTAGTAAATAAAGCAAATCTACTGAAATAAACTTTGATAAATGATACCAATTAGAAACATCTTCAAAGGGACTCTGATATAAATTAACAAATTACAAAACAGATTCATATCACCTGACATTTGGGAAAAAATGTTTCCATAAAAGTTTTTACCTTGGTGATGTGTCGTGCTTCAACAAGCTGTTAATGCGATTGACGATCCAACTAAAGAGCCGGCCATATAAAGTTTTAGCCACAGCATCTCTGACATCAGTGGCTTTTTCTACAGTATTGGGTCGTATAATGGTTTCTCCTCTCATGACCACACAGTGGGAGGTGAGAGCTTCTTGTAGCTCATCTGACTGAATGCAAAGCAAAGAAGCAGCTAAAAAATAAAAAGATGTGTTACTAGAAGAAATTATGGCAATGAAGAAACTTCCCAGAGAAAGAAAACGTCTTAATTATTTTCTTCAAATGACATAAAATAAATATACGAAGATTTTATTATGTAAAAAGAAGTTACAGTTCAATAGTAGTTCTATGTTCCTCCTGGGTTGTTTTTCTCTATTTATTTTGACTGGTCACATGGGGCCTGCTATAAAATACAGCACAGCCTATACTAAACTGGCCAACAGAATAAAATGTCTGTACACATGAGTGGTTGTTTATTAAAACAAAAAAAAGATGCCAAATGTAATTTTACTGAATTATATCAATTAATTTAAGAACATAATGAATAGATGGTATAATTTGGATACCACTATTCTATAAAAATTTTCAAAATATAGAAATTAATTGGAGGATTACTCAGACTTCAGGGATATACCCAAACAAATGTATTTCATGTACTTTCTGCAATATACAACCCAAAGAACATAAACCTATCTTGACATTTATATATATTCTATTGTCTTTCAGTTACATATTTCAATTACTAAATTTTGTGAAAACTTGATATCTAAAAATACATTTATTATCACTGGAGTTTAAAATCAATAATACTTGGTGAGATGTTGGTGGGTGGTGGAGGGATCAAGCCAAAAAAAGCCAAAGAACTCATGGACAAGGACAACAGTGTGGCGAGTGTGGTGGTGGGCACGGCGGTGGGAGGAGATGGAAGAGGGTATACAGCAGTCCCTCTCTATATCGCGGTTCACTTATCATGGCCTCATTGTATTGCGGGATTTTAAAAAATATTTTATTTAATTGTTTATCGCGGATTTTTCGCTATATCACGGGATTTTGTGGTACTGTACACGTATGTTGTTAAAGTTACGTAGGTTTAAGAGTGTAGAATATATTTAAGAACATAAGCAGTGTTTATAAAAGTGTGGAAAAGGTTAATAAGGGACTGGAAACAGTTTATAAGTAAGTGTATGGGAAGGGTTTACAAGGCCTTAAAATATATATAAATACTAAAATAAATGTAAGGTTCCTACTTCGCAGATTTTCACCTACCACGGGGTGGGGGGGTCTAGAATGTAATATCCGTGATAAGTGAGGGAATACTGTAGGAGGAATAAAGGGTAATGGAAAAATAAAATAAAATAAAATAAAATAAAATAAAATAAAATAAAATGAAAAAATTAATAATACTTAACCGGATGAAAAAAACTCATTTTTTTCAAAAAATAAACATCTTTAACTCAAACTATTACACGACTGGCTAAGTTTTCCAATCAATTGTTCTTTTAAAATATTTTGAACATATTAAATTTACTTTAAGCATTTGGAACAAGGTATTTCTTAGTTATGTGGTGAAGATAATTGGGCCTTATTTAAATGAAGTTCTTTTTCACATTTTAGAAATAATATAGGCTCATAGCATAAATCTCACCTTCAAAGTTAACATTCTACATTTCTTTCCTTCTAACTAGGCATCTTATTGCCATTATTCTACACATACACTTTACCTTAATGTAGTAACAAGTATTTCCATTTTGTTGAGTATTGTTTGTAATTGTCATTTAAGTTGCAGCTTAATATTCTGACATATCATAATATCTCAATAATTTTTAAATTGTTGCATATTTAGAATGTTTTCATGTGCTCATAATTGTAAAGAATGCTTGGATAAATATTTGGGGCATGAATCTATGTTTTTGTTTTGTATTATTTTTTTTAGCATAGATTTCCTAAATTCAGCAATTGGTTCAAGTATATAAACATATTCAAGCCTTTGATAGATACTCTTAAGCTGCTCTTCAAAAATGCTGAACCAATTACACTTTTATCAGCTAAATAAAAAAGCAATAATTTCAACACAATTTAATGGACAACAGAAATTGTTATTTTCAAAAATGGCCAATTTGATAGGAAAAAATGCCTCTTTCAATTTGTTTTTAATTGATTCCTAGTGAAGCTGAATACTTTGTTCTTATATTTTTATTAGTGATTTGTGGTTCTTTTGGGGGGAACTGTCTTTTTTTATTGATATGTTCTTCTTTTCCTAATCTATGAGAGCTCCTTATAGCTTAGAGAGAATGCTTAGATATATTGTGAAAATATATTCCCTTGACTTTAATCTGCATTACAATTTCACTTATTTTTTAATATGTAAGTTTTAATTTTTATGTAGTCAGATATCCATTTAAAAAATAATTTTAATTTTTTTTGCACATAAAGTCCTCCAAGTATTTATTTTCTTGGGATTTTAAAAAAAATGCATTTTGTCTTGTACTTTTATGCTTTTTTGCAGTTAAATGAACATATGATTGTTATTCACTTTGGTACATGGTGTATGAGAAGGATTCAAATCCTCCCTCCCCCAAATGGTTAGCTAGTTGGTGGTCCCAGCAACATTATTAATGATTTGTAGTGTGATTTCTGTGAATTCTACTTTGATCTGTTTTTCTAAATTTAATTTAATTTATATTTCATTATTTATGCTATTACAGTTGCCCCAATTTTTCCTCCTTTGCTCCCTTCTATCTAGGCCTCCCCACTCCCTCAGGCAATCCCCACACCTTGTACATGTCCATGGGTCATGCATATATGTTCTTTGGCTACTATATTCCTTATGTTGTATTTTATATCCCCATGACTATTATGTAACTACCAATTTGACTTAATCCTTTCACCTATTTTGCTTATTCCCCTGACCCCTCTCCCATCTGGTAACTATACAAACATTCTCTGTTCTGTTTCTGTTCTACTTGTTTATTTTGTTTTTTAGATTCAATTGTTGATAAATATGTATTTATTGCCATTTTATTGTTCATATTTTTTATCTCTTTCTTCTTAATAAGATCCTTTAACATTTTATATGATACTGGTTTGGTGGCGATAAAGTCCTTTAGTTTTTTCTTGTCTGGTAAGTTCTTTATCAGCCCTGCAATTCTAAAGGATATCTTTGCTGGGTAGACCATATTATTAACTCATTTGACATATATTCATTGAATATTTACTACATGCCAGGCACTATACTGCTAAGTATAATACTTTGTAAAACAAAGTTCTAGTCCTGATGGTCTTCATTTGGTAGAAATGGGAAGCTAATCAAAAAATTTAAGTGGGAAAATAGAGGGAGGAGGAGAGGGAGAGGGGCGGAGAAGTGAAGGGAGGGAAGTGAGAGGAGGAGAGGTGGGAAAGGGAGAGGGAACATCTAGGGCTAGGGAGGGGAAGAGGGAGATTGAGAGAGCCCACTGATAGAAGCACTAAGTGGTTTCTGAACAAATTGTGGAGAATGGACTGGAAAAGTTCAAGAATTGACTTAGAGTAAACAAATGGGAGATCACTAAGTGAGAAATGACCTTGTCTTGGATGACAATGGTAATGATAGAGATAAAGAGGAAGTGTCAGATTTGACAAATATTTATGGAATAGAATGGATAGACCTGGTACCTAATTGAAGCAATACACTTGTAAAATCACCTACAGACATGGTGTTGGTTTAAAGATAATTCCTGGTAAATTTAATTATAAACAATTTTAATGAAAATTAGTAAAATTTCTATTTTCCCTTAGTGGCTATTCCAGAAAGTGCTTTAATTAATTTTAACTATATTTCTATTAATTTCAATCTTTCATGACCTGTCTCCTGCTATATAGAAATGGGTTCTCAATCATCAGAATCATTTTTTAGTTTGATTGTTTCTAAGTATATTCATATTTATTGTACAATATACTCTATTGTAACTCATTATTTTGGTTGGTGGTAACTCTTTCGATTATGATTAGTTGATAAGATTTTAATCCTTTCATTGGAGTTTTCTGGTTATTATATTACACTTCTGATAACCTAATGCCTTATATGCCAATTAAGTTTTTTATATATGAAGTATAAAAATAGATTTCTAGATAGATGCCAACCTCAGACATTTGTTCTGTTGTATTATCAAGCTGGTTCTTAAGACACAGTGGGATGGAGATGATAGGGATCTAGGGAAAGATCCAGACCAGAATAGTTGGGCATCAGTCCTCTGAAATTACCTTACAACATCTTATTCTGTTCATGAATAAGTATAAACCAGGAAAAATATATAGATAAAAATTTATATTATGATTCAAAAATTTATATCATGTAATCAAAATAAAAATGCTATGCCACTGGAATATCAGTGGTGAGCATTAAATTATTGGAGGTAAAACATCAAACTCTGCAAGTAAGCAAAAAATAAATTTGAAGCAAATACCATGATGTACTTTTCTTATGTAGAAAATGACTGCAAAATTAATCAACCCAGGATGAATGTGTGAAAATCTATGCAGTATAAAAATAAATATACAGGTCGCTATTACTTAAAAAATGGTACAGATGCTAAATCTATAAGATAAAAACTTTAACTCTTTTTAGATTCACTAACTAAATTTAATTAAAATTTCTGTGTTTTTACACTGAAACGTAAATAGCTCCTAAAATAGTCATGAAAACCTAGTCTTTAGAAATGTTTTCTACAGAAATCAGTTAATTTGAAGGTATGAAGATTAGTTTCAAATAGTGGACTTAAAAAACTTCATTCCACACAAATCGAATCTGAGTATTCTTTTTAAGAATGCATATAAATACAACTGCTTGAAATTATCCTTCTATGACACTTACAGTATGTTTTTAGACTTTTTTTAAGAGCTCAGTTTTGAATGGATGATAATAGAACTCACAGTTCTCCAAAGCAGCCAGATTGGAAATGTGGCTCTTGTCAATCTGGTGTTCAGTTGCTACAGAGGAAAATTCAATGTTTCCAATGTTCAAGATGGCAGCAAGTATACTGTATATACTTCCAAGTTGCTGAAACACACCACACAAATATTAGCATCACTCTGCCCTTGAGTATGGCAAGGAAGTAACTATGGGTGGGGACAGAATGTAAGAATCCTTAGTCTCCAGAATAAGAAGGTCATCCTGCGGACTACAATATCAGACTAAGAGACCCAAATAGGCAAGAATCCAAAGAAGCCTGGACTCATTCATTAATCTTAGAGGTGAGCATGGTGTCTGTTACTCAGTGAGTGCTTAAAAATATTTTATGGATACACATATGAATAAAAAATAGAAATGGGGAGCTCTCCTCAGAGAAAACAGAAACAGCTAATTCATTAGGCCACAGAGAAATCTATCCAGACTTAATGTGTTCATTTTCATATGTTCATTTTCATTGAGGCCATCTTAAAACTATGGTTGTAAGTGTGAGTAAAGGATAGTTAAAGGAAGAAAATTGAAACAATCCCAGAGCCAAAATCAAAGGACATGTGTGGTTTAAGAACAGGTAGGAGAACTTTGGACTATAGCTTAGTTTATAGTAATTGCTTTTTTAACATAAAATCCTAAATAAGGTACTTCAAAATATATTAAGAAACACATATACATATATGTACATATGTAAGCACACACATATAACTTTTCAAAAGGGACTGGAGGCATTTGTGAAGGAGTCTATGGTAATTTTAGGAAGCATTCCAACTATATTCATGGTGCAGTGAGGAACTGGAAAGGGAGAAAACCCTTTAGTGCTTTCTTATTTTGCTGAATTTATTTAAACTCAGCTTTTATTTAGTAAAAAATGATTATTCCATCTACTCCAACATTCCAAGTCAAGGTAAAAGCTACATATGAAAAATATCTTCAGAAATATTTATTCATTCATATATAACATATATGTTAAAGGACTATGTAAATATATTTATGAATGAATACCTACCAGATTCGGTGTCAATGTTTTGGATTTTGGTCATTCTACAATAATAGGTGTATGGTGGTATTTAATTGTTGTTAAAGTTTTTTTATGTAAAAAAATCACATTTCTGCTCTTGGACTTAAAAATCCTGACAATGAGGATTTGTGTCTGGTCCACAGATTCTACTTAGTCTCTAGCCACTGCTTTGCATGTGGTCGGCAGTGACTCAAAGTTTGTGTAATCAATGAGTGAGTGTGCTTTACATGGTAGATAATGAATATCATGGTGGTGAGAAGGCCAGAGAAATTAGGATGACTACATCACCTTGTGAGTATTTATAAAATTTAGGATGTATCTGATTTATAAAACATGATATTCTAAAAGTTTCTTTGTTAAGTGACTTTGTGACACAGAGCATAATGCTATAAATGGAGTATCTTCCTTCATGATGGCTTTATGAGCCTCCATGTGTAGCTTGCTCAGAAGGTAACAAGGAGTATTTCCCTAACTGATTACACCACAACTCACAATGTAACTGAAATAGTGTACTTTTGTAATAAAAGGTAGAAAATAACACTATCAGATTATATTTTAAGATAATAAACTAAATAGAATATATATCCTCAAATAAAATGATAAATAATTCAAGACCAATAATTATTTCTGAACATGTTACAATATCAGCCTGAAAACAAGCCTGAAAATAAGAATATATCCTATCAAGCTTGAAATCTGACACATGAGGAAAAGTAATTTTTTAAGATGAAAATGAGACAGATGGAGACTTGTGTATATAGTCTAAAGGAGATTATGTGAACTTTCAAGTGCAATAGTGATTGATGGCTCTGATTCTTTTTTATGTCTAATTTAATGAAAAAATATTTTTTCTTGGTATGGGTTTATCAATATAATCAGTTTAAAATTATGGTCTTTGAGCCTGAAATATAAAAAGAATACAGAATTCAATCATAAGGTATAGGGATTGGTTAAATTTAGTAAATTAGTGGTTTCCCACTGACAATAGTGAAGAGAGCATAGCTCTGACAACATATTCAGATCTGTGACTTGAATTAGTCATCCTAGAACAGTGGTTCTCAACTAGGGCCGATTTTGCTCCAAGTGGACATTCAGCAATATCTGCAGACAATTTTGGCTATCACAATGGGACTGGGGTGTTACTGGTATCTAGTAAATAGAGGTCAGAAATGCTGATAAACATTCCACAATGCACAGGACAACTCCCACAACAAAGAATTATCCAACCCCAAATGTAAATAGTGCCCAAACTGAGAGACTCTCTCCTGGAAATACGCAAGACCCAGGTCCCAAAGTCTTAAATTCTCTGTCCCAAAGCATGGCTTTGAACTTTTCAGCCTCAGTTCACAACCCCAGGAAAATACAAGGATTAGAGGTGTTGAAGTTAATGAAATCTACAGTATCTGTTATGAATTGAGTCATGTTCCCCACCCAATTCATATGTTAATAAAGTCCTAACTTCCAGTACCTCAAAATGTAGTCTTATTTTGACATAGGGTCATTGCAACCGTAATTAGTTAAGATGAGGTCATACTAGAGTAGGGTAGTCCTGTAAATCCAATATGACTGGTGTCCTTTTAAAAGAACATCATGTGGAAAGGCAGACACATACAGATAAAACCTAATGTGAAGAAGACAGAAATCAGGGTGAGGCATCTGCTATCCAAGGGAAACCACCAGAAACTAGGGGAAAGGTATGGAACATTCTCCCTCACAGCCCTCAGAATGATCCAACCTTGTCTCTGAATTCTAGCCTCCACAACTGTGAGGAAATAAGTTTCTGTTGTTTAAGCCACCCAGTGTGGGGTACTGTTACGGCAGCTCTAGCAAATGAATACAGTATCGATGCTTTTTTTGTTAAATTTATGAATAAGATATGTAATCTTTGTGGTAATTGATGTGTTCATTCTTTTCTTTTTTTTTCTTTCCTTGATTTTTTTTTTATCCTCACCAAAGGATATTTTTTCCCCCCATTGAGGGAGAGGTAGGGAGAGAGAGAAACATCAATTGGTTTGGCAGCCTGACTGGGGATTGAACACATCTGGATGGAGGGTCGCATGCACCTGTGCACAGACTGGGGATTGAACCCACAACCTAGGTATGTGCTCTGTCGGAGAATTGACCCAGCAACTTCTCAATTACAGGATCATGCTCCAACCAACTGAGCCACACCAGTCATGGCTCAGTATGTTCATTCTTCAATATTTAAAACTTTAAGATAATATCAGACACAAACTACGGCTTGAACTTAAATGCTTATTTGGTAATACACATGGTTTTAATTGAAAAGCATAATATAATTTGATTGCAAATCATATTCAAATAATTTTGAATTATTAGATTTTAATGGCTAATAAGTTTAGGTACTTAAAAAGATTTAGTTAAATGACTAGAAAGCTTAGAAAGTGCCTACAGTCCTTGTTAGCCTGCTTTATCAGTCATTGAGAATATCTATCTGAAAGACAGAGATAGAGATGCTAAATTTTTATATAGTTAAGGTATTTAAAATAATTTAATAAATTAGTTCTGTTTAGGGCAATTTAAAGTTATATTTATGAGTTAAGTGAACAAAGTTAGGGGAAAGCTGTTTCTATTCTTATGCAAAGATTATTAGGTTAACAAATTAAATCAAAAGATGTGTAAAGAGAATGAGAAGACAAGCCAGAGACTCAGGAAAAATATTTGCAAAAGACATATCTGATAAAGAACTTAATATACAAAATATACAGAAAACACTTAACTCTCCATAATAAAAAATTACAATTATAAATGGGCCGAAGACCTTAGCAGCCACCTCACCAAAGATATATAGATGGCAAATAAGCATATGAAGATATTCTACATCATGTGTCATCAGGGAAATGCAAATTAAAAGTACAATGAGGTATCATTGCACACCTATTAGAATGAACAAAATCCCAAACACTAACAACACCAAATGCTGGTGAGGATGTGGAACAACAGAAACTTTCATTCAGTGCTTGTGGGAATGTAAACTGGTAGAGCCACATTGAAGATGGTTTGGTGGTTTCTTACAAAACTAAATATACTCTTATTATATGATCCAGCAATCAAGGTCCTTGGTATTTACCCAAAGGAGTTGAAAACTTATGTCCCCACAAACACCTGTGTACAGATGTTTGTAGCAGCTTTATTCATAATTATCAAAACTTAAAGCAACCAAGATGTTCTTCAGGAGGTGAGTGGATAAACTGTGGTATATCCAGATAATGAAATTCATTATTCAGTACTAAAAATAAATGAGCTATGAAGCCATGAAAAGACATGGAAGGACCTTAAAATACATACTGCTAAATACAATAAACCAATGTGAAAAGGCTGCATACTGTATGATTCCAACTATCTGATGTTCTAGAAAAGGTTAAACTTTTTCTGGAAACAGTAAGAAGATCAGTGGTTGTCAGGGGTTAGAGGAGAGTGAGCGATGAATAGGTGACACAGAGAGGATTTTTAGGGCAGTGAAACTAAAATGTGAAATCTTATTATACATTTATCCAAAGTCAAAGTACAACACCGAGAGTGAACCCTAGTGTAAAGTTGGACTTTGGGTGATAAGTCAGTGTGGGTTCACCGATTGTAACAAATGCAACACTGGTGATGTTATAGTGGGAGAGGCTGTGTGTGTGGGAGGACAGGGGGTATATGGGAACTCTCTGTACTTTCCACTGAATTTTGCTGTGACCCTAAAACTGCTCTTAAAAAACAAAATCTTTTTTAAAATGTGTAAGCACGACTTAAAATCTTAAGGGAAAAACTAGGTTTCAAAATCATTAGTATTTTGAAATAATTATCAAAAACACCTCCTCTTTGAACATTAAAAACAACAAACAGATGAACGCGATCATTTTTTAGGATCAGGGTGACATCTAGACTCACAAACATGAACAATGAATGCACAGGCTCAGTCCCTGGTATTGGGCTCCTTCTAATGAGTCTCTTTGCCTCTGGTCTTGCCACTCTCCAAACCATCTACCACACAACTGTCACAGTGATCCTTCTTATATCCCCAATTGACATCCTTCAGCAGCCCCTATTCCTTTGAAGATAAAGTGCCAGCTCCTTAACAAGGCATGAAAAGACGAAGGTTCCGCATCCCTGGGGTTTCGGAACTTTCATTTCTATCTACTTTTCTCTCACACATTTTTCAGTGAGGCAACTCCTTTAGGTCCCCATATTTCAGATCATTTTCATACTTCAGTTCTAGTTCACACTGTTCTTGTCCCCATTCTTTTTTTCAATATTATTTTTCAATTACAGTTTACATTCAGTATTATTTTGTTTTAGTTTCAGGTGTACAGCATAGTGGTTAGACAATCATAAACTTCACATAGTATTCCCCTAGGTATTTCCAGTACCCACCTGGCACTATACATAAAGTTATTACAATTTTATTGGCTATAGTCCCTATGCTCTACTTTATATCTTCATGACTATTTTGTAACTACAAAGCTATACTTCTAAATCCCTTCCCTTTTCCACCCAGTCTCCAACTCTTCTCCCCTCTAGCAACCATCAGTCTCTTCTCTATATCTGAGTCTGTTTCAATTTCATTTGTTCATTTTCTTCTTCAGATTCCAAATGTAAGTGAAATCATATGCTATTTGTCTTTCTCTGACTTATTACACTTAGCATAATATCCTCTAGTCTATCCATGCTGTCACTCTTTTTTATAGTCAAGTAGTATTCCACTGTATAAATGTACCACATCTTCATCCACTCCCCTATTGATGGACACTTGGGCTGCTTCTGTATCTTGGCTCTTGCAAATAATGTTGCAATAAACATAGGGGTGCTCACCTTCCTCAGATTTTTAAAAATTTCTAGTTGTCCACTTTTTAGTCTCAGGCTTTGCATCCTGAGTTAGTAGTCAGGTTTTATGAGAATAGTAAGACCACACTAGGCCAAATGGTTTTTTGTTTTTTCCAAAAGCCAATTAACTCCTCTAAGCAATGGAGCCTTGTCATTGGAAAATGCATGATCCCCTTTCTCTGATTTTGTTTTGGAAATGGAGGTTATACCCCAGCTGGGTGGACTGAGTTTGGTGCAGGATCCTTTTAGTCACATGCACCCTGTCCTTTCTTAGAGCGTCAACCTATACTTCTTGTTTAACTGAAACCCATTGAGAGAATGTGAGAAAGGGGACAACACCTAGACCTCAAAGTAGGTAAGAGTCACCAAGGACCATGACAAAGTGACACCAGCCCAGTCTGGGGGATGTGGCACCACCCATTCCAGTCCTGGGAAAGCCAAGATGCTGATGCTGCCATTGATAAAAGACAAAACAGGCAGGCCGGGGAGGAGCAGGCTGGTGCCAGTACCACATGACCAGATACTATCAGAGACCATGTCCCAGGCAAATAGGAGCAGATGGGTGAAAGGAGGAGCTCTGTAGTCAGCATTTGCACCTGTTGGTATGTAAGGGATATGACTACTTCTCTATGCATAGGCTGATTTTTGCAGATACCTAAAACAATAAAATGACATGAACAGTCTACAAAGATTAGAATGCAATTAAATAGCCCTCAATTTGAACCATAGTAAATAGGTAGTGACTCAGAAATAAACCGTTTCTCTGTTCTCCTTTTACTGATAAAGAAAGTTAGACCAGAGAGGTTTAGTTATTGCTCTAAAGATACATAGACAGAGACTAGCAGTGCCAAGGACTTTAACTCACAGATCTCACTTATTAGTACAGAATTACTGTTATTTTAAACAGTTGGCTTCCTTGGTCCTGTCATTCCATTCAAATTATCAATGTTGGCTGAGTGGTAATATTGTAGAAGTGTAACTCATTTCATGTGTTTTGAATGAAGATAACTAGGCATCACATTATTATTATTTAATTATCAAATGTCTAAAAAAGACATATGTACCTCCCATCCTGACCAAAACAATTTTTATAAATGAAGTATTTCACAGAAATTCAACACTTTGATGCTTTAAAATACTTAAAATTTTCTTTCAAAAATATTGTTTGATTATAACTAAAGTCATAACTGGTAATCCAATGAAAATGTACCAGATTGTGATTTTAGACTACATAGAAAATGTAAGCAAAATTAGAGCTGAAGAAAAACCACCTCATCTTAGACATCTAACATAATGACTTTAGGCAGAGAAATAAATAAAAATTCCTGTCATGACATGGTAAAAATTGCCTTGAAATGAGTTGACTCATAAAACTACTAATCATTTCTTTTAAACTACTGCAAGAAAATGGCATAGGAAATCATATGATTTGAAAAGTTTTGAGTTTTACATTTTGTTATTTTTTTTGAGAATGTCCAATTTTGATTTGCCTGAACTCTGCTGAATAACGAACATACAAGTGAACTGTAATCCCTTCGACTATTTAGAGGGACACAAACCGTGGGTGCTGCCAACACCAATCAGAGAAACATCAGGGTGTAAAAAGAGGGCAGAGACTCTTTATACTGGAGAGTCATCAAAACTGTGCTACAGTAAACTGTGATGGCAGCAAGCTGTGCTCAAAGGATGTGAGAATCATGCTATTGCACTTGATATTGAAAGTTTCCTCTTTCCAAAATGGAATTGAAGCAGCTACCGACAGAGGAGATATTCAAGAAAGCCATGGGAAAGCAAAACAAACAAATAAATAAAAAACAGGGGTGAGAGAAAAGGAAGTAAACACTCACTTGGTTTCATTCTATGGCCTCCAAACTCAGTCAGTCTGTCCTGTAAAGTCTGAATCCCTGCTTTCAGATGGGAGACCACCACATCCCAGGAGAGTCATCTGTAACCAGACTAAGTCTTCACAAAATATTTAGCAGTGATTGTGCCTCAGCTTCAGAAACAGCTGTTATAGTTTTCCTTATTGTAAGCTGTGTGTTCAGATGTTCAATAAAGAGTATGTTTATATTTGGAATATACAGTTTTAAATAAGTGAATTCTATTTGCAAGACTGGTTTCATTTAATGCTACTAAACATTGCTCTACCAAGCAAGAGAAAGGAGTTGAGCCAAATATAAGAGAAACATTGCCTCTAATGAGAGGGGCTTAGAAGTAAACAAACCATTCCCTGCTTCTGAGATAGAAACCTCTGGGGGAGGGAATTGGTAAGAAGATCAGCTCTTCTGTTGACAAAAAGCAGGGAAAAGAAGTCGAGAGAGGCCTGGCCCCTCATCAGATCAGAAGCTCCTTGCTTGGAGTACAAGATGTTTCAGTTTGGAGGATGTGCTGAGCTCTAATTACCCTCTTATGTTTTCTCCTCACCAAACAAACTACAGAGCCTGATCACAGTCTAAAGGAGCATCTACCAATGGAAACATTCACTTTACAACCAAGGATTGGAGAAAAGGCGGATGCTGCTTTTCCCTTTGTTCATTTTACCCCTAAATAAATTGGATACGCCCTAGTACATAAATCAATGTATCTCCACAGGTGCAAGCTGTGGGTGAGGACAGGGCTAGGAGAGCTCAGGAGGGAAAGGGACACAGCAAAAGGGGAGGAGCCAGATTTGAATTTGAATTTTGGCCGTGGGAAGTCAGGAGAATGCACCTGAAACTGGCCACACCCAGGAAGGACTGATGTCTGGGCAGAATTAGGGTTAAATTAATTAGTGTATCATACCAGACAGCTTGAACAGCAAATATCCTGTTTTTACTCCTTGCGCAGCTAACCTAGGATTAATGTCATGCTGAAACACTTGAGAGAACAAGGTCTTGGGTCCTTTGAACCAGAGTGAGAGCAAAAGACCCAAGTAGCCCAAGTTCAAGGTAGAGTCCATGTTTCTATAGAGAGAATGCATAATTCAGAAATGAGGATGGTCAATTGGAGCCTCTACTTTTAAACCAAAAAAGTTACTCAACTTTTCAGCTCAAGACTTCTTGTGAGTAGAGTATTTGAATAAAAATGCATTCAGTCTTGGCTTTTCATTCAGTCCACAGTATTGCTTCCCTCTTGTCCATATAATTCAGTATTCTGGCAAAAACAAAGTCTTTGGAGAAGTCATGGCAATAATTCCTCTCTGGTCCCAGGAGGAGTTATTTCTCCTCAATTGGTCCTGGAAGCAGCCTGCCAGGTCCCCGCAACCTCTCACTGCCCTCTCTATACAACCAATTCATTCACCTAGAAACAGGGTAGCAATGTTTATTCATAACTCAAGGAGGGACTCTGAATTTTAGGGCTATCAAGCAGCCAGGTAGGGAGTCTCCCTATCAAATCTGAATTCTTCTTGTCTATGGATAAAAGCCACACTACAAAAATTAACTCTAATAGCTGAAGTGTTTCCAGATGGACAGAGATTACCCTGACTTCCAAAAACATCCTCATGCAGGCAGTGCCCTAATTTCAAGTCAGGAGGAAAGCTTTGTTCTCTAACCCCACCCAGTTGGCATAGATTATACCTCATTCCATAGAGTCAAGGTCTTGGGAATATCCTCTCCACAAGCCTACAGCAAGAACACCCATGTTGGAGACAAAAGCTTTCAAAGAGAAGAAAAAACTGTAGGATTAGTAGTGAAGTCTTATAGTTCCATATTTGGAGAAAATGTGCTTAGCTATCAACTTTTCTCTATGTCAAGAACACATATATCTATAGAAATATTACTTCTTGCTAAGCAAGTGGACCAATGGACTAAAGGTTTTTTGTTGACATCCTTCCATTTTAGAAAAGAACCAACTTTGTCTTAAAAACACACTATAAAATGATTAGATTCACTAACTTCACTGCCCATAATTTAAATGATTTTTGCAAAGTTTTACTAATATCAGTATCTTTATATTTAATATCCTTGTGATAAAAATTTTTCACTTTCCTAAGAGAGTTCATTTAAAAGCCTGATTCACATTCTGAGTGAAGTATTTCTTTTTTTAAATAATTTTTCATTTTTAAATTACAGTCACCATTTTTATCCATTTCGTAATCACTCTCCCATCTAGCAAACTGTGAAAATGGTCTCTGTCTGTGTCTGTTTCTGTTATGCTTATCATTTGTTTTTTAGATTAAATTATTTGTAGATCTGTATTGCCATTTATTTATTCATTTAAAAAATCTTTTTCTTGTCCTTCTGAAAGAAAACCCTGTAACATTTTATGTAATACTGGTTTGGTGATGATGAGCTCCTTTAGCTTTTTCTTGTCTGGGAAGCTCTTTATCTGTCCTTTGATACTAAATGATAGTTTTGCTTGGTTGTAGCTCCTTGCTTTTCATCACTTTGAATGTTTCTTGCCTATCTCTTCTAGCCTGAAAAGTTTCTTTTGAGAAATCAGCTAACAGTTTCATGAGAGCTCCCTTGTAGGTAACTGCTTTTCTCTTGCTGCTTTTAAGATTTTTTTTTGTCATTAACCTTTGGCATTTTAATTATGATGTGTCTTGATGTGGGCCTCTTTGGGTTCATCTTGTTTGGGACTCTCTGCACTTCCTGGACTCATATGTCTATTTCTTCCACCAGGTTAGGAAAGTATTTGATCATTATTTTTTTCAATTCCTTCCTCTCTCTTCTTCTTTTGGCACCCCTATGATGTAAATGTTGGTATGCTTGAAGTTGTCCCAGGGTCTCCTTATACTATCCTCATTTTTTGGATTCTTTTTTTCTTTTTGCTGTTCTGATAGGGTGTTTTCTGCTTCCTTATTTTCCAAAAGTCTGCTTTGATCCTCTGCTTCACTATTCCACTTTTGATTCTCTATAATGTGTTTTTCATTTCAGTTAGTGTAGCCTTCATGTCTGACTTGCTCTTTTTTATAGTTTACATGCTTTTTCTATGCTCTTGAAGTTCTTACTAAGTTCATCTACTCTTCCATTGAGTTCATTGAACATCCTTATAACCAGTGTTTTGAATTCTGCATCTAGTAGATTGGTTGTCTCCATTTTATTTAGCTCTTTTTCTGGAGCTTTTTTCTGTTCTTTCATTTGGGACTTGTTTCTTTGTCTCTTAAGTTTGGTAGCTTCACTGTTTCTGTTTCTATGTAATTTAGGTAGAGCTGCTACTTCTCCCTGGCTTAGTATAGTGGCCTTATGTAGTAGCTGTAGGGTCCAGTGGCACAGTCCTCCCGTTCACTCAAGTAGGACATACCCCCACCCCATGTAGGCTGTGTATATCCCCCTGTTGTAGTTGAGCATTGATTGTTATTGGTACATCAATGGTGGGGTTTACCCCTAGGCTGAATGGCCACAAGAACTGGCTGTGACCACCATGGAGGATCAGCTGTGCAGTAGGGTATACTTAAGCAGAGCTCTGGTGCCCTCTGAGTCCATCCCTTGAGTGTATCACTTGTGGCGGTGGTTGGGTGGTGTTTCAATTTGATCTGAAGCTGTCTAGATAATGTGCTGGCTCTGGGGCCTCCTGGGAGGTTAAGTCAAAGTCAGTCACCACCTGTGTTCTATTTGGGGCTGCCCAGAATGGGCTACAAAGCAATCTGCAGTTGGCTGCTACTTGTGCTGGGCTTAGAGGTATCCAGGAGAGTCCAAGCTGTGAACCAAGGCTGATTGCTACTAGTGGTAGGCCTGGGGCCACTTCAATATACAGACCCTCCTGAGGCCAGAAGCTGCTTGTTTGAGAGATTTCAAGAATGTCCTTAGTATGAGCCACAACATGTTATTTGTATCAAAAAGCCACTGAAAGCAGCTTGGATGGGCCCACAAGTTGGGCGGGTTGGCAGTCTCAGGGAATCACCAGAGCAGGCCTATTGTGTTATCCAGGTTGATGGAGACTCAGATATGGCACCTGCTGTGTGAAGGGAGGGCTCAGAAATGGAACAATGGCCTCTGCCAGCACCTGGCTGAGAGAAAGATGCCCTTCCTGCTCTTGCCCTGATGTGAGCATTTCAGTTCCTCCCCATATGTCCCTGGTGCCTTTTGAGCTATTGTTCTAAGACTGGAGTTCAGAGCAAATGAGTCAGAGTAAATACATGTGTGGGTCCTTTAAGAGGAACTGCCTGGGACTCCAGCAGCCCTTCTCACTCAGGCATGATTCCCATTGGTTTTTATAGCAAGAAGTTATGGGGACTTCTCTTCTTGGCACTTGTACTTAGGCTAGGGAGCAAGGACTTGTCAGGAGGAACCTCTGCATCCGAGGTGTTCCTCCTGATTTTTATCCATCACAATGGGTGTGAGACTAACCCCTTGCAAGTCTCCACCCCTTCTAACATGTAGATGTGGCTACTTCTCTATATTCTTAATTGTAAAACCTCTGTTCAGCTAGAATTCAGGTAATTCTGAATGATGTTTGCTCTGTAGTTTAGATATAATTTTGATATGGTTGTGGGAGGTTGCAAATACCACATTTATGCTGCTATTTTACTGGAAGTCCCATGAAATAGTCTTTATCACTGGATCAAATCAATACAGCAAAGAGTAAACTCCTAAGAGCAGAGTCTGAAAGTTTCTTCAAAAACCTATTAAACGTGTTTTGTATAAAAATTAAAAACTACTACCAGTGGCGCAAAAAATCTGTATTACTCAGGGGTAAATTTATAGCCTTAAATGCTTTCATTATTAAATAAGAAAATTGAAGAAAAGAGGAACCAAGTATTCTCTTTAAGAAAAAGAACAACAACTTCCGGCCAAGATGGAGGCCTAGACAGACACGCTGCATCTCCCTCCACAACTAAGAAGGAATACAGCTACCTCAAAACTAGAAACCACGAGAAGTTCCAGAAAATCAAACTTCATGGAAACCCAGAAAACAAAGATATAATGAAGAAATACTCATCCAGACAGGTAGGAGGGGCGGAGCTGGGGCGGAGAGGACATGGTGTGGTGGCGGTGGCAGCGGTAGGCCAGCAAAAAGCGCAGTCACACATTTTAAAAGTCAGGAGGTACATCGGGGAAAAATCAAGCCTCATTGCTTCTGACTGTGAAGACCAGTGGGGGTTGAGGTGGAGGCAGAAATTGCCGGTCTCAGCAGAGTCCCCTTGTTTAAAGGGCCCCCACGATCCTAGAACACCTGCAGACCCAAGCACCCTGGGAATGACGGCCAGGGCAGCAGCTAGAGGGGCGCTAGTCCAGTGCGGAAGTGGGAGAGGTGCCTGGAAAAGGGGCGAGTGCTGGGAAGGCGGCTTTGTTCCCTTTTGGACCCCTCCCCCACATACAGTGCCACAACGTGGTGAAACAGGTCACCCTGTGCTGATGAATCCCTAAGGCTCTGCCCCTTACAACATAACAGGAGTGACAGCTCTACCTGGGATACAGAGGCAAAAAAACACAGGAGCCTGTCAGAATGAGGAGACAGAGAAGTATGGCCCAAAAGGGGAAACAAATCAAGGTTCCAGTGGGAGAACTAAGTGACAAGGAGATAGCCAACGTAACAGATGAGGAGATAGACAACCTAACAGACACATAATTCAAAACACTAGTGATAAAAATGCTCACAGGCTTGATAGATATGCTTGAGTGCAGCAAACGCATAAGAGAAGTGAAGGCTATGCTAAGTGAAACGAAGGAAAATAGACACAAAACTAATGGTGAAGGGAAGGAAACCAGGGTTCAAATCAATGATTTGGAATATAAGGAAGAAAAAAAAAATAGTCAACCAGTGCAGAATGAGGAAGCAAGAATTGAAAAAAGTGAGGAGAGGTTTAGGAACCTTTGGGACAACTTTAAACATGCCAACATCCAAATGATAGGGGTGCCAGAAGGAGAAGAAAACAACAGAATAAACCAAATGACAAAATTAATAAAATTATGAAAGTAAAATTGAAATCCATAATATAAACGATGGGTAAATATATCCAACAGCGGTTGTTTTGTCTTCATTTTAATTCTTAAGATTGAAAACTTCTTGTAAGCTCAATTAAAAATAAAAAGAGAAAACCAATAAATATATGATTAGAATGTGAAACGGAACACAACTAGAGATACAAAATAAATTAAAGGTATTATAATAAAATGTATCAATCAAATCTATAGCCTCAGATTCGATTATAGTTTCTTAACAAAATACAGATAACCTAAAAAATATTTTGAATAGGTAATTACCACAGAAGAATCAGAAAGTAATTAAAGATTCAGTATAAAAAAGGCCCCAGGACCAGAGGCACACAACAGCTAAGTTTTATCTTATCTTAGTTCAAAGTTTTAAAAACCAGTGTTCTCCAATCTTCTCTAATAATAAGAATTACCTGGGTGCCTGACTAGGTCTCTTCCATGGAACTTTTTATATAGTCTGGTTAGAACCTAGCTATGTGTGTCTAGGTGCTTTATATCTTAAGGGATGTTGGGAACTGATTTGAACTCTGATTTAAACTCTTTTAGGCCAAAGAAAAAAGATTAAAAAGCTCACTCTCATAATTCTGATACTCAAATCTGATAAGGATATAAAGGAAAACTAAAATAACAAATAAATCTCATTGATGAATAGATGCAAAAATTCTAAATAAAACACTAGGACATGGAATACAACAATTTGTCAAAAGAGAAATACGATTTGACTATATTGGGATTATTCCAGAAATATATGGATACTTATGTATTTAGAAGCCTATCAACATAATAATAGTTATCAACAATGGCTTCAAAAAAATATGATCATAACATTAGATAATGAAAAGACATTTGATAAAATTCAGCAGGATTCATAATAAAACCTCTAAGTGAAGCGTCAATACAAGAATATTATATATGATAAATGTTCTTTATCAGAAATGACAGCAAAACACTAAAAATAATTTACTTAAAGCCAGAAACTGGACATGGAAACAAGCTATGATCATTATTGCTTAATATTGACTTATATTCTAAGTTTAGATGTGCTAAGTGCACAAAAGAAAAATAAATAACTGAAAGAAAAAGGGAAAATAACTATTCTTTTTGCTGATGACATGATTATATACTTAGAAAAGGTTACCAACAGGAAAAACATTTCATTTAGAGTGACACCAAAAACCATAACATAGTTAGAAAGAAATGTAAAAATAAAACAAGTTATAGATGAAGAAACTATAAATTATAAAACAGGCAACATCTAAACAAATGGAAAGGCATATCATAACTTGGAGTGAGAAGATGTAATATCATAAAAATGGTAATGTCCCAAATTAATATATAAATTTAATACGACTATAATTAGGATTTCAACTGCGGTTCTGAGAATTGAATAAGTTGATCTTAAAATTTATATGGATAATCAAATGCTGGACAATAGCTAAGAAAAGCATGGGAAGTGAGAACAGGAGTTACCATACCAGGTAAGATGCCTTACCAGAAAAACATAGTATCAAACCACTCTAATCAAGTCAACATAATATTGGTACAGAAATAGAACCATAAATTGGTGGATAAAGTAGAGATATCAGAAATAGATTCTGTGTTATATAAGGCCTTAATATATGACCATTCAGTTCAGTGGAAAAAGTGTATAGTATTTAATGACAGTGAGGTACAACTGACTCTCCATGTGGAAGAAATAGAAGTAGTGCCCTGTCTGATACTATATAAAAAATAAATTTTAAATGGATTAAAGTCAAATACTTTTTTGGAAACTTAGAAGAAAATCTGAGAGACTACATGTACAACCTAGAGACAGTAAAAACTTTTAAACCAAGACTAGAAACCCAGATGTTAAAAACAAAAAGATAAGTTTGTTTGAATATATAAAATTTAAAAACATTTTTATATGGTAAAAGATATGATAAAAATTAAGTTATAGACAAGCTATACAACTGGAAACATATTTATAATACAGATGATAGAAAAATGTAACATCTACAGTATCTAGTGAGAACTCAAAAACTGACATAAAGCATAGAAATACCTCAATAACAAAGGGAAATATACATAAGTATAAAAACACAAAGAGAATATTTTATTAATTTGACCCCAAAGGCAAAAATAAATGAATGGGATTATATCAAACTAAAGAGGTTCTACACAGTGAAAGAAACAACAAAACAAAAAACAACCAGCTGAATGGGAGATGATATTTGCAAATAACAGCTCCAACAAGGGGTTAATAGCCAAAATATATAAAGAACTCATATTACTTAATACCAAACAAACATTCCAATTAAAAAATGGGCAGAGGACCTGAACAGACATCTCTCCCAAGAAGACAGACAAACAGCCATCAGATATATGAAAAGATGCTCAACTTTGCTAGCTATAAGGCAGATGCAACTCAAAACTACAATGAGATACTACCTCACACTTGTTAGAATAGCTATATTCAACAAGACAGGTAATAACAAGTGTTGGAGAGGTTGTGGAGAAAAAGGAACCCTCTCATTCACTGCTGGTGGGAATGTAACCTGGTAAAACCACTATGGTTCCTCAAAACACTAAAAGTAGTTACCATATGACCCAGTAATACCTCTTCTGGGTATCTACCTGAAAAACTTAAAAACATTTACTGGCCAAGATTTATATACCCCTATGTTCATTGCAGCATTTTTCATGGTGGCCAAGACATGAAGACAACCAAAGTGTCCTTCAATAAACGGCTGGATAGAGAAGATGTAGTACATATACACAGTGGAATACTACCCAGCCATCAGAAAAAATAAAATACTGACATTTGTGACAACAAGCTAAATAAGTCAGAAAAATCTAAGAATCATATGATTTTACACATGGGTGGGATATAAAACTGAAACTAATAAACAGAGACAGACAACAGTATGGTGTTTATCAGAGGGAAATGGGTGGTAAGGATAGTTAAGGGTAAAGCAGGACAAATATATGGTGATGAAAGGTGATCTGACTTTGGACAGTGGGCATACAGTACAATATACAGATCAAGTATCATAGAAATGTACAATTGAAACCTATATAACCTATTAACCAAAGTCACCCAATAAAAGGGCAATGTACATAAATATATGATTCATAAAAACAAATCAAAGCAGCCAGAACACAAATGGAAAGATGTTCAAATTTACTACTAGTCGAAGCTATGCAAACTTGAAATGTGATGTTACTTTCATCCATCAGACAAACAAATATTTTAAAAGCTACAATGTATCGTAGGCAGAGGTGGGGATGGGGAGTGTACTCTTACATATTGCTGGTGGAAATATCAAGTATTTCAGAATTGTTGGAAGGCACCCTTGCAATTCATATTCAAATTTACAATCATATACCTTGTGACCCAACAATCTCACTACTAGAGACCTATTCCATAGAAATAAAAACATTAGTAAATAAAGACATATTTTGGCTTTGCTCATTGTGATAAAGACCTGAAAACATTAACAGTTGTATATCCAGTCATAGTTGAATGACTAAATAAAGATAATATACACCATGGGACATTATGTTGCCTTCAGGAGAACTGATTTAGTGCTATACTAGGTGATTTGAAGGGATTTTCATGCCAAATGAGAAAAAATGAATATAGAAAAGTGTGTGTAATATAATCCCATGTTAAGAGAACAACAGCCAGATGATACGTACATGTACATATTTGTGTTTGTGTGTGTGGTGTGGAGTGTGTGTGTCTGTGTAGCAACTACAGTAGCATCTTATGTGCAGGGAGATAAATATGGAATATTGGACTATGTATGCTGTATTGTTAATATCCATTAGCTGGGGGAAGAGAAAGAGAGCAGATATGGATGGAAGGGGGTGGGATGAGAAGTTTTAAAAAAGACTGCACTAGAAATTGACAAGCTGATCCTCAAATTCATATAGAAATTCAAGAAACCCAAAACAATCTTTAAAAAGAAGAATAAAGTTGGAGGAGTTACACTTCCCAATTTAAAAACTTATCACAAAGCTACAGTAATCAAGACAGTGTGGTACTGGCATAAAGACAAATTAGATAATAGACTTGAGAATTCAGGAGTAATTCTATGCATTTGTAGCCAATTGATTTTCAACAAGGATGTCGGGTCCAATCAATGTGACAGAACAGTCTTTTCCACAAATGGTTGTGATACAACTGAATATCACATGCAGAAGAAGTTGGGCTCCTATCTCACACCAGACACAAAAATAAACACAAAGTGGAACCGAAACTTGAATGTAAGAGCTAAAACTATACACTCTTAGAAGAAAACTTAGGCAAAATTCTTCATTACTTTGGATTAACTATGGTTTCTTATGTATGACACTGAAATCGCAAGCAACAAGAGAAAAAACAGATCAACTGGACATCACAAAAAATTTGTATGCTTCAAAGGACACCATCACGAGTGTAAAAAGGCAATAAATTGGAGAAAATTTTTGCAAATTACATATCTGATAAGGAAGTTGTATTTATAATTTAAGAATATTTACCATTCAATAATAAAAAGACAACCCAATTAAAAATATAGGCAAAAAATATGAATAGATGTTTCTTCCAAGCAGATATATAAATGACCAATAAGCATATGAAAAGAAGTTCAGCATCATAAACCATTTAGGGAAATGCAAATCAAAACCACAATGAGATACGACTTCACACCCACTAGGATGGCTATGATGAAGAAGACATAATAATAATGTGTTGGGGAGAAGATGAAGACATTGGAAACTTCATTAATTGCTGGTTGGAATGTAAAATTGTACACTCACTTTGGAAAAGTCTTGCAGTTTCTCAAAAGGTTAAACATAGAGTTACTCTAGGATCTAGTAGTTCCACTCCTAGTTATATACCAAAGAGAAATGAAAACTTATGTCTGCACAAAAATTGTACACAAATGTTCATAGCAATATTATTTGTAATGGCTTGAAAATGGAAAAGACCTAAGTGTACATGAACTGAAGAATGAATAAGTAACAAGGAATATCCATAAAATAGAATATTATTCAACAACAAAAGAAATAAAGTAATGATACATGCTACAACATGGATGACATTTGAAAATGTTACATTAAATGAGAGAAGGCAGTCACAAAAGGTGGCATATGGCATCACTCTATTTACGTAAATTGCGCAGAATAAAGAGATCTGCAGCGAGAAAAAGCAGAAGTGGGATAGGAATGAGAAGAAACTGCTTCTAGCATATTTCTGGAGTGAAAATTTTGGAACATGAAAGTATTCTAAAACTGATGATGGTGATGGATATAGACATCTGTGAATATGCTAAAAGTCATTAAAAGTTACTTTTGCCCTGGCTGGGTGGCTCAGCTGGTTGGAGTGACAATCCTGTACACCAAAAAGGTTGCGGGTTTGATTCCCAAGTAGGCTACATACTTAGGTTGTAGGTTCCATCCCTGGTCAGGAAGAATATGGAAGGCAACCGATCCATGTTTCTCTCACACATCAACATTTTTCTCTCTCGCTCTTTCACAAGCTCTCTCTTTCCTCCCTTCCTCTCTCAAATCAATAAACATATCCTTGGGTGAGGATTTTTTTAAATGTACTTCTAAATGGATGATTTGTATGGTATATGAATTATGTTAATAAAGTTGTTATAAAAAAGGCTGCACTAGAAAATAACATGTAATATCACATTTATGCATTTATTTAAAATTTTACATATGGAGGAGATGCAAATATATGTATGTAAAATAAAAGATTAAGAACAAAACCAAATTCGGTTACATCTCAAGGCTACTGTTTCCTTATACATAAATATTATAATTCTACTCATTTCATAAGGTTATTTGAGTAATTAAAAGGATGACCCACATAAAGCACTTAACATAATGCTTGGCGTATATCAATCACTCAATAATTGCTAACTCCTGCAATTAGTGATGATGAAAAGATACTTCCTAAAGATGTTCAAATGTCTTTCATACTCACCTCCATTGTAAAACCAATGACTTTGAAACATTGCTCAATTAATTCATATTGAGATTTATAGAAACTATTGTTCATTATATCCTGTACTGTTCTGAGGTGATCATTTTGTAGGTATCTGAAAAAAATATGAAAGGATGTGTAAAAAATCTAAGATTAAGTGGAAAGTGAAAGTATTATTTATGAAAAGTACAACTTGCTGCATTACCTGGGAGGCTTATTTTCAGGCAGTTTGTAATGGGCTAGTTTCTTCCTTTCGGCTAAACCAGCATAGATGTAGTAAAAAACATGAAAATTTTTTTCTCCACTGAAAAAAATAAGACATTTTCAGTAAGGCAGTTAGTAAGAATATCTATTAATTGTTAAAATTACTTGGTAATATAATCATTAGAACAACAACTGTAAGTACCAATGTGGGTTTCCCAGGACACTGGATTTTGGCTTTCTGTGGTTGTTAATGTTGATATTATTTTCAACAATCATTGTGATTAAATTCTGGACACTGCTAAGCATTTTATATGAATCACTCAATGTGTGTGCGAGTACCAGGCACCGTTGCAGGCACTGGGATGCAGCCAGAGTAAACAGTCAAAAATCCCTAACAAGTAAAATAGAGTCAGACGCATAGAGAGCAGGATGACAGCTAAGGGGAAGGGAGGTGGGGGGTGAAGGGATCGAGCAAAAAGGAAAAAGGGCTGATGGACATGGACAACAGTGTGGTGAGTGCAGGGAGTGTAAGGGGGCTACATGGTAATGGGAAAAAAATACAACAAAAAATCCCTAACTTCTTGGAGTTTACATGCCAGTGGAGCTGAGAGAAAAAGAAACAAATTAATAATAAATGGACAGTGTGCCAGATGACCATAAGCGCTACATTATCTTATTTACCTGCTGTAAGCCCCTGGTTATTACTCATGCACTTTCCTAATTTTACATATGAGGAAACTGAGGCTTAGAACTGCTACTGATCTCCTCTCAGGTCAGAGGGGATGGATAAGTGGATTCAAACCAGGGCTGTTTGAATCCAAAGCCCATGTCTTTAATCACATTGTTACACTGACTTTGTGGGGCTCAGTTTTCTGAGGAATCTGTTTCTTATGAGTCTCAAATTCCATGACTCTGTGGTTCTCTATATAAACAGCATTCCCAGATTCGGGAATAATACAATTAAAGAAATGTGAGTCACATGGTGAGTCTCTGGCTCAGGAGTGTCCACGGCATAACTCCTGAGACCCCAGTGCCCCCCTTCTCTTCCTTTCCTTGTCTTCCTTTTGCTCTGGAGAGTTCCTAGAATGGATGGCATGCTCTCTCCAGTGTCAGGCGAGTTCTCTTCAGAAACAGAGAAGGGTGATTTTCCACTTTTCAGGTTCACAATCTCCATGTTTCCTCTTTGGCCTTGCTTTACTGTGATTCTGAAGCCCATGGTTGGCCATTTGGAGACTCTGGGTTTGCCTGTCTGTGTGGTCCTGCCCTTTTCCTTCTCCCACTGCACCTTCCTCTTGCTGGGGGTTGTTCTAAGTCTTCACTTGACTATCCACTCCATTGTCACTCTGAGACTGGGGTTGGGCTGGGGAAGGGTTCCCCCTACAGGAGCTAACTTAAGTAAAACCCTCAAACCCTAAGGCCTTGCTCTCCGTTTCTTTGTGTATGACTCTTGTTTCAGTTACTATAAGGCTCCCACGCCATCACAAAGTTTTGGATGTTTCCAGAGGGACTTGGTGAGGAGATGCTAAATTGCTTTTGCATAAGCACTCTTTCTCTGCAGCTGTGTTAGGAACCCCCAAAGAAAAAGAACTAACAGAGTGTGCCTTTGTGTATGGGAAGAGAGACAGACAGAGAGAGAGGGAGAGGGAGGGAGAGAGAGAGAGAGAGAGAGAGAGAGAGAGAGAGAGAGAGAGAGAGAGAGAGAGAGAGAACAATATGAATTGATGAAGGAGGGAAACAAGAAACCTCCAGGACAACACATATTTTGGAAATGGATGGATGAATCTAAGTCAGAGAAGAAAAATTCAGACAGGTGTGAGAGTCATAGAAGCAGAGGCAGGTGAGCTTTTGAGAAAAGGGGTGGTTCACTGGCTTGGATGCTGAGGTGAGGACTGGGCATCCTTGAGAACGGTGGTGTTCACGCTGTCCACACCCCCAACATGACTTGTTGCAGCCGCCAGCAGCACTGCGATGAGCATTAGCACTGCGCGGTTAGCACAAAATGAAAATTTTAGTTCTTGTCTATTCTCACAACAAAATCACAAAACTTCTCTAAGGCTGGCACAGCATTTAATTCAGTTCACTTTGTTCTAATGAAATCACATGATTGCTCTGTGTGTCACACCTTTAATGCTTAAATAACACAGTGTACAATTAAAGAAGTGAGTCATAAATGCAGACACTCAGAATTGGTGGTTTTCTCTTTAATTATTAGGTTATGTTTACTGAGAACTGTAATTTGACAGGATCTGGAGATACTATAGGAAGTACACTGACCTTCAGTAGACAAACGTTCAGAGAGTTAAAGAAACAGGAAAAAAAGATACTGCAAAATGTACCCATTTCCTGTCTTGCCCTAACTATATCAAAGGTATACCTAAGTAGACAGAGGACCATAGCATCCCATACACGTTCATAAGACCAGTGCTTCTTAGGTCAGAATGGCCTGGGGACAAACTAGGTCTCAGCAAATACCAAAGGCTATTTCTGTCTCCAGCCACTGCCCTAACTGTGTACCTTGTAATACTTCTTCAGAGTCCTACTCATCCGTTTTCAGGAAGGTCCTCAGGGCTGTCTCGTGTGTGTTCATCTGCCCTAGGTCCTGGGGATAATTTATGTAGCCAAGGTCTCAAACACCCTCAAAACTGTGGCAAAGTCCTCAAAAGGGTGTGGCTAACTCAACCTGGGACACGATTGAATCTTTGACAGAGTGGTCAGAGATAAGGCTTAGAAAATCTACAACACAGCTTTGTATTCATAAGTACCATAGAATATTCATGAAACAGAGCTTTTAATTTTTCACTTTTAATTATAGCTTCCTCCACTAAGAGTTGCTTCTCTAAGACATGCAGTCTCCTACATCCCTCAATGTTCCACCCACTCTGCTCACACGTAGCAGATGGACTCATTGCCTACTTTTATGAGAGATTAGAAGCAACAAGTGATCAGGATGTTTTGTGTCAAAGCATACATGGCTCTCCAGGAGACTGTGAACTGCTTTACCACAGGAATCCTTAGCTTTGCATTTTCTGTGGCTAGAACAGTTCCTGAAACCTAGCAGGCACTAAATATTTTTCAAATGGATGGGTGGCTGGATGGATGAATGATGGACTTTGTAGCCAGCCAGACAGACATGGGTTCAAATCCCAACTCAGCATTTATTAGCTTCTTGATATTAGGTAACTTGCTACAATTCTCTTAGTCTTCATTTAATCATGTATAAAATAGACAATAATATCCTGTCACGTCACTGTGAGAATTAAAAGAAGAATGGTTACAAAGTGCTCAGCACAATGCCTGACACAGTGATTGCTCCATAAATAATACTGTCCCTTCCTCCACAGTAGGGAGCACCACACTTGCACATTGTTGATATCTCCTGTAGGGTCTGGTAAGGTGCTGGGCATGTGAAAGAAATGCAATTAGTGCTTGCTGCAGTAAACTGTAACAGGAGAAAAGGGCAGTGGAACAGCTATAATTTATACTTACAAGTGAAATTAAAGCAACCTTTTTCAAAAACTTCTTTAGAATAGGGGATTTAAGCCACAACTTATATGATAGTACCATTATTAGAAATATAAAAAAAAAACATGGTCAGAGATTGGGGTGGGATGACATGAATTAAAAAGAGAAAAAAAAGAACTTTTTCCCTAAAAAGAAAGGGTAAATTCTATTTTAAAAAATAATTGTCTGTTCTGTTCTTTTCTGTCATCTGAGATCCAGTCTCTACTCTTCTCTGCCTCACTCTCCAGATTGCAATGCCTCCCTGGGCTCCAGCACTCTCTGCTTTCCAGTGAGGCTTGACCACTGGGAAGCACAGGCAGGAGGTGGCAGGGAGGGAGAAGAGAGAAGTTGGGTATTGTCCCGTTGCCTTCTCCCTCACAGAGGCTGTACAGTATTCCCTCACTTATTGTGGGTATTACATTCTAGATGCTCCTGCGATAGGTGAAAATCCATGAAGTAGGAGCCTTACATTTAGTTTAGTATTTATATATATTTTAAGGCTTTATAAACCCTTCCCACACACTTATAAACCATTCCCAGTACCTTATTAACCTTTCCCACACTTTTATAAACACTACTTCTGTTCTTAAACATATTCTACACTCTTAAACCTACGTAACTTTAACAACATACGTATACAGTACCGCAAAATCCTGCAATATAGAGAAAAATCCGCGATAAATAATTAAATATAACATTTTAAAAAATCCTGCGATACAGTGAGGCCGTGATAAGTGAACTGCGATATAGAGAGGGACTACTGTATCCCTAAATTAACAGCTCCTGATAGATAGCCAGTCCCTCAGAGGCCTGGCTCTCACCAGGCGCTGCAATGCTGTTCCCTCCTTTGGCCCAAAGGGTTGACGGGTAGTACTGGTTTCTCACTGCTGTTCTTCTGTGGGTACCCACATTTATTCTTGGTTCTTTGATGCTCTCTCTACCTCTGTTGACAGTCCTCTCATTAAAGTCTTTGAAATACTTCTTTCATTGCCCTACAAAGAAGTCTTCTATTATATTTCATTTTTAAAGATCACAAAAAGCTTTTGTAGAATTTAAAAACACAATTAAAAGTTATGTAAAAAAAGATGTAGAAAAACAGAAAAATGGAAGAATGATAAGGCAGCTGTGCTCAAATTATAACTGAGTTGTATTTCAACCTGAATGTAATTTGGAGCTTGGAGTGCTTTTCCTCAATAAATGATGTAGTAAAACTAGACTAATTCTTTAGGACAGCTGGAAAAAAGCTTACTTAATTTATAGCATGCCTAAAATATAATCCTAATTGAGCTATTTCCTAGAATATATCCTACAATATTTCAATAAGCATATATGAGATTATTTCTGTGGTTAACCCAGGGCATCACTGTCCAGTTTATTCTATGTGAATGATGCTCCATAGAACCCAATGTGAATGGTCCCCTCTGACATTGTGCAACATGGTGGCAGCATCTAAATCTCAATAATTTAGTCTTGTAGGTAGACCTTCCTCAAGTGCCTGAAGGAGAGTCTTACAGAGTTATGAGAGCAGGACAAATTGTTCTGAGAACCAGTTAAGCCTTCACAACTGCATAACACCCCAATGCCTGACAAAGGCCACCCATGCATGCTCACTAAGTTTTGGGCACAGGGTACACATCGATAATAGTAGCTGCTATTAACTGAACATCTTCAGTGTCCCATGTCTGTACTAGATGTTATTTTAATCTTCACGCAATTATCAACACTTCTATTGATAATAATAGCTTAAACTGATGGGTTCTTACTAGTGTTATTCCTTGTGCAAATACTTGATAGGAATTATCTTAATCAACAGGTAGGACTATTGCTATTTCCATTTTAAAGATGAAAAATTCATGTACAGAGAGATTAAATATCATACATGTAGTAACTTTCAGAAGCAAGATCGTGGAAGGTTCTTCAAAATTTAAATATCTTACCCAAAGTGGACCTACACATCACAGAGCCACAATTAAAAAACATATTTGTCTAATAGTCTTTCCTTACATATTTTGAATTGAGGACTAAAGAATAATTTTCCACACTGAGGGCTGAGCTCAGAAACTGGACTCCAGGCAATTTATATTCACAATTTATTCATAATTGAATGACAGCAAATTTGAAGGCACTTATATTAAACAACAGTGTGCTACTACATAACAACAGCCTGCGTTCCCATGCATTAAACAAACTACTACAATAATGTAGGTATGTATGGCATAAAACACATAAAAAAATGGAAGACTCTAACTTTCCCACTTAAAAAATGATATAATAATTGGGATATAAATCTGATGTTGTGACTATAGTTTCTTCATAAAAATAACAAAAGTATCTTGGAATCAGTAGGCCAGAAAAGAAGTTTTGTCATCCAGCCAGAAATGGCCAAAAGGAACACACATTCCACCTATGACACATGTGCCATCTAGGGCACACAGTCCCAGGACATGCAGGTCACCAATGGCATGCATGTCACAAGTGGCACAAATGTCACTAATGACACAGGCAGCTTATGAAACACAGGCCGCCCACAACACATGCCACCTGGGCACACACGTCACTTGTGACATGTGTGTCGCCCATGACATGTATCTTTGCTTGTTTCCCCCCAAATAGGAGACATTGTATGTGAACTTACAGGGCTTGGTGGATAACTCGGGATTTCTCCAGAAGGTATTCATAAATTTGTGCTCCCACTACCGTTCCAGAAGAGGTGAATTTCATTTCTAAATACTTTCCAAATCGACTGGAATTGTCATTTATAATAGTACAGGCATTGCCAAAGGCTTCCACCAAATTGTTCACTTGTAGAATCTTCTCTTGAAGGGTTATGTTATTAGCCTAGAGAAAATGTCAAGATATATTTGAAAATTAATTTTGCATATAATGTTTCTTCTTTGATAAGCACTTTATGCATATATAAATGTATATGAGCATATTCCTGGTGTATTGTCAGGTGGCACAACCAAGCCTATTTTTCCCCTCCCATATGTGTATCTACCCACTTGTCCCTTAGGGAGGCTAGGGGACATTCTGTGCTGTTTCTACTCCAATATAGTTTCATTCAGTGCCTAATTTACCAACACAATTTATGCACACTGAGGTACACTTCTTATTTTGTTATTCCTCCTCTACCTGCTTGGGCCCCCATCCAAATGTTCCCCAAAGCCAGAACTATTTTTCTGCTTCCATGGAAGCTGCAAAACCTGCAACTAAGGGAGTTAGGATATTTTGTAAATTCAAAAGCAGAGGAAAGGGAGTAATTGTGAAAATCAAGAACAGCTTAGAAGTGTAGATGGGGGGAGTGGAAGCCCAGTCAAGGCCCATTTGCCTGTCCCTCTCTTTTTTTCCTACCTCAACTCATATTCTCCTCCCCTCAAACAAGTGCAACTTTTTTGTCTTTATCACTTGAACTTCTACCAAATTGAAATTTATTTGGATTAAAAACCATCCTCTTTTAGAAAAGCATTCTCTGCTCTGAGAAGTTTAAAGAAGTATCAGTCATTCACAGCTTGGTAGAAATTTTGGATCAGGTGGATTATGTGCAGTGTAATACCTTGCTGAGCTTAGCTGTGTTAAAGTATGGACATTTTCTAAGTCAGGGCCAGAAGCAATAGGTATTTCTGGAACATAGGCTACAGTAGAATGTGGGTGGCCTGGAGGGGGCATTCACAGTGAGGTTTTAAGGGCATACAGGACTTTGGGTATTTTCTAAATGAGGCAACAAGGGTTGAAAGAAAAGAGTAACATGAATTGAAACAAACTTGGTTCCATTAAAATGTTTGGGGTTGGCCTTGCACCCATGAAAAAGAGGAGAAAATATCTTCATTCACTTACATTAGTGCCCTGCTGAGTAAGGTTTTGAGAGCTACATATTACATATGTAAATTCAATCCACAAAACAGCCCATATTTGTATCTGGTAAATCTTTGCCAAGGAGATAAGTAAAAGACCTGATATGATCTTGTAAGGGTAGGATTCTGAGGTGTGTATGTGTGTGTGTGTGTGTGTGAGTGTATTTTTAGATCTAGAACAAGATACAGAGATTAGATAAACAAGCTAGCTGACATCTACAAAACGACATTGCATTATTGATGAAAACCTCTACTGGCCCACAAATCAAGAAAGAACAGCAAAGGTCATTTTATTACAAAGACTTGAGTAAATTAATTCCAGTGTTCAACTCTTCTATGTCAGGATAGCATGCTGTGCCTCACCACCTTTCTTCCTCCAAAATTACATCTTATTTTACTATACTTAAAACCTTTAGAATGATACTTATCCTAGTTGTGAAGAGAGGGGAAGTGATGGGTGAGGGGATGGGGAAGGAACTGAGATGACGGCCCTGATGTATTACTACCTGCCTGGTCTCTTCTGCCTCTTCCGGTCCTTCAGGGTCACAAGGCTGGTTAGTAGAGGTCATAGTTATCCATTGAGCAAAGTATATTTCTATTCCATACCAATACACATGTTTGAAAATATTAAAACAAGTTAATTGATTTTTAATAGGAACAGAAAAATTTTCAACTCATTATGTTGAAAATGAATTAGGCTCAATTAAGCAGTTGTTTTGACACTATGAGGTCTTACCCTTTAACAGAAAGGTCTGCCCTTGTATCTACAGTATTTTGTAACACAAGATTCCTACAATCATAGTGATGGCAATACATTTTAACATGACTCTAATTGTAACTATGTAGATCATAATGAAAAATTTCACAGAAATAAGTTGCGTACAATGATTTTTAAAAAGATATTAGGACTATGTGTCTTATTAGGCTAGTATATTGACTTACCTCATTTCAAGGACTCTATCTAGAAAACCGAACCAAGTCTCTATTATCAACATCCATTTTTCAAAAATTAAGATATAATTTAATAAAGTAAGATTCATCCTTTATAGTGTAAAGTCCTGAAAGTTTTTACATATGTAATCATATAACCCCCAACTACAATCCACACATAAAACAAGTCCACACAGACCCTGCAAAATGTATCACTAACTTTTGTAGTCAACACATCCCTCCATCTCTTGCCCATGATAATCTCTGATGTGTTCCTGTTCCTATAATTTTAAATATGCAAGAATGACACATAAATTGAATCATACAGTATGTACTCTTCTGAATCTGGCTTCTTTGACCTAGCATAATGCACTTTAAATTTATCCAAATCTCATCTAATAAGATTTATTCACTGCTTGTATCAGTGTCCTTTATTCATGTTTTAAATTATTTGATTTATTTTTAAGTTTTAAGAGTTTTAAAAATATATACCAAGGATACAATCTTTTATTATATATGAGACATACAAGTAATTTTTTGAGTCTGTAGCATGTGGTTTCACCTTCATAAGAAAGTCATTCAGAGAACAGAAATTCTTAATTTTGGTGAAATCCAATTCTTTCCTTAATGGATTATGCTTTTTATATTGTATCTAACAACTATTGCAGCTTCACAGTAAGTCCCAAAATCAGGTAATATTAATCTTCCAATTTTTTTCAAAATTATTTGGTTATTATAGAGCTTTTGCATTTCTATATAAATTTTTGACTCAGCTTGCTTGTCAGTTTCTACAAAAAATACTGCTAGAATTTTCATTATAATTGAATTGAATTTCTGGATCAATTTGTGGAGAAATGATATGTTAACAATATTGCATCTTTAAATTAATGAACATAGTGTATCTCTCTATTTATTTAGAGCTTTTTGATTTCTTTTATCAACTTTTTATACTTTGAAGCATACAACTTTTGCACATGTTTTATAAAAGTTAGATTTAAATAGTTAACGATTTTGGTGCTATTGTAAATTATACTCAAATTTCAATTTCCAATTGATCATTGCAGATGTATATGTATAATATATAAGCACAATTGATTTTTATAATATTGACTCCTCTTTAACCTGCTAGTAACAAAAGGAGAGAGAGGAAGCATTCAGTGCATGTGCTGGGGCTAAAAAGAGAGAAAATCACATTCATAAAACTTCGCCAATTAAGTGAGAAAAGTTAAAATATCTTCAAAACAGAGCATATATTTTTTATATTGTTTGTTATATTTTAAATTCACAAAGAATAACAAAGTGTGTTTTATAATTTCTGTGCAGTATTAAACATGGGAATTACTGAATATTAATCTAATCAGTTATATCAGGCTCTGATATGTAACAAATATTTCTATTAGGGCAGAGAAAACATAAACGGTACCTTTCCAAGCACTGTCAGTTGCTGAACTAAGAGATGAGCACTTTCAGTCTTTCCAGCACCACTTTCTCCAGAAATTACAATGCACTGCACAGTGAGAAGAGGAAACTGTAAGAAGGCTTTATCACACAAAATTCAGCTGACAAAAGAAACTAAGAGAGGAGTTTCTAAGAATGTGTGACTCCTCACCTGATCTGAATTATATGTTACCATAGACTGGTAGCCTAAGTCAGCCACTGCAAAAATGTGAGGAGGATTGGCAGTTCTCTTTGCTCCAATGTATAGTTTGGAATGCTAAGGATTTAAAAACAAATCACATTTTATAGGGCTTTTGTTTTTGTTTTTATTTAAACCCTAGATTATTTACAGGTAGAGCTCCAATTTTTTAAAGGAAAACATAAATAAAGTTTCATATCACCAAACAATTGCATACACATTACGTATATGTACAATTCATGCAAAATTATGTAAAATAAAAAAGCCTGACACAAAATAGCCCAGAAATATGGTATGACAATATAACATAATATCACTCTGGCAACAGTATTTAAAAGAAGACTCTTTTGGAAGTGCATGCCATTTCTAAAATAGAACTTAAGGTTTCAAAATACTATTATTTCTTTAAGTAAAAGACACTTTATAAATAAGACAATCAAGAATCATTTTGTTGACTATTCCTTGGGTACAATAATGTCTGAGATAGGATCACCACTCTTTTTCCTTTCACATAATTTTATATACATTTTCTTACTTGATTTGTCTAAGATCATATAGTTGATCAACGGCAAAATTTTCACTGAAGTGCAAAATCATCTGAAACTTAAATCAAGGTTCCTAAATTCACCATGGAAATTTTAGTTAGTAGAGGAAGAAAGTATTATGTATTTTTCACATACAAAAAATAACTCAAGCCCTGTATTAAATAATTTTCTGGAGTACACAAATAGCTAGAAGAGAATGGGTGTGATTAAAAACAGCCTTGTTTAATTCCAGAATACTATTCGATATTTAAGCCACTAGGGGTTGAATAATGGATAATTATATACTTATATTCATATAACACTCATCGTCTGATATTAAAAATGAATCAATATGTCAAAAGGATTTCTAAACTCATAAAACAAGTTTTACAGCTGTTAAGTATAATTACCTATATAAACAATGTAATTATATCTTTAATTTTCTGATACTTGGTTCAAAGGTAGATATTGAGTAGACACTTTTTTAGACAACTGTGTATTTATATAATACACAGTATAGATTAGTTATCAATAACTGGAAGTAAGTAACATTGTGCCACATACTTTTGGGAAAAGGAAGACCACATGCAGCATCCAGATTAATTCATCTTTTATTTTTTCCTCTCTCTATGTTTTAACAATAACTGTTTGACTGTTTATTCAAGGTACTAAATATAACCTTCCTCGGCATAATGTAAATTAATTTACATATCTAAATAGTATAATTATTAGTATAAAGTAAGAGAACGCATGACATACCACATACCTCTGTGGAATAAAGACCCAGACTCTGGAAAGGGTTAAGAGCAATGAGTATGTCTCCCACATAGATATAAATCTGATCTCTGGAATAACATTTCTCAAGTTGCTCAGAGACTGTATTCTATAACAAAATAAAAACAATTTATTTTTATTAAAAATACTTTGACATTATAAGGCTATATCTATATAATGCTTCAAAGAAATAAGTAAATGCAGAAGATGAAACAAAGAGAAAGAACACTAGAAAAGGCAAGGGAAGATACAGTGAACTTGGTATTATTTGAAATTGAGGTTGTTCAGTGGCTTTGTGTTAAGACATTTGGTTTCATGAGGCAGGATGAAAAGTTCAGAAAAGTAACTTTCATAGTGGGTAAGTCACAAATACATGAAATCAATTTTAATAGCACCATGTAATACTTTAACTGTACATGGCACAAGAGAGGAACAAAAGTTCTTAGGTCAAAAAAGAGACAAGAAGAAAGCACAGACAATAGCAAGAAACAAACCCAGTGTTTAAGATAAAGGTCAGTAATACTACATCAAGGTCTTCTTTATAATCCACAAGCCTAGGAATTCACATCATTGGTAAATTTGATACAGAATGGTTCATAAGGGTTTTGGCAATCTCTGACTTGCAAACACTGTCTGATTACAAGATATTTGATGTTCACAAGAGAGATTATTTTAAGGAAGTACTTGAGTTGTTTATGCAACCCTAAATTTACCAAATGACTACTTCTGTTCAGAAAAATGTTTCCTGATTTGTTGCATTTCTGAGCAAAAATTATCAGGCATGTATCAGAAGTACTTAAAAAATAAAAATCTGTTGAGTAAGCAGGATAGAGATCCCAACCCTTTACTGAAAAGGAACTATTCATTTCTCTGATGATCTGATTATCTGGAATAAAGGCAGGTGAGGGGAAAGAAGGCTGAAACTGTAATTTACTGGCTTGGATTTGGACCTGCACAGAGATGTCTGAACTATTTCTGAGGTCACTGGGATAAGTAAGGAGTTTCAAGCAGAATTCAATGCCCTAAAAGGTTAGCTCTGTGAGAGCAGGAGCTCCACGATCCCATGATGGGGACCACTGACCATAGTAATAGGCTCTTGAGGCAGCTTGGAGGCCTCAGGGTACTGCCACTGAGAGTGGGACAGAAAAGGAGAAAGAGGAAGGATGCCACAGAGAGGCTGAAGTACAATTTTTTGACCTCAGTAAATCATCTTTTAAAAACTTCCAGAAAGAATTCAGGAGAAGAGTCTGTGACCTATAAGCAACTCATGTGAGTGGAAACTCACATCTTTGCAATTTGAATATCAGAAACAGAAAAAAATTCACAGCAGACTGGAGCTGTCTGGACATTTGTGTTATATGTGTTAAAGCTGAAGATAGGAGAGAGATTCAGGAAGCTAAGAGACAAAGAAAGCGTGAGATGTACAGATGCTATTCAAACAACCTGCTGCTCACATCAACTCTATAAATTAAAAACATCAAGAATGTCTATGTTCAATTAAACTGGGCTCCTTACCTCATCCAAAACTTCTAGTGTTGCTAAATCATCTACATCCTTCAGACTGGAAATTAAAGATCTGCTGAAGTTACTTTTCTTGGTGTGAATACGTTCGTGTCTGTGCAGCAACGCAAAAAGAAAAACCCTTTCAGATTAGAGAACTTATTACTGATCATAGTGGAAGTAAGTTTTAGATTCATATGATACTGAAAAACTTCTATGGAGCTGATTTACTAAATTCAACAATAACAATTTATCAGAAAATAGCCTGCTGCATTTGATCTATTTGTTTTTCTTCTCCGTTGGAAACATGTAACATGTCAGACTTATTTCATGGATGATCATGAGTTCACTGTTTCTATCAATAACTATCCTACATATAATTTGCTTTACTGTTTCCTCTAAATTCCTATGAGTGAATCTGCTACAAAGTGGTGAGTCAGAAAGATTTGAATTCATTAGGTTTCCAATTTAGTCTGAGGTAGTATTAGGCCATTGGTAGTCAAGGAATGATAATTAAAAAATTATTATCCAGCAAAATTTAAGAAGAGTACAAAAAATAAACCACATTGTGGATTTTCAAAAGGTTAACTGTATGTAGAAAATTGATTTCAGACATTAGGAAGTTTATCTCAAAGGAAAACATTTCAGCAACTTTCACTAATAGCCTAAGGGTCCTGATTTGACATGGAGGCTGGAGAAGTTGCTGAAATAAACACAAGGGTTTATTTCACCTTTTCTGGACATAAAATTATCACCCACTTTATTTTGAGCAAAATTGCATTTCCAATGTTTATTTTTGGACATACTTTTAAGCATCTGAATTTGTCTATTAATAAAAGAAAAAAGAATAAATAGATTATGAGGAATAGTAAGAATCATACCATTCCCTCAGTAAACGTGAATGCTGTCTCATTGCTTAGAGAATTAAGTCACTATTGATAAACTGTCCTGGCCTCTATCCACAACCAACCCTGTTTTTTTTGTGCATTGCAGTTTGTCTTCTCTCGTTTATTCAAGGAAATCACTCCCACTGGGAGCTCTTACTCCTACATCACTCATTCTCCCCTGTCAGCTGTTACAGCAAACAAAAAACAGCATTTCCTGACTTCCTGTTTTTCCATCTACTGTTCTATTTCCTTGTTTTATTACAGAAATCCTCAAAAGAATTTTCTAAATTCAATATTTTCTATTTTTCTCAACCCATTCCAATCAGGTGTCCTTGCTACACTCCCCAGAAATAGTTTCTGTTAAGGACATCCATGAGCTTCACATTGCTAATCCAGTGGTCAATTCTAATCCTCATTTTACTTAACCTTTCAGTGTCATGTAACACACTCCTTGGCTACATCCATCCCAGCTTCCTGTACTCCTCTGATTCTCTTCCTTAATTCACCTCCATCTTCATCTGAGTGTTGTCTTCTGTTTTCTCCTTATCTTTCTGTACATTTTGAAGTCTCCCAAGCATCAGTCCTTGCAGCTATTTTCTCCTCTATCTATATTCTTGTCCTGATTTCATAGCTTTAAATACCACTCATGCACTGATGAGTCTGTTGACCTCCAGACTTAAGCATCCAACTCCTTACTTGACACTTCACTTGCAAGTCTAACAGGCAGCCTTAACCCATCCCAAACCATGTTCCTGAACACCCAGAGCTCCATACCTGCTCCTGACCCATGAACCTCGTCTCAGTAAATGATGACTCCATTCTTACTGTTCAGACAAAAGACCTGAGAGTGATCCCTGGATCCTCTCTTTCTCTCACAACTCCTGTGCAGTCTCTATACAAAATCTGTTCAGCTCTATCTAGAACCAAACATTGCTCACCTCCATCAATCTCCTCTACCACATTTCACCTCAACAGCTTTCCAGGTGGTTCCCTTGTTACCCTTCTCAACCCTGTAGTCAGAGCAATCTTTTAAAAAATATGTAAGATGAACCCTTTGTTTTTGTTATTTCCCCTTGGCCCCACCTGTGTGATGAAACTTTACTCACTTTTCACGGTTCACCTCAAATGCCACCTCTTTTGAACCACTCAGTATAATTCTTGAATCCTTCAGGACAAATATCTTAGTTGGGTTGTTTCAGTAAATCCTTTGTGTGTGAATTTTATTCCCTTTACTAGGCTATGAACTTCCTCATGAGAGGGATATTTCTTCCAAATATGGTGCTGGAACTACTAAACACCGATGTGTGGAAAAAGAAGACTATAGATGCTAACCTTACACCCTTCACAAAAATTGACTCAAAATGGATCATAGACCAATGTCAAATACAAAACTGTAAAACTCCTAGAAGATAACATAAGAGAAAAATATAGATAACCTTTGGTTTGGAGATGAGTTTTCAAATAAAACTCCAAAAGTACCATCCATGGAAGAAAAAATGATGAGTTGGGTTTCATTAAATTAAAAACTCGGCTCTACAAAAGCTGTTAAGAGAATAAATGTGAAGCCTTAGACTGGGAGTAAATGTTTGCAAATTGTGTAATGATATAAGACTTGTTTCTAATAGTAGGAATAGTTTTACTCCTATTTGTAATTCTTAGATTCTTCCATAATTTTTGTAGCATTTACAGAAGTTTATAGTTATGCACTTATTTGAGTGGATAATATAGTTAATATTTGAATCCTTTACTACAATATAAGCTCAAGATGTACAAAGCTGTGTGTCTTTAGTTCTCATTTAGAACATAATAGGTCCTCAATAAATGTTTGCTGTATGAATGAATGAATGAATGAAGGCATATACCCCATGATTTCTGGCACAGGACTGGCATGTGGTTGGGACTCCACATTTGCTAAATTCAAAAAGTATCATCTTATTTATCCCTCTATTTCCAAAGAGATTCATATATTATTTTTAAAAAATAAAAAAAATGAAATCCAATTATCCACTTGATTGAAGTGAAGAGCCCTGAATTTTTCATCTGTTTTTATGGGCCCATTTGGCAGCCAAAGACTGTTTCTGGAGACTATAAAGGATTGGATGGTGAAGAATCAGAGGATCAATACTTGGCTGGCCGGTACTCTCATTCTTCTGCTCCTGTGAATTCATCTTCCATGCTTTTGGTATTAGCTTCCAAAAATATAGCAAAGATTTTGATACTGTGATGATTAAAAACCTCAGATGGCTCCCTATATTCTATAGTATGACTTAAAAATTCCTTGGCATGACATCAATAAATCTTCACAATCTTGCCTCAAACAACCTTTCTAGCACCATCACCCATCCTCTTTGTTAGAACATTTCCCAATAATTCAAGTATCTTCAAGATTCTAGACTTTATTTAGTCTGTTTTCTCTGCCTGGAATTACTTTCCTCCCATGTCTTGCAAATCACTACTTATCATACAAAGTCAGGCTCAAATAGTACACTCTCTGTGAAGACATCGCAGAGAGAATATACCACTAGCAGAGATGCTTTCACATTCAATTAGGTATATTCATGTTCATCGTCCCACCAGACAGGGAGAAATTGTGAGAGAAACCAAGTGTTATTCATCTTTCTATGCCTGGCACCAAGGATACAAATATATAAAATACAATTAGTGGCTTCAGTTGCAATACTGAACCCTACTCCAACCAGCTGGTGTGCAAAGAACAGTATCTCTTAGAGTGAGCAATCTTATGTCCCTTTTGGTAATGGAGCTGAAGCCTCGTTAGGTGCTGGAGGAATGCAATGAAAAGGCATGTGGTTGTCCAGCACATCTTGGCTCCAGCAAACTTTCCTGCCAATCTCTCTCTGGTCAGTGTTGAGGTCAGTTTAACTGGAGAAGCACCCTGGCTACTGTAATTGCCTATTTGTATTTCTACCATAACAGTATTTCTGTATCACCAATTACCGCAGGACAGGGCTATTGGCAAAGGGCTGCTCTAGACAGCATGGTCAGCATTGTTGTCACTTGCTTGGGGCTTAAACATTATGGAGAAAATGAGGCAAGAAAAAGAGAGCTATAGCTGTCATGACAAAGTAGCACTAGTGAATGACTTACATCTCTACTCTTTTGAGTGGCATGACAGTTACATCAATAATATTGCTTAGCTTTAAAATTACTATAATATTGAAAAAGCCACACAATATAGAAGAGCACAGGACATAAGAGTAAGAACAGTTAAATATAATGATGTCCAGTTTCCTTTAATTTTAAGAAATGTGAAAAGTCAGATCAGCAAGTTCGTGATGGGTTCAACCTTGTGGCAAAACTCAGTGAACCACATGATTAATATAACATTTCCATTCTTGTTCTGATTTGTTAGACTTCTCCCCCACCTCAAACATGTGCGTGCGCGTGCGCACACACACACACACACACAAGCAGAGCCTTGAATTACACGTGTTTCAACATTCACTACTGTGTTCGTTCATTCAACAATTAAATTTCTGGAGCACCCAACATGCTTGGATAAAGCTACGAAGACATCAGAACTGGTCCCTGCTCACATGGAGCACATATCTGATGAAAGAGTTAACAACAACAACAACAAAAATCAATAGCCCTGGCCAGGTGGCTCAGTTGGTCGGAGCATCATCTCATACACCAAAGAGCTGAAGGTTCAGTTCTCAGCCAGGGCACATACCTAGGTTCCAGGGGAGGCAACCGATCTATATTTCTCTCTCACATCAATGTTTCTCTCTCTCTCTCTTTCTCTCTCTCTCCCACCCTTCTTCTCTGCCCCTTTCTCTCTCTAAAAAAAAAATGAATAAACATATCCTTGCCTCAGTTGAGGATTAAAAATATTTTAAAAAGTTAAGATAACTTCAGCTAGGACTTATATGTTTAAACAGATTCATTTTTGAAGAAGAATATGTTAAAATCAAGGAGGTACAATTAGCTACTGCTTCAAATACTACTCTATTAATTGACATAGCTATACCTGTTCATGTGGATTTTAAAAATACATAAATGAAACATAATTTAGGAGCATAAATTAATTTTAAAAGCTTTCTCTGTGAGTTAAACACTTTAAAGACCATTAACATTGTAATTCATGATGAGCAAAAACAAAAGTATACTTTATAAATGAAAAAAAAAAAAGAGAACCAGCAGTTGTGAAAATACTTTACATCTTCTTTCATGTTTCCTTTGGATACTAATGTATCCTAAGTACCTAAAAAAGTAGTTGGGACATAGTAGATGCTCAGTAATCATGTGTAGAATGACCCAATGATTATTAATCAAAGGAAGATGCCCAGTCTAATCTTTGTCATGACATTAATATGATATCCATGTTTGTCTGAAACAAAGTGAATTATCTGGAGTTCATTTGGGTAAATAAATAGCTTTGAATAATTTTTCTTATATACCATTGAATGTTTCTTAAAATGAGTTAGTACATTTCCACAAGGACATCTAAATGTTTCTATAACTTTATACATTAGTGAATATCTTATCAATCATGACTGATTATTGTTCTGATCAATTTTTATTTTTCCAGTATCAAATGAATTTATTATATTTAACTACATACCAAGTACCAGAGTATAATGCAAATAATTTTTGATACTTAAAAAAATGCACATTTATAGGAGGTTGATTGCTATAGATTTTAGAAGGGCTTTTTAGACTATTCTCATATCACTGTCATTTTAATAAAAAATTCAAGTGTGAAGTTTAACCCAATCACTATTTATTGAGACCCTTCTATGTACAAGGCATTGTCCTAAGTGTTGAGGGGTTACTGTGTATGAAATAAGATCCAGGGCCCTGCATTCAGTGATTTTTAAGCTAATGGACGATATAAACACAAACATTTAAGACAACACAAGGCATAGTGCCACAACTGAAGTAAAAATGTAATGTTATGGAAATAGTAAGGAGGCATTAATTCCATTCAGGTGACTGGGAATGGTTTTTACCAGTTCAGCTTTTAATCTTGGTTTATAAAGAAAAGTAGGGTTCCAGGGCTTGTGTGAGGGACTGGTGACTGTTGGGTGGTCAGGTCTGAAAGAACAGCCTGTGTAAATTGCAGTGCACAATGCTGGAGGCTGAGGAAAGAGATGTCTTAAATGCATTCAAAGTCCAAACATCCAACAAGCAAAGCATGACCTCTGTAGCAGAGCCTGAAACTTGCCCAGTGTTTCTTATGTCATTCACGGACACCACCATCTAATAGTTGCACACCTTAGAAATCTCCATCTCCCTCACCTGTATGCACTCTCTCACCAAAGTACAGTGTTGTCATCTAATTAAAATTTCTCAAATCCCCATTTCTCTCCATCTCCACTGAGGAGATGATGGTTCCACTGAATGAGATTGGGTTGACTGAGGTTAGGAACAGTGAAATCGAGGGGGGAAAAATCAGATATTCTGAAAGCTGTAGAACATTTCTAAGAACATTTAGAAAGTTACTTTGGACTGCTAACATGATGCTTGGGTTAAAAGGGGGATTTCTTACAAATGGACAATATTCTGATCTCCTTCTAAATCCTAAATAGAGAGAGTATCTAATAAAACGTTAAATGCTTCAGAGGCTCCTTCCATTGTGAGGTCTAAGCTGATCACTTCTTTTTTAAAATTGCAATTCCATTCCAGCTCCCAACCCAAGACTCCCTATCCTATTTATCTTGCTCTATTTTTTTTTAGCATGCATCATCATCTAATATACTACATTATTTACTAACTTATCATATTTATCGTCTGGGTTTTCCCATTGATATGTAGGCACTATGAGAACAGAAATTAAAAAACTTTTATCTGTTGACTGATATACCCCATTCTGCTAGACCAGAGTCTTACAAATGGTAAGTGCTCAAAATACATTTCTTGGGTAAAAGAGTGAATATTTTCCTTTTACTAAGTGTTCATATACTGTGGAACCAGAGAAAAATTCTATTATTTTTTTAACTTTGGTAAACAATTGAAATGTTCAATTAAAAAGTATGTATATAAGTTTCAAGATAATTTTATAATTCTAACATTTTCCTTTTGCCTTCACTTTATATAATTAGTTTCCATTCTCACTACTTTATTCAATACTTAATTTCTGTAAGACTGGGAGAAAGCAAAGTCAGAATCCTATAAGATTTTTGTCCTCTTGTGAAAAGTACAGCTTGTTAGCCAGATTTTATATTGCATTTACTCTGTAATACTAAAGAGACATAGTTTCAGACTATAAATATTTTCTTTCTGTGCTATCAAAGGTCACAGATACCCTCAGGGATAGTTATTATAGTTTCACTTGTATTTCAGTTCTACACATGGACAAAAGAAACAACTAATGCTGTTCCATGTTAAATTTTTTCTTTACTATTCAGTTGTACTATTGCAGTGCAACAGCTTTATTTGCTTTTACTTTGGTTAAATATACTCTTGTAAATATCAAGCTTTATCTTCTAAGGCAATCCAGGAACCACTGGGATAGTCTAGCAATCCTTTGTTAAACATAAATCTAAACAATGGTTTTATCTTAGTTTCCGTATCCGTCTTTACATTCTAGTAACGAAGTCACAGCTGGGAGTACCGATGGGAGTACAGCTCTCACTGGTATGCCTTGGAAAAGTAGTTTTTTATTTATCTGCTGTTTGACCCTTTTGGTTAAGTGTGTAGTTCCCAATGATGGTGGGAGAGAAAGCCAGATCAGCAGAACAACTCTAGCAATGACTGGAGTGACAGATGTCATAGTCACCCAGCCCTTACTACATTTTTTTTTTATTTTGGTTTTTCAATTACAGTTGTCCCCTTTTCCCCTAATTTCTCTCCCCCACCCAACCCACCCCCTCTCCCGCAATCATATCCCTCCCCGTTGTCCATGTCCATGAGTCTTTTATACGGGTTCTTTGACTAAACCCTTCCCTTACTTATCCCCCTTCTCTCCCTCTCCCCTCCCCCCTATTGACTGCTATTCTGCTCTTTGTTCTATTTAGTTCCTTTGTTTGTGTTGTTCTTTAGTTTCCTGTATTAGGTGATACCATATGGTATTTTTCTTTCTTTGCCTGGCTTATTTCACTAAGCATAATTCTCTCTAGTTCCATCCATGTTGTTGCAAATGGCAGGAGTTCCTTCTTTCTTTCTTTCTTTCTTTCTGCTGCATAGTATTCCATTGTGTAAATGTACCACAGTTTTTTGATCCACTCATCTACAGATGGGCACTTAGGTTGTTTCCAGCACTTAGCTATTGTAAACAGTGCTGCAATGAACATAGGAGTGCATAAGTTCTTTTGAATCAGCAAGATGAAAAGGAAACCAACCATATGGGAAAACATATTTGCCAATGACACCTTACTACATTTTTAATCGTCCTTTTCATTCATAGAGTCCTTCCTCTTTTGCATGTAATTCCTTAAAGATGTGCTTTAATCTGGACTGTACAGAGAAACACATGTTCATAAAACTTGTAGCAATGCTGGATGAGGTGGGAAAATAATACAGTTGACCCTTGAACTATGTGGGGGTTAGGAACATTACCCTCCCCTGCCCTGACCTCCCCTGCAGTTGGAAATCTACCCACAACCTTTGACTCCCCCAAAACTTTACTGTTGACCAGAAGCCTTACCAATAATATAAACAGTCAATTAACAAATGTTTTGTATATTATTTGTCTTATACACAATTATATCTAATAAGATATGCTAAAAACATTAATAAAATTATAAGGAAGAGAAAATACACTTACAGTGTTCTACATATTTATTGAAAAAGTGATCCATGTATAAGTGGACCCATGCAATTCAAACCCATGTTGTTCAAGGGTCAACTGTATATGGAAGCAGATAAAAATCTGTATCTATGTTAGCACCTTCCTTAATTTATTCTAAATCTCTATATCAGTAGTCTCCCTCCTCTTTTCTCCGTGTGGGTACTAAAGCACATGAAATAAATGAACCTGAGAGATTCTGTATAAAATTAGCATGTTACTACAGGATACTCTGTACCATTACAATTTTTTATTGCTGCATTTAAAATCACTTCCTGATTTTTCTTTTTTCTAATGGTTTTTGCCCATTCATTACCATGACCAAAATACCATACTCTAGGGTATTGGATTGGCCAGAAAAATAGAGTTTGAGCTTTGCAGGCCATATGACCTGTGTTACAACTACTCAACCTTGTTATCATGGTGTGAAAGCAGCCTAGATAATACATAAATGAATAGGCATGACTGTGTTCTAATAAAACTTCATTTATAAAAACAGGTGGCAACAGGCCAGATTTGGCCTACAAGTCATAGCTTGCTGACCTTCTGAGAGGCACGAGATCTGGGGGAAACAGAAGGGTCTTGAGGACAGGGTCAGCAGACACTATCAATGATTGGTGGTTCACCAGGTAGAGAGTCCTTTTTAAAAAATCAGTGAATTAAAGATTAATGTATGCTTTATGACTGAGTGAAACTTAAGAAAAATATTAAACTATGAAATGCTTCATATTACATTAAAAACTTATAAGCTAGTTGAAGAATAAATTAATACAATTGATGTGTCAGTAAAAGAAGTATGGGGATCAACTTAAAAAATTGAGCCTTTTCTCCAATCTTCAACACTTTTATTTCAGAAAAATATTAAATTTTCTCCAACCTCTAATTGTCAGTGGTTTTCAACATTGTAGGCCTCTCTGACCAACCTTGATGTTTCTGCTAAAGTGATCAAGAATATTAAATAATTAAATTAAATATTAAAAGAGGCTTGTTAAACTTTCCATTAATGCTCTCCTTATTTGTTTGTAAATAAATCAAATATCTCACAAAGGACTGCATGCATTGGTTGCCTTTGGGGAGGGACATCAGTGAGAAGAATACTATTTTTCACCAAATCTGCTCACACTATTTCAATATGTGTGGATTACCTATTCAAGACACATAATAAAGGAAATGTTGTTTTCTGTCATAGATTTTGATTTATAATTAAAAGCAGCATGTATCAAGAAAAAGTATACTAACCTTTGTTTATGATTTGGACAATAGGCACAATCCCGCTTATTAAAAAGAGTGATTTTATTAAGGCTATTAGCACATTTTAAGCAACATATACCATTTGGTAATCATGTTTAGGTGGTTCTTTACAGAGTGAAAGTGTGCCTGTGAGCTCCTAAAAAAGAACCAGTTATCTGGAGACTAAAGAAAAATGTTCCCACTGGGAAATCTTGTCTGTTTCTGCTGTGAATGGGACTTCTCTGTTCTATTATTTTAGAGTGACCTGGTTTTCGATGTTGAAGTAAAATTGACATCTGTGTTTGCAAGAATATTTGATGGCTATTCTCCATCTGCCAAGGATTTCTAACATCTTTCTTCTCTCCACTCTTAGCTTAGAGACAAGTAAGAGAGCAGAGAAGACACCGTTTCTGTGAGTAGAATTTTGCTGCAAAGAGGGAGTTGCACAGTTCTTGCAATAGGCAGCACCGTGTTACCACTGCCCCTGTACGTATCTGCAGGACAAAAATCTTTACAGAAAATTTATCTGGTTAAGAACAAATATGGCTGGGGACTTTCATCGAGTTTGCCTTTTCAAGGAATGATGGCATGAAGGGTCACTGAGGATTGTGTGATTATCTCCATTAAATTCAGTTTATTCCAAATATAAAAATAACATCTGTTCTTTGCTAAAAAGTTGAAGAATGCCAGAAACATAAGAAAAAATTGCCTACAACTCCATCACCAAAATATAACTACTATTGATATTTAATGTTTTCTTGTATTTTTTTTTTTCCTTCGCACATATTTTAAAAACAAATAGGCAGGATTTTATTTTAGTGTCATCTTATTCTCTCAGCCTCCTCTCTGGTTACTCAAATAAACTGTCCCTTCTGTGAGCAAAGGTCAACTCTTTTACTTGTATGCTTGCTCTCTCAGGATGCTACTGTAAGGATGCTCTCTCACCTGCATTATCAACTACTCCCTTCTATCAGCATTCAATGGTTCCTGGTATCTCCCATCTTTAACAATCTCTCCCTGCTGAGATGGCTCTTGTCAAGGTCACTGGAGAACTTCCTGTGTTTATGTTCAGCACTACTCCATTTTCCCTAAATTTTCAACACTATTTGGTAGAGATGGCTACTCTCTCCTTTTTGAAACACTTGGCTCATGTGGCTTGCAACAGATCATATTCCCTGGTTCCTCATCCATAAAGGATCACACTCCCCTAATCTCCTGTTGTGATTCCTCTCTCTCTGCTGAATTCCTAAATGTTGGTGTCTCCCAGAGCTCTGCCCTAAGCCCCCTTTACATCTCTTTCTAAATACTCACATTCAGTGACCTCATCCAGTGCCAGGGCATTAAGAAGCTCTATAAGCAAATGACGTACACAGATATCTCTAATGTGGATTTCATTCCCGAAGTCCAGATTCCTATATCCAACTGCCTATTTAATAACTCTGTTTTCCTGTTTAATTATATCAAATTTAACATCCCCCCAAAAGAGTCCAATATCTCCTTCCATCTTAAATAAATACAGAAGAATTATGCTATCATCCATGGACAGGGAACACCATCCACATTTTAGGCTGGGCTGCCAAGGTAATGTTTTTACACATGCACACACACACACCTGTACACACAAACACATAATCCCCATCCTACTCCCCACACATAAACATAAGTGCATGTAATTTTTGAGATGAAGTTATGGTACAGTCAAATTTATATGCGTCAAGTATAAGACAGTAGTATTCTATTTTAATTTCAATTCTCAAGACCAGAATGGCCACAGTTAGGGATATTTTTCTCTTGCCTTTTTGAAAAAAACATGGCATTTTGACTTTAGATTTTTTCACTTAAAAAAATTCCAGCTGTATTTATATACACGTATAGAAATCTAACTTTAAAATGAATCATAATCCTCCAGAATCCAAAATTCCGTTAAATACAGCACTTTCTTTTTGCAGAGATTACAAAACTAAATGGGGAAGCAAACAAGATTAGGGCAGCTGAGCAGGCAGAGATAAAGCTTTACGTGCATTGCAGCAAGGAATGAGGGCACATAATTTTGAATTCTATTCAAAGACTGAAATATTCTGCTCTAACCCTTAACTACTACCCTTAAAAAAGTTTTTTCTTTCTTCTCGAGCAAAAAATGGTTAAAAGTTTTAGCTAACTTAAAACATAAAAATTTCCAGTGTTCCTCTCAATAGATTTATTACTCAGCCCCCGTGACCTGATGGCAAAATGCAGAGAACTAAAAATGTGAAAGCACTCAGGGAAAAGGGTTGCTCTGCTCTCCACTCAACCTATGCATCTTGTGAATCTTGCTTCACTGCAAAAAAATTAGTTGCATCCACACTCGGTGTCCTGCCTCCTGTGAGGCACTGCAGAATTCAACAGTAAATGTTAATTCTATGCAAATGTGTCTTTTCTTATGACAATTGCACCAAAAATGGATGCAGTCAAATCCTAGGCTATTGCCAACTAGAAAGAAAATAAATAAATGGGCAATATTGCAGTATTTCTTGAAATCTTTATAATGTAGGTCAATACTTTTGATAATCCCTTAGGTTATAAGGGATAAAAACATTTACACAATGGAATACTATGCAGCAGAAAGAAAGAAGGAATTCCTACCCTTCATGACAGCATGGATGAAACTGCAGAGTATTATGCTAAGTGAAACAAGCCAGGTGGTGAAAGACAAATACCATGTGATCTTGCCTATAAGTAGAACCTAAAGAACAAAACAAACAAATGAACAAAATAGAACCAGTGACATGGAAATAAAGAACAAGCTGACAGTGACCAGAGGGGAGGGAGAGGTGGATAACGGGGGGAAAGAAAGGGAAGGATCTAATCAAGGAGCAAGTATTATATAAAGGACCCATGGACATGAACAACAGGGTGGGGATTCACCATGGGAGTGGGGGTGGAGGGGTGGGAGGGGCAAGGGAGAGCAATGGGATAAAAACTGGAACAACTGTAGTTTAACAATAAAATTTTAAAAATGTAAAAAAATTTTAAAGATGAGTGTCTTTCAGAGAAAGGCCAAGTAATATACACACAGAATTTTTCAGAAAATTTTGCTTGTTTTAGAAAATGGATTATATTTTGCTCTATTTAAGTACATATACTTGCTGAATTAATTTTAGCCCATGAAATCAAATGTGATTTATTTTCAGGAATTTCTGTAAATAAAAAATTACAAAATTACAAAAAAATATACAAATATTTTTAAAACAAGGAAGAGTCTAAGTCAATATAGCTAAAAATGAATAATGTCATCTTTAAAATAATGATTTTTAGAATATAATTGGAGACATTAGTATTATAGGAATTTGGGAATCTAACTTTCAGAATTTATAAAGTAGTCCTAATAAATTTAAACTTCCCTACAAATAATTAGCATATTTAAAAAATAACTTCTAATGAAAAACAATCTTTCATTGAATGATGCTGAAGATACCAAAGAAGTACTAAATAAATGAGTCTACATGAACTTTAGGGAAACATAGGATTTCATCCTTGTACAGATTTGCTTAAATGATTTTGATGTGAATGTAATTTTATGTGAAATTAGTTCAGAGTACAAGAATTTTCAGAGTACCTATACATGGTATCTCTAGCATGGTGTTCTCTTGGTTAGTCTCACTTCCTTCAGGTCAGTTCAGGGTTCTCAAGAAAAGTGTTTTAAGAGACATGAGGTGGATACTGACAGATTTTTAAGGCCTTGGCTCAAAAACCTTAGAGCATCAATTTGCTATCTTCTATTAACTAAGAAGGTCACAGAAAATGCCAGGACTGAAGGGCAGGCAAGAAAGACTCCAACTCTTAATAAAAAAAAGTGTCAAAAAACAGTCAGAGAAGAACTAACACTTCTTCTTCTCTAACTATTCCAAAAATTTCAAGAGGAAGGAAAATTGCTAAGCACATTTTAGGAGGCCAGCATTACCTTGCATCCAAAATCAGATAAAGACACTACAAAAGAAATTATAGTTCAGTGTCCCTGATTAACATAGATGTTAAAATCCTCAACAAAATATTAGCAAACTGAATGTGGTAATACATCAAAAGATCATACTCCATTATCAAGTGGGATTTATTCCAGGGCTGCAAAGTTGGTACAACATTCACAAACCAATAAATGTGGTATACCACATAAACAAAATAAATGGTAAAATCTACATGATCTTATCAATAGACATAGAAAAAGCATTTGATAAAATTCAGCACCTATTTTATTATGATAAAAAAACCCCAACCTCTCAGCAATGTGAAAATAGAAGGAACAAACCTAAACATAATAAATGCTCTATATGACCAACCCACTGTCAGCATCATACTTAATGGGCAAAAACTACAAGTGCTGCCCTTAATATCAGGAACAAGGCAGGGATGTCTGCTTTTACCTTTCTTATTCAACATAGTACTAGAAGTCCTAGCCATGCAACCAGACAAGAAGAAATAAAAGACATCCAAATTGGAAAGGAAGAAATAAAACTGTCATTATTTGCAGATAATATAATACTGTACACAGAGAAGTCTAAAGATTCCATCAAGAAACTATTAGAACCGATAAATAAATTCAGTAATCTAGTAAGATACAAAACAAATATCCATAAATCAGTTGTATTTTATACACAAATAATAAGTTATCAGAAAGGGAAGTTAAGAAAACAATTCCATTCATAATTGCTTCAAAAAGAATGAAAATAGAAATAAATCTAACCAAGGATGTAAAAGACCTGTACTTAGAAAATTATATGACACTAAAGAAAGAAACTGAAGAAGATACAAATAAGTGGAAACACATACTGTGTTCATTGATAGGAAGAATTAACATCATTAAAATGTCCATACTACCTAAAACAATCTATAGACTGAACATAATTCCTATCTAAATACCAATGACATATTTCATAGAACTAGAACAAATATTTCAAAAATTTATAGGGAACCACAACAGGCTCTGAATAGCAACAGCAATCTTGAGAAAGAAGAACAAAGTTGGAGGAATCATGCTATGAAACTATAAAGCAATAGTAATCAAAACACTACAGTATTTGCATAAGAACAAACACATCTATGGATCAATGGAACAGAACAGAGAGCTCAGAAATAAACCCATGACTTTATAGTCAATTAATATTTGACAGAGGAAGCAAACACATATAATGGGCTAAAGATAGTTTATTAAAAATGAATGGTGTTAGGAAAACTAGACAGAGGAGTGCAGAAAAATGGAATTATACCACCTTATTACACCACACACAAGAATATTTTCAAAATGGTGCAAAGACATAAATGCTAGACCTGAAAACATAAAAATCCTGAAGAAATCAGTCAGTAAAATTTTGGACATTGCTCGTAGCAATATTTTTTTCTGATGTATTTCCTCAGACAAGAGAAACAAAGGAAAAAACAAACATATAAGACTACATCAAACTGAAAAGTTTTTGCACAGCAAAGGAAACCATCAACAAAAATGAAAAGACAACCCACAGAATGGGAGAACATATTTGCTGATACATCTGATAAGGGGTTAATATCCAAAATTTATAAAGAACTTATAAAACTCAACACCAAAAAACCCAAACAATCCAATTAAAAAATGGGCAAAGGACCTGAATAGATGCTTCTCCAAAGAGGACATATGGATGGCCAATAGACATATGAAAAGATGCTCAGTGTCACTAATTATCAGAGAGATGCAAATTAAAACCACAATGAGATACCACTTCACACCAATCAGAATGGCTATTATCAATAAATTTACAAACAACAAGTGCTGGAGAGGATGTGGAGAAAGGGAAGCCCTTTTGCACTACTGGTGGGAATGCAAATTGTTACAGCCACTGTGGAAAACAGTATGGAGTTACCTCAAAAAATTAAAAATGGAACTGCCTTATGACCCAGAGATTCCACTTCTGGGAATTTATCCGAAGAAACCAAAAACACTAATATGAAAGGACATAAGCACCCGTATGTTTATTGCAGCAATACTTATAATTGCTAAGATTTGGAAGAAGTACAAGTGTCCATCAGTAGATGAATGCATAAAGCAACTATGGGACATTTACACAATGGAATACTACTCAGCCATAAAAAAGAAGAAAATTTTACCCATTGCAACAGCATGGATGGACCTGGAGAATATTACGCTAGGTGAAATAAGTGAGTCAGAGAAAGACAGATACCATATGACTTCATTCATATGTGGAATCTAATGAACAAACTGAGATAGACTCACAGATAGAGAGCAGACTGACAGTTCTGGGAGTGGTTAGGGGGTGGAGGGACTGAGCAAAAAGAAAATAGACTTGTGGACATGGAGAACAGTGTGGTGATTGCAGGGGGAATGGGTGGGTGGATGTGGAAGAACATATAAGGGGGATAAATGGTAATGGAAAAATACAATTAAAAAATAAATAAATTTTTAAAAAGATCACAGAATAAAGTAATTTTTCTCTTCCCTTAAAACTCACTAAACAGCAAAAAGTATGGAAAGTAGAGAAAAGTCTCTCTTTTCTTTTCATAAAAAACAGTAATGGCTATAGTCCTACGATATATGAAGCAAAACTGTCAAACACTGTGAAATATGTTTAAAATGAAAGAAGAAGCTGAGAACCAATGCATAACCCTTTAGACCTCATCTGGTATTGAAAGAGACTTTTCTAACATGAAGTGCATAGCTCTGAGAGTTCTATGCAATGGGTTTTGCTTGAGGCTTAAGTAGGTCATGGGAGAAGTGGGAAAGGATCATAATGAGACTCAAGTCAACATGTGAAAGAGCAAGGGGTGGGGAGCTGAAAAAGACCACGGAGCAGTGACCTATCACCTAATCATCCAGCAGAGGGATGGCCAATGGCCAGAGGAAGACAGGGCATGGGGAGGTGGAGAAGCAGCAGCAGTTGCTATGTCATGATACAGAAAGACTGTCATTATGGGTTTTTGCTATGAATCACAGAGAGTCAATGTGAATGGTGCTACTTGGGCTTGTACCACCCAGGGGTCCTGCACACTGGCTTTTTAAAGGGTTAAAACTGAAGATTGCTGTGCTAAGACAAAGAAAATACAGATGTGGTGTTCAGTAGAATCAACCTAATCCAAACTAAAGACTTAAATCATCTTCCTACCATTCCTGCTTTTGTTTTTTTTAGAACATAGTTGTTCTGTTCCAATCTGAGAAGAGATTGATCACCATAAATACTTTTAACAAAAAAGAAAAAGGAGGACTAGTAGTTAAGGATTCTAAACAAAAAGCAGAAGATATAACACAGGAAAGAATCATGGAAAAGGCCCTGGCCACAGTTGGTTGGAGTGTCGTCCTGTACACCAAAAAGTTGCAGGTTTGATTCCGAGTCATGGCACATATCTAGGTTGCGAGTTCCATCCTTATTTGGGGCATGTATGGGAGGTGACTGGTCCATGTCTGTCTCTCTGTCTGTCTGTCTCTCCCCCACCTCTCTTAAATCAATACATACATTCTTAGGTGAAGATTTTAAAAAAAAGGATCATGGAAAAGGTTTAGACAAAAAGTTCTCTGTCTTTCAAAGTCATTTCTTACATGATCTCTTATTAAAGAGAAAACTCAAGAGAAGGCACAAAGTTTTATGAAGAGATAAGAAGAAACCAGAAATAAGTAAACAATGACTCAGTTGAATTGAGATAAGAAATGGAGGAAAATCATGACAGACAAGCAATGAGATGCAGAATAAGCATGACTGAATTCACTGGTGAGGTAAGGTGTATGGTTTAAGCAAACAAAATGAAAAAGAAAAGAACCTAGATTACTCTATGCAGCAAAGCTATCATTTAGAATGGAAGGGCAGATAAAGTGCTTCCCAGACAAGGTAAAGCTAAAGGAGTTCATCATCACCAAGCCATTATTACATGAAATGTTAAAGGGACTTATTTAAGAAAAAGAAGATCAAAACTATAAATATTGAAATGACAACAAAGTCACAACTATCAAAAACTGAATCCAAAAAATGACAATAAAAATAAAGGCAAACTAAGCAAACAATCAGAAGAGGAACAGAATCATAGGTATGGAGATCATTTGAAGGGTTATCAGCTGGGAGGGGGAAGGGTGAGAAAGAGGGCAAAGGTCCAGGCATCAAAAAGCATAATTGGTAGGAACAAAATAGACAGGGGGACGTTAAGAATAGAATAGGAAAGGGAGAAGACAAAAAACTTATATGCATGACCCAGGGGCATGAACTAAGTGGAGGGGATTGCTGGAGGGAAGGTGGGTACTGGGTGAAGGGAGCAGAGGGGGGAAATTGGACAACTGCAAAAGCATAATCAATAAAATATGCTTTAAAAAAAAGAACCAAGATTCACTTGGCTCTCATGAACCAGTGTGAGCTGACTATAACACAGGGTACAAGAAAAATTGATACAGAAGGACTGACACTAAGACACAGCTTGGCAGAAAAGTCAGTCATGAATAAGGGGAGGAATCTCATAGCCTCATTCCTCTCAACAGCAATGGACACTGCCAAAGAGATAGTGGAATAGTGTTTATAACATTTTGAGGAAAAGAAATGTTAAGTATATTTTACCTAACTAAGCTGAGCTTCAAGCTCAAGCAGGAAGGAACTCAGGGTTTGAGACTTTCTGGAAATAATCATGAAATGACACAATTTAGCTACTCAAGAGAATGATGAAAGAACTCAGAAAAGAGGAGGGTATAGTTAAAAAAAAAACTGTGGTGAGCAATGAATCAATTTAAATACAGAAAGATTATGCAACCCTATAAATTATGATTGTAGGCAGACTATACATGTTAAACATTGAGAATGTGGAAGAATAGTATAACAATATGAGGATGTGAGAACAAAGGAGATGGGAGGAAGGAGAACTGCTAACTTCATCCTTCAGAGCCAGGAAATAGTATGTTGTCTAGAACTGAATCAAAATGAATCTAACCTTTTAAACTTCAGCAAAAGCTGAAAACTCTTGAAGTGAGGAAAGATAAACATTTATCTTGACTCCAATAATTTCTTCATTTTTCTCTTTAGTTTCTCTTTCTTCTGTTAAATTTGAGTAAAATGTTCAAGAAATAGAAGAGATGAAACTGAGACACTTGCCAGTCCTAGTTCTGCAATAGCTCCCTGCACCTCAATGGTGTTATCCTAAAAGAAGGACCATGATTCACATCATGCAATTTTACAAATTTGGTGTTAGGAACAAATGAGATATTAATGTATATTTTATCATCTTTTTTTCCTAAGTCCTCTTTTTGCTTCTGCCACTAACTTAGCAGGATAACTATAAAAAAGAAGAACTGTTAAGATAAATTTTTTCTCTAGAAAAATAATTTAAACTCTTCTCTCAAAATTTTTTTCATGTTAATTGTTTCTCCAGTTATTCTCAGTAAAGTAATAGCCAAATGTGCTATCGACTATGTCTATTGAATATATAAAGCCAGATGAGAGTTTTCTATTCTATATCTCAACCCAAACTCGAATTCAAGATAATATGTATTTATTGAGCATTTACTACAGGTAAGGTACTAGATTCAGCACCAAACATACAAAGCTGATTAAGATTCACAAAATATAGATGAGTATCACTATCCATAAAGTGATGGTATAACTAATCCTGTGCTAGGTACTGAGTTTCACGTTTTTAGGGTGTTTCATTTATCCTCAGAACTTTATGGGGTAAATTTCAGTAGTGTTCTCATTTCATAAACAAGCTGAACTGGGTCTAAGAGAGGTTCAGTTACTTGCCCTGAGTCACAAAACCAGTGCTTGGCAGGACGAGTGTACAGGGGATGAGGACTGACTCCAGATCTGTCTGACTCTGTAGTCTGAACAAAGTGCAGTATGACCAGAGGAAAAACATGCAAATGTATACTTGGGGTTTGGGGGAAAGGCTTCTCAAGGGTGCTGACATTTGAGATGTGGTTCTCAAATTTCTTTTCAAGAAGATAGAAAGAGGGGGGATTTCAAGGACAGAATACTGCATGAGCCAAAATAAGGAGAAATGAAATGCATGATAGGTTCAGCAACAAGCTAGTGACTTGGTGGCTCTGTTGTGGATACATGGGGAGAGATGGGCAAGTCAGTCATCACAGGCTCACTTATTGTCATCAGACACATGTTGGTAGTCACTGAGGACTTACCATTTTAGACCTAAAGGAAACTAAGGATGGAAAAATAAATACCATACAGCACACAAAATAACATGCTAAGTAACAGAGTGCAGTGTAGCTTCAAGTAGTAATTAGCAGAGAAAATGAAACTAAGAGTTTTTTGATTAATGTAGTTTCATTGGTCCCTGCTGATAACTTCATTACCAATAACAAATGCAAATCCTTAAACTCAAAGCAGAGATGAGGAATCTTTACAAAAGAATAGAAAAAGTCATGGTGTTGATAATCATCAACTCATGTCAAGTGGTCATTAAAATTTAGTTCCTGAATGATTATTTCCCAGACATTTCAAGGATACTGCAAATTAGATTGCCAGTTTAAGCTACTTGTTTCCACATTCAACTCTCTTAATTAAAACAAACATAAAAATCTCTGGGGAAACATGAGCAAAGATTTCTTGACCCTGCTGAGTAATGCATATCCCAATTGCAAAGAAATTGGTTAAAATTTAAGTTTAAATGCCCATTATGAGTAAATCATACAAAGCAGCTCTCGAAAGTCCCACAGCAATTCTTCATATCATCAGTTTTGTGAACACACGAGTGAGGAACACAGACACTAGTGCAAGTGCCGGTCTGAAAATTACGGAGTTTTGAGTTATGGCCCAGGGCTGACCATTAACGGGTTTTAAAATGTCTCTAGCTTTAGTTTTCTGACCTCCAAAATAAGGAACAAGAAGAAAAATTCCTCTCCAACAATAACAGTCTATAATTTTATGATTATTCCTTGGAAGGAAATAAAAGACAATGTGAAACAGACAGGAACTGAACAAGGTATTAAGACAAACGAGTTCTGGCCCCTTCATTTCTGCATAACATGACTCCACATACTCCTTTTCTTCCCCCAGGTCTCAGTTTCCTGTAGTTATATGAATCAACATAGATGGCAAAATATATGAATATAATGATTCTTTACTGTTTTTTTTTTAAAGTATCAACATAACTTATTCAGTCAGTTGCAGACAGCAACTGACCAGATGCCCTGAAATTCAGCGGTAAAGTGGGACATTTAAGCATCCCCAGGGGGTTTGCGTGGGCTCACTGCTTCCTCTTCTAACAGCTGTTGCCACCGCTGACAGGTCAGGTAATACACACCACAGTGTGTGATGCAGCATTTTCTCCATAAGATGCACATACATTTCCCCCCACTTTTTGGGGGGAAAAAAGTGCATCTTATGGAGCGAAAAATATGGTAGTTCTTATTTGAGAATTTTTCCAGAAGGGGAAGTGGAAGAGAAAGGCATAAGGTAATATTTCAGATGGGCAAAAATAAGTTATCATTTCTTAATGTTCTGGTCCTGGATGGGCCCTTACTATATGCCCCTAGTTTCATTTGTCTTTTTCTGAGTTCTCTGTCTTGGACAGACATTGCAACTAACTTGTGCCTTGAAGAGACCTTTTCTCCTAGATTTCATATAGACAATTCCTTTACCCCTCTGTTTTAGTCAAGATAAGACTGGAATTTTCAAAAATAAAATTTCCTTAGAATATGAGTATATACACAACACAATGAAAACATCCCATAAAACATAGAAATAAATATATATAAATAGATTCATCATCTCAGAGTAACTAAAAACTATCCACTTACTGCCTTGATAATTAAACATATGGACCAACTTCCCCCATCAATTTGAAAATATTGTATTTAAAAAATTACAATAGCTTAAATATATGAAGAAATATTGGGAACAAGCAAAATGCATCCAAAACTATTGCTGTTGTGTGACTAGTTGTATCCATAGCTTACTTGCTAGAAACCATGAAAAGATGGTGCACAATAGGATTCAGGCATCTCAAAGGTACTCTCTGGAGTGGACTGGCAAGAAAACAGGTCAAAGCTCTCAGCCTGACTTTCAATGCCCCCTGTGGTCTGGTGTCTCCAATGTTTTTTCTGACTTTCTTCCTTGCAACATTGATTAAATACTTGCCTTTCTGTGAGCACATCTCCTCACTTCCAAAATTTTGCTCAGGCTGTTCTTTCACAATAATGTTCATCTAGTGGTCACTATATTTCACATGATTAAGTTGTGTTTATCCCTTGCAGTGCTGATATAAAGACTGCCTTCTGGATAAGCCTACCTGTCCTATACCTGACAGCAGAAATACTCTCTGCTTCTGAAATTTCACACCTTACTTTGTGTAATGTTTATTTACATGCTTTACCTTTTACTAAAAAGTAAACCCCTAAGACAGACTCCACAGCTGCTTCAGCTGTCAGATCCCTGGATAGCAACTCACCCAGAGCTTTAGACAATGGCCTTAATAAACATGAACCATGAACCATGAAACATGAAACAACACTGAGTGGGAGTGCAAAACATTTAGTCTGCTATGGACTAAGAACAGAAAGTAGGCAAGAAGAATATGTCACGATAATGCCTAGATTTCTGTCTGGCTTAATGGGATGAGTGGTGGTACCATTCATAGGACAGGGAGCAAAGAACTAATTTTCGGTGGGACAGCATTAGTTCAATTTAGGACATGTTGAATTTGCAGTATTTTTGAAATATTTGAAATTGAAGTAGAGACAGAAATCAAAAGGATGTTTATTATAAGAGCAGCTGAGATAACATTTTAGAAGTCCCATGTATTAAGTGAAAGGAGTAAATGTTCCAAAGGGTGAATAATTCTCACTGTGACATGGTCACAGCCATTAGAGAAAAAATTATCTTGCTTAGGAAATAGAAAGTAAAATGGAGCCGTGCATTGTATTGCACTAAAAGAACCTTATTATTACTCACTATTGATTTTTCTGCTTTCTCCTTTCATTTATTTTTGTAAAATCAAAATCCCATTCAAGGGAATTTCCATTACATAAAGTCCTACGCCTAACTAAAGAATTGGCAGCTTGAACCAGGCACTTTCAGCGTTGAATGGTTAGATAGTTTTTTAGTTTGTTTTTCATTTGCTAATCCTTTGAGAAATGTGTCTAAGTTGCTTTGTATCCTGGTTTGAAAGCCATATATGCTGCGACAAGTGGGTGATTGCAACAGCGCCACAAACGCAGACAGCATTTTTGGCCTAAGAGATACTATGTTTGAGTTACTGAATACTTACATAGGTTCCTTTTGCTTCTATAAAATTATATGCAAAATTAATGTAAATATATCAAAATTAACTACCACCAGCATATAGAGCATGTCAAATAAAATATTAAAGTTATGTTGCTTTATATATACAGCAAAAGAAATTTAAAGGATAACATGTTAGTAATATAACTACCACAAAAATAAATTTTAATTTGGAATTCGTCATCATTCAAGTGGGCTAGGTTTTCCCTTTATTTACAAGGAATGCAAATTGTAGCTTAAGTAATATTTTTAGGTAAATGTTGAAGATAGATAAAAGAAAGAATCTTAGGTACCTATTTGGATATTCCACATAATGGATATTCATTGTTTCAGCATCTCAAAATACCCTTCCTCTGCAGGGGCTGGGGAATGTGTGGAGGTCAGGTTCCCAGATGGTCGAGAGGAAGGACTCTGCCTCCCACACAGAAACTGGAAGTAAGGGAGAGCCGAGTGCTTCCCACTGCACTTTTCACCTGCAGTGTGGACCTGTGACCTGGGGAACCAGGTGGTCCTGTACCGAACTTAGAATGTTGAGGGAGTGACACCAAGCTCAAGGTCCGTTTATTGACTTCTTGAGGTGGTTGTAGCATTCAAGAAATCAGTGTTACTGCAGGAAGTGTTGTGGGTGGAGGGTGGGTGTCATTGGCAGTTCTTGAGGAAGGACATTTGAGGTCCCTGCTCCCATTGTCCCATGCCTAAATCCGGCTCCCTGCCTTCTCAGTTCTCACAGACACCCATTGTTTTCACTAAGTTGCTTTTCTTCTTAAGTAGTCTCATCTTGTTTTTACTCAGGAATGCTGAATAGTGCACCTTCATTACAGATGACTTTTATCCATTCCCATGAAATCTTTGAATATTTAAAAATACCAAAGAGAGGAATTGAGCTTTTCTTTTTAAATATTTTATTTAAAGTTCTCACTGATTCAGCCTGTACTCTAACATTGTCACTTTTAACACCTATTAGGAGTGTGTCATAGAAGCAGTGGCTGCATGTATATGTGTCTCAATTCCTCAGATTAGTTGAGGAAGTTACAAGAGTGACTTGTCATACTCAGGCCTTGACTTACATAGAAAGCTCTTGTATCCATTCAACAGTACTTTCCAGCAGTTTATGTACAATTTATAGCAGAACAGTCTTCTTTAAAACTGGATTGTGATTTTTTTTTAAAGTATCCTTCCAAGCACATATATCGATCCAATTACAGCAGTTACTATCAGGTACAAAAAATATCGCTTTGAGTTAGCTATATTGATTGAACAACATCAGATTTTAGATCAATTTTATCGATGTTGGGAACTGTGACAAATCAATTAATTTACATGATATTGAAGAGGACTGCTTCTCCCAAGGTGTTGGCACTGCTATACCAGAGCCTCCTTTCTTTTACTTCAGTAAGTCTCACACTTTGGAACTAGTGTAAAAATGCTGACAGAAGTAAAATCTTCCCTCCTCTTACGACCTGGGACTAAGATCTGTAGTTTAAAAAGCTCTGTGGGTTAATGATTCAAGCTCCACTCCTACCTTCTTCAAACATACACTTGTGAAAGATAAAAGAGGAATATTACAATGGACCTATCAGATACATAGTAGGTAAGAGGGCAGAAATGACAGGCTGACTTGAAGTCCAGGACAAGAAATAGGCAGAAGAGGTCTGGAAGGTAAAGGAACTAAAACAGGCCGCTGCACAATATAGGCCCAGATCTAGACTCGGTGGAGAGAATGGAGCTGAATGTGTTTGAGGGGAGGGGAAGGGAAGATGAGGGGAACAAAGGTGTATCTTGCCTGGAAAAGAGGATTGAAAAAATTCTGCACCTTGTCCCTTTCATGGAATTAGGTGCTTGAGATTCCAGGATGGAGCACACACATGGGGTCTACTTCATACTGGATTGGTGACATCATATTTAATATCCTCAAAGTCATGATAGATGGAAAGGCTTTGGTCTAGGAGCCACCTGAAGCCACATTATGGCAAAGGCAAAGTCTCCAAAACAGGAGGAAAAAATGCCAAAAGAAAGGAAAATCAAAACAACACCCCATTCAAGATGAGAGAGGAAACTAAAATTCTAAACCACAGAAGGAAACCAAATATTAAGAAAATGAACTCACTAACCAGGGTAATTCACACTTACTGAAATGCAAATGAAAAATGACTGTTAAATAGTGTAAGATCAAAGAGTAAAAAGGAAAGAGTTATATTCACAAGAAAGAAATTAGCCATATATGAATAGCCAGATATTTCTAAAGAGTCAGATATGAATGAACAATAAATGGTTAAAATAAAATAGTAATAAAATTTAGAAATGAGAAACACAAATGTTAATAGAGGTATCAGGGGAAAAATCAGTATACAGAATAACATTTAGACTAGGCTCAGTCTAAGAGAGAATTAGTGAACTGGAAAACAATTCTGAAGAAGTCATCCAGAATGCAGCAGAGATTGATAAATGGATGACAACATGAAAAAGAAATTATAAGACATATAAGGTAAAGTAGGATGTTCTAATATCTATCTCTTAGGAGTAAAAAGAAATCAAAAAGGATAGAAGGGTAAAATTTTAAGAAAAAATGACTGAAAAATTTCCAAGGTTTGTGTAAAATGTGAGTTTTCATACACAAGCATATTGAGTTCTTAGCTGGATAAACTAGAATAAATTTTGTGACTCAGAAACACGAGCACTGAGCCAAACACAGTGCCCAATATATAGCAATTTTCAATGTATTTTTATCACTATAATTTATAGCATCAGGCATACAATCCAAAGAAAATGCATCCCCCCAGAACAGACGGAAGTTTCGTTTGCCATCCTCCAGGATAGTAAAGGTAATGTTTGCTTCAGGGATAAGTTTGGACAGAATTGCTAATGACCCCTTTAAAAGATTAGTTTCCTCTGGCCAAGATGAAGGTCTAGGCAGATATGCTGGGTCTCCCTCCACAACTAAGAAGGAATACAACTATCTCAAAACTAGAGACAGTCAGAAATTCAAGAAAATCAAGCTGCATGGAAGTCCAACAAACAAAGATATAAAGAAGAAATACTCATTCAGATAGGTAGGAGGGGCAGAGCCAGGGTGGAGAGGACACAGTGTGGTGGTGGCAGCAGCGGTGGCAGTGGCAGGCTGGCAGAAAGTGCAGTCACATGTTTTAAAAGTCAGAATGGACACCTGGGGAGCACTCGCAGCACTAGACCAGACCACGCAGCTCACGGTCCTAGTGCCGGGGAACATAAAGCCTCATTGCTTCTGACTGTGCAAACCAGTGGGGTTTGGGGCAGAGGAAGAAACTGCCAGTCTCTCAGCAGAGTCCACTTGTTTAAAGGACCCCCATGGTCCTAGAACGTCCACAGACTCACCCACTCTGGGAATGACAGCCAGAGCAACAACTACAGAGGCTCCAGTCCCATACAAAGTGGGAGAACTGCCTGGAAAAGGGGCAAGTGCTGAGCAAGCAACATTGTTCCCTCTCAGACGCCTTCCCCACATACAGCACCACAATGTGGTGAAACAGGTCGCCCTGTACTGAGGAGAAAACCTAAGGCTCCACTCCTTATGCTATAACAGGAGTGACAGCTCTACCTAAGACACAGAGGCAAACAAACACAGGAGCCTGTCAAGATGAGGAAACAGAGAAGTATGGCCCAAAAGGGGGAATGGATCAAGGTTCCAGTGAGAAAACTAAGTGACCAAGGAGATGCCAACCTAACTGATGCAGAATTCCAAACACTGGTGGTAAAGATGCTCACAGGCTTGACAGATGTGCTTAAGTATGACAAATGCATAAGGAAAGAAGTGAAGGCTATGCTAAATAAAACGAAGGTAAAATCCACACAAAACCAATGGCGAAGAGAAGAAAACTGGGCTTCAAATCGATGATTTGGAACATAAGGGAGAAAAAATCAGTCAACCAGTGCAGAATGAGGAAGCAAGAATTGAAAAAAATGAGGAGAGGCTTGGGAACCTATGGAACAACTTTAAACATGCCTATATTCAAATCATGGGGGTGCCAGAAGGAGAAGAGGAAGAGCAAGAAACTGAAAACTTATGTGAAAAAATAATGGAGGAAAACATCCCAAATTTTGTGAAGGAAATAGACATACAAGTCCAGGAAGCATGGAGCGTCCTGGGCAAGCTGGACCCAGAGGGGACCTCACCAGGATGCATCATGATTAAAACGCCAACGGTGAAAGATAGAGAGTATCCTAAAAGCAGCAAGAGAGAAGCTAAGAGTTGCCTACAAAGGGGTGCCTATAAGACTATCAGCTGATTTTTCAAAAGAAACTTTGCAGGCAAGAAGGGACTGGCAAGAAGTATTCAAGGTGATGAAAAACAAGGACTTACAACCAGGATTATTCTATCCAGCAAAACTATCATTTGGAATGGAAGGGCAGATGAAGTGCTTCCCAGACAAGGTGAAGCTAAAGGAGTTCATCATCACCAAGTCATTATTATATGAAAAGTCAAAGGGACTTCCTTAAGAAAAAGAAGATCAAAATTATGAACATTAAAATGAAAACAAATTCACAACTATCAACAACTGAATCTAAAAAATAACAAATCCAACTAAGCAAACCAGAATAGGAACAGAATCATAGATATGGGGATCATTTGGAGGGTTATCAGCTGGGAGGGGGAAGGGGGAGAAATGGGGAAATGATGCAGGGACTAGGAAGCATAATTGGTTGGTACAAAATAGAATAATATAGGAAATGGTGAAGCCAAAGAACTTACATGCATGACCTGTGGACATGAACTAAGGGGGTCAGGATTGCTGGAGGGAAGGGGGGAGCAAAGGGGGAAAAATTGAAACTATTGTAACAACATAATCAATAAAATACACTTTAAAAAAAAGATTAGTTTCCTAAGCTTAGAATTTGCAACTGTGAGGCAAACCTATTGTGTATAGAATACTTCCTTAGGTCATCAATCCCAGGACTTGTGTAAGTAGCAAGGACAATAAACACGAACATAAAACTTATGCTGCTGACTATGAGTAATAAAGTCCTTTGTCCATGATCCATGAGTCTTGGGTCTTCTGCAAGCCTTCATGAAACTTGCAATTAAACTTACTAGCTTGCAAGTAGGGTAAAATCTCAGATCACTCATAGTTGTTGACATTGAACACTCTACAATGTTGGTAAACTTCCATTTCTGTTTTATTTTTTTGTTTGCTTGTTGTTTGTCTGTTTTGAGAAGGATGGGATTGTGGCAGACTATGAACCTGTATTCACACAAAGATAAAAAGATGGGCATCTATGAGCCCAAGACCACCTTCATGCCTGCTTCTTCCTTTTTGACATTCTACTCATAACTTTCATTTTTCCTCATTACAGGTATATTAGTTGTGTCTCTCTATAAAAGTTACAAACTCACACAGGCAAGGATTAATGTTTCCCAAGATCATCCACAATTGTAAGGTCATTTACACTCATGTGAATAAAGCATGGGCTTTGGGATTAGGATTTAAATTCGTGCTAAATCATTCATTACTTTTACAGCCACATACAAATTAATGAGTCTCTTCAAACCTTAGTTTGGAAAAAACCAAATCCTGACCAGTGTGGCTCAGTTGGTTGGGCATTATTCTGCAAAGCAAAAGGATGCCAGTTTGATTTTTGGTCAGGGCACCTCCTGGGTTGCCGTTCGGTCCCCAGAGGTGCATAGGAAAGGCAACCAGTCATAGATGTTTCTCTATCTCTCATTGTCCCTCTCTTCTCTTCCTTCCCTTCTCTCTAAACACAAAAACAAAAACAAAACAAAGCAAAAATTTCAGTTTTTCTCAGCTGTGAAAATGGGGTATCATAAAAACATTTTCCTCAGGGTTGCTGTAAAGGTGCACGAGGTAAAGTCCTCATACAATGTCCAGCACATTGTAAGAATAAAGGAAATAGGAATTAAATGTGTAAAACTTCAACAGGACTTCAAATAGAATTGTCTTTTAAGTTATGTCCTATTTTTTACCCACTTATCCCAAGTCCCTAAATAGTGATATGCCCCTGAGATGAAACTAATAAGATTCTCAAGAATGAATTTAAATTACAAAATAGTATTCTTAGACTTAACGGCACCAGCTATAATAATTTATCTTAGGGATATAATATGAGATCCGTGTACAGTTCTTTCATTATGGTGTTACTTATTAGAATAAAAACAACTAGTAACAACCCAAATGTCCAATAATAAAGGATTATTTAAATCAGTCACTGAATAGTCATGGAAGAGAATGTTGTTCAGGAATTTAAAAATTTGTGGTAGAAGGATATTTAATGATATTTAGTGAAAGAAGTCAGTCCCTAAAACACATAAAAATATTATTCCAATTTTGTTTTGAAATGTATTTCTATTCATAAGATACTAGGTTAAAAATTAAAATGTTATGCTTGATTGATTTTTGTTCTATACTTCTCCCTAGCCTCTAAATTTCCTAAACACATATAGTATCTATAATAAGTAAAAAACACAGTCAGTATCATAAATACATAGATTATTAAAAATACAAAAAGGAAGTATAAAGATATTAAAATTAGTTTTGACTATAATTCAACCAGGGAAAATTATACCAACAAATATTAGTATCAAAAGTCTTTTAAATCTCATGTTCCTTTTTAAATTTCAATCTAAGATATCTTACTTTACAAAGGGGCAGAAAATACATGAGAATATATGCCAATATTAATCACCTATTGAAGTTCACATTCTTTATTCTCATGAAGTTTTAAAAAATGTAGCTGGTAACTTTACCAATTTCTTTATTCAACTCAACATGTGACAATCACTTTTCATGTACAGTAAGTGTTCCTTATCTTTAAATAACAATCAGGAAATTTAAATGAGTTCTTTTCTCATCTTAACAACTACTTCATTATAAAATTGTTCACATTTTAGATGATCCTTGGGCTTTTGAAATCAAGATATTATTTGATTACCTGGCCTTTTCTGTGCCTCCCATGCACTGATAAATGTCAATGAATTCCATGAGTTGTTTTTGCAACATCACATCTTTGCCCTCAATTTGAGTAATGAATTTATGCTGTAGAAGATCTGACACTGTTGGACGTTTTTCATAATCTTTAGTCAAGCACCTGCACTGGCAAAAAAGAACATGCAATTATTAGATAAGTTAGATAAATTGGAATTCGAATTCTTAAAAACTACTCTAACATAAGAGAACAATGCTCCTCATAATTGCTCAGCCCAGGAATCATCTCAAAAAATGTTAAATTGCAATATGATGAAATGAGTGTTTGTGAAAGTGCACACGTCTGTGATTATGCTGTAGCGCTACCAACTTCCATCGAAATACTACTCCCGAGTCCCCCAGAAAGCAGTACTGCATAGTGATAATTAAACTTAGTCTCCACTGCAAAGTCTCCTTTACACGTCAGCAGCTAAAAATAAACAACAATTAATTCATTACAGTTTTAATGCTTATCTAAAATTAAAACAAACTTTTCAGTTTCCCTTCACTAATGCTTTTAAAGGCTTTTCAATTGATCTAGTTCCTTCTATGTGATAAAACCCCTAACCCATTTGAGAAGGCTAATGGATCTAGGATCTTTTCAATTCCATATCAGTAAATGTATGTGTGGTCACACTTCTTGAGAGGTTCAACCAGAGCAGTCACAAGAAAGGAGGAGGGGAGCGAGAGCACCTGAAGTAACATCACAGGTGGAGCATTTGAACAAATTTAGGATGTTCAATCAGCTACGGTATCTATCTTCAAATATTAGGAAGAGGGAATAGACATTTCTCAGTGACCACAAGGGACCAAAGGAAAAAACAAAACAAAACAAAACCCCTAATATGGATTGGTGGAATTAAGAGAGGAACAGACCCGGGCTGGTTAGCATTGTTGGTTAGTGTATCATCCCAATATGCCAAGGTTGTGGGTTTGATTTGCAGACAGGGCACATACAGGGATGTATAAATAAATGGAACAATAAATGTTTCTCTCTCTCTCTGAAATCAACGAGTAAATTTTTTTTAAAAAGAGAGAAATATGTTTCAGGTCAGTATAAGGAAGAACTTCAAAGTGAGGTTTCCTGCAGATAGACTGGGCTGCATTGCAAAGTATGACTATTTTCATTAGCGGTGTTTGCTGATTTGATGACCACTCAGTGGGTATGTCTGAGAAAAACTTACACTTTGAATATAAGTTTGGGATATATAAATTTAAAATATCCTTCCAACCCTGAGATTCTGAGGATCCACGGTTATGAGAATACTTGTCAGAATTGGGCTGTTTTGGGGGGGCATAGAAAAAGAAAAAAAAAAGGAACCTATGCCTTGACGTGAGGAGTGTCATTTCTTATCTGTATTGTCAATCCTCCTGAAATCGTAATAAGGCAATTAATTTTATTGGGCTTAACCAAAAAGATATTTCCCAAGTATGCTGCAACATGCTAAGGAATAAGGATGATGATGTCTGAACATAAAAACAAGAGTTCTTAGTTTTCATTTAGTTTAACAGAATGTCAGTTTCTGCCACCTGCAGTACTTGTATGTGTGTATTGAGTTCAGTCACATATACAATTATTTTATTCAAGTAAAACTGCATCAAATATCTGATGTGTACAGTTGCTTTGCTAAGACACTGGAGTATAGCAACAAGTAAGACACATTCAGTGCCCTGCGGTTGCTTACTGTCTAATTAGGGAGAAAGACCTCTAAGAAGGTAGCCAAATAAAAGGGGCGATGTTACTAGAGGAAGGCAAACAAAGTACAATAACACACAGAACACAATACTAACTGCCTGGAGGAAATCAGTAAGTGTTTCTCAGAGGTGAAATTGTGTGAAACATGCCAATGTCACCAGGTTCCATGGAGAATCTGCATGGAAGGATCTGCAAACGTGGAGTATAATTATGAATTAAGGGGAGCCCTTCAAAGTTACCAAAGATTTTTCTAAGAAATATGTGAAATTCTATTTCAGTTCATTAAATATTTTCTAGCGCATAATACATAGTCAGTAATGACTGGTTAAGTGAAAACTAAGAATAAAAAGGTTATCAATACTTTTTGGGTTTTCACAATCCTTAAATCTATGCCCCTTGTCTCTGCCTTTTCTACATTTTCTGAGTGGAGTTTGACACCAAATCTTAATAACCCCTTTCTTCCACTTACAACCTGGGCTCATCCTATACCCTTTTCTTTAAAAAAGTTATAATATAGATTGTGAAAAAAAAAACATGGACCATGGGAGCAGGGGTGGGGTGGGCTGGGCAGAGGAGGGCAAAGCGGGAAAATTGGGACAATTGTAATAGAGTAACAATAAAAAAAGAATATTGGAAACATTCATAATGCCTAAAAATAAGAAGTGGTTAAGTAAAAAATAATAAAAGTCTGTGGGACAGATGTTTAGAAGGGACTAGAGTCATAGCTTCTGGAATTGCCAAGGCACTGCACTTGAGCTAAATAACCATGAAATTAAAAATGCTCACTGAATTTCAAATGTATAAGCAATTTATCTATATGATTATGTGATTCACCAACTGCAATAAGTATTCCCTGACTGTGATGAGAACTAATGATGAATATAAAAAAAGGGTTGAATAACAGACTAAATAGGTGGTGGGTGAACAGGTGGGGGAAGCCGAGGGTGTAGCTGCTAAAGGCAGGCGGATAGAAGAATGTGTTACTGAATGATGAAAAGTCCGCATAAGCTTCACTACCAATAAGTGAATAAACAGGACCCTAAGATCATTTTCTGAACAACAACGAATTCACTAAACATCCATGAGAACCAACAAATGCTTGTTTTGAACAATATAATGGAAACCTCTGGGGCTATTAACAGATGGAAAGTAAGGAAGAGATTCAGAAGGATAAAAGAATTGTTCTAAAAGGCAAATTTCTAAGTTAGCAGGATGATATTTCTTCGGTTGTTTTTTAAAAAAAAGACTCTCTTGTTACTCACTTGCTAATGAAATCATTGAATTCTGCTGACCAGACCTCAGGCTGCCTTAGTTTGGGGGGTGGATTCCTAGAAAAAAAAGAATCAAGGTTGGATTGTATATATGGGTTAGTCAGTGCAAAACCAGACAGACTAATCCAGTACTGCCCTCATAGGTCCCACTAGATAAAATCAAGCATTGCCAATATTTCCCAATTCAAAGGCAGATAATGAGTTATTAATCATTCTTTATATAAAATGACAGGTTTCTTGTTTCTCTGAAAGCATTTAATAGATGACCCAATTTTCTAACTGAAAATTTTTTTCTTTTAAAGAATCTTCTTGCTTTTACCTGAGAGCCCTTGGGGAAAACATCAATACTTAGCAGAATAGAGAAATGGAGTACTAGGAAAAAGATTTTTTGCTTTGAGTCCTGCAGAAGTCTCTGAGGGACGTGTAGGGTACACAGAGGTGACCTGAGCAGAGGTGCTCAGAGGACAGAGGGAACTGCAGCAGAGCAGGCCATAGGACAATGCAGACACTGCCTTCCCTAGCTGTTCTGTTACTGAATACATGGCTGGAAATAAGGTTACAAAAGCAAACAACTGAAAAATATAAAGCTCTGAATGCCACTTAAAAGATTTTGTTATTAATTTCTTTCATTTTTTAAGCTGAACAAATCTTTTCTTCTTCGACATGTTTATGAATACAAAAGAACATCATTTGAAAATGATGCTGAGCTAACTCTGTAATCAAGCAGCATTGATAACCATGATAGTTGAATTTGCTGAAGTACTGCTTTATGTTAACTCTAACAGTTCTGTTTTCATTAGTAGAATGAAACATTTTGTGTTCAGTCCTACATTACTTCTTAAATAGCTTATAATGAAATTAATGTACAGTTCGTTCAGGCTCATTAAAGAAAAGTGCAGCTACTTATCTACCCTAGGTGCCCCCTAAAGCTCCTTTTACAATCTTCAGGACCACTTGAAGACTGCTGATTCACACATTAAAAGAAATAATTCTTTCCTTTGATAATCTTGCTCTGTTTCACGTTTTCCTGAAAAACTCCTTTCTCAGAGATATATTGGCTTGCTCTGAGGAAAACAGTTTTGATGATTTTAGAGCACTCAGGACTGGATAGCTTTTCAGATCTCCTTTTCATATTTGTCTCTACAGTCAATAGGAATTCTTAGAATTCAATTTTAGAGATATCCTGGTGGTAAAAGAAGTAAGAAATAACTAAGATGATGTAGTTTCCAGAAGTGCCTTGCTCACAGGGACAACATACATCAATGGTGTTATTACTCCTCCATTCAGCATTGTCACCAAAAGTGATAGCATTGGGCTAACTGTGGTCATTTAAACCATAATTAAAATGGTTTGGGAAATACAGTGCTTCATTATACATACTGAATGATAGTAGGAGTTTGCAAATACAGATACTTTCCTGTCTTCCTCTAATTTAATGAAATGTCTTAGACATGGTATAGAGCAGGTTTTCTGTTCTTATTTGTAATGTTTCCCCACTTACCAATAAGCAGTATATTTCACAAACAATGAGACCTAAGAGATACATTGATATTGTTACGTATTATAATTCAGAACCTATAACTAGGACAGGAAATTCAAAAGTAAAATTACGAACAATGTCAAATGGTCTTATACTAATTTAATTACATGCCAAATATTCCAAATGGATCCATTTGGAAATGAATATAAAATGTTGGTATTAATTATTAGGACTGGAAAACTACCCCTGGTGTTTCATAATATGATTCTATGTTCTATAGGTGTTGGAATCATAGGATTTAATGGAGAATGTGGTAACAAGCTGTAACATACCACCTGCCACTTTGCCCTGGACACCTGTCACCACAGGCCCTCTACGTGCATTCTATTATAATTAAGGCATCAGGCAAAATCCTGAAGAGTCTTCAGAAGATAACACATCTATAATAAAAACAGTCAGTCTTTTCATGTCAGTTTTTTGAACTATCTAGGAACTAACCAGAAACATAAAATAGTAACAGAGAAAGCGGGGGAAAGTTTGTCAATACTATACACACTGAAGGGAAGGGGTCTATATAGATATAGGAATGTGCTTTCATGGCTCCAAAGAGATTATTCTTCCAGGTGTTCTGTTTTATGTTAACATGTTCAAAACATTAACATATTTTAAATAATTATTTTTTATCAATAAATTTTATTTATAATTTTTATAATTTTATTTTAAAGTTCTAAACAAAGAGAAGTAAAAATTACTAGATTGACAAAGTGAAGCAAAGCAAATCACTGTTACATTGCCCATGGACCAGGGTGCTGCACTAAGTTGGGAGTGGATAAGGACTGGAGAAACTGCTATTTTCTGAGATCAAATCCTTGTAAAAGAATAAAGACATACTATGTATCAAAAGGAAGTTCTTCTACTTAAGACTAAGGAAATGAAACTATTGAAAAATTGCAGTATGTTGGAAGAAGTACAATGATATTCCAGGCCACTCTGCCCCCAACTGGCTGAAATATATCTGAACCCTCCCATGATGAGGGTGATGAGCACTGAGTGTGCGGAGGGGGGAAACTGGGCTTCAGACACTGGGCCAAGTGTTAGAATCTGCTGACCTTGGTATTTTGAAGAGTGCGCGCATGGGATGCAGGTCGGCCAGTGGAGGGTCTCCATCCCCTAGCTCGATAGCCGTGATCCCCAGGGACCACGTGTCACATCTGGAATCATATGTGGTATCCAACTGCTGCTCACATGCAATCACCTAGTAGAAAATGGAAAAAAACAAAGTGAAGTTTGTGACTTTTAACAAACATATAGCGCCCTGGCTGGTGTGACTCAGTTAGTTGGAATGTCATCCACATGGGTTTGATTCCCAGTCAGGGCACGTACCTAGGTTGTGTGTTCAGTCACCACGAGAAGCTACCATTCAATGTTTCTCTCTCAGATTGATATTTCTCTCCCTCCTCTCCCCTCTCTCTGAAATCAGTAAGTACATCTTTGGGTGAAGATTTTTAAAAAATCATGTGTAAATGTTCAAGCTGATGAAGTTTGATAGCTATAAGTAAAGGCAGAAATTTGGGAAAGTAAAAGCTCAAATTGTTATCAGTAGTAGTTGTTTCATTCTGAGAGCAGAGACTACCTCAGCAAAGACAGGTTTGTTGACATAAGGGAATATACCTATGAAAAGAAATATTTTTGAAAATTTCAAACAGAAAGGGCAAAGAAACTGTGTCCCTAATGCAGAGATGGGATCAAATGCACAGCTCAAGATTGTGCAATCAGTTACTCCATAAACATTTGATGAGTAAATGAAGTCATTCATTTTGGCAAGATAAAGGACATATCTTAGTGAATTAAAAATGAAGGAAGTAAAGAAAAATATGCTTGAGAGCAGTCTAATTAAATGGCCTTGATCTTTCCTAGCAACTAGAAGGCAAGGGTACCTAAGGGAGGAATGAGACAAGTTTGAAGGCACGCAATAAGTTTTATGCCATTAATAAAAGAAAAATATATCGAATAAAAATAAAGTGTTAAAAATTTATCAACACTTATTTGGGAGCACACTAACCTGTAAAACTACAGCCATGTTTTCAAAAATTTCACTAATCGAAGGATATAATAGAAAAACAAGAGAAAATGGGATATTTTGCAATATCATAAAATAGTATTAATGGAAGAATTACTAAATAATTATTTCAGAATTTATTTCTAAATATGCAAATATAAACACAGATGGACTGCAAATAATGATTATAACATCAATGATCACAAAAAGAAAATTCAACTATATTTTTAAAAACTATGTTTTTGTTTTACATTTAAAAATTTATTCACATTTTGTGAATTTCAACCCATAAGACAAATAAAAAAATGATTTGGGGATGATGGCAGATTAGAGTTTTATCACTTGACTACAGTACTATAAAATGATACATAAAGAAAATGAAATCTAAGGCCCTGTCTTGTACAATATTTCATCTTTATTTAGTATCAGGCTTAACACATTAAACTCCAGAAACCCTGGAGTTTACCTGGCCACATTTATACACATGCCATCTAGGAAGGGTGACTCCTTCATAAATATATCTTTATTTATAACTGATACTAATAGCAAGTACAGAAATGGTTTAAATATAAACATATGGGTATGATTAAAAAATAAAAGGAAGGCAATAATAAATACAACATGTAGGACAAGAGTTACTCCAAGAAGGAGACAAGAAGATGGGATAGAGAAAGAACATAAAACCAAATGTAGGCTATTGGGTTGGGTAGTGAATTCATGGGCAAGTAGACAAGAGGCCATGAGTAAATCCAATTTTTAGAACCCGAAGGCCAAAAATACATAGATAAATAAATTATGTGTGTGTGTGTGTGTGTGTGTGTGTGTGCATATCTATCTGTCTAGACAGAGAGAGAATATTTAGCTTCACAACTTAGAGTCAATATGATGATGGGGACATCGTCTTACACAGTGCTTCCCAACTTTTCCTAAAAATATATTTTTAAGGTCACAGGAGAGTGAATTGTTAAAATCAGAGAGCATAGCCTGAAATACTGGGAGCAAGCCTAAGAGTCACAAGTTTAAAAATTTGTGACAATATAAAATGTAATATTACTCGGCCATAAAAAGAATGAAATCTTACCATTTGTGATAATATGGATGCACCTAGTGGGTATTATGCTAAGTGAAATATGTCAGTCAGAGAAGGAAAAATACCATATTATTTCACTTTTATATGGAATCTAAAGAATAAAATAAACAAATAATCAAAAACAGAAACAGACTCATAAATACAGAGAACAGACTGAAGGTCTCCAGAGAAGATGGGGGTTAGCGGATGGGGTAAAAAAAGATGAAGAAATTGAGAAGTACAGATTGGTAGTTATAAAAGACTCACAGGGATCTAAAGTACAGCATAGAGAACATAGTCAATAATATTGTAATAAACATGTATGGCACTAGGTGGGCACTGGAAATATTGGGGGGAAACATTTTATAAAGTATATGATTGTCTAACCTCTATGCTATACCTGAAACTAATACAAAATAATATTGAGTGTAAACTATAAATGAAAAATAAAAAATTAAAAATATAAAGATTTTATGTGACAAATATTAATAGACGTATTGCTCATAATAACCAAAAAGTGGAAACAACCCAAATGCACATCAACTGGCAATCAATAAACAAAATGTGGTATGTATATACATACAATGGAATATTAGTCAGCCATTAAAAGAAATTTTGATATATGCTACAACATGGATGAATACTGAAAGAAGCTAGATACAGAAGCCACATATTGTATGATTCCACTTATATGAAATGTCCTGAACAGACAAATCTACAGAGAGAAAACAGATTGGCACTTTGCCTAGTTTAGAAGAGTTTGGGAGGTGATGGGAAGTGAATGTTAATAAGTATGGGACTTCTTTTAGGGGAAATAAAATGTTCTTAAATTAATTGTGAAGATGATTGTACAACCCTGCAAATATATACTGAAAATAATTAAATTGTGCATGTTAAATGAGTTGTATGTGAATTATATCTCTATAAAGCTGTTCAAAAATAAAACTACATTCATATGAATTTTTCTATTGTATGTGTTTACCTGACTTAGCGTAGTGATGTTTTTGCCCCACCAGTATTTCTTTCTTAGGAATTGTTAGTTTATGGCTTCACACAAGTGGTCCAGGACTACCTCTCCACAGGCTTAGGTGAATTTATGCCCTAATTCTCCAGAGACATTCTTAGTTTATGCTTGCTTTCCTAGAGTCATTATAAATAGCATTTCCTTTCACTCTCCAAAGTATCCTGGCTTACACAATATATTATGTAGTCACCTAAGAAAGGGAAGGGTCTAGTCTAGGAACTAGTATGAATGACCCATGGACATGGACAACAGAATGGGGATTGAATTGGGAAGGGTAGCAGGAGCAATGGGGGAAAATGGTACAACTGTAATAGAAAAAACAATTAAAAAAGAAGTGTAAATTTTAATTATTAACTCATTTAATACTTTGGTAAATTTTAGATAGATCAAAATATTTACTTTGACTCAGTGTGGCTCCAAAATCTATTAAGCAAAATCGCTTTTACTAAATGGTAAATGTAAACATATAATAATGACTTTGTTACTATAAACTAACATATAAAAAATAAAGCTAGACTATAATTATTAATATTGCTTATATGATAATATGATTATCTATTATAGTTTTATATCCAATATTATCAATATATGTGAATAAGATGTAATGTTTAGTATTATAGCTATATTTTATTAACTTCTGTTTCAAATTTTTCCATAAGCTTTAAAAACTATCAATATATCAGAACAAACTGTAAAAAAAACTTGAGATAGTCTTATTCTATTTTGTTTTTGCTTATATGAGTACACTTTATTTTTATTCTAAGATGAATCCTCTTAAAAGTTTTTAAATCCACTGGAGTTTTTAAAAGTTTCTTAAGATAATTTATCCTTTCTCCATATTTTATTATTACACTTACACTTTAACTTTTTTTGGTAAGTAATAGTTAAGTTAGTGTTAAAATAGAAACAGTACAGCAGGATTTAATCCTCAAACAAATTTAATTATAAGATTTTTGCAATATTAATGTAGAATTTGAATTACTCCTCCTCCCTTCACCCCTTAGAAAATTGTAGATAAATAGCAGAGCTTTCCCAAAGGTTGCAGAGAGAGTTTTTAAACATGAGTGTTCTTTTCTGATAAACATAATTAAAAAGACTAACGGCATTAACAGTGACTGTGGAGAGAAGATGTGACTGTAGAACACTCTTTTCCTTAACTATTTTGGTAGTTTCTCTACATCCCAACTGTAATAGTGACAAGAATATACTAAAGCTAACAGTTCCCAAGCAGAGACTTACTATGGAAATTGTTATATAGGTTGATGTACCTGAATCTGATCTTAAACAATGGCTAGGGTTTTTCATAATATTTCTAAAATAATTTAAAACCAGAATCTAAATATTATTTATAGTGATACATGCTAAGCAATTAAAAACAAATTTAATGAAATTAAGACTGCAAGCAGTTTCTCCTGATTCATTCATTCATTCATTCAATGCTTCATTCACTCATCTATTCATTCAGTTGATTTATTGGGCACCTCCCATGTTCTTCCTCACACATGCAAAAACCTCACATAAAAATAACAACTAACAGTTTCTTCTATAATAGTAATATTTCAAAACACATATGGAGATAGAGCACCCATTAAAAGGAGTGTCAGAAAGGATCAAATATTACATTTGTCTCCCTAAAACTCTATCTGACCTCAGGAGCCATCCAAAATGGTGTTCCTACGGAAGTGTTCCGACGGTGCCAGGTGCTGGTCAGCTGTGCAGACACACCTGGAAGAAAGAGACAAAACTTACTTCTTGCATTAATTTTTCATGCAAAGAGATTCCAACTGCAATAAGCTTGCTTACAAACTAATATTAAAATTCCGTTTCCTTAAGCTGGCACTGGACTTGAACTTCATGTTAAAGAATCCTAAGTCAAGATTTCTGCATAGCTAAAATACAGACTGGTCCTCCTGTTTTCTATTTCTCATATCCATCCTTTGTATCCTTAAAGCTCCATTTCAAGTTTAGGTCCCCCATGTTGACTTTTAATCTGCTTTTGTTCATACTAACCTCTATTTCTTTTGACCTTCTACATTTTTAACTAATTGTCTGTATTGTGTATTTCAGCATGTAATTGTTATTTGAATGGTATGCTTCCTATCCTCCTCCCTCCCTCTGCTCACTATCAAAGTCTGGTGAATCTGACAATATTTTATGGTGGTATTCACAAAGTGAGTGACTGGAAGTTTCAAGTTAACATCTATTTAAAGCAACACCATTAATAGAATCCATTCTTTTCCTTTAGAGAGAACATAGAGCAAAGGACTACAATCAAATATTTCAAACATTTCATCCCATTAATTTCACCTGGTTAGATATAACCCTAACTGGCCCTTAAGAAAGTTAGGAGGAAAGTCTCTGTCCTCGCATTTTACACTTGTGCCCTTCACACAGGGGTCTGGCTACTTCCCTCTGGTGGTTCAGTGCTATCTTCCTTGACTTGCTCTGGACTTGATGGGTTATACCCAAATCATGGGCTTTAACTCCCTGATTGCCCTGTTTTGAAAAGTACCTCCCTGGTGCCGCATTTGTTTTAGGCTCTGGATGTTTATCTGACAAGCCAAGTAGAACAAGGCACAAATAGAAATTTAAAATTGGATATATTTGATTCCTCTAGATGGCATTTGACATTTACCATGAAATTCAACCAAATGGGCATTTCACTAGTGGAAATATACTTGAGCAGAGGGTCAGGTACTAGTATGTTTTGGTTCCACATTAATTGCATCCCTTAATGACCTACTCCATCTATGTATAAATCCTGTCCTAAACAGAATCTTTATCTATGACCTTCAAATTTTGCCCTTAACAAAGATTATTTAACAGGAAAAAATATCTTCACTAAATCCTTTTTTTTCAAATTCAAAGAAGATTTCCTAAATGTGTGCTTGAGGATTCATCCTTAAATATTTTTTAACAGACTATTTGATGAAAGTGAATCAATATTTAATATCACATTTCTCCAAAAGACATCTTCTACCTCTACCTCTACTTCAGGCCTTCTACCTTCCAGAAAAAATTAAATTTAAATCTAAACATTTGATCTTGTCTTCTTTTATTAACTAAAGGCAAAAGTAATTAAGCTTGACTTTCACAGCAGTATTAGTATATAGTAATTTATTTATGTACTTGGAAAAATATACAGATTTTAAGAGCAATTTAATTTAAAATTGATTCTAAATTTGCTAAAGTTTAAGGGTTTCTAAATATTTATGAAAAAAGTTTAAATTATATTTGACTCTTGGTGGACATTTTTGTTTCAATTTTATAGAGAAAGTTTAAGGATTCAAATGTCAAGTAACTGAAATGGAAAAGGAAAGGAAAAAACCACAATAAAATAAAAAATCAGAAGTATTGTTTCTGGCAGAAAAGTGACATTTTAGACTAATCATCTGATACACATTTTCTCTTTCTGGGTATGAAAATTATGTCATATTTGGCATTTTTCAGTAGGTACTCATGTCTTGGCATCTGAATTTATAAACATTGATAGTAGGAAATATTTCACAGTAAATATTTATGAAAGGATGTTGAGAAAAGGTTTTCGGGGGTGGGGCATGTGACTCCTGGGCAGGTAGAACATCCAGATTCTCTTCCTTAGAAAAGTGGATTTTGAGTGGAGACACTGAGGGAGAGAGATAACTAGAGCTGAGACAACCAATGGCAGGGCCCTAAGGATTAACACAGGTGATGCTGCACCTGAAGTCTGAGGCTGCCATAGCTCTCTTCTTAGGAGGCTGGATGGCCCAGCTTCTCCCTTGACTTTGTAAGCCAGCATTGTTGTTTTCAGTTCTTGCCTCAGTTGGTCAGTTAGTTTCTGTTGCTTACAACCAATGAAGCCTGATTAATACAAGACCCTAATGATTTTACACATGAAGGAGCAAATGTTTGACCTCCAAACCCTTAAATCACACATCCCAAACAATAAAAAACTTTTGAGCAAGTACGCTCTACATAGATATAAAGACAGTCTATTCTCTAAATATCTACTAATATATTAATATAGACATTATGAAATATAAAATAAAGATAGTTTTAAAGGATGAGATTAAAATAACTGTAATAGAGGAATGAGTATTTCTTTCTGTACTATGATGATATTTTGCAAACACCCTAGTATTGATTGACATTCCTTTCAAAGACCACTGGTCTAAAGAGTGCTGGGGAAGCGAATTACAATGCTCCTAGAGCCTCATATGTCCTTTAGTGTCTGTTGAGATCCTGAAGAAAGAATGTTTTACCCCTGGTTCCTGTAAACTGTATGAAAAAAATGAAAATTCAGCCCTGGTTATAAAGAAGGAAAAACAGAAAGTCTAAGAAGAAGGAAAAATGCAACTCTGTAGAATAAGAAACCGGTGAGTTGGAGAATATTGGATGATTATCACATTAAAAAACAGGACACACGCTCAACTATTAAAGAGATGAAGGAGTCATTTGCCAAATCTCACATTTGTTGACTGCTTCTGCAATTACTGTTAAACCTCCAGACCATTTACTAACACAGCCAAACAGCTACAGAGCTAGAAGGCAACTTAATGGTTCTAAAGTTCATTTCAGATTAGTAAACTTTAGCTGGAGAGAAAGATGAGTTTCCTGAGGACAAATGGCATTTCTACACAATATAAATTTTCACAAGGAAAGTAGCTAAGAAGGTAGGAAAATATAACATTCTATTAAAAAATGATTGACACAAATGACTTTAAAAGGCAACAGGAATCTAAATGATGAGCACAGGAGCCCGAGGATGTCAACATTAGCAAAATCATCTTGTCCAGAGAGGAACTAATGGAATAAGTCACCAAAGTAAACAGTTACATAAGCATCTCAAGGGAGAAAACACCAAAGGACAGAAAATTCCAGACAGAAAGTTGGGATAGTGAAAGGTTATTGAAAAAACAGGAGGCCAAAAAGAGATCAGGACTAAACAGAAAACAGATTAGAAGAGAGGACAATAATCCACTGAAAGTCAAAGGCTCAGGAATATGAAGGAGGTTTATGTTAATGACTCTTCAGCCCTTTTACTCCATTACACTTCTGGGGAATTTTTATGCTATTTTAGGTCCCTTCAGTAAGGCTTCCTGGGCTGTTGGATGGCTGTACAGTAAATCTGTTCCCTATCACATTAGTTCTGCTTCTAGGGAGAAAAACATACCTTAAGTCAAATGGTCTCTTAGGGTCTTAGCACGTCAGTACAAGCATCATATGTGTGGTTACCAACATGGTTTAAGCAGACCAGAAAATTTCAGGGAACTTGATTGTCTATAACCATACAGTAAAATCCTTGACATCTCCAGAGACCAAAGGGAAAACCGTGGGATATTTTGTTTGCTTGTTTTGTTAAAAACAAAATACTGCAGAAATAAGAACTGAAATCATAAAAATATAGAATTTTTTCAACAAGAGGGGCCATAAAATGTATGACACCATCCAATATTCTCATTTTGGTAGTGAGGTTAAGACGGTGCAATAACTAGTTTTATGAGTCAAGTTGGCTGAACCATGTGGCCCAGATATTTGGTGAAACATTATTCTGGATGTTTCTATGAAGGTGTTTTTAAATAAGGTTAACATTTAAATCAGTAGACTTTGAGTGAAGCAGATTTTTCTGCATAATGCAGGTGAGCCTCATTCAATGAGTGAAAGACCTTAATAGAACAAAGACTGACCTCCACTGGGCAAGTTCTTCCAGCAGAGCCTTTGGACCCATTGCACCTCTTCTCTGGTCCTCAGCTGCCAGCCTACCATCAGATTTTGGAGTTGCCAAGCCTCCACAGTTACATGAGTGTGTGTGTGAGTGTGTGTGTGTGTGTGTGTGTGTGTGTGTGTGTCTGTGTGTCTGTGTGTTCTTTCTGTGGAGAACCCTAATACAGATTTTGGTACTGAGAGTGGTTCTAGAGGAGTTTTCTGAATTGGTCTGGTGCTTCTGGAATTGGATTTAGGTTTAAAGACACTAATGGCTCTATTTCTAGTAGTAAAGAGTACCGATAGTTCATGGGCATGAGGTAGCAATAGAGATATGCAAAATATCATCACTGGGTACTTGTAATCAAACCCTTACAAGAGGTATAGTTCAGGGTGACCATCTATATGATCTCTTTAAAAAGTTTTGTCAAACTATTGAGTATAACGAGATTGGTTGGTTGCTTCTAATGTCGCTGGACAAAGTGAGGACAGAAAAGGACAAACTCAGAGATTCAAATTTCCAGCTCAAGTGCTGCATAAATGGCCCAAAAGCTTCTATGTCTTCACTTAAAGAGAACCTTCTCTCATGTAGCTGAAGAGTTGAGATTGCTGAAAAACAAACCCAGAATCTCATTTTGCAAGTGGCTGAATTGCAAATTAATCTCCCAGCCTCACAGTGTGTCTACTGTTAAAGTGAGGGCATTGATTGAAAAGGGATGGCATCCTGAAAATTGGAATGTGGACCTGTTGAAGCTGGGGGCTTTGACCTCCTAACTCATGACAAGTCTTTATTGCTGGTACAATTAACCCCTCTAACCCCATTAAAGATTAATCTTTCATTGCCTGAGAAAACTACAGTGGCCTCCTCTGATGTATGAGTATTGCCTTACCAGACACTACTTACTCTCTTCAGGACCCACCCTAACCACCTCTCTCTGCTTCTAAACCTATAATTAGACTTAAGTCCCAGAATGAGCCTAAAGATGAGGTACAAAGGTACAAAGTACCACTTGATTTTAAAATTTATACAGAGAGTAAGACAATATGTGTGGGAATGGACATTAAGGGTATAAGATAATGGTGGGAGGAATATAAATTTGGATCAGACTCCATTTATTGATATGGTTCCGTTAAGCAGAAACAGTGCATTGAATATTGCAGCTTGGGGAGTTAGAAAGGCTCTTTTCTTTACCAGTTTGTTTGGTTGGTTGGCTCAGACATGGACCAAAGAGTGGTTCCCAGTACATGAACTTGTAATACCAGGACTACATGAGTTTACTCTAGAGGAAGGGTTTCAAAGGCTTAGGAAGACTGGAATGTTAGAGTGGATTTATCATTTAAGACCTACTCACCCAACATGGGAGGGTCCACAGGCTATATCTTTCAAAAGAACTGTGAGAAATGTTTTTGAGAGGAGTCCCAGCAACCTTGAAGAGCTCTGTTATCACTCTTCTCTGTAGGCTATAACTTAAAATGGGAACTGCTGCCACTAAACTTGGAAATCTAAATGCAATGGGAATAATTAGATGACAGGGCAGCAGGGGTCAAGTGGTGACCCTTATTTACCAAAAGCCAGGTGGGCATGGTTACCATAATGAGCAGCAGAGTCAAAGCAGTAAGAGTCTGACTTGCAGGGACTGGTGGTAATGCCTACTTGATCTTGGTGTTCTTCATAGTTGTAGATGGGAAGCCTACTAAATTCTTATTTGATCTGTATAAGCAAAATACTTCTAAGCTGAGTGAACAAAAGTCTAACTTGAATCATAAAAATAGACTGTCATGGCCTCTGAAGTCAATTTCAAGACTTCAGGCACTTTATAGACCCAGAAACACTTGAATGAAGGAGAGAACCCCAGCACGCTGCCAAAAATTTATACTGTTCATCTTTCTCCAACCTTCCCAAAGGGACCAGTGGCTTTTTCCCAGGGTGACTCTACACCGGGGACAAGGAAATAATAAAGATTTTTCTGGGCTTACTGGACACTAACTCTGAATTGACACTAATTCCAGAAGGCCCCACAGGTAACTGTGTTCCACCAGAGTAGGGACTTGACAGAGGTGAGGTGAGCACTGGAGTTAGGGTCTATCTCACAGTGGGCCCAGGCTTTTGTTTTCTCATTGTTGGTTTAGGGGTTGGAATAAACCAATGATTCCTCATTACCTTTGGGCTACAAACTACTTAGTGAGTTTCATAAAAGTTTTATACTTCTCACTAGGAAATTCATATCCATACAACATTTTGCATACAAGGGATATCAGAAATCTTCTGACATTCCTGTACTTAACACAGCAAATGAAAGTCAAGGTTATCTCCAATTTTAACATTAAAGAGTTCATGAGATTACTCAAGGTAATTGGTTCTATGCAACCACCACTTCTACCAATACTAATGTGATTTCTCTTAAAAAATCTGTCTTCTCTCCAGTCCACCTGGCCTTTCTTAAATATTCAGCTCATGTAACAGAAATGGTGTAATGCTTTCTCTAAAGATATCAAAATTACTGCTTGCTGCACTCTCCTTAGTTTTGAACACATGAATTATGCACCCAGAGCTGCCTGTGCCATTATATTATGTATGACTTTGTGTGTGTGTGTGTGTGTGTGTGTGTGTGTGTGTGTGTGTGTAGTACTGAAACTCAGTTATAGAGAATTGAGTATATATAATACTCCTCATTTAGGGTACATTATCATCAGTGGTCTCTTATCTTATTTTTCCATTCACCTCTTCCATTGTCCTGCAGACTGACATAATTTAATTCTAGTCCAAAACACTTTACAATAAGAACAACTGAGAAGGCAAAAAGGTGATTCTTAAAAAAATATAAGGAAAGTATTTTTAGTTCACCTAAAGTTATCGCACCATGGAAAGGCCTACTTGGTAGCTTTATTAAAACATTTACAGCTACATTGGAGTAATTAGTTTATTTTGTGTTAGGTAAATTTCTAGATGTTGTTTTGTTTCCTCTTTTACTAAATAAAAACTTTCAAAATGTCTGAAATCCATTTGTAATTTCATAATAGAATTTTTAGATATACTCTAATTATGTAATTTTATTTCAACAATTAAAAACTAAAATTCTGAACATCTTCAGAATATAGGGCAGTGCACATCAATAAGAAATAATGTTCTCTAGAATATTTAGAAAATATCTTTGTCTTCCTCTCTCTCTCCATAGTCCTCTTTTAAAAAATCCTTATTCACAGTTATTTGCAGAATAGGCAGGCCCAGGCAGGCTTGCTGGTACCGTATCAGCCAGTTTCCTAGACATGGCTGATTGGATTAAAAAGGAAAACCTGACTCAGCTGGTTCAACTGAGTTCCTTCTTCCACTTCAAATTCTTTTGACATGAGATGCTAAAAATAGGGTCCGTTAGCTGTTAGCAGTGGACCCATACAGTTATACAGACTGGGAAGGTGAAGGCTGCATTTTTGAGTAGCCTTGATGGGCAGCATGACAACTTGAGAGACTGGTCTGTAGACACTCAAAGAGAAGCAGCGGTGAAATCTGGTTTCTCAATGAGAGAGCAAGAGGCAGCAAGCAGTGGTGGTTTTTGCCTTCCATTCTCTTATCTCAGTTTCAATCCCCTTTGTCCTGTTCATCTTATCTGACATGGCCTTTTCAGACCTACTTTGGGTTTCTTGTTGTTACAACTAAAATACCCCCTTGACTAAGACATATGACATTATCTATAATGTTGAATAGCTTAATTCAAATTAATATTCAACTCAAGGAACACTTAATTCCACAAGTTTAGCTGAAACTACATAACTCTAAAAGAGAGTCTGTTTATGATTTTGCTTTAGATATCAAAAGAATTATAAATGTCTTTCTTTTCTAATAAAGGTAACGCAAAGCAAAAAAAAAATTAGCTAAGTAAAATAATAATTTTTTTTTGTATAGGTATGCAAATTCTAAAGCTCTGACATATTTTAAAAGTGGTTCTTTCCCCTAGTTTTTTCAATATATTCTTTCTTTTTATGTGACTTTATTTTAGATTTTCATTTGCAAGGTGATTTCACTCCTTGGAAATTTGGAAATGGGAGATAGTTTACAATAAAATTTGGGCCATTTAAATGTTGGTATTTTTAGTTGTTATTCTACTGCAGTTGTCCCAATTTTTCCCCCTTTGCCTTGCTCTGCCCATCTTATCCCTTACCTCTACAGTCAATTCCCACACTGTTGCCCATGTCCATGGGTCATTCATACACGCTGTTTAACTAGTCCCTTCCCCTTTTTTCCACCATTATTTCCTTCCCCTCTGGTCACTGTCAATGTGTTCCTTGTTTCCATGCCTCTGGTTCTATTTTGCTTGTTTGTTTTCTCTCTGTTCACTAGGTTTCTGTTTTAGGTGAGACCATATGGTATTTGTCTTTCACCAACTGGCTTATTTCACTTAGCACAATATTCTCCAGTTCCATCCATGCTCTTGCAAAAGGTAGGAGTTCTTTCTTTCTGCTGCATAGTATTCCACTGTGTAAACGTACCACCATTTTTTGATCCACTCACTTACTGATGGGCACTTAGGTTGTTTCCAGCACTTGGCTATTGTCAATAGTGCTGCTATGAACATAGGGGTGCATAAGTTCTTTTTAATTGGTGATTCAAGAATTCTTAGGGTATGTTCCCAGCAGCCAAATCACGGGGTCAAAAAACAGTTACACTTTTAATTTTTTGAGGAAATTCCATACTGTTTTCCAGAGTGGCTACACCAGTCTGCATTCCCACCAATAGTGCACTAGGGTTCCCTTTTCTCCACATCCTTGCCATCATGTGTTGTTTGTAGTTGTGTTAATGATGGCCATTCTGACAAGTGTAAAGTGGTATCTCATTGTAGTTTTAATTTGCAGCTCTCTGATGGCTAGTGATGTTGAGCATCTTTTCATATGTGTATGGGCCATCTGTATGTCCTCCTTGGAGAAATGTCTGTTCAGATCTTTTGCCCATTTTTTAATTGGATTGTTTGTCTTCCTGGTGTTGAGTTGTATGAGTTCTTTATATATTCTGGAGATCAAACCCTTGTCCGATGTATGATTGACAAATATGTTCTTTCATATAATATGTTCCATTTTCATTTTGATGATGGTTTCTTTAGCCGTAATGAAGCATTTTAGTTTGATGTAGTCCCATTTATTCATTTTTTTATTTCCTAGGAGATACATCAGCAAAAATATTTCTATGTGTGATATCTAGAGTTTTCCTATGTTTTCCTCTAGGACTTTCATGGTGTCATGACTTATATTTAAGTCTTTTATCCATTTTGAATTTATTCTGGTGTACAATGTAAGTTGGTGGTCTAGTTTCATTTCTTTGTATGTACCAGTCCAGTTCTCCCAACACCAGTTTTTGAAGAGGCTATCTTTATTCCATTGTATGCTCATGCCCTCTTTGTCAAATATTAATTGGCTGTAGAGACATGGATTTATTTCTGGGCTCTGTATTCTGTTCCATTGATCAATGTGTCTGTTTTTATGGCAGTACCAGGCTGTTTCAATTACTGTGGCCTTGGAGTATAGTTTGATATCAGGTATTGTAATGTCTCCTACTTTGTTCTTCTTTCTCAAGATTTCTGAGGCTATTCAGGGTCTTTTCCGGCTCCATATAAATTTTTGAAGTATTGGTTCTAGATCTATGAAGTATGCAATTGGTATTTTAACAGGAATTGTGTAGTATCTATAGATTGCTTTGGGTAGTATGGACATTTTAATGATGTTAATTCTTCCAATCCATGAACATGGTATATGCTTCCATTTATTTGTGTCTTTCTTAATTTATTTCTTCGGTGTTCTATAGTTTTTCAAGTACAGTTCTTTTACTTCCCCCGTTAAACTTATTCTTAGGTACTTTATTTTTCTTGTTGCTATAGTAAAGGGGATTTTTTTCCTAGTTTCTGTTTCTGATATTTCATTGTTAGTGTACAAAAATGCCATTAGTTTCTGAATATTGACCTTGTATCCCACTGTTTTGCCAAATTCACTTATTACGTTGAGTAGTTTTTTGGTGGAGACCATAGGGTTGTCTACATACACTATCACGTTGTCTGTGAATAGTGACAGTTTTACTTCCTCCTTTTCAATTTAGGTGCGTTTTACTTCTTTGTCTTGTCTGATCACTGTGGCTAGAACTTTCAATGTTATGTTAACACTGGTGAAGTGGACACCCTGCTCTTAAGAGGAAAGCTTTTAGCTTTTGCCTGTTGAGTGTAATGTTGGCTGTAGGTTTCTCATATATGGCCATTATTATGTTGAGGTATGCTCCCTCTATTCCCACTATGCTGAGTTTTTATCATAAATGGGTGCTGGATTTTATCAAATGCTTTTTCAGCAACTATTGATATGATCATATGGTTTTGTCCTTCATGTTTTAATGTGGGATATTATGCTTACTGACTTGCAAATATTATACTACCTTGTATCTCTGGGATAAATCCCACTTGATCATGGTGCATGATCTTTTTAATGTATTGCTGAATACAGATTGCCAAAATTTTGTTGAGGGTTTTTAGCATCTATGTTGATCAGAGATTCTGGACTGTAGTTTTCTTTCTTTGTTGTGTCTTTATCTGGTTTTGGAATTAGGATGATACTGGCCTTATAGAATGAGTTTGGGAGTCTTTCCTCTTATTGAATTTTTTGGAATAGTTTGAGAAGGATAGGAGTTAGTTTTTCCTTAAATGTTTCGTAAAATTCACCTGTGAAGCCATCCAGTCCAGGGCTTTGTGTGCTGGGAATTTATTAAATTCCTGCTTCAATTTCACTAGTTGTTATTGTTCTTTTCAAGTCTTCTGCTTCTTCTTGATTCAGTTTTGGAAGATTGTATGTTTCTAGAAATTTGTCAGTTTTGCCTAGATTGTCCAACTTCTTGGCATACAGTTAGTTGTTTTTAGTAATTTCTTACAATCCTTTGTATTTATGTGGTATTGGTGGTAACTTCTCCTCTTCCACTTCTGATTTTATTTATTTGGGTCCTCTCTCTTTTTCTCTTGATGAATCTGGTTAAAGATTTGTCAATTTTATTTATCTTTTCAAAGAACCAGCTTCTGGATTTATTGATCCTTTAAATTGTTTTTTTTTTTTTTAATCTCTATGTCATTTAATTCTTCTCTGATCTTGATTATTTCCTTCCTACTACTCACTTTGGGTTTTGTTTATTGTTGTTCCTCTGGTTCTTTTAGATGTCAGGTGAGATTGTTTACTTGAAATTTTTTTATCTTTTTTAGGTAGGTCCGTATTGCTATGAACTTACCACTCAGAACTGCCTTCAAGTGTTCCATAGGTTTTGGGTTGTTGTGTGTTCATTTTCATTTGTTTCCAGGTACTTTTTTATTTGTTCTTTTATGTCACTGTTAACCCATTCATTACTTAACAACATGTTACTCAGTCTCCATGAATTTGCATGTTTTTGAGTTTTTTCCTTCAGGTTGGTTTCTAGTTTCAAGCCATTGTGGTCTGAGAAGATGCTTGATATAATTTCAATTTTCTTGAATTTGTTGAGGCTTGTGTTGTGTCCTATCATGTGGTCCATCTTTGAAAATATTCCATGTGCATTTGAAAAGAATGAAAATTTTGCTACTTTGGGGTGAATGGTTCTGTACATATAGATTAAGTCCACTTAATCTAGAGTGTTGTTCAATGCCACAGTATCATTGTTGATTCTTGGTTTGGAAGATCTATCCATGTTGATAGTGGGGTGTTAAAATTCTCTATGATGACTGTATTGCTGTTGATAACTTTCTTAAAGTCCTCCAAGGTTTTCCTTATGTGTTTAGGTGCTCCTATGTTGGATATATATATATGTTTACAAGGGGTATATCCTGTTGATGGACTAGTCCTTTAAGTATTATGTAATGACCTTCTTTGTCTCTTTTTAGGGCCTTTTTTTTTGGAGTCTATTTTGTCTGATATAATTATTGCTACCCCTGCTTTTTTCCATGTCCTTTTGCTTGGAATATTTTTTCCATTCCTTCACTTTCAGCTTGTGTAGGTCTTTTGTTCTGAGGTGGGTTTCTTGTAGACAGCATATATGCAGGTCATGTTTTATCATCCATTCAGCTACCTTATGTCTTTTGATTAGAGCATTTAATCCCTCTATGTTTAAGGTAAACACACCTGTGTTCTTCTTCTCTCTCTCTCCCTTTCTTCTTCTTTTTATAGCAGTCTCTTTAGCATGCCTTGCAGTGCTGGCTTGGTGGAAATGTATTCTTTTAGCTTTCTTTTGTCTGAAGAGCTCTTTATTTCACCTTCCATTTTAAATGAGGTCCTTGCTTATCATTACCTGGATTATATTGTGCCAATTCCTTCTGCTTTGCAATGTTTCTGTTGAGAAATGAGCTTATTGCTTTATTGGAGCTCCATTGTATGTTACTAGCTGTTTCTCCATTGCTGTCTTTAAGATTTTCTCTTTGTCTTGAAACTTTGCCACTTTAATTATGATGTGTCTGGAAATGGGAATATCTTTATTGGGACCCTGTGCTTCCTGAACTTGCATGACTTTTTCCCTTTCCAAGTTAGGGAAGTTTTTGTCATTATTTTTTCACACAGGTTTCCTATCCCTTGCTCCTTTTCTTCTCCTTCTGCTATTCCTATGATGTGAATGTTGTTACAGTTCATGTTGTCCTAAAGCTCCCTTAAACAATCCTTGTTCTTTTTGAGTCTTTTTTTGTTTTGTTGCTCTAACTGGGTATTGTTTTTCCTACCTCTACTTCCTGCTTGCTGATTTGGTCCTCTGCTTCATCTAGCCTGCTTTTGGTTCTTTCTAGTGTATTCTTCATTTCAGATGTTGTATTCTTCATTTCTTCCCAGTTCTTATTCATAGTTTCTATGTCCCTTTTTCATGCTGCTGTAGTCCCCACTAAGTTCCTTGTAGCTCCCATAAGTTTCCTTATAGTTCTCACTGCATTCCTTGAGTATCCTTATAGTTATTATTTTGAATTCTATGTCTGAGAGATTGCTTGCCTCAATATAATTTAGCTCTTTTTCTTGGAATTTCTCTTTTCCTTTTGATTGAATGTTATTCATCTCCCCATTTTAAGTGACTCTTTTTGTTTGTTTCTGCATCTCAGATTGCTCTGCTTTGACTGCCTGTGTTTGTGGGTGGTATTCTGTGGCAGGAGTTCTGTGGGACTCAATGGTGCACTCTTCTTAATCTCCTGATCTGGATGGTATAGGGATGCCTTTTATTCAATTTATGTGGGCTCTCTTGTTGTACTTGGGCTTTGATTATTGATGGCTCATTTGTTGGTGGGTTTTCCCTTCCAGCTGGCTGACTGGGAGTCACAACCACTGCCACATCTTGAGTGCACCCATTGTGAAGCATCTTCTGTACTCCTTGGCTCAAAACTTCGTATCATCTAAGATTCCATTGATTGTTCAGGTTTTTGTGGGATGATCAGCTGTGATCACCTGGAAGATACTGAAGCTATGGGCATTAGCTTTCATATTTTCAAGATTTATTCAACTACCTAATATGTATATTTGAGATATGTGGATATATATAAAATCTTTAGACATATATTTATATGCAAACATCTTTAGATTTCTCTGTTGTTTCCAACTCTACTCCATAGCTTTAAAAATTTTTGACATGAGTTCAACCTTATAGAAAAGTTAGCAAAAGAAGTACAAGTAATTTTTATCCAGGCCATTTGAGGGTAAGTAGGCTACATGATGTCCATTCCCCCCAAATATTTTAGTGTGTAATTGTTACAAACATGGGAATTCTCTTAAATACCCACAACACAACTCATTAAATCAAGAAATTTAACATTTATGTATTTCTGCCATCTAATCTACAGACATCATTCAAATTTCATCAAGCATCCCAATATGTTCTTAAAACAAAAGGATCCAATGCAGGATCATGTGTTGCATTTAGTTGTCATGTCTCTTTAGTCTCCTTCAATCTGGGGGAGGGGGGGGTGGTTCCTTAATCTTTCCTTGAATTTCATGACTTGGGCATTTTTTAAGATTTCAGCTTTTGCTTCTTTCCTTTCATGTATTTATGCATGTAAATGTGCAAGCATAGATTAATGAATTTCTATTTCATTCAATGGCTTACCACTGTTACCATAATTATCATCATTTTGAAGCTCCCAGGTTTGATCAATGAGAATAGCTTCAATTTGGCTTTTGACATGTCGCAATCATTCTTTGAGCATTTCCTTACTTTTTGGCACACTAAGGTCCGGGTTCATCTTGTATAGCCCTAAAAATCAGCCTTTCTCCAAGAATCCTTGCTTCTTCTTAGTTAAGAATTATATTTAAAAACCAAGTTAGGTGCTTGATGGATGTGCTTGCCTTTGAGGCATTAATGCCTGCAAGCCCTCCTAGTGGAAACAGCTAGATAACATGTACACATACATCCTTACATGTGACATGTTTATTTTTACAGTATATTCATCTATACATATTGAAAACCATGAATTGACACTGACCCTTCCAATTCTAATTCAACACCACTAGGTTCAGTTTTTTCCCTTTCCATTTGTCATTCTTTTCTCCAACAGCAAGAAACCTGGCTCCCATTGTCCAATTATTTTTCCTGATTGTATTAAGCCCCCTTTAAGTAAACAATCTCATCTCCATCCTGACCACTTCGCAGAAGTACTTATTATCTAGCTTGGACACTGACAACCCAGTTGGGATCACCATCATCCCCCGAAAAAAAATTATCTCTTTCTTCTATTCAGAGATTCAAGATCCATCCAAGTCACCACTACCACCACCTTCCCAGCATGGATGCCTTCCTCACCTATTTCAGGTCTGACCACATTCTACACCCCACACTTCCAAGTTTGCAAATACCTCACCTAAAGCCTTTTTTCTGAATTATTCAGGAAGAAAGGAGGGAATAAAGGGAACTTCATAGTTTTTAAGTTCAGATATAATTGCCTTACTCAATGCTAAAAAGTAGGTTTTAATAAATAAATCACAACTTCTCTTTGACCTACATTACTCATTGGAGATTTGGGTTAAATTTGGGCATGTGTGTAATAAGAGATTTAAAGCCATAAAATACTCTGTCATAAGAACAATACATAAATAAATCACATAAAGTACATTCTGTACTTTTGTATTGAAAGGTTAACTATCCCATCAGAAATGAAATTCCCCAGAGAGAAATCCATAGAAATGAGAACCAAGAACTGCCCTTCAAATTTAGTTTCTCTTTCACTTTTCTATTCTGGAAAAGGACTGTTTTTCCAGACATTAGTTGATTTGCCTAAAGGGGTTGCCTTTTGAGAGGTCATATTATTTATTGATTGATCACACACCAGTGACTGTTAATATATTTCATTAATAATGTTTACAAGCTCACTTGTCTTTTTGCTCTCTGAGGTGTTTGGTAGTTTTCTATGAAAGCATATCTCACAGCAAAAAAAGAAAAAATATTTTCTTAACTAGTATTATCAAACTGAATCTTAGTTCTAGTGTAATTAAATAAAAGCTTACTAATTAAAGTAATACTGAATTTACTATAGCAAAGGGCTATTTTTTTTTAAACAGAGAGGCATCTATTTTAGGAACTCAGATTTTTGTTATTTATTAAAAAGTATTTATTTACTATTTATTGAGTACCTACTTTGTGTATAACACTGAACTAGAGGCTACATGAGGTTTAATTTCATAATAAGGGTAATAGCTCAGACATTTTAAAAATTATAAAATGTCAGTAATTTTACTAAATAGTTTACCATATCATCCTGTTTACACTTCAGAGCAATCGACTGTAGGAGGTAGGAGCTTTTTTAAAATACTTTTAGATGAGAAGATTGATGTTCTTGGAGTTTTTTAGTGACTTTCTCAAGGTCAAAAATTGTGTGGAAAATCTTACTTCCCATTCATTCATTCATTCATGCATGCAAGATACTTATTTTCAGCCCTTTCAATGTGCTACTAGGGATAAAGTGATAGACCAGATGGAGAATCCCGTCATCATGAAACTTATAGCTTGTCAGGGAAGGTGGTCAGCCTATAAGACCTTGCGGGCAGGGAGAAGATAGTGTGGTGGGCCTCTAGTCTCTGGGGCTTTGTGCCTTTATCTGCCTGGCTGATAGGGGCCCTAATCGCCTCCGTGCTAGTGTCTGCATCATTGAACTTCGGTTCTGTTCTCCCTGTGCAAGCAAGGTTTTCTGTAGTTCCTCCTGGCAGACGAAGACTCACACTGAGGTGTGGCTGTGACACCTATTCAGACCTAGCCCATATGATCTGCTCTGTGCATCACTCCCCTTCCTGAGCAACCCCCTCTAGAAGATCTTCAGCCAGATTTTCAGGTACTTTTGAGTTTCTGCAAACTAAGTGTAAAAGTTTCAGGAAGCTCAGCTGCAGCACTTCTTGCGCTTAATCACTCTGCCCCTCAAGGAACAACAATGTGGCTCACCCAGCCTGGACTGCGGCCTCCTCTGGAACACTGAATGGCAGTGCTGGGAAGGGTGAGCAAGGGCTCCTTTCTGCCCTCATTGTCATCTTCACTTTTTTAAAGCTCATCTCACTCTGCTGCCTCTTTGTCTGTTTCACTTTTCCACAATCACCACTGTCATAACCAGTAAATAACTACCCAGATGAAGCAGAGAGGTATCAGCTATGGTGCCCTTGGCTATGACAAAGCAATCACAACAAAAGATTTCCCTTGTTTCTGTTCTCTCCTACTTGAAACTCTATGGTGTACCCCTGGAAATTCTCTTTCCAGATGCTGAAGAAAAGGTAGAGCAATTTAGACAAAACTTTCTCAATAGATAGCCCGGGTCTTGCTACAAATTCCCATTTCTGAATATTAAAAACTGAATATTCCCTCAGTAATTTTCTTGCATTCCTTCTGGAATGAACTTTAATCTCACCCCAGACAGAGAGATGCCTCAAGCAGGCTGAGATGAAGATCATGTTTTTAGATAGGCAAAAGAGGAAAGCATGCTAATAAAGTTTAGAGTACCCTGAAAGTATTTGGAAGCACTCAGTTCTTTTAAGTACTCTGAAGTACTCAATTCCATGTGCCAGAGCCCTGACTGCAAGAGTGTGGCACATTTATGAAGTTGAAAGTAGCTGACCTGGCTCTTAGACAACAGAGAGAGGACACCTAACAAGCACCAGGGGGTATAAAAAGGTATCAATTATTCAGTGCTTACTCTGTGCCAGCACAGAGGACCATAGGAAAGCCCTTCCCAAGGGCTAGAGGAAGCCATTGAACAGAATACTGAGCAAGAGTGGCAGGACCACCTGTACTTTCTGAAAGGGCCCCTCTGGCTGCAGGGTGGAAAACGGACCGGGAGGAAGAGAATGAGACGAGATGCAGGGGGATTGGTAAAGTCTAACTACAGGACCCCAAGTCAGAGATGATGGCTGGGACTGGGGAGGTGCAATTAAGATGGAACCTGAGGATATATGCATATTTTAGAGAGCCACGCCTTTCTGAATCAGTGTAGATGTGGGAAGTCAACAAAAGGGAAGTCTCAGGATGAGCCTAAGATTTCTGGCTTGAACAACAAAATAGATACAGTGACTTTCTAAGACAAGAAACTCTTGATAGGGAGCAGATTTCTGGGGATGAATGAGGTGGTGGAGTCACACTTTGGACATTTTCAGGACTGGTAGCCATCCCAGTACAGGTCTTCAGTATCCAAGAGCTTACCATATATGTTATGAGGTGAGAAATTCAAATAACATGCATTCTATAACCTTTACATTCATCTAAAGTTTTCTCTGAAAATTTGATTTAAACATTAGGTGAGGACATTGATGTTCAGTTTGATTCTGCAGTATGTGGCTTACCACATCTATTCCTTCTGCCCTTAAGAAGTTTGATTACAAATGCACCTCTATCCTCAGGTTTTAATTAATATGAAAACCTATATATTACTTTAGGCAAACTGAATCTATGTCCTCTTACCATGGGAAACAGAAATATATGCTTTATCTTATATACAAAAATAGCATTTTAGTATCAGACCTAGAAGCACATTTAATAAGCAGCGGCCTTCTTTTAATTGCTGCTGAAAGTTAAGTCTTTAAGTCAATTAATCTAAAACCAAATCTCTCATTTTGTCACTTTCCAACTTATGACTACTTTATAAAGATATCATATAAAAGGTCACTTTATTTATTATTTAGGTATGTGTTTTTAATCTACATTACTTTGGAGCATAACCCAGGAAGTTGCTATTCTCAAAGCAACTGGTTTATCAAGTTTTTCTTTCATGGCTGACAAGCTGTTTATTTACACTTGCTTTAACAATTTTCAACTAGGCTATTTATGCTGTAACCATTTTTTAGAGCAAGAGAATTAATTAATTAGTGAGATCTCCAGTTAAATATTAAGTTATCCATTTGGGTCTGTTAGAGTGGAGCCAAAATCATTCTCTGAGGAGAGTCAGGGCCCTGCCTGGATCAGTGAAGAGCTTTTTGTTGTATGTGTTTCTTTTCAAGCACCCATTCTTATTAGTATTCTCACCCAGCCAAATTGTTCAAACACACAGCTTTGTACTCAACTAGCAACACAGACTAGCTGTGTCACTGTTATTAATCAGGAATTACCTGTCAAACTCACAGCTGCTTGGTAGTTTTCAAAAGCTCATCTGAGGAAAAAGAAAAGGCACATGCATGTCTGTTTGAAAGATATGCTGTTTATTCATTCCTCTCTATAAATATTCTGAAATTCATTTCTAAGTTATGCCAGAACTTCAGAGAGCTAAATAGGTGGATATTAAAAAGTTCATTTCTAAAAAAAAAATTCATTTCTAAAATTAATCAATGAACTTCTCTTAGCTTCAGTTTCCAAAATGCAAAATGAAGGAAGATTCATTCATTCAATGATTAGTGAACTACTAATGTCCAAAACATTAGGTCAACAAAATAGAATAAGGCATAGTTCCACTGCTCAAACACCTGTTTATTTAGCCTTCTAAGTATCTTTTTCTATGACAAAAGAGATAATCATAATTCTATGTGAAAACACAAAAATTGAGAAATATAAACATACAGGAGCACAAGGAAGGACACCTTACCCACCCAGAGAGCAGGGGAAGGAAAGGGGAAGAATAAATGAAGGATGTTGAGATGTCTTAGAACAATTATGCCCACCCACAGGGTTGGGGTACTGTTAGTAGGCACCACGTGAGAGGTAGTGTGGAAGAGCACTGTCACAACTGGTAAATAACCAGATGAAGAAGAGAGGTATCAGTTACGGTTCCCTTGGCTATGATATAGAAATTCCAAATTGGCTTATTAGTAAATATGAAAATTATTATCTCGTGTGACATAAGGTCCGGAGCTAGGGCAGGCTCCAAAGTTGGTTGATTTAGTGGCTTGATTATGTCATCAAAAACCCTTATTCCTGCTGTCCTCAGCTCTGCTTTTCTTAGGGTTGGCTTTCCACTTAAAACGGAACACCTCAGGACAGAACAAGGAGGCTATAGCAGTTCAGGCATCACAGTAAGACACAGAGGTCCAGAGGAAGAAAGAGACCTTCTTTCCCTGTGCCTCCTTTTTAGGGGGGAAAAATTTTTCCTGGAGACTTTTGAAGATTTCCCCTCACATCTCGAAATCCTGGATTTGAGCATATGCCCATCTGTAAAGCAATTACTAGTCAAGGCTGTAAGAATTTAAGCTTAGGATAATCATTTAGGGAGCCACCTATTTTAGGGAATCAGCCACACAGATGGCTACAGTTGTGTTATGGGCACAAGCTAGCTGACTTAACAGAAGTCACTCTTTCTTCTGGGAATCTCTCATCTGCCAAATTTTTAAAAATCTCTGCATTTTCTAACCTCAAGGAGTTACAGCTTTTTCTCTACTTTCAATGCCTAGAAAGGAAGGCAGATGGAAAGTGATCAAATCATATACTGATATTCATTTTGCAGCCCGAACTCATGCATTTCAAACAAAACTTACCAAAATCTACCAGTTTAACTCCACCTTCAGTAGTCAATAGGATGTTATTTCCTTTTACATCACGATGGATAGTTTTGTTGTTATGTAAATGTTGAAGTCCCTAGAAGGTGAAAAATATTTTTTTCTTTTCTTTATTTTTTACCCTCACCTAAGGACATGCTTATTGATTTTAGAGAGAGGGGAAGAGAGGGAAAGAGAGAAATACTGAGGTGAGAGAGAAACATTGATCAGTTGCCCCAGCTGGGGACCAAACCTGCAACTCAGGTATGTGCCCTGACTGGGAATCAAACCCATGACCTTTCAGTTTATGAAACTCCACTCCAACCAGCTGAGCCACACTGGCCAAGGCGAAAATATTTATTTTTTTAAAAAGTATCAAACAAAAAAACATTTTTTCAGATGGATGCATTTGTGCAAAAACCAATTGGAAACAGTGAAAATTAACACTCAAGTATTCTTAAATATTTAATAATGAATTAGTCACATCAAATTAGATCATTTCCATTTTGGACTATCCCATCTTGGACTATATAAAAATTCTTAAAAGCAGGGCATGCCCTCAGCTCTTATCAAATACTTTATTAAATGTGTTGATCTGAACAGAAGAAAATGTTCTCCATAGTTATGTTAAATAATAGCAAATAAAAGCCTAACTCTTCATAAAAATACACATTATCTACCTTCATCATAACCACAATCTCAGAAATACACTTAGGAGGTCAGAACTCAAGGTTCTGCTGACAAAATGAGGGTAGATTGCTAATGGAAAAAAGAATTTAGTTATGCTAAACACTTCAGATTTTGCATACACTCTTGCATCAATAAATGCTAATGTAGTAATATTTTTCTAAAAATAGAATTCACATGTTTTATTTAACTAGAACTGCCTCAAAATTAATGCAGAAACAATTTAAATTGCCTTACCATTAGTGCTTCATGTAAAATATAGGCAATTATGGGCTCATTCATTCTTTTACCCTTTTTCAGAAATCCTTTCACAAGATCAGTCACTGATCCTCCATTGCACAGCTATAAAAGAATATTTCAAGATTGATATTAAAATGAATGACATTGTAAGTACTGCTGTAAAAGGTTTCCTCAAAACATTTTAAAATTTGTTTCATTTTTTTTGTTTCAAGTGATTATTTTCATCATCCTTATGATTTCATAGATGAAGGAACATATCCTTTGTGCCAAGCATATTTCTAATCCATTTATAGTATTATCTCTAGGACTTGCAACTCTCTGAAATAGGTATTATTATCACCTCCATGTAAAAGATTGGAAACCAAGGCACAAAATAGTAAAGTAACTTGCAGAAGGTCACACAGTAGTGACAAAGCTAGGATATGAACTTAGTCTGATCGCAGAGTTGATACCACAATGCTTAGTGATCCCTGAATATGCATTATGGGCTGGCTGGCTGATCTAACCATCATGTAAGATACTGTTTCTATAAGGGAAAGTTTTAAAATCCAAACACAAACTTAAAAATGAACAATTAGATGGAACCCCATTTATAACCAGTGTCTTTTTACATTCAAAGAAATTTTCTTTTAGCTTATATGGGAGTAGGTGTTGCCCTAACATTTCAAAACCTTCATTTTCTTCTATATCAAGAAGGGCAAAGATCCTCTAACTGGATAGAGAGAAAAGTATTCTGCCCTGGCAGCGGAAAACAGTGTCGCGGTGCCTCCACTGGGGCCCAGCATAATCAGTTCATGAAATCACTCAAAATTGACTGAAAAGAAATTAGAGCCCTTTAAATTGAAAAGCGTTTATTTAAAGGAACCAAGTTTCAAGACCAGTTTGAAAGTTTCCAAAAATCACTGCAGAGAGACTAAATGCTTTTTCCTGTCTCCAAAGTGAGCCTCTCTTTGGCTGCCTCTTCTGCCCTTGCCTATTATGTTAATGCAGAGTAAACAATGAGGATGTCACAGGGGGAATAAAGGAATCCAAGGAATGTGTGGTAAATAAAATTTTTAAATAAAATTTAAGTACGGATGCAACTATACAATTTGCACTAAGCAGTTCAAATTTTACTTTGTTATCCATTTTTATTTAAAAGTTATTCCATTTATTAAAGTTTAGAATACAGAATTTTTATAATATACACTTTACTTTTTTAAAAAAGTAAGATATATTGAATTAAAATTTCCATATAATAAAATTCACCTAGTTTAGTGTACAGTTCCGAATTTTGACAAATGTATTGGGTTGACCAAAAAGTTCATTTATTTTTTTCTGTAAAATAAAAGACATTTTTCATTTTCACCAATAACTTTATTGATTTGAATATTTTGAGCATGTCAGCTATCTCCACTATTGGCTTCTAGTGGGTAGAGGCCAAGGGTGCTGCTAGACATCTTCCAATGCAAAGAATTATTTGGCTAAAACATCAATAGTACCAAGAAACTTTGAAACCACCTTTGACACGTTCGATCAGTCACAGCACCTTCTCCATACACTGCACAAATCTTTTTTTTTTTTTTTGTATTTCAGTTGTGTTTTTACCTTTCTTAAAATAATAAAGCACAATACACCAAAAATGTCGCATATTTTTTCCATCTTCAATATTAAAATGGCTGCACAAAAATTCACCAATTTCGATGTTTTTTTAAAATGCTGTCACAAGACAATCTAACAAAATTGTTTCCAATAAAGTTAAAGACAAGTAAGCACTACTAGAGCCATCTTATGGAAAAAAACAAACAATTTTTTTGGCCAACCCAATATTAGTCACATAACCACTACCAATGACAATCAAGATACAGAACAAATCCATCACATAAAAATCTTCCTTCAATCCCTTTGTAGCCAAAACCCTCTCCAAACCACTAACCCATTTTCTATCCCTATAGTTTTTCTCAGAAATTGAATCATTAGTGTGCAGCCCATTAAATCTGGTTTCCTTTTTAAATGCTCCTTTAATAATGTTGTTTGTGCCTTTTGTAATGTCGAGTATTCTATTAAATAGATAAACCATTGTTTGTTTACTCATTCATTAATTGCAAGGCATTTGAGTTGTTTCCAGTTTGGGGCAATTATAACTACTAAACATTCACATATAGGTTTTTACAAGAATATAGTTTTCATTTCTCTTGGGTAAATATCTAAGAGAAGGAATGGCTGGGTCTGATGGGTCATATGCTTGACCTAAGCAACTGCCAAACTATTTCCCAAAGTGGCTATCTTATTCTGCATTCCTACAAACAGTATATAAAAACTTTTCTTCTACATTTTCTTAAGGAAGTGTTATAGTTTTAGGATTTACATATAGGTAGGTCTAAACAATGTGTAAAAGTTCAATTGCTCCACAACTTCACAAATATTGGTATTAATACTCTTTTAAATTTTGGCCATTTTAGTTGATGTGTACTAGTAATCTTATTATGCTTTTAACTTGAACTTCACTGACTAAAGATATTGAATATATGTATATGTATCTGTAGGAGTCCAAATTCTTTTGCTTACTTTTAAAAAAATTGGGTAAATGAACTTTTATTAGGTGAAATTTCTGTCTATATCTAGTGTTCTGAGAGTGTCTGTCACAAATGGGTTTTGAATTTTGGCATATTTGTCATGATTTTCTTCTCTTAATACAGTGAATTATATGATGCAGTGAATTTCAATATGTAACAAACTTATTTTACTGTTGTTTTAAGAAACAAGCATTCCTGGGATTAATTCATTCAGTTATGATGTATTAACATTTTCTATATATAACTGGGTGCAATTTGTTAAGGATTTTTGCATCTATGGTCATGTGAAATGTTGGAATATAGTATTCTTTTCTTGTGATATTTTTATATTCTTTTGTCAGTATAATGCTGGTCTCATAAATGAGTCAACAAAACTCATTATTTCTTTCTTAAATATTTCATAGGATTTTTTCCCCCCAAAATGGTGATGTGAAGAATGTTGTAGACCCATCCTCCAGTGAAACAACCATAACTGGTAAAAATTATAAAAATAAACAGCCAATTAATCTTTTGAAATTTTGTAAGGACATATAGCAAGTGAAGAAACACTCAAAAATGTAACTAAACCTTAGTAAGGACAGCAAGAGTCTGGGACACTAGAGCCACTCTCCTCACCTCTGGTCAGCACAGTGACAAAGGCTCTACTTTGGAGAAGTGTTTCCAAGGAGCTGGGATTCAGTCTTCCCCTGGCTCAAATCCAAGGTCTACAGAAACTTCCTGAGACAGACAGGCCATGAGCATTTCTCACCCTTCTCCCCAATCCTGTGTCACAGATACTAAAACCCAGGTGTATGTGAGAGGCTCCATTCTTCTACCCAGCCCCCATTTATAAAATTGAGTTCTAACTCAGGAGTGGCAAGCCAAGAATAATAGGGGTCACCAATGACCTCTCACGATGTGAGAATATACAAATTAAGAGACCAGAATCTACCTCTCTGGTCCACAACCCTGATTATAAAACAGGGTGTTGCTCCAAGAAATGAGGGCCACTGTCCCTGCTGCCATGTCCAGACATTGGCTCAGATATTTTGCCCGGGGAGAGAAGCAGGCCATAAAAACAGAGCTCCAAAACTCTCTCCAACGAACCTGATGTTATTTGGGAAAGAAGATGAGATAGTTCAAGCCTAAGGCTATTCTTGAAAACAGTGGAGACCTTGGTAATTACAAGGAGGTTGGTAGCTGCATGAGAGCAAGAAGATAACCACAGACAAGTTAGCTTAGAAGAGAGAATCAGAAAAGAAACAGCTAAGAGTAAATTTCCTGGGGTCAGTACCAGCTTTGAAGACCTCAAAAACCAGCCTCAAAAAAAAAAATAAAAAAATACCCTTTCATAGAGGCCTGAATTTAGTTGGATCAGACTGTGAATCAATTTATAACCCAGGCCCTGACTGGTGTGGCTCAGTTGGTTAGGTGTCCTGCAAAGCAAAAGGTTGCCAGTTTGATTCTACATAAGAGTACACGCCTGGGTTATGGGTTTGGTCCTGGTCAGGGCACATAGGAGAGGCAACCAATCAATGTTTCTCTCTCACATTGACGTTTCTCTCCCTCTCTCTTTCCTTTTCTTCTCCTCTTTCTAAACACAAATAAAATCTTTTATAAAAAACTTATATCCCAGGACATACATTGTGGAAAACAATAAAGGAATTAGTTGACAATTAGTGGAGCCCATAGCTGGGTGTTATATCAAGGGAGCCAGACAATTTATTAGAAAGATCAGAGAAAGATACAAAGAAAGCACTGTTAAAACTATTGTCATTCCAGGGTGACTGTGAACATGCCCAAGGCTGTGACCTCTGAGGAGCAACATCAGAGGTTTCATATTGTGGGTGACAGATTTCAGTATAGCAGTCCAGCCAAGTCACTAAACAAATAAACAAGAAAAAATAACATAAAGCCCCTCTCCCCATGGAATTAATATCCAGAGTTCCTATAATATATTAAATATATGGCATAAAATGTTCACTTTTCAATGAACAAAGTTATGAGATATGCAAAGAAGCAAGAAAATGTTGTGCATACAAATGGAATAAAAAAGCAGGCAACAGAAACTGCCTGTGAGAGGGCCTAGATATTGAACTTATCAGAAATATTTCAAAGCAGGCAATATAAATACGTTAAAAGAACTAAAGAAAAACGTGCTTTAAGAAGTGTAGAACAGAGATCCAAGATGGTGGAGGAGTAAGTGGAAGCTACACTAACCTCCTCCCAGGACAAATCTGGAATTACAACTTAATTGTGGAGAAATCATCTGGAATAACCAAATGAGCACTAGCTGGAAAGAAGTCTTATAAACATGGAGAGACAAAGAAGGCCACTTTATCACAACGTGACTGGTAGGAAGTGCGGAGACGTGAAAGGTCTGGCTGGGCTCCCATGGGTGGCCGCTGAAGGGATTGAGAAACAGCTCAGTAGCCAGGGGTTCCTCCAGAGAAGGGCAGGGTCTTAAAACCCAGCTGGGCTTCCCAGCCTACAGCAACAGAGCAGAAAGTAAAATAGCATCCAGCTGTGAAAAGCAAAAAGCCACTGGGTTTTTTACTGGCCTGAAAGAAACAGCTGGAGACAAAGAGCTCTTAAGCAGATCACGTAGGAAAATATTTTGGCACCCACTTACCCTGGGCTCAAGCAGAGGGAGGGCAGAGAGGACTACAGATGCTTGGGGAGAATTTGGGGTGGTGGCTTTGAGAAGAGAACTGAGGGAGCAGCTGACCGGGTCCCAGTACTGACTCATTCCACACACTGCAGGCAGATCATTACCCTCCAAGTGGCAGCAGCCTGAGGGGAAGCAAAAGCCCTGCCCACAGGAATTAATTTGCCCCACCCTCAGTGCTTAAGACTGATGACTGATCACAGATTGAATAGATTAACAACTAAAGAAGACAAACAAAGGTGGTAGATCTCTGGTAGTCTCCAATGGGCTGCCTAGGTCCAGACTAGTACATAACCTGACACCACCAGGGGCAGATCCAGGAAGTGCAGATCAATCTAAGTTGCAGAAACAAACAAGAAGAGTCACAAAAATGGGGAGACAGAGAAACAACCCCCCATTGAAAGGAAAAAAGGAATTCCCAGAAAGCATGCTAAATGAAATAGAGGAAAGCAAACTTTCAGACACAGAATTCAAAACCTGGATTATAGAGAAGCTCAATGAGCTCAGCGAGCTCAAAGAAAATTACAAAGAACTCCAGGGAAAATACAAGGAACTTACTGAGAATTACCCCAGCATGAAAAAGGACATAGAAGCTATCAGTAAGAGCCAGGAGGAAATGAAGAATACAATTTCTGAATTATACAACACAGTAGAAGGAATTAAAAGCTAGAGGAAGCAGAAAATCCTATTAGTGAGCTGGAGGACAACGTAGAAAAAAATTCCAGACAGTGCAACAAAACAAAAAATGACTGAAAACGAATGAAGAGGTTTAAGAAAGCTGCAAGGCAACATTAAATGTAATAATATCTGTATCATAGGAATACCAGAAGGAGAAGAAGAGGAGCAAGGGATAGAAAACCTACTTGAAAAAGTAATGACAGAAAACTTCCCTAACTTAAAGAGAGAAAAAGTCATGCAAGTCCAGGAAGAACAGAGGGTCCCCATGAAGATGAACCCAAACAGGCCCTCTCCAAGACATATCATAATTAAAATGGCAACATTGAAACACAAAGAGAGAATCATAACAGCAGCAAGTGAGAAACAGCTAATAACATACAATGGTGCTCCGATAAGGCTATCATCATATTTCTCAACAAAAACACTATAAATCAGAAGGGAATGGCAAAAAATATTCCAAGCAATGAAAAACAAAGGCCTACAACCAAGACTACTCTACCCAGCAAGGCTGTCATTCGAAATGGGAGGTGAAATAAGGAGTTTCCAAGACAAAAGAAGGCTAAAAGAATATATCTCTACCAAACTAGCATTGCAAGAGATGCTAAAGGGTCTGCTTTAAAAAGATGAAGAAACAAAGGAGACAGAGAGGAACACGAGTACAAAGGGGGAAAATGATAATGAATAAGTACCTATCAATAATAACAAAAGAACTTATGCTCCCCTATGTTCATAGCAGCACTATTTACAATAGCCAAGTGCTGGAAACAGCCTAAGTGCCCATCTGTAGATAAGTGGATCAAAAACCGGTGGTACATCTACACAATGGAGTATTATGTAGTAGAAAGAAAGAAGGAACTCCTGCCATCTGCGACAATATGGATGGAACTAGAGAGAATTATGCTTAGTGAAATAAGCCAGGCAATGAAAGACAAATACCATATGATATCACCTAATACAGGAAACTAAGGAACAACACAAACAAAGGAGCAAAATTGAACCAGAGGCATGTAAACAAAGAGCAGACTAACAGTGACAAAGGGGGAGGGGGGCGGGAGGGAAGGGACATAAGAAGGGGAAGGGTCTAATCAAAGAACATGTATGATTGACCCATGGACATGGACAATAGGGTGGGGATTGACTGTAGGAGAAGTGGTGGGCAGGAGGGGGCAATGGGAAAAAAGTGGGACAACTGTAATAGAAAAACAAACAAAAATTTTTAGTGAAAAAAAAAGCAAAATAAATAAATAAATGAGACAGCAACACCCCCCCCCAAAAAAAACCTTCACATGTATGAAAGTGAACAAGAGAAAATGTAAAGTATGGAAATGCAATTTCAGTGAATATTAGAAGAACAAGGATTTTCCTTCATACTGGATATTTTTCTCCCTATCTGATCCTGCCAGAATTTGGCATTCTGGAGAAGTAAGTAATAACATAAGGTTCTCTGCATAAAACTAATAACACCACTTGTTAATAGAGATTTTGTTAACCAAGACTTTGACTGTAATGTCATGCCTAAAGGAGGTATGCTGGGGCTCTGGTTTTTACCAAAAAGCCCCGAGGAACTGGGATTGACTTGTGAAGGTAATAAAAGTCCACAAGAAAAATGGCTTGGTACCTTGGTTGGTTGTGCGGTTCATGGCAATCTTCCCAGGGAAGGAACGAAGGTTGCTTTTCTGAAAGATGGCTAGAAGGAACCTTGAGGCACAATGGAAAACCTGAAGGACTTGGAAAAGACAGGTGTTTACAGGCAAGGCTGAATGGCAGGTATGTGGCTCAGCTCCTGTGCCCTGAAGGGCAAACAGAAGGTCACTCTAAAGATTCCGTGTGTAACTTCCAGCAAAGCAGACTTAAAGATCATATGTGATCAGTCGCTGCTCTTGTTCAGTTTATGCAAACAAACAGGATAAACTAAAACTGGACTTAATGCAGTCCCTTTAATGACAAGGAGGGTAATCTTAAGAAGAAAAATTACGATTCAAGGAAAATCACAATGCTCAGTGGTAGACTATAAACTAGTGCAGCTACCTGTCTTTAAAGTTTATTTTCATTTAAAGTTTGCTTTCATTTGAAAGATAAACTAAGTCCGTGACATCATCAAAGATGCTTAATTTACAGGCAAGAAGAATATCAAATGCCTTGCAAGTGGATGTCTTCCCAATAAGACAGTCTTGCAGATCTAGAGACTGGTTTGTGGGTTATGTTGTGTAAATAAACATGTGTGTTTTGTTTTCATAGGGCATAAGTCTATGATCTCATTACCTGAGTGATTGTCTGTATTTATTGGATAGGCCTCATTTTATCCTATCTGCATTGCTGCCTCCTGAGACTCAATGGTTTGGCTGAACTAAGTGGTTGGGTTGGTGAAGTATGGGGTGGTCTGTGGGCTTCACTTTAAAACTAGTTTCTCATTTCTATCCTAATGGTTTGGACAGAAAGGGCCCAGAGGTCTGAGAGGGGGGAAACCTAAAATATTCCTCTCAGCCCAAACTAAGTATAGTGGGCAAAAGGGCTTTGGACAGGTGTGACATGCTTTGCACACCTTCCTCCAAAGAAACCTTTAAAGGAACCTTTTTTTCCCTCTATGTCGGACATGGAAAAATCAGTCCCTGTCTTTTGTCATCTAGTGGTTATGGTTTTAATGATACCTTTTAACCTTGTTGCCAAATCTGTTGCCCCTAGAATACAGCAAGGATGCCAGCTTGTTAAACTGAGCATGCCATTGCCTGGGGACAACCAACTAACCCGGAGTCTGCAAGATCCTTCCCCAAATGGAAAGGCCACCCTCCCCTCCACACCCCCACTCTTATTAGGGATTTCTGGACCCAAGGGTAGGTAGAATGACGACCATGTCCAACTTGAAGCAGCTAGAGGAGCATGAGACCTTCCCCCATTGTCCTTTATAAGATTATAAAGGGTCTTAAGTCTGAGAGGGAAGAATTTTTACAGAGCGGGCATCCCTCCAAAAACTAAATTAATTAATTAATTAATAAAAAAGATTAAGACCATGAATAAAGGGTAAATATTACTATTTGTAAATATACAAATATTGTGATATTTGTTCTTTGAGTTCTGATGTATAGTATTATACCATTATTTTTTTAAAAAAGAAGTGAAGAACAGTATGATGGGAATGTCTCATCAAATAGAGAATACCAATAAAAAGATAGAACTCATAGAAAAACAAAACTAAGGCCCTGGCAGAGTAGCTCAGTTGGTTAAGAGTGTCAACCCAACATGTCCTGTTTGTGTGTTCCAGTAAGAAAACATACAAAGAGGAACCAATGAATGCATTAATAGGTGGAACAACAAACTGATGTTTCTACTTCTCTTTCACTCCTCTCTCTCTAAAATCAATCAATAAAAATATTTAGAAAAAAAGTTCTGTAATTTAAAAGTAGAATAATATAAATAAAAAATTCACTAAAGGAACTCAATAGTAGGTTTCAACCAGCAGAAGATGAAATCCACACTTTGAGAAAGATCAATAGAGATTATGAAATATGAAAAGAGAGAAGAAAGAATATTTTCATTACATGAACAGTCTCAGAGAAATTATGCATACCAACATACATGAAATGAGAATACTGGAATAGGAGAGAATACAGAGCAGAAAAAAATCTTGAAAGGAATAGCTGAAACTCCCCAAATTTAATAAAAAACATTAATCTATACATCCAGTCAACTCAATTAACTCAAGTAGCATAAAACAAAGAGATTTACAGACAGTCAGATAAAATAAAAATGTTGAAAGCCTAAGATAAAAAGAAAATATTGAAAGTAGTAGGGGAAAAAATTAATTGTTATGTACTAGAGAACCTTAATAAGATCAACTGCTGATTTATCAGAAGAAGTAAAGGCCAATAGGAAGAAGGATGACATACTCAAGTTGCTAAAGAAAAAACTGCCCATAAGAATCTCATATTCCAGCCAAACTATTGTTCAAAAATGAATAATACATTCTTAGGTGAACAAAATTGAGGGAATTCACTGCTACCAGATCCACCTTTTAAGAAATACTAAAGGAAGTTATTCAGGCTGAAAGCAAGTGATCATAGACAATGCTTTCAATGCAAATGAGAAAACAAAGAGCACCAATAAAAGTAATTATTTGATTGAAAAAGACAGTATAAATGCATACTTTCATTATCTGATTTAAAAAGTCACTGGATAAAACAATATGTACATAATTGCATTCTTGGGCCAATAGTATATAGAAATGCAAAATATTCAACTATAACAGCATGAAAACAGTGAATTGGAGCCAAGCTGTGTTGAAGTAATGACACCAGCTGGTAACTCAAATGTATAGAAACAAATTTTAGGAACCAGAAGTTTAATAAAAAGTAAACATAACAAACGATAATTCTATATTTGCTCTTTTCTCTGCTCTTCAAAATACTTAAAATTGTATACAGTAATCATAAATATGTATTGTACCATCTGTTCATTATATATAAAAAACAAAGCTCAAAAAGAAAAGATGAAATAGAATTATACAGGGATATTTTTGCATGTCTCTGGAATTAAGTTATCAATATTTGCTAGAATTCACTGGTGATGCCACCGAGTCTAGTATTTTCTTTGTGGAAAGACTTTTAATTAAAAACTAATTTTTGTTTATTAATATAAAACTATTTGTATTTTTTATATCTTTTCTTGTCTGTTTTACAGTTTGTGTCTTTAAGGACACAAGACAATAAATTGCCAAATTTATTATTATGAAGTTCATAGTCTTTTATTACTATCATATGATTATCTTAGATTCAACTATGATTTTCTATATTTAATCCATATTATTAATTCATAACTTATACTACTTCTAGGCCTGTCTAGAGATTTATCAAGTTATTATTAAATTTTTCAAAGAACCAACTTTTGTTTTTATTTTATCGAGTTTTCATTCACTTTCTTTTTAATTGATTTCTACTTTTATATTTCATTTTTTGGTGAAAGTTTATTCTGATTTTTTAAAAATTATTGTATTCTTTAGTTAAAAAATTTGTTATCCTATTACAATTATCCCAGTTTTTCCCCTTTTGCCCTCATATGCCCAGCCTACCCACCCACCGCTCTCACTGTCAATCCCCACACTGTTGTCCATATTCATGGGTCACTCATACATATTCTTTGACTAGTCCCTTCTCCTTATTTCCACCATTATCCTCCTGCTGCCTCCCCTCTGGTAATTGTCAGTCTGGTCCATATTTCTATGCCTTAAGTGTTTTTTTTTGCTCATTAGTTTATTATTGTCATTTGGTTCCTCTTATAAGTGAGATCATGTGGTACTTGTCTTTCACCAACTGGCTTATTTCACTTAGCATAATATTCTACAGTTCCATCCATGCTGTCATGAAAAATGGGAGTTCCTTTTTTCTTTCTGCTACAGTCTTCCATTGTGTAAATGTGCCACAGGTTTTCAAGTCACTTGTTTACTGATGGGCACTTATACTGTTAGCAGAAAATGGCTATTGTAAAGAGCACTACTATAAACACAGGGGTGCTTAAGTTCTTCTGAATTGGTGATTCAGGAACTTAGGGTATATTCCCAGCAGTGGAATTGCTGGGTCAAAAGGCAGTTTCATTTTTAATGTTTTTTTTTTTTTAAGTATATTTTATTGATTATGTTGTTACAGTAGTCCCAGTTGTTTTCCCTCTGGCCCCCTCTGCCCAGTACCTCCCATCCCTCCAGCAATCCCACCCCCCTTAGTTCATGTGCATGGGTCATGCATGTAAGTTCTGTTGCTTCACCCTTTCCTATATTATTCTTAACTTCTCCCTGTCTATTTTGTACCAACCGATTATGCTTCTTAATCTCTGCATCATTTCCCCATTTCTTCCCCTTCCCCCTCCCAGCGGATAACCCTGCAAATGATCCCCATACCTATTATTCTGTTCCTATTCTGGTTTGCTTAGTTGGATTTTATTCTTATTTTTTAGATTCAGTTGTTGATAGTTGTGAGTTTGTTATCATTTTAATGCTCATAATTTTGATCTTCTTTTTCTTAAGTAAGTCCCTTTGACATTTCATATAATAATGGCTTGGTGATGATGAATTCCTTTAGCTTTACCTTGTCTGGAAAGCACTTTATCTGCCCTTCCATTTTAACTGATAGCTTTGCTGGATAGAGTAATCTTGGTGTAAGTCCTTGCTTTTTATCATCTTGAATATTAGCCAGCCTCTTCTTGCCTGCAAAGTTTCTTTTGAGAAATCAGCTGATCATCTGATAGGCACTCCTTGTAGGCAATGATCTGCTTTTTTCTTGCTGCTTTTAGGATTCTTTGTCTTTCAATTTTGGCATTTTAATTATGATGTTTCTTGGTATGTTCCTTTTTGGGTCCAGCTTCTTTGGGACTCTCTGTGCTTCCTGGAATTCTATGTCTATTTCCTTCACCAAATTTCGGGGGTTTTCCTTCTTTATTTTCTCACATAAGCTTTCAATTTCTTGCTCTTCCTCTTCTCCTTCTGGCTCCCCTATGGTTTAGATGTTGGCACGTTTAAAGTTGTCCCAGAGGTTCCTAAGCCTCTCCTCATTTTTTAAAATTCTTGTTTAATTATTCTGTACTGGTTGACTTTTTTTCTTCCTTATGTTCCAGATCATTGATTTGAACTCTGGTTTCCTTCCCTTCACCATTGGTTTTGTGTGGATTACCCTTCATTTCATTTGCATAGCCTTCACTTCTTCTCTTATGCATTTTTCACATTTAAGCATATCTGTCAAGCCTGTGAGCATCTTTATCAGCAGTGTTTTGAACTCTATGTCTCTGAGGCTGGCTATCTCCTCATTGCTTATTTCTCCCACTGGAACCTTGATCCATTCCATTTTTTGGGCCATACTTCTCTGTCTCCTCATTTTGACAGGCTCCTATATTTGTTTGCCTCTGTGTCTTAAGTAGAGCTGTCACTCCTGTGATGTTGTAAGGGGTGGAGCCTTAGGTATTCATCAGTACAGGGCAACCCGTTTCACCACGTTGTGGTGCTGTATGTGGCGGGTGGGTCCTAGAGGTAACAATGCCACGTGCTCAGCACTTGCCCCTTTTTCAGGCAATTCCACTTCGTATGAGACTGGTGCCTCTCTCTAGCTGTTGCCCTGGCTGTCATTCCCAGAGTGGGTGGGTCTGTGGACATTCCTGGACAGTGGGGGTCTTTTAAAGAAGTGGACTCTGCTGAGAGACCAGCAGTTTCTTCCTCTACCCCAACTCCCAGTGGTCCTCAGTCAGAAGCAATGAGGCTCTATTTTCCCCAGCGCTAGGACCATGAGCTGCACGGTCTGGTCTGGTGCTGGGAGTGCTCTCCAGGTGTCCCTCCTGACTTTAAGATGTGTGACTGCGCTTTCCATTGGCCTGCCGCTACCGCTTCTGCTGCTGCCACCACCGTACCATGTCCTCGCTGCCCCAGCTCCTCCCCTCCTATCTGTCTGGATGAGTATTTCTTCTTTATATCTTGTTTGTTGGACTTCCATGCAACTTGATTTTCTGGAACTTCTGGTTGTCTCTAGTTTTGAGGTAGTTGTATTCCTTCTTAGTTGTGGAGGGAAACACAGCGTGTCTGCCTAGGCCTCCATCTTGGCTGGAAGTCTCTTTTATTTCTTTGTTTCAACTTACATTGGGTTGAATTTGTTTTGATTTTATTAGCTTCTTAAGGCAAAAAGTTAATGACTTGACATTTTTATATTTTACTATGTGATCACCCTACTAATTCCAGTAATCATCTGTCATCATATAAACTTATTACAATATTATTGACTATAATTTCCTTTACCTTTTTCACCCATCCATCTACAGCTTCCACTCTGGCAACCATCCCTTTGGTCTCTGTTTCTCAGTCTGTTTTGTTCTGTTTTGTTTTGTTTTTCGGTTCCACATATAAGTGAAAAAACATATGCTATTTCTTTCTTTTTTATAATTTCATTTTTTAATTTATTTTTTTTATTGCTTTTCTATTACAGTTGTCCCAATTTTTCCCCCATTGGTCTCCACTGCCCTACCCCTCCACTTCCACAGTCAACCCCCAACCTGTTGTCCATGTCCATGGGTCATTTATACTAGTTGCTTGACTAGACTTTTCCCCTTATTTCCCTCTTCTCCCCAACACCCCTCCCCTCTGATCACTGTGAGTCAGTTCCTTGTTTCAATGCCTCTGGTTCTATTTTGCTTTCTTGTTTGTTTTGTTCATTAGGTCCCTGTATTAGGTGAGATCATATGGTATTTGCCACAGCAATCAGACAAGAAAAAGAAATAAAAAATCATTCAAATTGGAAAGAAGGAAGTAAAATGGTCGTTATTTGCAGATGACATGATTATTATACATAGAAAACCCTATAAGCTACACAAAAAACATAGAAATCCCTATAAGCTACACAAAAAACTACTCAACCTGAGAAGTGAATTTGGCAAAATAGCAGGATAAAAAGTCAATATTCAGAAATTGAAGGCAGTTTTGTACACTAACAATGAAATATCAGAAACAAGAACCAGAAAAATAATCCTGTTTACTACAGCAACAAGAAAAATAAAATACCTAGGAATAAATTTAATCAAGGAGGTAAAAGACCTATACTCAGAAAACTACAGAACACTGAAGAAAGAAATTAAGGAAGACACAAATAAATGGGAGCATATACCATGTTCATGGATGGGAAGAAGCAACATCATTAAAATGTCCATACTACCCAAAGCAATTTATAGATTCAACGCAATCCCTATTAAGCTACCAATGACATACTTCACAGATCTAGAAATGAATATTTCAAAAATTTATATGGAATCGAAAATGACCCTGAATAGCCTCAGCAATCTTGAGAAAGAAGAATAAAGTGGTATTTGTCTTTCTCCGTCTGAGTTATTTCACTGAGCATATTATCCCCTAGGTCCATCCATGTTGTCACAATTGGCAGGATTTCATTCTTTTTAATTGCTTTGTAATATTCCACTGTATACATATACCACACTTTTGTTATCCATTCATCTATCAACAGACACCTAGGCTGGTTCCATATCTTAGCTATAGAAAGTAATGCTGCAATGAACACAGGGGTGCACACATCTTTTTGAATTAGTGTTTTTGTTTTCTTTGTATAAGTACCCAGAAGTAAAATTGCTGGGTTAAATGGTAGATCTAATTTTAGTGTTTTTTTTTTTTTTTTTTTTTGAGAAATCTCCATACTATTTTCCATAGTGGCTGCAGTCCCATCAACAGTGCACAAGGATTCCCTCTTCTCTAAATCCTTGCCAGCACATGTTATTTAGTTTTAAGTTGTCGTTCTCCACCATTAGACAGTATACTCCATGATGACAGAGTTTATCTTGTTCTCTACTGAATGGCCAAAGTTTACCAAAATATTTGAGCCAAAGTAACAGATGATACTTATGGAATAAACAAATAAATGACTCAATGGATAAACTTAAGTTCTGTACATTTATGTATGCACACATACATATACAAAATGACACAAGGACATCTTTTCACATGGTATATAATGGGCATCTTCAATGTATGGCATGTTTGACTTAATTTTAATAAAATATATTAATGTACCAAATTATGCATTTCAATAAGATACTGATAAGATAAATGAGAACTGTCACCATCATCTAGTAGATGTTTTTTAATGTGTAGTTTTATAACAGGTTAAATTTTCATATTACTTTTCTAATGTGTGAACCAGAGCAGTATTTTAAAGTATTATTGACATATAATATAATTGGCTCATTTAAGTATACAGTTTGATGTATTCTGGTAATTGTATACTATCATGTAACCAGTAAATCAAGATATAAAAGAGTTCCATTGACCTAAACTGTTTCAAAATTCTAGGGAAAACACCATTAAACATTGGTAATGTTAGCAATAAGAAATCTATGATAAAATCTAAGATAAATAAATCTAATATATGATTAAAAAAGAAAAGAAACTTAGAAATATTTAATGTGCATGATTTACCAAATGGCAAAATAACTCAGGCAACCTCACATTTTTCCCACAGAGTAATACTATAAACTTTCACTACTGTTCAGAGAGCAGATGCTTTTGCAAGCATTGAATTACTCTTAGAGAAGAAAGACATAGTAGCCTTATATATTTAATTTATATATTTCCAGGGCTACATTTAGAATGTTTTTCCATATTGCCCTTTAAACAAAATATAAGATATAAGATAAAATGTCTCTCGGTAATTGGCTGTCTGTTTTGTTGCAAGTACACCAAACAGCATTTTATATGAGATCTGGGAATGGGGTTCCTGACCAAGAACATGAAAGGAAATCATGCTGCCATTTGTGCTTCTCCACTGTGACTGCACGGCTAGGGGGGAAAGGGAGCAATGCTGTGCTATCAGAGCAACTTAGAAGCCCAGCTTCCTACTCGAGCCCTGCATCCCCTGTCCTCTCCCACATATGCAAGCCTGGGTGACTGCATGACTCCTCTGTGCACATGTTCTCTCCAGGGCAGTAAACTCAAAAGATTAATAGCTAAACAAATAGAAACCATTCATTCATTTTCTTTCTATCATCCTTTATTTCCTCTCCTCACAACAGGATTACTGGATATAAGTATAAAGACAGAATAACCAATAATCCATGACATTAAAGTAGTTTTTGTCTGTGAAAACCACTTTGATTACCTGAGATATGTATTGGAGACACTTCCAAACACCATCTGTAATTTCTAGATGTTGATCTCTTGAAAGGGATAAGATTTCAAAGTGAAAAACAACTGTAATTGGAAAGCAATGTCACTACTAAGATTGAAAAAATCTGGACCAATTCAGATAAGCAACAAAATGAAGTCAGTAGCACCACAGTGAAAGGAGCAATAATACCTCAGATTGATTTATGAGGGAAAGAGTCTTTTAACAGAAAAATGTTCTAACTCTGAATTTTGGCTCCATTATGGTTGGGGGCACACTAAGCAAATAGCCCCTTAGAAAAAAGACTGGATTGCTTACAGATTTAAAATGTACCTGTTCGTCCAACCAAGAAGGGGAAAATTATAGTTACATCTGTTTTTCCCTTTGTGCTCATCATGACATTTAACCCAGGTTGACTCCGTTTCTGTCTCCTGGTTCAGTGATAAGTATATGCAGAAACTTAACATTAACTCCCATCTTCCCACATCCCCCTTGGTCTTGGCCACCGACCCTCCACAGTACACATTAGGAGTTAAAGGAAGTATAGACCCAAAAGAGGTACAGTAGTCCCTGCTCCTTATTGGCAGTTTCATTTTTCAGGGTTTCAGTTAGCTGTGGTCAACAATGGTCTGAAAATATTAAAGGGAAAAACTCCAGAAATAAACAGTTTCCAAGTTTTAAATTGCATGCCATTTGGAGTAGTGTGATGGATTGTATTGCTGTCCTGCCCCAGCCAGCTGAGACATGAATCATCCCTCTGTCCAGTGTATCCACACTGTATGTGCAGTACAATAAAATACTTTGAGACAGAGAGGAGACCACACTCACATAACTTTTATTACAGTATATTGTTATACTTGTTTTATTTTATTATTAGTCATTTTTCTGAATCTTTTACTGTGCCTAATTTATAAATTAAACTTTATCATAGGTACATGTGTATGAGAGAAAACAGTAATTTAGGGTTCAGTACTACCCATGATTTCATGCATCCACTGAAGGTCTTGGAACATATTCCCCATGGATAAGGGGGACTACTGTATCTACATTTTACTAAGCCATGTCAGTCAAAAGATGTGGTAGCAATAGGCAAAATTAATATAAGTATGGTATTTAATAAGAGACATAGATTTTTTAAAAAATAGTTCTCCCTTTATGCCTTCATCATTAGAAAAACCTAAAATGTTAAGTGACAGTAAAAATCTCCACAGACTTTCTGTAAATATTCCAAATCAGATCCCATAGCAGAGAATGTTCTACTTTTTCTCTTAGTAGGTAGTTTTGTTACAACTGCATAATTGGAATTTCAGAAGGCCAGCAACTAGCGCACTTTTACTAAATCAGGGCAACATTTATAGTCTGAAAATAAATAAACAGAAAATTTAGAAGGAAAGAATTCCCAAACAGAGCCTTGTATATTCTTAATTTTCAAAACTTATAACAAAATGAAGAAAAAATACAAGAAAGAAAATATTGTATGAAAGTGAAAGAAATCATTTAAAAATCAGAACTGAATAATAGAGAAAACAGACTGCCCAGAAAGATCTGCATATACATTATATTCTTCTAAAGATTTTAATTCTAGATGAAATATAAATGAAATGACTTCCCATGGTAAAAAGTCACCGGGCAGGAGTTGGTCTAAGCTGATGTAGTGCTTACCCACATACCAGACTGATAATGAGGGTGTCAGTGATGGCTCAGCCCCTCCAAGACACATCTTCTTTATGCAGATTCACATTAGAAACAAAGCATTGTTAGTATGACTCAGTGGGTAACATCACAGCCTCTCTTTGGCCCCTCTTTTGGCATCCTCATGCAAAATAATTCATTTGGGCTTTACTACATTAATAGGTGTAATTAGCAGTCATTTTGTAAAATGAAGTATTGATGCCACAGGCCAATTTTCTGAAAGTGCCTCTAAAGCAGCACCTGCACCATTCATGTTTATAAATCAGGTAATTTTACATCTAGCCACTTATGTGTATATGTAGTCTGATTTACATATGCAAATCAATTATCTTATATACAGTTGGCCAACTTCTTGCTTTCTTTACACTTTTCCCCCCACCTTGTAAGTTCAGAGAGATTAATTAGATTTCTGAAATCTCATTTTAATAAACTACCATTTATTCTTTTTTCTCAAGTTAGGGGTATTTCCAATACCTCCACTTGATATAAGGACAAGCTCAAAGAAGTCTCTATTGATTAACTACATCAGGAAGTTGCTTCATTTGTACTGGATGCTCAAAAACCATTTTAATCAATCTTTTTCTGCCCTCTTAAAGGAACATTTGCCTATGATCAGGAGTCCCCAACTTTTACCTCTAATTTCAAGTGATAATAATGAATGACAATAAAATTAGAATAGGGATTTGATCATAATAAAAGACAATGACTGATCTTATTCAATATTGTTAAAGGCAAAGATTTATACCTTGTGTCCTTATCTATTTAGGCTTACATTATACAAAATACCTGAATCTCCTCTCTAATGCTAATCTGTCAATGATTCTACATAGAAAAAAGTAAAGATGCAACTATGGAAAATGTTTTTAAGGATATAAAGATATGAAACTTTATTCAAGACTACATTAAGGACTTGCACAGCATTATATCTCAAATATACAAACACAAACATGAAGTAAACCCTTAAAAATTCTCCATTAGAGGATCCAATATGGCAGAGGAGTAAGTGGAAGCTACACTAACCTCCTCTCAGGACCAGTCTGGATTTACAACTTAATTTTGGAGAAATCATCTGGAATAACCAACCGAACACTAGCTGGAAAGAAGTCTTATAACCACGGAGAGACAGAAAAGGCCACTACATCACAACTTGACCGATAGGGAGTGCAGAGACACGGAAGGGCTGGCTGGGCTCCCACCGGTGGCAGCTAAAGGGACTGAGAAACAGCTCAGCAGCCGGGGGTTCCCCCTGAGAAGGGCGGGGTCTAAACCCCCAGCAGGGCTTCCCAGCCTACAGCAACAGAGTGGAAAGTAAAATAGTATCAGTTGTGAAAAGCAAAAAGCCACAAGGTTTCTTGCTAGCTAGAGAGAAACAGCAGGAAAAAAAGAGCTCTTAAGTGGATCACATACAAAAATATTTTGGCCCCCACTTACCCTGGGCTCAAGCAGAGGGAAGGCAGAGAGGACTGGAAACACTTGAGGTGAGCTTGGCGTGGTGACTTTGAGGGGAGAACTGGGGGAGCAGCTGACTGGGTCTCAGTGCTGACTCATCCCCACACTGCAGGCAGACCATTCCCCTCCAAGTGGCATCAGCCTGAGGGGAAGCAAAGGCCCTGCCTACAGGAATTAAGCTGCCACACCCATGGTCCTTAAGCCTGACGACTAATCACAGATTGAATAGATTAACAATTAAAGGAGACAGGCCACGGCAGTAGATCCCTGGAAGTCTCCAATAGGCTGCCTAGGGCCAGACTGGTACATGATCTGATGCCACCAGAGGCAGATCCAGGAAGTGCAGATCATTCTAAGAAGCACCAACAAACAGTGGGAATCACAAAAATGGAAAGACAGAGAAACAACCACCCATCGAAAGGAAAGGTAGAATCCCCAGAAAGAGTGCTAAATGACATAGAGGGGAGCAAACTATCAGATATGGAATTCAAAACATGGATTATGGAGAAGCTGAATGAGCTCAGTGGAAACTACAAAGAACTCCAAGGAAACTACAGGGAACTCCAGAAAAACTACAAGGAACTTACTGAGAATTACACCAGCATGAAAAAGGACATAGAAGCTATCAATAAGAGCCAGGAGGAAATGAAGAATATGACCTCTGAATTGAAGAGCACAGTATAAGGAATTAAAAGCAGGCTAGAGGAAGCAGATCAGATCAGCGAGCTGGAGGACAATGTAGACAAAAACTCCCAGACAGTGCAACAAAATGAAAAAAGACTGAACAAGACTGAAGAGGTTCTAAGACAGCTGCAGGACAACATGAAATGTAATAATATCCGTATCATAGGAATTCCAGAAGGAGAAGAAGAAGAGCAAGGGATAGAAAACCTCTTTGAAAAACTAATGACAGAAAACTTCCCTCACATGACGAGAGAAAGAGTCACGCAAGTCCAGGAAGCACAGAGGGTCTCAATGAAGATGAACCCCAACAGGCCCACTTGAAGACACATCATAATTAAAATGGCAACATTCCAAGACAAAGAGAGAATCCTAAAAGTAGCAAGAGAGAAACAGCCAACACCATACAAGGGAGCTCCAATAAGGCTATCATCAGATTTCTCAGCAGAAACACTACAAGCCAGAAGGGAATGGCAAAAAACATTCCAGGCAATGAAAAACAAAGGCCTACAACCAAGAATACTCTACTCAGCAAGGCTCTCATTCAAAATGGAAGGTGAAATAAGGAGTTTCCAAGACAAAAGAAGGCTAAAAGAATACATCTCCACCAAACCAGCAATGCAAGAGATGCTAAAGGGTCTGCTTTAAGAAGATGAAGAAACAGAGAGAGACAGAGAGGAACATGGGTACAAAGGGGGAAAATGACAATGAATAAGTACTTATTGGTAATAACCTTAAATATAAATGGATTAAGTGCTCCAATCAAAAGACATAGGGTAGCTGAATAGATTAGAAAAAATGACCCACATATATAATGTCTACAAGGGACCCACCTTAGAACAAAAGATCTATACAGACTGAAAGTGAAGGGATGGAAAAAAGTATTTCAAGCAAATGGACATGAAAAAAAAGCTGGGGTAGCAATACTTATATCAGACAAAACAGATTTCACAGCAAAGTCCATAAAAAGAGACAAAGAAGGACATTTCATAATACTTAAGGGAAAAATCCATCAAGAAGATATAACCCTCATAAATATATATGCACCCAACTTAGGAGCACCCAAATATGTAAGGAAAAATTTGAAAGACTCCAAGAAGGATATAGACAGCAATACACTCATAGTAGGGGACTTTAACACCCCATTGTCAACAATGGACAGATCTTCAAAGCAAAGAAACACGAAAGATATTGAGGCACTGAACAACACTCTAGATCAAATGGACTTAGTTGATATATATAGAACTTTTTACCCCAAAGAAGCAACCTACACATTCTTCTCAAGTGCACATGGAACATTTTCAAGGATAGACCACATGGTAGGACACAGAACAAGCCTTAAAAAATTCAAGAAAATTGAAATTATATCAAGCATCTTCTCAGATCACAATGGCTTAAAATTGGAAATCAACCTCAAGGAAAAAACTCAAAAACATTCAAACTCATGGAGAGTGACTAACATGCTATTAAATAATAAATGGGTTAACAATGACATCAAGGAGAAATAAAAAAGTTTCTGGAAACTAATAATAATGAACACACAACAACCCAAAACCTATGGGATACAGCAAAGCAGTCCTGAGAGGAAAGTTCATAGCAATACAGGCCTACCTAAAAAAGCTAGAAGAATCTCTAATAAAAAATTTAACCCTACAGCTACAAGAACTAGAGGAAGAACAACAAGCAAAGCCCAGATCAAGTAGAAGGAAGGAAATCATCAAGATCAGAGCACAATTAAATGACATAGAGACTAAACTAACAATTCAAAAGATCAACAAAAGTAGGAGCTGGTTCTTTGAAAAGATAAACAAAATTGGCAAGCCTTTAACCAGGCTCATCAAGAAAAAAGAGAGGACCAAAATAAAATCAGAAATGAAAGAGGAGAAATCTCAACCGATACTGCAGAAATACAAAGAATTGTAAGAAATTATTACGAACAACTGTATGGCAAGAAATTTGACAACCTAGAGGAAATGGACAAATTCCTGGAAACATATAGTCTTCCAAAACTGAATCAAGAAGAAGCAGAAAGCCTGAATAGAGCAATAACAACTAGTGAAATTGAAGCAGTAATCAAAAATCTCCCGGCACACAAAAGCCCTGGACCGGATAGCTTCACAGGTGAGTTCTACAAAACATTTAGGAAAGAACTCCTTTCCTCCTCAGACTATTCCAAAAGATCCAAGAAGAGGGAAGACTCCCAAACTCGTTCCATGAAGCCAGTATTACTCTAATTCCAAAACTAGGTCAAGACACAACAAAGAAAGAAAACTACAGGCCAATATCGCTGATGAACATAGATGCTAAAATCCTCAACAAAATATTGGCAAACTGGATCCAGCAACACATTAAAAAGATCATACACCACGATCAAGTGGGATTCATCCCAGGGATGCAAGGATGGTTTAATATTCACAAATCAATAAACGTAATACATCACCTAAACAAAATGAAAGACAAAAACCACATGATCATATCAATAGATACAGAAAAAGCATTTGATAAAGTACAACACCCATTTATGATGAAAATTCTCAGCAAAATGGGAATAGTTGGAGCATACCTCAACATAATAAAGGCCATATATGAGAAACCTGAAGCCAACATCATACTCAATGGGCAAAAACTAAGAGCATTCCCCCTGAGATCAGGAACAAGACAAGGATGTCAACTCTCTCCACTCCTATTCAACATAGTCTTGGAAGTTCTAGCCACAGCAATCAGACAAGAAAGAGAAATAAAAGGCATCCAGACTGGAAAAGAGGGAGTAAAACTGTCATTATTTGCACATGACATGATAGTGTACATAGAAAACCCTATAGACTCCACAAAAAAAACAACTTGAACTAATAAGTGAATTCAGCAAAATAGCAGGGTCGTCGTCGGCAGCCGTCCGTCTCGAGAGACGATGGCGTAGCTTCTTGAGAGTCTATCTGCACCGCCGAGAATGGCTGTGCAGTCCGACTCGGGAGTGACAATCCCTGCCACACTTGTTACAGGTGAAGGCAGATGGCCGTTGTTGCTGCTGTTGACGCCGCTTCTGCCTCGATCTTTTCTGGACCGCCTCCTCGTTGCGCGCAGCCTCTGCGCGTGACGTACCATGCCTGACCGTGAGCCTCCAGGCTAGGCGGTCGTCTGCTTGAACTTCCCATGTGTTGAGATTGATGGAGCATTGTGTCATGTCCTTTTTGCAGATGTCTTTGAACCGCAGTTTTGGGCGCCCTGTCATCCTCTTGCCTTCTGCTAGCTCGCCGTAGAGGAGGTCTTTGGAGATACGGCCTGCGTCCATTCTTTTGACATGGCCGAGCCACCTGAGGCGTCTCTCACTAAGAACTGCATGCAAACTGCTCATGTTGGCTCGCTTCAGCACCTCGGTGTTGGGGACCTTATCCTGCCAGGCGACATGCAGGACGCGTCGCAGGCACCTCATGTGGAAGCTGTTGAGTTTCCTTTCGTGCCTTGCGTAGGTGGTCCACGTCTCGCTGCCATAGAGGAGAGTGCTGAGTACGCAGGCTTGGTAGATGCGCAGTCTGGTTTTCTCAGTGAGGCTGGAATTGTTCCACGCTCGCCGGTTCAGTCTGGCCATAACTGTGGCTGCCCTGGCGATTCTCCGGTTGACCTCCAAGTCGACTGACAGAGAGCTCGAGATGGTGGACCCGAGGTAAGTGAAGTCGTTGACAACCTCCAGGGTATATCCGTCGATGGTGATGCATGGGGGAGTCCCCGTGCCTTGAGCCATAACGTTCGTCTTCGTCAGGCTGATGGCTAGTCCGAACTCCTTGCATGCGTGGGAAAGGCAAGTGACTAGCTGCTGGAGTCCCTCTTCGGAGTGTGATGTCAAGGCTGCGTCGTCGGTGAAGAGCATCTCACGGATGAGCACCTCTTTGACTTTGTTCTTGGCTCGTAGACGGGCCAGGTTGTAGAGCTTGCCATCGGATCTGGTGTGAATGAAGACACCCTCGCTGCAGTCCTTAAAGGCGTATTGGAGGAGCATGGAGAAGAAGATTCCGAACAGCGTAGGCGTGAGGACGCAGCCCTGCTTTACTCTGCTGCTGACTGGGAAGGCCTCAGAGGTTGCGCCGTTGTAGGACACCGTGCTGTGCATGTTGTCGTGGAAGGACATGACCACAGCAAGCAGATGTGGTGGACAGCCAATCTTCCGTAGCAAGCTGAAGAGACCGCTTCGACTGACCAGATCAAACGCCTTCGTAAGGTCGATAAAGGCGAGGTAGAGTGATTTATGCTGCTCGTGACACTTCTCCTGCAGCTGGCGTAGGGAGAAGATCATGTCCACTGTTGAACGGCCAGCTCTGAAGCCACACTGGGACTCTGGGTAGATGCGGAAAGCAAGGGTCTGCAGGCGGGCAAGAGCGACCCGGGCGAATACTTTGCCGACGACGCTGAGGAGAGAGATGCCCCGGTAGTTGTTGCAGTCGCTGCGGTCTCCTTTGTTCTTGTACATGGTGATAATGTTGGCATCTCTCATATCCTGGGGGATGTAACCCTCCTTCCAGCAGAGACAGAGTAGATGGTGGAGCGGCTGTAGCAGGACTGGTTTCCCGCTCTTTAGGATTTCTGGAGGGATTCCGTCGCTTCCTGGTGCTTTCCCGCAAGCGAGGCGGTCGATGGCTTTGCTGAGCTCTGCCGCAGTAGGTGGGGTGTCTAGCTCCTCCATGACTGGTAGGTCTGGGATGGCGTTAAGAGCAGTGTCTGTTACGGTGTTCTTCGTTGCGTACAGCTCGAGGTAGTGCTCGGTCCACCGCCGCATTTGCTGTTCCTGGTCAGTGATGACCTCACCTGTCTTGGACTTAAGGGGGGCGATCTTGGAGGGGATTGGGCCTGTTGCCTTCTTGATACCCTCATACATTCCTCGTGCGTTGCCTATATCGGCGGCTTCCTGAATGCTTCTGCACAGGTTTAGCCAATAGGTGTTGGCACAGTGGCGGGCAGTCTTCTGGACTTTGTTCCTGGCAGCCCGTAGAGCTTGAAGTGTACTGGGAGTGGGCGTGGCCTTGTAAGCCAGTAGGGCCTTCCTCTTAGCCTCGATCACGGGTTCCATTTCTTTCCAGTGAGCCTCGTACCAGTCAGCGTTCTTCCGCTCTTTCTTCCCGTAAGCAATAATGGCGGAGTTGTATATGGCGTCGCGGAGACGTGGCCAATTGGATTCGATAATGTCATCTGCCGCCACTCCCTTGCCGAGTGCATCTTCCATCTTGTTGATGAATTGCTGGGTCTTAACTGGGTTGCTGGCACAACTGGTGTTGATGCGTGGGCGACCCTTCATCTTGGAGTGGTGCAACCTCTTCGGCATTATGCGCACCTTGCTTACCACGAGGGCATGGTCCGTGTCGCAGTCTGCACTGTGGTAGCTGCGGGTGAGGAGTGTGCTGCCAATATCCGTTCTTCTGGTGATGACGAGGTCAAGCTGGTGCCAATGGCGGGAGCGGGGGTGCCTCCATGACACCTGGTGGATCTCTTTGCACTTGAAGAATGTGTTTGTCACGCACAGGCCGTGGTGACACGAAAGCTCAAGCAGTCGCTGACCATTCTCATTGATCTTTCCTCTCCCAAAGTTTCCAAGGCAGGTGGGCCAGGCCATGTGGTCGGCTCCTACTCTTGCGTTGACGTCTCCAAGGAGATAGAGAGCGTTACTTCTGGGGATCTTGGATAACGCTTCGTCCAGTGCATGGTAGAACTGTTCTTTCTCTTCGATGGTGGCGCAGAGGGTTGGGGCGTACGCGCTAAGAATGCTGACTGGGCCGAAAGTTGTTGACAATCGGAGGGTAAGTAATCTCTCTGTGCCTCCTGTGGGTGGCTCTATGGAGTTAACAAGCGTGTTCTTCACAGCGAAGCCAACACCGTGCTGTCTTGGTTGGTCCGGAGACTTCCCTTGCCAGTAGAAGGTGTAGTTGGTTTCTCTGATAGTTCCGTTGTCGGCCAACCGGGTCTCCTGTAGAGCCGCAATGTCGATGTTTAGTCGTGCCAGTTCCCTATCGATGACAGCGGTTTTCCTGGCACCCTTGATCCACGGAAGGTCTGCAGTAAGTCCGGGGCACATGGTCCTGATGTTCCAGCTAGCGAGGCGAAGAGCCGGAGGCTTCTTTCTTGTTGTTTGCTTGGAATTAACTGGTGCGGGTGTTTTGTGGCCCACTTTTCGAGAGGCGCCTCTCTGATCCCCACGCACCCAGTGGGGCAGGCGAGCCATGGCGAGACGGCACCTAATTGGCTGGGGCTGTCCAGCTTGAGGCGGGCGGTAGCTGTCCAGTGAGGTGCGATGACCTCTCCCACCGTCAGAGGAGACCCCTGGCGCTCGTTTCCTTCGCCAATCGGATGAGCTTATAACCGGTGTCTGTCTCCTCCCGTGTTGAGTCGACATCTTGCGATGACGCTGGAGTGTCCTCTCCAGTGAAACTGAAGCTACAGAGCCTGGGCAGGGTGATATGGAGGGTCTGCTGTTGCCCATGCAGCAGACCCCCCCTCTCTTCGCAGCTGAAGGGTCCAAGGGAAAGACAAAGTCAATACAGCTTGGCTTCAGGTGCGCCGCAGGAGTTGCCGGTGTTGACTACAATGTCAAACCGCCTTAGGGACTCCGGCTCCAGATTTTCTGTCGGGGTTTACTCCCTTAGCCTTTCCCCTGAAGAGGTATGCCGCAAGGCAGCAGGGTATAAAGTCAATATTCAGAAATCGAAGGCATTTCTGTACACCAACAATAAAATCTCAGAGATAGAAACTGAAAGAAAAATCCCATTTACTATAGCAACAAGAAAAATAAAGTACCTAGGAATAAACTTAACCAAGGAGGTAACAGACCTGTACTCAGAAAACTACATAACACTGAAGAAAGAAATTAAGGAAGATACAAATAAATGGAAGCATATACCATACTCATGGACGGGAAGAATCAACATCATTAAAATGTCCATACTATCCAAACCAATTTATAGATTCAATGCAATTCCTATTAAAATACCAATGACATTTTTTACAGGGCTAGAAAAAATACTTCAAACATTTATATGGAACCAAAGAAGAGCCCAAAGAGCCACAGCAGTTTTGAGGAAGAAGAACACAGTAGGAGGAATCACAATATCTGATATCAAACTATACTACAAGGCCACAGTAATCAAAACAGTCTGGTACTGGCATAAGAACAGACATATAGATCAATGGAACAGAATAGAGAGCCCAGAAATAAACCCAGGTTCATATGGTCAACTAATATTTGACAAAGGGGGAAGGAACATCAAATGGAGTGAAAAGAGCCCCTTCAACAAATGGTGCTGGGAGAACTGGACAGGGACATGCAAAAAAATGAAACTAGACCACCAACTTACACCATACACCAGAATAAACTCAAAATGGATCGAAGACTTAAATGTAAGCCATGACACCATAAAAGTCATAGAGGAAAAAATAGGCAGGAAAATTTCAGATATCCCACATAGCAACATTTTCACTGATATATCTCCTAAGGCAAGGGAAATAAAGGAAAGAATAAACAAATGGGACTACATTAAACTAAAAAGTTTCTGCTCAGCTAAAGAAAACATCAGCAAGATGAAAAGGGAACCAACCATATGGGAAAATATATTTGCCAATGACATCTCAGACAAGGGATTGATCTCCAAAATATATAAAGAACTCACATGATTCAACACCAAGAAGAGAGACAATCCAATTAGAAAATGGGCAAAGGATCTGAACAAACACTTCTCCAAAGAGGACATATAGAGGGTCCATAGACATATGAAAGAATGCTCAACATCACTAGCCATCAGAGAGATGCAAATAAAAACCACAATGAGATACCACCTCACACCAGTCAGAATGGCCATCATCAACAAATCAACAAACAACAAATGCTGGCGAGGATTTGGAGAAATAGGAACCCTGGTGCATTGCTGGTGGGAATGCAGACTGGTGCAGCCACTATGGAAAACAGTTTGGAATTTCCTCAAAAAACTAAAAATGGAACTGCCTTTTGAACCAGCAATTCCATTGCTAGGATTATATCTGAAAAATCCTGAAACACCAATTCAAAAGAACCTATGCACCCCTATGTTCATAGCAGCACTATTTACAAGAGCCAAGTGCTGGAAACAACCTAAGTGCCCATCTGCAGATGAGTCAATCAAAAAACTGTGGTACATTTACACAATGAAATACTATGTCGTAGAAAGAAAGAAGGAACTTCTACCATTTGCAACAACATGGATGGAACTAGAGAGAATTATGCTTAGTGAAATAAGCCAGGCAACAACAACAAAAAAATACCTTATACTGTCACCTATTACAGGAAACTAATGAACAACACAACAAATGAGCAAAATTGAACCAGAGGAATGTGAACAAGGAGTACTCTAACAGTAACAAGGGGAGAGGCGAGAGGGAGAGAAGGGGGTAAGAAGGGGAAGGTTCTAGTCAAAGAACATGAATAAATGACCCATGAACATGGACAACTGAGTGGGGACTAAACGTTGGAGAAGGAGGGGACAGGGTGCAAGGAAGCAAGAGGGGAAAAAAAGTGGGACAAATGTAATGGAAAAACAAACAAAAAATTTTTAGTGGGTGAAAAATGAAAATATGAAGAATGGAAATGCCAGTTCAGTGAATATTAGAAGGACAAGGATTTTCCTTCACACTGTATATTTTTCTCCCTATCTGATCCCTCCAGAGTTTGGCATTCTAAAGAAGTAATGACATAAGTTTCTTTGCATAAAACTAAAAAGACCAGTTGTTAATAGAGATTTTTTTTTTGACCAAGACTTTGACTGGAATGTCATGCCTAAAGGAGACATGCTTGGGCTCTGGTTGTTACCAAAAAGCCCTGAGGAACTGGGAATGACTTTCAAAGGCAATAAAAGCCCACAAGATAAAAGGCCTGGTACCGTGGTTGGTTATGTGGTCCACAGCAGTCTTTCCAGGGAAGGAATGAAGGTTGTTTTCCTGAAAGATGGCTAGAGGGGACCTTAAGGCACAATGGAAAACCAGAAGGACTTGGAAAAGACAGGTGTGTACAGGCAAGGCTGAATGCCAGGTATGTGGCTCAGCTTCTGTGCCCTGATGGGCAGACTGAAGGTCACCCTAAATGTTCCTTGCGTTAAGTTCCAGCAAAGCAGAACTAAAGATCATAAGTGATCACTTGCTGCTCTTGTTGTGTTTATGCAAATGAACAGGATAAATTAAAAATGGACTTAATGTAGTCCCTTTAATGACAAGGAGGGTAATCTTAGGGAGAAAAATCATTATTCAAGGAAAATCACAATGATCAGTGGTAGACTATAAAGTAGTGCAGCTAACTGTCTTTAAAGTTTCTTTTCATTTAAAATATGTTTTCACTTGAAAGTTAAACTATGTCTGTGGTATTATCAAAGATATTTAATTTACAGGCAAGAAGAATGTCAAATGCCTTACAACTGGGTGTCTTTCCAATAAGACAGTCTTATAGATTTAGAGACTTGTTTGTGGGTTATGTAATATAAATTAACATGTGTTTTCTGTTTTCAAAGGGCATAAGCCTATGATCTCATTACCTGAGTGATTATCTGTACGTATAGGCCTCACTTAATCCTGTCTGCAGCGCTGCCTCCTGAGACTCAATGGTTTGGCTGAACTAAGTGGCTGGGTTGGTTAAGAATGGGGTGGTCTCTGGGCTTCACACTAAACTGGTTCCTCTTTTCTATCCTAATGGCTTGGACCCTAAGGGCCCAGAGGTCTGAGAGGGAGGAAACCTAAAATATTTCCCTCAGCCAAACTAAGTATAATGGGCAAAAGGGTTTTGGACAGGTGAGATGTACCTGGCACACCTTCCTCCAAAGAAGCTCCCCTCCTTTTTTCCCTAATGTGGGACATTGAAAAATTAATCCCTGCCTTTTGTCTTCTAGTAGTTATGGATTGAATGATGTTTTAACCCTTTTGCCAAATCTGTTGCCCCCAGAACACAACAAGGATGCCAGCCTGTTAAACCAAGCACGCTGTTGTCTGGGGACAGCCAACTGACCTGGAGTCTGCACGATCCTTCCCCATGTGGGAAGGCCACCCTCCCCTCCACACCCTCACTCTTATTAGGGAATTCTGGACCCAAGGGTAGGTAGGACGACGACCATGTCCAGCTTGAAGCAGTTAGAGGAGTTGAGACCTTTGCCCATTGTCCTTTATAAGATTATAAAGGGTCTTAATATCCGAGAGGAAGGGATTGTTATTTTTTATTGTTAAAATAATTAATTAGTCATTTATTTATTAAAAAAAGAAGAAGAATATATGAAAGGTTGAAGCGGGAGAACTTGTATGTATGAACCATGGGCATGGACTTGGGGGGGTGCTGGGGGAGGAGGGATGCTGGGTGGAGGGCAGCAAAGGGGAAAATATTGGAATTATTGTAACAATATAACCAATAAAATATAATTTAAAAAATTCTCCATTAATTTAAGTCAAACTGGTTTAAATTCATAATTTATATTTTATTACTTAGGTAGTTAAGTTTAGATGAGTAAAAGTTTTGCTTTGCTTTAATGTGTGATTTAACTTAAAAATAGAAAGCTATTCAGAACTTAATCGAGAAATACAAAATAATTCTGAAATCATAATAATTTGCCTACTTCTAAAGAAACATTGGTTATTTAAAAAGGTTTAAACTACTATAAAATTATATAATACAGTTTCAGATTTTGGAAAGGTTCTTGAAAATACTATGTATAATTTTGAAAGGCTCTATGGTTCAATTAAGGTGACAGATTAAATATATAAATTTATTTTCTCTGATTATTGTCCATTAAAATGCTCGTAAAGGAATAAAAAGGTATAAATCACAAGAAAAAAGAGAACAGAAAAAAGAAGAGCAATGAACAAGAGATTCCATAGAATTTTTCAATATGGAAATCAGATGACCAGTGTTAACTGATTTAGCAATGTCAAAGAAGCCACCAACTAAAATGCTAGGTGAGCAAACTAATCCAGACAAGATAAGGCATAGTGAAAGTGGAGGTGGGGTGGCGACAGGAAAGCAGAAAACAAGAAATCCTTTGGAAGTCCCTAATCAAAAGACTTGACACCCTCTTAACCCATATACAAACTATCAACAACCAGAAGCCCTCCTGAGACTACTTACACACACACCCAGGCAAGAGAGTGGAGGTTTTGTTCCCTAGAGAAACTGAACTAAAGGGACTCAAGGTGTGATGACTTCAGGACAGTGGATAATAAGAGTATGGCACAAACCATTACGTGATATGCAAAACAAAGAAGAAAGGTTGGAAACAGGAGGCCAAGGGAGGTAGAAAATGATGGTTTCTACCAACGTGACAGATATCAGAAGTCAGATGCATGACAGACCTCCAGAATGGAGCAGGAGACAGGGTCCAGAAATGCAAATAATAACCGCTAAAATTCAGAATATGGATTACTAAATGAAAGAGCAGAGATACTCAGCCATACATTTCCAGGTACATCAATCAACACATGATTATGGCTCTACATTTTAGACCTTTCGGTTTTACTTGCTTTTTATTAACTAAGTGAATATATTTATTTTGAAAAGTATAAAAGTGATTAAGTCGAGCTGAAATTATAGTAAGTGAAAAATAGGATAATTTCATAAGTGATATTGTCAATCTTTTTAAACAAACAAAAAACGTAAAGGAAACTCAATAGCCAAGTGCTGGAAACAGCCTAAGTGCCCATCTGTAGATGAGTAGATAAAAAAACTGGTACATTACATAATGGAATACTATGCAGCAGAAAGAAAGAAGGAACTCCTACCATTTGTGACCGCATAGGTGGAACCAGAGAGAATTATGCTTAGTGAAATAAGCCAGGAAATGAGAAACAAATACCATATGATATCACCTAATACAGGAAATGAATGAACAATACAAAAAAGGAGCAAAATTGAACCAGAGACATGTAAACAAGGAGCAGACTAACAGTTATGGGGGGGTGGGTGGGGAGGGAAAGAAGTGGGGTAAGTAAGGGAAGGGTCTAGTCAAGGAACTAGTATAAATGACCCATGAACATGGACAATGGGGTGGGGATTGACTGTGGGAGAAGGGGCGGGCCAGGACTGGTGGGGGGGAGCACTGGGGGGAAAAGTGGGACAACTGTAATCAAAAAACAATTAAAAAAAAAAAATGGTTCTTATATCTTCAAATATTTTCTGTAATTACTCTCCATTATTTCTACAGTCATTTAAAAACCATAATAAAAATATAATATTGACTAAGGTAATAATAAAACTTATAAATGATTATTGTGCCACTGTAGGGAAAACAACAGAATATTCTGAAAGAAATAGAATCCAGTGCTAATAAAATAATAATAAACAATAGTTTTATGATGGTACAGTGGTTAAATAAAGGTTTTACTAGTCACAGCAACAAGTTTTAAAAATTCTTAAATCATTTGAATAATGATATTCAGTGAAAAGTAGTAAAACCACATTCTTCCAGAACTGGCAATTACCTTAGCCAGGCACCTTCTAGGGCTCCTGCATTAGAGAGAATTGTCCAAACTTAATCTCAGGACTTAAAAACACAGAATCTAGAGCTTCCCTCTGACAACCTATTTAGTATTCAACATCATTTCTAGTAAAGTTTTCCCCCCATAAATGTAAATACCTAGTTCTGTAATTTATGTCATTAGTATTCAATGATAACAAAAAAAAATTGCAGCTCACCATTTTTGCCTAATGAAGTGCCACTTAAATTAATTTTCTCTTTCATCCTAGCACCTGCACAGAGCCTCAGTCATGTGTCAGTTGAACAAAATATGGATGAATAAATAAATATTATAATGAAGTTTCTTTTACTTCTGTTCTTCTGCAAGGAAAAACCCTAGTTTCTTTAGTCTTTTATTGTGGAGATGTATCCTTTTAATTTTTAATAATCTTTGTGGCTTTTCTTTAATTTCCAATGTGTCTTAAGATGACAAGGCAAGAACTGAGCACAACATTCTACTGAGGATGTGACCAGTCAGGAACATGCTACAGCTGCCTTACACTATTGATGTTACATAAATTGAAGTCATTCCAAGACCACATTGCATATTTCTATCTGTAACATAATGCTGAAGCACTTACCTCAAGAACCAACCAAAGTTTATCTCCATTTATCTTATCCTTCTTGAAGTACATCCCATAGAATTTGACCACATTAGGGTGGTCGGAAAGGGCTTTTAAAATATTATACTCTGCTTCAATCTCTTCATCAATATCCTAGTTTCAAAAAGTCACAGGAAGAGAACTGTGAGAAAAGCATGAATAATGTCAAAGAAACATATTACAGACTACCAAATAGGGAATTTAATTTTGTCAAGGTGAGGTCATAATAGTTTTTATTGCGTTCAGTACTATGTATTGAAACCGCTCATTACATTGTTTAAAGGAAGAGATTAGGATTTTCTTGCTAATCAAATACATCTCTAATTATGTTGATTACACTGAATTAAAAAGAGATAAGTAAAAGGCTATTACATATGGAGAACTACTGTAGATGATTTTCTTTTCTTTACAGTGTTAACTGCATTTCGATGGCAAAGTCATTGATTTGAAATAAAATCTTTTAGCTGGGTTATTTTGTTTCTCTGAAATACAAGATATTTAGAAGTTATCAAAAACTAGTCATACAAATAGTAAATTCCTCCCTTTCCAAAAAGTAAAATACTATTAAATTATATTAGATGGTATATAGCCTTTAGTTAGCTAAAGGCCCAGTCAGCAGAAGGAAAATTAGTTGCTATCTTGTCAATAAAAATGCAAGATAGCTAGTTAGTCATGATGCTAGAAAACCACCTATATATGAAAGAACTTACAGAGGAATAAATAAGAGAAATCTTCCTAACATTGTTTTTACAGTAGTATTTCATGTCTACATTGTCTTAGATAGATCATGGAATCACAGAGCTGGAAAAAATTTTAGACCAGAGCTGTAATTTGAGAGGAAGAAACTAAAGTTCAGAAGAGTTAGAATCACAGAGCTGGTTAGTGCAAGATCCAGGACCAGACAGTAAGTCTACTACCTTCTAATTAATACTGCTCTATTCAGCCTTTTCTTTGAAAGAAAATTACTGCTATGAGATCCATAATAATAAGACCCTTTTAATAAAAAAGTCACTCTGTTAAATGCTTGGATACATTTAAATTTATTTTATTTAGATTATAATCTCTTGGTTATAAATCTTTTTAATTTGACTTGTGACATGATGAATGAAGAGCAAATAATTCTTAGAAAATCACATACATACTATGACAAGAATAGAAGCAGCAAAGAACAAACTTCATACTAAAGCTATGCAGTCAATATATTCCATTAGAATAATGTAACACAGCATGATTAGGTGAGTAGTATACCAAACATGAGTACATAATGAAAGCCATTTGTTCTTCTTGATTAAGAAGGAGGGAATGGAATGAGAGACACTGATTATGGAATCAGACATTGGGAACTGTCTGGAACACTTTCTCTGGCCACCATGAACCCCAACTCCTAATTGTAAAGACTGGAGGAGAGGGGTAGTCACTCCGGTACAGCTTAACTTGGGTCTCTCTTCCCTCAGTTTAAATGGTCAGAACTTACCACTAGGGTTAAAATTAAGTATAGTGTTGCTAATTGTTTTTCCTCATTACTACCTAATTACTTCTTAAAAACTCACTCTCCTTCTTCTTTACTCAAAACAATGTGAAACACTATATTTAGCATGGGTTTAGTAGAAATAAACTATCAAAGAGAGAGAGAGGGAGGGAGGGAAGGAAAGGGAGAGAGAGAGACAAATCCTATGATAAACAAACAGGACCAGAGACCTTTTGCAGTGTCCTCAATGTTTTAGTGGGAGAGCTGTGATGAGAACTAGGACTCTCATGTTCCCCCACCACAAATCGCATCATTTGCATCATGCCATGACCCCATCACTTGAGCAAGAGTGGTGTAATTGGAGAAGTGGCTCTCAGTAGAGGTTTGGGGATTATGTGCTCACTAGACTCACTCCCACTCTTCTGTGTGCTGTGGGACTGCTACATATCTCCCAGTAGCTGAAAATACTCCTAAACAGCCAGCTCGCATTCCCAGAAAATAGAATCTTGTCAATCTCCTCATGCTCTTCAAGGCGAAGAAAAGGCTTAGTAGGTTCCCTGATCACAACTTCTATGCAAAAAAAAAAAAAAAAAAAGGCAAAAAAAGCAAAGCGGGGTCCCACTGGGCATTGGGGCATTGCTTAAATAGACAGAACATGGAGTTCAGTTCTTCCCAAGGAAACTCAAACTGATTATAAATGAACACCATTTCTCTGAAAACAATTAAGCAAATCTGAAAATTAATTTCCCTTCTTTGAATGAAATTTAATTTTAAAATAATATTTGTGACTTGACTTAAGAAAAATTCTTCCTGCAGCCTAAGTAAATGAAAGAAGGAAAGGAGATCTGGACCTGAGGATATTTTAGGACTACTTCTAGACCCAAGAGTCCATTCTTATAATTTTTTGAAATCTAAAATAATATTAAATCAACTGTGGAGCTGTTGTGAGCTGTATTTATGTATTTATATTACATATTTATTCATTTATCAAATATTTATTGGGCCTTAATATGTTAAGCATATAAACAAGGAAAATCTGACAATCAGACTTGTAACTGACATTGTGACAGATAAATCAAGATAAGATACACAGACTTTGTTAACAGAGATAAAAACAAAGTTAATTACATGATATAAGCAATGTGACTTACATGAATTGGATCCAGAATTTTGACTGCTGCTTTTTGGCCATTTTTCTTATTCAACACTTTAAAAACTTTCCCATAAGTTCCTTTGCCGATCGTTTCGGTGATTTCCCATGTATCAGAAGGATCAGGAAAGTTATCAAAGATGATTGTTTTTCCAATTAATGGAAGCATCTCAAAAGTTTAAATCACTGGAGAGAAAAAGTACAGTTTCATCTCCATTGAATTGGGATATTAAATGGCACACATAAACTCATGGGAAATTATCTAACATTTTCACTAATATGATGGAAAATATACATCAGTAATCAAATGTAGTCAAAGTCATAGAAAATTTTAATTTGAATTCCTTTTTGCAAGCAGATTAATATGAGTTTAATATTGCTTTGTAAACAGGGCTTTATTTCCATGTTTAATATAGCCCTATATTAATTACTATTAATTCTTTTCAGATTAAAATAAGAGGTACATATTTAAATAATTTTGCTTTACTGTTTTATACACAGATATGAAAGAATTTTAGAATGAAGTTTAGAGGTGATAAAATTCAACTTCATCCAAGCAAATCCCTACTTTAAAGTGATCTTGTTTTAAAACACTTTATGTGAACTCTAAGAATGGGTCCCTCCTCATTGCTTTTAGGATGCAATTTCTTTAACATAACCTATCAGGTCCTTTAAAATATGTCTCTTGCTTAAGTTTCCAGCCTAATGTCTCCACACTTCTCTCATATACTATAATCCAGCCACTTGAGACCCTTCGGGTCATTTCTTTCTTGCTTGAGGATCTTAACATATACAGTACTATTTCCTCCCACCTCCACCCGTGATTCCTTTGCTAAATCCAAACTCCTACTTATCCTTTAGATCTTAGCTTAAATGTCACTTCCTCAAAATGTGACCACTCTCCATCCACTTTGGGTTGAATGACTCACCTCTGTACTCCAGCAGCATTCTGTACCTACCTTTACTTGAAAATTCTGTATGTCCAGCACCTGGCACAGGGCTGGAATAATTAGGACAATATGGCTAATGAGGTCAAGACTTTAAAAAGGAGATTTTATAGATAACCTGAGATAAGATCCCAGGTTTCTGACGTCTAAGCAGTGCTTTTAACCTTCCACATTCTCCCTATATTACATTCAACCATTTGTATGAAATTAAAAAAGGAAAAAAATAGAAAGCGCTCCCAGCATTTTAGTCCATGAAATTCACTTGCCTGACCACAACTACCAGCCTCTTGCACTCCACCAGTCCATTGACTCCCCACTATTAAACCTCTTCAGGCTTCATTCTCTTCATTTTCTTCTTCTCCAGCATAAATTCTACAGCTTGAATTACTGTGACTTTCTTGCAATCACCCTCAACACTCATTTCTCTCTTTCTTTACCACAGTCTCCTGGGGTAAACAAACCCAAACCTTGTTAAACACTGTATCTTCTTGTCACCTGTCCCTGTGTCTGGAGACAACCACACAACCACTTTGACTAGCTTCACTTTTTCAGGATAAAAAAAACCCTACACGTATACCCACAACAAACTGCACTTCCTTGGCTTGACAATTTATTCTCTTTTCTTTGGAAAGACTATTTTATGGTAATCTCTCCCCTTAAATTATCTCTCGTAACTGTTTCCTATCCATCTATTCCCACAAACTTCCCAACTGATGCCCTTATTTAATAATTAATTGAAAAAATGGAAGCAATAATCCACCCCTTAATCTTCTCATCTCGAAAAACTACAAACCAATGTACATCAAACACAATGAGTTTATTCAAATCAACAGTAATTGCTGTTTGGTGTCAGTTAGTCCTTTCCTTTGGTTCCTTCTTGGCTCAAATGCTTTTTTAGAACAGGCTTTGCTTAATCAACCTATGTAAAGGTAGCCTTCACTACAACAAGAGCATATAGACTTCGTTATATTTACTACTGTATCCACAATTCCCAGAACAATACCTAACATAGAGCAGGTAATTAATAAATACTGGCTAAATGGGAAAATGTTTGCTTATTTTTAAATTCTGACAGCAGAGATATTATCTATTTTATTCACTTCCAAATTTAATAATGCCTAACTCTTTGCTTGGCACATAGATGTTAAATATAGCTGTTGAATAAATGAATCAATATGGTTCTACAAACGAATGTTTTTGAAAAAAGAGAAGAGAAATAAGAGAGAGAGGTGAAAAGAATTTAAAAATCTAAACAGAAAAGGGTCATATTCTGATTCATTATATGTAAGGGCACATCACCTAGTAGATGGCTATGAATGACTGCTAAAAATCACATCACAACATAAAAATACACTTATGAATAGTTCTTAGAACACTTAATCTTTATGAAACTTGTGCCTTTATTTGAAATGCACAGGAACAAGTAGGAGATAATCAGTAATAATCAGCCACTTTAGTGATTTCAAAGTCAATGACAAGATAATTAGTTTTTACAACTATCAGAGTTATGCAAATGGCATTTATGCCATCCATCTAACATAAAAGTTGGACTAAAAGACCAACTTAAACCTTGGTAAATGTCTGAAACAGGGGTTTTCAACCACAAGAAATATTCTTTATATAATACTTTCTTTCAAGCAGTTCATTATTGAACACTATTTTAATTTCTGCTACAGTAACTATTAGGAATTAACTATCAGCCTTTAGATATATAGGCATAAAAATTCAATTAAAAAGTGACTGGACACCAATGAATACAAAGTATTTTAGAGTTTTAAGGATACAAAGAATGGCAACTCATGGACAGATAAATTTGAAATTATAATATGGTATGAAAAGTGATAAATAATAGAAATATGCATAAACTACTATAATAACCCAGGTCAAGAGCATTTAATTCTGAAGTGATGATAAAAAAGATATAGAAAATAAGCAATATTAGAGCTGGGCATTAACTATGAACAGGAATTTGTCTAAAACAAATTTTTCTTTAAAAATTCTCAATTAGGCAAATATTTAAAGGAGCACATTGCTTTATTATAAAACAATAATCCCAGAATGACAAAAGCACAGGTATTTTGTATTCTGAATATACTTAATCAAATTCCATTAAAAACAAACAAATAAACCTCCCAATAAGTAGGTAAAATAAAGCCTAAAATGACTTCCTCAAAATCAAACTTTAAAGAATTTCAAGAATTAAAATAGAAGTCTTCTGACTCCTAAACTATACTTTTTCCAATACATACAGTTGTTTATTATTTATTTATTTGTTTGTTTTTCTATTGCAGTTGTCCTACTTTTCCCCCATTACTCCCCCCACACCCAGCGACCCCTTCTCCCACAGTCAATCCCCATCCTATTGTCCATGTCCATGGGTCATTTATACTAGTTCCTTGACTAGACCATTCCCTTACTTACCCCAATAACTGCTTTCTGCTCCTTGTTAACATGTCTCTGGTTCAGTTTTGCTCTTTTGTTTGTGTTGTTCATTAGTTTCCTGTATTAGGTGATATCATATGGTATTTGTTTTTTGTTGCAGGACTTATTTCACTAAGCATCATTCTCTCTAGTTCCATCCATGCTGTTGCAAATGGTAGGAGTTCCTTCTTTCTTTCTGCTACATAGTACTCCATGGTGTAAATGTACCACAGTTTTTTGATCCACTCATCTACAGATGGGCACTTAGGCTGTTTCCAGCATTTGACTATTGTAAATAGTGCTGCTATGAAAATAGGGCTGCATAGGTTTTTTGAATTGGTGTTTGAAGATTCTTCGGGTATAAGCCTAGCAAGGAATTGCTGGGTCAAAAGGCAGTTTTATTTTTATTTTTTTGAGGAAATTCCATACTGTTTTCCATAGTGGCTGTACCAGTCTGCATTCCCACCAACAGTGCACTAGGGTTCCCTTTTCTCCACATCCTTGCCAGCACTTGTTGTTTGTTGATTTGTAGATGATGGCCATTCTGACTGGTGTAAAGTGGTATCTCATTGTGGTTTTTATTTGCATCTATCTGATGACTAGTGATGTTGAGCATTCTTTCATATGTCTATGGACCCTCTGTATGTCCTCTTTGGAGAAGTGTTTGTTCAGATCCTTTGCCCATTTTTAATTGGGTTGTCTGTCCTCTTGGTGTTGAAACATATAAGTTCTTTATATATTTTGGAGATCAAACCCTTGTCTGAGGTGTCATTGGCAAATATGTTTTCTCATATGGTTGGTTCCCTTTTCATTTTGCTGATGTTTTCTTTTGTTGAGAAAAAATTTTTAGTTTGATGTAGTCTCATTTGTTTATTTTTTCCTTTATTTCCCTTACCTTAGGAGATATATTGGTGAAAATATTGTTACATGGGATATCTGAAATTTTCCTGCCTATGTTTTACTCTAAGAATTTTATGGTGTCACAGCTTACATTTAAGTCTTTGATCCACCTTGAATTTATTCTGGTGTAGGGTGTAAGTTGGTGGTCTAGTTTCATTTTTTTGCATCCCTGTCCAGTTCTCCCAGCACCATTTGTTGAAGGGGCTCTTTTCATTCCATTAGATGTTCCTTTCCCCTTTGTCAAATGTTAGTTGACCATACAGACCTGAGTTTATTTCTGGGCTCTCTATTCTGTTCCATTGATCTAAATGTCTGTTCTTATGTCAGTACTAGATTGTTTTGACTAAAGTGGCTTTGTAGTATAGCTTGACATCAGGTAATATGGTTCCTCCCACTGTGTTCTTCTTCCTCAAAATTGCTGTGGCTATTCGGGGTCTTTTTGGTTCCATATAAATTTTTGAAGTATTTTTTCCAGGTCTGTGAAATACGTCACTGGTATTTTAATTGGGATTCTGTTGAATCTATAAATTGGTTTGGATAGTATGGACGTTTTAATGATGTTGATTCTTCCTATCCATGAACATGGTATATGCTTCCATTTATTGTATCTTCCTTAATTTCTTTCTTCAGTGTTACATAGTTTTCCAAGTAAAGGTCTGTTACCTCCTTGGTTAAGTTTATTCCTAGGTACTTTATTTTTCTTGTAGCTATAGTAAGTGGGATTTTTTTCTAGTTTCTATCTCTGATATTTTATTGTTGATGTATAGAAATGCCTTCAATTTCTGAATATTGACTTTGTACCTGGCTATTTTGCCAAATTCACATAGTAGGTTGAGTAGATTTGGAGGGAGTCTATAGGGTTTTCTATGTACACTAACATGTCCTCTGCAAATAATGACAGTTTTATTTTCTCTTTTCTAATTTGGATGACTTTTATTTATTTTTCTTGTCTGATTGCTGTGGCTCGAACTTCCAGGACTATGTTGAATAGGAATGGAGAGAGTGAACATCCTTGTCTTGTTCCTGATATCAGGGGGAATGCTTTCAGTTTTTGCCCATTGAGTATGATGTTGACTTCAGGTTTCTCATATATGGACTTTATTATGTTGAGATATGCTCCTTCTATTCCCATCTTGCTGGATGCTTTCATCATAAATGGGTGTTGTACTTTATCAAATGCTTTTTCAGTATCTATTGATATTATCATGTGATTTTTGTCTTTCATTTTGTTTAGGTGGTGTATTATGTTTATTGATTTGTGATATTAAACCATCCTTACATCACTGGGATGAACCTCACTTGATCGTGGTGTATGATCTTTTTAATGTGTTGCTGGGTCCAGTTTGCCAATATTTTGTTGAGGATTTTAGCATCTACGTTCATCAGAGGTTCTGGCCTGTACTTTTCTTTCTTTGTTATGTCTTGACTTGGTTTTGGAATTAGGGTAATACTTGGTTTTGGAATTAGGGTCTTCCCTCTTAGATTTTTGGGAATAGTTTGAGAAGGGTAGGTGTTAGTTCTTCCCTAAACATTTTATAAAATTTGCCTGTGAAGCCATCCAGTCCAGGGTTTTTGTGTGCCAGGAGTTTTTTGATTACTGCTTCAATTTCATTACTTGTTATCAGTTTATTCAGGTTTTCAGCTTCTTCTTGATTCAGTTTTGGAAGATTATGTTTCCATAAATTTGTCCTTGTCATCTAGGTTGTCAAATTTCTTGCTGTACAATTGTTTGTAGTAATTTCTTACAATCCTTTGTATTTCTGTGGTATCAGTTGTGATTTCTCCTCTTTCATTTCTGATTTTATTTATTTGGGTCCTCCTTTTTTCTTGATGAGCCTGGCTAAAGTTCTGTTGATGTTGTTTATATTTTCAAAGAACCAGCTCCTGGTTTTATTAATCTTTTGAACTGTTTGTTTAGTCTCTATGTCATTTAATTCTGCTCTGATCTTGATGATTTCCTTCCTTCTTCTTGCTCTGTGCTTTGTTTGTTGTTGTTCCTTTAGTTATTGTAGCTGCAGGGTTAGATTTTTTATTAAGAGATTCTTCTGTCCTTTTTTAGGTAGGCTTTTATGGCCATGAACTTTCCTCTCAGGACTGCTTTCACTGTGTCCCAAAGTTTTGGGCTGTTGTGTGTTCATTATCATTTGTTTCCAGAAACTTTTTGACTTCTTCCTTGATGTCATTGTTAACCCATTCATTATTTATTAGCATGTTAGTCATTCTCCATAAGTTTGAATGTTTTTGAGTTTTTTCCTTGAGGTTAATTTCCAGTTTCAAGGCATTGTGGTCTGAGAAGATGCTTGATATAATTTGATTTTTCTTGAATTTGTTGAGGCTTGTTTTGTGTCCTACCATGTGGTCTATCTTTGAAAATGTTCCATGTGCACTTGAAAAGAATGTATATTTTGCTTCTTTGGGGTGAAAAGTTCTATATATATCAACTAAGTCCATTTGATCTAGAGTGTTGTTCAATGCCTCAATATCCTTGGTGTTTCTTTGCTTTGAAGATCTGTCCACTGTTGACAATGGGGTGTTAAAGTCCCCCACTCTGTGTTTGTTGCTCTTGATATTCTTCTTGTAGTCTTCCTATATTTTCCTTATATATTTGGGTGCTCCTATGTTGAGTGAATATATGTTTACCAGGATTTTATCTTCTTGACGGATTGTTCCCTTAAGTATTATGAAATGTCCTTTTCTGTCTTTTTTTTTTATGGCCTTTGCTGAGCAATACATTTTGTCTGATATAAGTACTGCTACCCCAGCTTTTTTTTCACGTCCATTTGCTTGGAATACTTTTTTCCAATCCCTTCACTTTCAGTCTTTGTAGATCTTTTGTTTTGAGGTGGGTCCCCTGTGGACAGTATATATATTGGTCATGTTTTTGTATCCATTCCACTACCCTATTAATCCATTTATATTTAAGGTTATTACTGACAGGTATTTATTCATTTCCTTTTGTACTTGTGTTCCTCTCCCTCTCTTTTTCTTTTTCTTCTTAAAGCAGGCACTTTAGCATCTCTTGCAATGCTGGTTTGGTGGAGATGTATTCTTTTAGTTCTCCTTTGTCCGGGAAACTCCTTATTTCACCCTCTATTTTGAAAGAGACCCTTGCTGGGTATAGTAGTCTTCTACTGTGTTCTTCAGGTCAGAAATTGTATTCTTAATTTTTTCCTGGCTCTTATTGATAGTTTCTATGTCCTTTTTCATGCTGGTGTAGTTCTCAATAAGTTCATTAAAGCTTCCCTGGAGTTCTTCGCAGTTTCCCTGATGTTTGCTGTAGTATTCTCTGAGTTTGTTGAGTTCTTTGAGGTTCCTCATTACCATTGTTTTGAATTCCACGTTTGATAGTTTGCCTGCCTTTGTTTCATCTATTCCTCCTCCTGGGAATTCCTCCTTTCCTTTTGTTGTGATGTTATCTCTCCTTTTTCCCATTTTAGGTGGCTCTTCTTGTTGTTTCTGTTCTTAGATTGACCTGCTTTTATTTCCTGCCATTGTGGTGTTACCTTCTTATATATAGTTGCCGAGCTGCTGCCTACAGCTGATGCCACTGGATGGGAGCAGTCTGCTTAAGTGATTTCTCCTGTAGCACTAGGGATAGTTCTGCACTGGGATCTAGTCCACTGCTCTCCCAGCTCTTTCTCCAGAGCCAGCACCCAAAACTTTTACAAAGTGCCTCTAGTTCACTTCACCTCCTTTGGCCTCAGCCAGAGGCAAGTGCGTTCCCTCGCACAGGCTGCGGGCTGGCTCGTTGCACACCTGGACGGTGATCACTGGCGCTTCTGCGTGCAGGTCTGGGCAGGGTGGTTGCTCGCCAGGGTGGGCAGACTGCACATGTTTTTGTGCTCCCTGGGGGGAGGGGCAGGGTTGGTTGCACTCCTGCATGGGTGGACTACAGGCACCTATGTGCACTAGCCCAGGAAGGCCAGCAACTGGCCAGTGGTGCACTTGGTCAGGCAGACCTGGGTGCTCCTATGCCCAACTGGGGGTGGGGAATGGGCGAGTGCACTCCTGTGTGTGCGTTCCCCAAGAATCTCGCCCTGCCCCTAGTCTTTCCTCCCTGGTCTGCAAAAAACAATCAAGAAAAAAACACACACACACGCATGCACGCGCGCGCGCGTGCACGCACACACACACACTCAAACACACAAATACACTGCTCCTTGCCTCTAATAGCCAGACGCCACCTGTCCCACTCCTGGCTCTTCCAGTGGGCAGAGCCTCACTCTCCACCCCTGACTTTCCTCAGGGAAAACCTAGGGGCACTAAAAATATCTTTGCACACTGCCAGCCACAGCTCGGGGAGCCAAGCCAAGCCAGAACTCATGTCTCGCCCCTTTCTCCTCTGTGATCCTCACCAGACAGGTCACTCCAAGATGGTCTCCTCTGCTCCCAGTAGCACCAAGGCTCAACTCTTGCCGGTATCCAGACATTAACTGAGATGTCTGTCCACAATTAGCCTAAACTACAGACAGGTCTTGGAAGCAAGCAAGCGCAGCCTCCCCTAACTCCTCCACCATCTTCTTGCCAGTTGTTTATTCTTTAAGAATAAAATAAGCTGTTACAGTTAATAAACAACTAATTATTTAATGACTGAAGTAAATTGCATTATACATACCAATATTTGTATTTTTTCTAGTTCTTTAGCCCTCACAGAATAAAAACCAATTCTCTAGCTCATATGATCAAGTAAGCAAAAGAATTATTTTAGTCACATATTTACTGCATTTTGGTATATGTATTTGCCATAAGTCCAAAAAGTTACTTAAAAAGCTACATGTAAAAAATAAAAAATCATCTTTTAAAATTGATTTACTATATATTCAGCTGTTGGGTTCTTTTTCACAATAGAAAAAAAGGCCATAATACAATGAGAAAAAGTATCTTACTTCAGGATCCTGACATTCATCATAACTACTACTCTGACTGATTTTGTAAACCTGCACTTAATTCTTCTTTAATAAAATAAACAAACTGACTTCATGCTCATTCAAAAAACACAGTGAGAATGATCTCCCATTGAGCAGTCTCTACCATTTTCCTGGAAAGCTCTTCCCCCAGATATCCACAGGACCTTCAAGTCTTACATCAGTGATCTCCTTCTCAATAAGTACTATCACGACCGTCCTAGAGAAAATATCTTGTGCCCTCATCCAACTCATCTTGGCTCCAAAGTCCTGGTCCCCATCAACCTGCTCTATTTTATTACCTCCTAACACACTACTACTTCATTTCCCGTTTATTATGTTTTTATTTATTGTTTATATACATGATTGGAATGTAAGCTCCATGAGGACTGAAATTTTTATCCAGGTTGTTCACTTCTATATTCCAAAGATGGCCACAGAGGAGGCAACCTACAAGAACTTGCTGAATAATGGATACGAATGAATATAACAGTAAACAGAAAATTTTCAGATGTTTTTACCAATTAATTCTATCAAATACTTACTTAAGAAAGAAATAATGCCATCACATTTAATTGTTTCAGAATATAGAGATAGAAGAGATAATTGAGAATATTTACAAAGATACAGAAATTATTTAAAAAACCATAATAAAATTTTGTATATAAAAAATGGAATAACTGAATTGAGAAATTACCTCAGAGTGGTTCAATAACAGACTTGGATAGATAGAATAAAATTAGCAAACTTTAAGACAAGTCATTCAAAATTATCCAGACTGAGGCAAAGAAGAAAGAATGAAGAAAAGTGAATGAAGCCTAAGAGACTTTTGCAATAGCATAAAGGGGACCAATATAAGCATTATAAAAGTCCTAGAAGAAGACAGCATCAAAAGACAAAGACAAAGAAGGAATCTTGAAAGTTACAAAAGAAAAGAAACCTGTCATTTATAAGAGAAGCCAGAATGCAGTGTGATAATATATTAATATGTTGGAAAAATAAATCTTGTTACTTAGAAATTTTATATCAGGTAAAACTGTCCTTCAAAAATGAGAAGGAAATTAATATATTCCCAAATAGACAAAAGATAAGGAAGTTCATTACCACTAGATTTGTCCTACAAGAAATGCTAAAAGAGAGTCCTTCAGGTTGAAATGAAAGGATGTTAGACATTATATAATGATAAAAGGGTCAATTCAGTAAGACAATATGATAATTATAATGTACAAAACATCAGAGCTACAAAGTAAATGAAGCAAATATTGATAGACTTGAAGGGAGAAATAGACAATTTTACAATAATAGTATGAGGCTTCAATAACCCACCTTAAGTGATACCTAGAACAATGAAATGGAGAGCCATACAGAAATTTAGGACTTGAAGAACACTATAGAACAATTTGATCTAATACACATATAAAGAACACTTCATTCAACAGGAGCAGAATACACATTCTTCTCAAGTGTACATGAAACATACTTCAGGATAGACCATTTGTTAGGCCACTAAACAAATCTTCATAAATTTATAAAGACTGAAACTTACAAAGTATCATTTCCAATAAAAAAGTAGAATTAAACTAGAAATCAAAAGCAGAAGGAAAATTGGAAAATCCACAAATATGTGGAAATTAACACACTGTTAACCAAAGAATCATACAAGAAATTATATGGAAAATGAAGAATATCTTAAAACAAATGATAATAAAAGTACAACCTAGAACAACTTATGTGGGACTTCCGGCCAGGATGGAGGCTTAGACGGACACTCTGTGTCTCCCTCCACAACTGAGAAGGAATACAACTACCTCAAAACTAGAGACAACCAGAAGTTCCAGAAAATTGAGCTGCATGGAAGTCCAACAAACAAAGAAAAAAAGAAGAAAGACTCATCCAGACAGGTAGGAGGGCAGAGCCAGGGCAGACAGGATGTGGTGTGGTGGTGGCAGCAGCGGTGGCAGCAGCAGGTCAGCAGAAAGCACCGTCACAAATTTTAAAAATTAGGGAGGGACACCTGGAGAGCACTCCCAGCACCAGACCAGACTGCAGAGCTCACGGTCCCAGCACCAGGGAAAATAAAGCTTCATTGCTTCTGATTGTGAAAACCAGTGAAGGTTGGTGTGAAAGAAGAAACTGATGGGTCTCAGCAGAGTTCACTTGTTTAAAGGATCTTCATGGTCCTAGAACATCCGCAGACCCAGCCACTCTGGGAACCACATACAGGGCAACAAATAGAGAGGCACCAGGGCCATAGAGAAGGGGGAGAAATGCCTGGGAAGGGGGCAAGAGCTGAGAAAGTGGCATTGTTCCTTCTCAGACCCCCCCCCCCACACAGCACCACAATGTGGTGAAAGGGGTCGCCCATACTGATGAATACCTGAGGCTCCGCCCCTTTCCATGTAAGAGCTATGACATCTCTACCTAAGAGACAGAGGCAAACAAACACAGGAGCCTGTCAAGATGAGGAAACAGAGAAGTATGGCCCAAAAGAGGGAATAGACCAAGGTTCCAGTGGGAGAACTAAGTGACGAGCAGATAACCAACCTAACAAACAAGGAGAGAGCCAACCTAACAGATGCAGAGTTCAAAACACTGCTCACAGGCTTGACAGATATGCTTAAGTATGGCAGACAGATAAGGGAAGAAGTGAAGGCTATGCTAAATGAAATGAAGGAAACCCACACACAAAAAAATGGTGAAGGAAGGAAATAAGAGTTCAAACCAATGATTTGGAACATAAGGAAGAAAAAAACAGTCAACCAGTACAGAATGAGGGAACAAGAATTGAAAAAAATGAGGAGAGGCTGAGGAATCTCTGGAACAACTCTAAAGATACCAACATCTGAATCATAGGGGTTCCAGAAGAAGAGGAAGAGCAAGAAATTGAAAGCTTAGGTGAAAAGATAATGAAGGAAAAGTTCCAAAATTTGGCGAAGGCAATAGACATACAAGTCCAGGGAGCACAGAGAGTCCCAAACAAGCTAGATTCAAAAAGGACCACACAAAGACACATCATAATTAAAATGCTAAAGGTTAAGGATAAAGAGAGAATCTTAAAAGCAGAGAGAAAAGTAGAGTTACCTACAAAGGGGTTCTGATAAGGCTGTCAGCTGATTTCTCAGAAGAAACTTTGCAGGCAAGAAGTGACTGGCAAGAAGTATTCAAGATGATGAAAAGGAAGGACCTACAACCAAGATTACTCTATCCAGCAAAGCTATCACTTAGAATGGAAGGGTAGATGAAGTGCTTCCCAGACAAGATAAAGCCAAAGGAGTTCATCATCACCAAGCCATTGTTATATGAAATGTCAAAGGGACTTAAGAAAAGATCAAAATTATGAACATTAAAATAACAACAAACTCATAACTATCAACAACTGAATCTAAAAAATAAAAACAAAATCCAACTAAGCAAACCAGAATAGGAGCTGAATCACAGGTATAGGGATCATTTGGAGGGTTAGCATCTGGGAGGGGGAAGGAGGAGAAATGGGGAAATGGTGCAGGGACTAAGAAGCATAATCGGTTGGTACAAAATAGACAGGGGGGGAGTTAAGAATAATATAGGAAAAGGTGGAGCCAAACAACTTATATGCATGATCCATGGATATGAACTAAGGAGGGTGGGATTGCTTGGAGGAAAGAGGTTACCGGGCAGAAGGGAGCAAAGGGGAAAAAATTGGGACAGCTGTAATAAAAGTGATAAAAATATCTGAGAGACAAGTGGAAAGATATGGAAAGAAAAATGGAATGGTTTGCTTGCTCCCAAATCCATGCCTGGCCTTCCATGTCCTGAATCTTAGCAGCTGACATTTCAAAACTACATTTCCCATACTCCTTGTTCACTGTCTTCCTGCTCTGCTAGATTCTGTCATTGAGAGTCCCAGGCAGGAGACAGGATGGTGGGAGGAAGGGAGAGGCCAGGATGTTTTTTCTCTTCTTTCTCTGGGTTTTGTGGTATCTCAATCAGTAGCTATGTCTCTTCGGTGGTCCCTGTTCCTAAAGAACAGAACTTGCACTCATATTAGATGGCCTCAGCTTCTGGGTTCTGGTAAGACTATTTCCTTACTGTATTCCTACAGCTCAAGAAAGGATAACGGTTTTTGGCTATTGCTAAATTTTAGATCACCTCCCTATCCCATTTAGCTGTCAGGTATCCTAAAACATCTATAATTAATTCCCCCCACGTCTTAATCTATTTGGGCTGTTATAACAAAAATGCCATAACCTGAGTGGCTTATAAACAACAAACATTTATTTCTCATAGAAATCCAAGATCACAGTGCTGGCAGATTTGGTATCCGGTGAAGGCAAACTTTCTAGACGACCATCTCTTTGTTGTAACTTCGTATGGTGGAAGGGATGATGCAGCTCTCCGAGGTCTCTGAGGGTACTAATCCTCATGACCTAATCACTTAGCAAGGGCCCCAGCTTCCAACACTATCACCACGAGGGCTAGGGTTTCAACATATTAATTTTGAGGGGACACAGACCTTCATACCATAACACCATATTAAATTTTATCTTTTGAATTACCTAGCATTAACTCTGTTTTCCTGATTAATTTAGTCTGATGAACACATAATCATAATTTAAGAAGGAGAGAATAAAGAAAAGACAATAGATGACTGAGAGTTTCCCAAATAGGGAAAAGGTATGAGCACTCAAATTTAAGAAGTTCAAATAGGGTAAATAAAAAAAATCCACACTGAAATACACCACAATGAAACTATAGAACACCAAGGTCAATGAGAAGTTCTTAAAATCAACCAGATAGAAAAGATATATTACATCAGAGCAAAACAATTAGAATGACCACTGATATTTCACATGAAAACAATAGTATAATATATTCAAAATACTGAAAGAAAATAACTATTAATCTAGAATTAACAAAAGTACCCACAGTCCTGGCTAGGTGGCTCAGCTGGTTGGAGCATCATCTAGTACCCCAAAAGGTTGTGGGTTTCAATTCCCAGTCAGGGCACATACTACTTAGGTTGCAGGTACAATCCCCGGTCAGGGTGCATATAGGAGGCAATTGACCGATGTTTCTATCTTCCATCGATATGTTTCTCTCTCTCTCCCCCATCCCCCTTCCTCTCTGTGTAAAATCAATAAACATCTTCTCAAGTGAGGTTAAAAAAAAGTACCCACAAAAGTATTTTTCAAGATCAAAGATATTACTCACCTTCAAAATGTGAGTTTAACAACAACCACCACTGAGAAAGAGCACTTCTATAACCTATTTTTTGAAAATGATAATGATCTTTCAAGGAAGGTCTAAATAGTCAAAACAGCAAAGAAATAGTTAATCATGGGTGTAAATCTAAACTAACACTGACTGTAAGAAACAATAATAGTCAATTAGAACAATAATAGTAATAAGTGGAGTAACAGGATTTAAAATGTTTTTAAGTTTCTCATATAAACAGGTAGTCAGTAATAACTTCAAACTTTAAGATAAATATACTTGCAAAGACATATTAAATACGAGAATCTCAAAATACAATGTGTAGCTTCTAAAATATTAGAGAAGAAAAACTGACATTCATACACTTATTCAATCAAAAAACTCAGAAAAGGAGAACAAAAGAAGCATAGAAAAAGCAGCAGAAACAGGAAGCATTTTTAAAAATCTTCTGGAAATAATTAGAAATCTACTAGTAATCACACTACTTTTAAATGGACAAAACTCAACAGTAAAATTACAGAAATTGGTAGCTATGGGCCATCAATTTAAAAGATAGTCATACAAACTATAGACAGAGATAGACTGAAAGTAAGATAATGGTACCATAAAAATACTCAATGAAAGAAAGCACTGTGGTTAGATTAATGTCAGACAAAGTATACTTAAAGGCAACAATAATTATTAAGGTAAAGAGGGTCACTAAGTAATAATTAAAGACTTAATTCACCAAGAAAAATATAAAAGCCCAAAACAGAATACCATAATATATAAAAGAACTAAAAAAACATTAAAGGAAAAGTGGGGAAATTCACAATTTTAGTGGGTGATTCTAACACACTAAATGATTTCTGGATCAAATGGACAAAAGAGTTCTTAAGGAAATATAAATTTAAATGACATAATTAACAGAAAAATTTAATGGATATACTGAAATACACATGAAATCCTCTATCCAAAAATAAATAAATATTATCCCCAAGAACATATAACTACAATATAGTTAAGTAAGAAATCAATCACAAAAAGATGTTTTTAAAAACCTATAAAATTAGATATTTTGAAAAGCACTACTAAACAATTAAAGAGTCAAAGAGGAATCATAACAACAATTTTAAAATAAACTTAAAACAAAAATATCAATATCCATAAATCAAAGTGATATACCACACTTATAAATAAAAGGTAAAAGTCATAGGATTTTCTCAATAGATGCAGATAAGTTGTTTGATAAAATTCAACCTCCATTTATGATTTTTAAAAAAAGCTTTCAACAAAATAGGTATAGAGAAAATGTACCACAACATAAATAAAGGTCATATATGACAAGCCCACAGCTAACATCCTATTGACAGTGAAATGTAGGAAGCTTTTCCTCAGAAATCAGGAACAAGACAGGGATGCCCACTCTCACTACTTTTATTTGACATAGTACTGGAGGTCCTAGACACAGCACTTAGTGGAAAGAAAGAGAAATAAAAGGCATCCAAATTGTAATGGAAGAAGTAAAACTGTTGTTCTCTGCAGATGACATAATATTATATATAGAAAACTCTAAAGAGTCCACCAAAAAACTATTAGAACTGATAAATGAATTCAGTAAAGTTGCAGAATACAAAATCAATATTCAAAAGTAAATTGAATTTCTATTCACTAATAACAAACTATCAAAAAAAGAAATTAAGAGAACAACCCTATTTACGATTGCATAAAAATAACTTGGGGATAAGTTGAACTAAAAAGGTAAAAGACATAAATACTGAAAACTGTAAGAAACTGACAAAAGAAATTGAAGTAGAAATAAATAAATTGAAAAACATTCTATGCTCATGGATTGGAAGAATTAATATTGTTAAAATGTCCATATTACTCAAAGCGATCTACAGATTCAGTGCAATCCCCATCAAAATTCCAATGGCATTTTTCATAGAAATAGAACAAACAATCCTAAAACTTGTATAGAACAAAAAATCCCAAAACCAATCCTATAAAATACTTTGAATAAGTCAAAAACAATCTTGAGAAAGAAGAACAAAGTTGGAAGCATCATGCTCCTTTATTTTAAACTACATTACAACTCCAGAGTGATCAAAATAGTGTAGTATTGGCATAAAAACAGACACACATATCAATGGAACTGTATAGACAGCAGAGAAATAAACCTATACCTATATGGTTAATGAATTCATGAAAAAGGAGCCAAGAATATACAGTGGGAAATGGGACAGGCTATTCAATAAACGGCGTTGGGAAATTAAACAGCCACACAAAGAGAATGAAACAGAACCCACTATCTTACATTACACCAAACACAAAAATTAACTCAACATGTATTAAAGACAAATATATAACCCCTAGAAGAAAACATAGCCAGTAAGCTCCTTTACATTGGTCTTGACAATGATTTTTTTAGATATGAAACCAAAAGCACAGGTAACAAAGGTAAAAATAAACAAGTCATCATCAAACAAGAATCCTTATGCATGGCTAGGAAACCATCAATAAAACGAAAAAGCAATCTATCAAACGAGAGAAGATATTTACAAATAATATATCTGATAAGGAGTTAATGTGCAAAATATCTAAGGAACTCACACAACTCAACAGCAAAAATCAAACAAACCCACAACACAGAACAAAAAACAAACAATCTCATTAAAAATGGGCTGGGGATCTAAATAGACATTTTCCCAAAGAAGACATACAGATGGCCAACAGATACATGAAAAGATGCTAAGATGCTCAACATTACTTATCATCAGGGCAAAGCAAATCAAAATCACGAGATATTACCTCATATCTGTTAGAATGATTATCAAAAAAATAAGAAATAACAAGTGTTGGAGCTAATGTGGAGAAAAGGGAACCCTTCTGCCCTATCAGTGGGAATATAAATTGGTGCAGCCACTATGCTATGTATAACAGTATGAGGTTGCTCAAAACATTAAAAATCAAACTACCATATGATCCAACAATTCCATTTCTTTAGTATTTATCCAAAAAAACCAAAAGCACTAACTCAAATAAATATATACATTCCCATGTTCACTGCTGCATGATTTACAATAGCCAGGATATAGAAACAACCTAAGAGTCCATCAATGGATGAATGGATAAAGAAAATGTGAGGGGTGTGTGTGTATGTGTGTATATATATTAAAAAAGAATGAAATCTTGTCATTTGTGACAAAATGAATGGACCTTGAGGGCATTATGATAAGTGAAGTAAATCAAACAGAAAGACGGCAATATTATTTCACTTATATGTGGAATCTAAAACAAAACAACAGAAATAAAATAGGCTTATAGATAAAGAGAACAGATTAGAGGTGCGGGGGTAGCAAAATAAGTGAAGGGAGTCAAAAGGTACAAACTTTCAGTTAGCAAATAAATGTCATGAGGATGCAACGTACAGCATGGCAACTACAGTTAATAATATTGCATTACATATTTGAAATTTGCTAGGAGAGTATAACTTAAGAATTCTCATCATGAGTAAAAGAAGTTCTGTAACTATGTATGCTAATGGATGTTAATTAGACTTATTGTGGTGATCACTTCACAATTACACAAATATGAATTCATTATGTTGTATATCTGAAATTAATATAATATATGCCATTTATACCTGAATTAAAAATTAATAATGTGAAAATACTACTCAGCAAAATTTGTGAGATGTAGCTAAAACAGTATACAGGGGAAAACATATAGCCTCAAATTTTATATTAGAAAGGAAAGAAGGCTAAAAATTATGTAGCAAAGAGTGTAGGAAAATGAAAAATAAGAGTAGAAATTAAAGGAAGGCACTATAAGGTATAAGACAGAAGATTGATAAATATAATAATTCTTTAAAGTGAATTTTTAAAAAATTGACAAACTCCTGTCAAGACTGATCAAGAATAAAGCAAACAAGAGAGAAGGCACAGGTGAGCAACTTTAAGGATGAAGGGACAGAAATTACAGCAGAAACTACAGTAATCAATAAAGGATATAACTTTATATAAACAAACTTAAAAACTGAGATTAAATGGACAATTTTATAGAAATAATATTACAGAAGGAAAAAAATAGATAAACAAAAAAAGAAAAGTGATTTTTCTTGGTATGGTTGCATTAATTGGCTTTCACACTCCTAACACTTAATTTTTAACTCATATAATTTCTGAGGAGAGTAGATAAATTAATGCCAGGAAAATCACTCTTTCGAAGTACCTCACAATACTTTAGATGTAATAGCTAATTTTATCAGTGGAAGGGGCTAGAAATCCAATTTAGGTATAACTACTTCATAAATGGACATGAGCACATTTTCCTTTCTAATATAACACAAATATTAATCAGTTTAATTGTTAACTTTCCTAAAACACATTCACAAAACACCATTTCTCAATGGTATGCAATTTCTCTATGATATAGAACACACTAAGAAATTAGCAATGGCTTTACTCAAAACCAACATTCTATATGAATTTTTTGTAGAATATTATCAAAAGATTTTGCCAAGTTGCTTAAACTGCATTAGGTAAGGTTTATGTTAGATTGAAAAGGAGCTGCCTATGATGTAAAACACATACCAGAATGTCACAGGTCAGCTGCAAAACCTCTTTCCACAGAGCAGCAAGAATAATTTCAACACAGAATTCAAATCACATCATTTTCCTGCTAAAAACCCTTCAAAATCCACATTCTTACCATGTCCTCCAGACCTGGAAGGATCTGACCCCTTCTGACCTCCCCACACCCATACTGTGTTCTTCTTCACCATTCTTAGTGACTTCAGCCTCAACTTCCTTCTAATTGTTCTTAGAACACTATGAATTCTTTTGTTGCAGGACCTCCTGATATCAGTGTCTAGATGTTTCCCCTAATCCTCTGCTTGGCTGCCTTGAACTTCTCTCATACATAGTTATATACAGTTAATACATCTACAAATGAACTACCTCTGATTAATTTATTCTATAGATTATTTTCTTGATATAATTATGAGAGTAAGAAAATAAAGCCTACAAAATGTTAGTTTGCCACATAAAAACAACCTTCCAGAGACAACAGGCTAAATCACCAAATAAGTTTCTGGCATCTCCTTTCTCAGGGAATTTTAAAACACATAATCACAAAAATCTCTGGTTTAGCCTAACTATACACTAGATGAACTGGGCACATATATCTTTCATCTTTTAAATAACCCAAAGTATGGTGTAAAACAGACTTCGTCCACTTATATTTATAGTTTGTTCTGACTAAGCCATAATCAATGTTTTGTTTCCTTCAATTTACTTAAAAATGTTTTGTAGAGAGAGGAAAAAAGCCTATCCATGTACTTTATACATACTTTCTTCTTTCTACTACCATTTTATCATTTTGTAATTATAGGGATAAAAGTATTTGCTGAAAATAAATGCTGGAACCAAAAAAGGCTATCATTTCCTAGAAAAAGTCTCCATATTTAAAAAGTGGCAATAGTGAGACCTTTGAGTCGTCGGAACACTAACAATTTCAATGTCCACAGCTATATAATGCAATAATGATGCATTTCTGAACTGTTGGAGCTGATATAAATATCAAATGAGTTTTAGAAAGTAATGCTTTGTAAATTGTAATACAAGATTACTCTTCTCTTTTTAAGCATGAAAATTGGGTTACAGTTTTGGCCATACAATTACCTGTATCTCTTACAGTTTTGGCCACACAAATTAGTAAGGGATATACCTGAGTCACAAATCACAAACTGAAAATGTCTGTAGGGGCAAGAGAGATAAAATACATAAGTGAAGCAGGTCTGGATGAAATACAAGCAGGAATGAAGCACTGTGGCAACATGGAGAGTATATGTCCCACCCAACGTGGAAAACCACATCCTGGCTTCAGTACTGGCAGTTGCAAGCCCTGCCTGGCCTGACCCTTTTGTTTTTCAGGAGAAGCCAGGACTTTGGGAATTTATGTAAAACTTACTGGTTTTAAAACATTGGAAAATAATTTTGAAGTATTCAATTAAAGTACTGAGCTGACCCAAATAAACGTATCTAAAGGTCAAGTTCAGCCTTTATGCTATCAGCCTATGACTTCTACCTGGGGTTTTGTGTTCTTGGGCAACACAAACTCATCCACAGGGTGTAAGCACCCACAGACAGCAGGAAAAATAGATAACAGTGGCTAGCATTTTCCTGACTGTTTGCTATATGCCAGGAACCCACTGTACTTACACTTTTACATGCATTGTGCCATTTAATACTCGTAAGAGACCTTTCATAAATGCCCTACTGTAACCTCCTTTTTCAGAAAAGAAAACTGAGGATTAGAGAGTGTTCTTAAGGTCATAATGCTGGTAAATGGGAAAGTCAAGAAACAAACCAGGTCAAAGTCCATGGCAGAAATTTGGTGTTCAATGATCACAATTTCAGTTCAAAAGAGTAAATCTTCCCAGCTTGAAGTTCCTGGCTCCCTATGTGTACCCAAAGTGGTAAGGGTCTTCTGGGAATTAGTTTGAAAGCCTAATTGAAATCTATTAACTCTTTAATGGAAAATAGTTTGTTTCCTATTACTAAGGAAAGGGAGTTTGTTGGATACAATCTCTCAAAATAGCAATCTAGGGAAAATAATTAAGGAAAGGATCTTTGTTTAAAGGAAGGAGGAGGAGGAGAAGTTGTTGAAGTTGGAAATGACTAGGTTAGAGCACCAACATTGCAGAAATTATTTAAATGATAAAACATTTTTACATCAAAACTTTATATAATTTACACTTATATGATCTAAAATTTATTTGCACATTCAGATATTGTTTATCAAACTATTAGTAACAACTAATGAACTTTCAAATATTTTGAATTAGGCAGATAAAAGTTATTTTTCAAAGAATATTTGCACAAAATTTTAGACTTGTAAAAATACAGTTGGAAAAGAAAGTGTAGGATGATGCTATCCTGTTACGTGATGTGACCAAAATCTCTGCTAATAGACATACTAAGCTGGTATTAGAGATCACCACTTTTTCTTTTGCACTTTTTTTTTGTTCCCAATAATGATGATTAAAAAAGGACTGAGACAAATGAGAGTAATTTTTCACATGCCAGACATCACATCAATATATTCACAAAGAGCAAGTTATCTTTGACAGCTAATACATCTCTCAATTTTCCCATTTTAAAACAATTATCTTTGATAATGTAATAAAAATCAATATGGCACAAATAACATGCACCCTCATTTATCTGTCAAAACGTGGCACTTGGGCTCTAGCAAATCCAGAAAACTTGTCAACCTTATCACCCACCTTCAGCAAAGCTTGAAAGAAATGCATAATAATGCTCAGATATCAAGACAGAATAAATGTCCAGGCAGCAGCTATGATCCTGGGCCTGTAATGCAACAAAAAAGTCATGGTGTTATGAGCATTCAGGATCTGGAGAAAATAATTTGAAGTTGAATTTAGACACATTTGGGCAGTATGGCATGACTATACTTTATTCCTAAGTTTTAGCATTTTTACACAAAACACCTCATTTTTTGTGCCTCATAAAACCACTCTAAAGTTGTTAAAGTTATACTGGATCAGTGTGAATTATAAAAACGTTTAAGAGGCTTTGAGAACACTAAGCAATCACCAAGAAAACTGGAGACATCAAAACCCACGAGGATTTGGGGATTTTTCAAAAGTTTCAAAAAAACAAAAAGAAACAAAACTTAAAAAATTAAGTGCAATTACAACAGCTTGTTCAAGACTTACGTCCAATTACCATCCTAAGAATAATTAAGTATATATGTATATATTTTACATTTCTCACAGGAAGATTTTAGCAAGGTTCAAATAGAAATTACCGGGGAACAGAACAAAGCTGTTGTTGAGCAAGTTGAAATGACTTTTCTGGTAAGATTTCTTTATTTCTCAGTAATGACCACCATGATCTTGTCTGGTTTTTCTCTTTAAAAAGAAAACTTTACAGATGCGTTTGAAGTAACAGGAACCGCAGCTCCACCAACCTGCCCTAGAGAATCAACGCTGGGTGGGCTTCCCACGGCGCGGGCCACAAGTTCTCCCCTACGCGGCCCGCAGCAAGTGAGTTACCCGGTCGAGTTCTCCCTGCAGGTTCTCACGCCCCCGCTCACGATCTCCCTTAAGCTCAACCTCACGTTCTTCACGTTTGCCCTCAAGATCAACCGGCTGTTGTGCGGGGCTCTCCGGACAGTCGAGGTGGGTCCGGGATCTTGGAGCCGTGCGCGTCTCACACACCTTCTGTGGCCAGGGAAGCGGAGCCGCCTAGGGCTCCCGCCGGTCCCTCCCCTCCCACAGCTCCCCCGGGACCCGAGCGCGGCCTGACCCCTACCTGGGCAGCGGGGCTCCTCCTGGGTCCCCTCCAGGCGCCGGTGACAGCGGCCCCCGGGCTGGTCGGGCAGGGCAGGGCGGGGCGGGGCGGCCTCCCCGGGGGTGGGACCTGGCCTTCTGCCAGGGGCGAATCGCAGGTGCGCGGGAGTTGACCCAGGCGACCTGTCCAGGCTCTGGGGAATATTCTTTCACCTTGCCCCCTCGAGCCACCACCCAGGTGACCGCTGAGAAGAGGCAGGGTTCTTCGCCCAGCAACCGAGGGCTGGCAGCCAAGGCTGAGAGGGCCTTCCCGGGACTTGGGTCGAGCCTCCCTGGCCGGGAGCCCGGGGAAAGGGGAGCGCAGTCCCCGCTCTGGGGCGCCCCCGGATGCCTGGAACCTTCTTGGACAGGTCACTGTTCTACAGCAAATTAAACTTTTAATGAGCGGTGCCTTCCCAAACTACATGGATTTCCTGCCCAGGAGGCTCGGCCACTGAAAATAAGCATCGGTTTTGATCATGAGATCACCCCCAGATACAAATTCACTTGTAGGTTTAAGGAAGTTGGAGCTGAAGTTCAAGGCAAGGCAGTAACTTCTACCTTCAGGAGGCCGTCTGTTAATTACCAACCCTCTAACTGGCCACTTGCGTGGGTGCGAATCCTGTCCTCTCGGTCTCCTGACAAACAGGGTTCACTAGTCCAGGCTGTCAAGATTACCCCCAACTGTCTCAAGCAATACTTTGATTCTGTTAATAATCCAAAAGGGCTTGTCATTCATGACGTTGTCTTAATGAGACCAAAGAGAGGCCATCTAGTCCTAATCAATGCACGTGTTAAAAGAAAAAAAAAAAAGGTCATTTGAATATGTGCCAAAAAAGGTATTCAGCATATTCAAGATCCTTTCCCATAAAATATATCTGAAATGTAGAAATTGGACAGCGCATTTTTCTCAGAATACTGTATATCTCATCTGCTGTAGGAGGATATCTCAGAATATTGAGAACATCATATTAATACTAACGTTATATAAACATATTCAAATTTCAAGGTATTTCTTTTAGAAACATCGTATCAAATATATTAACCAAAGAATTAATAAAGATAACAAATGGCCATGTACATAATAAAATAAGCTAACAATAACCAATTAGAATACAATGGAAAAAAATGAAGTCCACTCACAATAGCAACAACAACAAAAAAATAAGCAGGACGGATAAAAATTAGAAATGTGGGGAGATTTTAAAATGAAGCATGTAGGACTACTGAAAAATATTTTATAAAATATTTTATTAACTGAAGAGACGTAGGATATCCTTAAGTGAGAAGACAAAATTTTGCATACATAATTACTACCTCTCAAATTAAGGGACAAGAATATTCTAGAGTTCATCTGAGAAACTACACAAGCTAGACTAACTTAGATCAGGGTTTCTCAGACTGTGTGTGGTCTGGGGGCATTTGGGGTTCTGAGAAACCCTCTCAAGGAGTTCACAGAATCAATATTGCTCTCATAATAATATTGACTTTTTCAAAAAATCCTCACCCGAGGAGACTGTCAGAGAGAGGGAAATGAGGCAGAGAGAGAGAGGGAGAGAAACATCGATGTGAGAAAAACCTTGATTGCTTGCTTCCTGCAGGCACCCCAACTGGGGCTGAGCCCGCAACCCAGACCTGTGCCCTGACAGGGAATTGAACCCACAACTTTTTGGTTTATGGGCCACCGCTTCATCCAACTGAGTCATACCGACCAGGGTTGACATTTTTAACTCCAATTTTCACTCCCATTCTTTCACAAGTATACAGGGAAGTTTTCTATTGGCTACATAATATGTGACATCACAACAGATTGCAGAAGCAGGTACATCTTCTGTTACACCAGACATTCAGGAAATTTTCAAGAATGTTTACTAAACTTCTTTTGTTTGGAAAACTATAGTTATTTTTCATAAAAATGTTATTTATGTTAACATATAATGAATTTACTAGTGTTTTAAGATTAATTTAAAAATAAATTTATCTTTTAATTTCTCAGTTTTAATTTCTGATATGATAAATATCAAAGCTATAACACATAAAGAAAAGTTCTTTTGTGTCCTCAATTGTTTTTAAGAGAGTCAAAGAAGGTCTGAGACCAAAACATTTGAGAACCCTTTGATAACAGTGAAAAAAACCCCACTTATTATTAAACTCTAATAATTAAGAGTATGGCAGTAACACATGAATAAAACAGTGCATTGCGGAGAGCAGGACCAATAAAATAACATTGGTCCAATCAAGATAGCATGAAGTATATAAAACAAAGTGGAGTCACTCATGTCAACAAAAATGGCTGTCAGTCAGCCATGACACTTTGGTTCAAGAGAGAAACTACCTAAGTCAGAGCAGACACATCCGGCAAGGAGACACACCTAAGGTATCTGCACATGTGATAAGAATAACCATGTCTGCAGAGTGGCACCACCCACAGATAGGCTCCTGAGGAAATTCTACATTTGCCAGCAGGGGTGTCAAGCAGAAAAGCCATGTACCACCCATAGGCTCCTGGGAGAATTCCACATCAGGGCTGCCAAGACATTTATTGAAAAGACACAGAAGCGTGGAGTACACCACATTCAAGATATAACAGAGGCAATTTCCAGACCACTGTCGAGATAGCTGAGCTCCACACACCAGAATGCTGCTCCATGCAATGCTGATCTCCCTTGGCATTGGTTGCCAGAGGCTCTGCCCTGCTGGACTGAAGACTCGATCTGCCCTGTTGCCCACCTGGCTCTGGAGAGCCTTCCTTGCAAGATGCTGACAACTCCCTTGCCCACCATGCTGTCTCCTGGACCTGCAGACTGAGACTCTGGGTTCAGGTTCATTATCCCCCATTGATTACAGTGTGTGTGATATTTCTCTTAGATTGTTAGAGTATGAGTAGGATATTAGTGTATGTTGATGTTCTACTCTGAGTGAATCTGAATTCAATAAAAGCTGAATGAACAGCATAGTTACAATGTGTAACTCTTGTCTATTCCTTGGTGACTGCTCAGCAGGCAGCCAGCTGAGCTGTCGCCTGGCTGACTTATAGGAGACTATGATGTGAACATACACTCATGACATGCATCTAATCCAATAAGCCTAAGACGTTCAAAGACAAAACCTCTAGTCTCACAGTCAGGTTTACTGACTTATTGCTACAGTGGACACTGCCCATTAGAGGAGCCATGAGTTTGAGGCTTGGTAGGCTCAAGGCAGGTTACGGCCATGAGTAGTAGTGTCAACATGAGGCTTGAACCATGAAATGAGCTCAGAGGTCCTGTTTCCTTGTGTAAATGTAGAGTGTTGTATGCAGAAACACCTTACCTGAGGCTCTGCACCTGAGTTGTAAATCAAAACCACTTCTTTGTGTCAGAGTTAGAATCTCCATGCGCGAACTGAATGTTTCATGGTTACTAATATAATTTCAAAAATCAAAAATTCTGATAGTCTATGATATTCGTGAACAAGATTTTCCATTAAGTAAGAAAACAGTAGCCACTCAAAGAAAATAACTGTTGTGATAGCTTTACAGCTTCAGGGAGCCCTTGGGACAAGTATGGGTTCCTGCTGACTCTACCAGCCTGATGAACAACCAGGTGGATTTTACTTTTTTCATCTGACCTATTTTTTCTTTCTCAAAATAAATTAATTAAATAGTCCAAAAGCACTTGCTAAATGATATAATAAGAAGTTAACCTCTGATACAAAGTGGATCAAAAAGTTAAATTTAGAAAATAAACTAAAAGTTTACATAAAATTAACATCTATCAAATATCTGGATGGGAAAATATTTAATATTTAAAAGCAATTATATAGGAAAATAATTGGTACATTTTATTTTAAAAATTGGTATGTTCCTAAAAAATATCAACAGAAACAAACAAAAACCAAAAGCATGCAAAGAAGACAAAACTCTGGAGGACACAAGTACAACAGATCAAATAGGGTTCCTATCTTTAATCCATTAAAAAGTAGATTTAAATGGATAAGAAAAACACCAGGACTTTGAACAACACTATATAAAAATGGTAAGTGCTACAAAAGATGGATGAGCAGATGGCTGTGGGAGCAGAAAGGGAAAGTAGATAATTCTATGTGGGCCTGGGTTGTGGGATTGAATAAGGGCAAGAAGAGGGTGGCAGTCAGGGAAGGCTTCTCAGAAGAGATGTTTGGTTTGAGGTATAAGAATGTATAGTAGTTCACTAGATAGATAGAAGAAAAAGGCCATATGAGACAGAGCAGTATGTGCAGAAATAGAGACCTGGAGGAAACACGATACCTGAATGTGGCTGGAGAGGCATGGGAGATATAGCTGTAAAACAGGTGAGCTTGACAAACCCCCCCCACATGCCAGACCAAACAGTATAGATCATGGGAAGTTATTAAAGAATATTTGGTAATGAACACCACAATCTGACACTGGAAACAAAGAGGAATAGGTGACTTTGAGAGCTATTAAAGATTTTGGTGGTCAGATTTGGTGACTGAGTGTAGAAGAGCGATAAAGTACTTAAGGATGACTGAGATTTTGCCTTGGGTGTAATGATACAGAAAGCAACCTTATTTTTGTTAGCAGTGGACTCCCGCTTCCTCCTTCATCCTCAAGAGATGTATTTTTGATGAAGGAATACCTTGATAAGCATATCTGGATACACACACACACACTATCCCCAGCACCACCACCACCACAGGGAGAGCGATAAATACTTGCAGAATTGTTTTTTAGAAAAAGCTGTATCTGGCTTTATGTTGCTGAGTAGAATTGGAAAGTTTGGGGAAAGGTTCTGAGGAAAGAACTGATAGACTTAGTCATTTGATGACATTTTGCTAAAAGGTGAGGGGATAGAGCCATCTCCCCTGTCACTTCATGAAACTGTCAGTAAAATCTACAGGATGGATGGTGTGGGATGGAGGCTAGGTGAAGTGCTAATCTGGCCTCAAGGGACTCACATGGACCCAATCCTATTCAGGTTACATGAGCTAGTCAATGAACTGTGGTCCCAGAACCTAAACAGAAATGCAGTAGGAGATGTGGGTTTTGGATTGAAACAATGAATTTTAAATTTTACATATTGAGATTGGATTGTCAATTATTATTAGACATAAGATAGAATGTTCAAAGCCTCTTTTTAAGAATAGGTTTATATTCGTTTATGGCTTCAGAAAGGGCAGCATTTGCTTTTCCTTTGTCTTTTGTATCACTTTGTTCTGCTCTTAGAGTCCTCATATTGGCTTAGTTCTCTGCCTTCTCACAGTATAATTTCCCTGTATTTCACCCCATCTTATCAGAAGATACTCATGTCTCTGTCAGAGATTTAGGGAGTTAATTAACACACATACACACACACACACACACCTTTAATTCACTTATAACAAATTGAAATGAGACACAAGGAGTTGAATGTCATCTTTATTACTGTTCAAATGGTATTAAAGGATAAGCCCAAGCCTCTTTCCCTCTCATTCTGGTTTAACCCACCCATTCAGTGCTGGGCAAAGGAGCTCAAAGACAGCAGAGAACTAAATGGACCCACCTTGTAAGAGAACCCAGCACGGCCGGCACAGAGCCCCAGGAGAGCGAGCAAGGGAAGGAACAGAGCTCAGTCCTGCTTTCTGAGCCTCAGAAACCCCACCAGGCAATATTTGTGTGTGAACTGCAGCCCAATTAAATTACTTCTGAAATGTATCCTTATCTTCATTCCACTGGTATTGCCTTTAGACTTTCACTATCCTAGAGTGTTCCAACATTTTCCTGACGTTTGACCCTGCCTTGCCTCTCAGTTTTATAATAAATTAAAGCATTTGATATTACTCCAGGACTTTGTAGGAAGTCTCCCTGCATTGATAGTACACATGTGTGGTGCCTCTTTCAGACAAGAGAATATAGTAAATAGAAAATACAGTAATCAACAAAATATAGTAAATACAGTTCTTCAAGTGCATTATCTCATTTTATTCGCACACCATTTCTCTTTAATGGAAATACCTGTAAGGTTAGAACTTTTATTTACTAATAAGAAAATTAAAGCACAGACTCATTAATGACTTCTCAGAGGCCATACTCTTATCAAAATGATTGCCTTTTGGTGGCAGCAGTGGCAGAAGCGGCAAGCCAGCAGAAAGCACAGTCACACATTTTAAAAGGTCAGTAGGGACACCTGGGAAGCATTACAGGCTCCTTGCTGGACTGCTCAGCTCACGGTCCCAGAGCCAGGGAAAATCGGGCCTCATTGCTTCTGACTGTGCAGACCAGTGGAGGTTGGGGTGGAGGCAGAAACTGCCAGTCTTTCAGCAGAGTCCACTTATTTAAAGGGCCCCATTGTCCTAGAATGTTCACAGACCCAACCGCTCTGGGAACAATAGCCAGGGCAATAGCTAGAGAGGCACCAGTCCCATACGAAGTGGGAGAAGTGCCTGGAAAAGTGGTGAGTGCTGGGCAAGTGGCATTGTTCTCTCTCAGAACCCTCCCCCAGATACAGTGGCACAGCATGATGAAACAGGTGACCCTGTACTGACAAGTCCCTAAGGCTCTACCCCTTACAACGTAACAGGTGCAATGGTTCTACCTAAGACACAGAGGCAAACAAACACAGGAGCCTGTCAAGATGAGGAGACAGAGAAGTATGGCCCAAAAGGGAATGGATCATGGTTCCAGTGGAAGAACTAAGTGACAAGGAGATAGACAATTTAACAGATGCAGAATTCCAAACACAGGTGATAAAGATGCTCACAGGCTTGACAGATATGCTTGAGTACGGCAAACACATAAGGAAAATCCACACAAAACCAATGGTGAAGAGAAGAAAACCAGGGTTCAAATCAATGATTTGGAACATAAGGAAGAAAAAAACAGTCAACCAGTACAGAATGAGGGAACAAGAATTGAAAAAAATGAGGAGAGGCTTGGGAACCTCTGGACAACTTTAAATGTGCCAACATTTGAATCATGGGGGTACAAGAAGGAGAAGAGGAAGAGCAAGAAACTGAAAACTTATTTGAAAAAATAATGGAGGAAAACTTCCCAAATTTTGCAAAGGAAATAGACATACAAGTCCAGGAACCACAGAGAGTCCCAGGCGAGCTAGATCCAGATGGGGACCACACCAAGACATATCATGATTAAAATGCCGAAGGTGAAAGATAAAGAGAGAGTCCTAAATGCAGCAAGAGAGAAGCGGAAAGTTGCCTACAAAGGGGTGACTATAAGACTATCAGCAGATTCCTCTCAAAGAAACTTTGTAGGCAAGAAGGGGCTGGCAAGCAGTATTTAATGTGATAAAAAGCAAGGACCTACAACTAAGACTACTCTATCCAGCAAAGCTATAATTTAGAATGGAAGGACAGGTGAAGTGCTTCCCAGACAGGGTAAAGCCAAAAGAGTTCATCATCACCAAGCCATTATTATATGAAATGTCAAAGGAACTTACTTAAGAAAAAGAAGATCAAAACTATCAATACCAAAATGACAACAAACTCACAACTATCAACAACTGAATCTAAAAAACAAAAACAAAATCCAACTAAGCAAACCAGAATAGAAACAGAATCATAGGTGTGGGGATTATTTCAAGGATTATCAGCTGGGAGGGGGAAGGGGGAGAAATGGGGTAATGGTGCAGGGACTAAGAAGCATAATCGGTTGATACAAAATAGACAGGGGGAAGTTAAGAATAATATAGGGAAAGGTGAAGCCAAGGAACATATATGCATGGCCTATGCACATGAACTAAGGGGAATGGGATTGCTGGAGGGAAGGACGGTACTGAGCAGATGGGAGCAAAGGGGAAAAAAAGTGGGACTGCTGTAACAACATAATAAAAAATATATACTTAAAAAAAAAGCTAACAAAAAAAGTAATTGCCTTTTTAAGATAATAATTTTCAAAAGCTACCAGCCCTGTAAATGCTCAAAGTATAGTGTGATCCTCACAGAGGTATCAATGTTGAAATCATGCTGCTTCAAATGATCTAAATACCATTTAGTAACTTCCCAAGGATGGCCCGGTGATGAGCTTAGTTAGATCTCTGCATGGTGAGACTTTCCTGGGACATCCCGCTTGCTCCTCTATCTAAACTGAACACGCACTCTCCTCTGTACTTGCTGAACCATTACAGTCTCAGTTGTGATGCACTTGATTGTTTCTTTCCTATGGAATAGAATCACTATGATGGATAAAATAGGCATTTTTTAAGAACTCCATTCCTCCACTTTTTATTCATCACTCAATAAATATTTACTGAGTGATTCAATGTGCTGAAATTGTTCTAGGTATTGATATTGAAACACATCTTTCCTGTATATATGTCCACAAAATGCAGAATTGCCTTTTATTTGAGCTGACACTCACTCCATACGGAGTGGAAGATTACTAATGTAAGTGAAACTCAGATAGTTGAGAGGAACACATTCTTTCACTACTAACCTTCTCTAAATCTAATTTATTGTTTAAGTTCTTGACTTATTAGAAAAAATAGCCCGTGTGTGTTCTTGATCATTGTTTTGGGCACTTCATCTGGCTGCCCCCTTCATCGTCTGTTTCCCAGCTCTAAAGAACTGTAAGCATGTATATAGACTTACTACTAGACCAAGTACATCAGAACTATTATTTCAGTTACATTTATTCAGGCAAAAGGGGTCCAATATTTGACTTACATAGTTATTCATAAAATATTTCACATTTTGTGTCCCTTTACCACAATGGGGTTAAGCTGAAACTTAAAAGGATAATTATAAATATACAGATATAAATAAATTAAGAAATACATTTTAAAGAAACTCATAAGTCAAAGAACAACTCATGATAAAAAAACAAAGTATTTCAAGGTGAATTGCAATGAAAATTCAGTAAAGTTATAGCCTTAAATGTACATATTTGAGAAAAGGAAAGGATGAGTTATAGGAATTAAGCATCCATAGAAAATGTTAGAGAAAGAATAGTAAATTCAACAAAAAGAAACCGCACAAAGGAAGTAATAAAAAAGAATTGAGATTAATGAAAGAAAAATTTAAAAGACACAGGGGGAGAAGCAGAGACTCAACAAAGTCAAAACTTCTTTCTGAAATTGATGGGCATAAAGAAAAAGGAAAAAGAAACAGCCATGTTAAAAAATAATCCACATTTTAAGATCTCATTGGTATCACCTAATTTATTTTTCTCTATGTATTTTAAACTTCATTGTTTTGCATTATCATCTGTGGGAGGAATGAGATATATAATACTATGTTTTTTTAAAAAAGATATATTTTGTCACAATCTTTACTGTCAAGCTTTACAGTCATTGACCCCCAACTCACTGTCTACTACAGGAAATGAAATTAAATATCCTTATGCCAACGTTATGAAATCCTATTGTAAAGGATCAGTACATAGAGGAAATTTAAGAAAATAAGCTATTATTTCCTTCATTTAGAAATATGGATCAAGAACTTCTTATATGGCAGTTGTGTTCTAAATATGGAATATACGACAAATTAAACAATGATAAAAAATTATTGCTCTTGTGGAGAGTGTGTTCTAGTTGTGGAGACTAAGTAAATCAGTAAGTAAAATATATTTCACTTCAGATAGTGATAAACATGAAAAGAAATAGAGCAGGGAAGGTGGATAAAAGGTATGTGTGAGGCTCTGGCCAGTGTGGCTCAGTTGGTTGGAATGTCATCCCAGAACCAAAAGGTTCAGGTTTGATTCCTGGTCAGAGCACATGCCTAGGTTGTAGGTTCCATCCCTGGTCCAGGCACATATAATCCTGGTCCAGGAGTCTATGGGAGGCAGCCAATCAATGTTTCTTTTGCATCAATGTCTCTCTTTTTCTTGCTTCCTCTTTTCTTTCCTCTCTCTCTGAAAGCAATGAAAAGATGTCCTCAGTTGAGGATATAACAAAATTTTCTTTAAAAGTGTGTGTGTGTTGTGGGGGGGGGAGCTGGGTGGAGATGTAATTTTAAGTGATATGAAAGGGCAGGGCCAACTGAGAAGGTGGCACATGGGTCCTGTGAATGAGACCTTGAGACTGAAGGTGGCGGCTGGAGCACATGGAGCTGAAGTTCTTTTGACAGCACTGAAGGTGTGTTCTTTCAATGGGAAGGGCTGTCTTCTCTGAAGCCCCCTAATTTCGACGGGATCCATACTTACTTCCTCTTCACTCTTGTTAGTAGAGGTGTGGTCAGCATGAGTTTACTTTCTGTCTAAGACTGTCCTAAGTATTTAGTAATTTAAAGTATGGTGAGCACTGGTAATGAGTGGAAAAGGCACAGGAAGAAAGAGCTAAGAATGGCAGCTCACTGACAGTGATTCAGAGATTGTGCAAAACAATAAACATCGGTATCCAACCTGCTCCCTTTGATGTCTGCCTCCGACCTCTGCCCTCTGTGACTCTTTTAAGCTGTTTGGTAGTTGTGCTGAGGACTACTTCTATCTGAAGCTGCGATTCATGGTGTTTGTTTCTTGAGTTCCACATATTAAAGTTTCTCTTAATGTTCATTTTAACAAATTTTCATTGATATGCCCTCAGACATGAAGGTGATAGAGGAGAGATGTAAAATACAGTGTAGCTTCCTGTTGTGGTCAACCAGAATGATTCCCCACCTAAGTCAAAACATTTAACAAGTCATTTGGGAATTTGCACTGCCGACGAAGTCCTTTCTTTCCTGGTGTTGGCTAGGAAGGAAGGGAGAACATCAGCCAGCCACTGGACTCTGTTCTGATATGACAGTAACTCTGTTTATATCTGTATCTATAATAAAAATACATAATACATAATATAATATAAAATATAATAGTATATATATATATACTATATATAGTATTTCATAAATACTTCACTTTGGGGGATTTTGAGTATTAGAGACAAGAGGAGGAAAAGAAGGAAAGAAGAAAGAACAGAAAAATTAACAGAAAAATATGTTTTTGTATATCCCACTCCAAAGCAAGCCTCCTTCCACACAATGGGGAGAGGGAGGAGGGATTGTATATGTGTCATTTAAAGACCATGAAATACTTATCTTTCACCAACTGTTTATTTCACTTAGCATAATATTCTCCAGTTCCATCCATGCTGTTGCAAAAGGTAGGAGTTCCTTCTTTCTTTCTGCTGTGTAGTCTTCTATCGTGTAAATATACTACAGTTTTTCCACCTACTCACCTATAAGAGGAATCTAATGAACGAAATAGAACCACAGGCATGGAAACATGGAACAGACTGACAGTGACCAGAGGAGAGGGGGAAAAGGGGTAATGGTGGAAAGAAGAGGAAGGGACTAGTCAAAGAACATGTATGATGACCCATGGACATTGAAAACAGTGTGGGAATAGACTGTAGGAGCAGTGGATGGGATGGGAGGAGGAGGTCAAAGGGGGGAAAATTGGAACAACTTTAATAGAATAACAACTAAAATGATTTTAAAAATAAAGACCATGAAGTAGAGTTTTTAGGCAAACATTGCTTAAGGTGAACTTCTGATTAGCGATATAATCAGACTTCCCTATGATTACAATAGTTAATTATCCCAGTGCTGGTTTAGCTCAGTGGATTGAGCGTCGGCCTGCGAGCTAAGTGTCGCTGGTTCGATCTTCCAGTCAGGGTACATCAGAGAAGGAAAACTCTGACTCCAAAAAACCTCCGCTGCCTTGCGGCATACCTCTTCAGGGGAAAGGCTAAGGGAGTAAACCCCGACAGAAAATCCGGAGCCGGAGTCCCTAAGGCGGTTTGACGTTGTAGTCAACACCGGCAACTCCTGCGGCGCACCTGAACCCAAGCTGTATCGACTCCGTCTTTCCCTTGGACCCTTCAGCTGCGAAGAGAGGGGGGGTCTGCTGCATGGGCAACAGCAGACCCTCCATATTACCCTGCCCAGGCTCTGTAGCTTCAGCGTCATCGCAAGATGTCGATTCAACACGGGAGGAGACAGATACCATGTCACTCCCGAGTCGGACTGCACAGCCATTCTTGGCGGTGCAGATAGACTCTGAAGAAGCTACACCATCGTCTCTCGAGACGGACGGCTGCCGACGATGACGACGACGACAATAGTTAATTAACAGGCCAAGAGTTCAGAACACATCTGTAGAAGAATTTGTTTCCTTTGATTTAAGAAACACAAATAAAAATCCCAATATGCATTCTTTTTTGAGAATTCATGAAGCTGAATTAAGGCATAGCCTTGTCTTCTGCATTACAAACTAATTTCTGATTTCAAAACTGCAAAATTCCTTGTCACGTAATTAATTCAAGGCAGAGAGGCATCAAATGATGGGGCGATACAAGTTGGGTTGGTAGTGTTAAATTATACATTTGCCTAAAGCTGAGGTAAAGTAATCCTGTGGAGTTTGTTAAAATATTTACATTGTCAATTAGTGTAATGGGGGCAGTAGATTCTGTATAAGATAGTTTTAAAAAGCAGGAAAACTAACAAAGTAAATGTAAAACAAAAACAAAGAACAAAATCCACCTTCGGAAATAAGTTTTAAAATGTTTTCAGATCCACCAACATATTCTCCTCCTACCTCCAAGTCCACCAAGTATGTGGTTTTTGCAACTTTGAGTGTTTAGTCTTTGAAATCGAAAAACATTTTTCTGGCAGAGCAAATTAGAGCAAATAACTGTAGCCCCTTGCTAGTGGGGATCTCCCCAGTGTTGGTAGAAGCAGACTACAGACTGGGTGGGTAGGTAGTCAGGAGGAGTAAGCCTTGAAAACTATTGCTTCTTGTGGTGCCAAAAAGAAGTTGATGGCTAAATGTACACGGCATGCTGCAGAGCCATGAGGTGCCCATTGTCTTCAAGAAAAAGAGTGGGCTGTCCCTACACCCTTCCATGCATATCTGATCTTCCCATCTTTTTTATTGTGACCCTTATGGTACAATTAATTCTCATTTTAATAGTTCATCTATAAAAGGAAACAAACATTGGCCAATGACTGGGCCATATGCCTATTAGGCCTTGCCATAACACCATTTAATTTAATCCTAGCAAGAACCCAAGTAGAAATAAATTAGCTTTTCCATTTTACAGATGAGTAAACTAATACTAAGAGAGGTTAAGTAACTAGCCTAGGTGGTACCATTTATAAGTGGTGAAGTCAAGTAGAGAGAACAGTTTTATAGAGCATGGTATATGGAGAAGACTTGTTTTGTTTGAAAATTTGCCTAATATAATAAACTCTAATAACATCTCTTTATTTTTTAGATACTTGGTTTAGATAAGAAATGAGGGACTTTGATATGCCAGATTGGTTGATTGCTTTTATAAGGATATGTGATAAAATGCACATAGCATAAAATTTACCATCGTAACTATTTAAAGCATACAGTTCAGTAGTAATAGTACACTTACACGGCTGTGTGACCATCACCAACATTCATCCACAGAGCTCTTTTCATCTTGTAAAACTGAAACTCTGTATCCATTATATCCTTTAAACAGTCACTACCATTTCCCATTTCCCCAGCCCCTGGCAACCACCATTATATTTTCTGTCCGTATGAATTGACTACTCTAGGTATCTAATATAAGTGGTTTCATATAGTATTTGTTCTTCTGTGACTAGCTTATTTCACTTAGCATAATGTCTTCAAGGTTCTTCTATGTTGCAGCATGTGTCAGAATTTCTTTCCTTTTTGATGCTGAATTATGCTCATTGCATATATACACCACATTTTGTTTGTCCATTCATCCATCAATGGACACTTGGGCTACTTCCACCTTTGGGCCATGTGGGTAATGGTGCTATGAACATGGGTATACAAACATCTCTTTAAGCTTCTTCTTTCATTTATTTTGGGTATATACCCAAGATTTAATTTCTGGATCAAATGGTAATTCTGTTTTTATTTTTTTGAAAAAACCACCCAGACTGTTTTTCACAGAGGCTGTACTATTTTACATTCCCACCAACAGTGCATAAGAGTTCCAATTTTTCCTCATCTGCTCCAACATTTATGATGTTCTGTTTTTTGATAGTAGTGATCCTCATACATGGGAGGTGAGATTGATTGCCACTTAATGCATAAGTTTGCTTCTGCACAAAAAGGTATGAAACTTCATAAATATCCCAGGATATCTTCCCCATTTACTTATAACTGAATCTGAAATTCTCTGCAATATGTAAGTCATTCAAGGCTCCCAGTAGAACACATATTAGTTATTAACAATAAAAAGAACTTGTGTAATTCTTTTCACATATAGTTAATTCTTGTAATATTTGTGTGAGGTCAATATTGTCCTCACATTACACATGAGGAAACTGAGATCTGGACTATTCAAGAACTAGGAGATTCAAATCCAGATTCCCCAGGTTTGAAGCAGTTGGGAAGGGTGTTAAAAGAGGATGTTATTGTCACTGATATAAAAATCATTGGCTTGATTAGAAGAGAGCAGAACACGAGGGAGTGTGGGACATGGCACTGCTTAGTTTTGATGATGGTTTGGGAGTTAAAAGGGGTTGAAAATGTGGATGCCTGCACCAACACTAAATTCAAATGAAGGATCCTAGGACTTGAAAGTAGGTAAGCGTTCAAAAGAGAAGAATGTTGAAGTGTCAATTAAGGGAAACAATACAATAGCATTTTGCTGAGGGTGGACTTTGCCCTCGTGGGGATTAGCAAGATTGTTTTTCTCCTTCTCAATTTTATACTTAAAATATAGAGATCACTATTTTCACAGGAAAAATGAAGTATTTGAGTCTTTAATGTTTCCTAGCTTCTGAGAGAAAAAATACTTACTGGTATTTTATTTCCTTGATTTAACTGAAAATGACAAAACTAATCAAACATTCTTTCAGTGTTCAACATAAAACTTGAATATTTCAAATGAAACACTATGTGAAAGTGTTACATTCCTGTTCATAAATAACTACTTTGCAGCTCTAGAATTATCATATTATGGATGCCTTTTATTTTAAAAATAAACCTTTAATAATGTTTAACATTCTAATAATGCAATTTAAAATGTCTATTAAGACCTGTGTTTTGAGATAAGCTAGAGAATAAGAAAAGATCAGACATTATGACCCCATTCATTTGTTCATTATCTGGCCAATTGACACTAAGAGCTTTTAAATATGTAAGACTATTTAGTAATCCATGGATTCTATTAACAATTTAGAAGAATCGAACAATAATGTGTTGAATTCAGAAATGAGACAAAATTAGAAACATTAATAAACATAAAAATTAGAAGAAAAGATGTGGAAATAAGCTTTAGAATAATCTATGACAATCAAGTACCCTTAATAAAATGGTTTCTTAATATACTTTCCCCATTTCAAATCATTTCTTAATTTACCTAGAAGTGCGCAAGTGGTGATTATAATTTACACATTCACCATGACTACTAAATATAACCTTAAAACTAAACAAACTAGCAGTCATGCTCTGCCATCAGGGACAGCACATCACCAATGAGATTATACATGTTTGTTCCAAAAAAGATTGTGAATTAGGTGATATAAAATATCAAGAATGATGCCTAACTTAAAAGTCTTTCAATAAAAAATGACACAGTATATCTTTTGGTGAGTGTGATATGAAAGATTATTTCCATGGCTCATTATACTCACTTGGACAAGTGCCTCAGTAAATGTTACTTGACTCCCTGGCTCACGGAGGGTGATCCAATTCTATACCAGTCCTGGAAATTAAGATATAAACTTTTATCATCCCCAAGGGATTGGCTCTGATTAATAGCGACCCTGGAGAGTTTGATGCCTCTAAAAGTTATCCTGGATCAAGGTCCTAAAAATATCAAAAAGCAGGTTAGGTAAAGACCCAGAATACCAGAACAGGAATGCTTACCCATGGTCTTCATCTAGTATCTCCAATATCTCCCTCTCACACTTACACACATGCACACACACACACACACACACACACACACAAATGTAAGTAATCAAAATACTTTGTTTAGAAAATGAATTTCATAGTGTCTGTGCATGTATGCATATGCACATATACTGGCATGATTCCTGTTTCACTCAAGGTCACAAATATTTTTGGAATGAACGGGTAGTGAATAAGAAAATTTAGCCAGAGGATACTCAAGAAGTCTGATTATAAAGGACAGAAAGAGAAGCAGCAATGTAGAAATTTCTTCCTTTAGAAAAGTGGAGATCAGAGCAACAGAAAGGAGCAAATAGAAAAGGAGTAACTGAACGTCATGTGCCAATCTACCTTGGAAAAATATATATAGTATATGTTAAGCACCTGTGTCATGCTCTGTGCTACTAGCTTTCCATACATTTTCTCAAAACAACCTCAAATGTCTCATCAAAGGCAGAGACCATCATCTATTTGCTTTTGTGTTCTTCAGGCCTTTTACAGAATGTGTGTGGCCAAGAGCTGCTCACATCATCAAGTTTTTGTCATCTTGTCCTGTGATTGATTTGGGATCCTCAGGTTTCCTTTTGTGTGAGTTAGGAAAAGTCTACAGTGAGGCAATTTTCGGCCTCCTTGTGGGATGAATTACACAGAAAAATAAGCAAACATTGAAGTTGAAATAAGACTTCTCAGCTAAATCTATTATTGTTCCCACTAGAGAGTGTCAACTGCCCATTTACCTCATAAATTCATCCACAGGGGGGGTATTGCAGATCATGATGATCCAACAAGACGATTCACATATATTAACATTAATGTGCAATGTATGTATATCTGGGTGACATTATTTCTTCCTCTGTGATTGTGAACTATCTTTCTGATTCTTAAACACTTTACAGATTTAGTATCTGATGGTCTGAGTCTTTCTGAAAGTAAACATAAGAAATAACGACACCTGCCACTTTGTTCAGGATACTATAGCCCACTTTTTCCAAAATTGCTTTTGTGCCAGCAGCTGCCTGAGTCCAAGATGCTCGATTCCACTAGCCGTGAATGAGCATCTGAGAAAGGCAAATGAGTCTGAACAGAGGCCAGACATTTTCCATGAGCAAGCTACCCTCCTCAGACCTGTGTCTCATCTCTTCTTTCCTCTACTTTAATTTTTATTCATATTTTTCTTTAAAATGTTTTGGCATCTTATTAATACTGTGATGGTTCTCAATAAGTAAGTATTTGTTCCCTATTAATATTACCCATGTGTGTTTAGAACTGGATTAGGTTCCCTTATGAATAGAAAAGAAATAGGTGGTTCCTGCCATCAAGTATTTATTTATCTGTCATATTGAATAGCATGATAGAAAAACTTAAAGGATGACCTTTATGGTGATTTACAGGTAAATGCTTTTTTCACAGTTTCATTTCTTTCTCTCTAACAATTCTATGGGACAAGGGTTTAAATGTAGTTATTTGCATTCTAAGTCACTTCAGTCTCTTTAGTGCACCCGAAGTCTGTCTGTCTGTGTGTGCATATGTGTGTATATAATAGTTATATATAAAATGTATTTTAATATTTGTTTATATTACATTAATGAATATATAAATGTGTATACCTTTACACACACACACACACATACACACACACACACATACACATATATATATACACACACACAGTCCCCTCTCCACCCCCCACCTCAAACTTGGATAACCACTATCCTAAATTGGGGATTTATAAAGGCCTTATCGGTTTACTGGATTTGTATGAAGCCCAATTTTCCATGTTTAAAAAAATAAGTTCTTTAAATTGGTAAAGAATCATAAATAATGAGTTTTGAGATTATATTTTATAACATTATGTCTGTGAAATTCATTGGTGTTAATGTATGCAGCTAAATTCAATTTTCACTGCTGTATACTATTTCATTTTATCTTTATGGCATATCACAACTAATGCTCTACAAACATTCTTTTATACATCTCCTGGTGTGTACAGGCCTAGGAGTAGTATATCTGGGTCTTTAATTATAAGTTTCTTCAATGTTACAAGAAAATGCCAAGTTGTTTTCCAAAATGGTTGTGCCAATTTACTACCTATCAGCAGGGTAGGAGAATTTTCTTGTGTTCTCTCTCTCTCCCCCACCTTATATAATCACAAATACCTCATATCATCATATTTTAAAACTTTTTTTTGCAAATTAATGATATAAAATATCTCGTAATCTTAATGTGCATTGTTATTATTGTAAGGTTGAATATATTTTCGTATGTTATAATCCAGTTCTGTCAAATATTTATTTATTTCTTTTGTGCATTTTCCCATATGGTTTTTTCTTATTTTTCTTCTGGATTTTCATCAACTTTTATGTTTTGCATATAATACACATTATGACACAATTCTATCAAAGTCTGTTATGTCATCTATGATTTATAACAATTCTTCATATTTTTTAGATATAATTTTATGCCTCATGTGTTGAAATAGCTTCTTTCAGACTGCGCATTTTTTTCTTACTTCCCTTATAAAGCTTTTAGGTAAATTGGAAGTTATTTAAATTTTGCCAAAAATGAGTTTGTATTATTTTTGTACCTTGTTTAGGAAGTCCTTCTCCCTATCAGAGTCATGAAGATAATCTTCTACATGTTCTAAAAGCTTAATAATTTTATAATTCAAATTCATAATTGATTATTATGTTTTATTGGAAAAAATCTAATTTTACTTATTTTTTCATATTGACAGAAATTTTCCCAGGTCAGCCTTATAAAATAGTCCATTATCTTCCTGTGGAGTTGAAATGTCATAAATAAAATCTCTAAAAATACAAATTGTGGTTAGCTATTCTGTTCCATTGGTTTATTCTTTATTCATGTACCAATGCCATTGTATAACTTTGAAGGAACCAAATGAATATAAATCCTGGCTCTTCTGTTTACTCTTTGTGTGGTCTCAGCTACTTAACCTCAGTTTATACTTTAGTTTGTTAATCTATAAATTTGCAGTAATACCCCACTTTACTGACAGTCATTTCCAAGTTGTTCCCCATTTCTACCTTTAAGGTTCCAAATCTTTTTCATTCTTTGAACTAAGGCCTGTGCCACTCTTGGGTTCTGTTTCATTTGCTGTCTCTCCTGATCCTGGGACATGGCCATTGCTATTCAGGGATCCCACTGACTTCTCAGTCTCTGTCCAGGTTAGGGATGGAAGTCTGCCCGAGTCATCAAATCTATGCAGGATTTCTGTTATCCACCTTCATCTGACCAGGCCCCTCATTTCTTCTCTTTTGTTAGAATACCTTAGCAATGCCATAATTAGGTAAAAGAAATTCTAGAAATAAATGCATTTTCAAATATAATTTCAAATATATTATGCTGCTAAATAATAAATAACACATGTTCAGAAACAGCTTATTAAAATGTCAGAGCTATTATTCTAATACATCAGTCTACATTTATATACAAATAACCAAGATAATTTGTTTTCCAACTATCCTGAAGAAACAGGAATCTTTATACTTCTCAATTTGCTTATTAACAAAAACAATTTCCAGAATATCCTGTAAAAGTCCTGTTTACATGTTAGCTTCCTAAATGTTAACTTGAACTTTTAAATGAGGAGAGCATTGTTATTGTTAGTTAAAAGCTTTCCATCTGATGTGACAAATCCTAATTAATTATTTTGTCTAAATTATTAATTGTTATAGCTAGTTAATGGGCTGGCAGAACACTTAGATATCTTTTTAGGTGAAAATTGTAACTTAATTTGATATACACTTATTCCTGAGGAGAAGTTCTTATTCATTAAGGCTTATTAAGTTGTACATAACAAAAGATATACCCCAAGAAGAGATGAATCTGTGTCTCTTCCATAACTATTAAGAAGAAATTGTCGGAGAAACAAGATGGCGGAGGAGTAAGTGGAAGCTACACTAACATCCTCCTAGAACTAGTCTGGATTTACAATGTAATTTTGGAGAAATCATCTGGAATAACCAACCGAACACCAGCTGGAGAGAAGTCTTATAACCACGGAGAGACAGAAAAGGCCACTACATCACAACATGACCGGTAGGGAGTGTGGAGACGCGGAAGGGCTGGCTGGCGTCACACGGGTGGCAGCTGAAGGGACTGAGAAACAGCTCAGCAGCCAGGGAATCCCCCTGAGAAGGGCAGGGTCTAAACCCCCAGCTGAGCTTCCCAGCCTACAGCAACAGAGTGGAAAGTAAAATAGTATCCAGATGAGAAAAGCAAAAAGCCACAGGGTTTCTTGCTAGCAGGAGAGAAACAGCTGGAGAAAAAGAGCTCTTAAGCGGATCACATATGAAAATATTCTGCCCCCACTTACCCTGGGCACAAGCAGAGGGAAGACAGAGAGGACTGGAGACGCTTGGGGAGAGTTTGGTGTGGTGGCTTTGAGGGGAGAACTGGGGAAGCGGCCGGCCGGGTCGCAGTGCTGACTCATCCCCACACTGCAGGCAGACCATTCCCGGCCAAGTGGCCTGAGGGGAAGCAAAGGCCCTGCCTACAGGAATTAAGCTGCCACACCCATGGTCCTTAAGCCTGATGGCTAATCACAGATTGAATAGATTAACAACTAAAGAAGACAGACAAAGGCAGTAGTAGATCCCTGGAAGTCTCCAACAGTCTGCCTAGGCCCAGACTGGTACAGGATCTGACGCCACCAGGGGCAGATCCAGGAAGTGCAGATCATTCTAAGAAGCACCAATAAACAATAGGAGTCACAAAAATGGGGAGACAGAGAAACAACCCCTCATCGAAAGGAAAGATAGAGTCCCCAGAAAGAGTGATAAATGAAATAGAGGGGAGCAAACTATCAGATATGGAATTGAAAGCATGGATTATGGAGAAGCTCAATGAGCTCAGCGGAAACTACAAAGAACTCCAGAAAAGCTACAGTGAACTCCAGAAGAACTAAAAGGAACTTACTGAGAATTATACCAGCATCAAAAAGGACATGGAAGCTATCAATAAAAGCCAGGAGGAAATGAAGAATACGATCTCTGAATTGAAGGACACAGTAGAAGGAATTAAAAACAGGCTAGAGGAAGCAGAAGATCGGATCAGTGAGCTGGAGGACAATGTAGACAAAAACTCACAGACAGTGCAACGAAATGAAAAAAGACTGAACAAGACTGAAGAGGCTCTAAGACAGCTGCAGGACAGCATGAAACGTAATAATATCCGTATCATAGGAATTCCAGAAGGAGAAGAAGAAGAGCAAGGGATAGAAAAAACTCTTTGAAAAACTAATAACAGAAAACTTCCCTAACATGAGGAGAGAAAGAATCATGCAAGTCTAGGAAGCACAGAGGGTCCCAATGAAGATGAACCCCAACAGGCCCACTTCAAGACACATCATAATTAAAATGCCAACATTCAAAGACAAAGAGAGAATCCTAAAAGCAGCAAGAGAGAAACAACTAATAACATACAAGGGAGCTCCAATAAGGCTATCATCAGATTTCTCAGCAGAAACACTACAAGCCAGAAGGGAATGGCAAAAAATATTCCAAGCAATGAAAAACAAAGGGGGAAAATGACAATGAATAAGTACTGAAAGAAAGAAGGAACTTCTACCATTTGCAACAACATGATTGGAACTAGAGAGAATTATGCTTAGCGAAATAAGCCAGGCAACAAAAGAAAATTACCTTATGCTATCACCTGTTACAGGAAACTAATGAACGACACAAACAAATGAGCAAAATTGAACCAGAGGTATGTAAACAAGGAATAAACTAACAGTAACAAAGGGGGAGATGGGAGGGAGAGAAGGGGTAAGAAGGGGAAGGGTCTAGTCAAAGAACATGTATAAATGACCCACGGACATGGACAACTGGGTGGAGACTGAATGTGGAAGAAGGGGGGGGCAGGGTGCAGGGAAGCAAGAGGGGGAAAAAAGTGAGACTACTGTAATGGAAAAACAAACAGAAAATTTTTTAGTGGGGGGAAAAAATAAAAATATAAAGAATAGAAATGCAAGTTCAGTGAATATTATAAGGACAAGGATTTTCCTTCACACTGTATATATTTTCTCCCTATCTGATCCCTCCAGAATTTGGCATTCTAAAGAAGTAAGTAATGACTCTTAAGAAGCTACACCATCGTCTCTCGAGACGGATGGCTGCCGACCGACCGATCCCTCCAGAGTTTGACATTCTAAAGAAGCAAGTAATGAAATAAGTTTCTTTGCATAAAACTAATAAGACCAGTTGTTAATAGAGGTTTTTTTTTTTTTTTTTTTTTTAACTAAGACTTTGACTGGAATGTCATGCCTAAAGGAGACATGCTTGGGCTTTGGTTGTTACCAAAAAGCTCTGAGGAACTGGAATTGACTTTCAAAGGTAATAAAAGTCCACACGATAAAAGGCCTGGTACCTTGGATGGATGTGCGGTCCATGACAATCTTTCCAGGGAAGGAATGAAGGTTGTTTTCCTGAAAGATGGCTAGATGGGACCTTAAGGCACAATGGAAATCCAGAAGGACTTGGAAAAGACAGGTGTTTACAGGCAAGGCTGATTGCCAGATATGTGGTTCTGCTTCTGTGCCTTGAAGGGCAGACTGAAGGTCACTCTACATGACCCTTGCATAAGTTCCAGCAAAGCGGAACTAAAGATCATAAGTGATCATTTTCTGCTCTTGTTGTGTTTATGCAAATGAACAGGATAAATTAAAAATGGACTTAATGCAGTCCCTTTAATGACAAGGAGGGTAATCTTAGGGAGAAAAATCACAATTCAAAGATCACAATGCCCAGTGGTAGACTATAAAGTAGTGCAACTAACTGTCTTTAAAGTTTCTTTTCATTTAAAATTTGTTTTCATTTGAAAGTTAAACTATGTCTTTGGCATTATCAAAGATGTTTAATTTACAGGCAAGAAGAATGTCAAATGCCTTGCAACTGGATGTCTTTCCGATAAGACAGTCCTACAGATTTAGAGACTTGTATGTGGGTTATGTTACATAAATTAACATGTGTTTTCTGTTTTCAAAGGGCATAAGCCTACGATCTCATTACCTGAGTGATTGTCTGTAGGTATAGGCCTCACTTAATCCTGTCTGCATTGCTGCCTCCTGAGACTCAATGGTTTGGCTGAACTAAGTGGCTGGGTTGGTGAAGAACGGGGTGGTCTGTGGGCTTCACTTTAAAACTGGTTTCTCTTTTCTATCCTAATGGCTTGGACAGAAAGAGCCCAGAGGCCTGAGAGGGGGGAAACCTAAAATATTTCCCTCAGTCCAAACTAAGTATAATGGGCAAAAGGGTTTTGGACAGATGAGATGTACCTGGCATACCTTCCTCCAAAGAAGCCCTTCTTTTCCCTAATGTGGGACATTGAAAAATTAATACCTGTCTTTTGTCATCTAGTGGTTACGGATTGAATGATGTCCTTTAACCCTGTTGCCCCCAGAATACAACAAGGATGCCAGCCTGTTAAACCAAGCATGCCATTGTCCAGAGACAGCCAACCAACCTGGAGTCTGCACAATCCTTCCCCTTGTGGGAAGGCCACCCTCCCCTCCACACCCTTAGTCTTATTAGGGATTTCTTGACCCATGGGTAGGTAGGATGACGACCATGTCCAGCTTGAAGCAGCTAGAGGAGCTTGAGACCTTCGTCCATTGTCCTTTTTAAGATTGTAAAAGGTCTTAAGTCTGAGAGGGAGGGATTGTTATTTTTTATTGTTAAAATATTTAACTAATTAATTAATTATTTTTAAAAAAGAAGAAGAAGAATATATGAAAGGGTGAGGCAGGAGAGCTTGTATGTACGACCCATGGGCATGGACTTGGAGAGGGGATTGTTGGGGAAGGGGGGTGCTGGGTGGAGGGGAGCAAAGGGGAAAAATTGGAACTATTGTAACAATATAATCAATAAAATATACTTAAAAAATAAATAAATAAAAATAAAAACTAATTATTCAAAAAAATCAATCAATCAATCAATTAATTTTTAAACAATAAAAAATAACAATCTCCCCCCTAAAGTTAAGTTTAAGTGTACAAGTAGGCCATTCAAGGGGATGTTATTCATATATGAAGTCATTTTAGTGAACATATCTCAGAAGAAGTTTTAGCATGAGGACAATAAACTTTATAAAAGTTGCTGAAGAAAAAAAAAAAAAAGAAGAAATTGTCTTTTTCCCCCTCTAGTTCTTTTGCTACCTTTTAGTTCTGAGGTATAATAAATACCTTATACTCTCGGCCTGCGAGCTAAGTGTCGCTGGTTCGATCTTCCAGTCAGGGCACATCAGAGAAGGAAAACTCTGACTCCAAAAAACCTCTGCTGCCTTGCGGCATACCTCTTCAGGGGAAAGGCTAAGGGAGTAAACCCTGACAGAAAATCCGGAGCCGGAGTCCCTAAGGCGGTTTGACGTTGTAGTCAACACCGGCAACTCCTGTGGCGCACCTGAAGCCAAGCTGTATTGACTCCGTCTTTCCCTTGGATCCTTCAGCTGCGAAGAGAGGGGAGGTCTGCTGCATGGGCAACAGCAGACCCTCCATATCACCCTGCCCAGGCTCTGTAGCTTCAGCTTCACTGGAGAGGACACTCCAGCGTCATCGCAAGATGTCGATTCAACACGGGAGGAGACAGATACCGTGTCACTTCCGAGTCGGACTGCACAGCCATTCTCGGCGGTGCAGATAGACTCTTAAGAAGCTACACCATCGTCTCTCGAGATGGACGGCTGCCGACGACGACGACGACGACCCTTCTACTGAGGATTTTTTGAACTTGATAGTTTCAAGTTGATTTTACATAACAGATACTTCTTTTGCTAACTGTAAGGCAATTGTATAATAACTTTTAATGCTTAAAAACATGACACATTATTTCTTCTCAAGAATCTCAGCTATTTGAGAAGTACCCATTTGCCTATCAACTAGTCTTAACTGTGGTCAGAGAACACCCCTGAGGGCAATAGATTTTCTAGGTAGTTTGAATCCCTGTAATATTGATGTAATTTTTTTAAGCCCTCACCTGAGGATATGTTTATTGATTTTAGAGAAAGAAGAAGGGAGGAAAGGAAGGAGAGAGAGAGAGAGAGGCATCCATGTGAGAGAGAAACATCAATTGGTTGCCTCCCATACATGTCCCAAGTGGGGATGAACCCACAACCTAGTTATGTGCCCTGATCCTTGACCGGAAATTGAACTCCCAACATTGTGGTATATGGGACAGCACTCCAACTGATTGAGCCACCTGGCCAGGGCAACCACAACAAAATTTAAGTGTACTTGTTCATGGGTATTACTCTAGTTGGGTCAGACCATAAGTTCTGTCTCTCGTTTTCTGAACAGTGGTTCTAATACTAGTTCAGCTTTCACCTTTGTGTTGCTGGTTAGGTCTGCCTGGTGCATGTGGCACTTGAGAGTTAGTCTAGGATTTGGGCAGTGGTTTATATCATAGTTGAGTTCTTGAAGCATTTGATATGTTGTTTTGGGTGCATTCAGCACATGCTTGGCTCAAGAGTAAGTTTAGGACTTACTGAGTTTGAATAATAAACAGATCACCTTCTCTAGAGCTGTTCTTTCCAGCAGCACCCACATACTCTTTGGTTTCCAGGAGCCATTTTCTCCTCTTCCTCTGGACAGAGTTAGGTTTTCTGTCATCCCTCTGGGTTTTACATGTCAGAGTTGCTGCCACAGCAAAGCAGTTCCCTACTAGCTTTAGGGCAGGGCTGGGAGGGAAAAGAGAGAAAACAAGAAAATAATCTGAGCTTCCTGCCACACCTGCTGGAGCTCAGGGGCACCTCCTCCCAGTTATCTGGTGAGAACAAGGGGTTTCTCCATGAGATTTTGCAGCACAGCACTGCCACTAGGCCCAGCTGCAGGCTGAAGCTGGGACATAAAGGAGGCAAACACAAATGGGGAACTCAATCCTGTTAAGCTTATTATTGAAGTTTTACTTGCAGTCCCCAGTAAGTTGGTCTGCTCCATCAAGGCTGACACCAGAAGTTCAGGGTCTTTAAGAACACATGTGTGGATTGACCCAATGGAGCAGGAGGTTGACCCAAGGCTCAGCTTTGAGTACCCAGTGCAGCTGCTTTGGTTATGGGGCTCTTCCTCAATGTTAATTATATTACCAATGAAAAGACATGTGAAAGGAAATAAGAAGTAACCAGAGACAGAGCTGTGTGTAGTCTGTTTATTTCCATCTTAGGGAGTGATCTAGGAAGGAATTTGGGATAGATTTGTGACATTGAGAAAGATTGAGGTCATGGGAAAAGAATTTGAGGGAGCTTCTAGGAACCACTTCAGTGCTACTTGTCCTCCTAGTCTGTGGACCATGTCATTGTAAGTAATAGATCAGGGTTGTGCATTCCTATCCTGCTTTATTTGTCCTCAGGTCTGCTAGAGGGAATGTCAGACTGGGAAAAGGTGAATGGCCCCCTGCCACCCTGGGTAAGCTGTTCTTGGATACAAGTCCCAGACCACATTGCTGCCTACATTTCCTTCCCACCACCCCAGGTCAGGGTGAGGGGACGCGGCACACACAGAGGGAATGGAAACAAGAATCTGCTAGCAATTATAGTCTAAGACTGATTATAAAATAAAATTACTTTAAAATTTTTATATTCAAGATCAAGTCCTGACCACATTTCTAGTTGTTTATTGATTGGTACCTTATTTTTATCATTTACCGTGAAATTTTGGTCTTAACTTTAAAGTGAATTAAGCCTGAAAGTTTTTTTTTTTTTTTAATATCAATGATTCTTAATAGGGTCTTTGGTAATTACCATATACCAAGCTCTGTCTTAGGTGCTTTGCATAAATTATCTCCTTTACATATCAAACAATATTCAAAGCTAAGAGAGATTATGCAATTTGCAAACAGCTGAGCTGACGTTCTAACCCACAAAGATTTATTTAACCATTGTTCTCTCAATGTCATGGGTAATAGATCATTGTTATCTTGTACTTATATGTCTTTTACAATCGCTGGTGTTTAAACACATTTACATCTTACTATAACGTTAGTTTTTGACATAAAAAGAAAATCAAGCAACCAGTTTTCGGAAACACTCTTCCATTGTTTGGAATGTCTGGAATCTTGACCACACTGCCAGATTTAAATTCCTTTGCGGTGCGTGAGGATTTGCCTTTACAAAGCTGCCATCACTAATCCCGGTCATGTATCAAAGGGTCACTATGACCTTTGACATCTAGCTAATAGCCTGAACATCCAGCTCAACACCAGACTGGATATATAGTTCAGCCTGTCCGTGTAGCCCTCCCAGGAAAGGGGAGTAGGACCCCTCTCCCTCTGTGGCCAGCTCCTCTGCTAGGAAAAATCTCATTGGTACCACCACAACGTTGGCGCTCCTTTGGATCTGCACAATGGCCTGCAATGGAAAGACATGGTAGTTGAAGTGATGCACTCTTGGCTGCATCTAAAATGGGAGGGAAGATTATGTGGACAAGGATTTAGGACATATTAAATCTAAATGAAGTAATAACGGACATATGTTACTGAAAGTTTAGTATATTTACACAATTTATTTTTGAGGAATCTGTGTAAAGCGCACTTGCACACACTCTCAGACAGAAATTTCCTTTTAAAGTGCCCTAACAGTAAGTATTATAAACATATAAGGGAGACTTAAAAGCAAAGGATGTGAGCTTAGAAGAATAATAGCAGAGTCTGGATGTAAACAAATCAATTGAATTTTTTAGGATATTTTCCCGTTGATTTTATTGTTATCAGCCATCAGTTTGTTATTTACACATATGAGTGAAGACCTATTTGTGGTATTTCTTGGAAGTAGATTTTAAAACCATGTCCTTTGGCTCTGTCTTTGGCTTTGGTGTTTAACTTTGATCCCATTCAGGGGTTAATATTCATAGGTATTAGTACATAGCAGAGCAAATAGCTCCCAAAGAAACCCAGATCACAACATGCCTTGGGCAGCTGAATTGGTCCCCTGAGCAATCCCCTGCACCAGGTCACATGTTCCTCTCAGTGGGATGAAGGCACAGTGAAGATGTTAAGGGCCATTGCTCCTACATCAATAAAAAAATTAACTCTTTCCTACCTATATTCTTGGTTTCCACTTTTCCTAAGTCTTGATAGAAGCTGGGTCCTTATATCCTTTTCCATATGGAAAAAAATAGCCAACCAACAAACAGAAAAAGCCTACTGCACCTTAGCTTTAACCTCTAGTCTTAATAACAGCAGCACTTCAGATATACATACAAGTAAAAGGAGAGAATATCACCTATTTTAAGGAAAATGTTATTTAACAAAATCATTTCTTGCCAGCATATGATCCAAGCAACATATCAGAAGGGTTTCATGATGGCAAACTGCTAATCCATACAATGTTATTCTCTCCCATTCAAAATGTAATGTCAGCCCTGACTGGTGTCGCTGAGTGGATTGACTGCCAGCCTGCAAACCGAAGGGTTGCTAGATCGATTCCCAATCAGGGCACATCACTGGATTGTGGGCTAGGTCCCCAGTTGGGGGCACTTGAGAAGCAACCAAACATTGGTGTTTCTCTCCCTCTCTTTCCTCCTCCCTTCCCCTCTCTCTAAAAATAAATAATTAAAATCTTACAAAACAAAATGTAATGTCAACATACATACCATATTTCTATTCAATTGAAATCCATGTCAAGTCAAAAATGAAGTTTTTAAATTAAAACATTCAGGGGACTTCTGGCCAAGATGGAGGTGTAGGTAGACATGCTGCATCTCCCTCCACAACTAAGAAGGAATACAACTACCTCAAAACTAGAAACAGCCAGAAGTTCCAGAAAATCAAACTACATGGAAGTCCAGCAAACAAAGATATAAAGAAGAAATACTCATCCAGACAGGTAGGAGGGGCGGGCTGGGGAAGAGAGGACACGGTGTGGTGGTGGCAGCAGCAGTGGCAGTGGCAGGCTGGAAGAAAGTGCATAGTCACACATTTTAAAAAGTCAGAGGGACACCTGGGGAGCATTCCTAGCTTCTCACCAGACCTCGAACTTCACGGTCCCAGCACTGAGGAAAATCAAGCCTCATTGCTTCTGACTGTGGAGACCAGTGGGGGCTGGGGTGGAGGCAGAAACAGCCGCTTTCAGCAGAGTCCGCTTGCTTAGAGGGCCCCCATGGCCCTAGAACATCTGCAGGTCCACCCACTTTGGGAACAATTGCCAGCACAGCAGCTACTGGGGCACCAGTCCAGTGCAGAAGTAGGAGAGGTGCCTGGAAAAGGGGTGAGTTCTGGGCAGACAGCATTGTTCCCTCTCAGGCCCCTCCCGCACATACAGCGCCACAACGTAGTGAAACAGGTCGCTCCGTATCGATCAATCCCTAAGGTTCCGCCCCTTACAACATAACAGGAGCAACAGCTCCACCTGGGATGCAGAGGCAAACAAACACAGGAGCCTGTCAGAATGAGGAGACAGAGAAGTATGGCCCAAAATGGGGACAGATCAAGGTTCCAGTGGGAGAATGAAGCGACAAGGAGATAGCCAACCTAACAGATAAGGAGACAGACAACCTAACAGACACAGAATTCAAAACACTGCTGATAAAGATGCTCACAGGCTTGACAGATATGCTTGAGTACAGCAAAAGCATAAGAGAAGTGAGGGCTGTGCTAAGTAAAATGAAGGAAAATCCACACAAAATCAATGGTGAAGGGAAGGAAACTGGGGTTCGAATCAATGGTTTGGAACATAAGGAAGAAAAAAAACAGTCAACCAGTGAAGAATGAAGAAGCAAAAATTGAAAAATATGAGGAAAGCTTCCCAAATTTTGTGAAGAAGATGGACCTACAGGTCCGGGAAGCATGAAGGGTCCCGGGCGAGCTGGACCCAGAGGTGACAACACCAGGACGCATCATGACTGAGATGCCAAAGGTGGAAGATAAAGAGAGTCCTGGAGGCAACAAGAGAGAGGTGGAGAGTTGCCTACAGGGGGTTGCCTATAGGACTATCAGCTAATTTCTCAGAGGACACTTTGCAGGTAGGAAGGGACTGGCAAGCAGTATTCAATACGATGAAAAGCAACCTGCAACCAAAATTACTCTATCCAGCAAAGCTATCATTTGGAATGGAAGGGCAGATGAAGTGTTTCTCAGACAAGGTGAAGCTAAAGGAGTTCATCATCACCACGCCATTATTATATGAAATGTCAAAGGGACTTAGTTAAGGAAAAAAAGATCAAAACTATGAACACTAAAATAACAATAAACTCACTACTATCAACAACTGGATGTAAAAAATACAAACAAAATCCAGCTAAGCAAACCAGAATAGGAACAAAATCATAGGTATGGGGATCATTTAGAGGGTTTTCAGCTGGGAGGGGGAGGAGGAGAAATGGGGAAATGGTGTTGGGACTAAGAAGCATAATCAATTGGTACAAAATAGACAGGGGGACATTAAGAATAATATAGGAAAGGGTGAAGCTAAAGAACTTATATGCACGACCCACGGACATGAACTAAGGGGGGGTGGGATTGCTGGAGGGAAGGGGGTTACTGGGTGGAGGGGAGCAAAGGGGAAAAATTGGAACTACTGTAACAGCATTATCAATAAAATATACTTTAAAAAAATTCAGGAGTGTTAATTTTTTGTTTGAGCTTTAAGTAGGAGGAACCATTGTTATCAAAAAAGCTCTCAAACTCCTCACATGGTCAAGGTGCACTAAAGCGATTCAGAAACAGAACAGAACAGCACTATTTTTAAAGGAAGACTCGGCTGATGTGAAATCTACAGGCACAGGCTCTTAGATGATGGAACTAGGATGTATCATGGCCATTTTCACTAAACAAGGAGAGGCAAAGACTCATCTATAACAATAACAATAATAATGCAAAATTGGGTGTCCTGTCTCAGATCAAACAACAGAGATAAGAGCAACACAGAATATCCAGACAGCATGCAGCCAGTGTTTCAGCCTCTCGCTAAAGGAACAACTCAGCTTTTTTTTTTTACTATGTGGTCGTTCTATACAGACATACTTGTGGGAAGAGTTTTGGGGACAGGAAGTTGTGGCTGTCCTGTAGCTAACATTCGCTCTTCTTGCAGGCATGCTCTGAGAGCTGGCAGAACAGATTATTAGAATTTTCTTTGCATGAGGGACTAAGGAGGGAACTAGGAGAGAGCTTCCCCTGAAGGGAGAAAGGAGTCGTGACAAGCTTGCCCCAGAAACAAAGCCTTAGTCATCAGAGGGGAGCACAGAGCAGAAGCTGTCACTCAACTACATCCCTGGACCTTGACTGAGCCAAGGGCAAAGACAGAAGCTATAAGTAAAGCTGTTACACAGGAAGCTGACAGTTTTCATGTGGGTGGCACAGATCTGATGCTCTTTAAGTATGACTCCTGCACGGAGACTGAGGTGTCCCTTCTGCCATTGAACACCACACAGTCCAGGCCTCTCAGGGGCTCCTGACATCTGTGATGGTCCACGTGTGAGACAGCAGAAGCATGGTAGTGCCTGGAAGCTGTCATCTGAAGTGATGTGATCATCAGAATGTCCAGAAAAGACTGGATGGAGGCTCTAAAGTGTCACATGAAGAGCTCTCTAGGACAATAGAAATTGTCACAATGATGTTCTCTTCTGGAATATATTTTTATTTTTTCTTCCTAAATTAAATACTTTTGATACATTACAGTCAAATTCCTTATATCTAGGAAGCACTAGGCTGCCCACAGATTATTTCCTAAGTTTCTATATGGGAAATCAGGATAAAATCAACGTGATTAATCTCCAGTTGTCAATGCAGGGTCTCTGAGCTATGAGTAGCTCTTTCAGGAAAGGTTAGATTAATGGGAAGCTGGCCAAGATAGCTTCCTGGGGCCTGGGGTTTGAAGTACTGAATAAGAAATCAGCCAAAACAACAGCATCAAAACAAAAGAAGGTGTATACAGAAGTGCAGGTTGTGGCTGAAGGAAATATTCTAAAACCATGTGGTTAATATGAAGTACCCACATCAAGTAGAAATAGAGATATGGGGAAAAATGGGGGCAGAAAAACAAGAACAGAGCAGAACAAGGCATGCAGAATCTGTCAGCCTGGAGACATCCTGGAGCCTTCTGTAGGTGCCCGTGCTGGCCTTGTTAGGTGTGCCCAGTGCATTTAAAGGGCATGGAACAAAACCCACAGGTTTTACAATTACCTGTTGTATTAATTTGCTAGGGTTCTATAACAAAACACAGACTGGATTTACTCAACAGAAATTTATTTTCTCACAGTTTTGGAGGTTAGAATTTTGAGATCAAGGTGTCAGCAGGGCTGGTTTCTTTTGGCTTACAGATGGCCATCTTCTCCCTGTCTTCACATGGTCTTCCCACTGTACATGTCTGTGTCCCAATCTCCTGTTCCATAGGCACCAGTCACATTGTGTTAGTGTCTGCCCCAGTGACCTTGGTTAACCTTAACTGTCTCTTTAAAGACCCTATCTCCAAATGCAATCACATTCTGAGATACTGGGGAAGGGGGCAGTTAGAACTTTAGCATATGAATTTTGGGGCAGGACACAATTCATTCCATAACACGTAATTTTTAAAATCCTTACCTAGGGATATGCTCACTGATTTTAGAGAGGAGGGAAGGAAGGGAGAGATAGAGGGAGTGAAACAGTGATGTGAGAGACAAACATCAATCGGTTGCCTCTTGTACAGGTATAGACTGGGGACCCAACCTGCAACCCAGGCATATGCTTTGACTAGGAATCAAACCTGTGACCTTTTGTTCTACGGGTCAACACTCCAACAAGTTGAGCAATACTGGCCAGGGCCCCATAACACATGTTTTTAGAATAATTATATCAGAGTACTGACTCATGGTTGGTTTCTTATTAATTAATAAGTAAGGAGGTGATCTCTGTTACATTTTTCTTTGCACTTAGCAGACACATGGAAAAGGGAAAGGAGGTAGTTTGTGGTATAGGCTCGGGGATTGTCAACAACGGATTGTATTATGATTTCCTATCCTGCCATCAAATACTACCTGCTGTTAGGAGAGAGCTGGGCAGCAGATTCGACCTGTTCACCTTTACTAGAGAGTTCTTTCATGCCAAGGAAAAGGGGAATGGTGGGAAACAGTGGCACCAAATCAGCTTGGTCAGTGTCTTGACATGGAGATTTGAGGGCAGGAATTTTACTGGGGAGTACTCTCAGGATCAGCAGCTGTGGAGAGGTAAAGAAAGTAGGATTGGGCATAAGAAAAAAAACAAACTCAATGTAGTCAGTGCAATCACAACAAAGGTCTCAGCTGAACTCACAGAGCTTTGGAATGGGATGGTCTCTCTGAGTTGTGCCCCTGTTAGGCAAGAGGGATGAATCTGAATCTCCCCCTGCACTCCCCCCCTCCACCAGTCACACACATTCCAGGGCCAGTTATTAAATGAGGAACATCCCCTGGAATGGGGTGTGACTCTAGACAAGACAGTTTTCTTCAACTACATTCCCAACAGCTAGAGGATGAAGGCTTGAGTCCCAAAGGCAAGATCCAAGTGACATACCACAGCACCCACTGCAGTCAACTTTATATATAAGGTCTTTCCAGGAGGTATCTAGCCAGGTAAGATGAAAAATAGAGACATTTATTGAAGAATATACAAGAAACATTGTACATAGGACAATGACACCAAAGTAGGCACCTTGGGACCTCATCCAGTTCTCCCCATTGCCATCAGCTGCCCTGTCGTATTTTTCTGAATCTCATCGATGGTATGAAATCTCTTCCCTTTCAAAGGTGACTTTAGTTTTGGGAAAAGCCAGAAGTTGCAGGGTGTGAAATCTGGACTGAGTCACCTGAATGATTTGATGTTTCACCAAAACGCATTGTCGTGATAAAGCTGCCGATCACCAGTTGCCCATAGCTGCAGCCTTCTGAATCATCCAAATAGTTTCCACGGAGGAATGTTCAAACTTAATGCAACACTTGATGCAGATGTATTGTTTTACTCGCTCAGCCATTTTGAATGCAAGGGGCATTCAAAAATGTCCGCCACCCCCACTAAGTACAGTCAAGTCTTCATTGTTCAGTCATGCACATTCCAGTCTACTCTCCTTGGCTGCCAGGTTACATCAGTGTGTTGCAAACCATTTTTGTTATATTAAAAATGGGTGGACTTTTTCCAGACAGACCCCATATGTTGGCCAAATTATTCAGAAAACAATCAGTTAGGGACTTATGAGAAGATGACAAGCCCCAAATGACAAATACCCATCTGAAAAGAAATTGACCTTTGATTATCCCTGACCAAAAAGGGATGAATCTTATGAAATGTGCCCATAATGTTGATTTCAAACCAAAGTATCCTCTGAAATAAGAGATTTTAGAAAATGAACCCATGCAATCCAGTGGCCCTGAAAATGTTAAATAACTAAATGCAATGAGCAAAATTCCTGAATTTACATTTACCTCTTGAACACAGCCTCTTTCTAGGAAACAGAGAATTCTCAAACAATTGCTCTATATAGAGTGAGATATTTCTAACAATTATAGGATACATGTTATTCACCTTTCTCCTCACTGACTTTTTAATAAAGAGTGAAAATAAATTATTATACATCTAAGGTATTTTAGTCATGAAAGTTTACATGATTAAATTATTCAATTCATCATGTTTTTCAACAAACATTTACTGAACATCTCTGTGCCCAGCACAATGCCTGAGCTAAGCACGGGGAGTGCTTTAAAAATAAAAAAGATAGGACCCCAGCCTTCAAGTTATTTATAGTCTTTGGGAGACACAGACAAGAAAAAAAGAAAAAGAGTTACAAATTGCGCTACTAAGAAGATAGCATGCCAATTGAGGAAAAACTGAGGTGAAGAGGTCTGCTGTTTTCCTTGGGGTATTAGAAAGTCACATCTGAGGAAATGACCTTGGATCGTTAGCTTGAAGGTGCAGAAGGAACCAAACAGACATTCCTGTGAAAGAGAAAGTGTCCCAGGCAGAGAGAACAATATGTCCAAAGGCTGTTAGAAGGGAAGGAGGAAGACGCTTGGATTGTCATTTTACTCAAGTGTTGAGAGTGAGGGGAGGTGGCATTAGGACACAGATCATGCAGGGATGTGGAGGTGTTCTGATATTATTTGAAGTACAGTGAGAAGTCACTGAAGGGTTTCCAGCTGGGAAGAGAGATCTAATTTATATTTTAAGAAGATATCTCTGGTTTTATGTGAAGTACAGACTACAGAGGTCTGTGGGTAAAAGCAAGAAGAGTAAGGAAGCTTACTTTTCCTAAAAAGCAAGGCAGTATGGTGTTGGGATAAGAATACTGAGATTATGTGGAGGGTGGACGAAGCCTGGCAGCAAGAGAAAGGGCCACCTTAAGGCTGACTCCAAAATACTTGGTTTGAGCAAGTGGGCAAATGATACTCCAATTTACCGAGCTGTGGAGGATTAGGAACAGAAAAAATATTAGAATGTTGGGGGTTGGTGAGTAAATTAGCATTTATTTTCTGAATTTTTTTGTCTTCCTTCTTTCTCTCACCTTCTCCATCTGCATGCCTACATACGCCTTCATAGCATTCAGATATTAATTACATGTATAATACAATAAATGTATTAATAATATAAAAACAATACTGAGGATAATGATAATTTTTGTCATGTTTCTCATATAGACCAGGTGCTATGCTACCTGTATATGCTGTATATACATATTTTATTTAATCCTCACTACAATCACAACAGGCTGACCCCATTTATCATATGAGGAAACCAAAGCTTATAGAGTTTAAATCACTCCCTCAAAGTCACATTATGTATTTATCTGGCTATTGCCTACCTGCTGGGATTTGAGCCCAAGCAAGCCTGACGTCAAAGCTTATGCAGCTCTTCTGCAGACTGAATTTAAACCTTCTGACATGTTGGTGTTTTAACTGTTTTTATGAAACATTCTAATATTTCTCTGCACAGCAACCTATTTTCTTCATACTGTCATGTGGTAGTTTCAGTTAATACTTTGCCACCATCTGTCATACAATCAGTTTAGCATAAGTAGTCTGCAAATATTTTGTATCAACAGAAGCCTCCTAGTTGAATTCAAATACACTAAACCAAGCCTAGAATAGAGAGCAGGATGAATTGTCAAATCTGTAATGTCTGTTGTTTTTATAGAGGACTTCTGCCTGTAGCTTCTGTTAATGTTAAAGGCAGTGAGATGTATTCATTTTCTCTGATAGTGAACAGACCCTTTAGATTTGAGACTAAGAATGATTGTATGTCTGACAGTAGACTGAATATTTGGAGTTTGTGGATCACTGACATTTATTGTCCCTTTTTTATTGTTGTAGACTAAGCCCTGCCATACACTCCTGACCACTGGAAGGTGGATAGGGAAGGGGGTCTTTCACATGCATGAGTTCAGATGGTTGTGACCATCTTCCAGTAGAGCTGCTCTGTGTACCTCGGGACACCCAGGTTTCCCTGCACCAACAAAGAGGTAGCCCCCGCAGAACATGAGACAGGAAGTGCCGTGACCAGATGCGTTTGCCAGACACTGTGCTGGGGGCTTCACATACAGTGTCTTCGAACTTCAGACCAAGCTAAGGAGGGGGAAACCCAGACCAACAGCCAGTGTGTGTCCTTACCACACCCATCAGTCTTTTGGTGATCACCTTTAGGTTACTCATGGAGGAAAGCCGTATTTCAGCAAAGATACAGAGATCAGTCACAGAATCACAACTGAGGGTCTAGTCTCTGGGGCAAAATTGTTGGTCTCTGATCTTACCCAAACTCTTTCCTTACTGCCATAACTTCTACAATATAACCAGCAGGCTTTCATAACCTCCCTCAGACTTCCTCATTAATCAGCTACTCTTGCTCTCTTCTCCACGTCACTTTATAATAATGACTGTTCTATATTTTTCTTTTTAAAATTGTTTTTCTATGACAGTTGTCCCATTTTCCCCTATTTCTCTCCCCTACTCTGCCCTCACCCTCTCCCACAGTCAATCCCACCCTGTCATACATGTCCATGGGTCATTTATACTAGTTTCTTGAGCAGACCCTTCTTTCCCCCCTATTCCTCCTCCCCGCTAACCCCTGGTCACTGTCAGTCTGTTCCTTGTTTCCATGCCTCCGGTTCTAGTTTGCTCATTTGTTTGTTTTGTTCATTAATTTCCTGTATTAGGTGAGATCATATGGTATTTGTCTTTTGCTGCCTGGCTTATTTCACTAAAGATAATACTCTCTAGTACATTTACACAATGAGCATTATATTTTTAATTTTTATTATTAAAAATAATTGATCATTGTTTGAAATTGAGACACTGTATCAGAATAAAAATGTATACTGCCCAGATATGACCACAGTTGCAATTTTTTAATTCCTTGAAGTCACAAATGTATACACATAATCAAATTCATTTGGTACGAACTACTTTAATCTTGTTTAAAATAATATACTATGGGAACTTTCCCATGTTGTTACTTACTAATCAAAACAGGAACATTTAAAGTATTTATAATAGTCTAGGATATAGTTGTATCCTAATAATTTCTCTAATGTTTGACATTTAAATTTGTACAAGGAAAAATTAAACTGCTGTAACTGATACACCAAAAATATATAATGATACTAACACAGTATTTAGATGCTGCCAACTGGCAGAAGGCAAAATATAGAATTTGGAAGAGGTACACTTGTTGTTTAGGGTTTTTGGGGGGTGGGTGGGGTAATTAGTTATTTTGAAACAATCTCAAACTTACAAAAAATGTTGCAGGGATATTGTTTTTGTTCATGAGCTATTTGCAACTCAGTTGCCTACATGATTCTTTTAAGTCCTGCTGTAAAGGGAAGAAAATGAAGTTCCTTCTTATATCTTGCAAAGATACAAAGATACAACTTTATTCTCCAATCCTTTTAGATGGGAACTGATATTGGTCCCAAGTATTTTAAATACATTTTGTCAGACAGACCATGATATCCTGAATTTGTTTCATCTGCTCATACCCGATCCTTCTACTTGATCAAGATTACTGATACTGCATCCATGGGTTCATACTAAGATCACCTTTGTGGCTGCTTCTAGAAAAGCTTTAAAGATGGGGAGGAAAGAGGTTAGGAGACTAAAAGAGACATCAAAGGATATCTAATACTGGAAAAAATTGACTAATGAAGAAACTTCCAAAGTAGCCTCTAAAATCTATAGGAAGTTGGACCAGAATGGCCAAATACAGAAAGAAGAATGATCTCTTTTCTTAGCACTTGCTAGAAATGGAGCATAACCATGGGAAAATTCCCTGCCCTGTGTAACCTCTGTTCCCTCATCTCTTTAACAGGGCTAATCTGAAAGTCACCATGCGCTGCCCTTCTGAGGATTTAATGAGACAATGCTGATATGCTCTCCACATAGACTATGAGGCTGAACGAGCCCTTAACATAAATGTTTGCCTTAAAAAACAGAGGTAATACATATGAAAGCATCTTATAAGCTAAAGTACTATAAAAAGGTAACTTTTTTTAGATACAAAGGAGAAAATCGACTCATTAGTGTACTGGGAATATGTAGCCACATACAAAGATCCATTTCAAGCTGAAATATTGATATTTCTCTTTAAAGGTCTTCTTATTTGTCATGCTTACCATAATATTAATAATATCTAAAAGGCATTTGGTATTTTCTGTGCAAATATGTCATTGTGGACCTGAATAATAAAAGTTGCACCTTTGAAAACAATATGAAACATTTAAGTACCAATGATCTAGTATTCTCATCTAGCTTTGTGACTTGTTATCATCCAACATCAACGTTTCCATTGTCACTCTGCTATTTGAGATAACAATGCTTTTTGGACACTTGCCTGCTGGCCATTTAAGAGATTAGGGGCTTTTTTTCCTGGTCTACCACTGTGTTGATTCCCAGCTATACAGTTAACATTTGTAAATCAGTGGAGTGAGAAATTAAGGACACACTGGCCGGCTGCTTGTGGAATGCCAATATCAATAAGGGTATAGGGTCGCCTTGCTGTCTTTCTGCTCTGTACTGTACATCCTACTAAAACACTGCTCTTCCAAATAAGCATAATTATCTCAATCACCAGGGGGAATAAATGCGACACAGTAATAATCAGATTAGAATACGATAAAATTAATTTCCTGGATTTTATAACACAAAAATAAAGGCCTGTTTTAAATGCTTGGTTTTTATTTTTTGTTTTAATGCTTCTGTAAATTAAGATTTTAACTTCCATACTATCTGTGGTTGTTCCCTAGGTTTGCTTTGAAGTGCATATTGTTCTGCCCAAATGATACCTAAAAATTAGGAAACAAAAGAGGGGAGATAGAATATTGTTGAATATTATTACAACTCAGCTATCAGCTTTGTTTGTTTACCCTCACAAGCTCTCTCTTCTCTTCCCTCCCCTGCCTCAGGGGCCACTGGAGGCGTGGATATGAATTGAAGATCTTGCCTTGAAGAGCCCTTAGCCCCTTACTTCACTGTTTCCAGCTTGGTTATATGCAAAGTGTTTCTCTGGAGCTCATAACAGGGTCTCCTTACCTTGTTTCTGGCACCTGACCTTATTAGCAGTGGTTTCGTGGACAGTTCTTGGATATCTCAAACTCACCCTAAATTCAACACATGGTAAACCCACAAAATTACTCTTCTCCCTGATTTTCTTATCTCCATTCTCTCTCACCTTCAGAATAATTTTTCATGCCCTCCTATTGCTAAGATATGAGTTATGGAAACAATAGTGTCAGTTCTATTGATGGCAGCCACCTCTGGTACCCCTATTTTCAACTCTTGTAATGTTGATACTTATCTACAGTTATTTTCCATTACTGGTTGAATGTCTTTTCCCTGCCAGACTATAAGCTCCATGAAGTCTCTGAGTCACATCTGGTTTCTAATGACAGTATCCTTAGTACTTGGCACATCTCAGACCATGGTTGACAATTAACAAATAGCAGTTAACTATTGACTTGCTCTCTCTGATATGTATTTACTTTTTTTGCCCCCTTCCCAACCCACCATTTCCAATGCCACTTTCCCTAGTGAAACTGTCAATGCTCTTAAGTCAGACTCTTGAATGACCCTTCTGTAAGAATATTGGGTCATTGAACAAAGAGAAGTTTAAATCCAGGTTTGTCAGCTTACTGTCTATGTAATCTTGGGGTACTTTTGCAGCCTCTATTTTTCTCTTTCTAAATGAAAATGGTAAAACATACTCACAGGGTTGGAAGATTAAATGAAATAATATATTTAAAGAATCTTGGATATGCGGGACACATAGTGACTCTCAATGCATGCTGCCTAGGGGAAAATGCAAAATGAGGGGCATAAAAGAGAAAATTGCCCCTAGTTTACAGTATGTGTTAGATTATCCACTCTGGAACTCCATTTCCTTCAATTACCCTTTAAGTCTAATGTCTGAATTGCATTTCCTCAGGACACCACTCCCACTGTTTGAAACTAACACTTGATCTGATAAATTAATATATGTTAATATATAGTCACCCTGGCTGGTTTGGCTCAGTGGATTGAGCGTCGGCCTGCGAGCTAAGTGTCGCTGGTTCGATCTTCCAGTCAGGGCACATCAGAGAAGGAAAACTCTGATTCCAAAAAACCTCCGCTGCCTTGCGGCATACCTCTTCAGGGGAAAGGCTAAGGGAGTAAACCCCGACAGAAAATCCGGAGCCGGAGTCCCTAAGGCGGTTTGACGTTGTAGTCAACACCGGCAACTCCTGTGGCGCACCTGAAGCCAAGCTGTATTGACTCCGTCTTTCCCTTGGACCCTTCAGCTGCGAAGAGAGGAGGGGGTCTGCTGCATGGGCAACAGCAGACCCTCCGTATCACCCTGCCCAGGCTCTGTAGCTTCAGCTTCACTGGAGAGGACACTCCAGCGTCATCGCAAGATGTCGATTCAACACGGGAGGAGACAGATACCGTGTCACTCCCGAGTTGGACTGCACAGCCATTCTCGGCGGTGCAGATAGACCCTTAAGAAGCTACACCATCGTCTCTTGAGACGGACGGCTGCCGAATATATAGTCTCTCCCCAGGGCTTAAAGTGTTTCCTTTCTGATAGTATTAAAAAAAAATCTTAACAGATACTGTATTCTAAAAGAACTCCAGAAAAGGATTCTAAAGATGAGACATTTAAGCATGGCAGGCAGGCTGGTTCCCCCAGTGTAATTTCCCCCTTGGGCTGTGCCTTTTCACTCTCTCCATAGGACTCAGCTTCATAAAAACCTGCAAAGATCAACCTGTACACAGGACCAGATGGATTAAAGACCTGCAGGACATTTGGTCCTGTCCAAAATGTCCATGCTTCAGAAAACACCCTTGTGTTCAAATAACCCAGAGCATTTATACTTTTAGTTTATAGGATTAATTCATAAGAATGCTATCATATTTTATGTCCAATAATTGGGTTCTGGCTGTATTGCCAATAATAATGCTTTTAGCTTTGGTAGCCTAGCTGGTAATGGCACAGAGGGCTGGGTACGGGTTGGAGTGAACCAAATGTCTCCATGGACATTTTGGACAGAACCAAATTTCAAGGACCGTTTGTGTGGACCAAATGTCTCTGTGGATGTTTGGACAGGACCAAATGTCCACTAATTGATTGGAATTGGAGATTTCTTGCCTGATAGCACAAGACTGTGAATGGATCTTTTGCCCACCAGATCAACTCAAAACATTGGATTTTTCTGCCTTGCCCCTGTCCTAGTACCATTGTCCTTCCAGAAATAAGGCCTATGTTTCTCTTTCTAGTCTTGCTCCAAGAGACTAGCACCATTGCCCCAAATCCTAGATATTCTGCTGGGTCCCTGTGATGCTCTGATAGAACTTTGTCAACGTTAATTCTCTCTACTTGCCTAATTCTCAATACCATCCACTTTGGAACCACCTATGCTTCTTTTCCACTTGCTTGTGTAGAATCTTCCTCCCCTGCCACCATGTCAACTGCCCAGAGTACCTAACTTCTGGTCCCATATGCTCTGGATACTGAACTCTTTCTATTTGACTAATCTCCCTTCTAGAACCTGTTTTCATAGTGCTTGGCCAATCCAAGAAGTCATGTCTATAAACAGCAACTTCTGGTCTACCTTCACCCACTGGAATTAACTAGACCTTTCTTAGCTGTGATCCCAAGGTAAGAGAAATGGAGGAGTGATGTTGTACAGGCAGTCTTTCTGCTGCCCATATAATCATTCTCTGCAGAGAGTTATTTCTTCTATATGGGAGCTAACATCTTTAATTCCTTGGTTTAGGCATAACCAGAGAAATGTTTAAAGCTCTTTGAATATTAAACAAAACAAAACACAAATAAAAACAAAACCACAACAACAAAAACTTCACTTGATTTATAATTTACCCTAAGTTCCCATATTTATATTATTAGTGAAGTTTATCTGGCATGAAATAGTTTTGCTTAAGACCAGATTTGTGAATCTTAGTTACAGGCACCTATCTTGAGGCCTACATTATTTATTTATTTTTAAATTTTTATTTAGTTATTTTTAGACAGAAGGGAACAAAGGGAGAAAGAGAGGGAGCGAAACATTGATGTGTGGTTGTCTCATGCTCAACTCCAACTGGGGACCTGGCCTGCAACCGAGGCAGGTGGCCTGACCGGGAATTGAACCAGTGACCCTTTGGCCAGCAGGCTGGTACTCGATCCACTGAGCCAGACCAGCCAGGACTTAAGACCTATTTTAAAATTATCTCTAAATTTCTCCAAAATGGTAACTTAAATTTTCCATAATGTTAAAAACAAATACACAATAAGATATTTAGCATGAGATGTGACAGATTTATGTAATTATAACTTCAAAGTGATAAATAATCATAATTTTCATAAGTTTTGGAATGATTTAGGTCTGCTTTTGGAAGTATGGCTTCTGTTATACCAAAGGATAATGGCATATAGATCATCTGTCATATTCGGAAGTTATCTGAAATTCTACAGTCATTTTCCAACCAAATCAGTATTATAAACTGTGATTAAACTCTTAGGCTGTGGAACCCACATTTTTAGTAAATTTGCAAGTGTTTAATGAGCTTCTATGAGAAATGTATTTAATTTTCATTTTCCAAGCAACTGATCAATGAAGGAAGAGTTATATACAACTTCTAAGAGAAAAACTGTTTATTTTTTAATGTCATATAGTATGACCTAAACAAGGACAATCTGAGAGGACTCCTATTTCCTTTGTGATGGTGAAACTGGCACTAGAATTGCCCTCTCTTGAAAACAATTGGAAAACTGAGCCAAGTATTCTTAGTCATTGATTGACAGACAGCACAGGGCTGTGAAACCTGAGAGAAGGGAGGTTATGAAAAAATGTCTCTTTACGGTGAAGCTTCATGAAGCAGAGCAAAGAACTACCAGGGAGCCATAAACTGACCATTAGCTAGTGAGAAAGCTCATTGCACACCCAGGGTCTGCTAAGGACATACTAAACTATGCAATAATATGAGGAATAAATTAGCTCTGGAGTAAAAGCTAGTCTAGGTCTGTCTCAGCATCACTTCTTTACTATCAGACTCCAGATTTTGATCATGGTGGCAATCTGTCCAGTCGAAGGTATTTAAAAAAAAATTCAAATCAGTCTTTTTCTTTGCAGCTAGATTTGGTCATGTGATAGAACTAGGTACAGTATTTGTAATGTAAGTGAAAATCAGTATGAAAGTTTCTGAAAAAGCTCTTTAAAGGGGGCCAACTCAAATGGCTTATGTCTTTTTCTCTCTTGCTCATCCCCTTCTTGTTCACTGGAATCCAAAAGCAATATGGGATGGAGACCAACCATCCCGTAATCATGAAGGAACAAGCTGAGAATTAAGACACTGATTGAGCATGGCTATGAGGAACTTACAGGGAGCTTGTTTTGTCTTGAAGATGTGGAAACACTGCAGGTCCTTGAGGTTTCTGGTTAAGAAGATGGTAGAGAAAAATAAAATCCATATTTTTAAAAACTATTTTAAAAACTGGTTTCTGTTTTTTAATACTCAATTATCTGGTAAATTCTTTTTTTTTTTTTTTTGGAGACTTTTCATAGCTACTCTCAGGTGCTTTTTTTTCTTCAGATAAAATCTACATTTAAAAAAATTCTGAAAACAAAACAAAACAAAAAAATGAAAATAACCTGTTTGAATTTGTATTGTAATTTCCTTATTTCAGAGTGTTGGAGGCAGTCTAATTTAGTCTATGGAACCAGACTGCCTGGCTTTGAATCCTGATTATGCCACTTAGTAGTTGTATGACCTTGGGCAAGTTATAAAAATCTCCAGGTATCACTTTGTCATTGGTAAAATGGGGGATCTTATAGCATTGATTTCTTAGGGTTGCTGTGAGGATTAAGTAAGTTAATACATCTAAAGTATTTAGAATAGAATCAGGCACACAGGAATGCTTGATAAATGTTAGTGATTATTACTTTAAATATATATATTTGCAAAGTATTGATTCTGTGATATTAAGTATTATCCAGAAACAGCTATAATCTTTATTATATCCAAATATCCTTTTGAAAGACTCTAGAGTTTTTAATATTTTATTAAAAATTTAAGTTTTTCTTTTTTAGACAACTTCAAATTTAGATGCAAATGATTCTGTTACAATAAAAACATTTGTTCTTTTCATCCACAAATCAAATACTTTCTGGATGTAAAAAAGGTAGCAATGCATGATGAAAAATTAAATAATTCTTTTATCCTGTGTCAATAAAAGCTCAAGATGTAATTACATTTTGAGTAAAAAGAAATCATTATAAAATAATTAATAATTGGGTTTTCAGTTTTGTTAGTTTGAGATATTTTTAATGATCTCAGTTTTTATATTTTACAATAGTTTTCTTACTCTCATTAAAGCACAAACTATTATTTTCTGGAAAGAATTGCAATGAAGACACACACAAAAAATTCATAAAATTTATTACATTGCTGCTTTTATTTCCAAAAAACAAATATTCCAAATTGAAAAATATATGTACACCAAGGGAAAATACTATTAATAAAGAGAGTTTCTAGATGTCAAAACCATACAGAATGTATAGTTCTGGAAATAAATTCCAAAATCCAAATGTCATAAACATTCAAGTGACCTTTGTGTTCCAAACAGAGACCAAATGGCCAATCTGGCTTGTGTTACCATGGAGACACACTTTGATGGAAGGACCTCTGATGAAATTGAGCAGCGTGATGATTAGAGACAGTGTTGTGATAAATAATAATATGTGTCAGTGGGGCACCCTCTGCTAGAGATTAAGGGTGTATGTGCTGAGTAGATAGCGTTGTTTAAGAACATATCATTATCAGCTAATGTCTATAAGTAATGAGTAAATAAGAAATATTTTAAATATCTCTTTGGAGTTCTTAATATACCAACATGGCATGTGAGAAAGGCATCAATTAAATTTTAAGGGTAAAAGTTAATCAAAAGCAGTATTTATTTTATTGTGCTTCTCAACAAATACTGTTTCATGTTCAACCCAAGCAAATTATAAAGATAAATTTTCTCTTATTGATGGGAACTGGCCACAATTTCAAGTTAATTTAATTTCAGTCACAGAGGTTTATCCCTACAATGTGGAAGGCACTGTTATGTTTAATGGGAATACTAAGGTAAGAAGGACACCATGCTAGGTTGTAAATGAGTAATCTCGTCGGCAGCCATCCGTCTCGAGAGACGATGGTGTAGCTTCTTAAGAGTCTATCTGCACCGCTGAGAATGGCTGTGCAGTCCGACTCGGGAGTGACACGGTATCTGTCTCCTCCCGTGTTGAATCGACATCTTGCGATGACGCTGGAGTGTCCTCTCCAGTGAAGCTGAAGCTACAGAGCCTGGGCAGGGTGATATGGAGGGTCTGCTGTTGCCCATGCACCAGACCCCCCCTCTCTTCGCAGCTGAAGGGTCCAAGGGAAAGACGGAGTCAATACAGCTTGGCTTCAGGTGCGCCGCAGGAGTTGCCGGTGTTGACTACAACGTCAAACCGCCTTAGGGACTCCGGCTCCGGATTTTCTGTCGGGGTTTACTCCCTTAGCCTTTCCCCTGAAGAGGTATGCCGCAAGGCAGCAGAGGTTTTTTTGGGGTCAGAGTTTTCCTTCTCTGATATGCCCTGACTGGAAGATCGAACCAGCGACACTTAGCTCGCAGGCCGACGCTCAATCCACTGAGCCAAACCAGCCAGGTAAATGAGTAATAAGTTCACAGATAATACATTCTGCTTTGTTATAACTTAGTCATAACAGATTCATATTAAGGACCATAAGGATTCACTGGAGGAGAGTATTAACATTTGGACATGGGAATCAGGGAAGTCTTCAAGGAACAGAAAGTCCTTGAGGTAGGCAAAGAACTGTGTAGTGAGACTCCTAATAGAAGATGCAAGATTTGAAGGAATACAAGCAAAAGATATGTACCCATTAAAGTTATTAAGTGAATGTGGCTGGTACACAGAGTGTGGAATAAGGCACAGTTAGAGAGAAATGAGATTGGGTCAAAATGGCACACTGAGCACATACACTTCCCCTCATTCCCCATAATTATGCCATAAAAAGATGTTAAAAAGAAAAAATCCATAATAACATGGGGAAACAAGAGCCACTTAATAAATGCACCAGATAATTCGAAGGTATCAAAATATCTTCAGGTCAGATAGAATTCAATGAAAAATACATGGAATAAAAACTGATTCTTTAACAGGAGAAAAACAAATCAGGAATATATTCACTATAAATATGTGAGTAACAATACATTTTTAATATTAATAAAAATAATACAGATAAAAATGTTGATACATCTACAGTTATGATGGGAAACATTTTTTCTCATGAGATGACAGATTAAAGAGATGAAAATTAAATGAGAATATAGAGGATTTGAATAGCACAATTAACAAGCTTTATCTTTTAGATTTAAACAGAACTTAACACAATATATAAGCATTATTATTTTTAAACATATGTACATAAAACATTAAACAATAGAATAAATTAGGTCATCAAAAAATTGTAACAGAGTCCTAAAAACATAGAACCTACAGACCATTGATAACAATATAATGCTATTAACAACAGAAACATAACTATTGGGATCAATAGGAAAACAAAATAAAATTTATAAGGTGCTGAGAAATGAATGTTAATGAGAACACTACATAACAACTCTTGAGATAAGTATAAAAGCAAAATACAATGAAGTGCAGAGCAAATTAAAAATCAGTCTACGTAGTCATATCTGATTCCCCCCAAAAAGGTGGTTTTGGTAGAAAACTCCAAGAGTTCTCACCATTCAAAAATATGAAAACCTTCTCAACTAGATATCATTAATACTAACACTGATCAATGATAGATCAAAAATTTACTGAAAAGAAGGAAGAGAAAAATGATAGTTTATTTAAATTATTATGTAACATCACATATAAAATAATAATAAATGAGACCAGCAATGTATTAAAAGAATTACACCAAGTAGGATTTATATCAAAAATGAAAAGATGCTATAGATTTAATGCAACCCCTATGAAAATTACAGCAACTTTTTTTTTTTAACAGAAATTGGAAAGCTTACATTTATGTGGAGAAAAGGTCTAGAGTTGCCATAACAACTTTCAAAAAGTGGAATAAAATTGAAAACTTTCTCTTCCTTAATTTTAAAACTTACTTTAAAGCTATACTTAGGAAGATAGTATGGTGCTGGCATAAGAACAGACATAGAACTATAAAGTAATGAAACAGAACTGAGAATCTATAAATAAATCTTTATATTTAAGTCAATTAATATTTAAGAAAGGTTCCAAGGCAATTTACTAGAGAATACACAGTCTTCTCAACAAATGATGCTAGGACAATTGCATATCTACATGCAAAAATACAAATTAGATACTCATCTCATCCCATACATAAAAGTTAACTCAAAAGATTCTAGACTTAAATGTAAGAGCTAACACTATACAATTTTTAGTGTAAGGATTTAAAAAAACTCTACAGAAACAGATTAAAAGGCAAAATACGATCATCCCAAGAGGTGCATAAAAAGCATTTGCTAAATTTCAATAATTATTTGTAATGAAGTCTCAGTAAGCTAGGAATAAAAGGGAATTTCCAAAACATATATATACACACACACATACACACACACACACACCTATCTGAAACCCATAACCACTATATATCATCATTACAATTCAGGGATGCCTTTCATCACCTCTACTGACCAATATTTTACTGAAACTCTTTGCCTACTATAAGAAGCAAGAATAAGAAACATGAAAGAAATACAAAAGAGAGAGAGAGAGAGAGAGAGAGAGAGAGAGAGAGAAACAGAGAAAGGTATTGTTACAGAGCGAAAGGGGGTTCTTTCACATGGCACCCTGGTGTAAAACCCAACAACTAGTGTCGAGGAAAACAGGTCTTTATTTACAATATTCCAACCTGGGGAAGACAGTGAGCACTTCAGTTCAGAGCCCTGTTCTCCCATGGGACCCAGCACGTCCCTTGCTCCCCAAAAGGTTATAAGCCAAAAACATGCGCAGAAGTTCCCCATCCCTTATCTGTCAGCTGTCTCCTTCAGGATCTGGGGTACGATGTCATCAGCCTCCATATAACAGTCCAGGAAAACATGTGCTATGTTACACTGGATCATGCGTGGTTTCTCTTTTTTCCCTTTCAAAACCGCATGAGTTCCTCTCTCCCTTTCAAAGCTGCATGGAGATCTTCTCCTTCCTGCAAATCGCATGGATCTCCTCTCCTCTTCTCTAAAATGGTTGCCGCCTATTTTAAAACCCCTGACTTCGTCCTGTGATGCAGTGGGTGTGGTAACCAGTTCTGACCATTCACAGAACCTTGTGCAGGCTCTGTATGCTCTTTCTGTACCATTCCATGGTCAAAACCTCTCCCATCTTCTTGGGGCCTTGGAAGAACCAAAGCAATTTGCATAACTAAGAAACTAAGCTACTAGCCATAGTCATGCAAAGGTATCTTAAAAGCTATTCCTTTTTCCCCATCCCCCAACCCACAGGCACTGGGCATTTTTGGAGACCTCCACTCTGTAACAGTATCTGTCATCATTTGCAGATTTTTGGTTGTGTATCTAGAAAATTTAAGTCAATAAAAATTACTTAAAATTTGTCATTAAAAAAAGAAAGAAAAAAAAAATATATATATACCGAATTAGTACTTAAGAACTTCTGGCCAAGATGGAGGCGTAGATAGACATGCTGCATCTCCCTCCACAGCTAAGAAGGAATATAAGTACCTCAAAACTAGAAACAACCGGAAGTTTCAGAAAATCAAACTGCATGGAAGTCCAACAAACAAAGATATAAAGAAGAAATACTCATCCAGACAGGTAGGAGGGGTGGAGCTGGGACGGAGAGGACACAGTGTCATGTTGGCAGCAGTGGCAGGCCAGCAGAAAACACAGTTACACATTTTTAAAAGTCAGAATGGACACCTGGGGAGTGTTCCCAGATCCTCACCAGACTGCACAGCTCATGATCCCAACACTGTGGAAAATCATGCCTCATTGCTTTTGACTGTGCAAACCGGTGGGGGTTTGGGTGGAGGCAGAAACTGCTGGTCTCTCAGCAGAATCTGCTTGTTTAAAGGGCCCCCACAGTCCCACAACATCTACAGACCCATCCACTCTGGGAACAGCAGCCAGGGCAACAGCTAGAGAGGCACCAGTCCCATATGGAAGTGGGAGAAGTGAGAAGTGCCTGGAAAAGGGGTGAGTTCTGGGCAAGTGCATTATTCCTTCTCAGACTCCTCCCCCACATACAGCGCCACAATGTGGTGAAACAGGTCACCCTATACTGAAGAATCCCTAAGGCTCTGCCCCTTACAACATAACAGGAGTGACAGCTCTACCTAAGACACAGAGACAAACACACACAGGAGACATCCAGCCAAGATGGAGGCCTAGACTGACACGCTCTGTCTCCCTCCATGACTAAGAAGGATTACAACTACCACAAAACCAGAAATAACCAGAAGTTCCAGAAAATAAATGGAAGTCCAATGTATGAAGTTATAAAGAAGTGGTGCTCATCTGGACATGTAGGAGGGGTGAAGCCAGGGCAGAGAGGTCAAGCTGTGTTGGCAGCAGCAGCTGCAGCGACAGCCACATGGCAGCAGTAACCACAGCAGAGGCAAGAAGCACCTGGGGAGCACCCCTGGCTGCAGACCAGACCTGTCAGCTTGCGATTCTAATACGGGAGAAGGCAGACCCCCATTGCCTTGGACTGTGAGGCCCAGAGGGGGTGGGGATGGAGGAGGAGGCTCCCCGTCTCTCAGTGGAGAGTGAACGGCAGGAATCCATCTTGGACCCCCACCCCCATAGAAAAAGCCACAGCGTGGTGAAAGGGTCGCCCAGTTGTGATGAGTGCATGGGGCTCTACCTCCAATAACGTAGGAGGTATGACAGCCCCACCCAGGAAGCAAAGGTAAACACAAAACTGTCAGGATGGCACAGATCATGACTGAGATCCTGGTGATGTATCTGACCTGACAGGAAATATCTAATGTGATGAAACAGCAGATGGGAAATCTTTCTGAGGCACAGTTCAGAGCTTTGGTTATAAAAATGCTTACAGACCTAATAGCAGATCTTAAACATGACGAGGAAAGAATGAAGGCTAGTCCTGCTGAAATGAACAAAAACACATATGAAACTAGTGGTGAGGGAAAGAAAACCAGGGATCAAATCAACAAATCAGAACATAGGAAAGGAACAAATAGTCATCCAGTGCAGAAAGAAACAAAAAGTGAGGAAGATGAGGAGAGGCTCAGAAACCTATGGGACAGCTATAAGCGGCTTAACATCTGAATAATAGGGTTTCCAGAAGGTGAAGAAGAAGAACTAGAAATTGAAAAATTATGTGAAAATATAATGAAGCAGAACTTCCCTAACTTGGAGAAGGGAATAGACTTACAGGTCCAGAAAGCACAGAGAGTTCCAGAAGAACTGGACCTAAGGAGAACCACTCCAAGACACATTATAATCAAAATGTCAAAAATTAACAATAAAGAGAGAATCTTAAAAGCAGTAAGAGAGAAGAAGAGAATTGCATAGAAAGGGGTCCCAATAAGACTATCAGCTGATTTCTCAAAAGAAACTCTGCAGGCAAGAAGGGACTGGCAAGAAATATTTAAAGTAATGAAAAGCAAAACCTACAACCATGATTACTCTATCCAGTAAAACTGTCATTCAGAATAGAAGGGCAGAGAAAGTGCTTCCAGGACAAAGTAAAACTGAAGGAGTTCATTAGATCCAAACCACAGTTATATGAAATATTAAAGGGACTTGTTTAGGAGAAAGAGGATCAAAACTATGAACATTAAATTGAAAACTGTATCAAAACAACCAACAACTGAAGCTAGGGAACTGAAACAAAGGCAAACTAAGTAGGCAACAAGAGTGGGAAACGAATTAGAGGTATAGGGGTAGGTCAGCAGGGACAGGGAAGAGGGGAAAGGGAGGGAAATGGTACAGGAATTAAGAAGCATAGCAGGAGGGAGTGGAGTAGACAGGAAGATGTTAAGAAGAACTATATGCACAGCCAATGGTCAGGGACTAAGGGGGGGGCAACTGGAGGGAGGGGGCGGAGGGGAACAAAGGGAAAAGAAATTGGGACAACTGTAACAGCATAATCAATAAAGCATATAAAGCAGGGCTGCGTCCTCGCGCCTACGCTGTTCGGAATCTTCTTCTCCATGCTCCTCCAATACGCCTTTAAGGACTGCAGCGAAGGTGTCTTCATTCACACCAGATCCGATGGCAAGCTCTACAACCTGGCCCGTCTACGAGCCAAGACCAGAGTCAAAGAGGTGCTCATCCGTGAGATGCTCTTCGCCGACGACGCAGCCTTGACATCACACTCGGAAGAGGGACTCCAGCAGCTAGTCACTTGCCTTTCCCACGCATGCAAGGAGTTCGGACTAGCCATCAGCCTGACGAAGACGAACGTTATGGCTCAAGGCACGGGGACTCCCCCATGCATCACCATCGACGGATACACCCTGGAGGTTGTCAACGACTTCACTTACCTCGGGTCCACCATCTCGAGCTCTCTGTCAGTTGACTTGGAGGCCAATCGGAGAATCGCCAGGGCAGCCACAGTTATGGCCAGACTGAACCGGCGAGCGTGGAACAATTCCAGCCTCACTGAGAAAACCAGACTGCGCATCTACCAAGCCTGCATACTCAGCACTCTCCTCTATGGCAGCGAGACGTGGACCACCTACGCAAGGCACGAAAGGAAACTCAACAGCTTCCACATGAGGTGCCTGCGATGCGTCCTGCATGTTGCCTGGCAGGATAAGGTCCCCAACACCGAGGTGCTGAAGCGAGCCAACATGAGCAGTTTGCATGCAGTTCTTAGTGAGAGACGCCTCAGGTGGCTCGGCCATGTCAAAAGAATGGACGCAGGCCGTATTCCCAAAGACCTCCTCTACGGCGAGCTAGCAGAAGGCCAGAGGATGACAGGGTGTCCAAAACTGCGGTTCAAAGACATCTGCAAAAAGGACATGACACAATGCTCCATCAATCTCAACACATGGGAAGTTCAAGCAGACGACCGCCTAGCCTGGAGGCTCGCGGTCAGGCAAGGTACGTCACGCGCAGAGGCTGCGCGCAACGAGGAGGCGGCCCAGAAAAGATCGAGGCGGAAGCAGCATCAACAGCAGCAACAACAGCCATCTGCCTTCACCTGTAACAAGTGCGGCAGGGATTGTCACTCCCGAGTCGGACTGCACAGCCATTCTTGGCGGTGCAGATAGACTCTCAGGAAGCTACGCCATCGTCTCTCGAGACGGATGGCTGCCGATGATGATGATGATATATATATATATATATATATTTATATATATATATATATATATATAACCCTGGCTGGTTTGGCTCAGTGGATTGAGCATCGGCCTGCGAGCTAAGTGTCGCTGGTTCGATCTTCCAGTCAGGGCACATCAGAGAAGGAAAACTCTGACTCCAAAAAACCTCCGCTGCCTTGCGGCATACCTCTTCAGGGGAAAGGCTAAGGGAGTAAACCCCGACAGAAAATCCGGAGCCGGAGTCCCTAAGGCGGTTTGACGTTGTAGTCAACACCGGCAACTCCTGTGGCGCACCTGAAGCCAAGCTGTATTGACTCCGTCTTTCCCTTGGATCCTTCAGCTGCGAAGAGAGGGGGGGTCTGCTGCATGGGCAACAGCAGACCCTCCATATCACCCTGCCCAGGCTCTGTAGCTTCAGCTTCACTGGAGAGGACACTCCAGCGTCATCGCAAGATGTCGATTTAACACGGGAGGAGACAGATACCGTGTCACTCCCGAGTCGGACTGCACAGCCATTCTCGGCGGTGCAGATAGACTCTTAAGCTACACCATCGTCTCTCGATATATATACCAATAATATAAACTTGGAAAATGCAATGGAGCTGTTCCATTCACAATATCAGGAAGTAACATAAACTGCCTTTAAGCTGAATAAGAAATATTCAAACCTTTCTCCCTCCCTCTTTTCCTCCCTTCATTATGCCTTCCTTTCCTTCTTCCCTCCCTCCTTTTTTTTTCCCTTCCTTCATTGACTTCAATGCCTTCTATGTACCAGAGACATATACCTGCCACACTTAGGTATACATGCAACAGAAAGCATGTGTATGCACATCAAAAGGCACATTCAAAAAGTTTTAGAGGAGCTTTCACAATAATCCAAAATGAAAGAATTATTGTAGAATGAACAAATTAATCATGATATATTCGAACAATGGAACTTATACAGCAGTGAAAATTAATGAAATACTGCTACATGCAAGAGCAATAATAGTGGAGCAAAGGGGGAAAAAGTTGGAACTATTGTAACAATATAATCAATAAAATATATTTTTAAAAAAGAGCAATAATTAATCTCTTGTGAATAATGTCGAGCAAAAAGGCCACACACAAAACAATGTGTACTTTTATGATTCCATGTTATAAGGTCCAACTAATTGATAGTAACAGAATTCAGGAGGGTGGTTCCCCTTGGGTTGAGGAAGCTACTGGAAAAGAGGGTGTTCAGGGTGTTCTGTTTCTTGATCTGGTGGCAATTACATTGTTTTTTTTTTCCAAACTTGGTGAAAATTCATTGAGCTGTACGCTTATGGTTTTTGCATTTTTATGTATATTATTTTATGTAGCAATAAGAAGTTACTTTAAAAAAGCGAGTGGGTATTAAAGAAGTGAAGCTAGTAGCTTAGTTCATATAATTTTCAAGTAATTTAACAGCAACAGAAAGGAGAAAAATTCGGTTCACGAACCGAATTAAGAACGGTTGTACATGGGCGATTATAAAAGCTCGAATTATTATAACAAAGGTTTGTAACTCCGCCTTTGCTTTTCTGCATAACTTAAGATACTAATACTTTTTAAAAATCTATTAGTCTAAAAGCTGGTAATTTTATGACAATGGTTTGAAAAGCCACAATTTGTTCTCTACATAATTTAAGAGATTAATGCATTAAAAATTATTAGTTTAACCCAGACTAAGGTTGCTCAGTGGTTTGGGCATCATCCCGCAAACCAAAAGGTCACTGGTTCAATTCTTAGTCAGGGTGTATGCCTTACTTGCAGGCTAGACCCCCAGTTGGGGGTGTGCGAGAGGTGACCAGTCAATGTTTCTTTCACACATTGATGTTTCTCTGCCTCTATTTCTCTCTCTCTTCCCCACCCTCTCAAAAAATAAATAAATGAAATCTTTAAAAAATTATTAGTTTATACTTTTGGACACACAACATATATAGATATAATTTTGTGACATCAACTGAAAAAGGTAGGAATGGAGCTGTTAAAGAAGCAGAATTTGTATATATTATTGAACTTAAGATGGTATAAAAATGAGGGTGTTAGGATGTCAAATGTAATCCCCATGGTAATCACAAAAAATAGCTAAAGAATATACATGAAAACAATAAAATAATATTATTTTCTCTGTTTCAGCAGAGAAAGGACCAGAGCCAAATTATAGACAAAGGGATAAAATAGTTCAAGGCTGTCTGGAGCTAGCTGGAGAGAAGGAATCAGAAACTCAGGGAGTTATTCTTGGAAAAGATGAACAAAGGAATATAGAAAAGTTAGATGTTCAGGAAGAATTTGAGATGGGGATTTTACATTAAAGAATCTCAATCTTCTTAGCCAGGCTGGAGGCTGAGGGTATTGGTAAAGCTGTTTCTATCATACTTTGTTCTTCAAGAAAAGAAGCTCTTTGATGATACTGAAGGTTTAAATGGGATAATTCAGGTTATAGTTACTGCTCGTAAATGACTACTTGCCTATTTTTAATAAAATCCAGCTTTGAAACATGTTTAAAATGACTATACTCATATTTTATGTAAAACATAGGAAGGGAACATTGTGTGACTTTTATTATATAAGGAAGGCCTGAACTATTGTCTTTCTTATGTGGGTTTTACCAGTGAAAATAATGGGTATATTTTATATCAAAAAGTACCCAACGGAGAAAGCCTGAATATTTAATGAACACTTGGGAGTTCCACACTTCTAGAAGCCAACCTGCTGAGGAGTTGCAATGCCTGGTGGAAGTCAGAACAGCTGGCCAGCTAAGTGCCTTGGGTGAGAGTTTACCCTGCAGCAGCAATAGCTCAGCACCAGCAGGGGCCCCACTGTTTGCAGTGGCCTCACCTGTGCTGTGCCCAGTGGCTTCCAGGTCTAATGGCACAGATGACAACCACTGCGGCTAGCATGGCTGCAGACTCTGCAGTCTCACATATGCTGGCCCATGTCATCCTGGGGGCTGTAGGGGAGGAATAAATGTTGATCCTTCAATGCCTGACATTCTGACCAGAAGCCGAAGGACTCCCACCAGCATACCAGCAGAAGCCTGGTCCTGACCACCATGGAATGAAATACTTTGGAGTGGACCCAGACCCACGGTGACCTTGTGCTTCATGAGGGTTTCAATATGCTGCTGAAGCAAGGCAGGTTTGTAAATAGATTAACCTCATTAAGTTTAAATTGAAAAAATAGAAAATGGGTTTTTAGCATAAAACTGTAATTGATAGTGAAAGGCTAAAGTATAAAACAACCAGTTAAACCTCTCCTCCACACTGGTAAATTCTTTACTCCAGAATCCCAATGGCAGAGGATGTTTTTCTGTAGAGGGGTTAGTTGAGACGGTGTGGAGTTTTGAGCTGGGGAAATGTTTGTATGGCCTCCTTACAGGAGCTGAGCTGCTGTGACATAAATTGTGAATAAATGAGGATAAAGCAAGTTCTTTTGAAAATAATTAAAATAAGTTATGTGATTGATTAGAATAGAATCTCCTATACAAGGTGAATTCCCAGCTATTTTGCTACTTAAAGTAAAAAGGTAAGTGGAAACTCCCATAGAAACAACTAGACCACATAAGAAGTCACAATTTTTTTATGTTACTTATCCCCAAAACTTTTGACTTCTCTTTTACAGCCATCTTAATTTTGTTCTTGGTTAACATTGTCTTGGTTGTTCTTTTTAACACTGTTTTTTTTTTCTTTTTTTTAAGTTGGCTCACCCCAAATTCTCACCTCCATACTGTGTCTTTTTTTCAATTCAGTGACTGGGAATATGGGCAGCCTGTTGACTCTCTGTCCCTTCAGTCCTAGTTGAAGTTTGCTTTTCGTTTTCTATTGCCCCAGGACTTGTATTTCCACTTGGTTGATGAACTGGCTCTTCTTTCCTGTTCAAGACTCAACACCCTTCTCTCTCTCTTAAAACTGTATCTTCTTTCTCCAAAGTTCTTCTTCTTCTTTGTATTGTACAGCTTTTCTATTTCCTTTGCTCAAAATAACTAAAGTCTTCATCAATTTCTGCCAATCTTGAGGGTTAAAAGAACAAAAGAACAAAATATCCAGGGGGCATAGGGGAGAGAAGATACAGAGGGGAGGGCAGTGAAAACACAGAACAAGTTCCAAGGAGTTTGTCCATAAAGTTGGGGTGATTCTAGTTTCTCAGAAAAATTAAGAATATTGGCAAACCAGAAAAAGAGAATGGATTGTGCTCTGAAATAGCTTCCCTTAATCTTATTTAATGTACATACATGATACAAAATGTCACAGATTCTCAAAATATAACAGCTAAAAATTTAGCTATAAAAACTTAACTAAATTCAGAATGCATGAAATTATATTTTACAGTGAAACCCAAGAGAGTTCACATTAATTGTTGTATTTTGATCAGTTTTGACTACTGTCCCTGATTCAAACAGAGTGTCATAATAGGATGGTCACGGAAATGAGTACTTTGAACAGAGCTGTTTGTATCTCTAAAGGAAGGGTGATGACAGTGATTCTTCCCACAGAATGATTTGGAGATTCAGGACAAAAACTACAAAAAGAATATGTCACCCATTGCCCAATACAATCAGTGCAGGCTCCAGGAAATTAATGAAAATATAAAAGATTTGTACCAAACAGTATCAAGTTTCATGCCATGGCCCAATAAAAATTAGATGTAGATAATCAAAGATTTCATAGAATTTCATAGTCCCCTTTGTATTCATTCTGCAGATAAGAGTGGTATAGATTGTCATTAGAGTTGCTGACATTTCAGTAATTATTTTCTAGAATAATAACTTATTTTAAAGATATGCCTTATAGCAAACACTTATAATAGAAGCTTTTTATCCTATATACATATTGCTTTTATTTATTTATTTTTTTATTTTTATTTATTATTATTATTTTTTAATGTATTTTATTGATTATATTGTTACAATTGGTTCTGGTACATATTCTAATTGGTTAAAAAATAACGTGTTGAACTTAACTAGTTATTTTGAAAATGGCAGTTTATAATAATTGAATTTAATTAGGCATATAGATTTTGGGGCAGAAACTAAAATAATATATGACCTGGAAAATGTACCTAAAACCGAACATTTCTTTATTATTCTGTTGAAAAGACTAATTTTTGAAAAAAAAAAAAAACTTAGATCCTCTCCAAGCAACACAAGTATTTTAACTATATTGCCTATTGTAGCCTAAATTTTTATTTTCTATTTATGCTGTGGACCCTGAAGAAGATACCTAATAAGAAGGTATCTGGGCTCAAATTTAAAACAGAACAAAGCAAAAAAACAACAAAAACAAAAACACAACACAAAGCCTAGAGCCATTTCTACACAGGGTCCTCTTATGCAAACTGCACTTCAAGGATAAGCCGGCACTGGAATCGCTGCCTCGGCACTGAATTGCCTTCCTGCACTGTTTCTGCCATCTGAGCCAGCCCTTATAAAGGAGTTCTTTGAATTCTATTTCAACCTATAGGACTGAGGCTTTCCCATCCAATTGGAGATGCACGGCTCCCACCAACCAGAGTAGTTCTATTCTGATCAATCAGGATAGTGCCTTTTGGACCAATCAAACTGCAAGGATTTGGAGTCCTCATCTGCATGAGGACAGACCAATCAGGGACCAGTGGAAGGGAGTTCTGTCTATATAAGCCAGCTTCCTTCTGGTTCTGGGAGTGCACTTTTCCTTTCCATCAAAGACTAAAGACTGCCTTTCTGTGGCTGAGCTGAAAGATGTCTCCCCAGAGCAGGACAGAGATGACCTGTGCAATACAAAACTGACTGGCACGAAAAGAGCAGAGCTGCTTAACCAGGGAGGGATCTAGCCCCAGGGCTGCCTCATAGCCTTGCTGTTTTCACAACTGTACTATATCTCAGTTGTGCTGTTTTGCACTGAATAAAGTTTCCTTCTTCCCTTCCCCAAATTGGGGTTCCTATGGGCATTGAATTGTTACCAATGACCACACCATCGGTTGACATTGTGGAAATATGTGGGTAATGAAATTGAATTGAGATAGAAGTGAACACTTATGTAAGATACAACCAAAGTGTTGTCTACTGACCCATTCCCAATGGGGACCAGAATACCAGGACCTTACATAGTGGACAGTAGTGACTTCACTGGGTTATTAACACCAAACCCAGATCTGCCTGCCAACCTTAGGCATCTCACCATTAGCACTCTCCATCAGAGTCTTCACTTTAACAATATTAAGCAGAAATGCCATCTTCAATTCTTATTAGCAATGCAATTTAAATAAATTGATTTCATTCATAAGTCTTACATTTGGCAAAAGTTTGATGAAAATCATAAAGTTGAGATACTCTAGGTAATTTTCATAAGACATAAAACTTTCCCTTAATCCTTGAGATGTGTATTGATATCCCATCTTTCAGTTGAGGAATATAAAACTTAGGATAATGTGGTAGTTTTGTCAAAATCCAGATTTATTTGACTCCAAAATCTATATTCTTTCATTTGTCCTATACTTTTTTTCCTGAAAGAGAGAAGGTTGAAGCTATTGACTAAAAAATGTTTTGAAATTACAAAATGCATTTCAGCCCTGTATCTATTCCTGTTACTCTTATCAAAGATTTAAACAACCACAAAAACAGATCAAAACATACTGAAATTTCAGATGCAGTATCCTCACACTGGAGATATGAGTAACAAAATCCTATGACATTTAATGGTACTGAGATTGCTATATGAGTAGAAATTCTAGGGGTGAGTTGTTGTCTTAGGTGATGGATAAATCTCTGTGAATGTAGGCTCATGGGTACATAAGGGAAGTTGGTTATGGTACTCATGCCTGGAAGCTCTCTACCCTAAAGCAACTCCCACATTTATTCTGTAGTCCCCTTTTGACTTTGGAATGAGAGCCTATTAGAAATGATTTTATCTGGACAGGTAGGTGTGGTTGGTTATAAGGTATTGCCAGCTGTTAGTACTTAATCTCAAATTAGATTGCCAGATTAACACACTTGCCATTTAACAGATCTCTCCTAGGAAGTGAAAGCCAGGACTTATTGGTTTTGAGGAAAGAGGTGACAATAACTGAAGAACATTGAGTTCTGCATTGAACGCAAATACCAGTGAGAAGAGAGACTCCATAAAACTCCAGAATGCCCTTCAATTCTGAATTTTATAGTAAAATAATGTTACAAACAGGCAAGCTTCAATTTTTAAAATCATTTTACTCAGGACTGACTTACTTTAAATAAAAGAAAATTCAATCAATGCAGATTTTTTAAATTTCAAGTATGGGAAAATAGACAAAAATTCTCACCAAAATCTTTGAACAATCCTTTCTTAGGGCCTCCATACTGGCCAATTATGCCATTACTGTGCCTAAATTCCACACGCCCTCTAGTGTATCCCTCTGGAAATACAGCTACTGGTTCTTTGCTTATGTAAGTGTTTATTTTTAAGAAAATTTCCAGAGCAGCTTCTGTTTAAAAATCTCAATTTATGCTGCATACCCAACTATACTATTGTCTTTCTCAAGGACTCATACAAATCCATTATTTCACCTTATTAATTTATACCCCACCTAGTCTCCTAAATGGCTTACAAGGATGCATAGAATATAACAAGATTGGGTATGTTAAAGTGTATTGAATTATTTTTTTTAAAGTGAGACCAAATGATCAAGAAATTAGATTAAAATATATGAAATAACAACCAACCTTTCTTTTATTGATGGGCTGTGTAGTTAACTCTTCATATGTATATTAATCAAGACAGACAGGTTATCCTATGGCAAAAACAATTCCAAAATCTCAGAAGCTGATAACAACTATACTTTAATTTCTCTTTCAAGTTGCAGACCCATTGCAGGTGAAATGGAGGTTTTCTCCCCACTCTTCTCCCTAATTTCTATGCTAATGGGGCAACCACCGTCACTCACACTGTCAGTTACTGTGCAGAAGGAAAGAAAGCTTGGAAGGATCTTGCACTAGCAATTAAATGCTTTGGTCCTGTTGTTTCTACACACTTTCACTGGCTAGAACTAGTCTCATAACTCCATCCACAGGAAAGCTGGAAGAGGCAGGGCAAGATATTGCTCGGCACCACCAAAGCCCACTACAGCGTTATAGAAGGATGAAAAAAGAAATACAATAGTCCCTCTCTATATCACGGTTCACTTATCATGGCCTCACTGTATCATGGGATTTAAAAAATAGTACATTTAATTATTTATCATGGATTTTTCATTATATCGCAGGATTTTGTGGTACTGTATACGTATGTTGTTAAAGTTACATAGGTTTAAGAGTGTAGAATATGTTTAAGAACAGAAGTAGTGTTTATAAAAGTGTGGAGAAGATTAATAAGAGAGTGGGAAAGGTTCATAAGGGACTGGGAACAGTTTATAAGTGTGTGGGAAGGGTTTATAAAGCTGTAATATATATATATATATATATATATATATATATATATATATACTAAACTAAATGTAAGGTTTCTACTTCGCGGATTTTCACCTATCACGGGGTGGGGGGAGGGTCTAGAAAAGTGGTTCTCAACCTGTGGGCCACGACCCCTTTGGGTGTCGAACAACCCTTTCATAGGGGTCGCCTAAGACCATTGGAAAACACATATATAATTACATATTGTTTTTGTGATTAATCACTATGCTTTAATTATGTTCAATTTGTAACAATGAAAATACATCCTGCCTATCAAATATTTACATTACGATTCATAGCAGTAGCAAAATTACCGTTATGAAGTAGCAATGAAATAATTTTATGATTGGGGGTCACCACGACATGAGGAACTGTATTAAAGGGTTGCGGCATTAGGAAGGTTGAGAACCACTGGTCTAGAACATAATACCCATGATAAGTGAGGGAATACTGTAAAGACAGATCTGATTCATAAAGTACATGAGAAAATATGAATATAACAGCTCAGAAAAATTACAGCTAGTTTTATTATGTTTATTGGGGTGACATTGGTTAATAAAATTATACAGGTTCAGGTGTACAATTCTATAATACATGGTCTCTTTATTGTATTGTGTGTTCATCGCCCCAAGTCAAGTCTTCTTCCATCACCATGTATCCCTCCCCTTACAACTGTTTTTGATTCTAAGATCAGACAGGCAGGGATTTCTCTAAGATTCCTTATAAAAAGGACAATGTATAACATAGATTACATCATCTTAACAACGGAATTAGGATATTTTCTTATAAGATTTTTGTATGGGTCTATGATATCACAACATTCCACAATTTGTCTAAAGAAACTTGAAGAGTCAAATTATTGTGGCGTAGGTATCTCCCTTTCTGCCAAACTTGCGATTCAGGGACATATTTAAGCATTCCAACTGCAGTGATCACTAGGTTGGGTTCTCTAGGAAGTTTTGAAATCTTAGCAACTATCATCAGTGAGTCAGTTAAAATCCAAATATGGAAACTAAGATTCAATAAGGGCTCTTGCCTAACTAGAAGTTCATGCTACTGTTCTGAGCTGAGCTGAAGGAGAAGAACCTGATGTTTGGGCTAACATTCTCATCAGACAGTTCTGAGTTTTCCCTATGGTGCAGACAATTCGTCATTCATTAGGTTCCTCCAAGTTCTGTTTCATTGCCAGGGAAAAAATAGTGTTAGACTGAAGTTTTTTATCTTCTTATTTTTATTGAGATAAATTGACACAGAACATTATTTTCAGGTGTACAACATAATGATATTTGTATATATTGTGAAATGATCCAAGTCTAGTTAACATCAGTCACCATAAAGTTATAAATATTTATTTTCTTATGATAAGAACTAAGCTCTTAGTAACTTTCAATATGAAATACAGTATTATTAACTGTGGTCACCATGCTGTACATTATATTCTCATGATTTATTTATTTAAGAACTGGAAGTTTGTACCTGTTGACACCTTCAACCATTTTGCCCACCATCAGTTTCCACCTTTAGCAACTGCCTATCTGTTCTCTGTATCTATGAGTTTGGGTTTTTACTTTTTCTTTTTCTTTTTAGATTCTACATACAAATGAGCTCATGTGGTATTGGTCTTTCTTTTTATGAATTATTTCACTTAGCATAATACCCTCGGGGTTCATTCGTTGTTGCAAATGGCAAGATTTTCTCCATTTTTATGGTTGAATAATATTCCATTGTGTATGCATACCACATCAGGTACATTGGCAGATCTATCAATTGGCCATTTATCTGCATCATAGGGAAATCAGAACTGTCTGAGGAGGATGTTGGTTCAAATATCAGGTTCTCTGCTCACTCTCAGTAAGAGGCCAGTGGCAATGGCCTAGCAACAGCAGTTAAAAGTTTTCTGAACAGAAAAACATGTATGTGCTGAACTACCCTGCATTTTTAAAATTCATTTTCTAGCAATCAGTCACCTACCAATTTTGGATGTGCTTGCTGTACCAAGAGTAGAAAGGCAAAGTTCTCTGTGGGTATGACACCTCTCAGAGGTCAGGGTTGCTTAGTTACCATTTTCACCATCACAACAGTCTGCTCAAAACTCCCTTGGTCTGTAATTCATTAGTTCTCTTTAAAGAGGTAATTTCTAATGTTGTGGGGTATAAGCTTCCTTTTGAAAGAGAAAATATTTATGATAATCTCCCACAATGATCATGTTTTGATTACCATTGATTTAGAAAATGCATAATGAGAAAAAGGTGACTACTACAAATTTAGTTACACCTTTAAATGCATTTATATTACCCAACTAGTAATCACAATCTTATCTACATGAATTTGATGTATATTGGTACATATGTATACAGAATTTGTTTTCAGTCTGTAAACAAATCTTGGCTTCATAGATGCCTTACAGTAGCTTCAAGACACCCAGAAGTTTACTACAAGGAGTTCAATATAATGATTCTGTATTCTTTTAAACTTTCTAAGGCTATTGACATTCCTCTTCATGTCCCCAATCTTCCCTTCACCCCACTGGAACCCTGTGCGATTAGTCCTAAACAAAATCTGAATTATTAGATAGAACTTATTTTAAAACAACATATACATGCTAAAATGCTTAACGGTGAGATATATTGATGGTCCAGAAAAGGAGTCATTGTGGAGATGACCTCTTTGGTCCACCAGACCTCTCTCAAAATAACCTGTTGAAGTTTGTCCCACTTTTCATTAGAGCCACTTTAGTTTGTGTGCAGTGGTATTTAATTGTGTTTTTAATTTGCATTTCCCTAATGTCTAATGATATTGAATATTTATTATGTACTTCGTTGCCATTTGTATAATTTTTTTGTGATGTACGTACCTGTTAATATATTATGTCTCCCCTTTTGTAAAATCAAGTTGTTTTCTTATCATTTGAATTGTAGGAGTTTTTTATACATTCTAGTAATATGACTTTTTAAAATTCTTTTAAGATTTTCTTTTCTTTGGCTTTTGACAGTTTGACAGTGATATTATTTAGGTGTAATTTTCCTTTGCTTTTGTGTTTATCATTTTCAGCTTCTCTGAGCTTCTTTAATCTGTGGGTTGTTTTTATTTTTTAAATAAGTGTTGGAAAATGTTTAGCCACTTTCTCTTAAAACATTTCTCCTTTTTCATTTTCTTTCTCTTTTTCTGGAACTCTGTATTCATGTAGAAATTTTATGTGTCTCACATGTTTCTTATTTCAAATGTTCTTTCTCTCTGTGCTCCATTTTGTTTGTTCTTACTTGACTTGTATTCTTGTTCATAAATTTCAGTTGCTATGTGCGTATGGACCACTTTTATCCATTTGATTCATTTTAAAAAATGAGTAAGAGATTCTAATGAAATTCTCTATTTTTCCTGTATTTTCATTTACTTTCTTACACTTTTTATAAATGAACTTTTAAATTTTAGAATAGTTTTAGATTTACAAACAAGTTGAAAAGATATTAGAGCATGTCCATTTACTTCACACCTAGTTTCCTCAATTTTAAGGTTTTACATTACTATGATACTTCGGTCATCAACTTGTAGCCTTTCCTCTTTTCACTCTCAATATCTGAAATTTCCACTTATCTCTGTTTCTTCTATAACTTTACCAAGGTAGATTACTCAGAATATATTATAAATGTCACTGTTGAAATTCTACATCTCTCATATATTACAGATGAAAATGGACATGCTTGAGAATTAGGGTAGTTGTTGGCAATGAATGGATAGAACCCAATAAGCACTTATTACCAACTCAATACTCATTTTACTAAAGAAACAAAATACAGATTCCCAGTTCAACATAAACTTCTTCTAAAACTAAAATTTAATAGGAAAGAATTCAAAGTTCCTACTCAATTCTATCTACTAATTCTCTTACTTGACAGATCTATCAACATAGTTATTACTATTTAAGGCAAAGCCACATTTATGTACTATTTTTTAGATTTTGGAGGAGGAAGACTGATCTCAAAATTTTCTATTAAAAACCTGCAAAAATTATCCATTGTTGAGAAAATAGAAAAAGAGAGCAAAGGTATAAGTAGATTATGGAAAAATATATATGTATACATATAATTTCAGTTATGATTTTCAAATGCAGTTATGACCATTTAGACTTCCAATATTTTATATGATATGAAACAAAGCAAAATGAGACAAAACAAACCAGTATATGTAAAATACCACAACTAGCAATAGTGTTACCACTCCAATTCAGACAACAATGAAAAGGTTGTTTAAAGTTGAATATTATTTGATCCATAAAAGTTTGGACCTAGGATAAGGGCTAAGGAAAAAAAATAAAATCACTTTAATTTGAAAAGACAAAAATTAAGTTAACAACAAATGAATATAAGATTTATATATTAGCAATAATCTTGTACACTTTCATATAAACGGCCTCAACTCTTTTGTGAAAAAGCAAGGTATAAAGCGTTCATTCAATGAATCACATGCTGAATATAAAATGAGTTAAATTTTCAACTGTGTCCTATATCATCTATGCTACTGTTTCTGAAATCCTTTCCATTTTTTACCTCTTCTTGAGTGTTGCAGTATTTCTAAATGCTTATTGAAACTTTCTCCTTGGTTATCAAAGCTAATTCACCATCACCTTCCACCCACCAATCCAAGCACTTGCACATTTCCCACTCATCATCCCACCGTCATTTTCTGCATTACTAAAGCTTAATTTTTGAGTCATTGTTGACTCATTCTTTTTATCTTCTGATTTTATTTAGTCACCATGAAATCCTATATAATTGTTTTGCAAAAATCTCTGGATCCCATTTATTTTCTCCTATTTTCATAATCTTATCATTTTGTCCTTGTGTAACTCAAATATTCTTTGTGTACTTGAATTTCTGTGTTACATCAGTTTAGAGGAAGAGCAATCTGACTAAAAAATAAAACTGATGACAATTCAAGTCTTTACTTAGCCTCTCAAAAAATGTGCAGTGTAATAATTAAGAATGAGAATCTAAAGCCAGATAGCCTGGGTTAAAAACTGGCTCTCTCAATTCCTACTAGCTACTTCACCTGCCTCAGTTACTTCACCCAAGAAATAATAAAGGGGGCTAATAAGTGATAAAATTATGTAGTACCCACATCAGAGGATTATTGTGAGAATAAGATGACTCAACACATATAAAGCATTTACAACAATGTATGGTACATAGTAAGTTATTATGTTTTATTATTGATTTTACTGTTATTGAATATCCTTATTAGTCTTTTTACTATCAAAGAAGATGGCAGTTATTTTCCCCAAAATGTCTCTTATTCCACTCTCAACTTTTGGCCCAAATCCTTTCACAGAAATTAGCCCACCCAGGTCACAATATCTGGCCATTTTTTCAACTTGCTGGACACTTTTCTTGTCTTGTTCCAACACACAGTCTCCTAGCCCATCTTCATCCTTTCAGATTTTTCAAACTTTCTACCAAGGAAAGAATGGTGAAAGCAGTCTAACAGGTGCAGTTGATAAGAGGTCTCTTCATTATAGAGAACTTAAAATCAATAACCAAACTAATGAAAAGTCAGCTTGATTTTTATTTTTGCCATGTGCTGGCAATTCTTAAAATATCAGGGATAAACTACTTTCCTCTTCCTCCCAATCTTCTATTAATCTAGTTGATATGGCTATTACTAAATTTTAATAACATACACACAAATAAATATAAAATGAATACATATATAACACATATATGCATATATGTTATATATTCAACAAAAGGCCACTGACATCAACCCAGTGCCAACAGGAGTTCCCAATCTGAGGAGAGTGCATAAAAGGAGAGACTTTATTTAGGTGAACAGTTTGCAAACTGTGGAAACACAGCCTCAGGAGAAAACTGAAGGTATACTACCCCCAAACAAAGGGAGGCCAGCTTACATAAAGTGCCTGCTCTAGACCAGGACTGCTCCATTTTTATACAAATGAGGAATCAAACTGTATAATTTGGTCCAAAGAACACTGTCCTGATTGGTCAGAGTCCTGATTGGTTGTTATGGAGCACTCTGATTGGTCAGTAAACATGCAAATGAAGATTTAGTTGCAAAGCTTTGATTGGATAACCCATTGGTTGAAATATGATTCCAGCAACTCTTTCATAAGGGATGACTCAAATAGCAGGAGGCTTGGCAACCCAGTCTGTGGCTTTTCCCTGCAAGTATTCCCAGCATATGTGAGAGGCCTCCTGTAAACAACTGACTGCTAGACTCTGATTATATATTTGGGCCCAGTTAGCCACAAGAAATCCCTTTTGATAGATATATTCCTTCTTGGAGTCAGCAGTATATAAAACTTTATATAATTGTGTTTTTATTATATATTCTTTACTCAACATTGCATTCGACCTCCAAATAAATTCTGAGAACTCTGTTACACAGTTGACTCCCCCAACACGTGTGGATTAACATACATGTGTTCTTTTTCAGAATAAGTTCATGAGAATTCAATCATTTCAGTCACTTTGGACACAATTTCCATCTCCAACTTTATGGCATTTGCATATTCTTGCATTTAACAGTAGAACCAAAATAAAAAAACTGATAGCACAGTGACTGTAAAGACATAGAAACTAAACTTGAGTTACTTCAATTCTGGCATTTTATAAAAGTAGCTGACACTTTAATTTGTGTTTAAAATTCAAAACCGTGAAACAAAGCATGAATTGCACTCTATGAGGCCTGTCCAGAAAAAGTCCAGCCACTGTAAGTACAACGAGAATGGTTTGTGCAACATCAGTGTAACCTGGCAGCCAAGGAGAGTGGACTGGAATGTTCATGTCTGAATGACGATGACGTCACTGTACTAGTCAGTGGGGGCAGTAGATGCTGTTGAGTGAGCACATGTACTGTGTGGCAGTCACATTTAAAGTCACTGAGTAAGTAGAGCAATAAATCTGCATCAAATTTTGTATTAAGCTTGAACTATTTGAATGATTCAGAAGGTCACAGCTATGAGCAACTGGTGATTAGCAGCTTCATCATGACAACACGCCCACTCATGCATCATGTCTCATACAGAGTTTTTTGGTGAAACACTAAATCACTCAGGTCATTCAGTCCTCCTACAGCCCAGATTTGGTGCCCTGCAATTTCTGGCTTTCCCCAAAACTAAAATCACCTTGGAAAAGAAAGAGATTTTAGACTATCAGTCAGATTCAGGAAAATACAACAGGGCATCTGATGGTGATTGGGAGAACCATGTGAGGTCCCAAGGTGCCTATTTTGAAGGGGTCTGAGGCTTCAATGTTTTATGTACAATGTTTCTTGTATCTTGTATCTTCTTCAATAAATGTCTCTTTTTAATATTACATAGCTAGATACCTCTGGTCCAACCTCATATATTTTACTGTATTTGGATAATACTAAAACAGAAATTTATTCATTTTTAATTGTTTATAGTTTTACATCTAAGGAATGTATCAAGATAATAATGAGCAATACTAATTATTATTACATGGTTATTAGTAAAAACAATTTGTCTTATGGATCAGGAACTGGTAAAACTGATTTTGCTTTAATGTCAAATATGCTTTTTACAGTAGCCTTTTTCTTGTATCTCTGATCCCAAGCATCCTAAGAAGTATGCTGACATCACATCCTTCTTGGAACAGGGGATGTGAAGGTTGGGGAAATCTGTATACATGAATAACGCTTCTCCCATTCTTGGATTATTACATCAGCCTCCCAGATAGTTTGCTATGCCATGCTCTGACCCTCTCTGTTAGACTTTACTTTCAAGCCTTCTTTTGCTCAAGCCCATGTCAGTGCATCAAATCTAAATTATGCCTGAGCCTCAAAGTCTCCCATAGTTTCTTCATCCCCATCCACTATTCAGGAGTGCCTCTTCCTGTTCCCCAGCTGACAATTCTCATTCTCCCTCAGGCCAGTCTCCTCCCTGTTGATGGGTCACTTTCACTTGCTTCTTCTCTCCTGGAAAACCTCCTGTCTCCATTTCTTCACTTTACAGGCCTTCCAAGGTTTAGCTTAAGACTTAGCCTCCTTTCAAGGTCTTCCTGACCATTGCTGCCATCACAGACCTGGCTGTCCTCTCAGGTCCTATAGCAATGCACAGCCCACACTATGCAATTTAGAGTATCTCTGTCATGGGTTAGGTTATTGGGTATTTTCTCTGTATTTGAGTCTTCAGCATTTTACATAAAAGGCAAGAATTGTAACTTACCCTCTATGCATCTGACTTGGTCTGAGCATACAAACAATAGTAATTATATTTCAGCACTTATTGAACATAGTGGCGATCAGTTATTGTTTATTGTTGATACTTGCTCAAGAGAAGAATGTAAATATCTATTGGATGAGGAGGAAGCTAATAGAAAAGTCATGTATTCACCACAATGCTTAACCCGGGTGTTCTTTAAGTCTCTTCTTCAGTCTTTGCGGTATTGCAAAACTCTACCTGACCTCATCCTGCCTTCCACATTTCCAGTTGAGAGAAGGCTTTGTCTGTGGCTTTATCTCTAAAACTTGAGTCCTCCCAGTGTTTCTGTTGCTATATCATTCACTGCAGAAACAAGGAATATGATTTCAATGTTAAAGAAAAAAATCACTAGCACCTGTGCCACTTGAAGGAAAATGCTACATGTATCATGTATCAACTTCACATTGATTTTAATTTTTTATTTTACCTCAGTCATTCAATACATATTTTAGTTTGCTCAAGTTTGGATCATGTCTTTCTTTTTTAGCTTTTGTTTTTCTTGCATATCTAATTTCATTTTTTACATCCTTTTATTGTATGCCTACACCATATCACTAAGATAATCCATTCTTTTAATTATGGTTTCTATTGCATTAAATTTTTTTTCTTAAAAACACTCTTTCTGTAGCCCTCAGACTTCTTGTTCCCATGGGACCAGTTGTTCTCTGGGCCCGGGACAGTCATGGTTTTAGAAATGTGTCTTTTAGCTTTAAAAATTATTTAAATCATTTTATTAAGGTATTATGTAATGTATTGTTTAAAAATTAACATACTTATTATAATAATTTAAAAAACAACATTCTACACAATCTCTCCCCAGTCTCATTCTACTCCCTAGAAGCAACTCTATTTTATCATTTTAGCTGTCTCTTTTGATTGTTATCACAGTATTTTAAATACGTCCTTGATTTATCCACTCTGGGCATTATCTCTTTGCTTTCTGCAAAAATGGGTGAGAATTTTCTTCTTAAACTACTTATTACCTTCCTCTACACTCCAGTAAACCAAAATAGTTTTATTTCTATTTTTATTTTATTCTATCTTTTATATTTTGATAACAGCAACAATGCAGTTTACTGTCAAATCAAGTATTGCCTTCTTTCCTGTGCAACTTTTTTTTCCCCTGGCGTTTATCACAATTTTATTTTTCTTACTTGTGTTGCTTTACATAATAACCTGAAGCCCAATCTTTTTTCCCATAGCTTATTCATATAGTGACACAGTGTAAGAACATGGGCTCTGAAGTTAAGCCACCCAGTTCAAATTCTGGCTCTAAAGCTAGTTTCTAGCTGTGTGGCTTTGAGCAAGTTACTCAACAAATCTATGCCTTTATCTTCTTATCTGTAGAATGAGGCTAATAGTATTACATATACCATAGGTTGTTATGAGGACTAAAAACATTTAACTAAAAAGAATTTGGACTAATGCTTTGTACATACTAGTATAATTTCAGGTATATTGTCATGACTCTCCTCTTTATCGCTCCTCTCCCCTCCAAGTAAAATCCCCTTCTAGGGGTCTACCCTGCTTTAATCTAAGTGTGTTGCTCTCCAGGCCTTATGTAGCTGTCATTCTGAGTCTTCTCCTGCTTGCTCTCCTAGGCTGGACTCGCTGTTCATGTTCACACATTCTTCTAGTTTGTAGGGTTGTGGTTGAAAGGTCTGGTGCTTCTCATTCTGTCTCTCTCTTTCTCTCTCCTCCCTCCTCCCTCCATCCTGTCACCATTTCTTTCAGTCTCTTTTTTCCCTCTGAAAGTTTTTAACATCTTTCTTTTATTCCTAGCATGGAGAAATTTTGTAATTGCATATCTAGGGTTGAACATTCTTTCATTACTGTATTGGACACTCTCCATACTCTTTCAATCTGGAAGCTTATGTTCTTCAATTTGGAGAATTTTCTTCTATTATTCTTTGATGATTTCCTCTTAATTTTTTCTTCTCTCTTTGAAACACCTATTAGTGAAATGTTGTTTCCTAGATTGAGCCTCTTTTATTTTCAACCTGTATTATACATCTTGTTTTTTTTTTTTGTCTTTTTTTTTTTTTTTGTCTTGTCTACACTTTGTCTTTCATTAGAAAATTTGTATAACATTTTGATCTTGTATGGTAACAATACCATCTCAAAAATTCCTGAGCATCATCAAATAGTGATTTTTAAAGTCTTAATACTTCTCTTGTGTCCTCCTGGCCATTTCTTCTTCTTCCTGCTTCTTTGGTATTCATCTTTTACCCTCGTGTTGAAAGATTTTTTAAAATATATGGTGATATTGAAGAATAAGGCATTGAAAATCTAAATGAGAATTCTGCCTGTTACTGATGGTGAAATATTCTGCTGACTGATGAGAATCATTTTCGCTGGACAGTCATCTGAGCTAGGGAACTCCAGGAGCCTCTGATCTCCTGCCTGGAGGCCGACACTTAGTTGCCCAAGGTGTGTTCACAGTGGTGGGGATAAACTCTTCTACCCGCAGGTTTTCAGTTGTTCCCTCCTTTCCAGACTGCTGTTTCATTCACCTTCTTCACCACCCTGGGAGTCTTTAATGTCTTAAGCTCTTCAGGAAGGGCAGAGTGCTTCGGCTTCATTGCTCTCTACATGCCCATACGTGCGCTAGTGTAAGAGTTATATATAAGCAGGTGAAGGAGTTCAAGGAGGGCTGGTATTAATTCTGCTTTACATTTTTGGTAGAGTTCACCAGTAAAACCATCTGATCCTGGACATTCCTCTGTTGGGAGATTTTCAATTACTGATTCAATCTCTTTACAAGTTATAAATCTTTTCAGATGTTTTTTATCTCTCCATGATTTAATTTTGGGAGTTCTTGTGTTTCTTGAAATTTATCCATTTTATCAAGGTTATCTTAATGCAAGAATTTTATACCTTATAATTTTAGAACACAAATAAATTAATCATAAAAAAGCAATTCATTTTAGAGGGGGCAAAGTAAAATTTTTTATAATATCCATGCTGGCAAGGAACTAAGAACATAGGAACTGTCTTGCACTGTTGTTAGTGGTGTTAGTATAATAACTGAGAGAATATTACCTATAAAATATAAAATGCTCATAATAATCGATCCACCCAGAAGAAACTACTCTACAAAATATACTAAGACAAGTGTGCATTGCTTCATGTACAGTAATGAAAGTTGCAGCTTGGTTTGTAAAACCTAAAAATTAGAAAAATGTACATGCTATTGTCAGGAAAAAAACTGAGAATCTGCATTTTTTTCTATGGAAGTATATTTAATATACAATATTATGTTAATATTGTATACAACAGTGATTCCACATTTATATTCCTTACAATATTATCACTACAATAATCCCAGTAACCATCTGTCACCACACAAATTTATTATGATGACTATGTTTCCTGTGCTGTACATTATGTCCCTGTGACTTATTTTTTTTTATAACTGGAGGTTTGTGCCTCTTATTCCCCTTTACCCTTTTCACTCATCCCCACTTCTCCTGTGGCAACCATCAGTTTATTCTCTGAATCTCTGGTTCTGTTTTATTTGTTTCTTTTTAAAGAGATTCCACATTTAAGTGAAATCATATAGTATTTATTTTTCTCTGTCTGACTTATTACACTGATCATAATTCCCTCTAGATCTATCTGTGTTGTCACAAATGGCAAGGTTTTAAATTGTTTTAAAAATATTTATGCTACAGTCACCATTTATTTTAATTGTATTATAGTTGGTTGCTATAAATTTATAAATCACATTTGGTGTAAGAGTTCTCCCCAAATTTATATATTTACCATATTTTCCCTCAAATTTATTAGTTCGTTCATGCATTAATTTATCCTTTCATTCCAAAAATATTTACTGAGCACCTTCTCTGGGCCAAGTACTGTGTATTCACTAGGTAGAGACTAGTGATAAAAACAAAGCTCCTACTCTCAGGAGATAAGCCATAAACATCATTTATCTCTCCATTTATTTAGGTCTTCCCTAAGGTCTTTCAATAAAATTTTACCATTTCTCTTATTTATTTGCTTGATAGTTTTTCTCATTCAATTTTTTCCCTCTGTACTGGTTTGAAAGAAGTATATTTTTCATGTTATTACCCCTGAAATTTTAACCTTTATATTTACCAAAGACAGAAGTTATCCAGCATTTCTTCTCAAACAACACAGGACCTTTAGAATGTTGTAAGTCAAATCTATCTATCCCTCCCAGTTAACGTTCAGTTGTTGTCGTGCATTTTATCTCTGTCTTGTTTTAATTATCACCCTCCTCCCAATTTGGATTGTTATTATTGTTTTAGCATTCCAATGTTTGTTTATATTTATCCATATACACACATTTCCAGTGTTCTTTTTGAAATATATCCCATTAAAAAATTTTGAAGTACATGTAGTTCAGAAACTCTCTTTTTGTTTATCTTAAAATATTTTTATTTCAACCTTGTGATAGATATTTCTATAAAAAATACAGCTCTTCTTTTATAGTTTTGTTATTGTTTTATTTTGTTTTTGGTCAGCACTTTGAAGATTTTTTTTCTGCTTACATCTGTTATCCCATGTTATTTTGGAAAAGTCCACTATCTGTCTAATCTTTGTATTATTTTTGTTATCTTTCCTCTCTGATCCCTTTATGATATTTTCTCTGTCTTTGGTGTCTTGCAGTTTCATTATTGTTATTATTCCTGAGTTTGTGGATTGATATTTTGCTAAAATTCTGAAGCATTTACGCAGACAAAATATCATTTGGTTGAATCTCTATTCTTTGTATTACATGGCTATTATACTCTTTCTCTTCATTTTTACTTTTTTTTCCTAAGCATTATAAAGAAATTTTCAAATTCATACACCATATGGTTTTTAATTTTCTGTTTAAATGTCCTGTTTTAAATTAAAAATTCTTTTTGTGTGTAATGCGAATTTTAATTTCAACCTCCTATTTCTAGTTTTCTTTCACTTTATTTTTAAACTTCAGAGTGCTCTAGTTGTTTTTATTTTTAATCCTCACCTGAGGATATGATTACTGATTTTAGAGTAAAAGGGATACAAAGTGAGAGAAACATCAATCTTAGTGAGAAACATCTATCAGTTGCCTCCTGTATGCACCCCCACTGGGTGCAATCTAGATATGCGCCTTGACTGGGAATCGGACCCACAGCCTTTGGTGTACTGTACAGGAAGACACGCCAACCAACTGAGCCACTTGGCCAGGGCCAGAGTGTTCTACTTTTATCTCAACCTTGTCTCAGCCCATTTGTCTTCAAGTTTCTTGTTCATATTTCCTCTTCTCCAAATTTGTTGAGGACAGAAAAGATGTGAGTTCTAAAATTTCCTATAGAACTGTTGTAATAGAGAAATGGTTTTGCTCTCATGGGTCTTCTTCATAATGCTCCCTTTGTGTATTAGATACATTTTATTCATGATGAAGTGATGTGTATTATTTGAGGATTTTCCAATAGGAAAGCAACAGATAGGGAGAGGTGTGTCTTAAGTACCTCTGTGTACACTTAAATATTAACTGGTGCCTCTTTTTCGATGGAGATATGACAGAAGTTTATGTGATTAGCAAACATTTCATCACTTCATAACCTTCACCAAATTAGAAGATTCTGCATTGCCCATTATATTCTATGACTACTTTTTCTTGGTTTGGGTGTGCACCCTGAAGAACTTCCTTCCTATGGGGTCCCACTGTCAGGGCTTCTTCTGTATCTGTACTCACCAACAATGTTTCTTTGTAAGTAACCGTGCATCTCAGAGCACACTGTGCTTTCCACAGAGAAGCTACCAAAATGAATTGATGGGGCTACAGTGAAGAAAGAAGGTGCAGTTCAGAAAACATCTGGTTAAAAAGGAAAAGAGACCAGTTTATAAAACAATCCTTAGACCTCCTTACATCCCTATGTGAGGGTTAACAGGCAGTGAAGTTAAGACTTATCTTTGTTAATGCTTTCCGCCCTGTTCTGCTTCTGAAGACAGAGTGCATGATATTGAAGAATGCATTTTGCTTTTATCTCCAAATATTGCAATTAGTGGCAATTTCTCCATGGCAGTTGTCAACTTATGTTTCAAATGGTATGATTGGGTTTTGTGGCTATTTATCTATCTATATGATACTTGTCATGGGAAATTGGGAGATATCTGGACTGCTATTCTGTACTGATAATCTGAAATTCTATGTTTGCATATTTCCCTAAATTGACTTCCTCCAGGATTTTAAGGCTTTTTGTATCACCTATATAGCATAAGTTTTACCACTTTGATATTGCTGCTTTTTTATTTTATTTTATAAAATTGATCTAGCCAGAGTGAAAAAAATGTTTTCCTGATTTCTACTTCTAATCTCCCCTAGAAGATTTGTCATTTCATGAAACTGAACCATCCAGGTCCTAGAAGAGTCATCTAATTGGTTGAGTAGCAGGATGATGAATAGTTTGCCTCCATCTCTCATTCATGAGATAGAGTTAAATGTTTTACATCTAAAGCAGCTAAATTACTCACATTACGACTTCCACAGTAATTTTAGCCATTTTTCATCTATATTCCTGAGTTCATGTAAATATTAAAACTGTATATTTCCCAGCTTTTTATTTTGAAAATTAAAAAACCTACAGAGTAGTTGAAAGATTATTATAATGAACACCAATATAACCTTAACCTAGATTCACCAATTATTAACATTTTCCATATTTGACTCCCTCTTTGTGTGTGTGTATTTCCTGAACCATTTGAAAGAAAACGCATAATTTGCAGGTTGCATAATACTTTACCTCTAAGTCCTTTCAGTATATATCTCCCAGAACAAGTTCATCGTGTAATATAACAACCATACCACCAGTATACTACATTATTTAGTCACATTTGTACAATAATATTATGTGATATATGGTTCCTATTCAAATTTATCCAATTGTTCCAATAATATACTTTATAGCTATTTTTAAATAGAAGGTCTAAACAAGAATCAAGTATTATATTTAGTTACCATTTTCTTTAGTCCTTTTTAATCTAGAACACCCTGTTTTGTATTTCAGATCCAGATACCAGGGCAACTGTAGATAGGATTACATTTTAGCCTCATCTAAAATTCAGATTTCTCTGGTTTGTAAAAATAAATGATTTATGTTTGAACCAATTGTGCTCCCATATAAGATAATTATCTTTTTGTAAATCTGAGAAGTATGTCTTTTCGGCTAACACCATATATTACTTTATTCTATTAACATAAATTGAACAAATTACACTTATTATAAACATTTATAGCTTACAAATCATTGTTCAAATTAGAAATACTTCAATGCATAAGCCTCATTTCACCCATCACAATGAAATGAAAATGTTTTTTAATCACCAACCACTTCCTTCATCTGTCCATATTTGACACTCATTTTACTACTTGTTATTTCCCTCTAATTCTATGTTTCCTCATCATTTTCAGTATGTTATGTTTTACATTACACTGGGGAACACAATTTTCATTGAGTTAGATCTGACACTTGTTTTTGACTAACTTTTGGCATCTGAATCCAAAAATGATCCCAGTTTTTCTCTATCACATCAACTTTTTAAGGTACAGGATACCCTCTCTTTGTCCCAAAAATCATATAGAATGTGCATACAAAGGAGAATAAAGAAAAAAATTACCTGAATATACTGTTTATTTAGAGTTATTCATATAAAGTCTATATATTGTTACTGTAAGTCAAATTGTGTACAAGTAGTAAAGTTCTGCTACCAAACATACATATTAAGGTATTTTATCTTTTCAAATGACAGGCTAGGAAATGCCAAAATGAGATACTTCAAACAGTCTCCTTCGGTTGGCAAAGCTTTAACAAATTGCTTCATGAGACCCAGTTTTATGTGCAGCGGTGGGAACATAATGTTCTTTCTGTCAACAAGTGGCTCTCAGGTAGAATGTTTGGATCACCAGGTTTGAGACCAATTTACTCCACCCAATGCTTCTCATGAGCTCTGCTGTCCCACATACACAGAAAATGGGGATACTTGGTTTATCCACATTGCTGACCAAGAAGGAAGCAGACCATTTGAAGGTCAACACAGATAATCCAATTGTGCTTGTGATAGAGCAACAGATCAACGACTCTCTTTATGTCTACATATCTTTCATGAAAACAAACTGAATGGCCAATTGGGACTGCACCAAATAAATTGCCATTGTGGGGGAGGACACACTTTAAGCTCAGCTTTGAGCTATTGATGAACAGTTGCCATTCAGTTGTGTTATAGATTGGAATTCCCAATTCCTCCTTAAACCATGTATGTTATGACAATACACAAAGCCACCATCACTTCAAAAGTACTGCAGAAATGCACTTTCTCTCGATCAAAAGTAGAATATCTTCACTCCTTTTTCAAGCAAGTTTTTCTTGTGCAGTCTTTTTCTTTTTTTTATCACAGACATGGTTTAATTTTCAAGTGAAACCATATTTTAAATGAGAAGAAACTTTTAAGACGGTTAGCTGCCCTACTTTATAGTCTCCTACTGATCATTGTGATTTTCCTTGAATAATGATTTTTCTCCCTAAGATTACCCTCCTTGTCTTTAAAGGGACTACATTAGGTCCATTTTTAATTTATCCTGTTCATTTGCATAAACATAACAGGAGCAGCAAATAATCACTTGTGATCTTTAGTTCTGCTTTGCTGGAACTTACCCAAGGAACATTTAGGGTGACCCTCAGTCTGCTCTTCAGGGCACAGAAGCTGGGCCACATACCTGGCATTCATCCTTGCCTGTACACACCTGTCCTTTCCAAGTCTTTCTGGTTTTTCATTGTGCCTTAAGGTCCCTTCTAGCCATCTTTCAGGAAAACAACCTTCATTCCTTCCCTGGAAAGATTGCTGTGGACTGCACAACCAACCATGGTACTGGGCCTTTTATCTCGTGGGCTTTTATTACCTTTGAAAGTCATTCCCAGTTCCTCAGGGCTTTTTGGTAACAACCTGAGCCCAAGCATGTCTCCTCTAGGCTTGACATTCCAGTCAAAGACTTGGTCAAAAAAAAAAAGAAAAAAAAAAAAAACCTCTATTAACAACTGGTCTTATTAGTTCTATGCAAATAAACTTATGTCATTACTTACTTGTTTAGAATGCCAAACTCTGGAGGGATCAAATAGGGAGAAAAATATACAACGTGAAGGAAAATCTTTGTCCTAATATTCACTGAACTGGCATTTCCATTCTTCATATTTTCATTTTTCCCCCACTAAAAAAAAGAATTTTGTTTGTTTTTCCATTACAGTTGTCTCACTTTTTCCCCCCTCTTGCTTCCCTGCACCCTGCCCCTCCCTTCACCCACATTCAGTCCCCACTCAGTTGTCCATGTCCGCGGGTCATTTATACATGTTTATAAATTATACATTTATACATACTTGACCCTTCCCCTTCTCACCCCCTTCTCTCCCTCCTCCCTCCCCACCTTGTTACTGTTAGTCTACTTCTTGTTTTCATAGCTCTGGTTCAATTTTGCTCATTTGTTTGTGTTGTTCATTAGTTTCCTGTAATAGGTGACAGCATAAGGTATTTTTCTTTCATTGCCTGGCTTATTTCACTAAGCATAATTCTCTCTAGTTCCAGCCATGTTGTTGCAAATGGTAGAAGTTCCTTCTTTCTTTCTGCTACATAGAACTCCATTGTGTAAATGTACCACAGTTTTTTGATCCACTCATCTACAGATGGGCATCTAGGCGGTTTCCAGCACTTGGCTATTGTAAATAGTGCTGCTATGAACATTGGAGTGCATAGGTTCTTTTGAATTGGTGTTTCAGGATTTTTCGGATATAATCCTAGCAATTGAATTGCTGGTTCAAAAGGCAGTTCCATTTTTAGTTTTTTGAGGAAATTCCAAACTGTTTTCCATAATGGCTGCACCAGTCTGCATTCCCACCAGCAATGCACCAGGGTTCCCGTTTCTCTGCATCCTCTCCAGCACAAGTTGTTTGTTGATGATGGCCATTCTGACTGTTGTGAGGTGGTATCTCATTGTGGTTTTCATTTGCATCTCTCTGATGGCTAGTGATGTTGAGCATACTTTCATATGTCTATGGGCCCTCTGTATGTCTTCTTTGGAGAAGTGTTTGTTCAGATCCTTTGCCCATTTTTTAATTGGGTTGTCTGTCTTCTTGGTGTTGAGTCGTATGAGTTCTTTATTTATTTTGGACATCAATCCTTTGTCTGAGATGTCATTGGTGAATATATTTTCCCATATGGTTGGTTCCCTTTTCATCTTGCTGATGTTTTCTTTAGCTGAGCAGAAACTTTTTAGTTTGATGTCGTCCCATTTGTTTATTCTTTCCTTTATTTCTCTTGCCTTAGGAGATATATCAGTGAAAATGTTGCTATGTGGGATATCTGAAATTTTCCTGCCTATTTTTTCCTCTAGGACTTTTATGGTATCACAGCTTACATTTAAGTCTTTGATCCATTTTGAGTTTATCCTGGTGTATGGTGTAAGTTGGTGGTCTAGTTTCATTTTTTTGCATGTCCCTGTCCTCCCAACGCCATTTGTTGAAGGGGCTCTTTTCAGTCCATTTGATGTTCCTTCCCCCTTTGTCAAATATTAGTTGACCATATGAACCTGGATTTATTTCCGGGCTCTCTATTCTGTTCCACTGATCTATATGTCTGTTCTTATGCCAGTACCAGACTGTTTTGATTATCGTGGCCTTGTAGTATAGTTTGATATCAGGTATTGTGATTCCTCCTACTGTGTTCTTCCTCAAAATTGCTGTGGCTATTTGGGCTCTTTTTTGGTTCCATATAAATTTTTGAAGTATTTGTTCTAGGTCTGTGAAATATGTTGCTGGTATTTTAATAGGGATTGCATTGAATCCATAAATTGCTTTGGGTAGTATGGACATTTTAATGATGTTGATTCTTCCCATCCATGAGCATGGTATATGCTTCCATTTATTTGTATCTTCTTTAATTTCTTTCTTCAGTGTTATGTAGTTTTCTGAGTACAGGTCTTTTACCTCATTGATTAAGTTTATTCCTAGGTATTTTATTTTTCTTGTTGCTATGGTAAATGGGATTTTTCTTTCAGTTTCTATCTCTGAGTTTTTATTGTTGGTGTATAAAAATGCCTTCGATTTCTTAATATTGACTTTGTATCCTGTTATTTTGCCAAATTCACTTTTCAGGTTGAGTAGTTTTTTTGTGGAGTCTATAGGGTTTTCTATGTACACTATCATGTCATGTGCAAATAATGACAGTTTTACTTCCTCTTTTCCAATTTGGTTGCCTTTTATTTCTCTTTCTTGTCTGGTTGCTGTGGCTAGAATTTCCAAGACTATGTTGAATAGGAGTGGAGAGAGTTGACATCCTTGTCTTGTTCCTGATCTCCGGGGGAATGCTCTCAGTTTTTGCCCATTGAGTATGATGTTGGCTTCAGGTTTCTCATATATGGCCTTTATTATGTTGAGGTATGCTCCAACTATTCCCATTTTGCTGAGAATTTTCATCATAAATGGGTGTTGTACTTTATCAAATGCTTTTTCTGTATCTATTGATATGATCATGTGGTTTTTGTCTTTCATTTTGTTTAGGTGGTGTATTACATTTATTGATTTGCGAATATTAAACCATCCTTGCATCCCTGGGATGAAACTCACTTGATCGTGGTGTATGATCTTTCTAATGTGTTGCTGGATCCGGTTTGCCAATATTTTGTTGAGGATTTTAGTATCTATGTTCATCAGCGATATTGGCCTGTAGTTTTCTTTCTTTGTTGTGTCTTGACCTAGTTTTGGAATTAGGGTAATACTGGCTACATAGAACGAGTTTGGGAGTCTTCCCTCTTATTGTATCTTTTGGAATAGTCTGAGGAGGATAATAGTCCTAAATGTTTTGTAGAACTCACCTGTGAAGCCATCCGGTCCAGGGCTTTTGTGTGCTGGGAGTTTTTTGATTACTGCTTCAATTTCACTAGCTGTTATTGGTCTATTCAGACTTTCTGCTCCTTCTTGATTCAGTTTGGGAAGACTATAGGTTTCCAGGAATTTGTCCATTTCCTCTAGGTTGTCAAATTTCTTGCCATACAGTTGTTCGTAATAATTTCTTACAATCCTTTGTATTTCTGTGGTATCAGTTGTGATTTCTCCTCTTTCGTTTCTGATTTTATTTATTTTGGTCCTCTCTCTTTTTTTCTTGATGAGCTTGGTTAAAGGCTTGTCAATTTTGTTTATATTTTCAAAGAACCAGCTCCTACTTTTGTTAATCTTTTGAATTGTTAGTTTAGTCTCTATGTCATTTAATTGTGCTCTGATCTTGATGTTTTCCTTCCTTCTACTTGATCTAGGCTTTGCTTGTTTTTCTTCCTCTAGTTCTTGTAGCTGTAGGGTTAAATTTTTTTATTAGAGATTCTTCTAGCTTTTTTAGGCAGGCCTGTATTGCTATGAACTTTCCTCTTAGGACTGCTTTCGCTGTATCCCATAGGTTTTGGGTTGTTGTGTGTTCATTATCATTAGTTTTCAGAAACTTTTTGATTTCTTCCTTGATGTCATTGTTAACCCATTCATTATTTAATAGCATGTTATTCATTCTCCATGAGTTTGAATGTTTTTGAGTTTTTTCCTTGAGGTTGATTTCCAATTTTAAGCCATTGTGATCTGAGAAGATGCTTGATATAATTTGAATTTTCTTGAATTTGTTAAGGCTTGTTTTGTGTCCTACCATGTGGTCTATCTTTGAAAATGTTCCATGTGCACTTCAGAAGTATGTATATTTTGCTTCTTTGGGGTGAAAACTTCTATATATATCGACTAAGTCCATTTGATCTAGAGTGTTGTTCAGTGCCTCAATATCTTTCGTGTTTCTTTGCTTTGAAGATCTGTCCATTGTTGACAATGGGGTGTTAAAGTCCCCTACTATGAGTGTGTTGCTGTCTATATCTTTCTTGGAGTCTTTCAAAATTTTCCTTATATATTTGGGTACTCCTAAGTTGGGTGCATATATATTTATAAGGTTTATATCTTCCTGATGGATTTTTCCCTTAAGTATTATGAAATGCCCTTCTTTGTCTCTTTTTATGGACTTTGCTGTGAAATCTGTTTTGTCTGATATAAGTATTGCTACGCCGGCTTTTTTTTTCATGTCCATTTGCTTGAAATACTTTTTTCCATCCCTTTACTTTCAGTCTGTGTAGATCTTTTGTTCTAAGGTGGGTCTCTTGTAGACAGCATATATGTGGGTCATTCTTTCTAATCCATTCAGCTACCCTATGTCTTTTAATTGGAGCGTTTAATCCATTTACATTTAAGGTTATTACCAATAAGTACTTATTCATTGTCATTTTCCCCCTTTGTACTCGTGTTCTTCTCTGTCTCTCTGTTTCTTTATCTTCTTAAAGCAGACCCTTTAGCATCTCTTGCAATACTGGTTTGGTGGAGATGTATTCTTTTAGCCTTCTTTTGTCTTGGAAGCTCCTTATTTCACCCTCCATTTTGAATGAGAGTTTTGGTGGGTATAGTATTCTAGGTTGCAGGCCTTTGTTTTTCATTGCTTGGAATATTTTTTGCCATTCCCTTCTGGCTTGTAGTGTTTCTGCTGAGAAATCTGATGATAGCCTTATTGGAGCTCCCTTGTATGTTATTAGTTGTTTCTCTCTTGCTGCTTTTAGGATTCTCTCTTTGTCTTGGAATGTTGCCATTTTAGTTATGATGTGTCTTGAGGTGGGCCTGTTGGGGTTCATCTTCACTGGGACCCTCTGTGCTTCCTGGACTTGTGTGACTCTTTCTCTCCTCATGTGAGGGAAGTTTTCTGTCATTAGTTTTTCAAAGAGGTTTTCTATCCCTTGCTCTTCTTCTTCTCCTTCTGGAATTCCTATGATATGGATATTATTACGTTTCATGTTGTCCTGCAGCTGTCTTAGAACCTCTTCAGTCTTGTTCAGTCTTTTTTCATTTTGTTGCATTGTCTGGGAGTTTTTGTGTACGTTGTCCTCCAGCTCGCTGATCCGATCTTCTGCTTCCTCTAGCCTGCTTTTAATTCCTTCTACTGTGTTCTTCAATTCAGAGATCGTATTCTTCATTTCCTCCTGGCTCTTATTGATAGCTTCTATGTCCTTTTTCATGCTCATGTAATTCTCAGTAAGTTCCTTGTAGTTTTTCTGGAGTTGCTTGTCGTTTCCCTTGAGTTCTTTGTAGTTTCCGCTGAGCTCATTTAGCTTCTCCATATCCATGTTTTGAATTCTGTATCTGATATTTTGCTTCCCTCTCTTTCATTTAGCACTCTCTCTGGGGATTCTACCTTTCCTTTTGATGGGGGGTTGTTTCTCGGTCTCCCCATTTTTGTGATTCCTGTTGTTTGTTGGTGCTTTTCTTATAATCTTCTTGTGCAGTCTTGATGCTAGGAATTCTGAAGCCTTTTTGGATAATCCCAAGTCTTGTGCCAAATCAACCAACTCATGCTGATCAAAATCCCTTACCAACTGAGTCATCTTCAATTTCAAAATCTTCATTGTTGCTATCACTTAGTTCTTCACCACACTCCTGTTTTTCAAAAGAGGGTAGTTCAATGAAAACTGGCACTGGGATTTCAGCTGAATGAGGCACTGGGCGTATAGCTGATGGTAGACTAGGATACTCTATTTTACATTTATTTTTCTTGTTATAGATCCTGACGTCTTCACTATACAAAAGTAACAGTCACTTGAATGATCTCTGGGCTCTCACCATACCATAGGTATACCAAATGGCAATTTATCACATGTTCCCTTTGTCCATATCCATAAACTCTCAACACATTGCTTGCATTGCACACCTTGTGAGGGGCCCAAGACTTATCTTGATCATCAAGTTTTACTTTAAAATATGTAAAATAGGCTTGCCTGACAAATGCGCTGATGTTTGTCCTTTGGAAATAGTGAAATTGCCAGAGATAGAACAAAATGAATCAGGGTTGTTATGAAGAGAAGTAGCAGAAGCAGACATGATCTGAAGGACAGGAAATAAGTATGTAAATAAAAAAATAAATTCTGCTAACTCCTTGTATACAGACAAGAACTCGGACTACACTTTGGAATACGATTCACTATATAGAGCGGCACACAACCTCTCACCACACTGTCTTGTGTGTAACTGAATAGCCTAGACAAGTATGAACCTGCTGCTGGTGTCCAAGGTCATCCCCCACCCCTCCCCACTCGATGGAGGTTTTCTCTCAGCCAATAGGAGAGCATTAGTGCTTCCCTTGATCCAGGCTCCATCCAGCCTAGAGTGGTCGCATTAAGATAAGCTGTACAAAAAAAACTTGATGTGATAGAAGAAAACTAAGTGCAGTTTTGAAATCAGCATGCCTATTTTAGTCTAAAACAGCTAAAAAATCAAACTCAACAGGAATTATGTTAAAAATTGTTCCCCTGTGTTATTTTCTCTATTCCTTATCCCTCCTCACCCTTCTACCCCCATAATACCTTTTCCCCCAAGGTTTTTTTTAATTGTATTTTTTCCATTACCATTTAGTCCCCTTATACACCCCTTTTCCCCACAATTACCACACTGTTTTCCTAGCAGTAATCCCTGTTAGGAGTATTTTTATGATATAGAATAAGCAGCCAAACATTGAGTTAAAAGAACCAGGATTACTTCTTGGTTCTAGTAAATGTTGGGTGACTTTTAAAGGTTAACCTCATTTAGCCTCAGTCTAAAAGGAATTAATACAATGGGATAAAAGCGACCTAGGAAAGTGAACACCATCTGAGGCACACACAAGTCAAATATCTTGTCCAAGTCATACAGCTGATAAGTGGTGAAACTGGAATGTAAACCCAAGTGGCTGAATCTAGAGTCCCTGATCCTAATCACTCTATGCTGTTGCCTTCCCAAGGCCAGAACCTAAAGGCATTTGAGTCTGAGATCCCTGTTTTTGTCTCTCAGAATGCCCCTTGTGGCCATTTCTTTCCCATTTGATAAAAAGCTCTCCAATAGCTCTCCTTGGACCCATTCTCTGATTCTTCCTGTTTCCTTGCACTTCCATGATTCCTCCCAGGATCTGCCTCTCCATGTCTGCTGCAACATGGGTGTTGCCATTTACTTCTCTTAGGCCTGTCCTCTATCTGGGGCCAGAGGAAAAGAGGCCTTTTATGAAGACTCAAGACAGTGAGGAAAAGTAGCCATTCACTGTGCAGGAATACCCACCTGCCTTCAATGATGAACCTCTTTCTCTGCTTTTAGTCCCACAATTATCTCCAACTCATTACCTGTCAGACTAAGGGGATGAAATGGGAGAGAAAACACTAAAATTCGCTATAATTGGGTGAGTCCCTTTACTGCTCTAGACTTGAGAAAGACAAGGAAGGAAGAAAGGAAGGAAGGAAAAGAAGAAGAGAAAAAAGGTGGCTAATGCCTATTTTGCAGAACTTATGTATTAAATAAAATAAATCACATCAAATTCTGAAGAGAAAAACTAATTAAAAAACACAAGCTTTAGAAAATGGTAGCTATTTTTATTTTTCCATACAAAGAATCTTGTGTGTATTGAAGCAGTGTTCTCTGAAACTCTAACAGTATTTCAGTGTAGTAGTATTCCTGGGATCCGGAAATACATTTATCTCACCAAGATCTGGTATATGTCCAAGATTATCATAAATCACCCTGAATTTATGGATATTATTTTTTATGCTTTTTTTTTTTTTGCTCTGTTTTTTGTTATGTTGCTTTTACAAAAGGAGTGGTATCCAAGATATGATACTTTATCATAATTTTATATAAGTAGAATTGTATATTTTCTCAAAAAATTGCATGATACAAATAGCAACAGTAGTGCTGTGTGATTCCTGGTGTAGGTGAGTGAAATATTTTTTGTAAATTTGCCAGAAATAGATATCACAGGTGTGGATTACTTACATAGGGGAGGCACCCAATTTTGTCTTGGGAGTCATTACAAATATGGCTCACTTGGGCACTTTAAAAAACAAAATAATTGAACTTAAGCCTGGGTCAGTTCTCAACCTCGGTGCTATTGTCATTTGGGACCAGAGAATTCTTGGGGTGGGGAGGGAGGGAGCAGCTTTGTGCATTTTAGGATGTTCAGCAGTATCTTGGCCTCTACCCCGCTACATGCTAATAGCACCCTCTCTTGTGACAAACAAAAATGTCCCAAAATTTTGACAGATGTCTCCTGGGGGTGTGTGGTTGTGATTGTGAAAAACCACTCTGGTTGAGAATCACAACCTTAAAGCCACAGTATGGTTTGCCTGAAACAGGTCATCAAAGAATTAATAAAACAGTACCATGTAGAAAAAAAAAAAAGATAAAAAGAAAAAAAGAGGCTTAAAATGATCCATTCTTATTGATTTTGTATTCAGGACATTCTTGTGGTCAAGACATTTCCCTAAAAGTGCAAAGAATCCACTGACATTCTCACAAATGCACTTACAACACCTGTCTGCTTGACAGATCATTCCCAGGCAAAGCGAAGTGCTCCAGAAGGCTGCAAATTATGTCAGAGTCCAACACACCAATTTCATCCTCACATCTTGAGCTATAGTGCCCATCTCAGTATCACATGGCAGCATTCCCACCACCACCACCACCACCACTTCACAGAGACTACCTTCTTCCAGACACCGTAATGTTAAAGACCCAGTATTATGCAATTTAATGGTTCATTTTAAGACTTTGCAAAGATCCATGGATTCATTTAAACAGTGACTCATCCCATTATCCTTCTCAGAAGCAAAAGCCACTTTCCATTCCCCCATTTATTGCTTTTCAAGGTAGTGTGCTTTAGGTTTATAATGCTACGGGCCTCTTACAGCTCAATATAACTTTAAACTAGGATAGTGTGAAATTTAAGGAGTCGTGAAAATACCAAAACTTGTCGGATCTTTGGTAGTGACAAATGGATTCACTTTGTTTTACAAAGCAATTTCTTGCACTTCTTCTCTATTGTATCCCAACAGTCCTTAGCAGGATGCATCTGAGAGTGACTCCTATTTGGAGAAAGCCCCTTTGAATCTGGGGTAACTAAAACACAAAACTTTCCAGGTCATAAGGAAGCAATAGACTTGATCTCAGAGAACACTGGCTAGGATATTGGGATAATAGTTTCCCTCTCTTCTATGCCTCTTCCCATCCCAGCCTTTGAGATCTTCTCTTAATTTATGATGAAGGGGATGATGAGGTTTGGGATTTATTCATTCTGAATGGGGTAAAATGTTGAAGAGAATTCAAGAATTTGATGACTATTTCTGGCTCTGCTGGGGAACACAGAGAAATTCAGGTAGGCAAGAGTTTTGAGACAGTTTCTCTTACTCTCTGCCTATGCCCTTACTCCAGGTGTTCACTTGGGTGGAAGAAGGATGAGGTCAGTCTGACAATCTTATTGCCTCTGGAGGAGCTGAGATGCAGTATTTGAATTCTACACATTCTTATCTCTCCTGGCTCAAATGTTTCATTACAGTAATAAGTAGCAGTCCACAGCCTCTTCTCTCGGCATCTAGGGTTCTTACTCCTTACAAACCTGTGTTGCCATTACTGATGTACAAGTCTAAGCTCTCTTACTATCCATGAGATCCTCCAGAGCAGGCTCAGTGTGGCTGCCTGGCTTCAGGTACCCACTCTGAGCTACAAGCCTTCATTCTCTCTGAACAAAAGAATAGAGGGACCTATGCCTGCTGTCTGCTCAGCACTTTTGCTTCAGACCAGTCCTAAACTTTAGCCCCTGAACACAGAGGCAGCAGTGATAAATACTATCTTAATCCCTTTATATACACTGCACCAACAAATGCAATTTAAACAATGCTAGTAATTATATTCTTCAACCCAAGAAATTTGAATCTATTCATAGATTTTTTTTCTTCCCTTCCTCCCTCTCATTATTAGTATTTGAGTGTCTGCTTTGTGCCAGGTACTCTTCTAAGCACTAGAATTCAGGGGTGCATATACAAAGTTCCTATCTCAGACTTATCCTGAAAACCTCAGAAGTGATTTGCATATCTTCTTCCACCCATGTGGCATTTGCTGGGGGGCCTAACAAATGAAGAGTAGAGCTGGCTCTCATACTCTCTTTGAATGTCCGTTGCACTGAGGTACCTTCCAACACTGCACTCATACCTTCTGCTCAGGCTACCTCTTTGCTCCTCATGACAATCAGGGAACTGGGAACAAGGAAGCAGCCTCTCAGAAAGATAGAACCATCTGGAATAGCTTTGTTTTACAAAACAATTTTTTTTTTTTTTTTGCATTGCCTCTTTTTGTAACAGTGGAAAATTCTAAGAGTGGGAAATTCTAATCCACCCCACCATTCTTTTGATATTGTTTCTGTAAGTGCTGATTCTGACTGATATGTATCTTGCAGATGGTCAGCATGTTTGTATAAGAATCCTAGGAACTAGCTTCAAGAGATATAGACCCTGTCTTCAGGCATCCCAGCTTCAGGAAATTTGCTGGCATTCAACCATGGATCCAAAATGACTTGAAGTCCAAGATGACTAAACCAGGATGACACACACCAGACTATCACTTGCCTTATCGAAATGGACTGTGCTCGTCTGCATGTAGAGAACTTATTAACGCCAATCTCTTGATCTTTTTCTTCTGTTCCTCTCTCCCTTCTTATAAAAAACCTCTGCTTCCACTGAGATGTGGAGATGGGCTTTGTGACATGAGCCCCCCACCTTCCTTTACATCAGTACCTGCCTCTTGAGTATTGGCTTTTATAGTGACAGGCAGCTGGACCTGTCTATCTGGAGAGTGACTAAAACACAGAATTTTTCAGATCATAAAGAAACAATAAACTTGACCCCATAAGACACTGGCTGATTTGTCATCTAATAAACCCTATTATTGTTATTATTAAAACATTCCCTTTAAGAAAAAGTGCCCAGGAAAGTTAATTATATCCAATATAGAAACAAAGGCCTATAGAACGCTGCAGGGTGAATGGCATGGAGGTTTTCTTTTTAAAGTTGTCTTCATATAAGTTTTCTACTCTATCAATAGAAATATAAATTATTACATATGTAATGTCTTATAACTGGCATTGTACACCAAGAGTAAAATTGTTTCTATTTTTGCAAGTGGCAAAAACAGAATACATTTTAAAATTGGCATCGTGGAAACCTGTGGAAGAGAAACTTGGCAAAATAAAGGCAGAATGATTATATGTCAGGAAAGAAAATGGGTTCTTGCAAAGGCACATTTGATTTTCTGTTTGAGAAACAAATTCTCCCAAATAGGAGAGTATTTTTGGAGATATTTAGAAATGTATTTCAATGGGATGCATTTTTGCTTCCCAGTGACAGCATGCACTTTATAATGATGTTATATAAGGCCCTGGTGACAGAACTTAATTTGAACTTAATTTTCCTACCTTACGTGAGGAACCAGTGTCATAAATCACGGTGCTGAACACAATCACGTTACCCGTCATATTTTCCTCATGTTTTTCCATGCTTTTGTCTCTGCCTCCTTTCTGGGGAAATTATTTAGCTTCAGTTGTGTATGTTTCTTTTTGTTTTAGGTCCCAGAAGAGTATTTCTAAGGTCACCAAATCAGGAAAAACTCCCTCCAAAGAACCAAATGAAATCACTGTTTAAATCTGCTGTGTTTGCGCTGTCAAAACAGAGTGCTTAACCCTTAGATTTCCATTTGCCTTATCTATCAGACTGTGAGAGCAACCAAACCCCTGAAGGTCTGTAGGAGAGACATCAGGTAAAATCTTCAATTGGACATTAAATTGGGTGTTTTATAAACTTGCAGTCAACATGACAATAGTTTGTCTTTAATTTAAATAATGGTAAATAATTGGCATAGTAGGTTTTATCCCCGGTGCCAGGAAAATGACATCAGCAACATCTCTCATACTGAAGTATTAAAAAGTGAAAAATAATAACCCTTCTACGGGTATGTGAAACATCATAGGGAACACTCTGTAAAGCACATGATTCTCTAACTTCGATGCTGTACATCTGAAACTAATACAGAATAATATTTAGTGTAAACTGTGATGGAAAAAATAATAACCCTTTCAGGTAAAGTCATATTGGCAGTCCATGTCACTCAGCATTTTTAAAGGCACTTTTCTAATTATTTTTTCCTCTTATGCCGAGGTCTGTGTGGACGACTGGCCAACCAGACAAGCTTCTGACACCATGTCTCAGCCATGCAGCCAATGCTCACTGAGAACCTGGAAGTCACCCTTGACTCCTCCCTCTCCCTCATCCCTTACTCCTGTCAACCACCAGGTCCTCTCCATTTACCCCCTAAATAGGGCTCCAAACCCACTGTTATTATATTTTTACTCTAGTGTAGGCAACCATCATCCTTTACTGCCTTTTTGTCTTCTCATACACACTCAGGCCCTGCCTGAATTATACTTGCTGAACAGACTATTTTCAGTCCCCAAACAAGCCACTTACTCCATTGACTCCATAATTCTGCAAACTCTCTGAATACATGTGGCAATATATCCAAAGTATCATAAAGGGTAGGATTCTACGTACACTTGCCAAGGCTGATGTTATTATTCTGTACCAATTTTGCCAATTTGTTGGAAAAACTGGGACACTGCCTGTGGCCTATCAGAATTGTGTTTTTCCAGCCATCTAAAGGATCATTAGAAACAAAATTCCAATCCATCATAAAATAAAATAAATTACCCTGGCTGGGTGGCTCAGTTGCATCGTCTTGTGCACCAAAAGGTAGAAGGTTTGATTGTCAGTCTAGACTGTAGTTTTGATCTTCACTGGAGGAATGTACAGGAGGCAACTAATCAATGTTTGTATCTCACATTGATGTTCTCGCTCTTTCTCTCTCTCTCAAATCAATAAACATACCCTCAGATGAGGATTAAAAAATAAATTAATAAAGCAAATCATGAATTACTTCAAAAAGAATTTTAAAAATAAAAAAGAATATAATAATTGTTGTTATTAGATTTAATAGTCATGAACTTACTTTAAAGTTTCTAAATGCTTACATTCAATTTCTGATCTTACCTCCTAGTGGGGCTGTACACGGAGTGGCATTGTGTGAGAAAGTACCTGGTTAGAAGTAAGGAGGTCAGACCAACACGAGTGAACAAGAGCAAGCCTTAAGGGCTCAGCTGTATCCAATCAAAAAGAAATACTACTGATGGAACAGCCTTCATGGGATCTGCATGAGGGTATGACAGAGAAGAACCTTTACTGTAGAAGAGTTCAGAAGTCGATAATTTCACCATTTAGTTGTTGCTTTGTGTACTTATAGTCATATTTTTATTTACCTACCTATTTATATTTTTAGCACAATGAGATGCACCTGAAATCAAACTACTAGTCTGGTCCTTTGGAGAGATCCCCCAGATTTCTGGATAGCAGCTATAACTGCTAAATTGTATCATTTAAAAATATTACTCAAGCTTCCATGATACCAGTATTTCTGAAAGAAAGAGTTCCAAAGAAGGAATATGTCCACGCATATGCCTTATTGTATGCTACAATAGCAATGATTCTCTCACTAAAACATTTTTTTTTAAAGATCATGTGTTGCATTAGGTCCTGAATACATCCCCCCAAAAGCTGAGATTTGTAGCAGTTGCTCAGGCTAGATTTGATCGGTAAAACGAAAGGCTGGAATGGGGGTGAAGGGGTGAGGAGTATTTGTTAAAGCAGAAAGCACCTTTAGGGATAAACAAAAAGGCAGCTGAGAAGATGAAGACGATTTATAGATGGCCAGGAGATGAAAGGCCAATAATTTTTCCTTGGCTAAGCCTGCATTACTCAAGGCCATGTAACTTATAAAATATGAGGAACCAAAAAATGAGAAAAGCCAAAGGCAAGCTGATGTGGATCATTAATCATTGATAAAGAAGAAAGACAAGACCTATTTGAAGTCTCAGAGTAATGATTTTGGAGGGTTTTTTTTTTTTTTTATCACAAAAGCTTAAGTAGATTTTAAGTATGAGGCAGAAAAAGAACATGAGTCACTGGTATCTGCTTGAGAAACTCTGAGCACTGCAGCCACAGCCCTGCCTCCCAGGAACATGGACTGGGGCCCCAGGAAGAAAAATTCAAGAGAATTTGTTGGCACAGTTTGTGCCTACAGCAAGTTCAGGATGAGGGGACTGATTTAGGTCAGCATGCTGAGGGTTTTGCAAACCATAATTATGGATGCAGGCTTTTCCAGTAACTTTTTCATATAGTGGGAATATAACATTAAAACTGCATAGTCAGTTATTGAAACAGTTTGGTGAGTGAAAAGGGGGACAGGCCTTGATTCCAGGATATCTAGTTGCAGACTCAAGTCCCTCAGGACCTGAGTCTTGTCTCAATCTTGTTACCTGAAATATGGGAACAAAAGTCATCCTTGTGGTATCTGATTCACCAAGTTGCTATCACGATGAAATCAGATCCTATGCAAGGAATAAGAAAGAGGAAAAGGACTGAGATATGTAAAATCTGAGAAATGCAAAGACACACTGAACTATAGTTTAACTTTGCCTTGATTCATTAGAGAGGAAAGAGTAAATAAATTTAAAGCATTTGTTTTCCACATAGATTTTAAGGCACCTGTGCAGGCTCCACTGAGTTCGTGTTAATAACTTATGGGATAGAATTTTTCTTCTCATAAGGTAACACTGAAGAACTTAGAAAACAAAGTATGGTGGATTTTCATTTTATTGCTGTTGATGCTCTTTTACTATCCTTATCCTCCTCCTCGTCCAACATTTCTTAATGAAAATGGACTAGAATCGAGGGAGGGGAAGATGGCGGCGGAGTAGGGACAGTGTTCTCAGCTCGCTCCTGTTAAGGAGAGACTCCAGGAACGAATGCGGACAGGAGTGACTGAAACACAACAAGGATGCCAGCCTGTTAAACCAAGCACGCCGTTGTCCGGGGACAGCCAACTGACCTGGAGTCTGCACGATCCTCCCCCATGTGGGAAGGCCACCCTCCCCTCCACACCCCCACTCTTATTAGGGTTTTCTGGACCCAAGGGTAGGTAGGACGACGACGACCATGTCCAGCTTGAAGCAGCTAGAGGAGCTCAAGACCTTCGCCCATTGTCCTTTACAAGATTACAAAGGGTCTTAATATCTGGGGGGGGGGGGGGGATAGTTATTTTTTACGAACCAGGGGTATGGATTTGGGGGGGGGAGATTGCTGGGGGAGGGAGATGCTGGGTGGAGGGGAGTAAAGGGGAGAAAATTGGAACTGTTGTAACAATATAATCAATAAAATACATTAAAAAAAATGGACTAGAATCAAACTGCCTATCTGGATGATAGTTCTGTCTCTATCACTTATTGTGTGGAGCTCTCAAGTCAGTCCCTCTGGCTCAGGGCAGAAAACTGACCTATTGCCAGGGTGGCTCTGCTACTTTGGGTATACCTGGAGTTTATGGTGGGGGTTAAAGAGAGGGCTGACATCAGGCTGTGGGGTCCAGAAGTCCAGTTTCATTCCTTGCAGCACTCCTCCAACTCAGGCTGATGCTCAAGAATAAGCCCAGCCTTTGTTGGGTGGGGGTGGGGGTCCATAGCTTTGGGTCTGTTTTGCTGGCTAGTAGCCAATCTCATTCCAAGGTCTGCCTTCTATGTAAATATCTGTAGCCAACTGCATAGGAGCAGCTGCTAACCTCAGAGTGCCTTAAATTGTTGGAGCCCTATTTCCGTTAATATGCTTTCCTTTGTCCCTATCTCTCCATTAGTGGCAAGCAAATTTGCCAATATATTACATGGGAAATCTTATAATGGTGTCCTATGCATTTTAGCACTGAGGATTTCCCCCTAGCACCATTGGCCACATTCTAGAAAAAGGAAAAAAAAGGAATAACCCCTGGGGAGCATACCTCATTTCCCAAAGAAACAAATGATCTAATTTTAAATGGACTTATATAGCTTTTCAATATTAAAAGGAGGTGGAAAGAGTAAAATTTAAGTACCTGAATTCCAAGCAGTTTCAGATGAAAAGGCTAAATTCTAAACTTTGCTACTCAACCTCTACATTACGATAGTAGGAGGTCAGCAGACTCAAAAGTATCAATTGAACTCAACTCTGGACTCTGAGGAGACACTGATATTCCTATCTGGACACCTATCAGCTTGATGTGATGGAGGGGAATGAGGGTTCTTAGATGTCCAAAGGAAATGAAAACGAAGTGTATTACACAAATGAGTTTTTAATTCATTGCAATGGTTCCTATGATCATAAGAGGCATGGATTCCTAGTCATCCACATAAAACTTTGAAAAAACAGAGATAATGTTTACAGCTTATATTGATAGTTTTTGTTTTAAGGTACTTTTTTACACCTCACCCAGGGATATGTTTATTGATTTTAGAGAAAGAGGAAGGGGGAGGGAGAGAGAGAGAGAGAGAGAGCGAGAGAGAGAGAGAGAGAGAGAGGAGTAAGATGTGAGAAACATTGATTAGTTGCCTCCTGTACACATCCTGATGGGGGGTTAAATCCATAACCTAGGTATGTGTCCTGGCCAGGGCTATTTTAAGGTATTTCTATCATTAATTGCATTTCCTGTCAGATATAGACTTAATACAAGAGTAAATGTTTGCCTGGAAAGTACATAATAACAGGCAATTCTAGAAATATGACTTTTGGCAGAGATCTGCATTTAGCACATAAGCATTAAACAGTATATAATAATTCGATGAAAAGTGCCAAAGATATGTGGGATGTTATGACTAAAGATAAATCGATTTGTAACATTAAGAACAAATAGCGTTTAACAAAACAAACCCTAGAGAATAACTTAGTATCTGTCACAAGCATATGTTTGTGATATAGTCTTTTCTATGTCAGCCAGGCGGCTGCTTGGCTAGCTGCCTGCTGAGCAGCCCATCACCAAAGAATAGACAAGAGTCACACAAGGTAACTATGCTATTCACTCGGCTGTTATTGAATGTGGATTCACTCAAAGTAGAACATTGACATATGTTAATATCCTACTCACACTCAAACAATCTAAGAGAAATATAACACACACATAGAGTAATCAATGGGGGATAATGAACCCAAGATTCGGAGTCTCAGTCTGCAGGTCCGGGAGACAACACAGTGGACAAGGAAACTGTCAGCATCGTGCAAGGAAGGCTCCCCAGAGCCAGATGGGCTGCAGGGCAGACAAAGTCCTCAGTCCAGCAGGGCAGAGCCTCCAGCATCCAATGCCAAGGGAGCTCAGCGTGGCATGGAGCAGCACTCTGGTGTGTGAAGCTCAGCTGTCTCAGCAGTGGTCTGAAGCCTGCCTCAGTTATACCTTGAAAGTGGTGTACTCCATGCTTCTGGGTCTTTTGATAAGTGTCTTGGCACTTCTGATGGCAAGCGGGGAATTTGCCCAGGAGTCTATGGGTGGTACATGGCTGTTCTGTCGGACACCCCTGCTGGCAAGGGTGGAATTTCCCCAGAAGCCTATCTATGAGTGGTCTTGCTCTGCAGACAGGGCTATTCGGATAACGCGTGCAGATATCTTAGGTGTATCTCCTTGCTGGATGTGTTTGCTCTGACTTAGGTAGTTTCCCTCTTGAGCCAAAGTGTCATGGCTGACTGACAGCCATTTTAGTTGATATGATTGACTCCACTTTGTTTTATATACTTTAGGCTATCTTGATCAGACCAACGCCATTTCATTGGTCTTGCTATCATCCATGGTATCATAGATTATGTTGAGAAACGGCATTGTACTCTGCTGCTTGCAAACTATGCAACCCTGTGTATAGTAGTTAACTTCTTTTTCCCTCACTAGAACAGTGGTCATAGCATTATGCACTTCACAGGGTTGCTGTGAGGATCACATGAGGTAATACAGAAAATGTTTCCAACAGTGCCTGCCCAGAGTAAGCACTCACAGTGGTTTAATATTACTACTGCTGCTGTTGCTGCTATTACTACCTTTTTTTTTACCACTGCTATTACTAATACTCCCTTTACTAGTTTTCATATATTTTTCCCAGAATGCTATTGAGGATCTCTGAGGACAGAATTTCCAGTTAAAGGTCCATGGATTTAGTTGTGGACTGTTCACCAAAATTGGGAAATTTGAAAAATATTCAAGGCACTTAGAAAATTCTTTAGAAGTACTCCTCCTGTGCTCTAGCTTTTGAAGAAGCATTTAAAATTTAAGGGTAGCGAAATCCTGCCCCAGATGGGATGAAAGTAAGAGACAGGTGCAATGGCCAAGAAATGCAAGCAATACAAAAATGACTGTTAATAGACTGCAAATGTTGACCAACCTATCTCAGAAGGAAGCACTTTCTTAACCAAATCTTTACCCATTTCCTTGTTACCACTATTTGCAAGATTCAACTTCTTAAGTTTCCTTTATATTCTTTTTTTCTCCATATATTACGTTTAAGAAACTTAACTAGAAATGTGGTTAACTTAAAAATTTTAACATAACATGTGGCCAAAATCTGAGAATCTTTCCTGTGCTAAGACCATAATCAGAACTGATCATATAATTTAGATAACTCATTAATTTGATTTAGAAGAACTAGAAAGCACTCTTCCTCAGTATTTAAAAAAAATTATTTCTTTTATTACTTTTATATTTTCTGATGAGAGGCAGTCCCATGAGGAAGACTACAGATAATTTTTAAAATTCTAATAACATTTCATGGCTCTTTGACAGAATTAAAGACAAAGATATCATAATCATGAATAAATTTATAATAGAATAAATTCACAGTCATTCTAGATCATAATTTGATTAAATAAAGCTCTTTGACTTCAGAGCATGTACATATGTAAAAATCCTCAAAATAAAATGTTAACTTAGCATTCCTGGTGATGGTAGAAATATACCATACCATTTTTTTTTTTTTTTTTTTGCTTTCTCAGCCATTTCTTTTTATTTCCAGTTTGTGTTCAATGCAAATCAATTCCATAACATGGAATTCCCATACCATTTTTTAAATGCCTCTTCTTATTGCTGACAGTAAGGAAACTTTAGGCCTAGTTTATCTCTACCTGTGGGGGCAGGATAAAGGTCAACAGAGCAACTTGGCTGTAGCCTCAAGCTCCAGAGGTGTCGCATATTGGCCATTCTTTTGTTGCCTGGCTGAGGCAAGGGGAGCAAGAGAAATCTCATCACAACTTGATAGAAACTGAAATCCATCAGTCCCTGGCACTAGCTCAGTCTAAGAATTGGGGATGAACCCATCTGTGGAAGGTTTGAAACACCTGATCTTCCTCTGTACATCTCAGAGTTCAGTACCTAAATAAAATGATGAAACACGTGAATTCAGAGGCTAAAATCATGCATATGAATAGTCACTTAGTAGCCCGGACTTTTCCTCTCCCCAACTGACCCCACTGTATTTCATACTACCAATGATTATATGCATGTAGACAAGGTTCTAAATTATTAAGAATAGCTAAATAGAAACTGTTGTCCTTGTAACTTATTCCTTGTTCAGATATCAGTTTGAAATGGAAAGATATTATAATATTTCAAGTTTTTGAATCCTCATGTCCTTAGTTCTGGACCAAGCTCTGTGGAGATAAATGTAGTCAGTAGAATCCTTGTTCTTTACACAGCCATGTATAACAAATCAAAGTATGGTTTTTCATACAAAGACACAAGGAAGTCTGCCTTTATGATCATATATAATCAATAGAATTTGATTATCTGAACCATTTCCTTATTCACTTATATGAAATTTCTCCTTCAACCATCCCCATATTTGCTATACACTCAAGTTCAGAAAACTATTAAGTAAAGACTTTGGACCCCAAATCTGTTGATCAAACATTTAATTTGAGAAGCACCAATGTAATCAGAGACTATATAAATTAATGTTAAAAATTCAGTTCAAATGACTCTCTTCTTGGAGCTATTGCCTCCTCCACTTCTATACCTTGTGCTTTGGGTGGAGAGGAGTGAGGTGTGGGGGAAGCATCTTCTTTCTTTGTTGTAACAATGGGGCAATCAGAGTTACACTGTTGTTTTTCTTCTCAATCCCTGCTATTACCACACATTTTTAAAAGTTTCCTTTCCCTCACAATCACAGATCCTTTACTTGGGGTGGGGTAAAGAAAGCTAATTAAGGGTAAAGAGCAAACATCACACTTCCCACCAAAACTTGATCTTACTTGGTCTTTGTCCTATTGATGTTATATCCCTTGTCATCATTACATAATTTGTTCATTACACTTGCCTTCTTCTGCCTATAGGATTTATCTTGTATTCATCTTCAATCCTCCTGATTTAACCCTGGTGCAAACCTTTGTTGTATAGAGCATTTCCTTTTCTGAATTTTATGGTTTCTGGAAGCACATAAAATATTTTGTGCCTTTTTATGTCTCCTAGCTTATACCATGGTGTTTGCTCATGGAAGACCTGCAAAATGTTTGTTAGAGGGTTTTTACTTTGCATCATCAAACTGTGGCACAAAAGATCTTGATTCTCCCTCTAATTTAAATGTCCTTATATACCTTTTAAACTATCCATTTAAAATTCCTGAATTTATTTTTTCAGTTTGCTGAAAGATATATACATATTACAAATAACTTATCTGAGTTATTTTGTTATAAATTTACTGATGCTGAAATGCATATCCTAAAATACTGAGATGACTACATTTTAGAAAAAATGGAAACTTATTTTTAAGCCAGTGAAATAGAGTGGGTCGTTTTTGGTCTTAGTTAATAATGTCCCTAAGTTTATTCCTCAGCTGTTCATATGTCACAAGCTAGCACTAGTCAAGCATGACAGTGCCAGATGTATGTGCTTTTCCATCTGAAATGAGGGCACAGATGACTCATGCAAGCCCTTTGGCTAGCTGACATGACAAATCTGTTGGGATGTCAGAGTCCCAGATTCACACATGAGCAAACTACTCCTGTGCATTGAGGGGGAAGTCACAGCTGACCAGTTACTATGAAGGGCCCACCACTCTTTCTTTGATGATATTATCTTTGGTTTCATAAAACCTTTGAACATTTCAAACTGCTTGTTGATGGGATCCGTTTTAATATTTCTCTTGTGTACACTGCTCACGCATTATAAGTCAAATAAGAGTACTCACTGATATTGGCACACTAGATGTGTTTAGCCAGAAACAGGGGAACTGATTTCACGTCATAGAAATAGCTACAATTGAAAAATCAGAGGAAATAAAATAACAAATTAATCTTTAATCTCTCTTCTATGTATGTTGACATCAGTTTAAAGACACTGATGAGATTCTTTTCACATATGTATAACATTTTCATTGATAATAGACATTATACACATACACACATAGATGCGTGGACACAAATGGTCCACAGGCTTTCAAGCCCAGCTTTTAATGAGATAACCAGATTTTATTGAAAGGGCTTCAAAATGAAATGGCTGTGTAATGATTTTTGCTTCATAGTGAATGGTATTAGATAAGAGATAGGAGAGGAGATGTTGTGTAATGTTCACAAACATGCTAATATCTAAATGTTTTCTAAAGCACTGGCCGATTTTAAATATAAAATGTAAAGTGAATCAGGAGAAAAAAATCTTTTTCAATTTTGTTACTTGTTTCTCTTCAAGAAACACTAGTTGAGTTTACAAAGTCTTTTATGAAATACTTTCTAACAAAATTAAAATTGTTTTATTCACATGATTTATGAAATATGGCTTATATTTCTATTTAGTCATTGTTTTCAGTTCATGTATTACATAAATCTGCTAAAGAACTGTTATTTTTAACATGCTTGTGCCTTTTTTGTTTGTTTTTTAATCCTCTCCTGAGGACATGCTTATTGATTTTAGAGAGAGGGGAAGGCAAGGAGAGAGAGTGGGAGAGAAAAACTGATGTGAGAGAGAAACATCTATCAGTTGCCTCTAGTGCACACTCTGACCAGGACCAATCTTGCAACCTAGGCATGTGCCCTGAATGGCCATTGAACTCATGGCCTTTTGGCTTATGGGTGTATGCCTCAACAACTGAGCCACACAGGCCAAGGCTGTACCTTTCTCTTTAAACCTAGTGATTCTTACCTCTGTGGGTAGGTGTGGCTGTGGTCTGATAAGCAGTGATTTAATGGTCCAGTTTTCAAATGTTTATTCTCCCTACTTTGTATACTATCATTTTTTCTTGAGCTCATGCACAGAAACGCTAGAGCATTTAGGAAAGTTGTCAGAACATGGAGGCAGCTAGAATGCACACCTGGACTTTTGATATAGACTAATCAACCTGGTCCTGGCCAGGGCTCCCAGAGGAAATGCTGTTGGACCTAGCCTTTCCAAAGGATATCTTAACATGTTAACTAACCTGGTGGTGGGGGAATAGCAATGAGATGTAAATGACCTACTGAATATGTTGATAAGCAAACTCATCCTCACCAAAATATGTGTTTGATAAGTATAAAAAAGGCACCTGCAGAAGTGCAGGTAGGACTCCTATATGCCCACGAGGAGGACCGGGAGTCCCCATTCCCATCCCCATTGCTCCTACAGGCCCTCAACTTGGTCAGGGAGTTGCCTCTCCCCTTCACCCTCCTTCCCCCTTTTCCTTCAATAAATCCATTGCCTGATCCCACAGTGGACTCCAGGTGATTTCTCAGAGCAAGGCTGGCCTGACAAAAGTGAAGTGCCTTGCTAGGAGAATTATATCTAACAGATGACTTAATAGTACTGTTAGGATCTACCACATTTTGAGATGGGCCTAAGAACATTGAAGGTAGTTTTTAATATACTATTTTAGCAGTGAGATGTGATATTTGTGATTCTTTAAGACTGGAGAATATTAGTTTTAAGTTTAATGACAGAGTGGTACAAAAAAGTCAAGCTAAATTGCTTGCTATGATTGAATATTTTATTTTTTGCAATGAAAATTTGGTAAGCTATAGTGGCATGAATCATACTGAATTTCTCAGTATAGTCATAATTGCACAGTAGCTCTTGAAAGACTTAAATCTGTTGATGTCATGGAAAACATTCTTTTAATTAAAAAGAATTAAAAAGAAACAATATATGAAATAATTTATGAATACAAAAGAATATATGGACATTTAAGTTACGAAGACTAAAAGAAAAAAAAAAAAGAACAACCACTTATCTTCTACCCATCTAGAGAAATAGAATATTAATAAATTTTTGTCTGCCCTTCCCCTATTCTTTTTCCCTACACCCTCCAGAAGTTTTCTGAATTTTATCTTTAAGACTACCTTTCAATTCACTATAATTTTACCTCATGTGTATAAATCCTGAGGATTATATAGCTTTGTTTCAAATATTTTGAATTTTAAATACTGAATATGTTCTTTTTAAAAAATTTTATTGTATTTTTTCCATTACCAATTGGTCCTCTTATACCCCCTATCCCCCAGCAATCACCACACTTATTCACGTTCATGAGTCCTTTTTGCTTTTTGCTTGATCCCTCCACCACCTAACTCCCATCCCCCACTAGCTGTCATCCTGCTCTCTATCTATGAATCTGTCTCTAGTTTTCTTTTAGTTCAGTTTGTTCAGTTTGAGTGAAATCATATGGTATTTGTCTTTCTCTGACTGGTTAATTTCACTTAGCATAATGTTCTCCAGGTCCATCCATATTGTTGTAAAGGATAAAACTTTCTTCTTCTTTTTAATAGCTGAGTAGTATTTCATTGTGTAAGTGTCCCATAGTTGCTTTCTTCACTCATCTACTGATGGACACTTGGGCTGCTTTCATATTTTGGTGATTGTAAAGAATTGCTGCAATAAACATAGAGGTGCTTATGTTCCTTTGAATTAATGTTTTTGTTTCCTTTGGATATATTCCTTGAAGTGGGATTGCTGGGTCAAAAGGCAGATCCACTTTTAATTTTTTGAGGTATCTCCATACTGCTTTCCAAAGTGACTGCGCTAGTATGTATTCCCACTAACAGTGCAAAAGTGTTTCCTTTTCTCTACATCTTTGCTAGCACTTGTTGTTTGTTGATTTATTGATGGTAGCCCTTCTGACAAGTGCGAGGTGATATCTCATTGTGATTTTAATTTGCATTTCTCTGATGATTCATGACATTGAGCATCTTTTCATGTCTACTGGCCATCCATAAGTCCTCTTGCAGAAGTGTCTATTCAGGTCCTTTGTCCATTTTTACTTGGGTTGTTTGTGTTTTTGGTGTTGAATTTTGTAATTACTTTATACATTTTGGATATTAACCCCTTGTCAGATGTATCAGAAAATATGTTCTCCCATTCTGTGGGTTGTCTTTTTATTCTGTTGATTTTAACAGATCAATGGAACAGAATAGAGAGCCGATAAATAAACCTACACCTTTATGATTAATTAATATTTGATAGAAGAAGCAAGCCCATATAATGGGCTAAAGATAGTTTATTCAAAAAATGATGTTAAGGACTTCCAGCCAAGAAGTAGGCGTAGACAGACATGCTGCATCTCCCTCCACAACTAAGAAGGAATACAACTACCTCAAAACTAGAAACAACCAGAAGTTCCAGAAAACCAAAGTACATGGAAGTCCAGCAAACAAAGATATAAAGAAGAAATACTCATCCAGACAGGTATGAGGGGCAGAGCCGGGGTGGAGAGGACACGGTGTGGTGGTGGCAGCATCAGCAACAACAGCAGGCCAGTGGAAAGTGCAGTCACATGTTTTAAAAAGTCAGGAGGGACACCTGGGGAGTATTCCCAGCTCCTCACTAGAGCAGCTCATTGTCCCAGCACGGGGGAAAATCAAGCCTCATTGCTTTTGACAGTGCATACCAGTGGGAGTTGAGACGAGGGCAGAAACTGTTGGTCTCTCAGCAAAGTCTGCTTGTTTAAAGGGCCCCCACAGACCTAGAACATCTGCAGACCCACCCACTCTAGGAACGAGGGCCAGGGCAGCAGCTAGAGGGGCGCCAGTCTGGTGTGGAAGTGGGAGAGGTGCCTGGAAAAGGGGCGAGTGCTGGGCAGGCGGCATTGTTCCTTCTCAGACCCCTCCCCCACATACAGCACAACAATGTGGCAAAAAAGGTCACCCATTACTGACGAATCCCTAAGCTTCTGCCCCTTACAACGTAACAGGAGTGACAGCTCTCCCTGGGACATGGAAACAAACAAACACAGGAGACTTCCAGCCAAGATGCTGGCCTAGACTGACACGCTCCATCTCCCTCCACAACTAAGAAGGAATTCAACTACTGCAAAACCAGTAATAACCAGAAGTTCCAGAAAATAAATGGAAGCCCAACATATGAAGTTATAAAGAAGTGGTGTTCATCCAGACAGGTAGAAGGGGCGAAGCTGGGGAGGAGAGGTCAAGCTGTGTTGTCTGCAGCAGCAGGACAGCGGTAAGCACAGACACCTGTATTTAAGAGGAGGTTAGAAGCACCTGGGGAGAACTCTGGCTGCAGACCAGACCCATCAGCTTGTGATTCCAAAGTCAGGGAAGGCAGACCTCCATTGCCTTGGACGGAGGAGGAGGCTCCCGGTCTCAGGGGAGAGTGAATGGCAGGAATCCATCTTGGACCCCCACCCCTGCAGAAAACGTCACAGTGTGGTGAGACGGGTTACCCAGTTGTGACAAGTGCACGGGGCTCCGCCCTCTATAGCGTAGGGGGTGTGACAGCCCTTCCCAGGAAGCAAAGATAAACACAAAACTGTTCAAGATGGCACAGATCATGTTAGAGATCCCAGTCATGCAGCTGACCAGATAGTAAATATCTGATCTAATGGATCAGCAGATAGGAAATCTTTCTGAGGCACAGTTCAGAGCTTTGCTTATAAAAGCGCTTACAGACCTAACAGCAGATCTTAAACAAGACAGGGAAGGAATGAAGGCTAGTCCTGCTGAAATGAACAATAACACATATGAAACTAGTGGTGAGGGCAAGAAAACCAGGGATCAAATCAACAAATCGGAACATAGGGAAGGAACAAATAGTCAACCAGTACAGAAACAGGGAACAAGAAGTGAGGAAATTGAGGAGAGGCTCAGAAACTTATCGGACAGCTATAAGCTGGTCAACATCCGAATCATAGGGTTGCCGGAAGGTGAAGAAGAAGAACTAGAAATAGAAAAATTATGTGAAAAAATAATGAAGCAGAAGTTCCCTAACTTGGGGGAGGAAACAGACTTACAGGTCCAGGAAGCACAGAGAGTTCCAGAAAAACTGGACCCAGGGAGAACCACTCCAAGACACATTATAATCAAAATGTCAAAAATTAAGGATAAAGAGAGAATCTTAAAAGCAGCGAGAGAAGAAGAGAATTGCATAGAAAGGGGTCCCAATAAGACTGTCAGCTGATTTCTCAAAAGAGACTCTGCAGGCAAGAAGGGACTGGCAAGAAATATTCAAAGTAATGAAAAGCAAAAATCTACAACCACGATTACTCTATCCAGCGAAGCTGTCATTCAGAATAGAAGGGCAGAGAAAGTGCTTCCAGGACATAGTAAAACTGAAGGAGTTCATCAGATCCAAACCACTTTTATATGAAATGTTAAAGGGACTTGTTTAGGAGAAAGAGGATCAAAACTATGAACATTAAAATGAAAACTGTAACACAACAACTAACAACAGAAGCTAGGGAACTGAAACAAAGACAAACTAAGTAGGCAACGAGAGTGTGAACAGGATTATAGGCATGGGGGAAATTATGGGGTGAGGTCAGCAGGGAGAAGGAAGGAGGGAAAGGGAGGGAGATGGTACAGGAATTAAGAAGCATAGTAGGAGGGAGTGGAGTAGATAGGAAGATGTTGAGAAGAACTATATGCACAACCAATGGGCATGGACTAAGGGTGGGGGACAGCTGGAGGGAGGGATGTCACTGGGTGGAAGGGAACAAAGGCAAAAAAAATTGGGACAACTGTAACAGCATTATCAATAAAACATATTTAAAAAATGGTGTTAAGGAAATTGGACAGATATGTGCAGAAAAATGAAACTAGACCATTTTCTTACATCACACATAAGAATGAATTCAAAGTAGATTAAAGACTTAAATATTAGACCCCTAGAAGAAAACATAGGCAGAAAAATCTCAGACATTGCTCACAGCAATATTTTATAGGATATATCTCTGCAGGCAAGGAAAACAAAAGAAAAAATAAACAAACGGGACTTCATCAAACAAAGTTTTTGCACAGCAAGTGAATATATTCTTTTGCTATTTTCTGGCTCAAAAAGTGCTGTTTCTTGGGCTTACACATGTTGGTGTATATAAGTGTACATCATTCATTTCCACTGCTGTATACTAGTCACATTTTATTGTTTTCATTTTCTATCAGTGGGCATTTGGGTTTTTTCTAGTTTCGGCTCTTACAAAGAAAAATCTTCCAGAGAGCATATGTAGGAGTATCTCTGTGTATGTATGTACCAAATAATGCCAGGCTTCTTAGCAGAACAGTGGTACCAATATACTTTCTCCCCAGAAGTACATTAACATTCCTTGTTTTACATCCTCTCTGATATTTTTATTGTCTGATTTTTTAATTCCTAGCAATAAGTATTTCATTGTAGTTTTAATTTGCATTGTCCTGAATTGATACAGTTGGAAATCTTTTTATTTGTTGATTGGCCAGCCCTATTGTCTATTTTGTGAATTGTTTTTTATCCATTTCTTTCTGTTTCTTCTTCCCTCCCTCCCTGCATTTTTCTTTCTTTCTTTCTTTCTTTTTCTTTCTTTCTTTCTTTCCTTCCTTTCTTTCTTTCTTATCAAGCCATAGGAGTTTTTAATATTCTGAATATGAGTCCTTTCTTGGATGTATTTGTTTAGCCTTTTCTTAGTTTGTGGTTTATCTTGGGGCATTCTTAAGGTGTCATTTAATGAGCAGAAGTTTTAAATATTAATATAGTCATATTTTTATATTGTGTGCTTTTCTATCTCATTTAAGAAATCATTCTCTACTCCAAATGTTATATATATATATATATGTGTGTGTGTATATATATATATATATGCATGTGTATATATGTATGTGCATAACTACTCACTTTTAAATGTTTGTTTTTACATTTAAGTCTTACCTTGGAATTATGTTTAGGTTATGATGTGAGGAAAGAGCCCAATTTCATTTTTTTCTTATGGAAAGCCAGTTGTCCTAGCATATTTTAAATTGTTTCCCTTTCTTCATTGATCAATGCCACCTCTATCATGTAGTAAGTGTTCACATATTTCCAGTTGTAGTTGTGGGCTTATTGATGCTTGTTGTTTAAACTTATTGTTTTATTAATTTTTTAAAAAATTAATATTTGGTTTTATTGACTATTGTATCTCTGTCTTCTCTATTATTAATTTCTGTTCCTATATCTCGCATTTCCATCCTTCTACTTTCAGTTTATTTTGTTGTATTTCTAATGTTTAAAATTGGTTATTAGACTAAATAATTTTCAGTCATTTTGCTTTTATATTTTTACATTCCGTTGTAATTATCACTTAGATACCTCCCATGAGTTACTTACTATTTTTATAACATTAATTAAGAATGTTTCTTAATATTTGTTATGTTTTCTTTTAAACTCATTAATTATTTAGAAGTGCATAGGTTTTAAAATTCTCAAATGTGTGGATTTTCTTTAGTTACGTTTTGTTATTGAATTCTAACTTAATTCCATTGTGTTAATAAAACAAGGCTGTATAATATCAATTCTTTAAATTTACTGAAACTTGCTTAATGGTCAATACAGTATGCAAGGTTCTATATATGTTCATTGATTCAAGGTTATTAATTGTATGCTCAAATAGTCTATATATTTACTAAAGTTTAGATTGCTTAATCTTTCAATTACTGAAAGACATGAGTTAATAATCTCTATTATGTGGAGTTTTTTGCTTTAGAAATGTTGAAGCTATTTTAATAAACATATACATTCTAGAACTGTTAGTTTTCCTGGTGAACTTAACCATTTATCATTATTAGTAATCCTCCTTATTTGTTATAAAAGTTTTATGACAAGTCTATTTTATGTGGTCAAAAATGACAACCCCAGGTTTTTTATGGTGTTTTCCAGTTATTTTATTTTTCTCTTTTATTTTAGAGGTGTCTCTTGTAAGTAATGTAGAATTTGATTATTTTTAATCCAAGGTGGCAATTTTTAAATAGCTGACTTTGGTCTATTTGCATTAATTGTACTTATTGATATATTTGGACTTATTTATTCATTATATTTTTATTATTTTTTTCTAATTTTGTTTACTTCCTTTCTTTTGGTTTTGACCCCTCCCTTCTCTGTTTTTTCAAAAATTGATTTTATTGTTATTTTGCTCCCTCCGTGATTTTTTTTTTTTTTTCTTATACAGTTTGGAAATTACAAAATCCCTTTCTTCTCTCCTAGTGGTTACCCTAGAAATTTGAGCATGTATGCTAACTCTAAACATAATCAGTGTCTTTTTCTGTAACCTCCTTCAAGCTATAAAAATACTTTATAATGCTTTAATACTTATTAGCTCACATCCATCTTATATACTATTGTTTTTAAGTATCAATTGTATATTCTTTTAAAAATAAAGTAGGCATTGTTGCTTTATAGTCAATATTTATCCAGTTGTTTACTCTTTTTTCTTTTCTTCCATTATTTCAGAACTTAGTCCTGAGATACTTCTTTTTTCTGAAATACATCCTCACATGGCATAAAGAGGGTAAGAGAGCTCTCTAGAGTCCCCTTTTATTAGGAAATTAATCCCAATCATAAGAGCTTCATCCTCTTGACCTAGTTTCCTCCCAAAGGCCCTGCCTCCTAAACCCATCTTATTGGGGGTTAAGATTTCAACATATGAGTTAAGGGGTGGGGACACAAATGTTGACTCTATTGTATCAACCCATTTCTGCATTGCTACAGTCCCTTAATATCCATTCACTTCATCAGACGAGGTGGCCACCTCAAGTGAGCACACTGGAATATCCACTCCCTTGCTCAAATTACTTCCAGTCCTGGAAGAGGGTTCTTCTAATGGGCATTTACATGTCTTACTTTAATGCACTCTTCAAATTCCCATTGTGATTTCCACAGGGCTGTTCCTCACAAAAGCATCTTGGAATAGGCCAGTTTTCTATTGCCCTTCTGCCAAACCCCAAGGACCAGCCTGCGAGTTAGTAAAAACCCCGACATAGGGAAAATACCATGCAATTCAGCACTCTGAGCTGACTTATTTTTATCTTCATCTATCAGCATGGCAGCCTTTCAAATAGGATGCTGTCTGGTCACCTTGGAACTGCCATCCGTAAACCAAACAGCTCTTTGTTGGTCAATCAAGAGCTGTTTATAGGGCACTAAGTGGTAATAAAATCCAGCAGCTCCTGAGGCAGTTCCATAATGCATCCTAGGGGAAAAGATTCTAACTGCTTATAAGTACATTGGGTAACTTTTTAGAACTAATAACATAAAATGTAAATTTATGTACATCAATATTCTTAAAAATGAAAAGTTTAATGGCATATAATGAAAAAATTGCAATAACTATGACTAAGGATTAATATTCTTACTATGAAAAAAGACTTACAATAAAACAACATAATCAAATAGCAACAAATTAACAGTTATGACCAAACAAATCACAGAGGAAAAAATGTACAAATTAATACAATTGCAGAGATGGCTCAACTATGCCAATAATCCAAGAAATAGATATTTAAATGCCAGTTACATATCATTTTTCAAAAGTCAAACTATGAAAATGTTTATATGATACTATTTGTTGCTAGTGAAGATGGGGTGGGGGGTACTCAAAACTGGAAGCAGAAGATGGAGGCCTAGACAGACATGATGCATCTCCCTCCAAAACTAAGAAGGAATACAACTACCTCAAAACTAGAGTCAACCAGAAGTTCCAGAAAATTGAGCTGCATGGAAGTCCAACAAACAAAGATATAAAGAAGAAATACTCATCCAGACAGGTAGGAGGGGCGGAGCTGGGGCAGAGGGTATGTGGTGTGGTGGTGGCAGCAGCAGTGGCAGCGGCAGGCTGGTGGAAAGCACAGTCACATGTTTTAAAAAGTTGGGCGGGACACCTGGGAACCTCTCCCAGCACCAAACCATACCACAGAGCTCACTGTCCCAGCGCTGGGGAACATAAAGCCTCATTGCTTTTGACTGTGCAAACCAGTGGGGGTTTGGACAGAGGAAGAAACTGCTGGTCTCTCAGCAGAGTCTGCTTATTTAAAAAGCCCCCACGGTCATAGAATATCCGCAGACCCACCCACTCTGGGAACGACAGCCAGGGCAACAGCTAGAGAGGCGCCAGTCCCATACAGAAGCAGAAGTGACTGGAAAAGGGGCGAGTGCTGAACAAGTGGCATCATTCCCTCTCAGACCCCTCCCCCATATACAGTGCCAAAACGTGGTGAAATGGGTCGCTCATACTGACAAATACCTAAGGCTCCGCTCCTTACAACATAACAAATGCAACAGATCTACATAAGACACAGAGGCAAACAAACACAGGAGCCTGTGAAGATGAGGAGACAGAGAAGTATGGCCCAAAAGGGGGAGTGAATCAAGGTTCCAGTGGGAGAACTAAGCGATGAGGAGATAGCCAGCCTAACAAAGGAGGAGATAGCCAACCTAACAGACACAGACTTCAAAACACTGGTGATAAAGATGTCCACAGGCTTCACAGATATGCTTAAGTATGGCAAACGCATAAGGGAAGAAGTGAAGGCTATGCTAAATGAAATTAAGGAAAATACACACAAAACCAATGGGGAAGGAAACCGAGGTTCAAATCAATGATTTGGAACATAAGGAAGAAGTAAACAGTCAACCAGTATAGAATGAGGAACAAGAATAGAATAAAATGGGGAGAGGCTTAGGAACCTCTGGGACAACTGTAAACGTGCTAACATCTGAACCATAGGGGTGCCAGAAGGAGAAGAAGGGCAAGAAATTGAAAGCTTACGTGAGAAAATAATGAAGGAAAAGTCTCCAAATTTGGCAAAAGAAATAGACATACAAGTCCAGGAAGCACAGAACATTCCAAGCAAGCTAGACCCAAGAAGGACCACACCAAGATACACCATAATTAAATTGCCAAAGGTGAAAGATAAAGAGAGAATCTTAAAAGTGGCAAGAGAAAAGCAGAGAGTTACCTAGAAAGGGGTGCCTATAAGACTATCAGCTGATTTCTCAAAAGAAACTTTGCAGGCAACAAGGGACTGGCAAGAAATATTAAACGTGATGAAAAGCAAGGACCTACAACCAAGATTACTCTATCCAGCAAAGCTATCATTTAGAATGGAAGGGCAAATGAAGTGCTTCCCAAACAAGGTAAAGCTAAAGGAGCTCATCATCACCAAGCTATTATTATATGAAATGTCAAAGGGACTTACTTAAGAAAAAGAAGATCAAAACTATCAATACCAAAATGACAACAAACTCACAACTATCAACAACTGAATCTAAAAAATAAAAACAAAATCCAAGTAAGCAAACCATAATAGGAACAGAATCATAGGTCTGGGGATCATTTGGAAGGTTATCAGCTGGGAGTGGGGAGGGGGAGAAATGGGGAAATGGTGCAGGGATTAAGAAACATAATCGGTTGGTACAAAATAGACAGGGAGAAGTTAAGAATAATATAGGAAAGGGTGAAGCGAAATAACTTGTATGCACGACCCATGGACATGAACTAAGGGGGATGAGATTGCAGGAAGGAAGGGGGATACTGGGCAGAGGGGAGCAAAGGAAAAAATTGGGACTACTGTAACAACATAATCAACAAAATATACTTTAAAAAAAGAACCGGAGGTGACAATTATTATTATCTCTCAAAATGAATACAGCAAGATTATACAAATAACTGTAAAGAATCTCCAATATATTCTTTTTTTGATCCTTTAATGTCACTTCTTGTATTTTTATTAAGAAATCAATTAGAGATATGATTAGATATTTATGTATATGAATGTTCATTAAGGCATTCATTTACAATAATAGAAAAAAATAAAAATTTTAAAATGTTTAAAAAATGTCATGATTAAATTATGGCACAACCACACTTTGGAATATTGTATAGCCATTAAAAAAACATTTAGAAGAATACTTAATAACATGAGTAAATATTCACAGTACTAAATTAGTGAGAAAATGGGGTATGAAATCATTTATGTATAGTTCATTGTATTCGTGTTTGTATTTGTTTTGTTTGTTTGTTTTAATCCTCACTTGAGGATATATTTATTGATTTTTAGAATGAGAAGAAGGGAGAGAGAGAAAGGAGAGAGAGAAACATTGATGTGAGAGAGAAACATCCATCAGTTGTATGCCTTATGTGCCTTGGTCTGGAATTGAACCCATAACCTTGGTATGTGCCCTGACAGGAGATGAAACTCATAACTTTTTGGTGTACAGGACGATGCTCCAACCAACTGAGCCACTCATCAAGGGCCATGTTTGTTTGAGATATATCTGTGTGGATGTATAAAATTTTAAAGAAAATACACTATCTATTAATAGTAGTATTTACTGAATGATGCGATGGGGTTGCAGGTAACTTTTAATGTTCATTTTTTAACTTCTTTATTTTCCAAATATTCTATAACAATTAAGTATTGTTTTTATAAGTAGACAAAAAGTAAATATTAATGAAAAATAGTCTCAAAGATATTGCAAAAAATATCCCAAGCAGAGGTGTGAACAATATTCTCCATCTTATACTCCTCCAGAAAAATCTACATGAGTGTGTAACCTTTTCAAGGTGTGTGCATTTAAAATGAACATATGCCAGCTGAAGTTTATCACAAATAATTCTTAAATTTATATTTCACAAATGAGCTTGACTTATGTGTCTTCATCAAAAGTGCTAAAAAGAGTGCAGACCTCCAAATGAATGGGTTACATGAAGGTACTTTATACACTTCAAATAGAATCTCAGTTGGAAGAGTTTTGTGACTGTAGTGATCAATGGAAATCAGTCATTGTGAACAGAAACTTACTTCTGCAAAACCTTATGAGTTCTCAGCCTGCCTGATGAGCCACGGCAAAAATCCCCTTTTTTCATAAAAATCAAGGATACATACCATATTGCCAAACCTAAAAATAACAATGTTGTAGGCTTATAGGTGTAATGGTAACAACTAAATCCAAGGTCAGCTTCTATTCCTAACAGATTAATCTGCTTTCCTGGAGTAATACAATTTTCAATTATCTGTATTTTATTTTAAAATAAGAGAAGTTAAGAAAAAAAGTAATAGTCATACTAAATTCACATTGTCTTTTGCAATTGTAAGTCCATTATTTCTTTTATATATCTGTTGGTATATGTTAAGGGTCTGAATTTCTCTTCACATAGGCAAGGAACACAGCCCTCTTATAGACAACTGGGTCTAAATGAAAATGGGCCTGTTTCCAGATATGAAGTAAAAGTATGCAGACTGAATTAAACATATCCTTTCAAGTCAGAACAGTTGGGAGCAATGTGACTTGTTTGTGTAAGACCACAAAACTCTGGCCTTAATGCTTCTTACAAAATTTAAAAGGGAAGTGGATTGAACTTTATGATTCTATGTTTTTCAATTAGAAAGAACTTCTAAATCACTCAGGGGCTCATATTTTCTACACGCAGAAGCCAAGTTCCTATGAACCTTGCCTTCCTTCTTTGTAATTTCCACTACTTCTGTGCTTCAATGTTACAACTTAGAAGCCCTGAACTGCTCCTGGACTTTCAATGACTTCACATGCTGTTACTATTCTCTGAGCTAAGAGCAAGTGGAATGGACTCTGTACGAGATGGTCAAACTTGGATCTTGTTGGTCCCCATGCCAATATCTGCCCCCAAATTTAAATTTATTAAACACATCAGCAATCTAATGAGTGTGACAACTTAGATTATACCCATCAGCTCTCGGGACTAGAAAGGAAACTTGATGCCACTTCTTAACTATTTAGCTTTCTGAACGCTCTCCTAAGCTTCTTTTGTGGTTTCATGTGTGATGATTCTTTATTTCTCTGCTTCTCTTAATAGAATTTTTCTCATATTTTATTTGTGTTTCACACTATGTGGACTAGTGGCTTTTCTTCTTAATTATAACCAGTATACAAACTGTAAAAACCTAAAACAGTGATTACCTTTAGGTAGAGCAACAAAAAGCCCTCACTATGACTTCTCAATGCCCACACATCTTGCAGAGGTAATAAAAAAATTTTAAGAGTATTTGTGGGTGGGGACTATTTCTTCCTCACATCTTCCTGTGTGAACATCCTAATAAAAAATATTCTAAGAAGGTCATTTGGAAGAATAGCTTTTCCGGTGCTTCTTAAAAAGCTAGCCTAGGTTAGAAAGTGACTTCAATTTTCTCTCAACTTTCCTTTTCTGCTGTTTATTTAGAATAAAAATGTACCTTTCTTATTTCATAGCAAAAAAAAAAAAATAACTGTCAGCAGTGGCATTGTGCAAGAGACTCCAGGCTTGCTGTTTTGTTTTTTTTTTCCTTGTGGTCTCTGAATAGAAAATGATTACACTGTGGCTTGCTATTGATTAACTAAATCATCCAACTATACAGAACAGAGACAGTGTAGCCCAGAAACCATAGCAACCTCCACGGTAATGATTCCTGTAATGACAGGCTTTCAGAATGTCCAGGCTTCCCTTCCAGGTGGCAATTGTTTATAATTTTGCCCATGGTACTGGATCATCCACAGTGAAGTTGGCCGAGTTCACTTGTGAGGCCATTCTGATTATGAAAGGGAGAGCTCACAGTGGCTGCTATGAGATGTAACAACAAAAAAATTAGCTTTTATGTATTGTATGATCAAGGAGAAATTACCCATACTTATCCCACTGCATTAAGAATCTGCATGTACCTTGTCTTCTTTGTTCAGGTTGCTATACAAAATACCATAGACTGGGTGGCTTAAACAATGAATATTTATTTCTCACAGTTCCTGAGATAAGTTCAAGATCAAGGTGCCAGAAGATTTGGTATCTGGTGAGGATCATCTTCTCATTGAGTCCTCACATGGCAGAAGGGGCAAGGGAGCTCTCTGAGGCCTCTTTTATGAGGGCACTGATACTGTTCATGAGAGCATCACCCTTATAACCTAATCACCTCCCAAAGGCCCCCCTTCAAACACAGTCACATTAGGAATTAGATTTCAACATATGAATTTGGAAGGAGACAAACATCCAGCTTATAGCCTATCTACAGCCATTAACTGATCTTTTAATTTCACTTGATCACCTAAATGTTAGTCTCATATCAGTCTCAGAAGAGCCACTTCCACTTTGGAGCTATCTGTGGAACTACTCTTATTATTCAGGAGTGAAAATATTAAAATTTACTAGTGGTATTTTAACAATATATTTTATGAGAATATCTATTTCATTGCCAACCATAAATTTAAAAAATGAGAAACTGCAACTCTGGAAATAAAAACTTCCATAATAGGGATAGCACCTGGAAACCAGGAGGAAAGGCCAGAAGTAATAACCTTTCTTTACTTAAACCAGAAGATTTTTTTCACCATTTGTAAATACTCTTCCTTACTACATTTGCAAAAATTTTAATCCCCTTATTTATATACACAAAGCCAGAAGAATATTTCAGTCTTTCATTTTTGTTGCTCTGGTATTTAATAATTTGTTGATGTTTGGTGAAGCCAACTGTCAAAGGCAAACATTGGAAATAACTCATAGATTATTTTAAATGCAGCATTTTGCTTATTTAGAAGAATCAGAAGACCCCTTATCCAAACTTACTAATCTTGTATTTTAACACTGCTCTAAAAAAGATACCTATTCATTCATTTTTTAATCAAGCAAGTAGAAAATAGTGAATATCTAGTGTACACTAAATACTTTAATGGGCACTAAAACAGCCAAGATAAAAAATATCTTCCTTTAAAAGGTCAACAGACTAGAAATCTTCAAGTTGCTTCTGGTTAAGAAATCAATGGATACCTAAAGATTTTAGGGCATTTCCAAAAGGAGATTTGCTATCAATTAGATACCATACTCTTTTCTCTGAAGCTCTTCTTTTTAACAGGCTGCTTAAGGCTTATGTGCTTATATTTTATTAAAACAACTCTCAAACCAAGGATAATGGTAGGTAATCTCCCCTTCAGTAAAGAAAATATACCTCAATCTAAGGTTTCTGTAGCCTGAAGTTAGATTGGAAAGAGCTAAGCTTTTGGAACCATGAATTTTGAGTCATTTTCATATACTTTTATTTACCTATGATTGTTTCTAGATGTCTAAGTCTCTGCCTTAGCATGACTTTGTTCCCTGGGCAGACAAACTATATCTTACCTTTTTTATATCCACAGTTTAAACAGGTATTAAGTAAGTATTTATTGACTTGATTCAAGACCACTCTCATAATATAAATTATAATGTAAATGTATAAAACATTCACAAACAATGCAACCTATATGACACTGAAAATTATGAGAGCATATTTGTTTAAGAAATTTTATATCAGCTTCAAACTTGAAGTTTAGATTTCATCATCATTTAAATTCACTTTGGAGTTATGTAAAGCTATTTCTTGAAGCCAAATATGATGATGAATACATAAGTTTGCATTGCACATTCTCCTTTAAAGAACTAATTTAGCTTATCTCTCAAAAACAGGTTTGATTAATTTAAAATATGCCCTTGGATATTGACTTTTCAGAATAAAAATCTACCCTAGGCTTGGTGCATACATACACTGTATACTGATCAGAGAGAGAAAAAAAAGTGGAGTCAGCAGAATCTGTGCCTTTTTTTCAAAGGCTTGACCTCTAATGTCATGTAGTTAATGTCTAATTCTTTTTCATCGTTAATTTAAAAAAATAGTAAAATATGCATGATGCTTATCAGGATGTATACAATTTATGAGTTATGTTATATTATACAAAACAAATGTATTATGAAGCAAGACCTCACATAAAAGCCTTGTGGCTGATCCTTTCCTTTGAGGTAAGCAGTATTCTGGGGAAGAGAAGGATTAAGTGTTTAGTTAATATTCCATGGCTGATAGATTATTACAGTTGAAGTCACAATAGAGATGATTTTGCTCATCTAAGTAAAACTTGTATTATCTGTACTATTGAAGACAAAAGAAAAGCATGGAAAATATAAAAACGACTGTCAACTCATATTGAAATGCGACTAGATATGCAGACAGAGTTTTGAAAGAGATGATGAGTCAGAAACTTTTTTAAAAAGTCTATTGCATGCATCCATTTTCATGATGATGAAAAGTACATTTTTCCCTACCCTGCTCTGTCCATAATAGGCAAATAAGCCAATTTAGTGGTTGCTCTTCCATAGACCTTGTGGGTGTTAGAGAAGTCTGAATATAAGTTTCAAACTGTTTACCATCAGTTCGTGAATAATGTCATCTCATTCAATGTCATTTTGTTATAATGTTGATGAGGTAAAAAAATAATTCCCAGCTGGGGCTACTGTCTGTGTGGAGTTAGCATGATCTCCTACATGTGTGTGTGTTTTCACCAGGTGCTCTGTATACTTCCAACATTTCAAAGATGGGCAAGTTAGGTTAATTAATGTGTCTCAATTTTTCCCAATCTGACTGAGTGTGAGTGGCCCTGTAATGGAAGGGAATCTGTGCAGGGTGGGGTCTTGTCCTGAGCCTGAGCTGCCGGGCAGAATCCAGCCACCTCTGACCTTGCACTGGAATAAGCAGGGTGGGAAAGAATTACATTACTTGTTTTTATTCAACTTCCTTAAATGTATGTATAGCCCACATTTACTTTGGTGTTTCATTTTAGAAGTGTTTGGGGTCTTTATTTAGAAGTTCAGTGATTTTTGTATGTGTATGACCAGTAGTATACCATAGTAACTTACCTCATTTATATTGATTAGTCTATGGTAAAAGTAGTTTCCTTCTATGCCATTTTGCTTAGTAGCACTTTCTAAGAGCCTATCGAAGATGTGAAGTGAGGATACACTGTAGTTCACTGTATCAAGCATTTATGTTGGCATAACTAAACATTTCATCAACTAGACATGCTCTCTAGGAAGCACTGAATCCAAGTCTTAAGATGGTGTCCAGATAACACTGGTTCAAAGCACTTACGAAAGTCATCCCATTGCTTTGTCATCCTAGCTGTGCCATCTACTTCTTTGTGTCATTATACAAGTTACTTAACCTCTATAAAGTCAAGAATAAGCACTTAACAAGTGGTAGTCATTGTGTGATTTTATTAACATGGCAAAGGTTGTTATTTCAAATAAGTCAGAAAATAAACTGTTATTTAATAAATTGTACGGGAACGAATAGTCATTTTATTTGGAAAGAAATTTGACCCCTCCCTCATATTGTGTATTCTTGGAAAAAAAAAACAGTAATAAAAATAAAGGCTAATTTGTATATGTCAGGACCTATTCTAAGGATGTATAGTAACTAATTAAATCCACACAACAACTGACCAGGTAGGTACTACAATTAACCCCATTTTAGAGATATGGAAATGGAGGCACAGAAAGGTTTAATAGTTTGCCCTAGATCCTACAGCTATTAAATGGCAGAGCCAGCCTTCACACACAGATATCTGCCTCCAGTCAGTGCTCAGTCTCTATATTGACCTCTATTTGTCCTACAGTACTATTCTTTTAGTTTACTGATACATTTTATTTAGTATTATTTTATTTCATCTTTTTTCCATTGCTTTTTATTCATAGTGAGAATTGTTTTTCCTCTTTTCACTACCTTTCTTTGACTTTGGTATTACTGTTATTCTGGCTTCATAAAAAATAACGTGGAAGCTTTCCATCACTTTGTTCTTGAGCATTTTAAATGGCAGTAAAGAATATTTTTCTTGAATGTATGAAAGGACTCATATCATCTTCTTCCCACATCTTAATATCCTAAGAGATATTTCTATGAGCACAATTTATATTCCGCAGGGACTGGCATATCTTTGGAATGGCCATGCAAAATTCTTTTTTTGGTAGGCATAATGTTGGAACACAAAATTGCATACATCCTCTGACGACAGGACAGAGAACTAAGAGTCAGAGAAGCATGTTCACTGTGCTGTCTCCTGATTCTGGGATGCAGCCTACAATCAACCTCGCATCTCGCAGCTCCGTGGTGCATGTCTCCTGCTGAAGTCACTTCTCTGAAGTCAAGCGGGGGGGGGGGGGGGTCCCATCAAAGTGCAGACATGACCATATGCATATTTAGAAGGAGGTGTGGCTGACTCAACCCTTGTTCATGACTCCCAGTGCTAATCAGAGGTCTGTTGTGAAGTACTGTGGCTGAGCCATTACTCTGGAATTCTGGCTTATGTGCAAAATGGTGTCTATCCTAGGAGGGTTCTCTGAGCAATGTTCCACAGATTGTGCCAAAATATCTCAAATGGGCCAAAGTGTTGCCCCCAAAACTGGACCTTTGGACACAGTATGATGACAAAAAGCATAGAAGGGTCAACTAGTCATATAATTTTAACTCCAGAGAATTTATTACTGATTCATCCATTTTACAGATGAGGAAATTGAGGTCCATAAATAACTTCCTTAAGATTTCTCAGTTATTGGTAGCTAAATGAGGTTTCAAAACCAGATTTCCTGGTTTTGTGCCTTTCTTCTCTGTCACTGTGTCTCCTAGTGCACCAGTGAGTAGAATTAATATTCTCGGTGAACTCCAGTCAGTGGCATCCATATAGACTAAGATATAGGAGTGCTGCCGCCTACCCATGGCCTTGATTTGTACCATGCCAGTGGCACCCTAGGTTAAGGTGGAGAGACATCTGTTCCTTGATTTTTGCTTTTAGGTAAATTTTTTGAGACTACAGTTCCCTCCCAAGAGTTCAAGTATTAATCAACAGGAGTTGACTTGAAAGATGTTCATTGACTGACAGGAAAATCACCCTTTTCCTTAGTACATAAGAGATTCTCACTATTCCTATTATGGGGACTAATTCACTCCTCTTTAGGATGAGTTGCTTTGCAACATCCTTGGTTCTTTATGCAAAGAAATTATTGGCTGGTTTATACTAGGCCAGTGCAGGGGTAGGCAAGCAGTAGATTTATAGCTATTCATCAGTGAAACACAGAGTTTATTCTTGCATTATTACTTATTACTATATTATTTTCCATGCAAACAATTGCAAACCTACTTTTGCCAACAAGTGTATGTCTGTATTTCAGCAGTGAACATGGCTCAGGCCCAAGCTGAGAGCACCTTTGTGAATGATGATAAAGTTGATTCTCTGTCAGAATAGTACATGCTAAAGGAGGGTTCCCAATGAGTAAATGGGAAGAAAATGGAACAAAGTGTTTGGGAAACCTAGGTTCTTACCTAAATTAGTGCACATAATGTGGCTGACTGGGAAAGTTTCTCATCACTTCAGGCCACATTTTTTCAACTGTGACTCAATAAAACCAGATTCACTATACATTGTTTCCTTCCTACAGTAAATATTATATGACTTGTGTCTTTTTTTCCTGTGGTATCTCATCCTTTGTTGACATTTGAGCCAACCAGAGATGAGATCACCCAGACACATAATTTTTCTATCACTTTGAACGAACAACTTTTGCAATGGTTGTATCTGCTGTTGTCCCTTAAATTCATCATTTGTGGAGTGTCAGCGCCTGGGGTCAATTTTATTAGATCAGATACTCAGGTAGCAAATGAAAGCAGAAGTCACTGGCATAACTTTGAAGAACAAAGGGAAACTTTCTGGTGACAGACTCATTTAAAGCTCTATTTATGACTCCTGTTGTAGGACAAAGAGGGGACGGCCCACCTGCAGTGACTTGAGAGGCACTATTATAAAAGCCTCTTCACCTATTAATCCCTCACTCCACCCTGTACTGATGCCAGGAGAGATTGGGCCTCTAAAGTGATTCAATCATCAAGAATGCCCTGAGGAGGGCCAGGGTGAGGGAAGCACATGAACTATATTTTAAGTAGGGCCCAGTTCCAACACAATAAGGGGCCAAACTTGGTATAAATAGAACAACCATTGAAGGGATTTGAGGATCCTCAAAAGAGAATTGAGGAAGCTCCAAAATCCAACCGCGCCTACATTTTGCAATTCCCCTAGAACTTGAAAGACTTTTGGATGTCACTGACTGAAGAGGAAGAGCTGGCCCCAATGACTTGCTCTCACAGAAGAAGTTCCCCTACCATCTGCACACATTAATTTACAAATTTTAGGTTCGCTTGCAATTTTCAGTTCCCTCCTCCCCTCACAGTCCGAGGCAAGAGTGGAAGGCACTCGTTGCTCATTTGTCTGCCAGAGTTTGAGAGACACAGATGTGTGACTTCTGTTTCTATATTATTCCTGAACACTCAGCTGTTCTGAGCTCATCAGGAATCAGAATCTTCCAGGGTCTATTGTACAGATAATGCTAGCTCAACTTCATTTTTCAGTTTCAATTTTCAGCCTTAATAACAAGAGTGTTTTCTTCCTTTTCTCCCTTCCCCACCCTGACTTGAATGACTGTTTCTAACCAATTAGGTGAAGGATGAAAGAGCTTCAATAGATATGGGCAAATACAGCTATATGAAAGGAAAAACCTAAAATAAGGCAACCCACAGTTGCAAAAGCCAGTGCTTGGTGGCTGCACATAATTTTTCCTCTCTCACCAGCTGTCCAACTAAGAGAGGGCAACACGAATGATTTGTAATCTCACTAAAAGGCTGCTCTGTGATGTGTCAAACCTGGGGAGGCAAAGTGAATATGTGACTCAATATGTGACTCAAAGCCATCTACCTCTGACTGCAATTTCCCCTCTATTACTCATTGCTAAAGATGAGTTTCTATGACAGCTTTTTCCTCCCAAAACCATTTACTCAAATTGGAAAACCCTGATAAGATCCAATTTGAGTTTCTGACCTCATTGTTTTTTCTATACAAGCCCTCATGATGGAGAAATGATGGAGAAAGGAAAAAAATAAACCAAACAAAATATTTAAATCAGACTTTGCTTTATTTTCCTGAGGGGGGCAGATTTTGCTGCTTGGACTAAGAGTTCCAGGGAGAAAATTCTTGAGATGAATGTAAGACAGAAGCAGGAGGAGGCAAAAGCAATTAATTCAAAATATCTGGGAGTCAAGATTAAGGCTTAAATTTATCTATTTCCATAACATTTTCACTACTGTTAAAATTAGGTTTATGTAATACATCTTTTAATGGGAATTTTGCCCATTGCATAATGTTGGATTAAGAGCTGTAAATGATAAGCATAAACAATATCCAATCATTTACTTCTATTTAATTTACTAATAGTTAAAAGATCTCCACTTGAGGAAAGTTTCTCCTCCAAAGAGCAAAATCCAAAATTTAAAAGACTGTAGTCAAGCCACTGGGATATCATGGGATATCTTCAAAAGTGTAGAATTAACAGTTTCCTTTTGGGGGTGGTAGTGGATTTATTTTTCTTTATCTCCCTATTGACAATGGAATACCAGAAGAGAATTTGAGTGTCTGTGGGCTAGGACTTAACCTTCATCCTTCCCTATGAGGCTCAGATGGTAGGCAGATATGGGGCTAGAAGTCTGGAAACCTGAAATAATTACAGGGCAGAGCATGGGGTCTGTCCAGGAATTTGAACAGGACTTGAAGTCAGAAGCCTGTTCAGCATGTCATTCATTCATTTCACAATGATATACTGAGTGGCTGCTGTGCATCAAAAGCTTTTCCAGATAGTTGGGACACTTCAGTGGAATAACAACCCTTGTCTTTGTGGGGCATACATTCTAGTGGTAGGACACTAGAAGTGCACAACAAACGTGATACATCAAACATGAAAATTAAGAAATGCTATGGAAAAAATAGAGTAGGGCCATAGGGACCAGAAGGGCCATAGACTCATGTAGGGTGTGGCTTTTATGTCTTAAAGGAGTTAGGGGAGCTCTCATTAGAAAGGTATCGCCTGAATGAAAGACTGGAAGTATATGAGGATCTTAGCTATGTAGGTATCTAGGCAAAGCATTCCTCACCCAAAGACATTTTTAAATTGCTTTTACAGAGAGAAAGGGAGAGAGACAGACAGACAGACAGACAGACACATCGATGTGAGAAAGAAACATTGATTGATTACCCCCATACGTACCCTGACCAGGGATCAAACCTGCAACATTTGCATTTATAGTGATGCTCCAACCACCTGAGCCACACCAGGGCTTCCTCTATCTAAATAAAATCTCTACATATAACATATAAGGCTGTAGGAATTCCCTGCATTTTATTTTACTTCTAGTTTCTAAGACTGGTTTTTAAGAGTAGGGGTTTGGGAGCTCTGAAAGTGTGCTCCTTTTTGATGGTGACTGCAGTTGCGTCTCCCTTTCTCTTCCCAAATCTATATGTTGAATCCCTAGCCCACATTGTGATAGTATTTAAAGATAAGTAGGGTCTTTAGGAGATAATCAAGGTGGAATGAGATCATGAGGCTAGACCCTAATCTGATAGGACTGATGGTACTATAAGAAAAGGAAGAGAGAGATCTCTCTGTGCCCATGTACCAAGGAAAAGCCACATGAACACCTAGTGAGAAGGCAGCCATCTACCAGGCCTGGAAAAGAACTCTTGCCAGAAACTGAATTAGCTAGAACCTTCACCTTGGACTTCCAGTCTCCAGAATAGTGAGAAAATAAATTTCTGTTGTTTAATCTACCAAATGCATGGCATTTTGGTATGGCAGTCCTAGCAGACTCATACATTAACTGAGCCTACACACTGGTGGACTGGACAGGGCTGATATGCAGGCAGTTTCCACTTCACTTCCCTCTGCATTGAGCCCTACTGTCCAGCCATCAGCAGTAATGCAGTCACTTACCTTAGCAAGAATTTCAATCAGCCACATTAAAAAACAAAACAATCATGTGCAAGGAATGAATGTACATGCTGCATGTTCAAAGACAAAGTAAAAAGCAAAATAGTAAAGAGAATGAGTGCTACTCATTGAAATTTCCTTGTAGCTATTTGCTTCCTATTAGGACAGGCAGGTAAGAGGGAGCCTTCTTGTAATCCCCAGAAGCATTTTATCATAATAAGTGAAATTACCTTTGGCTATCTCGAGGTGGGTTTGGCATTTAAAAAATCATCATCATTGTCATTATTATCATAACTATATATTCATTATCTTATGTTATTCCAACAACAATCCTGAAAACAAGATGCTATTTTCACCCCTTTTTACATATGAGGAAACCAAACTTTAGAAAATCTGAGAAACTTTACTGTTTGCATTTCTAGTGCATTGTAGTATCTGCCTTTGGGCCACACACTCAGCTCCGATCTCCTGGCTACTCCATTCCACTACAAATTGACGCTGGATTCCTTGCCTGATGCAGTTCCTGTTAGCTGCTTAATAGACTACATGTTGTGGCCATGTTTGCTCACTATTTTCTTAAAATAAAATATTCTCAGAGTTTACACATCTGTTAATCCCTCTGAAAATGGGCATAGCTGCTCTTTTTCCTCTTGGCCTTAAATAACAGAGTGCACTATAACATCAAAGATAATATAAAATATTTTTAAAAAACACTAGGTAAATTTCATCTTCTCCCTTGAAGACTGCTGCTTGCCTGTTTTAAATTGATTTGATCATTGTTCGCAAAATTAAGCACCTAAATTCTACTAACGCTGAAGTGGGGCAAAAGTCCATTCTGGAAAAACTGGATTACCCAGATGGGACAGAGAAATCTGTTACCAAGTTCCAAATAGCAACAGTACATATTTAGCAGCTGCTAAATAATAGAAGTCAATTGAACAAAAATATAGTATGCTTGGCATTCCTTTATTAAATACCTTATGTTCCCAAACTGCTTTCCTCAGTGGCTGAAAAGCCTTGGAGTGTCATTTCAGTATGTATCCCTGGGCACCAAACACAGAAAATTGACAGATTTTTTTTTTTTTACAAACTTCTAAAAGGAGCTATTACTATATCCAATATGGCATGGCTAGGCGCAGACATGATATTTTACATCTGCCTGATGAAAAAATTCATTTGTCAAAAGCACCCTGTAATGGGTTGGCATTATCAAAGACGTCAACAGCCCACAGCCCGTCTCCCTGGGAGACAGCAAAACCCCCCATTTATCTAAATTATCTCTGTAAGATGACAGAGTGATTGCTCACTAATGGTCAGTAACAGTTTTCTTTGTCATTTTCCTAGTCATTACCTCCTCAGAATGAACTCCAGAATAAACTGCTTTCAGTCTGTGGCTAGAATGTTAATTTCCTCCTCACATTGGTGGCTCAATCTCTTAAATATGTGGACTTGGCTATCACATTTCTTACACTTTCATTTTGTGATAAAGAATACCGACCTTAGAGAGCATAATAAATGCAGAGATGCTTTACATGCAAACCATAAAGGCTGTTGCGTTTTCCCGAGTTTAGTTGTGAATTCGCTTCCCTGCAATAAGCGTGTAGTGACTGGAAGCTTAGAAAGGGCGGAGATATTTGCTAGTGTGTTGGCTTGATTCCTGTGGCTTTGTCAGGCTATGTTGCAGACTTTTATATTTCAGGCCACTCCCCCACTGGTTTGAAGATACCAATGACACCGTAAAAACGATTGCCTTTGACAGCAGATTCCACTAATGTTTTGCTGCAACAGCATGTGTCCCAAAACCCCCGTTTCCTTTCTGAGGAGGGAGGTGACTGTGGTATGTGTTTCTCTATCTAATAAAAGCTAGACCAGACTTCCAAAAATTAAAAGCCCAAGATAAAAGAATAGTAAGAACACAGAATGTTCTAATGATTACGGCTGAGTTCTTCTATAAAAAATGAACAATTAAAAAATATAGCACTAGTTGTACCAGAGAAAGTAGGTCATTGTAGTTAAATGGCCAACTCACCGTGAAATTCAGTCACAGAGGCCTAAACAATTAGCCAGGGCTCAGAACCGTAGCCACAGTAGCCGCAGTAGCCCAGTAGCCGTGACAGGCAGGAAAGCTGTATCTGCTGTGCGTCCCGCATGTGCAGAATTGCCACCGTGTGAAAGAACAAACGAAGTGTACGAAGATGCTATAGAAACAAATGTCTAGGAATATCATCACCGTGCAGTTATGAGCAAGGGAGAAGGGAATGGTGAGCAACTAAATACGCTTTCCGAAAATAAGCTGCTTCATTTTTATGAAAGACCTACAATAGTACTTGTTTTAGGTAACTGAAAGAAATCCAAGGATTTTTCACTATAAAAAAAAAAAAAAGGCGAAAAGTGAAAACAGTGCTCAGTGTTCTGCAGCTAGTCCTTACAAAGGCAGCGCCACCCCCTCCCCTCAGCACTGTGAGTGGTCACGCCAGGCTCCTTCCCAGGAGCTACACTGAGAGAGCTTGCATAAAACGGGAGATAATTAAGTATTTTGATGGTGGTGAATGAAATAAAGACATTGTGCGTGCATTGAATTTTTGGTCTGGGGATGCTCAGAAATTTTTCATATGAATTCATGGCAGTTGCTTCTTCACATTATTTGGGTTTAAAAAAAGTTTCATAGGAACGCTCTACTTTTGGAAGTCGTGGGTGGGGGTGGGGAAGCTGTAGTCCCCTTCCCAGCCGAGGAAAATCTCAGCCCCACTGCTTCTCTGGTTGTTTTGACCATTTGTTTGTTGACTTAGAAAGAAATATTTGACCATAATTTTCTGGTACAGTATACTTGAAGGGACTTGTCCCATCACACTTGGAAGTACATATGTGCTAATCAGAATAAATATCCTAATTCAGGCTTGGGAAACTACGGTCATTAAATTTACACTGGACCTATGCCTCATTCAAACACAGGCTCACAGCCTGTCCTCCTATGGTCATTTCTTTATCCTACCTGGTCCGTGCAGGCAGGCCCTTAACCTCACTCCCCAGAGCATGCAGATTTCCAAATGCCAATTAAAACTGGCAGCCTACATGCCCTATGGGCATCTCAAAGGTATTTTATCCAGAACAATGAACTTGAAGATTTCCCTCTCAGACTCATGTTATAGTCTATTAAGTCTCACAAATCAGAAAACTAGCAGTTATCCTAAAATCCATCTTTTTCACTTCCAATCCAAACCCACCCAACTCTCTAGAATACATTTCCACCTCTGCAGGCTTGTTATCTCTGCTTATAGGACCGTCCAACAAACTTAATTGGTCTATTCATGTCCAGTTTCATCAACTCTAGGCCATTTCCCACACTACTTTCAATTTTTTTAATTAAAAAACTAAAAATCATCTTGTCATTCTCTTAATTTAAAATACATAATCCCCTATCCTTAAATTCTCCAAATTTCTTAGCATGGTATTGATTTAACCCCAGCTCAGTCTCTAAACCCCACCCCACAAATCTTATCACAGTCCCGGTCCACATGTTCCACTGTGTTTGTTTCTGTTGTTGCTTTTGTCAAAATTATGATTCCATCTCTTTTCCACTTCCATGCATCATTTAAAAAAAACCTTAAATCCCATTTTCTTTGTTTAAATTCCTTTCTATCCCTTCAGTAAGTTAACTTTACTTCATACTTTCTCCATTTGATATTTTCTGTTCTTCATGCTTTCCTAGCTCAATATCCATGCCTGTTATAACACTTAATACACTAAACTGTGGTTATTGGCTTGTCTTTGTTTCCCTTTCTAGGCTATCAGCCTCTCAAGGGCAGAAACTATTGTTGATTCCTCTGTGTGTCTCAGTTCCTGGCATATCACAGATCTTTAATGAACACATGTGAAATTGAATGACTATAGATGGCCATATTTGATATTCTAATTTGACCTTATATATATATCAGTATATACATATATATATATATATATATATATATATATATAGAGAGAGAGAGAGAGAGAGAGAGAGAGAGAGAGAGAGAGAGAGAGAGAGAGAGCCCTGGCTGGTTTGGCTCAGTGGATTGAGCGTCGGCCTGCGAGCTAAGTGTCGCTGGTTCGATCTTCCAGTCAGGGCACATCAGAGAAGGAAAACTCTGACTCCAAAAAACCTCCGCTGCCTTGCGGCATACCTCTTCAGGGGAAAGGCTAAGGGAGTAAACCCCGACAGAAAATCCGGAGCCGGAGTCCCTAAGGCGGTTTGACGTTGCAGTCAACACCGGCAACTCCTGCGGCGCACCTGAAGCCAAGCTGTATTGACTCCGTCTTTCCCTTGGATCCCTCAGCTGCGAAGAGAGGGGGGGTCTGCTGCATGGGCAACAGCAGACCCTCCATATCACCCTGCCCAGGCTCTGTAGCCTCAGCTTCACTGGAGAGGGCACTCCAGCGTCATCGTAAGATGTCGATTCAACACGGGAGGAGACAGATACCGTGTCACTCCCGAGTCGGACTGCACAGCCATTCTCGGCGGTGCAGATAGACTCTTAAGAAGCTACACCATCGTCTCTCGAGACGGACGGCTGCCGACGACGATATATATATATTAAAAAACAAAAAAAGATAGTCTTCCAGTCAATATGGTGGCATTAAACTCCACCAAATCAATAAACTCAATAATAAAAAGCCAAAAGCTGAAACTATGAGGACCCTAGGTCCCAATTATAACAAAAACAGTCTTACCTTCTCAGTGGATCCTGACAGCATGGCTGTATTACCACCTAGTATGAGGGCTGCAGTCTGAAATGTTGACAATGAATCATCAAAAAAAAAAAAGTTAAATTATTTCTTTAAGAAGCCAAATGAGTATGGGATGTTTTAGGAAGAGTTTCCCCCAAACTGTATAATTTTGAAAATCTTGTGCTTAAAAGAATAAAATGTCATTGTCTGGTGATTTGCTTTTGTTAGTTAGCTTGTTTCATACCCATGCAAGATCAACCAAGGTATTTATTGCATCATTAGACTAGCTCCAAGTGAGTAATATACCTGAAATTCATTTTTAGATGTAAACGGTTTTGAAAAATATTTTGCTCACCCTTGTGAGAATAAATGGTAGCCCTGTGCTATTATATATGCTCAAAAACACTCTGAAAAATGCATAACATTTAAGATAATTATATACTGCAGCTTTCAATTTTACCTTATTATAAATATATGCTCTGTTGACTTCTTTGCCTTACTCCCAGACTAGATGGTGGGTTAATTTGAAGTTAGACTGTGTCTAACTCATTTTGTGTCTAGTGCAGCACCTAAAGGAAATGGCTAACACCATTAATGTTCTCAACATTAGCGGTGATGGGGAACCATTAATAGGGAACTCTAGCCTAAATTTAAAACCAAGACGGTCTATCTGTGTCTGGAGCACCTGGTGCCACAAAGACATGAGTTCATAATGCTTTATGAAATACAGGAGGAGGAGGTGAACTGTGCTTAAAACATGGCCCTATCCTATACTTGCAGATCCCAATCTGTATTTAATAGAATATTCATAATTAATAGCCACTTTTGGTACCAATATAAATTTTATTCTAAACCTCTGAATAACTTGAAATAACATCAACTAAAGAAAGTTTTCTTTCTTTCACTAGAATGCATCCAGAGAGAACCGAGATGATGAAGGCATGAAACCAAGCTATAAGGGAATGTTTACATAGCTAAAAAAAAAGTAAATATAAACACCATGATATTTGAAGAACTATCATGCAAAAGAAAGAGAAAAATGTTTCTCTGTTATTTAAGCTGGTGGAAATAGAGTCGATAAGTGAACCACATTACAGAGAGGCAGAGAAATGTGTGTGCGTGTGTGTGAGAGAGAGAGAGAGAGACAGAGACAGAGAGGCAGAGAAATGTGTGTGTGTGTGTGTGTGTGTGTGTGTGTGTGACAGAGAGAGAGACAGAGAGACAGAGTGACTGAAACAGAGATAGATGGAGAAAGAAAGAGACTGAAGAGACAGTAAAATAGAAAAAGAGAGAGAGAAGAGATTGAGAAAGATGGGCTTCTTTTCAGACTTTCCCTTAGTGAAGTTTTAAAAGTGATTCCTTCAATTAGTGAAGACATTTAAAGTCCTTTCCAACTACAGATTCCATGATTTCATGTCTGGATGTTTATTTTACCCAGAAGGGGGTGAATGATTGGCAGACATAATAACTCAGCACTAAATGGAATCTTAATATCAATTTTTTGTTGTCAAAGCTATTCAACCTCTAGCTTAAAAAAAAAACACACACATACACACACACACAAAAAAAACACAGTAGAAGCACATAGATAGTAAGTTTCCTTGAATGTCCTTCACTCAAACAGCAGACACAAGTCTGATATTTTCTTTCAGAAGTCACTGCAGAGTATCTTCACCAACGGACACACACACTCATACAAACTCATTTAATGACATGCTCTGGATCTTGGGAACAGACTCACATTACCTTCTGTGCTGCATATCTGGGCTTCCAGATTTCATTGCATTTATCTGCATCTATTAGTGGGCCAGCAGCTTGGTTTAGATATCTATTTGTTGTGCAGGGAAACCTTCTCTTGAATTTGGACTGAGCGTAACTTCACGATCTTGGAGAATAAGACCTTTAGTGCAGCACAAATGATAGGTTACTCCTGGAAAATAAATCATGGCTTGGAGATTAGTAACCTATTCAGTATGATATGGGCTATGAGTCATCCTTATGAGGTAATCGTATTATCCCAGGGGTTCCTATCCCAATTGGCAATAATAACACATTTCCATAAGGAGGTACTAGTAGTGTGGGGCAATGAGTCATGTCCATGTTCAGGCAACAAACTTCTTGTTTCTAGCTTATTTGCTTTGATGAAACTTCTACATTATTTCCCTCTTTTAAAGGTTTGGATTTTGATGTAGTCCCATTTGTTTATTTATTTATTTTTCTTTTGTTTCCCTTGCCTGAGGAGATATCATATATTAGAAAAAATACTGCTATGAACAATGTGCAAGATTTTACTGCCTACATTTTGATCTAGGATTTTTATGGTCCGGGTCTAAAATTTAAGTCTTTAATCTGTACCAAATTTATTCCTGTATGTGGTGTAAAAAAGTGGTCTAGTTTTATTTTTCCCAACACCATTTATTTAATATACTGTCTTTAGTCCATTGTATGTGCTTCAGCCCTGGCTGGTTTGGCTCAGTGGATTGAGCGTCGGCCTGCGAGCTAAGTGTCGCTGGTTCGATCTTCCAGTCAGGGCACATCAGAGAAGGAAAACTCTGATTCCAAAAAACCTCCGCTGCCTTGCGGCATACCTCTTCAGGGGAAAGGCTAAGGGAGTAAACCCCGACAGAAAATCCGGAGCCGGAGTCCCTAAGGCGGTTCGATGTTGTAGTCAACACGGCAACTCCTGCGGCGCACCTGAAGCCAAGCTGTATTGACTCCGTCTTTCCCTTGGACCCTTCAGCTGCGAAGAGAGGGGGGGTCTGCTGCATGGGCAACAGCAGACCCTCCATATCACCCTGCCCAGGCTCTGTAGCTTCAGCTTCACTGGAGAGGACACTCCAGCGTCATCGCAAGATGTCGATTCAACACGGGAGGAGACAGATACCGTGTCACTCCCGAGTCGGACTGCACAGCCATTCTCGGCGGTGCAGATAGACTCTTAAGAAGCTACACCATCGTCTCTCGAGACGGACGGCTGCCGCCGCCGACATATCAACTATATAATTTTAAATAAGGACTTACTATGTAAGAAGTATTACTATGGTAAATCATAGCTGTAGTAGCATAAAAAGCAAGTAGTATATATCTAAAAGGCTGAAGGAGATAATTATTCATCCATATAGGTGTCAGGGTGACATTACCAATTATTAGGAAATTAGTTATTTGTCACATTCAAAAAAACAAAATATTTTATTGCTTTCTCAGAGACTAGACAATAAACTTCCTTCCATAAATGCTTTGGATCTGTAAAAATATTCATTACTTAAAAGTGCCAGAATCCTCTGGAAACCAATTTGACTAGCCTTGCCTGTCGGCAAGGTGACAGAACATGTTTACTTGCTCAAGTGCCCTAGTTACCAATATCAGTTGGCAATGACACTGCTAAAGCCACTGGCACAAAATTCCTAATTAAAAGAGTCCACCTAAGAATTAATGGATATATTAATTTCATACTGGACTTAATTCAAATGTTTTGGTTTTTAACTTTGAGATATGATTTTCTAATAAGAGTTCTTAGTTGGAAGACAAAACAAACAAAAGTAAATAAAACAACCAAAAAGGATGGAATAAAATATAATATAAAGAGGAAGGGTTATTGAAGTAATAAAAGGAAGTCTCAAATAAATGAAATGAAGTTGAGTTTCATGAAAACTATACTTAAAATCTGGGAAGTCAGAATGCAATTCTGTCTCTGTCTCTCTCTCTTTCCCTTCCCCATGTGTGGGTTTTTCTGGCATGTGGTCTCACCTCTTCCCTTTTCCCTGCTGCTCTGCTGCAATCTCATCTCTGTTTGCTGACCTGCTTTCTCTTACAATGATTCTGTTTTACTGCTCTGGTGACCTTTAATTTTTGACTACAGCTCTGGTCTCTTAGTTCAAGTTGTGGATAATCAGAGATAATCACGTGGTCACTGGCTATCCAAACTAACTGGCTTTTTTGAGATCAGGCACCTATCTCTGGTCCAACTTGTTGAAAGCACATAGTATAAAATATGTACTTTCAGCCTGTGCTTGGACTAGGGTGTCATGAGGGGTGGATACACTTAGCTAAGCTTACCATGCGCAACAATGATCATAACTCTACCACAATAATTCACATCTCTCAGGAAACAGAAGCTGTATTAATTCAAGCTTCCTGGTGGTGAAGGCATATACTCTAGAGGTGAACTTCCTAAGTCTGAATCTTACTAATTCACCTACTAGCCGTGTGAACTTGGGCAAATTGCCTAACCTCTCTGTATCTCAGCATCTTAACCTATAAATTGGGGAAATGATTGCATCCATGTTTCACTCTTACCAAGGGATGTTTCTAAATCACAGATCTGATCATTTAAATCAAAATAGTAAGTTCCTCCACAGGATAACAATGGCCCTCTTCCCCTGCTCCCTCCCTTCCAGTGCCATGTCCTGCCCCTGTGTAGGAGTCCCAAGTCTTCATTCATTCCATAGCATGTAAAGCACAACAGGTAGCACCATGCACTGTTGGGCATTTAGCAGAGCCAGCAGATGGCAGGTAGCTATAGGCCTGGCTTGGATTATATCAATGTATAGAGCCCTGGCCTGTGTGAAGTAGATGTTCTTATAAAAAGAGAAAAACGAAAGTCAAAGAGAAAGATATAGTAGGTCGCATGGGGAAAAGTGCTATGAGGACAAACCTAGAAGGAAAGGGGAGAGAGGGGCTGCCAATGGAGGGAGGTGTTCTCTCTTTTATATTGGGTTGCCAGCAAAGTCTCATGAAAAGGTTAAATTTGAGCAAAGACCTGAGGCAGGCAAGGCGGGGGTGGGGGAGCCCTGTAGAGGGAAGAGCTAGGAAGGGTGAAGGCAGGAGGGCACCTCCTGGGTTTGAGAATGAGAAAGGGGCTGAGGTGGGCTGGGCCTTGCGAAGCAGATGGAAGACGAGGAGAGGTGAGCACAGGCAGGTTTGGAGTGAGAATCGGCTTTGTCTGATCTAGGTTTTAAATGTTTTATGTTGCTGCTGTGTTGAGAATAGCCCAAAGGCAGACCAGTTAGAAGTGACTGCCATCATCCAAACCTGAGATGTTCCCTCATGCCCCCTAGGCTCTAAGTTTCTCAAGGGCAGCCTCCATGTCTCATTTCTCTGTATTTTTCTCCAGCTCCTAGCACACAGCCCTGCATGGAGTAGATACCCGGTTACTAATAAGTGGATGCTTCTATGGCATTGTAAGTGAGTTTGTTCTACCTAGAATGACCTTTCTGCATAGTGGGCAGTTCAGCCTTCTAAAGTAGCTCAGACAACATTCCTTTAGCAGCCTAGCTGGGAGTCTCCAGGTAGACCTGGGGAGCTAGTCTTTTTAAAAAGCTTGCCAGGTTATTCTAATATGTAGCTAGGGTTGCACAAGAACACACATGCACATATACAACAAACAAGCAAACAAACAAACAAATGAAACAGGGACAACAGTTCTCAGAATTTATCTGTCTTGGAGCCCAGAGAGAGGCAGCATGGAAGCTATTCAGGTCAAGTGCACAACTTCTCCCCTGGAGAGAGGCAGGGTAACCTTTTGCCAGGTTATTTCAGTTAACTTTGCAAATAGCCACTACTTCTTTGCACAAATGAGAATCTATTAGTGTCAGATGATTGGTGAGAGGGCTAAATCCATTGCCTCAAATCTCCCAGGGATAAGGTAGTAATTAATTAGGAAGAAAAATGTGGGCTGAAAAAAATGTTTTTGTGAAGCAATGGGGTTGAAGCAGGTGAACATATTTCTCCCTTATTTCTGTTACCTTGAAATCTGTGAGGCCTCTGTTTCAGTATAATTTAAATAAATATTTGTCTCTTCTTAATATGTAGGGTACTTTTCTGGAATACCACAGATAAAAATTTAAGTTTTATTGTGTTTCTCAAAGAGAGACTTAAAGACTTCCTGCTTCAATATCACTAGGTAGTTCATAAAATGCAGGTTCCTGAGCCCCATCCCAGGTTGGTGAACAAGAGTCTCTGCAGTGGAACCCAACAATCTCTATTTTATTTAGCTTTTACTTATGCGTGGAAGCTCAGGGAGTGTTTCAAAAGAGATGGCCTCTTTCAGTAAAGAGATGGCCCCTTTTCAATAAATAAATAGTTGTTGTTGTTGTTCTTGTTGTTTTTTTTACAGTACAAGAGGTATCAGTGGGTGGGCTGTGTTCCTTAAGTACCAAGAAAAGTTTGTGTGAACATCCCTTTGCTCTAACGCTCTTGGTTCCTAAAGAATGTGGTAGTCTAGTGCAGGCAGTGGCCCAGTGCGGACAGGTGGCAGCCCAGACAGCAGACTCACAGCCATCAGTATCTGAAATGAGACTCCTCCTGCTCTCATAATTTGACATTTTAATAGTCCACAGCTTTTTGTTCCAGAGAGTGTTACCATCCCACAGAGGAGCAAAAAATCTGTGCTACATGACTTAATGTCACTTTGGATCAAGTGATTTTTTTGTTTGACTTAGGAAGATCTGCAGGTGTTCCTTGAGAGGCTTCAGAAATCAATAAAGTCAAAAGGCAGGAGCAAGTAACATCACTTTAAGGACAGCTTGATAGAGAGCAGTATAGATAACAGCCTAGTGAAGTGGTTCAAGGCCTCAAAGCTAGTCCTCCCCTGACCAGGCAGATGTCAGAAACCGCACTGCAAAGATTCTCCTTTCACCAAGAAAACTCCCAATTGACCCATGCACTGGCCCCGCTTTCAAGAAGCAAAGAGAAGCAGCAGAAGCAATGAGAAAGGCTAGGGTCCACTGCCCATCACTCCTTAGCCAAGACCCAAGGAGGAAAGGAAGCAGCCTTGTCTTTAAAACTATGAAAAGAGGTATTTCTTGTCATACAAATTGCATGTGAATTCACATGGATCAGGCTTATAAGATTTTAGAATTTCATCCACATATAGAAGAATAAAGCTCATTAATAATGACTTATACAATGAGTGTGAGGACTAGGAAAAGAACAACTCATGATTTGACACTGGTTATCTGAGGTCACCTCTAGAGGCTGGAATGATGGGCAACACCACTCTGCATAAAAATGTCCAATTTTAAACTCAAATATCACATTTTACATGTATCAGATTCCAAGCCTTGAGTCGGCACTTAATGAATACTTGCTGACTGGTGTAGCAATTGGCAATGAGAAGGATCTCTTTCTCAGTCTGCCAGCTGCTGTCTATTTTTCACAGACTGCTTGTCAGGATCTGTTCTGTGACAGACACAGCCTTACAATATCTGGTGCCAAGATTTGATCTGAAACTAAATGAAAAAGAACCAAACAGGTGGTAAATATCCAGGTGTTTCTGGTGTTACATTGATATCACCCTTGTTATTATCAGAGAAAAATAAACAAGATCAAACAGTAAGTGGCTCATAAAAAGGTCATGTGCTAGAACAAAAAGCAGGAGTTAAAATTAATCCAATTTGAGTAATCTAAATAAACTTTAAAAAATTACACGCAGGTCTAAAGAGCATGTGGGAATATACTAGTGTAAATTTTGTTGGTAGTATAAATTGTTTAAGTAGTACAAATTTTCCTTAAAGGTGAATTGCATCAAAGGATAAACAGATGGCTATCAAGTAAATACATTCACTATATTGGCATACTACACTTTAATGCTAACCACACAAGCTAAATGTCTGCTTGCTTAATTAATCCAACTGTTTGTATCCAGTATGTAATAAATGGCAGTGATAACTATTTCAGAGTTGGTTCTGAAAATAGCCAGTTCACACACTCTGCTTGCCTATGATGGCACTGATGTCTATTGCTAACCTATATTCTCTTACAGACTAATATAATTATCCTTTATTATGTAGATATCAAGTGTCTAGACCCACAAAGTCAGCAACAGCTTCATTCAAAACACAGTATTAGGAATGCAGACACATAAGCTCAAATTGAAAATTAAAAACCAACAAGTTCATCAAGAGTCAAAGCATTTATAGAAGCAGTTATCTAAAATGAAACGGTAAAACCTAATAAGCTGGGAAGTCCATGGCTCCTCTTGCATCAGGCCAGTCACCTGATCTCCAGTCACCCCTCCCTCTCTGGTGAAAGTAGCAGGTCTCAGGATATCACAAAGAAGGAAGCACACCGAGAGTGCAGAGTGCATATGTGAGCTGAAAGGAAAGCAGGGGTGTCTGAAGTAGGACTTCTAAACGTAATAATAACCAAAATGGATCATATAAGTTGGAAATGATGACACATAGTGTCTCTAAAGTATACAGACTACAGAGAGAGAAGATATTTTCTGACAAAATCAATAATCCAGCTATGCAGGATATAAATTATTCTTTAAAGGAAAATTAAGGAAGACTAACTGAGACCCAAACTTAACAGGAATTTTCTCCTCCTGTAAGGGGTTTGTAGACTAAAGGAGAATGATGTCTTTTCCAGTTCTGATTGTATTGTAGTATAGTCAAAATAAATAATTATAAAATAAGGCATAAAAGTGAAAGAAATAAAATATCTTGCAAAGCATAATACAAATTAAAAAGCCAGAAAATAGGAGATGATTTAGGGGAAATGGCGACACTTCATATAAATCGGGATTATGCTTAGGGGGATTAACATTTAAACCAAGAAAAAACTGCCAATGGAAAACATGTGATAAATAAGCAAGGGTAAAAACCAAAGAAAACATTTGGACATTGTTTAAGTTAAAGAAATAAAGCAAGGGGGGTACCGCGACCTGAGCTAACCAGTCCCTGACCCCGGTCACTGCCCATGCTGACCCGCGACTTCACCTGCACAGCCCCGGCTCCCACAGGTGTAGGACACACCTGGGCGGAGGGCCCTCCTTCAGCGCGCAGCTGGACTTGCAGGCCTATGTGGAATAGGCCTACAGGGCTGCTGAGGAGTTTGTCAACCGCTACACCACCACTACGGTACAGAACGAAAACGCTGTTTCAGGACAAGAGTCCCTGAATGAGCTTTTGAAATGATGCCTACATTGAGTTCCATCAACATGGTTGACTGTCAGCCTGGACATAATGAAGCCACCCCAAGCCAGACCCCAGCCCTCGGTGCGATCTGTGGAACAGTGAAGTTTGACCTGAACTTCCTCCGGGCTGCCCGGTCCTCGCCCAGCGGCACGGTGTGCAAATTACCGCACGCCCCTGCTTTCGGTCCCGGGACTGGGCAGGCCACTGGAGCAGGAGAGGCCTCTGCTTCAGTCCCAGCTGTGCCGGGAAACAAAGAGCTCAAAGGTAGGGTAACAGGTTCCGTCCACTTGCTGCAGGCCACACGGCCCAGTCTGCACTCTGCGTTTGTTCCACCGCAGGGAGGCCTTTCTGAGTGGATACTTGTTTGTCAGAGTTGCCTTTTCAACACAGTAAACTTTTCTATTTTTCTACTTGCCCGGTAGACCTTAGTTCTGGGAATTCTGACAAATAAAAACAATAATAAAAATGTTAACAAAGAAAAAAAGAAAGAAATGAAGAGCAAAAATAATACTGAAAATTACTTGACAATTTGAAATGAAAAATAAATCAAGGGAATTATCCTGGTCTGCTTCCCTCCTCTGATGAATAGTTATATGTTTAAAAACTTAGTTCATTATAATCATGTAATTATGGAATTTTGTGGCACAAATAAAATGAAAATTAGTAAGTCAAAATGTTGACCCACTTCTTAGTTCTTTTTCTATAATCTCACATGGTGAAAGGGGCAAGGGAGTTGGGGAGGGTGTCCCTTTTATAAGGGCACTAATCCCACCTATGCAGGAACCTTCATGACCGGATCACCTCCCACAGGCCCCACCTCCGAGTACCATCATATTGGATATTAGATTTCAACATTTGTTTTTTGTGAGGACACAAACATTCAGTTTAAAGCAATATCCATCAGCGTCCTATATGTGGCATAGCTCGTCTTAATGTCCTACCTTTTAAAGGCTGGAGATACAAGAGTTTGCCATGGAAATTTCTCAAAATGGGAATTTTTCATGGAGCCAGAAATTACCACTCACCTAGTGGCTACAAAGATGGCAACTCATTGATTCTTTGAGATTCTTTTAGAAGATTTGCTGAGAGTACAAAAAGGACCCACATAGATAATTCACTTACAAAAGAAAAATAAAACTGAATGCATATGGTAAAAATTACTGTGTTAGTCATTACAGAAATGTGAATGATAATTTTCCCATATCAAGTTGATAGATTTTTAAAAAAATGATAATTTGAAGTCTTGGTAAACATTCAATAAAATAAATCCCCACTGTTACTTCTTGAAAAATATGCTTTAACCTGGTAATTCCATTGATATTAAATTGTTCCAAGGAAATAATCATAGATGTATACTATAACTTATGTACAATGATGTATTTCATAGTTTTATTTATGAGTGAAAAGTAGAAATAACCTAAGTATTTAACAATCGAATGTTAATTTTAATATATTATAATAAATTCACATAATGAAACACTATGCCACCATTGAAAAATATGCCTTTGAAATACTTAAGGAAATATTATCTGTATATTTTTAGATGAAAAGAACAAGCAGTATGTCTTGTACAATCCTTATTTTGTTATTAACAATACACTCGTGTGTGTGTGCATACACATGGTAAAACTAGCAAACTGGGAGGAACTATACCACAGTGTTAATGGTGGTTATCTCTGATTGATGAGATTACAACTAATTTTGGTACTTTTGATTTCTTTTAAATATTTTTCAGTTTCTACAAAGATCAGATATTACTTTTATAATCAGAAAAAAATAAATGTGATTTAAAGTATTTTTCTTATCACAAGGACCATCAATATTATTTTTTTAAAACAGCTGAAATAAAGAGCTATCCCATTAGCATCTAAGTATATAATCTGTTAGGTGATCTTTAGATTCCAGAGAAATGTCCCAGAATGCAGTTATCTGCACTAGACAGGGGCACTGTGCAAGCAAGAAGGGCTAGTACTTTGCAATTTGCATTGATTTGGTTGAGAAGTTTGCTTTTTGATCCTTGAAACTTTACCAAATGTCAATGCCATTTGGGGATGTAAATAAATAATGAATAAATAAGTGAATAAATATTTATCTCAGAATGCTAATGCAGCATCACACCTGAAAAGAATGAAGCCTGTGGCACCAAAAAGCTAAAGAGAATTCTTTCTTTTATGTGATCTGCTAGGATGCAGATCCAGGAGATGGGCTTTGAAATAATCAATTTGAATTAAATAATGGAAAAAAAAAGTTCACTCATCTTATACTTGTTTATTCTAATTCATCTGCTCTTGAATTCATGAAACAGTCTGCGAAAGGCTTTTGCTTACATGGGTAAGTGAAGATGGTTAGTGAAAGGAGTGATAAAAATAAACCCTGAGCATGTTATCAACTAATCACAGATCAGGTTGTCCTTCCTTCCCAGTGTCATTAAAACCAGCTATCTCTTAGGCTGATGATGCCAAATAGGTATAAACTATAGAGTCACATAACTAGAAAGTCTTCACAGACTGTCTCATTCAATCATCATCTTTTATAGATGAAGGAACAGACCCTGCAGGGGTGAAGAGCCTTGTACTAGATCACACAATAAGTTAACAGCAATCAACATGAGAATTCTGATCTTCTGACTTCCAGGCCACTCTCCTTCCACTATAATATATTGTTTTTTCTTTTTCAATTTTTTTCCTTTTCTTTTCTTTTTCTCTTCCTCCTCCTCCTTCTTCTCTTTTTTAGTGATAAATGTCCTGTTTGATCTATTTCATTTATTTACCTAGTCATTGAATGTCTCCACTGACCATAGCAAATGAGCCTGGATGGCAGTTAGAGTAAATAGCATGTTCTCTAAAGACGCCATCTTTCTATGCAAAGTATTTTTATGTACTCTGATAGGTCTTTTTCACTTTGAGCATTATAAAACAGCTTTTAAAGTTAATTCCAAAGGATTTAAAGATCATCACTTTCTAGCATGACCTGTGTCACCAAAATCTTAATGTGTTTAAAGTAATATTTCATAGAAAGGTAGTTACTTTTTCCAGCTTAAAACTGAAGACTTTTCAGATAGCAAATGTTGGTTAAAGGGATTTTTATAGGCTGGTTTGAGAGATAATAAATATATGCAAAACTAAGACACGTCCAGGTAGTAAATCAACATCTCAAACAATCCAGAAATATTTGTATGGTCAGAGGGAAGATATAATAATACAATATGTCTTAAGAATAGCTAACATTTCTTGAGCACATTCATTGCTCTAGCACTTGATACACATCACTACCTTCAATCTTCATAATAGTCAGATGATGTAGGTACAATTATTTCCCACACTTTACAGATAAGGAAACTGAGGCCAAGAGAGGTTAAGCTGTTGACCAGAGCAGAACTAGGACTTTAAGCCAAGAGAGTGTGGCTCTGTAGTCCATGCTCTTAACATATGACTTATGAAGTGAGAGAGAAAAGGAGTAGATTTTTTTAAAGCCTTGAATATAGCTGCAGATAGGATCCTCCTTTTTATCTATAAGTCACAGTTAAATATACTTATAACAGATTTCTAAATTTTGGTTTTGTTAGCTTTTTCCTGGACAATGTGAGCCCATCTGCTTTGATGAGATTGTTAATACAGAAAATTCACTATGGAAGGTCTATTTAATTTGAGGGCTTATTGAGGAAACCACATGGGAAAGAATTAGGAGAACACACAGAAAAATCTTTACTTTTCTTCCAGGGTCTCATAATCCAATGGAGGAGACGGGTACATATGCCTCTTATGATAACAAGGACATATAACTCCCATTATTAATCACTAGTATCATTGCTCGGAGTGCTCTTTTGGGTGTCTGATGTCATCTTTTCTAATTTTCTACATTTTGAAGATGAAGAAACCATGGTAAAGTCTCCACAAAGATACTAGCTCATTTCTTTGGAACTGTGCTGGCTGAGCCTATGATATTTAAGAGTAGTAAACCTAAACATGTCACTTATAATAGTGATTAAGCCTGAATAAACTTAACACATTAGTTTTTTCCTGAAAGACATAAACTATAGCTATGTTTTTCTCAACCCCTCCTGTCCTGAGAGTTTTTGTAACACTGGTGTGTTTCAGCAACACCTGCATAAATGTGGTTGTAATGATGTGCTTTAACCCCCTGAGTTTCTTCTCAGCTCTCCCCAGGTGCAGAGAGCTAGGACTTGGGCAGCTGTAAGTTGTGATCTTCCGACCAAAGACAAGGTCACAAGAGAAATATGGACATTTAGACTTCAACTTGGAAGAAATTTCCATTTATTCAACAGAAATGTTGAGTGTCTACCAAGTGCCAGCACTAGGATATACTGGTGAGCAACACAGTTCCTGCCAGTGTTTTGCTGCAGCTGGTCTGCTAAATTTTCTGGAATTTTACAAGCCAATAGCCACCATGTCAGCAGCTTGAGAGTATTTCACCACAAAGACAGGCAAATTTGGAGAGCTGGTGGTTTAACATGTACCAGCACATAAGTGGTTCCTGTGCTCATAGATTTATGCTCTAGTGGGGAAGGAATTTTAGCATAGCTCTAGTGGGAAGAGCTTTTAGCATAAGTATTACATAATATAACATAATAACAAATAATATCATGTTATAATTATAGAATAATTAAAATATGGTGAGTGGGAGGAAAGGGGAAGTACAGGGCACTGTGGGAATGATGACAAGGGACCCGGTTTCATCTGAGGGGTGCTCAGAAGTAAAAATCAGTTTATATTCTTTCTTAAAATCAGCTACATTCTTTCTTAATATGTCCTCAGCACAGATCTTTATCCCATCTCTAAACTTGTTTTATATCTCTCTTGTGAAAATGATAATACCCTACCTGTGTTATAGGCAAGGTGTCATGTACAAAGTGCAGCTCCCATACTTACCAGGTGGTTTGGCTTTGAACAGGTATCTTAACCTTGCTGAACTCAGTGTTTTCATTTGTAAAAGCAGGATACTGATTACTAATATCAAAAATGAAAGAGGGGACATCACTATAGATTCTATGAACATAAAGAAAAATAAAAGAATACTATGCTCACAAATTTAATAACCTGGATTAAATGGATGGACAAATTCCTCAAAAGACACAATTTCCCAAAACTCACACAAGAAGGAATAGACAACCTTAATAGGGCTATATCTGTTAAAGAAATTGAATCAATAACTAAACCCCCCCCCCAAAAAAAGCATCAGGTCTAAATGGTTTCACTGATGAATTCTAACAACATTTAAGGAAAAAATTAATGCCAAATCTCTACATTTCCTTTTAGAGGATAGAAATAGAGGCAATACTTCCTAACTCATTGTTTAGGCCAGTACTACACATCAAAAGCAGACAAAGAAATTACAAGAAAAAAAAACTACAGACTGATATCTCTCACAAACATAAATGTAAAATACTCACCAAAATATTAGCAAATTATATCCAACAACATTGTTATACACTACGACTGAGTGGGATTTATACCGGGTATATGAGACTGGTTCAACACTGTAAAAAACAAAGTTGGAGGACTGACACTAATCGACTTCAAGGCTTACTATAAAACTATAGTAATCCAGACAGTGTGGTAGATCAATGAACAAAATAGAGTGCCCAGAAATAGACCCACGTAAATAGAGTCAACTGATCTTTGACAAAGGAAAAAAGGCAATACAATGGGGAAAAAATAGTCTCTTCAACAAATGGTGCTGGAAAAACTGGGCATCCACATGAGAAAAAATGAATATAGACACAGACTTCATACCCTTCACAAAAATTAACTCAAAATGGATCACACACCTAAATGTAAAATGTAAGACTATAAAATTCATAGAAGATAACCTGTATGCCCTTGGGTGTGGCAATGACTTTTTAGATATAAAAACAAAGGTATCACCCATGAAAGGCATAATTGATAAGCTAGACTTCATTAAAATTAAAAACTTCTGCTCTGTGAAAGACAATGTCAAGATAATGAAAAGACAAGCCACAGACTGGGAGAAAATATTTGCAAAAGATATATCTGATAAATAACTATTATCCAAAATATATAAAGAACTTTTAAAACTCAATAATAAGAAAATCAGCCTGATTAAAAAATGGGCCAGAGACTTTAACAGACACCTCATCAAAGAAGATACACAGATGGAAAATAACCATATGAAATCATGCTCCACATCATATGTCATCATGGAAACTCAAATTAAAACAACAACAAGATACCACTATGCATCTTTCAGAATGGCCAAAATCCAGAACACTGACAATGCCAAATGCTGGTGAGGGATGTGGAGCAACAGGAACTCTCATTGCTAGAGGGAATACAAACTGGCTCAGCTACCTTGGAAGACAGTTTGGCCATTTCTTACAAAACTAAACATATTCTTTCCATATGATCCAGCAATTGCTCTCCTTGGCACAGGAATTGAAAACTTATATTTACAGAAACACCTACATGTGGAGTGTTTATAGAAGGTTATTCATAATTGCTAAAACTTTGAAACAATCACAAAGTCCTTCAGTAGGTGAATGGATTGTGGATAAGGAATCCAGACAATGGAATATTTATACAGTGTTTTAAAAAAGAATGAGCTATCAAATCACAGACAGACCTAAAGGAATCTTACGTACATATAACTAACTGAAATAAGCCAATCAGAAAAGACTACATACTCTACAATTCCAATTATACGACATTCTGAAAAAGGCAAAACTATGGTGACAGTAAAAAGATCAGTGGTTATAAGAAGATGAATAGGCAGAGTACAGAGGATTTTTAGGGTAGCGAAACTAGTCTTCATGATGCTATAAATGACAGATATATGTCATAATATATTTTATCCAAACATATAGTATGTACAACACCAAGAGTGAGCTCTAATGTAAACTGTGGACTTTCGGCGATTATGATGTGTCAATGCAGGTTAATCCATTGTAACCAATGTGGGATGTTGATAATGGGTGAGGATAAGCATGTGTGGGGGCAGTGGGTAAATGGGAAAACTCTGTACTTTCTTTTAATCTTTCTGTGAACCTAAAACTGCTCTAAAAATAAAGTCTTAAAAAAACTGCAGAAACAGGATAATGTTGATACTTTGCAGCATTATTTCAAAGATTAGATATGTTAGATGTATATCAAGTGCCTACGTGCACATAGTAAGTGGTATCTAGTACTATTTTTATTTGTGCAATTGTTTTTATTCAAACTACCAGATTTTAAATTCCTTGAGTAAAGGCACTAGATTTTAATTGCAGCATATGCTGGAAAATTGACACATAAATTAATAAAAGTTTGTTGAATTAGTTTATTCTTAACTGAATTAAATTGTTCCTACTGCCTATTTGAAGAGAAAAACTGATGTAGAATATCACTCATTCAATTCATGTAGAATATCACTGCTTTTCTGTGCCAGGATCAACGATACATTTGTTTTAAAACTAAAATAAAATATTGACAAATAAAAACTGTAGTTAATTTCCCAATTAAGTTAATGTAGGCCCAAACTACTGCATCATAATTACTGAGACAAATGATGCTTTCTCACTGTGGCCTTAATTAATAATTATCTATTGTTTCACTGGAGAAATGACCAAAGGAAGAGGGTTGTGTGGGGCATTATAACATATAATCCTCTTAGGGATTCCTTTTTTCCTGTATCCCTTACTTTCGTAGTCCAGTGATTTTGTCTAAGCCATTTCTAAAGACTGTAGGAAAGAGACTTATAGAGCCATACAATTTAAGAGTTGCAAAGGACCTCAGCAATCATGTTTCATTTTGCAGGTAACAGATCAAAAAAGATGAAGGACTAAAGCTCACACAGTTAGTGAGAAACATTTTGCAATGGAATCAAAACTAGTTTTTTCTATTAAAAATCTCTTTAAGGGAAACAAGAAAATACGATATGAAAATAATCCCATGAAGCTATTATGAAAAACAAAACAAAACCCAAAAAACTACCCCTACTAATACTGAAATCTTAGAAGCAGTAAACTATGAAAAGCAGAAAAATATGACAAATAAAAAACAAGGAGAATGAATGAAATAACAAATAAAACGTGAAATTACAGCAGCAAACTATAAAAAGAGGAGGGGGGGGAATGTTTCCTTGTTTTCTTCCGAACGCAGATGGACGACCCAATTTTGAAGCAATGGGCAGTAAGCCTCCATTTAAATGGGCCCTTTTCTTCCCGAACAGTTCTCGCTCTGATCCTGCTGTGTTTCTTGCTTTTGAAAACCGAATCAAACACTGGCACGTCACAGGCTTAGATAAGCCAGTGTTTATCAGGTTCCCTAGCAGAGCACGGCTTCCTCTTTCCCTTGCTTAACCTTTTTTTCTCTTAATCCTTCCCGATCTGAATCTACTGATTTTATATTTCTAAGCAATTAATTTTTTGGCTGGGACGCGCGCCATCCACAGGTGTGGATGACTGACAGCGCGCTGATAGACTCCATCTGTTGGCGGCTGATAGCAGCCTCCTGGGGGCTCCCGGGTGCTGTCTTCACACTCGTCAAAGCCAGCAGCCTAATCTATTTGCTAGCAGGCAGAAAAGGGCCCGCAGCTCACATTGTTATTCAAGAGGAACAATCGGTTACAGACAACACGTTTAGGGGCACAGTGGGGAGGCTTCGGGAGGGCGGCAATGTTCCCGCAGCGAGTCACGGCTCCGCCAGCGCCCACGGTATGTTTCCCTCTGCGGAAAAAAAAGGACAGGATGGGGAGATGGGAATTTAGTTACAATTCTAAGGGGGAAACTTGTAATTCCTGACTATCCTTGGCGTCAAACTTTATAACAGAAAGATAGGAAAACGGGGTTACCATAATTATTATTTACTTTGTGATGTAAATAAACGTTTACAGAAAAGGTAGGGCTGGCGTCAGAGCTTCTGGAAAGACTTGCTTGAACTGGTGGGTGCTTCTCAGAATGTAAATAGCAGATTTGGTGATCTAGTAAGGGACTTTGAGCAGCTGACACTACATGTCAACAGAAAGACAGGTTTGGCATGCATTTAGGATAGGTGAGGAGGGGATAACATTAACATCACTTTAATAGTAAAATAGATTCCATAGGTTATGGAGGACCAGAGCAAAGGTTTTTAATTCAAAATGAGTTTTTAAACATTTTTTTAAATGATGTATATGTAATAACTAGTTAAGGTTTAGGCAAATGGTTGAAGTGGCAATATTTGGGTAATATTTCTGAGGCCTTAAAAAGCAAGAATTTTGTGCCTTTCTTGTCTCGTTATTTTATAACCTCAGACACCATTTAAGGGACAATTTAGCCTCATTTAAATGCACCACCCCTACCGTTGCCAAAAGCAGCAATGATATTCAAGCGGTGATGTATGAAGTTGGATTTTTTAAAAAAGCATTCTTTAATGTATCAAATTGGGTTTTCCCCCTTTCCTTCCATTCCTCCCCCATTCCCTTCTCTTTGGAACTTGGTAAATACAAGTCCTCTCACAAGATACAAGCACATCCGGGACCTTTTTGAATCCATACTGCTGGTGACAGTTTGTCTCAATGGACACCTTAGACCCCTAAGCATCACTCCAGCCCCACTGACATGCATCCAACCTCCTCCCTAGGTGCTTTTACAGTATCTACTCCAGAGGACAATCTATATGGAGATTTGAGAATTCCTAATGGTTAAGCAATTTAAATGCATATCTATAATAACCATATCAAATGAGTTGTTAAATGCGTTCACAGCTGATACTTAAAGGATTATTGTATTTTGATAAGCCTTTTCTACTTCTAGACTTAGGTCTAACATCATCTACTCGAAAGAATCAGAGGTGATACAAACAGAAAAGAATAAAGTCTGTGTCTAACAAGCACCAACTCCCGTAGGTTTTAAGTAATAAAAACATATTCAGGATTCAATCAGCTATGTTCATACTAGGTATGTGGTATGGTGGGAGCAGGATGGTGGCAGGGGCAGGTATTTTGGGTGAATGGCACTAAATAACCAATTTACATTTACAATGGATTATTTGCATGGCAGACATAGATTTTCAAGGCCATGATAATTGACAAGACTCAGATGTCTGGAAATATTGCTTTGTAAAACCTTTATGACTCAATTTGATTTTTGATTCCTAGTGCCCAATTCTGTTCTTGACAGAATATAATCTATCTATAATACTTCTGAGATGTTTCTGCTCTCCAATCTGGCAATTTCTCTGTCAATCCATCTCTACATCTTCTTTTGTTCTTTATCCTATATTCCAATCCAAATACAGGCAGGTGAAAGTTCTTCCCCTTCCCCACCTTTTCCTGGAGGATGGAGAGGAAGAGGCATCTGGGCTGGGGTAATATATGCATTAGTGCTTAGACACTGCCCATAGCTCCTGTCTTTCACTCTGCCCTGACCTGACCTCAGCTCTGAGGTCCTTGAGGAAACCTGAGGTTATGCAGAGGGAGTCATAACACAGCCCCTTAACCCCTTCACCAACATCTCTGGGAGAGGACAACTATCAGAGAAGGAACTGAAGAGACAACAGTTCCCTCACAAGTCGTCAATTTATAGAAGAGTTTCCCTCCTGTTTCCTGTTCCTAAAACAGTTTGAGGAGGTCAGGTGGAAGACACAAGTTTTTTTCTCCCATAAACTCTGCCTCTGTTGTTTCAGGTTTTGTTGTCTCATGCCCAAAGTATCTCCTGACAAAGCTAAAGAGTATCAACAGCCCCTACAATCACGAGTGTTCTTTGGTTTAGTTACCAACTGGGGGAGTGTCTACACATGCCAGGCAGGCAGAAAAAAGCACACCACCCTATGTCATATCAAAATATGTAGTGTTGTTCATTCACACTGATCAGGATTGAAAGCCCAAGGCCCCACATTATAATAAAATATATTAATATGTATTTTAGAAAATATATTTTTTAGAAAACTTATAATCTAAATTCAAAAAGTGGAATAAAAAATACAAGGACACTGAAGAAACCAGGCAGATCTGTGTAGAGATGTAATTTAAATATAGAGTTTTTATAGATCTAATGGAAGCTAAGCATATGAGTTGTTTCATAGCTTTGAACACAGTGCTGTTATGGTTTGCTCATATTTGAAAGAAAGTCAACCTGTTTAGGATTACTACCACACATGACACCTAGGACACTAAAAACTCCCTATATTAAAGTTACTGAAACGATAGGTCTGATGTGGTCCCCAGGTAGATGACACTGTAAACAAACAAACAAAACAAAACAAAACAACTACCCTGAAGGAGGTGGGAACCTGGGAGAAGTCAGGAAAGGAAGACAATTAAATCTTGTTTTTCTGGCCTTGAATAAGTATCAAGCATGATGTTTGAGAACTTCTGGGAACTCTGACTTCCCCACTGACTTGGGATGGTGATGACCATCAAGTGTGTCACTAAAGAATTCCTCCTGGGAAAAGGCAGTGGCTACATCTTGTGGGTGCCAAGTAACCCAGCTTTGGATTGTAGCCGCCAGGCCAGACTGAGGCCCAGATCTCTCCTGTGCTCCTCCCACAGCCCTGGCGTGGGAGCCTCAGAGTAGAATGGAGCATTGCTATCTCAACAATTTTCTCTAGAATGAGCATGTGTGTGGAAATTCTTTCCCTTTTCTGAATTATTTGACGTCCTTTTCTAAATATCTAAGTTTGCAGAATCACAGAAAAGGACTCTTAATAAATACCCATTGTCTGAGCTCAGACTGCTGTAACAAATTAACATAGATTGGGTGACTTAAATAAGAAACATTTATTTCTCACTGTTTTGGAGGCTGGGAAATCCAAAATCAAGATGCTGGCAGATTCTGTTCTTGTGAGAACCGCTTCCTGGTTTACAGGTGACTGACTTCTTTTGTACCCTCACACAGTGAAGAGAGAGACCAGCTCTCCTCTCTCCAGTGTCTTCTTAGAAGGGCATTAATCCCATCATGAGGGCTCCACCCTCACAACCCAATCATGTTCCAAAGACCCCATGTCCTTAAAACATCATCTTGGGAGTTGGGATTTTAACATGAATTTGGAAAAGACAAAAGCAGCCAATGACAACAGTTAACATCTCTGGACTTCACTTTCCTCATCTATCAAATGAGAGCTATGCTTTCTGAGGTGTAATTTTGTTTAGCTATAAAAAGAATTATAGATTCTAAGCCTAAAATAATTCAATATGGATGCAATTGTACTGTGTGTATATACTTTTCCTGTGAACCCCAAGGAAAAAACGCACCTAAGAAATATACCTGGTAGCTAACTGAACTCAAATTTAAAAAAAAGAAAAACAAAAAACAAAAAACAAACAAACAAAAACCCAGAGCCTTGCAGCTATCAATGTAAAAAACATTCAAACCTGTAGAGAATTTTTGTGAGTTTACTTGAGCCAAAATGATGACAATTGCTGGGAAGCAAAATCTCAAAAATTGAGAAATGCTCTGGAGAATGGCAGTTCTGCACCTTATTTTATACATAACAACCAAAAGAGGAGGCATAAGTATGTAAGTGGGTTGCATGAAATCCATTGGTGATAGATTAGGGAGGTGGGAGGAAGCAATGTGGGGAAACCTCTTGGATTGGATAATAAGTAAAATGATAGACACAGCTTTTACATAGGTGGGTACAGGATAGTTAATAGTCAATAATTAATAGGATAACAATCGAGGGATTTGTGGTCCGGTGCCTATGCTTTGAGGAGTCCAGATAAAGGATATTTGACATTCTAAAGATACCTTATCTTAGATCAAAAAGACTACAGTCTCAACTAGGTAAAGACTGACCTTCGTTAGGGAAAAATACTAGCCTATGATATGACTTGCTTTTAGATAGAATGTTTTTAACTTCAGACTGTCCTATGTGGTTACTTCAAGTCTCTGAGTTTGTAAGGCCACCACACAGGCCATTCCTGAGCTTGTCAGGTTTAGTATGTGGCCCCTTTTCTTCTACACGATCATTTTTACACAGGGGCCTCTCACACAAACTGTTCTTCAGGGAGAAGCCCACACTGAGCTGCCTGCCTGCCTGCTCTATGTTTCTGCCATCTGAGACAGCTCTTTAAAGGAGTTTCTGGAATCCTATTTCAACCAATAGGACTAAGGCTTTCCCCATCTAATCACAGCTACACAGACCTAACGAATCAAAGCAGATCTATTCTGACCAATCAGAATTGGTGCCTTTTGGGCCAAACTGTGAGGACTTAGAGTTCTCATTTGCATGAGGACAGACCAATCAGGGACCAAGGGCAGGGACTTCGGTCCCTACTGGCTAACTCCCATATGGCTCTAAGAGCACATTTTTCCTTTCCCCGAATGAGCTGAAACATTGAAGATGGCTCTCAAGAGTAAAGCAGAATGGAGCAGACCAGTTCAGGCCAGAGCAGACTGGCATGAGGTGGAGCAGACCAGTGCAGGACAAAGAAGACTGACAAAGAGCAGGGCACAGCTGTCAAGCCAGAGAGAGGCCTGGCCCCAGAGCTTCCTGATAGCCCTGGTGTTTTCACAGCTGTGCTGTATCACAACTGAGCTGTTTTGCACTGCATAAAGTTTCCTTCTTTGCTGCACCCCAAACTGGGTATTCCTGTTGGCATTGAATTGGTGCCATTGACTATTGGGTGACACTCCCTAGACTGTACACTTCTTTAAAACACAGATAAATGTGTCTTTCAGTATTATATCCCCATTACTGAACACACACTGGATGTTCAGCCAATATTTGTTGAATGAGTAAATGAAAAATGAATTCCTCCCTAATAATCAGGGAATAGGTATAACAGAAATTAGTTTGTGGGCTTATGGAGAAACTGGTGTGTACTTCTGCACACTTATCTTGGGTTTTAATGGGAACCCTATTGCTATAAAAATATATGCTATTTCCAAGTGTTCTTCTGTGAGCTTCCTTCGGCCTTTTTTCAAATCTTCAAAAGAAAATAATCTGAAATGCCTGAATCTATTTTGTTGTATCAATTAGCACATTGGTTTTGACTGGTAAAATTTTTTGCAATACCCAGTGGCAAAAGTTCTGAGCATGAACAAAGCATCTAAGATTCAAACAGAGCTGTGGGAGAGCTGGCAAAGTCTGCACTCGACATAGAGCATTTTAAGAAGTTGCTTGGCTAAATAAACCTGCTGTTAATTTCTTGTACCAAATCTACACCTGTCCCCTCTTCGGTGTTTGCTACAGGGCAAAAATCTAGCTAATGGATCATTTTGGTTCAGTGTTTCATTGAACTGGTTCAGTTGACTCCAATTCCTAAGATAGTATTTAACGAGAACAGGATACATGCCTTTTCACATCATAAGTGCATGCTAAAATTATCTTCCTTTATGTTGTAGCTCACACATCTGCTCAATTTTGCAGCGAAACTAAATGGTTAAATGTCTTCCAGTTTGTTTTGCCACCCAGGGTTAGAAAGAAAATAAGCCATTTATCTTCAAAAGCTCCCATGAGGCATGATGAAGGGTGTGCTGCTTTTACGTAGATTTCTGTAGCAAAGTGCGCAGTCATTTAAAAGCCAGTGACGTATTTTGAGGATTATTTATTTCCTATCTGTCAGCCCCTACCTTTAGATTTCATATCTCCGCGACACTGAAGTGCAAGCTAACTCAATGCTGCCCCCAAGTGCCATTTCAAAACAGGGATACAGATGGGAAGAAGCAAAACAAAGAGCCACTAAGCCTAAAAAAGAAACACATTATCAAAATCCACCATATATCTTGAATTGCTCTTCCTATTGCTATTTTAAAACAATATGTTATGAAATGAAATCAATACAACAAATCTCTTCGGAGAACCTGCTCTATGCTGTGTGTTGTGTATACAAAGAAATAGAACATGATCTAAACCTTTAAAGGCTTCTATACAAGTTAGAGAGACAATAATGGGTTAAAGGTTAAATAAAAGACTAATAGAGGTCACCAGAATATGTGAGATGAACTTAAAATAATGGTAAAAAATCAAATTTGTGTAGCTGATGTTTAAAAGTACAATACACAATACCATTTTTTCAGACATTGTGGTAAATCCTTTGCATTCATTATCTCATTCCATGTGCACAGAAACTCTTGAAGAAGGTAGTAGTGTCGATTTCATTTCTTTCTCTGAATGAAACAGAAGCTTTCAGTGGAGAGCAAAGTCACTCAGCAATGATGAGGCAGAGCTGGGACTGACTTCCGGTTTCCCTGGCTAGAAAGCCTTTGTTCTTACCTGAGATGCTTTAAGGTAGGGCCACCTGACACTAGGGCAGGGGGCTATCACATGAAGAGAGGGAGTTAGGGAAGAACTGGCTTTTCTAATGAAGCCAGCAGCACTTTTTGGTTTGGTCAAGGGAGCAAGAGGTTTTTAGTCAGTTAGACTTGTGAGCCTGGATTTGAATCCCAGCTCAGCCACTTAACTCAGTGTTCACTTGGGCAAACTTCTTAAACCCAGTTTCCTCTTCCTTTAAGTGAGAATATAATAATACCCATCCCTACTGTACATCAGACATGTATGAAAGTGTCTGATCCATGGTGGGGCAGCTCATAAAATCAGTTCCCTTCTTCTTCCTCATGGGAGATGAGTAAGAGTCTTGGACCCAAAGGGTCACGGCTCTGAAGGTCAGACAAAGAAGTGATTCCCAGAAAATGGAGTCTCTCTGGAGGAATTTTTGTAACACATTCAGGCAACTAAGTGCCAGAATTTTATACATTATGTAATATATACTTTCAAATGCCAGCCTAGAATGTATTGGTTTCCTTCCATAAATGTCTCTGATCTAATTCCTACACCCCTGGAAATGTAGCTGAGAAAAATACAGATGACTATAAAGATAAAAAAGAAAAATTATGAGGGCCTTTCGAGATCAGATTTATAGCTTACATCTCTAAGCCATTTATTACTATATATTAAAATTGGGTCATATCTGGGGAAACTCACATCATTACTTTGTTAAAAAGAAAATCATAGTCCTTAAATGGCATCAGTCATGCTAAAGCCCATGATACAAAATCTAGATTTAATTAATACCTGACCTAAATGCTGTTTCATTCTCTCCCAGAAATATAAACTTAATCAACCAGCCTGAATTTTCTGGTCAGCACCAATGAGGTAATCTGTCATGTGTGCCCTCTTTATCCCCCATAGAAAGAAGAAGCGAACTGTATGATAAAAATCCTTGATGTTCATTTGCCCCCAAAAGATACCCTGGTCTAAAAATAATCCTCTCTCTTCTTTTGTTAAGAGCTCCCTTGCCTCACCCTTCTTTCTATAAAAGCCTTCCATTTGGTACGACCCCTCCAAGTGCCCTTCTAGTTGCTAGATGGGATGCTGCCTGATTCATGGATGGATTAATGAAGCCAGCTATATCTTCAAAGTTACTTGGTTGAATTTTGTACTTTAACTTTGCTCAAATAAAGTCTAAGATGCTGTTGACTTAAAGGATGCTGTGGGCCACTGGGTCCTATTCTGCATCATGGAAAAGTCCTTCTTATAGAAAGCAGACTGCCAGTGCTATACAATTTTAGCACTTTCCAAATTGCTGTTGCTATATATGCAATTTCCCTGATGACTTGAAATAGTTAATTTGCTTTTCCGAGAATTTAATTTAGGGCTGAGCTGTGACTCAGGCTGTGTCTGCATGGGGAGATGAAAATGAACCTAAGCAGTTTGTTCATCTGCTTTTGACTTCATGGGGCTCTTTCTGCCTGAGTGAAACTTCCCTTTTTCTGAAAATTGCAGAAACCCAATAGGCCCAATATCATTCTAGTGTGATTTGCTTGAAATTATACTTCCCCTTTTAAAATACTTGTTTTATTTTGAAAATAACCCAATTAACAGTTTTTTTCACACTCTGGGAAAATAGATATTTATGTCTCTTTATCAGAGGCATTTGATTTATAGAATTTATGTTTCTTCATCAGTGAATAGCCTATTCAAGGAACACTTTTTAGCTTTTATAAAATTTCTAAAGAAGAAGAAGGGGAAGGAGAAGGGAAAAAAAGGAAAAAAGAAGATGGAGTAAGAGGAGCAAAAATGAAATTTCTCTGACATTATATTCTGATCCCAAAGGAAGATACAATTTTGGCATTCCCCAAGGCATTTAGAATTCCCTGTGTAATTTGGGAAATTCCAATAGGAGATTTATAATGCACTTGCTTGTCTTCCACTGTTTTTATCTGCCTCCAGTGCTCAAGTCTTCTTATTCAGATTAGAGTTCATGGCTCATTAATCAGTACAATTCTCCTGCACGTGTTACTAAATCCCTTCCCTGTCTTCTTCTTCCCCTTCACCGTATTCACCTGGCATATAGTCTATGTGGACTCAACCCACTTCTCTGCCTATTCTACTCTTGTATCTACGGTGCCAAATACAGTCGGAGAAAAACCATACTGGCTGTGTGGCTGTGAATTTATGAACCTAAACCTTGAGGCGCCTTCTGCATTGCCCACTGATCCTGGATCCTGGCCACTTCACTCACCTACATTCCCAGAGGATTATTCATGCTTGCTCTCTTTTCAACCTCTTTCATTTTACTCTTAACTGATTCCTTCTTGTTATTTGTCTGAGATGAAGGGAATGATCAGAAAAGAACTTTCCCTTCTTCCTGTCTGAAAATGTACTACTCCATTTGCATCTGTGCCCATAACCCTGTCTTCCCCACTATGACAATGGGTAAAACTGCTCATAGCTTTACCTATGGTCAGCCCCTCCACTCAGGCACTGGATTCCCTCTCTTCTCACCTCCTCAAGGATGACGTTCGTTCGTACAAAGAACTTGAACAGAGGCTCCCCTCTCACCTCCCCTCCAAACTACTGTTCCATTTCTTTGTTTCTTTTTATAGAGAAATTGCCTAAAGGACTTATCTCTGCTTACTCTTAATACTTCCTCACTTCCCATGCTCTCTTGAAAACAGCCCAATCATTTACTCCACTATCTCACCAAAAGTCACTCTCAGCCAGGTCTCAGGGATGTCTGCTGTAAAAAGCCCCTTCTTAGTCCTCTGCTTGGCCTTTCCTCAGTATCTCAGGCCCATCTGATACAGTGAGCTCCCTCTCCTTCTGGAATCATTTTCTTCACTTGGCTTCTGAAACACAGAACTGTCTTGCTTGTTTCTTCACTGACTTCTGAGTCCTCCTTCTTTTCCCAAATTATAAACTTTGAAATACACCAGGGCTTAGGCCTCAAGTTTCTTCTACATTCAATCCACAGAAATGATAACAGTACAAAATTGTAGCAGTGGGGAATTGTAACCCACCCCACCATTCTTTTGACATTGTTTCCATAAATGCTGACTCTGACTAATATGTAGCTTATAGATGACCAGCATGCTTGTATAAGAATTCTTGGAACTAACTTCAAAAGGAACAGACTCTGACCTTCAGGCATCCAAGCTCCTGGAAAGTTGATGGACTTCAACTATGGATTCAGGATGGCATGGAGCCAGGAGGATATGGATTTAGGATGATGTGGATCCAGGATGATGTGGAACAAGGATGACTAAACCAGGATGATGCCCCCTGGATATCACTTGCTTTACTGGAATGGACTGCTTATCTGCACATAGAGAACTTTGCTACACTCTCCATTGATCTCTTCCTTCTGTTCCCATCTCCCTCCTTATTAAAATCTCGGCCTCCAATGAAATGGGGAGATGGGCTTTCAGATGTTAGTCCCCCATCTTCCAGGTGGCTGGCATCTGAAAAGAAACCACTTTCCTTTACATCAGCACCTGCCTCTCGCGTATTGGCTTTCATAGCGGCAGGCAGCTGGACCTGCTTTCAGTTACAATATCCCAGTCCCATTACTATAAATAACATCTATATATATTGTTGATTCCCAAATTTAAATCCCAGCCCAGACGTTTCTCATCATCATTTGTCACATATTGTACTGCCTGCTCACCATTTCCTCCTAGACGTTCAACTGGGATCCCAAACCAAACTGGTTCAAACAAATTGCGATCCTTTTCCACCCCAACTCTGCACTATTCCCTTGAGTGTCACCTGTCTCAGAAAGGTAACCCTCAGTTAATCAGGTTCATTGTGCAGTTCTCTTTGAATTCTTTTTTTTCCCCCTCACCAAATTCCACATTCAGCCCATCGAAAGATCCTGTTGGCTCCACCCTGAAAATATGTGGGGAAAAACACTGCCCCTTGCCTTCTCTCCTGCTGCCATCTCGGTGCAAGGCATAACCGTCTCTCATTCACAACAGCCTCCTCCCTGGTGGCTCTCCTTCCAGACTTGCCACCCACAATCCAGTCCCAGTACTGGAAGTCATAGGGTTACCCTTTAAAGCATCAGTCGGATAATGTCAAGCTTCCACTCTCAGCTCTCCGATGATGATGTTGTCTGCCTCATTCAGAGTTAACCCCAAGCCCTTCCCATTGTCTAGGGGCCCAACCCTTCACTCCACTGGCTACTTTCTCCTCACGCAGTCTGCTTTGTCTCAGCTGGTTGCAACTAAAACACTGCTCTCTCAGGGCATTTAAGCTTGCTGCTCCCTCTCACTGACAGTCTCCCTTCCAAACATTCACATGGCTTGCACACTCACTTCATTCGGATGCCAGTTCAGATGAAGTCTTTCTTGAACCCCCACCTCTGAAGTAGCTCCTCTGTTCCCCTCTATCCCCTTATCCTGCTTTGTTTCCTTCTCCGTGCTTCTCACTACCTGATGGTCCATTGATGAAATACCAGCTCCAAAAGTGGAAATAGTACATTATAATAATTGACCTGCTTTGGCACTATTAGTCACCAGAGGAAAATCAACACGAGAGCAGGAGAAAATAATTTGTGAAGGAGTTTCTTATGAGGGATTTGTTCAGGTAACCCAACCATTACCTTACTCAAGAAGTGTGTGCCTAATTTCACATATGGATTTGTTGCTTAGAATTTAAACACCAACACCTTTTCCATAAAAGTATTATTATTATTTACAGTCCCAGGTGAGAGAACAACTATTTATTTCACCCATAACAATATTGGCTGAGTTGATGTCAAAAATCAAAGATTGACATTAAAAGGGGGAAAGAGAGAGAGAGAGAGGAGAATCTCATATTTTCTTGAGTACAGGACCATAGTAAATAAAATTCAGCATATGGAATTGGTTTTTCCCACTTCCATTTCTCAATCCTTCTCTGTTCTATCTTGAGCAACTTATTGTTACTTCTATCATTTCTTCCAAAGAAACTCAGACTCCAACACTATTTTCTACACTCTTATCAAAATGATTATATCCTTGGCATACTTTTTTCTCCATTAGGCATTAGGAGGTTTTCAAATTGAGGTAACTAATTAACTTTACAGTAATAGCTCTTCAACATCCCAGATATAGCCCATTTCCCCCTAAATGTGTTTCCAAATTGATGGACAGTCAGCTTCTCAAAGTAAAACAAGAAAGGAAGTTTTATAGTTCTAGTTGGCTCATTTCTGCCTGTTTTAGTTTTGGATTTCAATTCTGAAATTATCAAATTTTCAGTTATCTCCACAACTCGGCTGCAGTATTAAAGAGGGAGAGAGGGGTCAGAGGTGGGAGGGGAGACAAAGCAGCACTTTCTCTGAAGGAATGAGTCATTTCTAAGTTAGATGTTGCTGAAATCCCGAAGGCCCTGTAAGCCTCTGTGTATTGACGCAAACCTCCAACCTGAAATGCTAAGTGCTTAGGTTTCTCTTCAAATCCTTGCTACAGCTTTGTTAGATAACTACTGTCAGAATGAGTGAGGGGAACACAGGGGAAAACTAGCTTACTTAGTGATTAATTGGGGCTGGTTCATGTTTAATCACAACTCTCAACACAGACTTTATAATTTAAACTTTACTAATAGTCTTCTTGATTTGTCAGCCACTTCTACGGGCTATTTTTGAACCAAGAGCCTCCCTTATCTTTGGCATTAAGCAGGCAGTATTAGTCTCAGGTCTTCAATTTGTTGTGAGTCATTCAGTGACTAAATCAAAGATGCGTCAGAAGCAAATAAGTTTCTCCCCGACCTAGTCACTGATAATAATAATGAGGCAGACAATTCCACTTCAGCTTCTTTGGGATAATTCTTCAGTACCTTGACATACTAATTTCCATAAATATATTGGGGTCTAAAGGACATAAATCACTTGGGGTATTATGACAGAAGGATGTGCTTGACATACACGTGTAATACTCTTTTTATAAACAAATACATAACCAAAAGGTAGTAATTCAGGCGCCCTTCCTCATATCACATATTTTTGGTGACTCTGCTGCCAGCTGTTCACATCATACTTATCCATGATCTCTAGAAGAGTTGGAATGGAAATGCAAATGCTATATCAAAATTACAGTTTCCTCAATTACATTTTCATCTTGAAGATTTGCCTTAAACTCTTTGAGAACAAGGTGACCCAGTTAAAAGAAAACATTGTATTTGTTTAAATATTAATAGGAAGGCAAGACACCCAATTCTGGTAGATTTCTTAGAAAAACACAGATGTTATTTACCTCTTCAGACAATTCAAATGAAATTTAGATGTAAAGAATGTACTTGTTGTTCTGAAATAGGGTTTATAGCACCAAATCTGTTTGAAAAACCCCAATGCTAATATTCATAAAATGTAAACCCAATATAATCTGAAGTAACAGGAATGATTTGAAATTAAATCACTTTTTATAATTCAATATTATGATCATCCATAAAAATAAGAACATCTGAATTTTCATTACTTCTTTGTCAATCTGACTTTAATAGTATTATCTCAATTCTATGTCAGGATTAACTAAAAATAGAAAAACTCTAAGCTGAATGCTAGTCTATAAAATACTAAAATATCAATTCATTATTTGTGCATGAGGGGTAGGGAAGAAGGAAATTAGGCATTCCTGTTTACCATGGTGCCTTGCATAATGGACAAGCTTTGAATAATTATTAATTATTATGATGAAAATAATTACATCAGTCATCACATCATTTTAAATAGTGCCAATGTCACTAAAATATAAATAGAGAAGAGAAAGAATAGAAGTTATTCCTAAGGAGAAGCGTTAGGAAGAAAATATCATTCAGGATTTAGCTTTAAGATTAAACACTGGCAAATCACTTAAGCGATCTAGTGGAATTCATGGGGACACTCAAAATAAACAAACCAGTCACTTTGTATATGTATTTATACATATTTATTTTAAATGTTTAATGTCTCACCTTTGAAAATTTGTCTTCTGTTTTTTATGATCTCCTAGCAGAACAATGAAGTTCCTACTTAGGTAACTAACAAACTATAGAGAATAGCCAAGTTTCCCCATTAGAAATGTGGGGAAGAGTAAGGAGAACATTACACATAATCTCATTTTCACAGATTTGTCCTTCCTTAAAATGGGGTTCATGATCCTTCACCAATTAATTATTCAGGTGTTTTATAAAGGGAAATTTTGAGATGATTCCCTCTTATAACTCTCCAACCTGCAACTTCCATATGATATGTTCATTTTCACCTCTTGATAACAGTCGCATCTCAATTGTTGTGACGTGTTAACTCCAAATTATAAACCCATTATTTATGAACTCCAGAAAAGCCATAGAATCTTCAGTGGAGTTACCCCACAATTTCATATTTCATTCAAACCAGTTGTGTGGATAATCAACCAATATGACAACATTGCTAAAAGGTATGCTCTGTGCTCCATATGCTTTTAAAAACATCAAACTTGACTTCCAGCCAAGAGGGAGGTGTAGACAGACACACTGCATCTCCTCCACAACTAAGAAGAAATACAACTACCTCAAAACTAGAAACAACCAGAAGTTCCAGAAAACCAAACTGCATGAAAGTCCAGCAAACAAAGATATAAAGAATAAATACTCATCCAGACAGGTAGGAGGGGCAGAGAGGACACGGTGTGGTGGCAGCAGCAGCAGTGACAGCAGCAGCAGGCCAGCGGAAAGCACAGTCACACATTTCAAAAAGTCAGGAGGGATACCTGGGGAGCATTCCCAACTCCTCACAGGACCTCACAACTCACAGGCCCAGCACCGGGGAAAATCAAGCCTCATTGTTTCTGACTGTGCAGACCAGTGGGGGTTGGGGTGGAGGCAGAAACTGCTGGTCTCTCAGCAGAGTTTGCTTGTTTAAAGGGCCCCCACAGTCCTAGAATGTCCGCAGACCCACCCACTCTGGGAGCGACGGCCAGGGCAGCAGTAAGAGGGGCACCAGTCCAGTGCGGAAGTGGGAGAGGTACCTGGAAAAGGGGTGAGTGCTGGTAAAGAGGCATTTTTCTCTCGGATTTCTCCCCCACATACAGTGCCACAACATGGCGGAACAGGTCGCCCTGTACTGATGAATCCCTAAGGCTCCACCCCTTACAACATAACAGGAGCGACAGCTCTACCTGGGATGCAGAGGCAAACAAACACAGGAGCCTGTCAGAATGAGGAGACAGAGAAGTATGGTCCAAAAGGGGAAACAGATCAAAGTTCCAGTGGGAGAACTAAGCAACGAGGAGATAGCCAACCTAACAGATGAGGAGATAGACAACATAGCAGACACAGAATTCAAAATACTGGTGATAAAGATGCTCACAGGCTTGACAGATATGCTTGAGTACAGCAAACACATAAGAGAAGTGAAGGCTATGCTAAGTGAAATGAAGGAAAATTCACACAAAACCAATGGTGAAAGGAAGGAAACCAGGGTTCAAATCAATGATTTGGAACATAAGGAAGAAAAAAATCAACCAGTGAAGAATGAGGAAGCAAGAATTGAAAAAAATGAGGAAAACTTCCCAATTTTTGCAAAGGAGATGGACATACAGGTCCGGGAAGCATGGAGGGTCCTGGGCGAGCTGGACCCAGAGGAGACCACACCAGGATGCATCATGACTGAGATGCCAAAGGTGAAAGATGAAGAGAGAGTCCTGGGGGCAGCAAGAGAGAGGCAGAGAGTTGCCTACAGGAGGTTATCTATAGGACTATCAGCTGATTTCTCAGAGGACACTTTGCAGGCAGGAAGGGACTGGCAAGCAGTGTTCAATGTGATGAAAGGCAACCTGCAACCAGGATTATTCTATCCTGCAAGGCTATCATTTGGAATTGAAGGGCAGATGAAGTGCTTCCCAGACAAGGTAAAGCTAAAGGAGCTCATCATCACCAAGCCATTATCATATGAAATGTCAAAGGAACTTACTTAAGAAAAAGAAGATCAAAACTATGAACACTAAAATGACAACAAACTCACAACTATCAACAACGAATATAAAAAATAAAAACAAAATCCAACTAAGCAAACCAGAATAGGAACAGAATCACAGGTATGAGGATCATTTGGAGGATTATCAACTGGGAGGGGGGAGAAGAAGAAATGGGGAAATGGTGCAGGGATTAAGAAGCATAATCGGTTGGTACAAAATAGACAGGGAGAAGTTAAGAATAATATAGGAAAGGATGAAGCCAAAGAACATATATATACGACCCATGGACATGAACTAAGGGGAATGGGATTGCTGGAGGGAAGGGGGTTACTGGGTGGAGGGGAGCAAAGGGGAAAAAAATTGGAACTACTGTCACAACATAATCAATAAAATATACTTGAAAAAAACAAACAAACAAAAAACATTAAACTTTTCAATGGGGTGGGGATTGACTGTGGGAGAATGGTTGAGTGGAGTGGGATGGGGAGCAATGGGAGAAAATGTGACAACTGTAATAGAAAAACAATAAAATAAAAAATTTTAAAAATCAAACTTTTCATTTTAGAGTAGTTTTAGATTTATACTAAAACTATGAAGGTAGTCCAGAATTTTCATGTACCCCACATTCAGTTCCCCTATTATTAACATTTTACAATGCTATGGTACTTTTATCAGCATTAATAATCCAATATAGATTACAATAATAATACATTATTATTATCTAAATTCTGTCCTTTATCAAGATTTTCATAGTGTTTATCTAATATCCTTTTTCTTTTCTAGGGATCCCATCCAGAATACCATGTTACATTTAGTCATCGTACTTCCTTAGTCTCTTCTGGACTATGACAGTTTTTCAGACATTACTTGTTTTTGTTGACTTTGACAAAAAAATGTTAAACATGCATAATCTGACATCTGTATATTTTCTTTGGTGAGGTGTCTGTTCATATCTATTGGTCATTTTTTAAAAATAAACGTTTTATTTATATTTAATAACCCTTTTAAAGCATACAATTCAGTGTTTCTAGTGTATTCGTCGTCGTCGTCGTCGGCAGCCGTCCGTCTCGAGAGACGATGGTGTAGCTTCTTAAGAGTCTATCTGCACCGCCGAGAATGGCTGTGCAGTCCGACTCGGGAGTGACACGGTATCTGTCTCCTCCCTCCTCCCGTGTTGAATCGACATCTTGCGATGACGCTGGAGTGTCCTCTCCAGTGAAGCTGAAGCTACAGAGCCTGGGCAGGGTGAGGCAGGGTGATATGGAGGGTCTGCTGTTGTCCATGCAGCAGACCCCCCCTCTCTTCGCAGCTGAAGGGTCCAAGGGAAAGACGGAGTCAATACAGCTTGGCTTCAGGTGCGCCGCAGGAGTTGCCGGTGTTGACTACAACGTCAAACCGCCTTAGGGACTCCGGCTCCGGATTTTCTGTCGGGGTTTACTCCCTTAGCCTTTCCCCTGAAGAGGTATGCTGCAAGGCAGCGGAGGTTTTTTGGAGTCAGAGTTTTCCTTCTCTGATGTGCCCTGACTGGAAGATCGAACCAGCGACACTTAGCTCGCAGGCCGACGCTCAATCCACTGAGCCAAACCAGCCAGGGGCATTCTAGTGTATTCAAAGTTATGCAAACACCATAACTCTCTAATTCCAAAACAGTCTCATTATTCTCCGCAAAAAAACCCATACCTGTTAGCGGTCACTTCCTATTCTTCCTTAATCTCAGGATCTGGCAGTCACCAATCTACTCTGTGTCTATAGATTTGCCTATTCTGAGCTTTCCATATAAGTGGTATCCTATAATGTGTGGTATTTTAAGTTTACTTTCTTTCACTTAGAATGATGTCTTCAAGGTTTATACACATTGTAGCATATATCAGTACTTCACTCCTTTTTATAGCCAAGTCATACTTTATTTTATGGATATATCATATTTTGTTTATCCATTCATCAATTTTGGGACACTTTTTCTACTTTTGGCTATTATGACTAATGTTATTTATTTGCATGTTTTTGTATGGACAAAGGGTTTCAAGTCTCTTGGTAGAGACCTAGGAGTAGAATTGCTGGGTCATGTGATAACTCCATATTTAACTCTTCCAGGAACTGTCAAACTGTCACCCTTAACAGCCGTACCATTTTACATTTCCACCACTAATGTATGAGAGTTCCAATTTCTCCTCGTTCCTGCCAACACTTGTTATTTTCTTCTTTTTAAAATTATAGCCGTCCTAGTAGCCATAAAGTGTTATTTCCATGTGGTTTTGATTTGAATTTCCCAAATGACTAATGAATGATTTTGAGCATCTTTTTAGGTGTTTATTAGCCATCAGTATACCTTCTTTTGAGAAACGTCTATTCAAATTCTTTGCCCATTTTAAAATTTGTTGCTTGGCTTTTTATTGTTAAATTGTAAGAGTTCTTTATAATTCTCCATCAAAGTTCCATATCAGATAGATGACTTGCAGTATATTCTCCCATTCTGTGGGTTGTCTTTTCATCTTCTTTTGATAGCACTTTTTGAAACACAACACTTTTTAATTTTGATGAAGCCAATTTATTTCTTTTTCTTCTTTTGTTACTTGTGCTTTTCGTGTCATATCTAAGAAACCATTGCCTAACTCAAGATGACTGACCTTTATACTTCTTTCTTAGAGTTTTATAGTTTTAACTCTTATGTGATCTATGATTCATTTTACAATAATTTTTACATATAATGTTGACTAAAGGGTCAAACTCCACTTTTGCATGTGGCTATCCAGTTGTCCCAGCACTATTTGTTGAAAAGACTATCATTTTCCTATTGAATTTTCTTGACCATAAAATGGTCATGTTTAGAGAAAACCAGAAGAATGTGGCTTCATAAAGTTAAAACAAGAAGTTGTTTTAAAAGGAGGTGTCCCATCCTGATGAAAGCTCCAGACAGATGTGTGAGTTGAGGACTCAGCATTCTGCACTAGATTTAACAGTAAGAAAGTTGGTTCAAACCTGGTGAGAATAGTTAAATGTCCCAGGGTGGTTCGAAAAAAAAGCAAGATATCTTATGCAAATTTAAGCCTGTGATTTCTGAAAATCTGACAAGAAAGCCTTAAAGCAAGGAAAGTAATTATCAGAAATAATAAGGCATGACTGCCTAGAATACTGGTTTTGATTTCTGACCATGGTTTCTCATGTAATAAAAACAGCTCAAGCTTGTCGCCTTTTTCTATTCAGTTATTTCCACATTTTATGAGAATCTCTCATAATAAGCAATTTATTTAAGAAGCCTTATGTATAATCACAGTTTATGATGAAGTATGGTATCATTTCCTTAAAATATTTTAAGTGTAGCTTTCTTTTTATTCTGGAAATGTAAACATAAGGCCAATTCTAGGACACGGCTGTGATTTCTTCATTTTCTGCAGCTTTCCTGGCAGGAAAGAATAGTCATTTCTTCCTGAATGTGTAGGATGTTATTCCAAGATAAAATGTTCTTGAGTTTTAGGACAATTACATGCCATCTGGAAACAGGACAGCAGGGTCCTTACTGTTTTAGATTGAGACATCTTAAGACAAAGTGAAATGGGATGAATCCTGTTCTGCTCCTTCCCTTCTGAGCATCCTCTAAACCAAGGACTTTTTCTCCATAGCAGGAGCTGAATTTTAGGTAGCCTCTGTTTGCTGTTTGTATAAGATCAAAAGCCCACAACTCCAAATGCATCTAAGTGACAATCCTGAACTTATGTATCAATCTCCAAGAACTTTGGAAATATTTAGTGTGCACATCTCCCCACTTCTCGCCACCCCCTACTCTAACATACAGCCTGAGGAAGCTTTCTGTTAGTCTTTAAAATGCCCAGGTACCTGCTTTCACTGTACTTTGCCTCAGGAAGCAGGTCTTTTAACCTAGGAGAAGACCCTAGCCCTCAGTCTAAAGAGATTTTAAGACAAAGCCTCAAGATAAAGATCAACTGTAATTCATCTCCTCTGCTCCTTGATAATCTTTATGTTTCCTTGTGTTAATAATGGTAATCATTAGTAGTATCAGTGCTAACATTTACTGACCACATACTATGTCTAAGTATGGTTCTAAGTGCTTTACTCATTTAATACAAAAACCAAATGAAATAGGGAAAATTATCGTCTTTGTATAGATAAGGAGGCTGAGACAGAGAATGGTTAGATAACTTGCCTGTGGGTGCAGCACCCATGGTGGCCCCGGAAAGATGCCATTGGAATTCTCCATGTAGATTCCCCTGGGCCTGAACCACACCTGACCTCCTTGTGTGCAAATGACAGGGGAGCGATTGTGTCACCTCCTAGACAACATCAAGGAATGTGGGGTCAGGACTCAACAAAGGGGCAGCCTTTGTTTCCGTAGGCACTGGAAAGCTTAGTGAGTGCAGAGGATTGCTAGAGCTACCGGACGGAAACTGCACGTCGGAGTCAGTCTCCCTTGTGAGTGCAGGCCTCTGATATCTTCCGTTTGTCTGCACTCAGGAGGCAGAAGCTCACAATCCCAAAATGAGAGAGACACTGAAATACTAAGTTTGGAAGGAAGGAAGGAAGGAAGGAAGGAAGGAAGGAAGGAAGGAAGGAAGGAAGGGAGGGAGGGAGGAAGGAAGGAAGGAAGGAAGTGAGGGAGGGAGGGAGGGAGGGAGGATTGCACCTTTCACTAAACTCATGGCTCTTGTACCCTTTCTCTACCTGACCCAGAGAGTATTCCTGTTTTAACATTTGTTCCATTTGTTTTAAATAGTAAATGTTTTCACAAATTTAGGTACTTAGGATTACCACTTTTGTTTTTAGCAAATATATGAAGAGGAAATCTCAAAACACATATTTTGGAAGGGAGAGAAAAGGTCAAACACAAATTAATTAGCATTGTATTTTTAAGTAGAGACCCATCTAGTGGCCATGAAAGATACCGTACACTTATCCGTGAAGCAATCACCCAGGAATTCAAAGTAAAAACAAGTGAGATGAGAAGCAAGGACTAGAGAGGCCTTGGCGATTTCCACCACAGTTCTCCCTTGGTCCATTATCTGGGATATATTTTTACAACTATAGTTGTATAATTCATCTTTCAAAATGCAAAAAAAAAATTTTAATGCCAAACTTAGAAATTATTTTTTGTCTTCTTTTGGTAAGTGATTTTATAGAATATTTCTTTCCATCCTTTGAAATTATAAAATTTATATATACTTTAAAAACTCTTGTAAGAAGCACATACTTTTTGTTTCTTTAGATTATTTTGTCAGCTTTATTGAAGTGTAATTTATGTACAGTAAGCTGCCACCATTTCAAGTGTGCAGTCAGTGGGTTTTGACAGGTGTATACACCCATGAAAATACGGCCACAATCAAGGTACAGATTCCCACAGCCTCCAGAGTTCCCTTGTGTGATGTTGTGGTTCCACTCTCCCCACTCCTGGCCCCACACAACCTCTGACCTGCTTTTGGGCACTCTAGGTCAATTTGCATTTTACAGAATTTTGTATAAAGAAAATATTATAGTGATGTGATGAGCCATTTCACTCAGAATAATTATTTTGAAATTCATTTGTGTTGTGTATTAACTGGTAGCTTATGCCTTTTTGTTGGTGTGTTGTATTACATTATATGGATATACCACAAATTATAACACATGTAGATGTCTAAGTTGTTTCCAGTAGGGCCTGTAATGGAAAACTTGTTATAAACATTCATGGATAAGTATTTGTGTAAAATTATGTTGTTATACTCCTATCAACCAGGGTTCCAGTTGCTCCATATCCTCACCAATGCTTGATAATGGTAAGTCTTTTTTAATTTTACTACTTGTAAGAGGTCATCTCATCGTAGTTTACATTTTTCCCTAATCAACAATAATATTGAGCCCCTTTTCATGTTTATTTGTGAGTATACAGACAAAAAGGAAAATAAACAAATAGTACCATTCACCCAATCTCCCATCTCCCATCTTTGGGACCAGGGTGCCAGATATTTATGGATTTGGGTAGTTTTCCTCAGAATGGATATTTTGATTCCTGAGGCAAACAGTCTTATTGTTTGAATCTTAAACATTAGTATGGCCCTGGTATCTATATTTTCCGAAAGTAATAAAACCATCTGAATATACCCAATTTACTTTAAATTAGCTCAAATATAATTAAACTAAAACACCCTCTGTGATTTTAAAGAAAGTATGAAAAATTGCAGCATTGTTCATAGCCACAAAGATTGCAACCATTAAATACTCAGAATATTTACTAAATGACAATGGAGTGTATAAATTTTGCCTTTATAACATGGAAAACTGTGCAACTCTTAAGAATAATAGCAGTGTGACATTTATTCATATGGAAAGATTTTACAATGTATTTGACCAGAAAATTTAAATTTTAGAACTACATTTAAATATATTTTGTTACATATGTGTGTATATGTTAATGTATTTATGTATAAATATACATCGATATCTGTAAAGTTGTCAATAGTTTTCCGTTAATTTATTGTTTTTCATTCTCTCTTGCTCTTTTCTTATCTTTTGAATTAACACTTTTTACTGAGCACTGGGTGGTAGCCCAGGTGTTCCAGTCATGTAGTCAGACCCTGAAAGCTCATTTCTGCCTCCCTCAGGGCTCCTTCATTCCCAGGTGTGCTCTTCCCACATTATGACAGCCGGGTAGCAGCAGTGGCAGGCTGACAAGCAACTGGCAGAAAGAAATTGTCTTTTCCCCTATAGATAAAAGAAAAGTCCACTCCTGGAAGTGAACTCCCTTGAACTAGTTTGGATCCTGTGCTCCTACAGCATCTGAGGACTACAAAGGCCTGGGCCTGGAGGGATTGGCCTGCACTCCTAGCCTGACACGCGGATGATGAGTGAGGCTGGGAGGGCCTCCCAAATAAAACCAAGCTGAAGCGGGAAGGAATATGCGATGTGTGGAGGACAGGCAAAAACTGGTCATTATATCGGCACCCTAAGATTTTTTAAAAGATGTCTGGATTTCCTGTGTCTAAATTAAGTAAAACCTGGCCATATTAAAATGCTCAGTCTCTTTCTATTCTTACAGCTTTTTGAAAATACAGTTTATGTTTTATTCATCTTTATAATCCGTGCACAGAACACAGTTACTAACACATTGGAACCATTGATTTTATTTGTTGAGTCAAAGTATATTTTAAGAAGTCCTGACTATAATTTGCCACAAGATGTCCCCATAGCTCTGGAAGATGCTTTCTATCTCCCTAGGCAGGCTTTTTTCTTTTCAATTGACTTACTTGGAGGATGCTAACCAGGTGATGTTTAATGACATTTTTGTACTGAATCTGGTTTTAAAATGTTATTCTCTTAAGAAATCAAATACTAAATGTTCAGAAGAGTAGACAAACTCAAGCCAAAGTTAAAGGAGCATTTCCAAATGCCAACTTTGTATTTGCCTTTTAAAGGTCCATGTTCAACTATGGTTTTCTTAAATGGTGGGACTCCTTTGTGGCCACCTTGAATTCTTCAATTATCAGAAAATGTTATTTCTGTGATATGACATTTATAGTAATATTTCTCTCCCCAAAAGCTAATTAAAAGTGAAGAAGAATTAAAATTTGTCCTATCGATGTTTACTACAAGATACAAGAGGAATGCAAATGTGTATTTGTTTACTTATAAATACGTGCTCTGGAGAGTGATGGATGAGTCTAGACTGAGATTAGGGAGTTTCTTCTTAGTTTTATGAAACCCATCTAAATTGTGGTTGTTCTGAGCTACCAGTGAGGACAAATTCTTTTCCTTACAGGTGCCTCACGGACACCTGAATCATGACAACTGGTCTACAATAGACCTTTGTTGCCTCAAGGATTCCTTAAGTGGATGGATTGTGTTCTGAAAATAACTTCTAAACCTAAAGCACACATGCGCTGGAGGAGAAAAACAGATGTGCTAAAGGACCAGGAAAATTCTAGAGGAAAACAGATTTTAGGCAGACTTGAAGCAGGATCCATTTTATAATCAGGATTCTTTTTTCTAAATCCTCACCGGGGATATATTTATTGATTTGAGAGACAGAGAGAGAGAGACAGAGAGACAGAGAGAGGGATTGGTTTTCTCCTGAATGCGCCCTGACTGGGGACCTAACCCAACCTAGGTATATGCCCTGATCAGGGATCGAACCCACAACCTGTTAGTGTACAGGACAACGCTCCAACCAACTAAGCCACTCGGCCAGGGCAGGATTCTTTTTTAATGGATTTAGAAGATTTCTTTTTTAAAAAATTGGTTTTGATTTAATTGTTGATTAAAAGTATCGTTACGGAAAATACAGGTACATGTTAAGCCTGCATCTCTCTTTCAAAATGGAAGACATAAGAGAATTAAGTGTTCTGACTATTTTTTAAATCCCTTGATAAGCAGTGTTAGGGATTGAATTGTGTATTCCAAAATTCATGTGTTCAAGTCCTGACCCCTGATATCCTAGGAGATGACCTTATTGGAAATAGGCTGGGTGCAGATATACTTAGTTAAGATGAGGTCACACTGGAATAGGGTTGGCCCCTTCTCCAGGATGACTACTGTTTTTACAAAAAGGAGAAATCTGGACACATGCAAGCACTCAAGAAGAAGCCATGTGAAGGTGAGTTATGCAGCCACAAGTCAAGAAACTATCAGGATAGAGGCTTGGAACATATTCTTTCCTAGTGTCCTCAGAGGTAATTACCCTGCCAACACTTTGATCTCAGACTCCTGGCCTTCGAAATTGGGAGACAATATATTTCTGTTATTTAAGCCATCCCGTTGTTATGGCAGCCCACGCCAACTAATATAGGCAGTAATTGCCTGAAGGAAGTGACTAATGTTAATAAAAAATATAAACAGTATATCAATTAATTAGTTTGCTAATTTTTTTCCTTGATATTAATTCTCATTTGGTGCTTAGCTATTATGCACTCAATCGTGAGTTTAATTTAATATTTCCCTGGTAAACATGCATTAAATAATTTTTTCTAGAGTCATAAGTAGATATGAGTCCAACCCCACTTAAATAATAGAATTTTAGAGCCATCCAGGATATCTTCTCTTATTATAGATGAGGGAATTAGGTAGAGAAGTTTAGGGACAAAGCTAATATGCAGTATGGCCAAGTTTCCTGTCCCCAAGGAGGTAAGGTGGGAAACTCTCACATCTCTTCCATTGTAATTGATTATCTCATAATAGAAGGTTAAAGAGAGAGTGTTCTAGTTGTGGAGGGAAGCAAGTGTATTCCTGAAATGTGGGTTTACTGTGACTGCTATGACACACAGAATATAGATGAAAGAAGACCTAAAAACTTTGAAACTAAATCTCTGTTGGTGAATCATCCTGAGGCATATGGAAGCACCTTACTATCTAGTCTCCCTATAGGATGTCTTTGTCTCTAGTTAAGGGAAGATTAAACTCTATTTTGTTTCATTACAGCTGATCTCTGGAGCCTTCCCTTCCACAAATACATGTGAATTCCATTCCCATCCACCTCCATTACCTCCTCCTCTTTGCTTTGCTGAGCTCCACATTTCTGTTATGGGCTGAATGGTGTCCCTCCAAAACTCACATGTTGAAGTCCTAACCCCTGGTACCTCAGAATATGACTGTATTTGGAGATAGGGTCTTTAAGTGAGTTAAAGTTAAAATGATGTCACTAGGGTGGGCCCTGACCCAACAGGACAAGAAGAGATTAGGACTCGGGCTCACACAGGAAGAGGGCTATGTAAAGACACAGGGAGAACATGGCCATCTAGGAGCCAAGGAGCGAGGTCTCAGAGGATGACACCTTGGCTGACACTTTGATCTTAGATTTCTAACCTCTGGAACTGTGAGAAAATACATTTCTATTGTTTAAGCTGCCCAGTCTCTGGTGCTTTGTTATAGCAGCACCAGCAAACTCATACAACTTCCTTGAAATCCAGTCAACTTTTAACTGCCACGTCATTCCCTACTCACTTCAGACATGGCAGGTATCTAACTTATTATTCTTACCTTTATAGACTTTACCTCCAGGTCTAAGTATAGGGCCTCCTAAGTACACTGTTGTTGGCAGAGGTAAATCATGAGAAAGATATGAGATTAAGTATAAGTATACATGCAAGTACTTCAGCACAGTGGTCTGTTATTAGATCCTATTTTATGACAAAAGTGATTTTTTTTTTTTTGCCTTTTATAGAGTTAGGACTGGAGTCCCAAGTTCTGAATATTATCAGCTGATCTCCCAACACATAATTAGTCATAGGGTGTTTAATAAACCAATTCCTCATCTTCTAATGATGGGTGATGGATGTTAACAAAGCATGCTATTATCCTCCCAGGTCATATATTTTTATGGTAGCAGGAGTTTTCTAGAAGCCAAGCCTTAATGAAGAGGGATTACTTTAATTATAAGAGCTTTAGTTGCTAATCACCCTGGCTGGTTTGGCTCAGTGGATTGAGCGTCGGCCTGCGAGCTAAGTGTCGCTGGTTCGATCTTCCAGTCAGGGCACATCAGAGAAGGAAAACTCTGATTCCAAAAAACCTCCGCTGCCTTGCGGCATACCTCTTCAGGGGAAAGGCTAAGGGAGTAAACCCCGACAGAAAATCCGGAGCCGGAGTCCCTAAGGCGGTTTGACGTTGTAGTCAACACCGGCAACTCCTGCGGCGCACCTGAAGCCAAGCTGTATTGACTCCGTCTTTCCCTTGGACCCTTCAGCTGCGAAGAGAGGGGGGGTCTGCTGCATGGGCAACAGCAGACCCTCCATATCACCCTGCCCAGGCTCTGTAGCTTCAGCTCCACTGGAGAGGACACTCCAGCGTCATCGCAAGATGTCGATTCAACACGGGAGGAGACAGATACCGTGTCACTCCCGAGTCGGACTGCACAGCCATTCTCGGCGGTGCAGATAGACTCTTAAGAAGCTACACCATCGTCTCTCGAGGCTCTGTAGCTTCAGCTTCACTGGAGAGGACACCCCAGCGTCATCGCAAGATGTCGATTCAACACGGGAGGAGACAGATACCGTGTCACTCCCGAGTCGGACTGCACAGCCATTCTCGGCGGTGCAGATAGACTCTTAAGAAGCTACACCATCGTCTCTCGAGACGGACGGCTGCCGACGAGTTGCTAATCAGCAGTGCCCGGTTCTATCTCATAGGCCTTTCAATGTCCCTAAGCATGGAGATGTCTATAAGGGTCATGACTTCTGAAAATCTGACATTGTTGTGGGAGGCACAACAAAGATGTCCATGTCCTTATTCTGGAACCTGTGAATATGTCACTTTACATGGCCAAAGGGACTTTGCAGAGGTGATTAAGTTAAGGATTTTGAGATGGAAGATTATCCTGGATTATTTAGGTGGGCCCAATGCAATCACAAGGGTTTCTATAAGTGAAAGAGGGAGGCAGAAACTTCAGTTTGAACTCTGAGCTGCAAGATAGTAAATCTGTGTTGTTTTAAGTCACTAACATTGTGATAATTTGTTACAGCAGCAATAGAATACTCAAAAGCTGTCCAGTAACACGGTTACTGAGCTTTATGTATGAAATTGTAGGACTTCTGGGGTTAGGACATGGGACCCTTGGAGGACCTTGAATTTTGTCTGTGAATGCTTCTAAAAAGCCTTTGAGTAATCTGATCTAATCACCAGATATTTTAAATTTAATGAGGCCAAATTAAAGCGGCCTGCTATCTGCTTGATCTGATTATTCAGCTAAATCAATTTATTAATTTGATAAATTAATTCACAATGACACGTAATGTCTATCAATGTCTAAAAGAATTACTTCATTTAGAAAATATTTTTCAGTTTTTTTTTTTAAATTTTAGGATAGTCAGGCATATGGCCAGTAGGGAACTGTGTGGATATTGGTTCTTGGTTGCTGGGGAGGGTGAGGGTTTGGGGAGAGTGATCCCCATAGCCAGCCTGTGGTGGAGACAGCAACGGGTGATGGCGGAGGGAGGAAGAGGTTAAGCTCAGACCAGGCTCCCATAAGATCATAATAGAGGAAAGGAACAATTCTGAGACTCCGGATGATAAGCCCTAAGATCCTGGTTTTCTCTGCTTCAGTAAAGTTTTAAAACTGTGTGTGTGCGCATGTGTCCGTTTGATGGGGAAGAATGGAAGGCCAGTTTTGACTACTGGTGGTGCCTGATACCAGCTGGGACAAACAGTGCCTTTTGGTGCCTGTGGGGCCTGGCAGGCACCTAAGGAGTGTACTGAGCCAGGAGGGGTGATTGTGAGCTGATCAGGCCTACCTTGGGAAGCTATTCAGCCCTCAGCTACCACTTTGTGACCTCTGAGCCTGTGCTTAGAGAGGTCATGTACAAATAATGTAAGGGTCCTTGGCACAGAGGTAGCATTCAGTAAATAGCAACGACAAAGGTGATGTAACATGTGGGTCACAAAGGTGCTAACGAAGTGATGTGAAAAGCTTACCTTCCCTTTTGTTTTTCTCTTGTGCCTCGTCTTCTTTTGCCCATCCTTTCATCAATTTCATGTCTCTCTTCAAGCAAACCATGATCTCTCAAATTATCTCAGGTTTAAAAATCTCCAGCACACCCACAGTCTTCAGGAAAAATTTCAAACTGAAGTGTTTCAGCAAAAGTCTCTGAACCAGTCAGGGGCCAGGATGGTCTAAAGTAAATGCTGGGGCCATGGCTCTGTTCGTTATGGGTGTGCAAATGGAAGTTCAAGAAAGGACAGGTCCCTCCTCAGCATATCTGGGGTGGGGGTCAGGGGACAGCAGTGATGAAAACATGCAGGCCCTGAGATCCTGGGTACAACCTACGTGCCCTCTTGATCCCACTCGATCACTTCAAATGCACTCTGATCAGATGGTGGGATCTGGTCTTGGACATCTTGTTTCCCCATGGCTCACTTCTGGTAGAGGTGGCAGGTCTCAAATAAACCCGAGTGATGCCTGAGCAGGAACAAAGCAGCAACAACATGTGTAGTTTGATGGCCAAGGACAAGCTTCCCCACTCCCACCTGGATCCCGAAGTACTCTATAAGTTTCTCAACAAACTAACACATAACCCTAGGGAAAATGGGTGACACCCGAGGTTTTTTTTTTTTTTTTTTTTTTTTTTTTTACTGAGATTAAGTTTCTGCAGTTGGGGAGAATATAAGTTCAAAATTAAAAGGAGGTGGAATCTTAGAAAAGTATGCCAGAGGGGCTGTATCCCTTAGTGGGTGAGATTTTTGACAGACTGCCCAATTTGATATCCCAGCTCTGCCTCCTACCACTAGTGTGGGACTGGGTACGCGTCTAGACCTGCTTGTGCTTTAGTATTTTTCATTTGAAAAATGGGTCTAAGAGTACTTGCCTTCTAGGTTCACTCAGTTAATATAACTTAAATGTTCAATAAATATTAGCAACAAAGTACTATCATCGACAGCAGCAAACACCTACATTTGAGGTTTGCAATTAACAATGCTGTCTTATGATTTAGTAACCTGGGACTAGAACAAACTTCATTAAGTTCCTGAATTTAGCTGACATACATGGATGCACATTGCAGATGACACAAAGCATGAGCAGACCCAGCCACTGCTTTTATTTTTTCATGCCAGTCTGGATGGTATAGAGCTGGCATCCTGTAGAAGGCCTCACACAGCTTCTGAAAGCCAGTGACCTTCCTTCCTGAACTAGCTTCATGCATGCGCACTGCTCGTCCCTCCCGGGGCTGCTGTTATCTCCCAACTCAACTAGAGCACATGAGTCCCAGGTCTGTGTTTTCCACTCCCTGTGGGCCTGGCACAATGCCCAGCTCAGGGTGCTGTGATACCCAGGCCACAAACTCACAGGTCAAAGAGATCACAGCACCTTTGCAAGCCACCCAGGTGACACCTGTGCAGTTTTGTAATAGATTTACAAGGCTCTAAAATTGCTAGTTTTTCTAAAACTATATTTTAGGGGAAATCAGCCCTGAAGATATGATAGGTATAGATTTGGAGAAAATCAGTTATATAGAAATGTAAATAATTTGTATTCACGAACAATAATAGCTAATTCATTAATCGTGTTCTGTAAGCTGGATATGTTCTAAGCCCTTTACAAGTATTAATTCGTTTTTGAGACAAGAGGAAACTAAGGCCCAGTGAGGCCAGAAAATGCACCCATGATTACACAGCTGTAATAATGAAGACCCAGAGAAGGAAAACTCTGATTCCAAAAAACCTCCGCTGCCTTGCGGCATACCTCTTCAGGGGAAAGGCTAAGGGAGTAAACCCCGACAGAAAATCCGGAGCCGGAGTCCCTAAGGTGGTTTGACGTTGTAGTCAACACCGGCAACTCCTGCGGCGCACCTGAAACCAAGCTGTATTGACTCCGTCTTTCCCTTGGACCCTTCAGCTGCGAAGAGAGGGGGGGTCTGCTGCATGGGCAACAGCAGACCCTCCATATCACCATGCCCAGGCTCTGTAGCTTCAGCTCCACTGGAGAGGACACTCCAGCGTCATCGCAAGATGTCGATTCAACACGGGAGGAGACAGATACCATGTCATTCCCGAGTTGGACTGCACAACCATTCTCGGCGGTGCAGATAGACTCTTAAGAAGCTACACCATCGTCTCTCGAGACAGACGGCTGCCGACGGGAATAATGAAGACCAAGATAAAAAACGATCAGGTGGATTCTAAAAACATATACTCGTAACCACAGTCCATGCCATGGAAGCAAGAGAACAAACGAATGGCTGTATTAGTTATTGATTACTGTGTAAGAAAATCCCCCAAAATTTAGCAGCTTGAAACAACAGACATTCATTATCTCAGTTTCTATGCAGCAGGGCTCTCGGTGCAGCTTAGCTGGGTCCTCTGCTCAGGGCCTCTCATGGCTGCAGTGGCGCTGTCAGCTGGGGAACAGTCACCTCAAGCCCCTAGTAGGCCTGGAGTGCTCACTCCCAAACTCTTTCTCACAGTGACTGGAAGGACTCAGTTCCTTGCCACGAGGGCCCTCCATAGGCAATGTCCTCAGGATAAGGCAATTATTGGTCCCAGTGACAGAGAGCACCCAGACAGAACCCTGTCTCTTTATCCTCATTTCGGAAGTGACATGCCATCATTTCTGTTGTATGCTAATCATTAGAAGCACAGTTAAGTCCAGGCCACACGGAAGCAGAAGACCCAGAAACGGAGCACCGGGCAGGGGGCGGGGCTCCCTGGTTCCTGGCTGAGGCTGCCTGCCCCAAGAGCCTTGGGAAACTGAACAAATCACTGTGAGGTGCAGGTAAACTGGATCCAACTGTCAGGGGGCTTCCTCCACATTTTTCAATGGATCGTGTGGTTTTTATTTTGTTTTCCTCTTTTAAGTAAGTACAATCACCTTAAATTTATATTTTTCTTAAAATAAAAACATAGAAGAATTTTATATTTCTGCATTTTCTGAAATGTCCCCACCATTTGGGAGAATTGGTCCCCAATTATAGGGCTGAGCTTCTCTTGTTGGAAGATGAGTAGGTAGCCTGGAACGCAACCTTCCCATCTTTCTGGAAACAACTCTCCCTTCCAAGTCCGTAGTACCTTACGTCGCCGCCATTTCATCGTGTAGCATTAAAGCTAGGTCAACCTTCACTTCATTACATTTTCCCCAAATATTAGCACTGTCAATTCCAGAACGGTTTTCTGGGCCTGGTCAGTCAGTGAGAACGCCGGAGGAGCCTTGGAAGTTGCCATGACAACCGCCAGCGGAGCCCGGAGATGAGGACACACAGGGTAAATTAGCTGTTTCTTGTCTCAAGGACTGCCCAGGGGGAGGGCCAGGTCTGGAATCAGGAGCCGGACTGGGATGCCGGGCGCATACCGAGCAGCTGGGCGGAGCGGCAAGGCGGCCACAGCTGAGAGCAGGTCCGGGGCTCCTGGGCTTGCGCCTTCCTGCGGGCTGGGGGTGGGAGGAAACCTTCTGTGCTCAGAACCAGGCCTCCCGCCATCTCATTTTTTCCGAGTTCTCCAATCTGCACGTGCCGCTAGTTTAACATCTCGGTAAACGGTTTGAGTAGTGAATGAGGTGTGGGCGAAAAAGGGCTGCGTGAACAGGAACGGGGCCGGAGCCCCGCACAGGTCTTCAGGTTCTGTAAGAAGGGCACCCCACCCCCATCCTACCCCATCCTACAAGAAAGACACTATTTTGTAGAACTCGGCTTCTCCCCAGGTCTGGTTTTCTGCCTCCCTCTCTTTCTTTCTGCTTATTTTTTTAACTCAACCTAAATCCTTTTTTTTTTTTTTGCAAGATGTTCACTGCCATCTGCTGACCAGACTCTGTCACTGCAAAGATGGTGGCAGACCCGTCAGCTAGGTGCAGGGATAGCTTCGTGTCTCCGTGCAGTAATGCTTCCGAATTAATTAAAACTGCAACACACTTCTCTACTTGAATAGGATCCGTGTGGTATTAGGATCATAAAACAGCAGTGGGGCTTGATAGGATATTGGAAAAACAGATAAAGAGTTAATAACAAAGACATTCTTCTGCCTCTTTAGATAGGTTAACAATATCACAAATCCCAATATTTATTTATAAAAACTTAGTTTAGAATATCACCCTTTAATGTTTTAAAGAGGAAACGACAAATTTAGATGGAATGATCTAAAATGACAGAAAATGAATGAACACGTTAGCCATTAGGACTGATCCTACAAGGGTCTTGACTGCAGGGTCAGTGACTGAGGACAGGGGCCCAGGTGAGGGCAGGCTGCCCGTAACAGGTACCAATGCAGGTCGACCTACCATACGTCCAATATTTAAAATGATAACTCAAGCTACAAACTGTCACATAAAATATGTCCTCTTACCTTGACAAAGATAGCTTCATAATGAGGTGGAAGGTGAGGGTTGAGTTCAGAACTCAGATTCCTCACGGTTAAGTGCCAACATGCCAACCAGCAAGGCGCGCCAGCCCGTGTCCCCGGTTTTCCACTCACCCAGCTGCCTCCCCTGTCGCCCCAGCTCCCGCTCAGCTTCACATTCCCATTCTCTGCAACGCCCCAGAGCCTCGGACCTCGGGTGTGCACACTGGGAGCCTGGGGATCCTCTAGAGGATGGACCCTGGGAAGAGGCAGGTAGAGATGCCAGAGCTGACTTAAGATGTAGATAACTCCAGGGTCCCAGGTACCCAGACTGTGTGGTCTAGAAAGGGTGCATGGATTCTTGAAGACATGGCCTCTTGGGCTCCTTGCCTAGCGTCGGGCAGACTGGATAGAGTGACACAGAGCAGTTCTTCTAAAGGACGGTGCTGAGGGCGGGGTAATGTCACAGGAGTCAAGAGGCAGGAATGCCTGGCTGGGAACTGGGACTGGGAACACGCTGGACGCCCCCACTACCACTCCTCCCGCCCCCCGTTACTTATTGTTAATCGTGATTGTTTCTATGTAGTAGCTTTTTCTTCTTCTACTTTTTCAGAAAAGGAAATTAGAAGATTCTGGGACACATTTCCGTTCAGATTTTACGGCGCACTGGGCACTAATTGGCCCAACAAATCCAGCCTCATTACAAAGAGGTGGAAGATCGAGCAGCGCCCCCTGGTGACTGCCTGTCGGTCCATTCACGAGCTTGTTTCCAGCTGCCACATGATTAACTCAGAATCTGCCCCACTCAAAGGGAAGCTTAGCATGGTGGGGGTGGGGTGGGGGGGATGCTAATGTTATTTTTTGGCTTAAAGTATCCACTCTGATTTTTTTAAATTGCTTTTGATGCTATAAGTCCTGACTCAGTAACCTCTGATGTGTGTTTTCTATAGCTCTTCCTTCCCCTGATACTACATTTTCCTTTCTTGACTTATCTCTGATAGGGAAACCAGAATGTTGTGTGGCTTTTGTTGGCTTTTCTTAAGCAATGGGATCTTGCCACTAGCTTCTCAGGATTCGTCTGCATTCTCCTCACAGCATTCTTAGTGATTTTTTTCAACACATCTTGTCATACGTCTCTTTTGCTTAAAATCCTCCTGTGGGTTTCTGTCTCGCTCAAAATAAAACCCTTCCTGCTGTTTGCAAGCCTGCTATGAGCTGGTCCCTGGCACCTTTCTGAAACTAGCTCTGTCACTGTCCTGACTGCCTCTGCCACCCCATCCACACTAGCCTCTTGATGTTCCTTCATTCCTTTCATTCCTGAGCCCTGCCAGGGCCAGGACACCTGCTGGTATCGCCGCCTGCAGCCATCTTTCACCATATGGCGCTAGGACTTACTCCCTCCTTCTGTCAGATCTCTCATCAAAATACCCACTTTCCAAAAGATCTTCCAATCACTCTACATGAACCTCCTAACTGCCATTCTCTTGCTCCTGTAACTTACTTTATTTTTTTTAAATAAGTGATTTCCAACTGTCATAATATCTGTATCTCTGTCTAGCTATTTATTACCTGTTCAAGTCTCGCCTTGAACTCTATTTTTATTAATTCTCTTTATCCACTAAAAGATAAGCTCCATGAGGTCAGGGACTTCTTTTTTTTAACTAAAAAAAAACTGCTGTATCTTTACTGCACAGAATAATTGCTCAATAAATATTGGCTGAATGAATTAATGTATGGATGACTATAGAACAATAATACTGTATCCCAGTTAAACAGTGTCTATATATTCACAAGTGTCTATGGAAAACAGTATTTCTAAACACAAGGACTAGAGGACATATTTTTGGGCAGAGCCACTGGGTCTGAAAGCCCCCAGTGGATTCTGACATCTGCATCACAAAGTTCTCAAGTGACCTGCTCACCAAAGCTCAAATCCATTGCTATGTCATATCCTATGAAAGAATTAGTACAGTGTGATTGTGTTGACTGCCCTTTCTTGAAGGAAGGAGAACATATTACAGAGAATAATGTAAAGAATCACCAGAACCAAACAATACCATTCAGACTGAGTGCATCAGTGGTGACTGACATTACAATTATGGTCAGCCCTTTAAAAAAAAAGTTCAAGAGTTTCCAAGTCCCTTGGATTTATACAGCCAGTGTTGAATTGAGTAATAAGGCTCCTTGTCATTTTCCAGACTCTCAAATTTAGATAATTTTACAAACATCCACAAACACAGAAACCATTACATATTCTTCTGAACCAACATTGATAAAACTAATGGCAACTTTTTTTCTAAGAGTTTAATATCTTTAGGTCTCTCCTATTTAACTCTCTCTGGGGTTTTATCTCACAGGCATGTAAAACTTTGGAAGTCATTGCATAGACCTAACAAGACACAATGCATGATCTCCTGCTGGGCCTGGTAATGGTCTGGGATAGAGGACCAACTGGCTTTTCAGGTCATTTATGCTTCTGGGTAATTCATAATTTTTTCTATTCATTCATTGGAAAATATTTACTGACACTATATGAAGTTATTATGGTAACAAACATTATCATCATAATTGCTAACTTTTAAATATATTAACTATGTGTCTGGTTCTGTTCTCAGCACCTCATATATACTGACTCATTTAATCATCTTGGCAACCCACTGAGTCAGGAACTGTCATTATTACCCAAAATTTCTTTCTTTTTTAAATTCCAGACGCAGAAGGAGAGAGAGAGAGAGAGAGAGGGAGAGAGAGAGATTGATTGGTTCCCTCCCACAAGCACCCCAACTGAGGAGCAAACCTGCTACCTAGGCATATGCCCTGATCAGGAATCAAACCCACAACATTTCAGTTTACAGGATAATGCTCTAATCAACTAAGGCACACCAGCCAGGACTATCTCCAATTTCTAGATGAAGAAAATGAAGAACAAAAAGGTACTACATAGATGCTGAGGTAATAAATAAAACTAAGTAAAGGCACTTACATATTAGGGGGAAAGACCTCACAAATTCCATACTAGATCAAAGGATGAAAAATGTTTGAGACAGGAATTATGGAGAGAGGAGTATATAAGTTGGATATCAAATATCCTAAAGAAATTACAGACTCAGAGATTATGTATGGAGAAACTGAGCAAGGATGAGGAGGGTGAAGGCATTTCAGGCAGAAAAATCTTCAACATTTCAGTCATGCAAAAGGAGACATCTGGGCCCTTGTGTCAGAAGTACTGTGCCCATCAAAGGGCATGGTTTCTGAGGTGTCACACTTTGTTGGACTTGAAGCCTCGCCTTGAACTCTGAATTGCTCTCTTCACCAGTCAGCCCAACTGGCATCTCCAATTCCCAAATATCCAAGTACCAACCATACAGTATAGGAATGAGCTATTAAAATTTTAGAAAGCATACAACAAATATGGAAACCAAGTCTTAGAATGAGACCCAGCATGACTAGTAAACCTTGAATAAAAAGCACTTTCACTTACTGGTCACTGCCCTCTCCCAAGGTACTCTTTATATCACCAGGGGAGCTCTAATGTCTTCTCCCCCTTTTCCATTGGGCCCAAAGCCATAGCAATAAGGTGCACAAGTTGGGGAGCTCACCCCATGTTTGTGTAGTGTCTCCTCATGGAGTCTGCCTTCCTTCTGGAAAGAACGTAGCTCAAAACCCACTCTACAGCTATGGAAATGCTGCCCTCTGCTGGCAGTATTCTCATCCACCCTCAAGATTAAGAGGATTAAGAAATACAAATTGTTATAAAAAGTCATGGGGGATGTAAAGTACATCACAGGGAATACAGTCAACAATGTTGTGATGACTGTGCATGGTGTCAGGTGGCTAGAAGCTTTATCGGGGTGATCACTTTGTAAGGTATACAAATGTCTAATCACTATCCTGTAAACCTGAAATATAATATTGTACATCAACTGTAATTGAAAAAAATATTTTTTAAAAAAGAACCTTTTTTTGCTAACTGCACTGTTTTCTGTTCTCTATCCATTTCATCTTCAAGCTGAGGAAAAACAATGTTAGATCTTGTTATAACCAGCTCAAGTTGCTGATCTGTCCTTTGTGTCCAGGGAGTTGCAGAGAAATTCACTAATGACTAATTTAAATAATTTTCCATGTTTGACTCTCATGAAAGGCAAATTGACATATTTGGATTGAGAATGATTTTTGTCCTTTTATCATAAAGAGCAGCTTCTTCACTTTAAACTTATTGGGAACAGTTTTCTTAGTATCTAAAATTATGAAATTTTACATTGAAAGAGGGGGTAGGGAATGAGTCAGAGATGGGGTGAGGGAGGGGGCTACAGGGTGGAAGATGTGTGTTGGAAAAGGGAAAGTTTTGGATAAAATATTATATATAAAGCTGGGCTCCCTTCCTGAGGCTGAGGGAAGAAGGAATTTGCCAAGTCTGAGTCTATCTGTGTAAGAATCCGAGACCTTGGGCACAGAGGCAAAGGGTCTTTGTGGGATGCTTCCCATCCTGTTAACCCTGTTGACATATGGGCTTTTTCCTGGGGGTAATTTCCTCTTGCAGCCTCTCAAAGTCAAAGCTGAAATATGTAGAGTGTGACGCTGTCTTTTTAGAGATGTGTTGGGTAGAGGAAACACATTAGCTTCTTCATTTGAATGGCTCTCACCCCCTAATCCCTTAATTCAGGTCACACGGGGGGGGGGGAGGGGGTTGACCAACTAGACAGTGTAACCCAGCGGTCTATTCCCCTCTATGCAGTGTAGGCTGTGTGTACCTGGAGAACAAAATGAGGGCGTATGGACATGCCAAAATCAAGCTCAACCATTTGCAAAAGAAGTCACCCTGTTGTATTTGATGAAGGGGTGGACACAGATCATGAACACAAGTTCAGAGACCAGGATAAAACTAAGGAAGTGACTGGTCTCTAGGGGACACTCAAACCTGAAGGTTGGCGGAGAGTAAGCCTGCGACTCGGCTCAGACAGTCCTGGGGAGGGTGCGCTGATTTTGCGCAGAGATGTGGCTGATGGTGCCAGTGCCCTACACACATTCCTACAGGTCCTTTCCCCACTTTTTGTGCACTTGGTCTTCTGGTGTGCACTCACTTCTAGCAGTTGGTACCCGTGTCTCATTTCTAAGTGCTGGCCTTCGGCCAGTGCTGACCTTGACTTTAGGGTGCCAGAGCCTACTTTGCCTGTACTCCTGGGCGACTCTTCCTCAGTGATGATGGGTGTAGGAGTATAAGTACTCCAACAACCTCACCCCTGATTGGGACAGTTTGGAGAGGGAACTACATTATCTCTAGAGCTCTCCCGTGGGATTGAACCAGACTTACACCTTCCCAGGGGACTTCGGGATAACACACCTTGTTTAGCTTGCTGCCCATTCCTGTTTCATGTCCCTGCTCACCTACCAGCTTTAACTGGAAACACGGTCTAAAAAATGACTTTTGCAAGAATTCTTATCTCAGAATTTGTCTGCTTCTGGGGAGCCTAGTCTAAGACAGCAGGCTGCCTGGAGTGCTTGGAGGGCATTCTCCAGTTATGATTGGTGAGCCAGGTTTTTACAGCTCAGTAATATCAGCCAATCAGATCATCCCATTTCCTCCTCGTCCCCCACGCTTTGATTCCATGGTACAAAACCATCTTCCAACTATATTTCATCTTCTCCTGTGACTTTTCTCTAAGGAGAGATGTTTATCAGCTAGAAAGAACATTTCAAGTTCATCTTGGCAGCTTTATTTATCACTGTATATTTGGAGTTTGTATTATAGATCAGTCTCTCAAGAGTCAGACCACTCATGGGAAATGGACAAATTATATTTTGAAATCTTCAAGGCTAAGGCATCTTGGAACCACATCAGGTGCCCCCTTGAAAGCCCTTGTTTTGGAAGCCACTTGGCCTCTCTTGGTACCTTTTCTATTGGGCTACTCTTTACCCACCAGAAGCTTGGACACTTTGACCTCCTGAATGGGCAGAGTTGAGCACATGGTTATGATATTTCCCTCACCTCCTTAGAGGAATCCCTTCTCTTATTGCTCTGAGAGGCAGGCAGATTCTTTAGTTAGACTATTCAGAGATAAATCTAGATTTGGGGTCAAATCCCATGACTTGTCCAATTTGTAAAATCCCTTACATTCTTGTAATTTGAATATTAGGGGATGCCTCAAAGGTATGAAGTAAAACATGAATATAGCTCCTCTGGAGCACTGTGATTTCTGTGTCTGCCACAACAGGCAAAGTCACAGTCCACTCTTTTGTTTCTGTGAGTATGGATTTGTATACAGAAAGGTTTTTTGTGTTTTTTATTTTTTTAAAGATGAAAGCTTGGGTTTTGATTAATGAGTTTGCTTTAAGACCTTTAGAGTGATTGATTACAATGGTCTATAAGTGTAGGCACAGTCACATACTATGAGCACAAATTAATCACATTAATACAATTTACCAAATAAACTTTGCTTCACAAGAATCTTACTTGAGATGAGGGTGACATGATTTTCATTTAGTTTTTCTGTTTCTGGACAGAAGTTCCAAATTACAGTAATTCCCTCTTCACCTTCCTTCTTTCCATCTGTTACAATCCTGAAGCTCAGGTGAGGCCACGCCCACTGGATTATAAACTGTAAAATGTGGGTCTAGAGATCAGCACAGGAGGAAGAAGCTACTCTCAGCTCTTCTGGTGAAAGAAGTCTTCACTTTTTTGACGCAGATTTGAAACGCTGCCTCCCTGACCTACCTATTCCCTCCTCTGAGCCCATTTGCAGGCAGCCCGCTTCCCCCTGCAGTTCCAAATTAGGCCACTGAAGGGCGCTGCTGCATCGAGTTCCATCCCGGAGAACCAAAACTGAAAGTGGGGAAAAATCAATGACTATGAGATCACTTCCTCCGTGTGTCTTTCCATTTCTGGGAATGTTTTTCAATTAAAACTCCAGACACAGACAGTCATCATTCATGGCCTGCCTCCTTCAGAGCTCTGTTGGAGGCCTGGGCAGGCAGGAGCAAGGTTCTTTATTTTGAGGCGGTGCCTGTACTGTGGAAAGAGAAGACAGAAATAGACCTGGGAAAAATAAGAGAACCGAGACTTAGCAGATGCTCAGAGCTGTTTTTCTTTATAAATATGTCTGTCCACTTCCCACTCTCTTCCATGTCACTGCAGGCCATTAGCACTCTATTTTTGTCTCCACGGAGGCTCTGGGCCTGGCCCACTCTGCTTCCCCTCCTGGCAGATTATCTGGTGAGGGCAGCACTCCTGGGCCCAGGGTTTGACATCATGAGTTATTTTTATCCCAGTAGATTGCAATATCATAACAGCATACATCTTGTGCCAAAGAATGGCCCCGGAGCTGACAAGGAGGAGAAATTACCTCAAAGGTAAACTCTTTGATCTCAAAATGCCTCTCACGGCACGCTATTTAAAGCCATTTCAAAATGAGTAACAAAAATAAACACCTCTTAAGTGAGACGTGCAAAATAATGTTATATAGACTCCAGTTTCATAATCACTAAAAGGAAGTCTTATGAAAAGGCTGTGGCATGTCTAGGTGATGTAGACACCCCACCACCACCACCAGACTATGGTCAGAAGTGGGGTCCCAGAAAGATGGCCCCATCCTCTAGCTCTATGCAAACTTATCTTCTCTGTTTTCCTTCTCTTAAATTGAAGTTTTCCTTCAGTGAATCACTTTGGATTAGGTTGTGATCTGGAGGATGGAAGCTAAATAATGCCTGAAGCTGACACCTAAGTGTGATCCCCAAATGGAGAACTGTGGATTTGGATGCAGGAAAAGGAAACAAGTTCACAGGCAATGCAAAATAGAGGGTCTGGTGAGAGGCCTCCCCTCCACAACAGGACCCTTAGAGACTGTAGGAGGGGAGTGCCTGTAAGATCCAGGGGACAGCGAGACACACTTTAGGCTGAAGGGTTTAGCATTACGTTGAGCCAAGTGAAATGGCCTTTTTTTCATTTGGCCAGAATCAGTCAAAAACTGGCTTTGGAGACATGCTATCCTCAATACAGTAAGACCTGACTCTTAAAATATCGGGCCTATGTTTGTCACTCTTCCTAGGCATCTTTGCATCATTACACTTCCTCTGAACTCAGTGCGTTTTGGTGTGGATTATCCTTAGCCTTTTTTTCTCTTTAACACGCCCAACAGACAACATCTCCATGGAGGATACCTGCATCATAAGCGAGGTCATGGTGCTAATCATTATACAATTAAAAGATGTGAGAGTTTAGGCACATATTCTGGGCCACTGGCTCTTATTCTGCCTTTCTTGTTTCTCATAGTCAGGCGACCCTGTGGTGTGGACAGAGGTCATTGAAGAACTGCTGGTCTATGAGGCCAGGGATGCAAGAGAATCTATAGAAACAGAGTCTTATCAGGAACCTTTCTCAACTTCTCTAGATCAATGAAAACTGCCATTTAAAGTCTAATTGGATTGGACTTAATTTGAGGGTCTCCAGAAGATGAAATCATGATATTGTCATGTGCAACTGGCTAAAGCAGCTGGTGGTAGATAAGGAACACTCCAAAAAAGAGCCCTCTCCTGGTATGGCAATGTACCCCGGGGTCAAGTCCAAGAAAGCATGACAAAGGCTGCTGCTGACAGGAGGCTGTGAACTGTGCTTTGATGACTCACTAAAAGTAGATGCTGACACACAGACTGAACTGAGTGATACAACATCTGGAAGGGAAAGGAAATGAAGATGGGTCCATCTTTGTTTCTCAATCTTCCTCCTATTACCAGGAGAGCTGGACAGAGTAGGCAGATATGCTGCTGTGTAGGTCCCTGAGGAAGGGCAGAAAAAAGCCCTCACTCACAGAAGGCTCATATGGGACTGAATTGACAGATTCATAGACACTTTCACTCTCTCCTATTCAAATTTTAGAGAATTTTCATAAAATCATATAGCAGAATTTAAGAATTTTCTTAGAAAATAGTATGGAAAGACATTGATATTAAAATCCAATCACATTTATAATTTTTTTCCTGCTTATTTATTCCAATCTTCTTTCCACCTATTAGCGAATATTTGCAACTATTATTGTGCCACTAAATGAATGTGGAAACATTTCTGAGATTCAGCCTAAAGTTGTTAAGCTCCAGAAAGCCTTCCTCTAAATTAGGACAAAGTCATCATAACTCTTGATATTTTCACTGTTAAGATATATTGAACATATGTATATAGCACCAGCCTTTAATTTGACTACCTCAAGGTAAACAGATTCATGAGGATGTTTTTTATACATCCTCCCTCAGGGTAATGGCAACAGTGGTCCTCACCACACATTAGCAACAATCTCATCTTGGGAACGAGTGTACAGGCTCCCACAGAGACTATCTTGAAGGGAAAAAAAATTTGTTTGGTATATCAATTCAATTTCTCTAAATTCACAAATTTCTGGACTTTGATAGGCATAGATTATTTTTAAAAGTGAATAGATTCCATTTGAAAGATGTTAAAAGTTAGCATTTAGCTTCTTTTTGCAGAGGTTTCTCATGTAACTAAGTACAACACATGAGGATTTTAGCCCAGAGTTTTGGAGAAAATACATTTAGAAGGGTGATAAATGCAGGTATACGATTCAAAGAGTTTAGGAGGGGGCTTTGGAGCTAAGCAGCCCTGGATTGGAGAAGGGCCACCCACCGGTTTTAGTGGCCAAAATTGATTTCAGGATTACTTGACTCGAGAGTTGATTTTTGACCATTTCATATGATTCAACTCAATTTTAAGCTCTGCTGCTTTAGCCTTGAGCCTGTAATTATAACCAAGAACCAATATTTAATTTTCATAGGCAAGTTACTCTAGTTAGTCTAGCACTATAGAGCAGAAGATACATACCCATCTATATAGTTCAGGAATAATGCACATGCTTTTGCATTCTTGGTAAATGTTATAAAATACAAATACCGAGGCTCAGATTCAAAGTAGCCTATGTGCTTCTCAGGGCTCTGAGCAATGTGGGTGCATGATTCTTTCTCTACCATAAAAATCCTAAAAAACCTTATTCTTTCTGATTCCTTCCCCAACACAGTGTTAAAATGAAGACTGATGTTCATTTGACAACGAGTGTCTATTATGTCAAAGGGAAAGGATGACTTTCTGACATAATCACACACGGTAAACACAGCACAGTAAAAGCCTTCCAAAACTATTTGGTCTTCAAAAATTCTATCCGACCTGCAGTGAGGCATCATCAGTCACAGAAATAATTGTCTATTTAACTCTTCTGTACCCCACGTATTTTCTTTTGTTGAGTCATTTCCCAAAGTTAAGAGGAAACCAACCTCTGTCCACAGAAAATATACTCAGCTCCCTCATTAAACAGTTTTATTATATAAGCATCTTAAGGACAAACCAAAAGAGGAAACTGATCTCAGGCTCAGGTTGAGTAATTGGCTTTAATTCTATTTTATGCTTCAAGGAAGCAATTGAGTCTAAGAGACACTGAATCTTTTTAGATTGCACTACACTTCTGCACTCTTTGTAGTGAGATGATCATTGTTCCTTAATTTAAAAAGACAACTTCTTATTTTTGTTGTTGATCTCTATACATGTGAATTTATTAGCTGACAAAAAGAATCTTGAAATTTATTCTAATTATCTCTAAACTTTTAAAATGCACTGGTAACTTTCCTTACTATCGGCAGCCGTCCGTCTCGAGAGACGATGGTGTAGCTTCTTAAGAGTCTATCTGCACCGCCGAGAATGGTTGTGCAGTCTGACTCGGGAGTGACACGGTATCTGTCTCCTCCCGTGTTGAATCGACATCTTGCGATGAAGCTACAGAGCCTGGGCAGGGTGATATGGAGGGTCTGCTGTTGCCCATGCAGCAGACCCCCCCTCTCTTCGCAGCTGAAGGATCCAAGGGAAAGACGGAGTCAATACAGCTTGGCTTCAGGTGCGCCGCAGGAGTTGCTGGTGTTGACTACAACGTCAAACCGCCTTAGGGACTCCGGCTCCGGATTTTCTGTCGGGGTTTACTCCCTTAGCCTTTCCCCCGAAGAGGTATGCCACAAGGCAGCGGAGGTTTTTTGGAATCAGAGTTTTCCTTCTCTGATGTGCCCTGACTGGAAGATCGAACCAGCGACACTTAGTTCGCAGGCCGACGCTCAATCCACTGAGCCAAACCAGCCAGGGTTAACTTTCCTTACTATATCAAGGCATAATTTATACTTGGGGTGAAATAACCAGTAATAAGAGCAGAATTAATTCATATTTCAAATAGTTTTCTTGGTACATGAATATCTGGGGGGGGTGTCTCATTTTTTGTTTGATGGATTGTATGGAGAGTGCTTTTATTGGAGATGTGGTTGGCAGAGGGATTGTGTAAAAGCCAAGGCCAATGGTGTCTCTGCCATTTTCTTATTCTTCACTTTTGTTGATGTTAGCATTATCATTGGTATATAATTTCCTAGCAAAAATCCTTTTAAGTCAGTTTTTCATTTTGTAAGAGTACATCTAATTTAAAGATATGAACTGTAATCTATAAATTCATCTCATCCAGCATGAACGTATATTGTGATGCATCACAGCACTGAAAGCAAACCATTATTGAGGGCCCACCATCAGCCCTTGTCTTTGGAGTCCCCATGCCCTCCATACGAGATTCCTCAAGCTACCTGTGTGGCATCCAAACCATGTAAGGCCATTGAGGGCCTCAGTATTAACCAGTATTTAAATAATTACTAGAACAATTTCTTAGTTTTAGATAAAGAAGGCAAATGGATATGGAATTTCCTCCACCACTCCAATGAATTATCTCATTCACTTGCTTTCCCACCCCTCTTAAGACCACTGGCTTAGATTACTGTCTCTTAAACTGGTCCATGAGCCACTTACATCAAAATTATTATAAATGATTATTTAAAATATAGATTCCCAGGATATACTTAGGATGAAATTTTTCAAGTATCTGAAGGGCAATCCAATAATCTTTATTAAATAATACATATTCCTTGTTGAGAGACACATTTCCAATAATTTAAACCTTAAATCAATGTTATGAGGTATATGCTTTTATTTTGAGGCCTCTCATTGAAATGACTGGCTGAACTGGGATTCAGAACACTCTTAGACACTATTATATACTAGTTTCTCTAAATGATTCTTCTATATACACTAGGTTTATAATCATTGATTTGCATGGTTTTCTGAACATCTTGAAATTAAATGAATATAAAGGTGATTCTTAGCTTGTTTCTAGATCAAATTATTCGGAAGGCCAACAAGGAATTAATTTTTAATAATAATTATTAAGCTCTGAATATAGATTAGTAAACTCTATGTCCCAGAGAAATTGAAAACCAAATATGCCAAAATATGTGCAGTATTTTTTAATTTCTTAATTATTTTATATATAATATCAATAGGTGTGACCGAAATTGTAATATGTTTTTTCTCCCCTCACATGACCTTCTTACAAAAGAAAAATCATACTGCTGTCTGACCTTTTAACAAGAAAGCAAGAGAGAGCAAGGTATACATGTACATATACATGTACAACTATTCTCTAGTTCTCTCATTCTCTCACTGCTCTCCTTTATATATATATATAGATCTACATCTATGTAGTTATATTTATATCTCCCTAATTATTGGGCTCCAACTGTGTGCTCAGGTACTCAATTAGTTCTTTATATTGGATCTTCATCATAATTTGAAAGGTAGATATTATTATCCTTATTTAAAAACTGAGGCTCAGAGAAGTTAGATAACTCACCCAAAGTCACAAAGCTTGAAAATTAAGGAAAAAAAAAAAAAGATTTGAACCTGGTCTGTCTGTCCCCAAAATCTATAATAATGATGAGTGACTAACATTGCATATCTCTATTGTCTATATTAAAAAATGCACTAAATGAAAATTGGACTGGAGAAAGTTTCATTAGTAGACCCAATGAATATGAGACTTCACATAAAAGAGTAATAAAAACCATGAAGCCAGAGTCAAATTTACCAAACCTATTTGAACAAAATGTTTATTAAATTGACCCTCCCACTTTGAGCATCCCATCTTACTCATGTGATGAATAGAGCTGACTGTTTGCTAGATCTGAACTTGAGATTCAGTTCTGAGAGGGGAGAATGAAGTGAGGAGACTGCTAACTATCCACCAACATCCACACTCCTCTTCTTATATGTTAATGTAGCTACACTATGGTACCCAGTTAGGTTGTAAGTTCTAGTCTCCCTCGTGGTTAGGTATGGGTATGTAACTAAATTTTCACCAATAAAAAGTCTGAGTTTTGGACTTAAGTCATGTGGATGTGCTCTCCTCACCATATCTTCTCCTCTACAGCTAACTGTTCTGGAGCAGAAAGTGGCAGAAATCCAGCTATGACCATGTGAGGGATGCATGTAAAGGATGATAGCACAATGGCTTGAGAAGAACCTTGGCAGGAGCTGCACCATTTAACCTGAACTGCTTACCTTAAAACTGTCAGTGGAGAAAGAAATTGCTATACACTTCAAGGCTCTGTATTTTATGGTCCTTTTCTGGCAGTTGTTTCGCTTTATCATAAAGTAAACAGGAATGAAATAATTTGGTAACTCCTTGGAGAAATGGACTTGAGTTGGACCACAAAATATTGGTTAAAGATTAATCAAATAGAAAGGAAAAGGGCAAAGACAGAGAAGACTATTCTTTTAAACTGTGTTTTAGTGATTAGACATTTCCCTAGTCATTATGAAATAGAACAATATAATTTAGCCTTAGTGAGAATTTCAATTTATGACAATAGGATTGCTTAATAAAGTAAACACACACACACACACACACACACACAAAAATCTAAATACAAATTTCCTATAGAAGTATCTTTATCTTTGATTAAAGTGTGTAGACCTAGTTTCACTACCCATATTTTGGGGAATTTTTAATGGAAAAAGAGGTGTTACTAAAGTTCCATTTATGATTACATAAAACTGTAGGACAAAACCAACTTTACTTCTATGGTGTACAAGCAATCACAGTTAGATGATATTGGTACTATCCTCAACTCTTTACATTTTTTATTTTTTAAAGGGATGTTTCACTGAAGCCATGAGGAGTAACTGGCCCCAGACTGTCTGTCCCGCCATAACCGAGTAGAAAACTGTTTTGAGATATTAGACAAAAAACTGTAGGACTAATAATCTTGTGAGAAGGGAAACAAAGAAAGTGAGCCCTACCATCACCTTGGCTTTCTGCCTGGAAGCATTTTCTGAGCAGCAGTCCAGGCAGGAGAAACTTGAGATCGTAGTCTCACTGAGTTGATGAAACAGAGATTAGAGTGTGTCTTGGCTGAGATGAATGGAATGTGTAGTGGGACTACCAGAGAGGAGAAGACTGTGCAGATAATGAGTCCCACATATATGCACGAGATCACCACAGTATTGTGGAATACTAAATTGCAAAGGGTAAAATTCTATGAGGCTGAGAAAAAAATGGCAAGGGATTTATTTGTTTGCTATATAATTCCACAGTTCGCAAACGGGTGGAAGGTTTTCGACTTTCAACCAGCCAGAGTGAAGTAAATAAGTAGAGCATACAGTAGAGTCCCCTGAAAGTTTTAAAATAAGCCTCAAAAAATTAAGCTGATTTTCAAGTAAATTTAGTACCTTTGAGAACAAAATTCAATACTCTTTAAAGACAAAATCTAGAGCTCAATATCTTATTAATCATAAAGCTTGTTACAAATAAACAATTATACTAGACACAGGAAGAACCAATAAAATATCATTTGTAATTTGGAGAAAAATATGTTAAAGATCAAATAGTCCCATATCTATTAAAGAAATTAAATTTAAAAGAAAAATATCTGGTGCAGACAGATTCACTGGTGAACTCTGTCATACATTTAAGGAAGCAATGATAATTCTTCTCATCCTCTTAGAAAATAGAGAAAGAAAGGACACATACTAGTCAGTTTCATAAGGTCAGCCTGTACAAAAACAGGTTAATATTGTATAAGGAAAGTAAATTACAGACTAATATTTTTAATTAGATTGATACAAAATTTCTTTATTTAAATATTTTATTTGTTTATTTTTAGAGATAGGGGAAGGGAGGGAGAAAGAGAGAGAGAAACATCGATGTGTGAGAGAATCATCAATTGGTTGCCTCTTGCACATGCTCCAGCTGGGGACAGGCCACCACCCATGCATGTACCCTGATCAAGAGTGAAACCAGCGACCTTTCTCTTTGCCCGTCAATGCCTAACCAACTGAGCCACAATGGTCAGGGTACAAAATTTCTTTTAACATATTAGTACATTGAATCCAAAAGAATATAAAAAGGATAATGTATCATAACCAAATGGGGTTTATTCAAGTAATGAGAGGTTTATTAGTGTTTCAAAGTCAATGTAATTTCCCATATTAAAAAAATAAAGTATAAAAAAATACTTGTGATTGTCATGATTTTGTCAGTAGATGCAGAAAATCATCTTACAAAATTTAAAACTCATTCTCATAAAAATAAAAGAGTAGGTAACTTCCTTAGTATGGAAAAAGATGAGGAACAGCAAGATGCCAGTACACCATTTCTATTCAACCCTATACTCAAAGCATAGTCAAGAAATGAGGACTTCCAACCAAAAAGGAGGCCTAGCCTGATGTGCTCCATCTCCCTCCACAACTAAGAAGAACTACAACTACTGCAAAACCATAAATAACCAGAAGTTCCAGAAAATAAAGCTACACAGAAGTCCAACGTATGAAGTTATAGACAAGTGGTGCTCGGCTGGACAGGTAGGAGGGGCGAAGCTGGGTGGAGAGATCAAGCTGTGCTGGAGGCGGCAGCTGCAGTGATGAGTGACGGGACTGCAATAAGCACAGACACACGTATTTCAGGGGAGGCGAGAAGCACCCAGGAACCAACCCTAGTTGTAGACTAAACCTGTCAGCTTGTGATTCCAATGTCAGGGAAGGCAGAACCTCATTGCCTCAGACTGTGAGGCTCAGAGGGCATGGGGATGGAGGAGGAGGCTCCCAGTCTCTCAGCGGAGAGCGAACGGCAGGAATCCATCTTGGACCCGCACCCCCACACAAAGCACCACAATATGGTGAGAAGGGTTGCCTGGTAGTGATGAGTACACAGGGCTCTTCCCCTGATAGTGTAGGAGGGGTGACAGTCCCGTCCAAGAAGGAAAGATAAATGAAAACGGTCAGGATGGCAGGAATCATGATTAAAATATCAATCATGCAGGGAGCCGAAAAGCAAACACATGAATTAACTGATAAACAAATAGAAAATCTTTCTGAGGCTCAGTTCAGAGCTATAGTCATAAGGCAGCTTACAGAACTAACAAAAGATCTTGAACAAGACAGGGAAGGAATGAAGGTTAGTCCTGCTGAAATGAACGAAAACACATTCGAGACAAGTGGTGAGGAAATGAAAACCAGAGATCAAATCAACAAATTGGAACATAGGGAAGGAACAAACAGTCAACCAGTGCAGAAAGAGGAAACGAGAAATGAAGAAAATGAGGAGAGGCTCAGAAACCTCTGGGACAGCTATAAGTGAATGAACATTCGAATTATATGGTTGCCAGAGGGTGAAGAAGAAGAACTAGAAATTGAAAAATTATGTGAAAAAATAATGAAGCAGAACTTCCCTAACTTGGGGAAGGAAATAGACTTACAGGTCCAGGAAGCACAGAGAGTTCCAGATAAACTGGACCCAGGGAGAACCACACCAAGACACATTAGAATCAAAATGTCAAAAATTAAAGATAAAGAGAGAATCTTAAAAGCAGCAAGAGAGAAGAAAAGAATTATGTATAAAGGGGTCCAAATTAGATTATCAGCTGATTTCTCAAAGGAGGCTCTACAGGCAAGAAGGGACTGGCAAGAAATATTCAAAGTAATGAAAATCAAAAACCTACAACCACGATTACTCTATCCAGCGAAGCTGTCATTCAGAATAGAAGGGCAGACAAAGTGCTTCCAGGACAAAGTAAAACTGAAGGAGTTCATCAGATCCAAACCACTGTTATATGAAATGTTAAAGGGACTTGTTCAGAAGAAGGAGGGTCAAAACTATGAACATTAAAATGAAAACTGTATCACAACAACCAACAACAGAAGCTAGGGAATTGAAACAAAGGCAAACTAAGTAGGCAACGAGAGGGAAAAAAGAATTATAGGTATGGGGAACATGTTGGGGGGAGGTCAGTGGGGAGGGGGAGGGGAAAAGGGAGGGAGATGATGCAGGAATTAAGAAGCATAGTAGGAGGGAGTGAAGTAGACAGGAAGATGTTGAGAAGAACTATATGCACAACCAATGGGCATGGACTAAGGGGGAGTGACAACTGGTGGGGATGTCACAGGGTCGATGGGAGCAGGGGGGAAAGAAATTGGGACAACTGTAACAGCATAATCAATAAAATATATATTTTTAAATCAAATAAGATAAAAAGTAAATATAATGCATATGGATTAAGAAACAAACTTATCTCTCTTTGCATGTGACATGATCACATATGTAGAAAATCATAAAGAAATCACAAAAAGTTTACTACAACTAATAATTTTGGCAGAATGATAGGGTTCAAGATCAATATAACAAATCAATTATACTTCTATACACTAAAAATAACTATTGGAGGGTAAAATTTTATAAAACCACACCATTTAGTATATCATATAAAATATGAGCAATCAGGAATAAATAAATAAAATATGTGTAAGATCTGTACTTTAAAAAGTAAAGAAGCATGTTGAGAGAAATTAAAGAAGATGTAAATATAGACATATACTATGTTAATGGATTTGAAAACAATATGTTAAGGTATCAATTTTCATTGTGCCCATAGTTAATAATACTGCATGGCACACTTAAAATTTTGCTAAGAGGGTAGACTTTATGTTAAAACTTTCTACCACAATAAAATAAAAAATAATCAATCCTACTCAATTGTTGTATAAATTGAATGCTATGCTAATCAAAATCCCAACAAGCTTGTTCATAGAAATTGGCACGTTAATAAAATTTATACAGAAATGTTAAGAATACAGAATAGTCAAAGTGATTTTGAGGGAAAAATAAAGTTGCAGGACTTATAATTGATTTTTTTTTCTTTTTCAATGTCAGCACATTAATTGGTAGGGTGATTATTGATTTTAAGATCATAAACTAACAGTAGTCAAGATAGTGCAGTATTTGCATACATATAGACATATGTATCATGGACTAGAATAAGAATTTCAGCAATAGACCACATATGTATTGTTTATACAGATGGCAAGGTAATTCCACTTGAATAGTCCTTTCAGCAAATAGTACTCAAATAACTCAATAGACACATATTAAATTAAAAAATCTTCCAATCTGTTTCTCATGTCATATGCAAAAATTTACTCAAAACAGGTTTAGAAGTTGAAACTTTAAAAACTTCTAGCAGAAAACAGGAGAAGTTTTTCACAATTACAAAGTAAACACAAAATGTGAACTATAAAAAATGAAAAATTGAATTTTATTAAAATTTTAAATGTAGTTGCTTGAAAGACACCATTAAGAAAACAAGGCAATCTATACACTGAAGGAAAATATTCACAATACATCTATCTGACAAGAGCTTTGTATCAAGAATATATAAAGAACTCATACAAATTAATAGTAATGACAAGTGACCTTAATTTTTAAAATGGGCAAAGGTTTTATTAAATACTTTACGAAAGAACTTAATGAATGGCCAATGAATACATAAAAAACACTCAACATTACTAGTCATTAGGAAAGTATAATTAAAGCTATAATGAGATACATAATCTTATACCCATTCCAGTGGCTCTGGTTTGGAGTAGTCATTACCAAAGGGGATGTGAAATGGTACAACCAGTTTGGAAAATAGTTGCAGTTTCTTAAAAAGTTAAAAATAGCCCTGGCTGGTGTAGCTCAGTGGATTGAGTGTTGGCCTGCCAACTGAAAAATTGCTGGTTCGACTCCTGGTCAGGGCACATGCCTGGGTTGAGGGCCAGGGCCCCAGTTGGGGGCATGAAAGAGACAGCCAGTCAATGTTTCTCTCCCTTTTTCTCCCTCCCTCTCTTTTATCTAAAAATAAATAAATACAATCTTTAAAAATAAAGTTAAAAATATACTTACTACATGACACAGCAACTTTATCTCTAGGTACTTACCCAAGAGAAATGTGAATATACCCACAAAAATACTTGGATGCTAATATTTATAGTAGCTCTATTTATAATGGCCTAAAACAGAAAATAACTCAGATATTCCTGGGTAAACACATGGTGGTATATTCATATAATAGAACACTATGCAGCAATGAAAAGCAATAAACTACTGCTACTCATACAACATGGATTGAATTTCAAAACCATTAAGCTGAGTTTTTTTTTTAAGCCATGATATAACTTCATTCATATGAAATTCTAAAAAAGGCAACACTAATTTATCCTAAAGAAGATGAATCCATGGTTTGTCTATGACTGTGATTTTGGAGAGGGGTTGCTGAAAATGGAAACAGTGGAACTTTCTAGAGTAAATGCTCCATATCTTAATGTGGTTGTGGTTATGTGGGAGCAGATATTTTCAAATTCATTAAACTTTAAAATAAATAAAGTTGATTTTGTAAAATGGGAATGTTTCTCCTCTCTCCTTTCCCCCTTTCTTTTCAGAATAGCAAGCTCCTAGCAGAGTTGCCTGGTTGCTTTAAATCAGAAACTGCACCGAAAGACCGCAGGTGAAAGGAGAATCCCAATAGGTGATCAGAGCAGCTTGATTTGACATTTAAATGTAGACTTTTTGGGGGTGGGGGGTGGGGAACGGATCACTATTTGAAATGTTGCCAAGTAAAGAATGGCTGGAGAGGGTGTCTTAGTGACATCACTACAGCAGGGCTTCTTTTCTAGGGAAGTGAAAGGCACATCACTATTACCTCACCATTAACAAGGATTCTGAAACTTTGTTTCATTTTTATTAATAAACCACCATTTGTATGGCAGGAGAATTGCTAGTTGGATTGAAAACTTTCCTGCACTGAAGAAATGGCACCAATTAAAAATATTCATCTGCCAGCTCAGCTCTGCAGGTTCAGGCTCATTTAATGTGACAAAAATAGCTTCCTTTTCCTTAGGAGAGCAAGTTTTTCTCTGCCTCCAGCCTTGAGGATGGGCAGCGAGGCTGGAGGAATCATATTGAGACAGGATAGTAAGAAGTTAGGAAAATTCCTTGGCAAATGGAATGGGGAAATTGAGAAGGGTAGCTGGTTCAGACTGGGCTCATCCAGCACCCTGACTCACCTGCCTCCCTCTCCGTGCATAGCCACTCCCTTAGTCATTAAGCCCTCAGGACAGTGAGGTACTGATCTGCATCCAATACCCTTAGGAACAAAGCCTTGGGTTTGTTGACAACAGAGACAGAGTTTTGGTCAGACGAGAGATAACATCTAGGCCTCAGTTGTGCTTTAGCTCCAGGCCCAGAAAAACAGCAAAATTAGACAAAGCGATGCCCTGGCTGGCTTCAGGACCAGATGCAATGACAAATGACCCCTTACACCAGCGCTGGCCAATCAATCAGTAGAGACTACAACCCTGATCCTATTTCATCATTTTGATGAGCCAGCATATTAAAGGACACACTGGGAAAGCTGGGAAATTGCGATCCTCCTTTGAGACCTGCCTTTAGAAAACAGATAAAAACACTTAAGACAAAGGACCCGGTGCACTCTCTTTAGAGCATACCTGTGCCTTGTTTATTCAGACATGTATCTTTGCTTTTTTCTCCTAAGCTCCAAGGGTCCCCATGAGACTTGCAACCAGAGGATCTGTGGGCAGAGGTATCTCATTCCTGGCTGACCACCTGACTCTGTCTCCAGGGGTCCTTCCTTTGGCTCTACAACTTGTTTCCTGAGTCTGTGCAGCCCAGACGGCTCACTTCTGGCTCTGTGACTTTCTAGAAGGCCAGTGCAGCTCTCTGAGCAGCCCACTCAAATGTTCTCTTCAAGGGTACTTTTGCTTTGCATGCTAAATAAACTCCCTTTGGTGCCAGAGTCCTTAGCTCTGAATTCTTTTCTTTGCCAAACTCAAGAACCAAGAGTTGACATTGTCGGACACATCGAAACAGCAAGAGTCACTTCCTGGTCTCTAATGCTCTTTACCCAGCCACTGTGCTGCCCATTTGTGGATACCCATTTCATGACCTTCTTTGGTTTGTTTACCACAAAAGTCACTCTACGGACATCTTTCAGCCAAAAGCCCCACTGCGATGTTTTCTATTTGTCTTTTTCCTCTCTATTTCTCTCCTTTTCACCGCCCCCACTTCATTCTTCCTTTTTTTCCCCCTTTTGTTTAGGCCTTCACAAGCACCTGCCATATTTTAAACTACTTGCCCCTTTTATGGTACGATAATGGACTGGCTCCTGCCATAGCATATCAGGTTTGTTTCTTTTCCCCCCATGCAGTTTACTTACACAGAAGTGGCACCATCTCCCCACACCACTCCTCTCCATTTTCAACATTTTATTCCTGTACCAATGACTGACCAGTTCTCTTGTCATCCCAGCTCACCTGAAATACATAAAGATGCTCATTCATATGTGGAGCTTAAGTTTCTGCATAAGAGGATATCCCTTTTGTGATACCTATGAATGTGACAGAAGCATTAACTACAATTTAAAAGAGTAAATGATGATGATCCATTGTGTCACAATTAACTTGATTCTAAAAAGTAAATTATTTGTAATATAGTGGAAACAGACAAATAAAAAACCATGATAAAGAATGATAGTGTATGAAGAGGTGAGATGTAACAGTGATAAAAAAGTTTATGAACTTGACAGTAGTGATGATTTCATAGGAATTTATCATGTTTACTCATCATGTAGTAAAGTTTAAATATGGACAGTTTATTTAGATTAATTATATCTCAATAAAGTTATAAAACAAAACAAATAAACAGTAAAAAAAAAAAAGTCTATGACTTAGGAGAAACCAGCCAGACTGTTCTCACATGCAGACTAATATACATGGAATTTATAGCCTTCTTAAGCCTTACCAACCATCTGCAACCTTATTATATTAAAATCTCATTTGAGCTTAAAAAAATTAGGATCTAAGCATATACTGAATGAATATAAAGTGGTTCTTGGTTCTCCTACTTGTGTGTTTCACTGTGAGCTGATAAATTGGCATAAAAGCTGTACAATATCTTCTGTGATCAGAAGTGATCACAATTACTTCTGCAAATAAGATCATTTTAACTGTCTATATTTTGAAGGGCAATGACTTCTGTGGAAATATATGAAGAAGATTTGCTTGCTACCTTGAACCTCAGTAACTTTATTTCTAGTCCTACAATGTCACATGAATTACTGGAGTTAACATCCTAAAGGAACTGAGGATTGCTGAGTGAGAGTGGACTCATTGGCAGATGCTGTTGACCATGTTGGTTTGCAAGAAGAAGTTTCCTTACACCATCTTCAAATAGAAAAATCTACAAGCAATCAAATATAAGTGATGGTTGGAACCTTATTCCACTAATATTTTATTTATTTGTTTCTTTATTTGTTTGTTTATGTGTTTATATATTTATGCATTTTCTCTTTTTAACAATTAATTATGCTTAAAATTAGAAAATTCTGACAGGTAATTCTGCATGGATCATCTACATTCTATATGCTAACCTCTTTGAACAACCCATGATTATGTTTTGTTCTGATTGTGGCATGTTATGAACTTTTATTCAGCAAAGCTGATTGCTTTGATAATGCTAGAAAATGGCTAAAATGTGAACATGATTATTTGCCTTTTAAAAACAGCTTTATTGAGGCATAACATATACAAAAAGCTGTACATATTTAAAGTTTACATTTTTTTAAACATATTTTAAAGATTTTATTTATTTATAGAGAGAGGGAAAGGGAGGGAGAAAGAGAGGGAGAGAAACATCAATATGTGGTTGCCTCTCACACGCCCCCAACTGGGGACTTGGCCTGCAACCCAGGCATGTGCCCTGACTGAGAATTTAACCAGCAACCCTTTAGTTCGCAGGCCAGCACTCAATTCACTGAGCCACATCAGCCAGGGCTAACGTTTACATTTTGATGAATTTGGACATATACAAACACCTGTGACACCTTCACCACAATCAAGGTAATAGACATATCCAACACCTCTCAGAGTTTCCTTGTCTCCCTTTTTTTGTTTGTTTCTTTGTGACATGTGTGTGTGTGAAGAACACTTAACATGACAGCAACTCCCTAAACAAATTTTGAAGTGCAATGATACCATATTGTTCACTATAGGTTAACTATTGTCATATAGTAGGTCTCTAACACTTACTCATCTAGCATAACTGAAACTTTAAACCCATTAAAAAATTACTCCCTGCTTCCTCCTCCCTCAGCTCCTGCCTGCCACCATTCTATTCTCTGCTTAATGAATTTGACTATTTTAGATCCCTCAAGTAAGTGGAATGATGTAGTATTTGTCCTTCTGTCACTGGCTTATTCTACTCAGCATAATGTCTCCCAGGTTCATCATGTTGTTGCAAATGGAAAGGAGAGAGAGAGAGAGAGAGAGAGAGAGAGAGAGAGAGAGATATTCATTCTTCCATTTATTTATGTATTCATTGGTTGTATCTTGTATGTGTGCTGACTGGAGATTTAATCTGTAACCATGACATATTAGGATGATGCTCTAACCAAGTGAGCTACATGGCCAGGGTTAGATGTCTTTTTTTTTTTTTTTTTTAAGGCTGAATAATATATTTTTATGCATTTATCTGTTGATGGACACTTTATAAAAACCTCCCTTGAGCAACTATAAAAATAAATATTACTGATAATAGTTATTTCTCCTTTTCTTGCCATGGAAGTTGGGTAGCAATGAGTCAGATGTACAACTCTGTTTTTTAGGCTGTTAAACATGGATTGTTATCCTAGCAGTCACTTATTTTTTATCCAGATTCTTTTATTTATTCTTTTATTTAATTTTGTTTTATTATAGCAAGTTTTTACCAATCCTTTTTCTAAGAAGGTATAGGATGTAAAGAGGAATAAGAAGCTTCCTTTGATGTGGGAAATGCAAATCTTAATTTCAAGAGCCTCAAGGCAACACCCAGACAACAAAATAACATGGAAACTGTAGAGATACATTTTGAAATCTGTGATCCCCAGGGTGGCTTTTCTTACAAATCCTGCTTACTACTCAGAGGACTGGATAGATATAAACCAGGCATTCAGAGACACAGAGCTCTGAGGCCAGACTTCCCTCTCCCCTACAATGGCACATTTGCAGCAGAACATTCTATTAAGAATCTTAGGGGACAGGGATACACTGGGGAGGGCATCGGAATGGGAGCGAGTCCATTTCAGAGAGAAATGATTACAAAATCACCTTCAAGGCATAGTAATAGGTCATCAGTGCTAACTGGTGAACTTGGCAGAGAAAAAATTCAGTCATATGGAATCATACATGATGTCCAAAAAGGACTGATGATTGTCATTTTTCCACTGGACATGAAGGTGTTACAAACATAAAATCTTGGTTTCTATTTCTAGAGATTTTCATACAGTTGTAAAGTAGAGGCATAGACACTGTGGCAGGTACCAGCTGTCAGAGTCAGCACTCAGCCTTCTTCACAGGAAGTCACTGCACTACATGCCTCTCTTAGTGGGCCCCAAACACAGAGAGAGTCTACAAAACCACAGAGCAACCTTTTGTCAAGAGTCAAGTTCCCATTTATGTCATAGCCCACATAGAATGCACAGAAGATGGAGACAGCAGAGGGGCATCTACCCTCTGTTAAATTAAACAAGGAGGCCATCAGACTGAGGTGGCTCTAACGCCATGGTGGCCTCTGTAAGCAAATGAAAACCTAAGCCTGTAAGTGTCTCAAGGTTACAAAATCCAAATGCAAGGACAGACAACCAATAACAAAGAGTCAACTAAGCTTTAAATTTTGTCAATCAAATAATTTACATTATTTGCTTTTGTACTTCCTCTATATAGGTCTTGCCCTGGCTCCTGTCCATGGACTGCTCCTAACCACTTCCAGTTTGGTGTTGCCTGATTTAAATTGATAATGCTTAAATAAACTCTTAAATTTTTAAATACAACCCAGTTTATCTTTTTTAACAATTCCATTCAGCTAATTCTCAAGTCTTCTTTCTATACCCTCAAGGTGACTACACCTGCCCCCCCCCCATTTTGATGTGCTTTTTCTTGTTTCTTTTTTTTCTTCCAGGGTCCTCAGTCTCTTTAATGCCTTTGATTCTCCCAGATTTACCCCAGTTTCCACCCTTTTGGCCTGAGAGGGGTATCAGTCAGTTCCATGGGTTTTGTTGCTACATAGGTCAGGGTTGGGTATCTACAAAACAGTCAAACTCATCCCAATGCCAAGATTGATCTCTTTCTAACAGTTACAACTCTTGAGATTTAAAGTGACAGAAAGCCTTGTCCAAAGGACTTGGGTACAATTTGTCCTCAGGTGTTTCTGTATCCTTTATGGTTCTAGTTTGTCCTTGGTGTCATCCACTTAGCATGTTCTCCCACTTGCTGGCATGGTTACTCAATAGTGACTTCTGGTTCAACATCTGATATGGAAATGAGGCATCTTGCATAGACTCCTCCTCCAACAACCAAGACTCCATAAAATTGAATCTCTGTAATAAATCCCTTTTTCTCTTATTCCCAGTTCTTTTTCCTTATTGAAACCTGACTGATAATGCCTTTAAGACACCAAGATCTTGGGGATGTTAAAGTTTATGCAAATCTAATCTGCCACTATGGCTTAATCCACTTTATAGTTGACCTCATGGATGTGGGCATTTCCTTTTTATACTTTGCTGAAGTCATTATAAAGCTTGATTCATTATTTAATATTATATCATAAGCATTACTCATACTATTATGTAGTCTTTATAACCATAATTTTTAAAAGGTTTTATACTAGACTGAAGGGATGCTCCATAATTTTATTATTTCTCTATTATTAGATATATAGGTTTTTCCCAATATTTTATTATTATGAATAATGATTGAAATATTTCTTTGTGCATAAAATGTTTTCTATATTTAAAAATGTTTTATTAGGCTATAATTTCATAAGCTGAAGATAATGTTATATTGAAGTTTGAATCTTTTTATTGTTTTGCTTATATTGTTTAATTGTTTTCAAAAATGACTTGAACATTTAATAATGCAATTGATAATATCCTTCTAACTTTGAGTAATATCATTTTCAATAGTCTTTCTTTATTTAACTGAAGAAAAGTTACCTGCGCCATTTCAAAGGGATTCCACACTACCCACTTTTTATTAGAATCTATTTCCTGTTTTACAATATCTAGAAAGCAAATACTGATTGCAAGTGGACCAGAACTATCCTAAATATATCTTCCTTAGATCACAGCTTTTAATTTCTGAATTTTGAGTGAAACCTGTCCAAAAGCATAAAGATTTTATCATACACTTTCTAATTAAACTAAGATCCTTATTTGGATCACTTTGTGATTGGAGAGCTTAAGAGAATCACAGAGGAGATAGTGTTGAGGCAACAGAATCACAGTGCAAGTAATGGTCTTATCTTTTTTATTTTAAGTGTCAGCACTTCTGTTTTTCAGAACATCTTCAGGGAAAGGGTATTGAATTCAATCTGTTGTGTGATATTTTCAGTTAGAGAAGGTACAGTATGTATGTATAAATGAATGTACAGACTGCTGATGATTTATTTTGGTGCCACAGCAGCCTTGGAAATAGAAGCAAGTTTCATATAGCATCTTCAAGAATCAGGGTAGCCCTAAGCTCTTTATGCAGCAGTGATTTGGGCTATGTCTAAATAAGGCTCATCCTTATAGTCAAAGAAAAAATTCAGATGATAAACCACTTCTTTTTTCTAACCACTATCACATAAATGGTTTGATTTGGGACTTCCAAAATTGCATAGCTGTTTTGGCTTTCTGGATGCATCTTTGGCATGTCTCAATGCTGTGTAAAAGTAGTGGGACTGTGAAGGATGTTGTAAATGAGTCCTGGGTATGGGGTGGGAATTCCTCTCTTATAAACCAGTCATGGGATCAGTATGCAACTGGTGACTTGAAAATATTCTGGGTATACAAGGACAGATCTCTGTCTTTAAAGAAGCAGCTTTAGCCTACTCACAGTGGGGAAATGACAGTGGGAAGTAACTGGAACAGTAATTATTGGTGCTGATATTTTGGCCTGCCTACTGAAAGGACTCACTGGAGGCCTTCAATTGCCTGGTGGGCAAATGTACATATGTAACTCTTTTCTCCTTATGTTCAAGAGTAAATTTAGCAAGGATGTTTATCAAGAATAGTCTGAACCACATATTTTGGTCTTTGTTATATTAATGACAATGCCTTGCATTTGTACAGATATTCAGCATTTCTTAAACCCATGTGTATTTCATTGGATTATCCACACCATTAGCCGCATCTTGTCAGTTCTACTTCCTACCTATATCTCAATCATCCACTTCTCCCCTCTGCCCTCCTAGGTGAAACTTATTATTCTTCCTTGTACACCTTTAGTTGTCACCAAGCTGGTCTTCCTACTTATTGCAACTTATTTTCCATAGAACAGCTGGAGAAAGCTTTTTTTTTTTTTTTTTTTTTTTTTACTATCCTTAACTGAGGATGTTTTATCTCATTGCTTTTAGAGGGAGAAAGAGGAAGGATACAGGAAGGGAAAGAAATACTGATGTGAGAGAGAAACATCAATTGGTTGCCTCCTGTATACATCTGGACTGGGAATTATTCGCATCCAACCAGGATAGAATTGGATAGCAAGTTAGTTATGTGCCATGACTGGGACTTGAACTCGCAACCCTTCAGTTTATCAGATAATGCTCTAATCAACTGAGCCACGTCAGCCAGGGCCACCTGGAGAAAGCTTTAAACATCATAATTCATGACATGTCTCTGCCCTGCTTAAACTCCTTTATGGTTTTCCGGAGTGCTGCTAAGAAACCTAACTGCCTTACTAAGGCACAAAGGCCCTGCCTGGTCTGGCTCCTGGCAGCCCCTCCAGCCACACACTCTCCTTCTTTCTCCCTGCCACACCGGTCCCTACATTTTTCCCAGCACAAACCCAAACACCTTCCTTGAGGACTTTCACACTTGCTGATGTGTCTGCCTGGAACCTCTTCATATGACTGAATTTTTCTTATCCTCCAGACTTTTGCCCAAACATCCCATCTCCAAAATCCTTCCCTGCAAAATGAGGGTTCCTGGAGAATGCGAGACTCAGAGGAGTGTGCCCAGCTGTGGAGGTGTGGAGCATGGAAGGAGCCTAGTGCCCCTGACTCTGGTCCACTCGAGCCATAACTTAGGTCAACCTGTGCATTACATGCATTTCTCTGTCACTAAGGAGATCCTATGTTTGAGGGACACTGTCTTCTGTGTTTGTTAGTTTGCGTTATTTTGACTATGATGTGTAGGTAAATGGGGAGGATATTGCTGATGCGAATTAATTTCTTAGTGATTAAGACTGATCTGGCAGGAAGGATTTTGATTATTTGAGAACTGACAACAATGTCTACTTAGCCAGCCTCCATGGAACCATGCAGCCTGGGGAGCCTTTTCTAAAGGGACAGAGGTCTCTGTCATAGGCAGAGAGCTCCCCTTGCTACATATCTGTTTGAAAACACCCTGAAGACTTTTATTTTAAAAATCATCAGAAAACATCTCATCTTGAGTTCTTTGATTTAAAATAATACTATATTTTAGGCCCAGTTTCCATCCTTAAGTAATGCTTCCTCTAAACTAGGTACCATAGAATAAACATTATTTTTTCTTTGGGATATTTTTCTTATCCAAACATTGCCTGGCAAATACCATTTTTACATTCATTTGTGACTCACTCTCATTTTTTTAACCTAGAAACTCCCCACTGTCTGCTGGTCTCCTCTGAGGTATTCATCCAGGTCTTTAGCATATTGAACACATATGGCGTGTGTCACCTTGAGCAGGCAAAACCAAGAGAAAGTAATGAAAAAATAAATAAATGAATATTACTTTTCCTAACCATTAATAAGTGGTACACATTTGCATTTCAGATATTTTCATGGACCTTTATTTTAGAATAGTTAAATCACAAATTAGAAAGAATTTTCAAAGCGCCATTCTCATAGATGCATTAATGCCCTTGGCCATGTCTCCACTGAGCTTCATCCAGCCTCAATTTTATCTCCTCCAGTTAATGGAAACTGATTCTTTCCTGGGGCTGCACCACCTTTGCACAGAATTGTTATAAAATTAAGTTAAGCCTCAATTTCTTGACACTAACTTGATCAACAAGTAACATATACTTTTATCCAGATCATCAATTGAACTGTAAAGATCCAAAAACAGAGCACAATGATCAACTTCTAGTACACTCTCAGACTATTAATCAAGACATGCTGTGTCCTAACAATCTGGCCACAGTGCTTGCTGAAGAGATTACAAGACTTGGCAATCAAGGTACACTATATATTCTATAAACATTCCTGGGTTACCTTCCCTCATCTAGGAAACTTGGTTGACTTCATGTTGCCCTTTGACATCTTGGTAGTGGTCAATATTATTAAGGAAGCTCAGTCCAAGCTAGGAATTTGACAAAGATTTTTACAGATTAAAACCCCTTCTCTGCAAAATTTTCAAAATAGTCTCCAACTTCATCTATTTGCCATCACCATAATAATATATACTATAAAAATTTGTGGGAGAGACTGATAATTTGCTTTCATTACAAGTGGAGAGATGTTAATCTCTGCATGGATTACCTGGTAATTGTGCCTTTTTCCCTTCCTTCCTTCCTTCCTTCCTTCCTTCCTTCCTTCCTTCCTTCCTTCCTTCCTTCCTTCCTTTCTTCCTTCCTTCCTTCCTTCCTAGGGCTCTTAGCAATTGGGGATGCATAGCATTTGCCCAAAAGCACTAGAAAAATCACCAGGTGATTCTAAAGCTCCCAATATTTTCCCCCACTACAGATATTATGTCTATGTGTTTTCTCCCTAATACTTAGTAATCACAAACAAAACAAATTCTACAACTATATAAATCCCATATCTTTCATTTGGAACAGATAAAGGAACTCAGCTGCACAAAGCTTTTAAAAGAAAGAGTAAAGGTTCTCACTGAGGGGTTACAGTTTTAAGTGGGGGTGGGGTGGGGTGTAGAATTACAGATTTCTGGATAAAAGCATAAGTCAAGGACATAAAGAAAAGAAAATTATAGACAAGGTAGGTTGGCTATGAGCTTAGGTTGGGTTGATATTGCTCACCTCGATTCCATTGGAGCATCCCCTTATTTTTTATGTAATAATAATGGGTACATTCATTTATAACTGTATCAAAAAGGAAATGGCCCTGGCCAGGTGGCTCTGTTGGTTAGAGTGTCAACCTGTACACTAGAAGGTTATGAGTTCAGTTCCTGGGGCATATACCTAAGTTGTGGGTTTGAGGCCCAGTCACAGCATGTATGGGAGGCAACTGATCAATGTCTCTCACTCACATAGATGTCTCTTTCTCTCCTTTTCCCCCTCTTCCTCTAAATCAATGAAAAGAAAAATATATCCTCAGGTGAGGATTAAAAAAGAGGAAATGGAGTTAGCCTGGCATGACTGACTTGTTCTAACTGAACCCATGCTGGCTGCTAATGATTGCTTTTTTTTTTTTTTTAATGCTCCCACACCATCTGTTTAATAATCTAGTCTAGAATTCTGCCTGAGAAGAATCTCAATGCTAGTAAAGTGGAAAGGTCCCCAGGCAAAGATTGGGATGTCCAGGGTCTAGCCTGTGCCATCACTAACTACCTAAATGTTGCTAGGCCAGCACCTTATTCTGTTTCTTCCCATTTCACCTTTAAAATGAGGCATCGGAATCAATTATCTCTATGGCTCTTTTCAGCTATGTACCCATGGTTTTTCCATTACATTAGTCTGGAATCTTCTTTTTCCCCTCTTGAAAATCAGAACCTTAACCATCTGTTTTATTAGTATTTCTGCTGTGTGTTCTAGATCCTTCTCTGCCACTGACTTGTTAACAGATTGGGGCAACTTGTTATAATTCTATGGATTTTAGTTATTTCACTTTAAAAATGAAGAGGTCTAAATCAGATTACAACCAAATTTCTCAATATGAGTCTATAACACCAAGACAACATCAATTATTGTCACTGTGGTTGCATTCTGTGCATTCTTGGAGTAATCAAGTGGTGTGCTTTAGATCCTGGAAAGTGGAGATGGATTTATCAGTCCAGAGTGGTCAGAAAGCTTGGACATTCTCAGTCAAATAATTTATTACATAATACTTAGAGTGGCCAGTTACTTTTTTTCCTTGCCTTGCATTTAAATAAATTTGAATTTCTAATTCACACTGAATTTTTTAAGGCTCCTTTCTTTCTTTTCCTATTGAACAGCAAGGTCTGCTGCTTTGTCCATTTGCATTGAGTAAGAGCAATATGCTCATCTCAGAAAATGCCACAAAAACTTGAAGGTTAAAGGGAGAGAAATATCTAAAGCCTCTTCTGTTTCTTCATTTCACAAGTAATGAATGCTTTGGGTTATAGAGCTATTTTATTCTGGCCTGATGGTGTTGCATGACTCAGAGTAGATGATTCCCACAGGAAGGTCTGTTTTTTATCTTTTGAATAAAAACTAAAGATAGAACCTTCAGCTCATCCTGGACTCTCAGCTGTCATATGCCATAGAAACCTGGACACTTGGCATGGTTGCTTGTAGCTGTAAAAGCATCACTGTATTCTTTAGGTTAAAATAAAGAGCAAAGAAATATAACTATATGAACCTGGGATGTTGTTTCATTTCTTATTGTCTCTTTTCTGGGTGAGTTATGTAGTTGAAGGTGGCATTCCTTTCAAATTTACTTAAATGCAATTCTTTTCAAAGGTGACTATAAATAGGTATGCAGGAAAAAGAAGAGATCCTAATTAATCATGGAGTTTTGTTAGGTATACCTTCCTAATAATAATAAATGCTGATGGGACTTCAGTGTTTACATAGTCTTATTTTGGGTGAACTCTGTCTCATCTATTACCATCTTACTTCAGGAATAAGCAAATGGAGGCCTAGTTTGTGCTAACCTCAAGTCACAGGACTAATGAGTAGATAACCTAGGATTTATACTATTACCCACCACAAGTCCTTCCCCTACTATTGCCCTATGTCCCCTTCCACCACAAGAGCAAATAAAACAATGTTAGGCAAAGTTAGTGGTGACTTTTTCATGAGTCCTGTCCATGTAATTCAGGCATATACAAGCTGTCTCCATAGCTCAACATCTTTTGTAATGAATGTTTGGATCACACAGCTGAGGCCTCCTCCTTGGTGCTTTGTAGAACTCTCACAATGACATGTCCTGGCTAGACTACTTCTCTTGTGAGAACCTCTTTTATCACTGAGCACAGTATGTTAACTAATTTAGTTCAGAAAATATAGGCTCATGGGTGAGTAAAGAAGACAATCTCAGACCTGAAGTTAACAAATGGTACCTTGCCAGGGCCCAGGTGACTTTAGGGGTTGTGCTGGTCATGTGACTGGATTGCTGTGTGCAACTATGATTAATCAGAGACTCACCACATTTTGGCTATAGAAAAAGAAAAATGAGTTGATATCTAAATTAAGTCCTTTGAGACCCTGGTTGATAAAATTCTATTCTCAAGTATTTCTCTGGAAAAGATTTTCCAATGTTTCTCAATGATTGTATGGTTAGAGAGTTAAATCAAATTGCAGTAGTAACTGGTTTGACTATTTTGATTTAATTAGTTGGTGAATTTGGTCATGCAATTCATAGTAACAGTTAATTAGATTTTAAAATATTCAGATTGATTTATATGCTTCTGTAGCTAATGTTTATTCCAAAACTCCCTTTGCTGAGTTCCAGCTTATACTCTGGCTGTGTCTCCACCAAACTTTATGCAGCCTCTATTTTACAACCTTCAGTTAATGGGAACTGACTCTCCTGGGGCCACATCATGTTTGCACAGAATTGCAAGAAAGTTAAGCCTCAAAATTTGGCATTGAACTCTGCTCTCTGGTACAGACATACAGACCTCATATTATATGTGCCTTCAAGTTCATCCAGGTGCCATGAATTGAGTTAAGCACGTATCCTAATTAACTGCAATACTGCAGCATCCACCGTCCCCATCCCTCACCTCTCTTTGAGAAAGAAGAAAGAAGGGTCATGTTCAAAAAGCTCAAAAAATAGGATCTGCTTGCAAAGCTATATGACCTGCAGAAGCAGAAAGTATTGATTGACTTATCACTGCTCTTTGAAGCAAAGATATTGAAATGGCTCCTGAAAGCAATCTGTTGCTGCTTTGGCAACACATGCTGTGAAGTTAACGAACTCCTTGAAGATGTGTGTGAGATAATGTTACTGTAATCACCAACCCTGCTATGACTTATTGAAGGCTTATTGTGTTCCAGGAACATAGTTATTAACACATACACTTCATTTAATTCTTATAGGAAGCCAAGAATGTAAGAGCTATTAATCCTCATTTGTATCAGTCAGGGCTCTTTAGAGAAACAGAACAAACAGGAGATATACAGATATACAAATATATCTATATCTGTATCTGTATCTGTATCTATGTCTACAGATGTATTTTAAGGTACTGGCTCATGCAATCTTGGGGCCTGGCAAGTTTGCACTCTAGGGCAGGCTAGCATGCTGGAAACTAATAGAGGAGTTGATGTTCTAGTTGTGAGTCTGAAAGTAGTAGGGCAGGCTGCTATGTTGGAAACTCAGACAGGATTTATGCTTTAGTTTTTACTCTTAAGGCCATCAACCTACTGGATAACTCTAATGCATATTAATGGGAATAATCTCCTTTAGTCAACTGATTGTAGATGTTCATGGAACCTGCAAAATACCATCATGGCAACACCTAGATTAGTGTTTTTGACCAAACAATTGGCCATCAAAGCCTATCCAAGTTTACATATAAAATGTAAGATAACTGTCCACCTTTTGTCAATTTGACAGCCACACATGTCATACAAACCACACTCAATCTCCAAATAAAGACAATGACAAGGTCATTCTTCTTCCTAACATGATACAACTATCCTGCATCCAATCAAACACATACTAAGCATTTCCTCAGAAGAGGATGCACAGTCTTGGTGATCTCTTTCCTCTTTGATATCCTATAACTTAAATACTATGATAGGACTTCTGGCCAAAATGGATGCCTAGACAGACACCCTGTGTCTCCCTCCACAACTAAGAAGGAATACAACTACCTCAAAACTAGAGACAACCAGAAGTTCCAGAAAATAAACTGCATGGAAGTCCAACAAACAAAGACATAAAGAAGAAATACTCATCTAGACAGGTAGAAGGGGCAGAGCTGGGGTGGAGAGGATGCGGTGTGGTAGTTGCAGCAGGGTGGTGGCAGCAGGCTACTGGAAAGTGCAGTCACACATTTAAAAAAGTTAGGAGGGACACCTGGGGAGCACTCCCAGATCCAGACCAGACCAGACCTTGCAGCTCATGGTCCCAGCACAGGGGAAATAAAGCCTCATTGCTTCCGACTGTGAAAACAAGTGGGGGTTGGGGCAGAGGAAGAAACAATTGGTATCTCAACAGAGTCCACTTGTTTAAAGGGCCCCCATGGTTCTAGAAAGTCCGAAGACCCACCCTCTCTTGGAATGACAGCCAGGGCAACAACTAGAGAGGTGCCAGTCCCATACAAAGTGGGAGAAGTGCCTGGAAAAGGGGCAACTGCTGAGCAGGTGGCATTGCTCCCTCTGAGACCCCTCCCTCACATACAGCGCCAAAACCTGGTGAAACAGGTCGCCCTCTACTGACATGAAAACCTAAGGCTCTGCCCCTTACAATGTAATAGGTGCAACAGCTCTACCTAAGACACAGAGGCAAACAAACACAGGAGCCTGTCAAGATGAGGAGACAGAGAAATATAGCCCAAAAGAGGGGATCAAGGTTCCAGTGGGAGAACTAAGTGATGAGGAGATAACCAACCTAACAAATGAGGAGGTAGCCAACTTAACAGATGCAGAGTTCAAAACACTGGTGATAAAGATGCTCATAAGCTTGACAGATATGCTTAAGTATGGCAAATGCCTAAGGAAAGAAGTGAAGGCTATGCTAAATGAAACAAAGGAAGATTCACACAAAACCAACAACAAAGGGAAGGAAACCAGGGTTCAAATCAATGATTTGGAACATAAGGAAGAAAAAAACAGTCAACCAGTACAGAATAAGGAAACAAGAATTGAAAAAAATGAGGAGAGGCTTAGGAATCTCTGGGACAACTTTAAACATGCCAACATCCAAACCATAGGGGTGCCAGAAGGAGAAGAGGAAGAGCAAGAAATTGAAAACTTATGTGAGAAAATAATGAAGGAAAAGTCCCCAAATTTGGCAAAGGAAATAGACATACAAGTTCAGGAAGCACAGAGAGTACCAAACAAGTTAGACCCAAAAAGGACCACACGAAGACACATCATAATTAAAATGCCAAAGGTGAAAGATAAAGAGAGCATCTTAAAAGTAGCAATAGAAAAGCAGAGAGTTACCTATAAAGGGGTATAAGACTATCAGCTCATTTCTCAAAAAAAACTTTGCAGGCAAGAAGGGACTGGCAAGAAGTATTCAAAGCGATGAAAAGCAAGGACTTACAACCAAGATTACTCTATCCAGCGAAGCTATTATTTAGAATGGAAGGGCACATGAAGTGCTTCCCAGACAAGGTAAAGCTAAAGGAGCTCATCATCACCAAGCTATTATTATATAAAATGTCAAAGGGACTTACTTAAGAAAAAGAAGATCAAAATTATGAACATTAAAATGACAACAAACTCACAACTATCAACAACTGAATCTAAAAAATAAAAACAAAATCCAACTAAGAAAACAGAATAGGAACAGAATCATAGGTATGGGGATCATTCGGAGGGTTATCAGCTGGGAGGGGGAGGGGAAGAAATGGGGAAATGGTGCAGGGATTAAGAAGCATAATTGGTAAGTACAAAATAGACAGGGGGAAGTTAAGAATAACATAGGAAAGGGTGAAGCCAAAAAATGTATATGCATGACCCATGGACATGAACTAAGGGGGATGGGATTGCTGGAGGGAAGTGGGGTACTGGGCAGAGGGGAGCAAAGGGGGAAAAAACTGAAACTACTGTAACAACATAATAAAATATACTTAAAAAATAAATACTATGATATGAAGTTAAGAAACGTTATTAACCACTGTGATACATTTTATGTTATATGTTATAAGAGGGTAAGAGAGATAAGAAAACAAAGATATTTGGTTTATATACACACAAATACATTCATAACAAAAAAAGGGAAGAAATACTTGCAACAATGTAATGAGTCTTCAAAAGGCTGTTTCACAATTCTATAAAGCCAGCAGGATGATAAGGAACATAGTAATTCAGTTAATTCCAGGGCCTGTTGCTGCACTTCATTTGCCATGAAGTGAGTTTTTTGATCAGAAACAACGCTGTGTGGAATACCATGATGGTGGATAAGGTATTATCATTAAGTTTACAAATGGTAGTTCTGGCAGATTTGTGTGCATGGAAGGCAAATCTGTATCCAGACTAAGGTCTGCTCCAATGAGAACAAAACACTGCACTTTCCATGATGGAAGTGGCCCAATGTAATCCACCTACCACCAGGTAGCTGACTCATCATCCTGGGAATAATGCCATATTGAGGACTCAGTATTGGTCTAACATTGGCCACTTAACAGTGGTTGTAGCCACACTGGCCTTGGTAAGAGGAAGTCCATGTTGCTGAGCCCATGCATACCTTCCGTCCCTGCCCATTGGGCAAAAACAGGGGGACTGGGAAAGAGAGTGACTGGTATCTACAGAGAAGATTGTCCTATCCACTTGATTGCTAATATCCTTCTCTGCTGAGGTCACCCTTTGGTACACATTCACATGCAACACAAATGCCTTCACTTTTCTTTGCTCATCCAGAGAGGTATCTTCACATACCTCTTCCCCAGACCTCCTTGTGAGCACTTTTCCAATAATTTCTTTTAGTCCTTGACCATCCAGCCAAATCATTGCCCACAGCCCATAAATTACAATACAGTTGCAGCTCTGGTCATTTCTTCCTTCAAGCAAAATGAATAAACAGGTTCAGGGCTTTAGGTTCTGCTTATTGGGAGGGGTTCCCTTCACCACTCTCCTCAGGGGTGGCTCAGAGAGGGGCCGTGGTTCTGCTGTTGCCCACTCTTAGTGGCGTTTGTACATTGTACAAAACCATCGATAAGCCAAGACCGAGTTTTCTCTTCTTCACTCAGCTTATCATAGAGAACTCCCCATGCAGCCATAGATGTGGGCCAGGAGAGAAGGTAATGCACCACACTGGGGACCATTGTGCTACTTCCTTACGTAACTTGTGACTTAAGGGCCGCTCAAGTCCAGTCTTGTATATACCACTTCTATTTGATGATGGAGTGTTGCTGATCACACCTAACTGTATGGCTAGGTGGGTCAGACAACATTCAATTCAATGGGGTGCAGCATCATGGTAACTTGGTGGTCTATGGGTTTGCGTTCAGTTTCTTCTAAGGCCCAGTAGCAAGCCAAAAGCTATTTCTCTAAAGAAGAGTAGTTATCTGCAGCGGATGGCAGGGTTTTGCTCCAAAATCCCAACAGTCTGAGCTGATTCACTTATTGAGCCTGCCAAACCTCCAAACAGTATTTGTCTGCCACTGATCATTCAAGCACCATAGGATCTGGTGGATATATTGGCCTAAGTGGCACAGCAGCTTGCAAGCAGCCAGGACCTGTTGCAGAACTTCCTCTTGTTCTAAACTCCACTCAAAACTAGCAGATTTTCTAGTGTGAAAGAAAAGTGGTAAAATGCAGTTAATACTGTCAAGAGAACAATTTAAAATGGAGCCAGGAGGCCTCTGGGAAGTTTAGCTAACCTATCTTCTTCATGTGAAATTGAACTTTTGAACTGGGTTAAACCACAATGGCTATATCCTAACACAGTTCCTGAACTGGCTGTGTATCATTGAGTTCTTCTATTAAAAAATAGAAATTTAACCTAGCAATAGACATAAGCAATTAGTCATGTATAGCATAGTGTAAGCCTACTTGCCAACACCAGTCACAACTCTTTTAAGGCCACATATGTAATCCTTTCAAAAGCTCCCTTTTACCATCTTTATAAACAGTCTTTCCCCCTCAGAACACAGTTGGGTTTCTATCCAAATCTGCATCCAGAATTGCAATTTCTAAGACTCTCATTTTTTTGTTTGCTTTGTAGGTCAAAATTGACTAACCTAATCGCTTTGTAAATGGGCTGGAGTAATGTACCCAAGTGAAGGATATATTGCCTACAAAATCTGGAGACCCACTAGGCATTCTGTTTCTTTTTTGATTATAGCAGTGATGAGATATAATAACTTATCCTTCACCTTAGAACGTATATGTATCTTGACATGCCCACACCCAGAATTTTCACTATGATGGAAGTTTCTAAATTTTTATTAGATTTATTTCCCACCCTATGACATGAAAATATATTGCCAATAAGTCTAGAATGGTTGCTAATCCTTGTTCATTAATTCCAATCAGCATAATATCATCAATGTGAAGGACCAGTGTGATGTCTTGTGGAAGAGGAAGGCAATCAAAGTTCTTGCAGACTAAATTATGACATAGGGCTTAATAATTTATATAATTCTGAAGTAGGACAGTGAAGGTGTATTTATGGCCTTGTCAGGTAAAGGCAAACTGCCTCCAGTGTTCTTTACTAACAGGTTTTGAGAAAAAAATTTTTTTCTTTTCTTTTCTTTTTCCTCAATAGCTACACACTAGGTACTGGAGGACGTGTTAATTTGATCAAGCAAGGAGACACACATTTGAAACAGTAGCTGCAATCAAAATCAGCACCTGGTGAAGTTTATTATAGTCCATTTTCATTCTCCAATAACCATCTGCTTTCATCACAGGCTAAATAAGTGAGTTGAATGAGGATGCAGTGGAAATCATCACCGCTCTGTCCGTCAAGTCCTTGATGATGTCACTAATCTCTGTATCACTTACAGGAATGTAGCATTTATTTTGGTCCCTATGTAGAGGTAGTTCTAGTGGCTTCCCCTTGGTCTTTCCTACCATGCCCCATAGATCAGAGAAACAATGTGGAGATTCTGCTGGTTGCTGAATATTTCTATTCTAGTTATGTATTTTTTATTATTGTTTTTCTATTACAGTTGTCCCATTTTCCCCTCATTGGTCTCCCCTGCCCCCTCCCACCTCTCTCATCTCTCACAGTTAATCCCCATTTAGTTGTCCATATCCATGGGTCATTTATACTGGTTCTTTTACTAGACCTTTCCCCTTCTTTCCCCGCTATTCCTCCTCCCCTCTCCCCCTGGTCACTGTCAGTCTGTTCCTTGTTTCCATGCCTCTAGTTCTATTTTGCTTGCTTGTTTTGTTCATTAGTTTCATGTATTAGGTAAGATCATGTGGTATTTGTCTTTTGTCTAGTTATGCATTTTCAAGCTGGGGAAATAATCATAAGATGGGGTCAGGAACCCATTGAGAGAGAAACTTGAACTAAGACTCAGCTGATAACTTGACCTCCACAAGCCCCTATTCTGTTGAAACACAGTGATATTTTGTGTCTCCTGAAATTAGTGTCAGTTCAGAATTAGAGTCCTGCCATTCTTGAAAAATCTAAGTACTTTCTTTTCCCCAATGCACAGTCCGGCTATAGGGCTCTGTGGTGAAGGCTGGGAGAGAGATTAACAGTGTATATTTTCATCAGTGTAGTGGGCCCCTTTCCAGGGAACATTGTCTCCTCTTTACTCAAGGGGTTCTGACTGTAAACTGGCACAAGAAAAGGATCAAGTTAATAGAGAATATATAAAAGTCCCTCCCTCCTATATAAAAGGACATGCCTAGGTATAATTTTCTCAAGAAAAAAATCTAGAAAAAAATCAAGGTAATAGAGAATATAGAAAAGTTATGGGTAGTGAAAGTCTAGGAAAAATAATGCAACTAAAGTTCTCTGCAGGAAAGAACATGTGCAAATTGTTTTATGAAATAGATGAATTTTGGGGAAATCAGATATTAATTGCATTGAAAAATCTTTTTAAAATGCATTAGGGGAGTTGCGTGTTTTCAAGAATCACTGAATTCTTTTGCAAAGTAAATAACCAATTCCTGAATTATATTACTCAAATCTAGATTTTCATGTAACTAATTTGCTTAAAGAGAGATCTCCCTGTGGTACTATAACGTGTCCTATCTGAATCCTAAACACAAATGCTTGCCTCTAACATCTGCGCTATGAGCAACCTTCATGACTTCTTTTTAATTTGCACACTTGAAAATTCTTTTCCTTTCAATTTATTATTTGATTGGTATACACATAAAATGCCAAACTGGTATTTCAGATGGCAGAAGGTAGAATTTTTTCTTAACTCCCTCTTCTGTAGAGGTTAATTCCTGCAGTGAATGGAAACTTGGGGTTGGAGGAAAAGAAATGACACAGACCAAGAAACCACAGAATAAGCATTTAATTGTGACCTACCTATTACTATTGTTAACAGCAGGAGCCCTCTGCACAACATTCTTACTTGCTTTGAAGTTTAACTGCCACCACTCTCTAGGTGACTTCAGTTACCCCAGTAACAATTTTGTTTTTTTTTTGTCTCTCTCTTTTTTTTTTTTTCTGGAAGAAATAGTGGAAGGCCCCATGAGTAAGTCAGTGTACTGCACTGCACAAGGTAAAGCTAGCAACTGGTAAACAAACTCCAGGAATGTGAGAGTTGTCTCTTTAACTGCTTTCCTTCAAGTTGGTTTGTGTTTCTATTTCCACACTCACTTCTATGGCATGTTAATCCTTTTCCTCAGTCAGGGGGATCAAATGGTATAATTTGGAGTCAACCAAGTTCCATACATGCCTGAGGTTCTTGGGGTGGCCAGAGAGGAAAGGGAGCTAAAGCTTCTTGAGGGCCAGCTGAGTGCTAGACTCATTATCTTTATTAGCTCACTGGATCTTCCATTTGTAAACAAAGCTTTTAAGCAAAGAAATACATATGAATACATTTGGCAGGGATTGGGGGCGGGGGAGAGCGGGTAACATTTGCTTTGTTAAGTCACTTGAATTCAAATAGAGTTAGGGTGGAGGTTAGGTTTCAGTTTAAGGTTAGGACCCGAGGTCAGGATTATCTCCATTTTCCAATGAGAAAACTGAATTCAGGTAGATTAATCAGTGTTTTCTGTGTCACCCAGTATATTTTTTCTATATTTGCTGTGGCAGAAAACAAAAACAAAAACAAAAACAAACAAACAAACAGTGGTCTAAAGCAATTTAAAGTAGCTTAAAACAAATTTACACCAATTTAGTGGCTTAAAACAACTTTATTCTGTAACAGTTCTGTAGGTTAGAAATCCAACATGTGTCCCATTAGTGTAAAATCAGGTATTTTCAGGGCTGAGTTCCTTTCTGGAAGTGTTAGGGGTAAATATGTTTCCCTGCCTGCATTCCTTGGCTCCCGTCCCTGTCAAAAGCAAGCAACAACACTTGGAGTCCTTACATTGCATCACTGACATTCTCTTGTGCTTCCCTCTTCCGCATTGAAGTGGATCTGTGATTGCACTGGGCTCACCCAGATAATCCAAGAGTCTCTCTCTGTATTTAGAGTAGCTGATCAGCAACCTTAATTTAAACTACACTCATAATTCTCCTTTGCTTTGTAATAGAACAGATGAGTATTCACTGATTTTGAGGATTAGGATATGCACATCCTGTCTACACCACACAATTACATTATGAAAGGGTTAGGAGCCTTGGTGTTTAAGACCTCACCTTTTCAGATAAATAAATGAAAGCTCAGCAACTTGATAAAACCTGATAGAGCAGGGCATTCTTGGAGATTTTCATTTTTCTAGAGGAGAACATTAAAGTTTGGCAAAGTCAGGACACTTTCTTTATAACATCCATTTGTGTGTATGTGTGGGAGGCAATTTAGGGTGTTATTTCTACTCTTCAGAAGAGTTAATGAGGGAATAGAAATAGAACTTAGCTGAAGGCCAATTTAAGCACTCTGGGCTTCAGGTTTCTCCTCTTGGAAATGAAGAATATAAATTTACCTATCCAAAGTTATTATGCATTCAAATGGGTTAACACATGTAATGTGCTTGGCACACTGGTCAGGACCATATAAATGTTTTCCAATTACATTAAACAGATGAGGATAGTGAAGAAGTAACATGAAATATGACATAGAAATTTTGTAGAACTGTAATTTCATGTCAGGTCTAGATTTTAATATCAAAGTCCATATAACTCTGTAGATTCCCAGGAGCTGTTAAGAAGGTAAGGAGGGAAAAGGACCCTTAGCAGCATTTAAAATTTGACCCAATTAAACCTTCTGACATCTGTCCCTGACCAAAGCTGTTGGTCCAAACGTTTATGATGCATTTCATTGCATGTTCTTAATGAAAACACCTACAGTCTCCAAGGAAATGGAATAAAATGGCTAAGCACCCAAACCAGCCTTAGGATAGAAAAAAATTAGTTTTTTATTATTAAATGAGAAATTATTGAAAAATGAATTATTTTATACATAAATTATGATTGGTGAAATACAGTGGAATTCATAAAGCAATGTTGGGAATTGAGATAGGGAGAGAAAGAGAGAGTGATAAGAGGCTAAACTATGGCAAAACAATACAAGAATTCACTTTTGGGGACTACTGTGCCATATATAAGCAGAAATTATACATATTTGAAAGAGGAGAGCCATGTAACAGGGAAGCGCTGAGGAAGTAGCAATACCATCTCTGAGAAAAATATTTATGAAATAATTTGGAAAAGCCTGAATGTGTCAGAAAGTTATCCCCCAAAATAAACACTACGGGGATTCTGTATCAGGTAAAGGAGAGATGGGTAGAGGACTGAAGAGAACCTAATACTGAGAATAAGGTGAGCAGACTGGTTCTTCAGAGAATTTTCGAGCCCTCTGGCTCAAGAACCTTTTCCCCTTCAGTATTTACCACCCCAAAAGTATTGCTCATTCCTAGTTCTGAATACTGAACCCGAAACTCATTAAATTCTTCTAACTTTCATTTCTGTAGTATGCTTTCAACATTTACATAACTTTTTTCCAACTCATATTTTTCTCTTTTGTACTTCTCTGAAAGTGACCATCTCCCTAGTAAGTCTGATATACTATCTGCCTAAGATGGTGGTCTGGATAAAGACTGTTATCAAGAATCTAAAAAGAAAGAGTTGATATTAAATTTCTGCCATTCCAAATAGGCTTTTGCAATAGTAAAACAACAGGCTTGCATGCCTGGCTTTATTTAGGGAAAGAGGATTTTATAAATCACTTTAGGATCGGATGACTGGGATTATAGAGTTTATTCCTTAAAGGTAGAGAAGATACCCCTCAACTCATGAGGGAGTGGGAAGAATATGATTGTGGGACAGAGAGGAGAGAGAGGGAGAGCAAGAAGCTCAGATAGAAGGTTCTTATCTGTCCACCAGTTCCAACTTCTGGGTTCAACCACAGAATCAGAGGAGTGACTTTAGGAAGCACAGAGAAGCATGAGAGAGTCCATGGATATTTAGGCTCATTGCATACTTCCCCTGGCACAGGGGCCAGATGAAAGTTGTAAACCTTTGAGAGAAACCCCATGTACAGGCAGTTCCAACATGCTTTGGATGATGGCATGGGAATGGTAGCAAGAGACAGATGGTTGAGTAGAGCAGTTACACTGAGCCTGATGGCCTATGCTTCATGTGCAAGAGAGTGAGATGACTCTTTGTGTCCTGATTATGATGCATGGAGGTGCTAAGAGTACTCAAAGGTTTACAACCTTCCTGGCCCCCAGGAATCTGCAGAAATGGGTTTTTCTAAATCTGGAAGCAAGTTTCTGGGAGAACAGGCTCCAGGGATGGCAGTGGCACAGATTGCAGAAAACTAGATGGTGGTAGCTCTTCAGAGGTCACCAGGCCAGTGAGAAAGCCAATCAGACCCGTTTCCCTCTACCACTTTGAGAACCCAGCAAGGCCCCTTCTCTACCCAGATGCATTGGAAAAGGGGAGGGGAAAATATTACCTCAAATACACATAAGTTCATCATACCAAAGACAGACATTATGCTAAGTAAAATAAACCAATCACAAAGGGATAAATACTGCATGATTCTACTTCAATGATGTATTTAAAATAGTCAAACTAATAGAAACAAAGAATAAAATGGTGGTTGCCAGGGGCTGGGGAGAGGGGAAAATGAGGGGTTGCTAATCAACTGGTATAAAATTTCAGTCATGCAAGAGGAGTTAAGTTCTAGAGATTTGCTGTCCAACATAGTGTCTACAGACAATAATATTGTGTCACACACTTCGAAATCTGTTAAGAGGGTAGATCTCATATTAAGTGTTCTTACCAGGCCATTTTTTAGGAAGAGAAAATGTTTATAAAAAGAAAAGAAAGTACTTAAGTGAGAATAAACTGAAATATTTCAGAGGGGTGAAGGCCTAGGGAAAAAAATCAGAGCTGTGTTGAAAAATAGGAATTGAATTTTCTCTGTGTATCTATTATATGTTGTTCTGGAAGCTCCTTAAGAAAACCAAACATTCTAAATTAAAAAAAAATTAAGTTGATGTTAGAGAAAAATAACTGTTTTTTTCCCCATCTTATGAAGGTAATTTTCTAGAAACCTGCTTTAAATACTCCCTTTGAACCACTTGCTGTGAGAGTCACAAAGAAGTTAAAACACCTTAAGTTCATTTTTTTATGAACTATATATCTGTGGTAGATTTGTTTCGTGTTTGTTGGATTTTGAACTCCTGAATGGAAGAGAATAAATTTTCTTTTAGTGAGCAGGACACATTTCATAGTGGTCAGAGTGTAAATTTGGTGAGTCCCCTTTTATTTGCCAGAGATATTAAGGGTATATATTCTAAAGATGAGTGAAATGATTGTGTTGAGCATTTGAGTATCTGTGTAATTATCGTTTATAGCATTATGATTTTCAGTTTATTTTTTTCCTTTTCTTTCTTTCTGCTTATTTTTATTTTTCGTCTATGCTTCAGGACACCCTCACCCCCACCCCAGATGGCCCATTTGTTGAGGACACTTGGTGCACAAGCTGTCACTATGCATTTTGCTGGACCCATTACTATTCAGCTCTGCTGTTGTATGTTCAGTCCACAGATTAAGCTCTATTAACTCTTTCTATTTCTTGTTGACCCTTATTTTGCTTTTTTTTTTTTTTTGCTTCTTTTCTGATGTTTCTCAGTTTGGACTACTGGCAGTAGGCTTTAACAACCTCCTGTAGTTAGGGCAGGCCTCTTTCATAGTGGGCCTCTATACTTGAGTGTTTCCAGCACTTCTTGCTCATTTTGGCTACCAGTCATTGTCAAGCCTTAATTTACCTTCAGGTGTGGGGCTGTTTCTGACCCCTCAGACGGTGAGACATCCCATACATAGAAAATGTAGATATGATAATGCAAAGAAAAAGGTAGTTAAACCAAAACACCTGTAAGATAAAATTTAGTGCAGACTGGGGCAGCCACTGTGGAAAGCAGTATGGAGAAACCTCAAAAAATTAAAAATGGTTCTGACTTTTGACCCAATGATCCCACTTCTGGGAATATATCCAAAGGAACCCAAAACACTAATTTGAAAGAACATAAACACCTCTATGTTCATTGCAGCATTATTTACACTCACCAAGATATGGAAGCAGCCCAAGTATTCATCAGTAGATGAGTGGATAAAACAACTATGGGGCATTTACACAATGGAATTCTACTTGGCCATAAAAAAGAAGAAAATTTTATTCTTCACAATGGATGGACCTGGAGAATGTTATGCTAAGAGAAATAAGCCAGTCAGAGAAAGACAAATACCATATGACTTCACTCATGTGTGGAATCTGATGAACAAACTGAACTAACCAGCTATGGGGGAGCGGTTAGGGGGTTATGGGGTTGAGCAAAAAGGAAAAAGGACTCATGGTCATGAACAACAGTGTGGTGATTGCTGGGGGAAGCGGGGCATAAGGGATTAAATAGTAATGGAAAAAGACACAATAAAGATTAAATATAAAAAATCAAGAAAGTGTGGCTGCTAAATGGTAACAGATACTAAAAAACTTACTTCTATTTAATTTATGTTTGGGATGCAAATGAAGCAAATAGATTACCAGAATTTTGGTATTTTAAATGAATCATGGAACAAGGATATAAATACTTTCTTGATAAACAAAAAAAAGAAAATAAATCAGGAGCACACACTGATGAGTAGAATGCCTGTGAGAATCCCTGTAACAATGAGCTCTTTGAGCTGAGGAGGAGCAAGGTGCTTTGTAAATGCCAGGTTATTTTTATATTCTTCAAATTTAAGATGCTTCCAAAAGGTCAAGCGTTAGCCCAAGAGAACAGTCTTGAAAACCCAAATATTTTCAGCTTTCAATAGGATAAGACCCATTCACTTGGAGGAAGCATACAATCTTTAGATGTAAGAGAAGGAAACTTTTCATGATCTTTATATCTTTGACAAGTGTAAATGTCTTTTATGATTTTCCAAGTTATAAATACGTTTTATGTGTATGTACATGCAACCTTTAGTCCTGGCTGGTTTGGCTCAGTGGATTGAGCGTCGGCCTGCGAGCTAAGTGTCGCTGGTTCGATCTTCCAGTCAGGGCACATCAGAGAAGGAAAACTCTGACTCCAAAAAACCTCCACTGCCTTGCGGCATACCTCTTCAGGGGAAAGGCTAAGGGAGTAAACCCCGACAGAAAATCCAGAGCCAGAGTCCCTAAGGCGGTTTGACGTTGTAGTCAACACCGGCAACTCCTGCGGCGCACCTGAAGCCAAGCTGTATTGACTCCGTCTTTCCCTTGGGCCCTTCAGCTGCGAAGAGAGGGGGGGGGTCTGCTGCATGGGCAACAGCAGACCCTCCATATCACCCTGCCCAGGCTCTGTAGCTTCAGCTTCACTGGAGAGGACACTCCAGCGTCATCGCAAGATGTCGATTCAACATGGGAGGAGACAGATACCGTGTCACTCCCGAGTCGGACTGCACAGCCATTCTCGGCGGTGCAGATAGACTCTTAAGAAGCTACACCATCGTCTCTCGAGACGGACGGCTGCCGACGACAACGACGACATGCAACCTTTATATTTTTGTTCATATCTAGAACAAAGATATGTGCATGCATATTAGACTACTTCCACATAACATGAAACACATGGATAAGAAATTCTGAAGTCCAGTGCTTTGTTCAAAGTACTAATTTCTCAGCACACCTGAAAGCTTAGCATCAGGACCTATTATGTGGCTGTCTTACATATAGACCCCTCCATGCTTTATTTTCCAGAAAGAGTTAAAATAACTACAAGCAAGTTCCCATAGCCAAATACTTTTTCCTCTTTATGACATATGTAGATGTTTTTATAGTTTAACAAACTGAGCCATGCCCCAAGCCTTAGACTTCTCCCTCCTCATGGTGACAAATGAGCACTTACCTTACAATGCTGGAGTGTCAGAGTTAACATGGATCAGTTATAATCTGAAATTTTCCTTGAGCAGCCAGGGTGTAGATGGAAGACCAGTTAGTAGTCAACATTTTAGAAACTCTATAGCAAGTTTTCATCTGACCACTGGATTTCTCTTTCTCTTCAAGCATACTTTAGGCAGTGATTTCCAATTAATAATTTCAATTTGGCAAATATTGATTGAACTCAGAGAAAATCATATTGCTTGAAATTGGAACTATGTAGATAAATTTTTAAAAATCCTTGCCCTCAAGGAGCTGTTAATTAAGCAGGTGGTTCAGACAGTATGTAACTAACTAAATTGCTAGTCAATGCAGTAGTAGATTGAAACAAATTCCTAAGGCAATGAATTAGGAAAGGCTTCATGAGGGAGTGGGGAGCCTCTCCTGAATGGGGTGAACACCTAAGATTGCCTGGGATAGCCTAGTTTGTGCTGTTATCCAGGCATAATTATAATATTGTACTTTTCTTCTGGAATATAAATTATATGAACACACTGGTATTGGAACATACATAAGATACCGACACAGAGAAGGAGGGAAAGAATTTCACATAAACCAAACAGCAAGACAAAAGGTATAGAAGAATAAAATCAATCCCATGGTGTGATTAAGGAAAAATTTTTTTTAGAAAATCCTTCTCTTGTGTCCTCAAAAGAGGGCATTCCCCTGCCCCATTTTCTTTTGCTGTTTGGACTAAAATGGGAGTATGTTCTATAACAACTGTCATGAACTTTCTATTTGCATATTTAACTTATTTTTCTTTTTAGAAATGTAACTATCACACAACACAGACCTTTTCCTATGTTTTTCTCTCATTATCCATTTTCACTTGATCAGACAGTTTCATTTCTGGCAAAGCACTATTTTCACATCAGAGAGAAAGAGAAGGAAATTAAAAACCAATTCATACATTTCATTATCTTCCTTCTAACCAGTTAACACTGACTCAGGACATACAGTGTGCTTGAAGTTTGCTTATACTTTCCAAGGAACATGTTTAAAGAGAAAATGGCCAAAATTAGAAAGATATTATTCCTGTCACTATAAGTATTCAAGGGCAATATGCTGATATAATAAAATCTTAAGTAACTTACAAACTTTTAGAACAATAAGTTTACATGATCATTTTTTGTGAGATAAAGTCCGTTTCTGATAGAAAACTTACATATTTTTTAACATAAAAGTCCTAAATTTAGAACAATGTCTATCTTTATTCATAAACATATGAAAAATAATACAGCCATCAACTAAGCCATTCCAACAAACACTGAAAATCCAACTCCATTTTGCTTATCATACAAGAAAGGATAATAACTTGATTTTCATTATTTGTGAATCCCCTGACGCACCCCACGCCCCTTTTGTGTCAGCCGTTTAGGATCACTCAAAGAGCTGAAACTACTGATTCTATGCATACGTACCAAAAGTCTGCAGAATATGGAATACCTGATGCAGTGAAGAGATGGGGAAAGGGCATTCACTATGAATCCTTTAAAGAAAAGATAGTTGCAGGGACACAGTAGAGTCAGCTCCTCCCTCCTCTGTCCTTGTGCCACACCACCTCTCTCTGTGGAGCTGCCTCTGAGAGCTGCACCCCTGCAGGCAGGAGTTGAAGTGCATATTGCAGCTCTTTGCTCCTCTCCTAGCTCAGTGTGGTATCCAGGTTTCCCATGCCGTGAAGCTGGTATTCTCTTCCACAGCTTTTCTCAATAGCAGATAATATGAGGTCTATTAATCCTCAGCGAGGGCTTTTAGAACTCTTGAAATTGTCCAAAATGTCCACCAACTTAGAAGAAACATTTACATTTGACAGTTATTTAATTACTCTAACTGGTCTGATTTCATATGAGTATAACATAACAATAAACCCATTTGAAGATGCTATTTTGGTGAAATAACCAATAATATTTTAGTTTCCTCCTTTGGCCTTCACCCTCCCTTACCTTGATTCCCATACTAGTCTTCTAACTGATCTAGCTGCCTCTAGTCTCTTCCCACTTCAGTCCATTTCTAGGCTGCTCCCAAAATGATCCTTCTAATGCATGACTTGATTACACCCCTGTTCAAAGCTTTTTGATAGCTTCAAGTAGACCAGTACAAGGCTGTAGTGAATCTGAAGTATGGCATGCAAGGCTGTGAACAGTTACCTCTGTAACCTTGTACTCTGTTTCATACCCGATGCCTCCGTAGAATTGCAGCCTGATGAACTTGCCCTCTCTATTAAGCCTTCCTTGACTCCATGACTTAGTCAGAATCTCCTGTGCATTACCACAGTAGTGACTGGGTACTTTTATGGGCCTAATGTTATTGGATCTCTTGCTCATCTAAAGATCATCAGCATTGCTCAGCTGATTGCCTGGTATGTGTGTTAAGTAAATTAAAAAAGGTAGCTGAATTAGTTCCCACTTGGCTAGAACTTTCTTAAATCAAGCCACTGGTCCTAAAAGGCTTTACTGGCTTGGAATCTCTATCCGTGTGTTGGAGGCCATATTTGGCTGACGTATATTCCTATAGATAGACAATATGAAAATATATGTGCACAACATCTAAAGTTGGTGAGGTAAAACAAATTTGATTTTTGATAGGTGAACACACAAAGCACCACAAATCACTTTCATATAAATGTGTTTTATTGCAGAGATGTTATAATTATTTACATGCTGCAACATGTCACAACATAGATTTACCAAATATTTCATGGTGGGATGCTGTAGGTTTCAGATAATAGTTTCAGAAGAACCCCAGATTAAGTGAAGAGACTTACAGCTTTATTGACTCTACAACTGTCAGTTGCTAAATGCTAGAAGTCAAAAGGCAGTGTTTTTCAGTCCTACCTGTCATCACTTGCATGCAGAAACCTATGAAGCAAATACAAGAGCACTGTCGAGTTTCAAATCCATATTGCCACCAAAATTTACAATGGATTGAGTTATAATTCATGTTGTAAAGCATTTAATTTTGGCATAAAATATACAGTTCTATTAAAGTGGTATAAATCTACTTATTTATAAACCCTGGCTTAAAAACAAGAACAGGATGCAGCCTGCACATGCATTGAGAAGGACAACCTAGGAAATGTTTGTGACCTTATTAATGCGTATTCACTTTCTTATTTCCAATCTGGGAAAACAACCTCAGAAAGTGTAGATTTAAACTTCTCTTGGTGATAAGTAATGGCAATGAAACTCTAGGGAAGACCTAGGCACTCTCACTGACTTATGCTGGTGGAGGAAAATCTATAGACTAAAGGTATAATTTGGCAAGTCTTCTTTAAGCCACACCTCTAGCAGGATTACCCTGAAGTGCAATAAAAAGCAGTCACTGCTTATGTCTCAAAAAGTGAATAAAGTGCTAACAGAGCTGAGACGTAAATTAAACAAGTAGGTGCGTCTGTAAACTGGTATACAAATATACCTTAAAATTGTATTTCCAAGTTACCAAGTAGATAGGCCTTGATTGAAAAGGAAGGGAAGAAGGAAAGAAATAAAGAAACACACACAAAAATAGAGTTTCTATCTCTTCAAACCTACCCCGCCAACCTGAGTAATGCACAAAGCGAGAGAATGGGTCAGGGAGATCTGTGCACAGCTTGGGAAAATGGTAAAGTGCTCACTTACTCCTGAATAAAAATTGTTGAGAAAAATTTGATGATGAATAAGAAGTCCTAGTTTTTACCATCCACTGAGAATGATATTCTCTAAGAACAGCCCTGCATCCACCTTCCAATTTTCTTTCTCATCTTTTATCCAAATGAAAAAGTGACTTAGACTGGAATTGTCCTGGCCAAATGAGACTTCAGTGTTTAGTACTAGAGAAAGGGAAGTTGGGTTCTCTGTTTAAGGGATTGATCTTTAAATATGATGAGACTGAGCTTTTTAATGGAACCTCCTTGTGTGGTCACATCAGTAGGGCTAAGCCAGCAGCTCAGGATTTTCATGCCAAGTGATCAGTGTGGAATGCAAAAAGTTTTATAAAATATGCTGTGGGGGCTGTTTGCCTTGCAAATAAACCTCTGCACTCTAAATTTTGAGCTAGGTGGCTCACAATGACAATTTTCAGGATGTGTAAGTTTTCCAGTGCTTGGGAGAAGGATGAGCCCACACCACCTTATAGGCTTGGAATAAATCAGGTTATAAGTTTCTTTGGGATTAGAGCCCAGCAAGTTCTACGTCTAGCTGAAGCAATGAATAAGAGTCTATGAGAATAAATAGTTTAAGGTCATTTAAAATATTATATATTTAGTACGCACAATAAAAATACATCCATTTAATAATCTTGATGCTATCATAATTTATCTCTTAAAAAAATAACACCTTGAAAGTGCTATCAGGAGTTCCCTTTCTGTCTGTTTTGAAAGGCAAATTTCCTGGCTCTACAGTACTGCTGTAATTCTCACGTCATTCCTAGTGTCTTCCCTTTCCAATGATAATATTAATGCAAAGTATATTTTTCTCACTCTTAGTTTCTTCCTTATGAAATGCTGCTAAGTATGAAATACTGAAAGAGTTAAAAGGGACAATTAATTGAAATGAAGGTGTTATTTATCTCTGACCTCAAACAATAGATAAGTTGTCCTTAACTTATTGAGACATAAAACAATGTAGGACCACTTGATCTCTGATATTAATAAAGCTTCTGAGTCCTAACAATAAGTGCAAAATGAGTAACTCAACTTGTTTTAAAAACCCTGATTAAGACAGTATAACAAACCATGATGGGAAACAACAGTTAATCTAAATTTGCAATATATAAATCACAGCCAAAACTAAGAGATTTTATCATAACAATTATGACTTCCCAAGCCAGAGAAAGCTTACTGTACTTCAAGAATCAACTAAAGTTGACAGATAGCAGGTATTCTGTAAGTTGCAAGAACAATTGAGTAGCTGTAGATTGCATAAATGTGTGTCACATAATATCAAAGATATTTGCAAAAATTATACAATCTGGAATGCTTGAATGTGAGACACATCAACATACTGAAACATACATTTATAAGAAAATGAGAGAAATCATTAATATAAAAGATATTTTTGGGATGCATTAAGTTAGCAGTGTTATCAAGGTTATATAGGTAGAGTAAGTTCTTTCCAGTCAGCTACTTCGAATTTCATTTATACCTTCTTCTCTGCAAATCCCATACCTTTTCTGTGTCTTCTGGTTTGCTTTCATAAGGATCTTCAGAGTCCTGTGGGTAAATATTGATCAGGGGCAGGCATTGAGGGCTACTTCCTCTAAACAGGCTGAAATGTAGATTTTCCTAGTGTTACCAGGGGAAAGACTTTTTGGCCAGTCTAACTTCTCCATGATGATGTTTCAATACCCTCCTTAGTCTTCTTGTACCTTTCAGTGCCTTTCATATTTCCCCTGGTTGGCAAATACTCTTGGGAATTTTTGATCCTTATATCTTCTGTCTTATATCAAATTCAGGGTTTCTTCTCTTTCTTTCTGGGGATGCTACACTTTGAAGGTATCCTAGGCCTCTTATTTTCAAGGCCCTGCTATCTTATTTGCATTTAAAGCCAAAGAGGCAGGTAAAGCTACACTACTTTCAGCATTTGGTTGATCTGGGGACTCAAACTCCCAAGGACACACCTCAGCTCGTGACGTTAAAGGCTGTTGAAAGTTATTACTTGAACTATAGGAAGAGGTCTTTTTTTCCTGGTCTCCTATTTGGTTAAGATTTTCATTCTCTACTTTTGATGCTACAATTTGGGGGTGCAGTTCTTCATATTGCCCAGCACACACATTGGCTGCATAATGCTGACCGCCATTCTCATCTTTTGCTCTCCCTGGGGGAACCTGAGTCTTGGATATTAAATGCTTTTGATCTTCAAAAAGGGGCTGACCTTGGCTGTCCCAAGAGCAGACCTCAGCCTTGTCTATGCTCTTCTGATTGGATTGCTGACTTAGTTCAGTTGCCTTAGGCTTGTGATGAGATTTCTCCTTTAAGGAGAAGGTTGGGTTTTTCTCCATTTCAGAAGCCGCAATAGATACGTGCTTTTGAACTTTTGATTCTGAAGGCACAGGACCAGGGGGCAGGTCATAAATCTCCCAAGGGCACACTTCTCCTATGTCAAAGTTGTCCTTCATCTCGGTAGTGCCTGCGCTCATGTCAGAATTGGCAGTGGGGGGGTTGGACCTTTGTTGCTTCATAATTCCAGATTTCTGAGGTTTTCTTGGCTCCTCCAAATGACTGGAGTTTTGGGGGACAGAATCTTTAATCTCTGTGTTATCTGAATTTGAGTGTTTTCTGTTTGTCTCTTTCTCTTTTGGCAGAGGTTTCTGGGATTTAGCACGTTCTTCCATGCCTGATGTTTGGGTTTTCCCAGCTAATCCAAGAGTCTTCTCCTTGGCACTTGCTATAACACTGAGAGACTTTTGTAACATGGACGTTCGTGGATGGCCCGGCTTCTTCTCCGAGCTGAGATTGTGAGCACTTGCTGACTTACACACCAAAGGCACAGACTCTGTGGAGTCAGCCTCACTGTTTTCTTTCAGTGTTTGTGTTAGTTTTGTACCTGACAGAGACTCCAGTGTGGAATTTTCTGTAGCTTCCTCTTCTTGGCTCTCGGTGGGTAAACTGTTGGACTCTTCTGTTTGGTCTCTTACATGATCGTAAGTGCTGTGGGACTTCTTCAGTGAGAAGACTCGGTTTTTCAGGGACTCCTCTTTGGGTTTCCCAGTGTTACCTGAAGACTCTTGGGGGTTCTTCCTAATGAGGGCAGTGCTTTTGGCTGCGCTGTGCTCTGTAACTTCCTTGTCCTCTTTGGAACACTGTCTGCTGACTGTCTCTGGGATCTCGGTTATCCGCCTCATGATTGAACGGCCTAAGCCCTTCTTCGAGCACCGCTTTTTCTGGAGGTGGGGGTTGTTTGTGATCATCTTCTTCCTTTTATATATTTCCAACTGGGCATAGAGTTTCTTCAGCTCATCCTGCCAGAACAAGAACAAATTCACAGAGGTGTGAAACTTAGTATTTCAGCCAGATAGTATCACTGAAGGTCATTTGAATTCAGCAAGCTTGAGCTCTTTAAGGAAATTGTTTTACAGCTCTTCCTAACATTTCTCCTCATCAGCTTTCTCTTCACTCTTACTTTTTGATTACTTTGTGTTTTGTTTCACATAGAGTTGAAACTTTAAGACATGAACCCATGCATTCTAGCCTTGCTTCCTGAAGCAAGCACTTTGGACTTACAAGTTGTATGGCCCAGACTGAGCCTGCACCATAATAAAACTCAGCATATTGTCTACTGATAAACCATATCTATGGAACAATATTGGAATCATCCTATAGCTATTGATAAAGTTACACCTAATGTTAGATTAGGTTCAAGGGACAACAGATCATCAAATACGCAAACCATCTTCTTCCTCCAAATGCTGACATATTGTCACAGATTATTTTAAGTAATCCAGTCTCTCTGCTCACAGATCTAGCCTACCTTTCCATCAGCAAAATGTCCTAAACCATATTATGGAACATGTATAACAAGTTCATCATTATGACTGCCAATAAGTCAGTCAAGACTATCAAGATTGGCCTGTGCATTCTAATTTATACCATGATTATACATCTTGGAACAAGATTAACTCTGCATTTGATGTCTTCACTTTTTATGTAAAGAAACATTCTTTCATTTTCTTTCTTTCTAACACACATATGCACACATGTGAGCACATATATACACCAACCCCCACATGCTTGCCTGTATAAATGGGACTGATCTGAAATATGAAAGAAATACCAGTATTACCCGAATGTCCTCTGGATCCAAGCTGTGCTCACTCCAGGCTGAGTTGATACTGCTGTTCAGGTAGGATCCAGACCGGCCCATGTCTAGCTCATCCTCATATGCTTCTGTAGCAATGTCATCTCGTGGATTATTGCTTGAATGTGAAAACTGCAATAGATATTCAATGTGAGCTCTGGACATTGACCCCCCTCTTATGACACAGCATTTTAATAATAATTTTCTAAAATTTCAAATGTTAATATCATTTCTTCAGCTTAGATAAATTTGTTCACTGAAATTTTTACAAATGTTTGTTGCTGTATTTATGCTTTGATTTCCATGTTACACCCTAATGAGGTGATTCATTCCCTCTCTGACTTTTCTCTAGGCTCCCCATGTTAACTTACATTACTCCTGTCCCACAATATTTGCACTTTGGAAATGAAAATAAGTACAAGAATCCAAAGAAATGTTTTCTGAGAGTAGCAATGTTGACCCACTGGAAGCTGGATGGGAATGCTTTTTTGAGCAGTAGGGTCTATCACATGTTTATCATTTTGCTTCAAAAGGAGAGGCTGTATTTCACCTCTGGGCACTGTTGGCCCCGATCATAAGAATGTGACTTCCAGTCGACTACACAGAGCTTTAAAAAAGTCTACTTTCAAAAGGTGGAGGGATTAAGAAGTACAAACTGGCAGTTATAAAAACAGTCATGGGGATGTAAAATACAGTACAGCACAGGGAATATAGTCATTAATATTCTAATAACTATGTATGGTGTCAGGTGGGTACTAGATTTATCAGGTGCATCACCTCATAAATTATATAGATGTCTAATCTGAAACTAATTATGATATTGTATATCAATTGTAATGAAAAATATTTTAAAGTATTTTTTTAAGTCTACTTTTAAGACTCAGGAACAGGAGATCTGAATTCCAGCCTCAACAGTATTCACAGTGAGATCTTAAACAAGTCATGGAACCTCGTGAGCACAGTGCCCTCTCACCCTAAATAGCTTGGGGCTAGATGGTATCAAGGTTTAAATTCAAAGATTCACTGAAATTACATAATTTTTTTCTCAAGCTCATTATTCTCAAGTTCCTCCTTCATCACACTTCATCATATTTTTATTATTTCCATGTGGTGCTTTGATATTTTTCAGTTTCATGTATTCTTGCTATCTCTATTCTCCAAAAGGAGAAGTGGGGAATGGTGGATGTGGTAAATGATGGAAAGCAGGGAGAATCAAAACAACCCAGCAACTCTTTACACCATATGCAAGTGACTGTCCTGTGAAAATTTGAGAGAACAGTTTAGAGAACATGGGTTCTCTTCTCCCAGCTTGTCAGCATGTCAAATATACCTTTAAAAAATTAACAGGTTACCCTTTAATGATAGAGATATTTTAATGTCAATGTTCATTAAAATATTCAGGTAGGCAAGTGAACATACATACATATGAGACAGCATGTGAAACAGTAATCCTCTATTTAAGTTACAGTGAATATTCTATAATTAGGGCTGGCTGAGAAACCACAGAGACTGATGAATCTTTCCTTCACTGGTCTTCTTGTTTGTGGTTCCAACATGTCATTAACTTAAGGCCATAAAGAAGAATAAAATAGAGTCCCTGTCCTCCAAAATATCACATGCTATGAGTTAAACCACCTGGATCTTATGTATAAGAATGGATTATTTTCTTGAGCAATGTCTTAGAGAGTATCATGAGTTTAAGAAACAGATATTTATCAGCTATTGTCCATTTCCTGCTTTATTATTTTCTTTTGTGCTTATCTCTTTCTAAAATACTATTGATATTTTGTTTCCCCATCCTGTCCTCCAGAATATGAGTACCACGAGAGCAAAAATTTTATCTGTTCATTATGTTTACTCTAGGATCTACAGCAATGCTTAGGAAAGACCCTTAAATTTTAAAAATTATCTGTTATTGAGATATAATTCATATACCATAAAATTCTCAACTTAAATTATATAATTCCATGCTTTTTAGTATATTTACTAAGTTGAATTACAGAATATTTTCAACACCCTCAAAGAAACCTTGAACTCATTAAGCAGTCACTTCTTCCCCATTTCCCCAACCCAAGATGACTGCTATGTGGCTTTATGTTTCTATAGAGTTGCTTGTTCTGGACTTTTCACATAAATGGAATCATACAATATGTGGCCTTTATATCTGGCTTTTTAGACTCAGCATAATGTTTTTAAGTTTTGTACAAGTTGTAGCATGTATCAGTACTTCATTCCTTTTTATTGATGAATAGTATTTCACTGCATGGACATGCCAAATTTTATTTATATATTTATCAGTTGATGGAAATTTGGTTATATCCATATTTTGGCTATTAAAAATAGTACTGCTATGAAAGTTCACATACAAATTTTTGTATGAATCTATGTTTTCAATTTTCTTTGGACCTCAATAACAATTTATAGAATGAATGAATAAAATAATCTGATTATACATCCATCTGATGTTATCATATTATGCAAAGTAGAAAAATGGTTAAGATAAGTTACAGTAACAGACTAATCCATGAAAATTGTGGCTATTTGATGTAAATCAAATAAGGAAAAAAAATAACTATTTTCTTTGTTTATAATCATTTGGCCTTTCAATCAGGCTGCATTTCAGCTGAGAGTGGAGGTAAAACCTGGGGTGAAAGACAAAAATCACAGTTCTTGTTCAGCCATGCTAATGCTGTATTGCATGGCACTGATAAAGACTGCTCTTTTTGTAAGAAATACAAATGTCTACTCAGTATGCTGTACATCTGAAACTAATATAATACTGTACATCAACTAGTATTGAACAATCAATATTAAAAAGATGTATAACATTCTAATATTTTGTTGTTCTATGTGTAAAAGAGGAAAATGATGATAATGTTATATTTTGTATATTCTATTTTTTTTCTTTTATCATTGTATTTCACTCCAGGCAACCTTATTGCTCTCATGTTATAGATGAGGAAACTAAAACTTAGAGAGAGAAAAAGTCTTGGCTAATGTCATATTATACAGTTAGTTGGGGTAAAGCATGAGTCAGACTCTATGTATTCCGAGTCCTGGCCCACTTCCCCTGCTTCATTATGCTGCCTATATAAGTCTTTGTCATAATCTGTCATTATTAAGCAAGACTCTTTTATGTACAATATTATAATTATTTATTTCTATTTAAATAAAAATTATCTGTTCTCTGAATATGAATCCAAACAAGAGAATTCTTAGAACAGTAGCATTTTCTCTAAAAACGATTTTGATGTTTTAGCTATAATAAAAGCTGCCTTGAACCCATAACACTTAAAACATAACTGGATATCAAAATACCTGGAAAAGGACTGAAACAGATAATGGGTTTTGTACAAATTAAGTCACTTAACAATTACGTGAGATATTTAATAAATCCCCAAAGAAAACAGACACTTATTTTCCTGAGGAGAGAGCTTTAAAAACATTTTAGATGTCAAGCAAATCTCTACACCTCCCTTTGCCTATAGTGCCAGATATTTTTAAAGGAGAAATAATTTGAGGCTGATGTCAGATAACTGTCTTGCAAGAGAAAAGTAATACTAGAGGAATACCTTTGGAATCAAAAGCAACCCAATGGTGACTGTCACAGTCAAATGAGTATGTGCAAAATACAGCATCAACATCCAATCAGACTGAAGCCTTGAGGCAAGAACAAATCTGAAATGAGAATTCACCAAGTTAACACTCTAACAAGATCTCTACATAAAACACCAGAAATATGGAAAATCTTTACTTCAATGTATTAAGAAAAAGAAATAAAGAAAAAAGAAAGAGGGGAAAAATAAAATATGTTGCCATTTCTATGACATGTATTTTCATCACAGAAGAATAAGGGCTTAGGTAACCCTCATTGGATGCACAATATATAAACTCCCTATTATTTATTATTTAAATTATCCATAGTTAGAAAGACAGCATACATACATATAACGTACTAAACATTTCCTCAGATTATCATGTATTATGTAAACTGAATCTGCTAATCAAAAGCAGCAAACATGTGTTAATTCAATACAAGAGTTGTTACAAACTGGTGGTTTCTGGCAAATTTGGGTTTTAAGACATGTAAATAACTTGAGTCTAATATTCTTCATTTAAAAACATTAATTAGAATTAAGAAAATAAGAGTGGGTAATTATCCATCTTTGTGAATTATCCCAGAGATTTAAATGGTAAACAATGTAATTAAATAGAATGAATATACTAATGGTTCATAAAATGCATCTTTTAAAATACAAATTCCAGTTGTTATAAAGCATCAAATTATTTTAAAATTAGTCAACACATAATAACTAAGATATGTTATTGAATAATTTATAAAGTTGTGTTCCAGGATAGCCATGCAGGAAAAATGTGTAGAAAAATTTAGTACTGATATCTACTTTGATAATTTTGGAATATTTTCATAAATCAATAAGCATGTGTACAAACTAAAATTCATGGCTTGGGGACTCATCCTTATGCAGAAACCACTTTTTGCTTTTACTGAGGTCATTTTGTAATCAATACTTTTTTTTCATTTTTTCTTATCAATTGTTAACCATGAAAGTTAAATATTAGATTGTACTGCTTTTGAAATTAGAGAATTAGCATTTTGTTTCAATGCTATACATCATCAAATTTGCAAAGCTAACATCCTAGGAAAAAGCTTATGATATGATTATAAAACAAACATATATGAATCTAAAAATAGAAGAAAATAATTTTATATCTGCACTATACATATTTGTGATAAATTTACTAATTAAATTAATATTATAAATATTTAGAACAAAATTTTCATCAAGGGGTTTCTTCTTCATTTTTACCTCCATTCTGCCACAGGTTACATGACTCACCCTCCACCCCCAAAACCCCATTAAGCTAACATGGAAGCTCAAGAGTTATCCAAAATGGAGAGATATTTTCCCCTGTGTCTGGAGACATAAACAAAATAGGCTCAAAACATACATTAGAAGTGCAGAATGCTCATGATAATTCACATATAACCAAAAAGAATTTTCTGAATTGCTATTTTCTTTAATTCCTTTGTGTGAAAAGTGGCCTTATACCTACCTGCCTTGAATAAGACTGAATATTCAATTTGTTCAGGGATAAGATAATCAGTTCTGGGTCAGGTGAGATTTCTTAAAGCACTGAGATAGAATCATTGCACTCAGCATCAAGTTACAGTGTCTAAGGCATAGTACTGAAACATAGAAGCAATATAAAATGTGCCCCAGAAAAATAATACAATCCCAACCTGCTGGGGCCTTTCCCAGTACTGAGCCAGACAGTTACATCAAAGGAGATAAATTTACAGTCTAAAAGCATCCTCACATCCTAGGAATTTCTGTCTCAAATACCACTACAAATGAAATTCAAACTAACTTGACAATATCCAGAAGAATGGTTACTTATTTTTAAATTAAAGTGGTGAATCTTCCCCCAAAATAATTTTAACATATGCTGATATCAATTATTCTTAAATTAACCAACTTTTAATTACAGGTTGCAGTTCTGACTAGAAATATCTTAAGGAAAATTGGATTTTACAGTAGTTTAAAAGATTCAGTTTTGAAGAAGACTATTTTAACTTAAAAAAAAGACTTAAATTTCTGATGCATAGAAATATTTGAAGATTGAGCATAAAAGCAATATTTAAAAAAATCTTGTACTTTATCAAAGGTTTGCTTTATGCTTAGTACTCAAAATAAGAGGAGGATTAGCATAGACTGAGCAAAATGCTCCCTGCATTATTTACCCTTCTAGACTTAATCCTTGTGATTTACTTTTATTCAGTCTGACAATTAGAATGAAAATACATGTATATAGTATACATTATCATAATCTTTATATATGTATGTATATGTTTACATATCTGTATATATTCACATACATGTACATATGCATACATTCACATATGTATATATAATTTTATATCTTAAAAAGGCAAGAAAGAGTATATATGCCTTGTTCATAGAGAATATCTCTGCTGATGTCAGAAGCCTCATTTAATATTATTTTATTCCAGGAAAAATTGCCAAAATGGATCCTGACTTAAATTATGTTATTTTTTCTTATACTTGAACTATATCAATACTGAAACCAAGCATATATAAATTCAGACCATGTGTAAATAAGAAATTGTGTATACTTGGTTTAACTATTACTGCCTATTACTTGTTCCTTACTCATCCCTCCTAAAATCAGTGTTCTGTAGATTTACTTTGTTAAACTATAATTCCTTCCTTGGTTCTTTATGGCCACATATATTAAATTTCCAGAAGAGAGTAGTTAATATACAGGGTGGGACAAAATTAAGTTTACAGTTGTTAGTATGCAAAATACAGTTTATTCTTGTATTATCACTTATTAATTATTGTATTATTTTTCATATGAACAACTATAAACTTACTTTTGCCCCACCCTGCCCATGAGTCTTTGAAGTCAGTATGCCACAATCTAATCAAGTCTGGTCTATATAGAAAGGTAAGTCAGATTTGGAACTTAAAATGTAGGGCTCCCCACCAGGTTTGTTTAGGCTTGCCAAAGAAAATACCAAAGCCTGCCAGGGCTGGCCATTCTGCTACCATTGGAAGTCCTCCCTCTTCAAAAGATAGAGGGCCACATAGTTTGGAAGAAAATTGATCTTGTGAGACTATATCTAGTCAACACCAGATCTACTAGGTGGAACGTGAATAATTCAATCAGAGCTTCGTCTCCATGAACTCAGCTCATAGTTTATATGGTTCTTCTTGCTGAGACTGTAGGAAGATTGCAGCAAATTAAGAAAGGTGTTTTCCGTGAGCATTTAACATATGTTTCCTATCACCTTGGCCCAGTATTAAAATAGAATTTTCTGAAGTGTGGCTAACAATCAGATGTCAATTGAGGAGTGGGGGATTTCATGGTCAATTAAGTTTGGAGAATGCTGGTTAAATAACGTTAAATAAATCTCCTATGTTAGAGTTTCTTAGTATTCTAGCTTGCATTGTGGCATTCCTAAACTAAGTTATCAAATGTGATTATCATAAATATATGCATGCAGATAAAAACATCAAAAAGTGATGTACTAATATGCTAACCATGCTTATCTTTGGGTGGTTGGATTAGAGAGCATCTTTTTCTAGCACTTGATGATTTTTTGTAATGACTATTGTCTTATTAACAATTTTTTAAAAATTTATTAAAAAATAATTTACCTTACCTACTTCTGAAAGGGTGTGGGTTACTCAAAAGTTTAAAATCCATTGAAAAAAACATATTTAATGATGAAAATTGAATGAGGCAAATCAAGGTAGAAAAAGATATAGGTCAATTTAGGTAACTGCTTTGAACATATTTAATTTCTTGGACAATTAATTTGTTTCTAAGAAATACAGCAGGTAATTGTAGGGCAAATGTAGGAAACCCTCTGCATGGCAGTTACATTCTGACACTAGAAGACATTTTAACTCATCTGTAATAAGGCTTCTTGAATAATTATAACTCTTTAGTTGGTTTGTTAATGTAACATTTAATTTATAAATGGTTTGAGAGAAGAATCTTAGATCTTGAAACACATGTGCTTGATATTCTGAAAACAACCAACCAAAGTGCAACTTTTCCTGTGAGACGGTTCAGGAGAAAAGTAAAGGCTGTGGTGCTTAGGCACCAAGACAAAGTGGTCTCTGGTGTTCATGACATTTTGGACCATGGGCATCTGCTCTCAGAGCCTTGAATCTCTAGTCTGTATAGAATTGAGAAAGCATTCTTCTCCTTGCCTGTTTATAATTCCATATTTTGCTTCTCATCTTTCTTTCCTTTTCTACTCTAGAAAGCTTTCATCTTTCTCTGTTATGAGAGGGCAAAACAAAACAAGGCCAGTTCCATTGATGCCTGGCCCTTTGATGGAGTTTCCAGGGCTGTTGTCATAAATATCTTTTTTTACTGATAGTTTAAAAAATGTAGGCCACGCTCTCTGGAATCATCTATTCCTAGAGGTACAAGATATCATTTTATGATTATTTACTAAAGTGAAAAATAATAATTAACCCTCAAAACTTCCACAGATTCACAATCTAAGCCCCAACTCCCATTATTATTAATCTCCACTTCTCATTGAGAGTAAAGACAAATATTCAAAATTTCTAATTACATTCTTAAATATGTTCTAATTTTTAATAATGCTGAGCAATTGAATGACATTTTTTGTTGTTGTTTTTCAAATTACAGTACTGTATTCCTTTTGTTGTTGTTGCTGTTTTCACAAACAACCAAATATGAATCAGGTGAAAATTCCAAGATTATGTCATACTTGTTTCAATTTGTTCACTTATTATAAGCCACCTTCTTTTTCCTTTTTACTCATTGACTAGAGAGATACATGTGACATCAAAAACTGGTAGACCAGACCATACATTCTTACCACCAGATGTTATTGCTGAGAAGTGATGATTACAAAACCCATCGTATACAAAAATACAATCATTGGTTTGAATTTGAATTTTTGGTTTTGAATTCAGCAGAATTCACAAACATATGTGGCCTGTATCTGGTATTAAATTTTTGATAGTATAAATCAGCACATTAAACATGAATGAAAATGTAGATAATTTATATCTACTTTATAATGTATGTATTGATTTATATCTTCAAAACAAAAAGTATTACTTATCATAAATAATATCCAATGACATCCACATATGTGCCTTAACATAATACAATAACAGTGAGTTTAACCTTCAAAATAAATAAAGGCGGTAAACAACCCATTAAAAAGAACTAAGAGCAGCAAAGTTAAAAAACAAACACTATATTCATTTGCCATTTTTGAGACAAATTGACTTATAAAACACCATCCTTCCTAAATCTTTCCATTATGTATCTTATCCAATTTTGCTATTTATATTAAACTGCAATACGTCAGAAAAATAAAAGTTATTTACTAGCTCTACAGGTTACTTGCCTAATTGTATGGAATATAGCAGAGATAATCAGCTCATTGTGAACTGCAACAGCCATATAGCGTGGCTCATGAAATGCTGATGGGACTGTCCGCACTGCATAGCAGAGATAAACACCCCACAAGAGGAATAAAAATTCAGCTGTGAGAACAAAAACAAACAAACAGTTTTCCATTAGTTTTATAGGTAAAGAAAAAAGTAAAATTTCAGTTTTTTAGCATGCACTTTCTTTATAGAAACATAAATTTAGAAATAGATGTACATAAAATATTCACGTGTGGATATATATACCATATATTTATTTTTAAATTTTATTCAGTGTGTAGATTTTTCAAAGGTATATTTTGTTTTATTATTTTTTAAAATAGTGTTTGGTTTCTCAGATTTTTTTGAAAATATCTGACTTAAAAAAATTATAAAATAATTTTCCACATTGCTAACCAAAGTTGAAAATGTTCATAGAGCACCTGACTCAAGATAAAGTCTTCAAGACAACAAAAGGCTTGTAATGTGTTTATATGCAGCTTCTAGGAATTTAGGTTCTTATTATATTGAATCTAGTTAATACATAAAGATATTCTTTGTCAGAAGTGTGAGGAAATAGGTTGCTAAACATTTAGTGGCATGTTTTATAAATGAACCATTATTTCTCCTCACATGACAGATATGTTATCTTTTGTGGGTGGAGTAAAATTCAAAATCATTTTGTTTGCTGGCTCAAGCCAGAAGAGACAAGTACAGCGTAGCACTTAAGAATAAGGGCTTCAGGAGGAATGAAGGTTGTTTTCTTGAAAGATGGCTAGAAGGGACCTTTAGGCACAATGGAAATCCTGAAGGACTTGGAAAAGACAGGTGTTTACAGGCAAGGCTGAATGGCAGGTATGTGGCTCAGCTTCTGTGCCCTGAAGGGCAGACTGAAGGTCACCCTAAATGTTCCTTGCGTAAGTTCCAGCAAAGCAGAACTAAAGATCATAAGTGACCATTTGTTGCTCTTGTTGTGTTTATGCAAATGAACAGGATAAATTAAAAATGGACTTAATGCAGTCCCTTTAATTTCAAGGAGGGTAATCTTAAGGAGAAAAATAGTGATTCAAGGAAAATCACAATTCTCAGTGGTAGACTATAAAGTAGTACAGCTAACCATCTTTAAAGTTTCTTTTCATTTAAAATTTGTTTTCATTTGAAAGTTAAACTATGTCTGTGGTATCATCAAAGATGTTTAATTTACAGGCAAGAAGAATGTCAAATGCCTTGCAATTAGATATCTTTCCAATAAGACAGTCTTATAGATTTAGAGACTTGTTTGTGGGTTATGTTGCATAAATTAACAAGTGTTTTCTGTTTTCAAAGGGCATAAGCCTATGATCTCATTACCTGAGTGATTGTCTGTATGTATAGGCCTCACTTAATCCTGTCTGCATTGCAGCCTCCTGAGACTCAATGGTTTGATTGAACTAAGTGGCTGGGTTGGTGAAGTATGGGGTGGTCTGTGGGCTTCACTTTTAAACTGGTTTCTCTTTTCTAACCTAATGGGTTGGACAGAAAGAGCCCAGAGGTCTGAGAGAGGGGAAACCTAAAATATTTCCCTCAGCCCAAACTAAGTATAATGGGCAAAAGGGCTTTGGACAGGTGAGATGTGCCTGGCACACCTTCCTCCAAAGAAGCCCTTTTTTTCCCTAATGTGGGACATTGAAAAATTAATACCTGCCCTTTGTCATCTAGTGGTTATGGATTGAATGATGCCTTTTAACCCTGTTGCCAAATCTGTTGTCCCCAGAATACAACAAGGAAGCCAGCCTGTTAAACCAAGACACTGTCCGGGAGAGCCAACTGACCTGGAGTCTGCAAGATCCTTCCCCATGTGGGATGGCCACCCTCCCCTCCACATTCCCCACTCTTATTAGGGATTTCTGGACCCAAGGGTAGGTAGGACGACGACCATGTCCAGCTTGAACAGTAGCTAGAGGAGCTTGAGACCTTCACCCATTGTCCTTTATAATTATAAAAAAAGAAGAAGAAGAATATAGGAAAGGGTGAAGCTGAAGAACTTGTGTGTATGACCCATGGGCATGGACTTGAGGGTGGTTTCTGGGGGAGGGGTGGTGCTGGGCGGAGGGGAGCAAGGGGGAAAATATTGGAACTATTGTAACAATATAGTCAATAAAATATACTTGAAAGAAAAAGAAAAAAAAAAGAATAAAGGCTTCAAAATCACACTAGTTTTAAGTGGGAATCCTGGCTCACTCCCTAATTAACTTCGCATAATCTGAGGCAATTTACCTCTGTCTACAGTGTCCTCACTTGGAAAACAAGGATATTAAAAGTATATATTTCATGGGATAATATGCTAATGAAATCAGATAATGAATATAAAGTAGTTAACATAGTTTCTGACATACTATGTTAGATAAATAAATAAATTAATTAAAAACCATAAACATGCCCTGGCTGGTGTGGCTCAGTTGGTGGGAACATCATCCTGCATATTGACAGGTCTTGGGTTCAATTCCCCTCTTTCCCTCTCTACCCTACTTCCTGTCTCTCTGAAAGCAATAAAAAATGTCCTCGGGTGAGGATAAAAAATAAATACATGTTAAATAAATTATTCTTATTGCTTAACATTTCATTTGACTATTTTTTTCAAACTGAACATTGCTATGTTAACTTGTTCCAACCAATAACTGTTACAACCCATTTTGTCTGTCTTACTGACATGACCTCATTGAAAGATAATTTCCAATTAATATGAAGAAAGCTCTAATTCGGAGGAAAAAATTTTATCAAATGCATTACCTAGAGGTAACCTACTTATACACTAGAACACTGATTTCCATTCTCATGTTTTACCTGCCCAAGTTTTAGTATACTTTTACCAGCATTTAAACAATAGGTAGTACCACAATTATTGAAAAACCCTTAAAACATAACTGTCAAGAGTTACTCTAAAATCCTGATGTGGTCAGAAGCCAAAGGAAAAAATAAATCTCACTCAAAGGTCTTCACAGGGCTTTTTTTCAATGGTTTTGCTTCCAGAACATAGTTGTCATGAAAATTACTGCTAAATTAAGGCCAGAATGGGAAAGGAAAAGACTCATACCAACATTGTTGTCATTGGCTACATAGATTTACATAGATTCCAGCAAGTCTACCACTACTGGCCATCTGATTTACAAATGTGGTGGGATCGACAAAAGAACCATGGAATAATCTGAGGAGGCTGCTGAGATGGGGACAGGCTCCTTCAAGTGACCCTGGGTCTTAGATAAATGGAAAGCTGAATGTGAGCATGGTATCATCATTAATATCTCCCTGTGGAAATTTGAGACCAGCAGGTATATGTGACCATCATCATGCTCCAGGACACAGAGACTTTATCAAAGACATAGAACAGGAACATTGCAGGCTGTTTGTGCTATTCTGATTGTTTTTGCTGGTATTGGTGTATTTGCAGCAGGCATCTCCAAGAATGGGCAGACCTAGGAGCATGCCCTCTGGCTCACACACTCACTGGGTGTGAAACAGCTGACTCTAGGTGTTAACAAAATGTATTCCACTGAGCTGCCCTATAGCCAGAAAAGATACAAGGAAGTCATTAATAAAGTCAGCACCTCACCTACCATAAGAAAATTGGCTACAATCCTGACACAGTAGCATTTGTGCCAATTATTGTTTGGAATGGTGACAACATGCTGGAGCCAAGTGCTAAAACGCCTTAAGGGATGGAAAGTCACCCATAAAGAGGGCAATGCCAGTGGAACCATGCTGCTTTAAGCTCTAGATTGTATTCTGCCATTGATTCATCCAACTGACAAGCCCGTGTCTGCCCCTCCAGATGTTTACAAAATTGATGGTATTGGTACTCGCCCTGTGGGCTGAAAGGAGACTGGTGTTCTCAAACCCAGCATGGCGGTCGCCTTTGCCCCAGTCAATGTTACAACTGAATTAAAGTTTGTTGAAATGCACCATGAAGCTTGGAGTGAAGCCCTTCCTGAGGACAACGTGGGCTTCAATGTCAAAAATGTGCCTTTCAAAGATGTTCATTGTGGCAATGGTCTGGTGATAGCAAAAATGATCCACCAATGGAAGCAGCTGGCTTCACGGCTCAGGTGATTATCCAGAACCATCCAGGCTAAATCAGTGTTGAACATGCACCTGTTCTGGAGTTTCACACAGCTCACATTGGTTTCAGATTTGCTGAGCTGAAGAAGATTGATCATCCTTCTGGGAAAAATTTGGAAGATGGGCCAAAGTTTTTGAAATCTGGTGATGCTGCCACCATTGATATGGTTCCTAGCAAGCCCATGTGTGTTGAGAGCTTCTCTATTGTCCTCTGGGCTGCTTTGCTGTGACATGAGACAGCATGAGTGTCATCAAAACAGTGGACAAGAAAGCAGGTAGAGCTGGCAAAACCACCAAGTCTGCTCAGAAAGCTCAAAAGGCTAAGTAAATATCATCTCCAATACCTGGCACCAGTCTTAATCAATGGTGGAAGAACAGTTTCATGACTGTCTTAACTGGCTACTTAAGTTTAACAGTAAAATATGGTTAATGATTATACTGCTTCATAAAACCTTCAGAAGGAAAGGAGAATTTTTGTGGACTATTTGTGTGTGTGTGTGTGTGTGTGTGTGTGTGTGTGTTTGTGTGGTGGTGGTGGGGTGAGGGGGCAGTCTTAGTTAGTTTTTCTAAATAACTTGACCAAAAATCTGTCACAGAATTTTGAGACCCACTAAAACAAAGTTTAATAAGAAAAAGAAAAGATCTTCATGATATTTAGTGGAGGTCCGAATAATTCAATACGTTAGCCACTGGCCATGTGCTATGACTGTTCTTTCCAACTGAGCTCTACTGGATCAGGAAAAGCAAACCAGGAAATGCTGATATCTTCATGTAAAGCTTTCTGTCCTAACCCTTGTACTTTTGTCCATAGTGCATCTGTATCAGAGTTAAAATCTCAGAGCTGCCTCTCATTGGGACATTTCTACTTTGAGTTATTTTTCATAAGTATCACTCTTTTCAATACCTACAATTACAATCTTTGCCTAAGCCCCTATCAGTTCACTCATTTGTTACAACTATTTTTCAACTACTGCCATATCTAAACCTGTCCTCACCCTGTGTTAATCCTTTCTCCCTAACAGTGACAGGTTCATTTTTTAAAACTCCGCTTTGATTACATCAGAATTTGTCTAAAACTCTGCAACTCCATTTTGGTTAACTGATTCACATTTCCATTAGAATATTCACTCATACTCACTTAGGACACTGGAAATAATTCCTGACCCAAAAGTAAGACTACAAAGGGTTCCTCTCAGGGCAGGCATATCTTCATATTTAAGACTTTCTGGATGCTCAGGCTTCATGTTATCTGCTCACATCATTGGGCCTTTTCCTCTTGTGCTTTATATTTCTTAGACCCTGACTTCTTATCTAGTCTCTGACACTCAGGTCAACCTTTTGTGAGGCATTGCATGCATCTTCATTTAGAAATCTTCAGTGGCTCACTATTATTGTACAAATGCTTGGTTCTGGCATTCCAAGCCCCATGACTTTATGTTATATGAGGTCTATTGGAAATAATGTCCAACCATTGTTAATATAACAAGAATGGTTTGCACAACATTGATGTAACCTGGCAGCCATGGATAGTGGATTGGAATGCATGTGCATAAACAATGCTGACTTCACTGTACTAATCAGTGGGGGCAGTAGATGCTGTTGAGTGAGCATGTGTACTGTATGGCTACCACATTACAAATGACTGAGTGATTAGAATAACAAATGTGCATGAGATTTTGCATTAAGCTTGAATATTCCTCCACAGAAACTATTTGAATCATTCAGAAGGCCATAGCTATGGGCAACTGGTAATTGGCAGCTTTATCATGACAACATGCCCATTTATGCGCCATGTCTCGTGCAATTTTTTGGTGAAACATCAAATCACCCAGGTGACTCAGCCCCCTACAGTGCAGATTTGGCACCCTGCAGCTTCTGGTGTTTCCCAAAACTAAAATCACCTTTGAAAGGGGAAGAGATTTCAGACCACCAATGAGAATCAGGGAAATACAACAGGACAGCTGATAGGGACTGGGATAACTGTGTGAAGCTCCAACATGCCTACTTTGAAGAAACTGAGGTGCCATTGTCCTATGTACAATGTTTCTTATGTCTTGTATCTTCTTCAATAAATGTCTCTTTTTCATATTACATGGCTGGATATCTTCCGAACAGACCTTATATATACAACTTGATCTCCCAGTGCTCCCCTACATGAACTCTGGGCTGACCCAGGAACATTCATTTTCCTCTGAACACTCCAAAGGCCCTTCCTGCTTCTGAGTCTTTGTTCAAACTATTGCTCACACAAGAAATCTCTCACTCACGTTTCCATGTCTTAACCAATTTTTCAATATTTGATTAAGGACCCACCTCTATCATAAGGCCACCTAAAATGCTTCTGACTTACACTGAATTTTCCTTCCTCTAATCTATTATAATTTTTAACTATCTATACTACACAAGGCAGAGAATAATGCCACACAACATATAACTGGAAGAATATTGTTTGTGAGGACTAATAATACTTTTTAGTCTCTCTCCCCCACCCTCACCTCAGCCCCAAATAGTTATGACCTCCTTCAGGGCAAGAATTGAATCTCTCAATTATTATTATTTTTTTGCCTTTGCCCACACAGATGACAGTACTGAGCACCCATACCTAAGATTTAATCAATAGTTGTTTAATTGAATAAATAGAAATGATATCACTTTCATGATATTGGAAATGTAGTCTGTTATCTTGTCATTCCATCTCATATCACAGGGCTCATTCATAATCTGAAGATCACATTGGCATTATTATTAATAATAGCAATCTCTATTTATATAAATGGACCATTAAGTGTATGTATAGTACTATTCTTGGAACTCAGGAATGGTAAATGCAAAAATATTATTAAACAACACTAGCACACACACAAAAAAAAATGCTGTAATTGAAGGATTCATATGTAGCAGAATTATAAAAACTACCTCCTGCCAATTATTGCAGTGCTTTTATATGATGCTATGCTGAAGATTTTTTTAAAAAGGAAAGTTATCAGGTTAATTAGTGTGCTACAATGGAAAATTATATTTAAAAGTATAAGACAAAATAAGATTCCTCGCGACAGCTAAGCTGAACATTAAAATTATTTCATTAGCAATATCAAACAATACACTCTAGCTGAAAAACAATTTATGATTCAAAGTACCAATAAACTAAATGCGATATATAAGAATTGTGTTAGAAAAAAATTAGTTTCATATAATTAACTTCAGACTAACACTGCAGTTAGTAAAGAAAATATGCAGATGTTACCAAATTTTACAGTGTTTTATGTGGGAGTTGAAATATGTGTTGTTCTTCTGCTTCAGAAAATAATTTCTGGTGTTAAATTATTTTGATGGAAGGCACGAGTATAGTTAAAAAGGGAATTGTATTTATACTTAAAGAGACAAATAGGACTCTCAGAAAACTGAGGTATTTTATTTTTAAACTATAAAGGGTAACACTCTATTTAAAAGTTTACTACCATAGCCCTGTAAAAATTAATATACTGTAATAAAAACAATCTCAAGCTATCACTCCAAAGGGCTGGATCAAGCACAGAAATGAGAGTGAATATCAGTTCTTTGACAATGAGGATGTCCCAGCTCTATCATAAGGCCACCCACGAGTGCTGAGAGAAAAACAACTTCAAATTGCAAATGTCTCTCAAGTTGTGGTACCCTGCTTTGCCCTGCTACAAAAACATTTTGTGTTAATAACAATTTACCCTTCTTAGTCCCTTTGAAATTATCTTCATATGGCATAAATAAATACATAAATGGAAAAGCTTTTAGTTTTCGTTTTTTTAAGTGCTGTTTTAATGTTCTTTTCTAATTTTTCTCTAAATCCTATCCATTTAGAAAATTTGTGGTCAAAGTAAACTTACTATGCTTTTATTGTAATAATATGGTAGGCAGTGGAAAGTTATCATTGAGTATTACAGGATTAGAGACCTCTCAGGGCAACACAGGGTGAATGTCAAGGCAGCAAGCTGTGTCTTCTAGTATGTTCCTTCCATTTCTCTTTCTCTGTTATTTGCATGTGTATTGTTTGGGAAAGGGGTTGGAATTGGGATTACTTGTTAATATTTTAAAAATGTATTTTAAGCCCTGGCCAGTGTGGCTCAGTTGGCTGGAGTGTCATCATGTGAATTGAAGGGTTGTGGGGTCGATTCCCCTTCAGAGCACATGTCTAGGTTGTGGGTTCAGTCCAGAGTCATAATGTTTCTCACATTGATGTTTCTCTTCCTCTCTCTCCCTCCTGCCCCCTCTCTCTAAAATCAGTAAGCATATCCTCAAGTGAAGATTAAAATAAATAAAGTAAAAATGCATCTTAAAATTCCAGCCTTTCATGAAAGACTGTCTGCATTCATATGCTTTACCTCAGCTTGGGCTATGTTACTAGAAACTGACACATTGCTTTTGAAGAACTAGCTTGAGTGGCTTAGGAATGATTGTAGTGGGGGTAGTATTTTTGTTTAATTATGTTCCACTTTTATGGAAAAATATTTTACTTCTCTGAGGTATATTTATTTGTATGATGCTAAAGGGCAAATAGAAAGAATACATTATTTTATATCTTAATTTTATACTTATAAAATCTTTGAGACAATTTTGCTGAGTTAGGCTTAACTTGGGACATTACTTTACCACTAAGTAAGAAATCATGTGTTCATTACAAATCTTTGGCTGTTCTGTTGGCAAAAGGGTCTCCATGAGAGTTCTTTTAATACAAGGAAAAGATCTGCCAAATCTTCTTGAAAACTGAGTTTTTCAAGCAACAGAAGAGTTTTCTTCTTAATCTCCCCCCCACCTTTAAAATCTTAGGGTTGCACAGGGGAGATGAAACTCCTTAGAAGAAATGGTGGTAACCACAGACATCATAATTTGTCTTGCTCTCTATTCTTCACATGCTGCTCTCACAAGACAATCTCATTTACTACTAAAGTTCTTGAATGTTCAAAAGGAAAAAAATGGTACTAGAATATAAAATTAAGATACAATTTAATTTATCCTTTGATTTTTAGCATTAAATAGCTGCCCTTCAAAGAAGTAAAATATTTTTCAGAAGAGGGGGTATGTATATAAACAAGAAAACAATTCCTACTTCCATTTTTAAAAAAATTGAAGCAAGACCTTCAAAAAATGTGTGTGACTTCCTAGCACTATATCCCAAGCCAAGGCAACTGACCTGTCAATTGGGTCAGTTTTTTACCCTTTGATTAAAAATTAAAAATTCATTTGAAAATGTTAACAAGTGATGAAGCAGGGATTAAGGCATATGGTACATTAGAGTAAAAGGAGATTCATATAAGGAACCTAAATAATGAACATTAGTCTAAAGCAGATGGAGAAGAAGTCTAAATCTATTTTCCCCAATACTCATTAAATGGTGCTTATATCACATTTCACCTGTCATAATATGGCCTAATCTTCTAGGGTAATGAAGTATTTAAGTTCTTAGAAACAATTGCTGTTTCAGAATTTCCTTATATAACTCAGGAAGAGAGTTACTATATTCTTCTCAGTTCCTACTAAACACTGACACACTACTAATTAAGATACTAAACACATTTTCTGCTTTGTGTGTTTAAAATATTTTACCAGGAAGGAAGACAAAAAGGAACAGCATGTCAATAAAGAAGAGAAATGTAAAGATATTATTTTCTGCAGTGAAAATATTCCATGTGAAATTCATGGAAATGAATTAGTACTTTTGAACAGTGGGGTAATTAATGTTGTTATATCCTAAAAGTACATAAATATTTAAAAATTCCCAAATGGATTGTGAACCCAAGCTTATCATACCTGTGTAATTATTGCTTATATTTTTTCTATGTCTTTCTTTCAAACGTGGTGAATAAAACATATGGCAAGGGGGTAAAGCTCTGACAAGTTTCCAAAACCACAAATACTTCATGTATTGGTGAATTTTTCACAACCACTAAGAGATTATGGGAGATCTTAATTTATAAGAGTCCTTGTCACAGAATAGTCACAAGATCATATAAATGCAGTTGAGAAGAATTACGCCAAACCAGTGAAACAGAAAGATAATAATGAATAGCAGAAAATAAAGGAAATAAATGATAACCTGGATAGAGGCTTTTGTATAAATTCTTGTGCTGGGTTAGAGAAGGCAGCGAAATAGCTTTATTCTCATTTATATCCCTTTTTAATCATCTTAGAATATCATTACTTAACTTCTGGAAGAAACTAAGGAAACATTTCAGTACTTGCCTAGGTCTGCCCTGAAGTTTGATGCAGAGATTTAGCCATGGAAGATTCAGAACGGAAGCCCTAAAGATCCCTGGTGTTACCACCTATCACTCACTTTTCTGCAGCCTTGTTCTTGTTTCTAGTAAGCAAGTTAAGAATCTGTCCACTTATTCTGACTTATCTTGCTCCCTGGTCAATATATTCAGTTCATGTTCAGAGTGTGTAGTCAGAAATTGACTGCTAACCAACTAAATATACTAAAGAATGAACTCCACTGTATCACCACATCTACTACTAAATTTCCATATTCCAAATGTGGAAGCCCTGTACTTAGGGACCTTGCTGGCAATTCCAAATCGAGATGTGGTCTTCCTGAACCTGGAGGTGAAATTATAAAAGTTAATTTGGGCATGAGAATTTAATTCTACTCTTTATCTGTTTGTACCAACCAATTATTTTAAGTTTTTAATATGACAAATTTTAATGCTATTGTAAAATATCCTGAACACGGACAACCAATTACCAACGTACCAACTAGGGTAACTCGATTTAGGGGAAAAAAACTGGTAATTCTACAACCAATAATTTTCAAAATGAGTATGACTTGGGATATTTATTTGCTGTCTCTTTTAATTTAGGAGAATGTTTCCTAGTTCCACTCCCTTTATTCTTTACAAAGCTCTGGGAGAATGGTAAAATAATAAAGATTTTTAATCAAAATCAAATTGGTTTTGCCCTACTTCAATATTTATAAATGCTCTGTACAATATTTAAAATATGATATTTCTGATTTGCCATGCCATATTTGTAACAATCTTATTTTGACTTTTGGATAAGTCAGAAGTAAAATTTCATAGAAGGGCTAGGTATTGCCAATTTAGTTATTATAATTTGCTCTAAAAACACCTCCCCAAATATGAATATACACTTTTACCATTAAAATATAAAATTGGGGACAATTGTGTAACTCTTGGATTTTTACATTCAATATGTTTCTTTATACTGGTTTAATCCCAACAATATAAAATACTACAAGATCAAGGTAGTTGAGCTCATTTTTATTCTTTCAGGAATATAGTGTGAACAATGTAGGCAATGTTGCTGAGTAGCACACAGCTACTAGGTTAGGAGAGGAAAGAGGACTAAGCAGATGTAAGAATTTCTTTTACCTTCAGTGAGCTACAATAATATACTCAGAAAAATTTAAAGTGCTGAGTTATATAATGTTGGATAATGTAAGTATGACAGCTCAGTTCTATAGGAATTCTAGTCTAATCTAGAAATATTCTGGAACATCCAAATTTTGGAATTTTCTTTCCAGCAGATAAAAGAAAAACATTAAAAGAAAGATTACTGTAAACACTTTTCACACTGTCCAATATTCATTTGTCTTCCATAGTTGCAATGTTTATATACTTGTTTGTTTTCTATTAAAGCTTACCTCATAATTTTTTATACACAACAAACAATGAATATTGGAAATTGTAGATGAACATAAACAACAATGGAATCCTTAAAGTCATTTTTATTCTCTTTTTTGTTTTTTCAAATATTTCCTTAAGGAAGAAACTGAAATTTTTAGAGACCCAGAGATTTTTCCAAGCTCTTTTCTACATGTTTTTTTCCTGCTATAACAATTACAGCAGGAAAATCACTATTTGGGCAGTTTTGGAGCAGTAAGAAAAAATAGAATGGACCCATTCTTTAAGATTATTACCCACATTTCTAACTCAAGTTCTACTTCAGTGAAAAAATGTTATATATTACATTCTTTCAAACTGTTTTTTATTTTGTATTTAAAAAATAGATTGTTTTTGACAGATACAGCTGATCCAGAATTCATGTTCATCCATCAGTTTTCCTCTTTTTCTAGATTGACTTCTGACATAAAAGTAAGCACACACAGCTTCTTGCCAAAAATATCCCATAACCTCAAGGTAAAACCTAACTACTGCCTCTCCACAGCCTCTTCCCTACATAGAAACATTTCTGTTTAAGAAATGGGGGATAATTTAACTTTCAGCATAGGTTGCTTTATGGCTGACTGAAGATACATGAGTTTCTTCTTTAATAAGAGCCAGAATATAAAAAGGCTAGTGGTAAACATTCTACTTATAAAAAAATATATAAAGAGAACTGCAAAGAGGCATATGCTATACATTAGAAAACATTAAGAGCGATTAAATACAGGATATCAAATGCTGCTTGCTGAAAGATAAATAAATGAAATTGCTGCAGGGCAGTGTGAAAAAAAATTACAGCAACCACATGTCTCTAATTTTCAAGACAGTCCTAATTTCAAGTAGCTGTTCCCATTGTTAAACCATGTGTCTTGATTTTTCTTTAGAGAATGTTGTGACAATAGGAAAAGCATATTATTGCAACTAAGGTGTTCCTGTAGTTTATAGGGCAAATGCAATGACTGGGAGACAACAAAAACACCACCCCAACACTTAATTTCCTCTTACCTCTTGGTTTTTGAAACCTATCACTAGTCTTTTACTTTCTAAGAAACCCTAATGCTATCATTTAACACCTTTGGGAGTATTAGTTTAACTGATTCCTGTCACTCAAGTCTTACTACTTCCATCTCACTCCTAAAACCGTGACCTAGATCTTCCCATGATATATAGTTAATCTCTTCACTTAGCTTCTCTCTACATCTTTACCGTAACTGAGACCTCACTATTGTCCAAGGAACTGCATCCCTAGCAGCTCGCTCAAGCTATGGATCTTTGTCCCCTCTTGTACTACCTATTTAAGGAGCCCCATGAAGTGAGCTCAGCAGCCTTTTGCTCTCTACATGCCCTTCCCTGGCAATCTCCAGAAGTACTTAGAAATGCCTACTTTTTCATATTTTCCTCCTGGCTAGTGGGGAAAAAATACTACCTGGTAAGCTTTCTCTCTGGAGGAAAGTGGAATTTAGTAGCAGTAAGTAAAATAAAAATAGTCCATGACACTCAAGAGCTATTGTAGGGGAGTAGTTAAGTAAGGTAGGAGAGAATGCTGTGGTCACATGGAATTCTTCAATGAGTGATTTGGGAAGTCAGGAAGTTTTGGATGATAGAAAAGTCATATAAAATGAGAGGTCACTGGAGATGAGGGGTCAATGTTGGAAGGGTGTGGCACAGGAGTTAGTTTAGATAATACGAGGGAGACAAAAGTAAGACTGGGTAGGAATATGGGAAGATTTTTAGATATGTAGGCAAGAATTGGAAGGCACTCCTCTTTGATGGCTCCTACTTAATTATTCAAGGAGGAATCCTCTACAACCTTTTTGGCACCAGGGGCCAGTTTTGGGAAAGATAATTTTTCCACGGACAACGGGTGTGGGAATATGATTTCAGGATGATTCGAGCACACTACATTCAAGCTCACCTCCTGCTATGCAGCCTGGTTCCTAACAGGCCTGGACCAATACTGGCCCATGGCCTGGAGGACCCTTACTCTAAGAAAGAAGAGAAACATGGGTAGTTTCAAGGTATGAAGACAAGATTCAAGACAAGACGTGAAATAACCATTTTGAAGCTGTTCCAGTGGTTGATCAGGGAAACAGAAAGAGTATCATGAAATGTATGAGCACAACTGACATAAGTGATCATTATGTTCGATTAAGTTTATCTGATCACTTCTTCTGAGTTAGTAGTTTTATACTTTAGAGTAACATCAGAATCACGTGGAGGGCTTGTTACACACAGCGTGCTGGGAGCGACTCCCCTGGGCTGCCTGATTGAGGAAGTCCGGACACTGGGCCGAGAATGTCATTTCTAACAAATTCCCAGTGATAATGACGCTGCTGGTTTTGAGACCACACTCTGAGAATCACTGCTCTCCAGTTTTCTCCAGTCTAATTATTCCAAACCCCAAATCTGGTACATTTCACTTAATAATATTATATATATATATATATATATATATATATATATATATATATATAGTCTAAGAGCAATCTAGATTGAACTTCTATTCATCACATCACTATCCTGACTCTAAATTCCTATAACAGGATTAACAAGACTCACAACAAACAAGCATTGTTCACGATGTATTCCAACACAATTCTCTCTTCTAGTTAGGTGTTTCCTTCAGGTTTCATACAACTGTCACCCACAACAACTGCTATACCTCCCAAGGGAATATTACCTATGCCTCTTTCTAATAATCTAAATCAGTGATGTTCAACTGGTGTGCTGCAAGAATTTTAAAAACATGTCTTTACTTCCCTTGCCTTTGGGTCAAATTCATAAAATGTTCTCCATGACCAAAGTCCATATGTTTAGTACCTATGTTTTCTTCTATGTAATTTATTGTGTCAGATCTTATATTTAGGCCTTTGGATCATTTTGAATTAATTTGTGTACATGGAGACAAATTGTAATCTAGTTTTATTCATTTGCATGTGGCTTTCTGAGTTTCTCAGCACCATTTATTGAAGAGGCTTTCCTTTCTCCATTGTGTGTCTTGGCTCCTTTGTCAAAATTATTTGTCCATACACATGTGGTTTTATTTCTGAGCTCCCAATTATGTTCCATTGGTTAGTGTGTCTGTTTTTCTGGCAGCAGCATGCTGTTTTGATTATCATAGCTCTGTAGTACAGTTTGAAGTAAGGTAGTGTGATACCTCCCGCTTCATTCTATATTCTCAGGATTGCTTTGGCTATTCTGGGCCTTTTATGTTCCATACAAATCTGTATGGTTCCCTACAAATCTGATAATTTTTTATTCTATTTTTTTGAAAAATGACATTGGAATTTTGATAGGATTACATTAAATCTGTATGTTGCTGTAATATGGCCATTTTAACTGTTGACTCTTCAATCCATGAACATAGAATATCTTTCCATTTCATTGTGTTGTTTTCAATCTCTTCTAATAACGCTTTGTAGTTTTTAATAAATAGGTCTTTCACATCCTTTGCTAAGCTTATTCCTAGATATTTTATTGTTTTGGTTACAATTGCAAAAGACTGTTTTTTTTTCATTTCTTTTTCTGAAGTTTTGTTATTAGTATATGGGAAAGCAGTGAATTTTTGTACATTGATTTTTGTACCCTGCAACTTTTTATTGTATTTGTTTTTTGTCTCATATAACTTTTGGTGACATATTTAGGATTTTCTATATACAGAATCATGTCATTTTTAAAAATGACACTTTTACTTCTTCTTTCCCAATTTGGATATGTTTTACTGCTTTCTCTTTTCTGATTGCTCTGGCAAGGACTTCCAGAAGTCTGTTGAATAAGAGTGGTGAGAGTGGACATCCTTGTCTTGTTCTTAATTTTAGAGGAAAAGCTCTAGTACTTCACTACTGTGTATGATATTGGCTTCAGCACTTCACTACCGAGTGTGATAAAGGTCATATATGGCTTTTATTATATTGAGGAACTTTCATTCTATACTCATTTTACTGAGTGTTTTAATCATAAATGAATGGGACTATATCAAACTAAGAAGGTTCTGCACAGTGAAAGAAACCAGCAACAAAACAAAAAGACAATCAGCCGAATGGGAGATGATACTTGCAAATAACAGTTCCAACAAGGGGTTAATATCCAAAATATACGAGAAACTCATACAACTCAATACCAAACAAACAAACAATCCAATTAAAAAAGGGCAGAGGACCTAAACAGACATCTCTCCAAGAAGACATACAGATGGCCAACAGATATATGAAAAGATGTTCAGCTTCACTAGTTGTTAGGGAAATGCAAATCAAAACTACAATGAGATACCATCTCACACCTGTTAGAATGGCTATCAACAAGACAAGTGGTAAGTGCTGGGAAGGTTATGGAGAAAAGGAAACCTTCATTCACTGCTGGGGGGAATGTAAAATCGTTCAGCCAGTATGGAAAGCAGTATGGAGACTTCTAAAAAAATTAAGAATAGAACTACCTATGATCCAGCAATCCCTCTTCTGGGTACCTACCTAAAAAACCCGAAAACATTTATTTGCAAATACATGTGCACCCCTATATTCATTGCAGCATTATTCACAGTGGCGAAGACATGAAGACAACCAAAGTGCCCTCTGATAGACGACTAGATAAAGAAGAGGTTTATTACTCAGCCATAAGAAAAGATGAAATTCCGCCATTTGTGACAGCATGGATGGACCTCAGGAATACTATACGAAGCAAGATAAGTCAGTCAGAAAAAGCTAAGAACCATATGATTATATTTACATGTGGGATATGAAATTGGAATTCATAGACACAGGCAATGGTATGATAGTTACCAGAGAGAAGGGGGTGGGGTTAGTAAAGGGTAAAGCAGTCCACATATATGGTGATGGAAAATTATTTGACTTTGGGTGGTGGGGACACAATACAATATACAGATCACATATCATAGAAATATACATTGAAACTGATATAATACTATTAATCAATGTCACCCCAATAAATAAAAATAAATTAAAAATAACACAACACTTGAATATTTAGCCAGGGGCACTGACCTCTTTTCCCTTAGATTGTCAAATAAATGACAACAGCCAACACAACAATAGCTGTCTGGTGTGAATCAATCAAAACTAAACATTTTTTGTCAGATCAGCAAAACATATATTTTTGGCTGTGTTTCAGAATGTTAGTTATTAGTTTATGTGTGTCAGGAGATAAGAAAAAAAAGGTTGAAATTTGCATATCTAAATATCACTCGTGGCTCAAAGAACCTTTCTTTTAAGAAGATTCCTGGGTTCTGGTCCAAACTGCTGTTTTCCTTTATTGAAACACTATTGTACCAAGAGTCTTTATCACCTAGTTTTGCTTTTTATAATTTTTAACAATTCTCATTTATCTATATAAACCAATAGTAAGCTAATAGATGAGAAATAAGATCTTTATATATTTTACATTTCCTGCAAAATATTCAGCACAGTACTAGAGATATTATAGGTACTCAGTGGATCTTGTTCACTGTACATAATTTTCACTTAAATGTAAAGAAGTTTTCATATAAAATTAACTGTAGATTACTGTAAGTTATATATTTCTATTTATTTCTACATGTAAATTACAAACATGACCTTCTAAAGATACAAAATAAATTTTTAAAAGGCCTTGCATACATCTTTTTTTTAAAATAATTTATTTGTTTGTTTATTTATTTTATTTTTTAGAGAGAGGGGAAAGGGAGAGGGAGAGAAACATCACTGTGTGGTTGCCTCTCACTCGCGCCCCCAACTGGGGACCTGACATGCAACCTGGTAATGTGCCCTGACTGGGAATCGAACCAGCGACACTTGGCTCGCAGGCCGACGCTCAATCCACTGAGCCACAGCAGCCAGGGCTTAGGCCTTGCATACATCTTAAAACCAGTTTTACAAAATGCAAAATTGCTAGGTGAACAGGCCATATTTTCTCCTTGTTTATTCCCTCCCAATGATACTTCATCATGTATTTTGATTATTATATTCTTTATATAACAGAAAAGAAATATAGTGGGTTTTTCTTCATAGTAATGCAGGGAAATAATTTTTCCTAGTTTGGCTAACTTGGATTGAAGAATGTCAAGTAATGTTAGAGGTTTCTACTAAGTAGAAATTTTATATCTATATAATTTGCTTAATTTTAATATCCAGACTAAAGTCAGAATGAGAGTTGATCCTTACCTTTGTTCTATGCTTTTATCCAGAGTAAAGTCAAAATCAGAGTTGCTTCTTACCTTAGTTCTATGCTTTATCTTCTGCTATAGCTTTGGTATCTATAGATATTGATATCTTTTTGATGATTAGCTTTATATACTGTCATTATTACCATTCCCTACATTGCTTTTTTATTATAGATATCAGGCCTATAAGATTCCTAAAATATCTTGTCCAGAAAATATTATCCTGGCTAAATTATAAACTAAATACACATTTTATTAGCTTCTAGCAACATACTAATGTGAATATTCAACCAATAATTGCCAAATATGGGCAAAACAAAATAGGAATTAAACTCATGTGTTTATTTTTGACATATGCCACATAAAATTAAATTTGTCCCATGATTTCCTAAGGGGAATGATAATAAAATGATAAAGGTTTGTTTTCTTTCTTTTTTTTTTGGTATATTTAAAGGCTGAGCTTAAACAGCTTATTATCAGCAACAGAAAATTCCTATGGATTTTTCTTCATTTTTCAAAAAAATAGGTGTTGAAAAAATAATTTATATCTTTGGCCTCAGCCATTATGTGGTTCTTCCTTGTTCTCCAGCTTCTCAGTCACCTAACTCTTACCACCTCCAGGTAGCCTAGCTTTGTTTTTCTGTAATTTAGTCCTAATAAGTTATCTTCAGAGGAAGGTAGATTAATTTGAGACTTTGCAGAGAAAATATCTACACAAAAAGTGCCCTCGATGCCAAGTTTGATATATCATAGGACCAAAACTATATAAAAAATACCATCATGTTTCCTTTTTAATCCCAACTAAAGAAATAACTCAAGAGAATCACTACTGTTAATCAAATGGCAACACACTGATAGGATGAAAGCAGAAAGTCTTTCTACATTAAGAAGTTGCCTTTATTAACTACATATCTTCTTCCTGATTTATTTGACTACATTTTCACAACAAAGCTAGCACCTTTGAAAAAGAATGGAAACTTGCAGAAAAGGTTTTAATTCCACATATAATTACTGTCCTTTTCATAATATTGTTTGACCAAAACCACATTAGGTAAAATTCCTTTAGGTTTTGTGAATGGGTTTGACAAGGTTTCTAAAAAAGTCTATTTTAATGCTACTGGAAAAAGGGCAAGACAATCACACAAAACATGCGACCACATACCAACTGCTGTCATGTAATCCCAGCGTTCAATGAGGCACGTATTGAAGATGAGGTGATCAGATGTTTGCCCTTGGCCAATAAGGGAAATCTGCCTCTCCAAATTCTGGCAAACAGATGAAGTCCAGCCAACAAGAAACCAAAATACTACCAAGAGTATTACTGCCAGCATCCTCATAACTCGTCCACCAGTCATGTATGGAATCCGCTGGGCTGTTCGTGAAAGAAACACTTTCAAAACCCTGGAAAAGCAATACATTAAAATGTTAAGGGAAACCTAAACATCAGTAAAACTCTAAAATATCTTATTTTTCTAGGTGAAGTTTAAACCCACCAAAATCTACTTACGCAGAATTTTAACATGAAGAAAACCAGAAACAGTATTGCTTTTATTTTCACTTAGTTTCATTCTACTTTACCTACCAATAGCAGAACAAATATCCTACATTACACACCAGTGATTAAATAGTTTGAATAGAATAAAATCCTTTTTAATGTGTCTTAATATTTCAAGAAAAATTCTCAGGACTATAGAAAGATCCATAGGCAACATTGCACAAACACGGTTGCTAAGGGACCAAAAACAGTCCTGAAAGTGAGTAGTTGATTTTATAATATTATATTAACTCAAAAACTTCCTTGGACCAGTTAATTTTTTTTACAGCAAAATGTTACAAGTGGTATTTTCTAAAAATCATTTTATATTGCCCCCCTTTATAGTCATTTGATTATATTACCAAAATAAAAAATGAAATAAATGGGACATTTAAATGCTAGCATAATTAATAAAATCACTGCATTAAGAAAAAGGATTTGAATGACTATAAGAAGTGTAGTGATTTTTAAATTTGTAGTTGTTTTCTTACATATATGACTTGAATAGCCTTGGTTGAGATGAATTAGATAATATCTAAGAACTGTTTTGTCTCTAAATGTTGTGATGAGATGAAACTTAACCTTACTATAGTGATCCATCCACCCACCCTTTCTCTAATTGCACCTCCAGAATATCCTTAGCTGATTTTAACCCTCACTTTCATTACAAAATTTTTGTATTACAAAATTGTTACTTGAATAAACCACCATGAGTGACTTACTGTACTATGAGGGTATCTACAATCAATTTCCAAAAAGCAATAATAAATTCATTTTCCCCACTTTTCTATTCCCTACTCCATTTCCTTCTTTCAACATTTTATGAAGTATTCATATTAATTCTTCATAAAAATAATTATAAATCTGGAAATTAAACAAATACACTTGCAATAGTCTAAATATATTACGCTATTTTTCTCTCTCTATAGACCATGAGTAGCTCTCTCTGAATTAACACAACACATCCATCCATTAAAAAAAGTTATTTTCTAGCAGATTATTTTTTATCCCCCACTCCATACCTTTAACTCCATTTTCCTTCAGCTAACACACAGGATGGAGTTATTTAATTGTAAATAAACACGTCTTCAAATTTTCGGTGGCACAATGTCAGAAAGTTATTAGTTTCAAGTAAGAGTGTCATGGAAGATCTCTTTAACTATTGTCCATAACTAGCTCACTAGATTAACAGTTACTCTCCACTCCCAATGTAGGTATAGTGAGCCCCACCAGGCAAGCACTGGCGGCTAAGGTGCTACCTCTTTCTTTAGGATGCCTCAAATAGCTCTGCTCCAACCAGTGCAATTGTTACTTCCTAAGAATCGGTTTTATTTTTCCCCAAATTATGCCCATTATTATCATATTATATAATTTATCTAAATCATAAATAAGTGATTATCTGGACAAAACAGAAGGATACTTATTTGTATAAAATCTATATTGATTACTTTGATAAGACTCCATAAAGGTAAGTCACTAAAACAAGCTGGTAACTTATAGAAAGGTGAGTAGATTTTAATATATTGGAGTGGGCAATAAACTTAAAAACTAGAAAGACTTCAAAAAAATACTCCAGAGTCTAACTATTGTTTATTATTGAGTCTCACTACTATTATTGTGGACAGCAAACAATGCACTGTGGTGATCTATGCTAGAAAAGAACGATGTGCTCCAAACATTAAACTCATAGTCAAAGAAGGAACCTTATTTCAAAGAATATTGGTGAATGATTTTTTGTATGTTTTAAATTATAGTGCCTATACATTTCTTGAATGTCTTTCTGCTTTAAATATTCAGTTAATTGACCAATTACCAATCTCATAAAAAAGGCTTCTACTATCAGCAAATCAAAAAATTCAAAGAACTATCTTAGAAATGAGAGAAATGTCTTGGAAAATTAATATTTTGCGAGTGCCAGTCTTATTTTATGTAGGACAAGCTTGCAGCCACTATGTGCACATAACTGTTTCTGGTTGTATCTGGATGAATTCTGAATGTTAGATGACTAGAATCTCCAGAGGGAATCTGACCCATTTGTTTGGTCTTCAATATTTTGGCTGGGCCAGACAAAGAGAGAATTGTTTCACATTCTAGCTTGACTCAATTTGAATATGTGACGTATAAGTGGAATTAACAAACATTTATACAATGACAACTATATGCTAGGGATCATGCTGGGCAACATGGAAGCACAAATTAGGGTTCTTGTCTTCTAGAGCTTACAATTTAACTAGAAATAAGTGTGCAAATGCCTACCATATAAAACAGCATATAGTATATGTTGTATGTAGCTAGTAAGTCTAGTAAACTAATAGAATAGATGGTATTTTTGTGGACCTTGTTGAATACCAATAAATAAAAATAGAGGAAAGTGAATAAGACAAAAGGAGATAGGAGATATTTTAATCGAAGGGAAATCACATAACAAAGTAAAAAGCAAAGAATTTTAAGTTGTCATTGAGGGATAGTGGTTGGAACTCTTTGATAAGAAAAGGAATTTTTTTTTCTCAACCCACAAGAGCTCCTGGGGATTTTTCAAGTTACTACGAGGGGATTTGATCAGGTTAAGACCACTGCTTTAGACAAAAATATTTTTTTCCACGGCCAAGGTATAGGAAATCATTTATTTTTCTGATACTTAAAGATTTTTACTAACCACATTGAAGCTCTACATCTGAAAGAGTGCTAATAGTGGATTTTTAAAATAACTTAGATATTTTTTTTAAGTATTTCTTAACTGGATGAGTTTACCTGTTGCAGAGGAAATCTATATGATGCCAGTTTGATGATCTTTTAATAAAGAAATTCCACTTCTAAATTATCAAAAATTTTAATGTCTGCCTGATGATCCTTTGGGTAATTATTGCAAAGTCTGGGAATTCAAGATTGTCATTGATCTCATAATCTCATTTCCAGAGAGGAAAAACCAAAGCAAAAGTCCTCATGAATCACCTATTATATTGATTTTACTGGTTTTCAAACACTAGGAAACAAAATAACACAACTCTGCATTTTGATCTAAGTATTTCAGAATATTGGTTTATGTAAAATGGAATACGATGCATTTTTCTAGCATTGCCTTAAAATAAAATGAGAAAATTTTGCTATATCATTAAAAAATGAGCTCTTGTTAGTTTATATAGGCTCACTCCCTAGAAACCAAGTTCTAAAAATGAAATCCTTAGGCAAGCATTTATATGAAATATATCTTTATAAAAATACAATCATTAAACTTCTTATATAGATTATTTTTTCTACTCCTTTTTTGATAGATTTTTAGGTTACCATCTTTCAGAAGACTTCTCTATTTCTGAAGGATAACTAACACATACAAGAAGACTGCAAGAAATTCCCAGAACTTTATATAAAAAGACACATTCAATTCTCATTACCAATAGTAGACAAATTCATAGAAATCATGTTGAAATAATTTTTTAAAGGGGGCAATCCAGGAATTGGCTGCCAATATATTGTCTGCCTCTATGTTTTCACTTTCTACACATGTCTGGTTTGAGTTCATAAAACTCCACTGTAAGAACTTGCACTTAGGTTATCAATTACCTTCTTCAAATATAGTATCTAATTGATATTGGAATTCCTTATTTTACTTGGCTTCCCTCCACCTTTTGGCATGGTTTCAGACATGTGCTTGATTTTATCACATTGTCTTGATTTTTCCCCTCTTCTGGCAGTCTGAGTCTCTATTGCAGATTCCTCTTCCTCAGCCTTCTCCTTAAATGGCAGAGCTCCCCAATGATCTCCTGAATGCAGCCATCTTCTACCCTTGCTCTACACATTGCACCCAGGAAATCTCACTGCTCGGGTTTCAGTTATTGACATGCTGGTGAGTATCCTCAGGTTAGATCACTCTCCTGAGATCAAGATCTGTATACTCAGTGACCTACTGGATATCAACAGGTCCCCGAATAAAATCCCTCTCCCCCCTCCTACCTCTTCTAACCCACTTTGCTCTTGTTTTACCTGTCTCAATACTGGTACCACTTAAATGCTCAGAGCAGAAACCTCAGAATGAACTTTGATATTTCTCTCTCATCCATATTCAAGATATTTAAAAAATGATGAAGAATTTAATTTCTACCTCTTAAGTAGATTTCAAATCCTTCATTTTTCTCCATCTTCACTGCCATTGCCACAGATCCTAGCTATCAACCTGCTCCTGTAGTAGCTTCCTTCACCTTTAATCCATACTCTACAGTGAAGCCACAATGATCTTTCTAAACAGTTCTGATAATGTTGCTCCTGATTACAGTCTTCGGTGGCTCTCCACTCAAATCCTAGCTGCTTGGTATGGGAAAAGGACCTTAAAAATTGGTTCCTTATTGCCTTCGCAGCCTCATCTCTAACCACTCTCCTTTTCCCAAGGTCCTGCTGGTCCCTCTGGATAATATGCAGGTGTCATCTACCTGGATCTTTGCCTTCAGTTTTCCTCACTACCCTTCCCCCCAATACACAACACCTAATTTAGCTAATCCCTACCTATTCCTTCATGGCTCAGTTTAGATGTTGCCTGCTTTAAGCCTGTGGTTCCCACACCAGTAGTATCAACATCGCCTAGAAACTCGTTAGAAATGCAAAATCTTGGGTCCCATCCAAACCCACTGAGTTATAAACTTGGGTTGCAGAGGATAGGGCTCAGAAAGCGGTATGTTAACAAACCCATTAGGTAAATTCTGATGAAAACTACAGTTTGAGAACTGCTACTTCTAAACAGTTTGCTCAATAGGGCTAAGATTGGTGCAGGTGCCTTTTCAATGAGCTCACTGCTCTAGGCTATCAGATATATTTATTATGCTGACACCAACATTTAAAGCCTCTAGTAACAGAAAGTTTTGGTTTTCAGAATATTTGCATTTGTTTGTGATATTACATCTCTTTTGTTTACTGGAAAAGAATGTACATATACGTCCTCAAGCCACCCAGTCTTTTGTCCTATTAATTTAGTTAGAATAATTCTGAAGTTCTAAAGTTCTCTATTAGAGTCAAATTTCTATTAATTTTACTGCCTTCCTAGAAATTCTAGAAAGTAAATGCTTATGATGAGAGGTAGGAGGTGTTTATTACCACTGATAAATGTAACGACACTTGGTTCTTCACAAAAGAGCCCTGAGAGTGAACTACACATAAATAAAAGTTGGAGTCACTGTCAAGTTTGCTTTCAAAGGTTACAACTCCTCATGTTCATTAAGCTTTTCATCAGTTTCTCAGATTTCATTTTCAGAAGTAAACTAAAGCTATTTCTTGGTCACTGGATAGATTAAATATATATTAAAAAGGATTGGCACCCTTGCTGGTGTGCCTCGGTTGGAGTGTCATCCTGTAACCAAAAAGTGACAGATTTAATTCCCAGTCAAGACACATTGCCTGGGTTGTGGGTTTGGTCCTTGGCACAAATGAGAGGCAATCAATTGATATTTCTTTCACATTGATGTTTCTCTCCTTCTATCTAGCCCTCCCTCCCCCTCTCTCTAAAATTAATAAGCATATCCTCAAGTGAGGATAAAAAAAAAAAGGATTGGCATCACCTAGACAGAAACAGGTTTTAACATTTATCATGCATGAAGTTAAGCAAGATTATTGGGAGTATTTGTATACCTGGGGGGAAGACTGATTTAAATTATGATACATCCATCAAATCAAATACTTATGTAACTTCTAAAAGAATTATATAAATTGTACACTGACATGGAAAGATATCAAATACATAGTAATTAAAAAAAGAAAAATTATTGTGAGTATATTAAGCTATTGCTATTATAAGAAAGAAAAATCACAACTCAGTTTCTCCAGTAAAGGTATTTTTGTCAATTTCAGTTAACTGCTTGAGCTCTCCTATTTCAAATTGATCTTCCTTTCTTTTCACCTGATTATAGGTAGATAGAATAAGAAGAATGATGAGAAAAATAAAAAGGAAGGAAGGGTTGCAATACTGTTGCAAGTCAAATATTCTATGGTTAGAGCTAGAAAAAAACTTCGGGGATTATCTATTGTGATTCCATTAATGTACAGAAGAGAAATGAGTTCCAGTGAGGGGAGTCATTTTCCAAAGTCACATAATCAGTTAGTAGCAGGACCACACAAAACTCTTATCTTTTTCTCTCACTTGAGTGCTTTTTCCCAGTTATATCTTACCAAAATGGAACTCGCTATTAGCTAGTCCTTGAGAGTGATGTCAGCAAAAATGTTGGAATAGAAACTTCCAAAAGTCCACTTATCCATAAAAGCAATGAATAAACTGGCAAAAACTACTAGAATCAACTCCTTTTGGGAACCCTGGAAATGAATTAAAAGCTTATAGCTTTTATGCTTAACCCAGGGAGAGGCTTGACCAAGGAAAAACAAACAGCTGAATCTGAGTAAAAGAGATTTGTGGCATTTTAGCATACCCTGGTCCCATCTCCCACTCTTCAGCTCAGTGGCAGCCTTGAGAACAACACCCTACATTCTCAATACAGTTACCTCCTACTACTAGAAAACATAATGGAACTTATGTCACTTTTGACCTCTCTGGTGGCCCCCTACAGTACTAGTTTTAAGAGACTGCCTTTATTTTACCCAACTGCTAACTCTCCCAGGGCTGAGGTAGCTTACCTGAGGGTCATTTGTCTAAAACATTTTATAATTTATTGAAATTCTTATAAACTGAGATCACACTCTAATTACTTTTTATATATACAGCTATTTTCATAATCCTTATTTGTTGAATTAGCCACTGTTTCCCCAAGCTACTGTTTTGAAAACCTTTCTTTAACACATAGTTAGACTATCTGGTGTAAAAGTTGGCTTGAGGCTTTCTATTTTGTCCTCTTGATCTACTGATCTACTCTTTTGAATACTGCTTTGTGATAATACATTATAATATCTATAATATAGCCTTCTTGCTCTTATTTTTATGCAAATTCTTAGCTTTTCTTTATTTTTACAGGTGAATATTAGGATTGTTCTGCTAAATTCCATAATTTGGTTTATCCATTCAACAAATATTTACACAGTACTTTAATGCCATACTATGGTGAGAGCTCAGGATACAAATGAGCCTGGCTTCACAAGCTTGTACTCTTGTAGGGGGAAACTTCATACCTTGAATCTTCTCATTTAGTGATACAATGTGTCTGGAGTTTATTTAAATTTTCTTCCAAATCTCTTAAAAAATTTTGTTGTGGTTTCATCTTGGTAACATTTATCATCTCTTAGGTTTATTCCTAGGGTATTTCAGGTATACCTTTAAGAATGTGAATAGGAGCCCTGGCTGGTGTGGCTCAGTTGATTGGAGCATTATCCCTTGAGGGTTCGAATTCAGTCAGGGCACATGCCTGGGTTGCAGGTTCAGTCTCCAGTCTGCACATGTGTGAAAGGAAACCAATAGATGTATCCATCCTTTCCCTTCTCTTTAAAATCAATAAGCATGTCCTCAAGTGAGGATTGATTCAATAAATAAATAGATAAATAAATAAATCTCTGCATTGATATCAATTGGTAAAGATTTTTGAAAAATGTGAATAGAGTATTTCCTTCTTTATCTACTCTAATGTAAAGATACCTAGAAAGCTATTGATTTTCATATAAACCTACAGAACTGAGATTTTCTTAATTTAACTTTCATGATTATTTGCAAAATATTTTCATAGATATAATTCATATACCACAAAATTCACCATTTTATGGTGAATTTATAAAATTCAGTGGTTTGATGTTGGCCGGCCAAGATGGGGGCATAGACAGACATACTGCATCTCCATCCACAACTAAGAAGGAATACAACTACCTCAAAACTAGAAACAACTAGAAGTTCCAGAAAACCAAAGTGCATGGAAGTTCAGCAAACAAGGATATAAAGAAGAAATACTCATCCAGACAGGTAGGAGGGACAGAGCCCGGGTGGAGAGGACACGGTGTGGTGGTGGCCACAGCGGCGGTAGCAGCAGGCCAGCAGAAAGTGCAGTTACATGTTTTAAAAAGTCAGGAAGGACACCTGGGGAGTGTTCTCAGCTTCTCACCAGAGCAGCTGGCTGTCCCAGCTCCGCAGAGGGTTGGGCCTCATTGCTTCTGACTGTGCGGACCTGTGAGGGTTGGGGTGGAGGCAGAAACTGCCAGTCTCTCAGCAGAGTCCGCTTGTTTAAAGGGCCCCCCAGTCCTAGAACAACTGCAGACCCACCCACTCTGGGAACAATGGCCAAAGCAGCAGCTAGAGGCGCGCCAGTCTGGTGCAGAAGTGGGAGAGGTGCCTGGAAGGGGGGCAAGTGCTGGGCAGGTGGCATTGTTCCTTCTCAGACCCCTCCCCTTCGTATAGCACCACAGCGTGATGAAACAGGTCGCCCATTACTGATGAATACCTATGGCTCCGCCCCTTAGAACATAGTAGGAGCCACAGCTCTACCTGGGACACGGAGGCAAACAAACACAGGAGACTTCCAGCCAAGATGGACGCCTAGACTGACATGCTCCATCTGCCTCCACAACTAAGAAGGAATACAACTACTGCAAAAACAGCAATAACCAGAAGTTCCAGAAAATAAATGGAAGACCAACATATGAAGTTATAAAAAGAAGTGGTGCTCATCCGGACAGGTAGGAGGGGCGAAGCTGGGGAGGAAAGGTCAAGCTGTGCTGTCTGCGGCAGCAGCAGTGATGGCGGCAGGACAGTGGTAAGCACAGACACCCATATTTAAGGGGAGGCGAGAAGTGCCTGGGGACCACCCCTGGCTGCAGACAAGACCCATAAGCTTGCAATTCCAAAGCTGGGGAAGGCAGACGCCCATTGCCTTGGACTGTGACGCCTGGTGGGGGTGGGGATGGAGGAGGAGGCTCCTAGTCTCTCAGCGGAGATTGAATGGCAGGAATCCATCTTAGACTCCCACCCCTGCAGAAAACGCCTGATTGTGACGAGTGCACAGGGCTCTGCCCCCTATAGCATAGGAGGTGTGACAGCCCTGCCCAGGAAGCAAAGGTAAACACAAAACTGTTCAGGATGGCACAGATCATGATAGAGATCCCAGTGACGCAGCTGACCAGACAGCAAATTTCTAATCCAACTAAGCAGCAGATAGGAAATCTTTCTGAGACACAGTTCAGAGCTTTGCTTATAAAAGTGCTTACAGACCTAACAGCAGATCTTAAACAAGACAGGGAAGGAATGAAGGCTAGTCCTGCTGAAATGAACAATAGCACATATGAAACTAGTGGTGAGGGCAAGAAAACCAGGGATCAAATAAACAAATCGGAACATAGGGAAGGAACAAACAGTCAACCAGTACAGAAACAGGGAACAAGAAGTGAGGAAATTGAGGAGAGGCTCAGAAACTTATCGGACAGCTATAAGCTGGTCAACATCCGAATCATAGGTTTGCCAGAAAGTGAAGAAGAAGAACTAAAAATGGAAAAATTATGTGAAAAAATAATGAAGCAGGACTTTCCTAACTTGGGGAAGGAAATAGATTTACAGGTCAAGGAAGCACAGAGAGTTCCAAAACAAATGGACCCAGGGAGAACCTCACCAAGACACATTATAAGCAAAATGTCAAAAATTAAGGATAAAAAGAGAATCTTAAAAGCAGCAAGAGAGAAGAAGAGAATTACATACAAAGGGGTCTCAATAAGACTGTCAGCTGATTTCTCAAAAGAAACTCTGCAGGTAAGAAGGGACTGGCAAGAAATATTCAAAGTAATGCAAAGCAAAAACCTACAACCACAATTACTCTATCCAGTGAAGCTGTCATTCAGAATAGAAGGGCAGAGAAAGTGCTTCCAGGACAAAGTAAAACTGAAGGAGTTCATCAAATCAAAACCACTATTATATGAAATGTTAAAGGGACTTGTTTAGGAGAAAGAGGATGAAAATTATGAACATTAAAATGAAAACTGTATCACAAGAACCAACAACAGAAGCTAGGGAACTGAAACAAAGACAAACTAAGTAGGCAACAAGAGTGGGAAAAGAATTATAGGTATGGGGAACATTTTGGGGGGAGGTCAGCAAGGAGGGGGGAGGGGGGAAAGGGAGGGAGATGGTACAGAAATTAAGAAGCATAGTAGGAGGGAGTGGAGTAGATAGGAAGATGTTGAGAAGAACTATATGCACAACCAATGGGCATGGACTAAGGGGGGGGGGCAACTGGAGGGAGGAATGTCACTAAGTGAAGGGGAACAAAGGAAAAAGAAATTAGGACAACTGTAACAGCATAATCACTAAAGCATATAAAAAAAATTCAGTGGTTTTATTATATTCACAAAGTCGTACAATAATAACCACTGTTAAGTACTTTTGACACCCCAAAAAGAAACTTTATACCCATTAGCAGTCACTTCCCATTCCTCCTTTCTCCCAAACCCTGATAACCACTTATCTACTTTCTGTCTTGACAAATTTGTATTTCATATAAATGAATTCATAGAATATGTAGCCTTTTATGTTTAGCTTTTTTCCTTGTACTATGGCCATTTATGAGTGTCCTTTTATTAAGTATCTGTTCATATCTTTTCTCATGTTTATTATTGTATTATTTATCTTTTTATAATTTATAGAAGAAATTTATGTTGTATTATGGATAAAGTCTTTTGTCAGGTATATAGTAAATATTCTCTCTATGACTGAACTTTCTTGTCTATTTTTTAATTGAGGTATAATTGACAAATAATATTATACTAGTTTTAAATATACAACATAATGATTTGATATTTGTATATATTGTGAAATCATTACAATACATCTAGTAAATAATCACCATCCATTTTTTTTCTTGTTATGAGGACTTTTAAAATCTAATCTGTTAGTAGCTTTCTAATATGCAATACAATGTTATTAACTATAGTCACTATGCTAGACATTATATCCCTATGACTTATTTATTTTATAGCTGGAGGCTTGTATGTTGTCACTTCCATTTTTCCAAAGCTGCACTCCTTACCTCTAGCAACTACTAATCTTTTCTCTCTTTGTGAGCTTAGTTGTCTGTTTTTTAACATTCCACAAATAAGGGAGATCATATGGTTTTTATCTTTCTCTGTCTGATTTATTTTATTTAGCATAGTGCCTTTAAAGTCCATCTGTGCTGCTGCAAGTAGCAAGATTTCCTTCTTTTTAATGGCTGAATAATATTTCATTGTTTGCACATATATACATCATATTCTCTTTATGAATTCATCCATCAGTGGATACTTAGGTTGTTTCCATATCTTGGGTATTATAAATAATGCTGCAACAAATATGGGGGGAAATATATCTTTTCAAATTATTGTTTTCATTTTCTTCAGATAAATAGCCAAAAATAGAATCGCTGGATGATATAGTAGTTCTATTTTTAATATTTTGAGGAACCTCCATACTATTTTTCCCAGTGGCTGCACCAATTAACACTCTTACCAACAGTGCATGAGGGTTCACTTTCTTCACATCCTTGCCAACCCTTGTTATTTCGTCTTTTTGATAATAGCCATTCTAACAGGTTTGAGGTGATATCTCACTGTGATTTTGATTTGCATTTCTCTGATGATTAGAGATGCTGAGCATTTTTTTTCCAGATATCCATTGGCCATCTGTGTGTCTTCCTTGGAAAAAAATGTCTATTCAGATCTTCTGCCCATTTTTAAACCAGATTTTTCTTTTGCTACTGAGTTGTATAAGGTCTTTATTTTTATTTTTTATTTTTTGGATATTAACCCCATGTAATATATTATTTGAAAATAATTTTCTCATTCAGTAGGTTGTCTTTTAATTTTGTGATGGTTTACCTTGTTATGTAGAATCTATTTAGTTTGATGTAGTTCCACTTGTTTATTTTTGCTTTTGTTGCCTTTGATTTTGGAGTCAGACTCAAAAAGCCATTGCCATGACTGGTACTAAGGAGCTCACTGCCGATGTCTTCTAAAAATTTCATGGTTTTAGGTCATATGTTCATGTCTTTAACCAATTATGAGCTAATTTTTGTATATTGGGTAAAACAGTGGTCCAGTTTAGTTTCATTCTTTTGCATGTGGCTGTTCAGTTTTCCCAACACCATTTATTGAAGAGAGTGTCCTTTTCTCATTGCATGTTCTTGTCTCCCTTTTCATAAATGGATTGACCATTAGTGCATAGGTTTATATCTGGACTCTTTTCTATTCCATTCCCTGTGTGTCTGTTTTTATGCCAATGCCAAACTATTATGACTACTGTTGCTTTGTAATACAGTTTGAAATCAGAGAGAGTGATGCCTGTGGCTTTGTTCTTTTTTTTCTTAAGATTGCTTTGACTATTTGGGTTTTTTTGTGGTTCCATACATATATTAGGGTTGTTCTACTTCTGTGAAAAATGCCATTAAAAACTGGATAGAAATTACATTGAATCTGTAGATTACTTTAGGTAATATGGATATTTTAGCAATATTAATTCTTTCAATCCATGAGCATAGAATATCTTTTCATTTGTTTGGGTCTTATTAAATTTCTTTCATCAGTGTCTTATAGTTTTCAGTGTATCTTCTTGGTTAAATCTATTTATTTTTTCAATTGTAAATGTGATTGTCTCCTTAACTTCTCTTTCTGATAGTTTATTATTAGTGCATGAAAACTAAACGGATTTTTACATATTAATTTTATATCCTGCCACTTTATTTATTAGTTCTAATAAATATTTTTGTGGAATCTTTAGGATTTTTTTCCATTTAAAAAAAACTGTTATTCTATTACAGTTGCCCCATTTTTTTCCCCATTGCTTCCGCCTCTCCCACAGCAATCCCCACACTGTTGTCCATGTCCAGGGTCATTTATACTAGTTCCTTGACTAGACCTTTTCCCTCCTTTCCCTGCTTCCCCTTCTCCCCCTCCCCTTTAGGTATTTTAAAAACATATGTCATCTGCAAATAGTGACAGTTTTACCTCTTCTTTCCAATTTTGATGGCTTTTATTTCTTTGTCTTGTTTAATTGTTCTGTCTAGGATTTCCAATACTATGTTGAATAAAAGCAGTCAGAGTGGGCATCCTGATATTGTTCCTACTCTCATACAAAAAACTTCCAGATTTTCAATAATGAGTATGATGTTAGTGTGGGCTTGTCATTATATGACATTTTATTATGTTGAGGTACATTCCCTCTATATCCATTTTGTTGAGAGTTTTTATAATATATAAATGTTGAGTTTAACAAATGCTTCTTGGGTATCTGTTTAGGTGATCATGTGATTTTTTACCTTTATTTTTCATTTTCTTGATAGTACCTTTTGATGCACAGTTTTTCTTTTCATGAAGTCCAATATATCTATTTTTTCCTTTTGTTGTTTGCACTTTCTCTCCAAGACTATGAATATTTCTATTTTGTTTCCAAGAGTTTTATAGTTTTAGCTCTTACATTTAAGACTTTGATGCATTTGGAATTAATTTTGTACATGATAGAAGGTAGAGATCAGTCATTATTTTGCCTTTGACATTGATCAATATGTCTCTCCTATGCTTAGTATTACAGTGTCTTTACTATTTGTAGCTTCGAAGTAAGTTTTAAAATCAGGAAGTGTGACTCCTCCAATTTTGTTTTTCTTTTTTAAGATTGTTTTTAAGGCTATTCTGGGTCTTGTATTTCCATACGAATTTTAGGACCAGCTTATCAATTTTTGCAAAAATGGCAGTAAGGATGGATTTTAATAGGGATTAGATTGAATCAATTTGATGAATATTGCAATTTTAAAATACTCAGTATTCCAAACCATGAACAAAGGATGTCTTTCTGCTTATTTAGGTCTTCTTTAAGCTCGCTCAATGTTTTATAGTCTGCCAGTTGTTTTTAAACTTATTTTACATATTTTATTTTTATGTTATTATAAATAATGTTTTCCTTTACTTTCAGTTTCTGTTTGTTACTAATGTATAGAAATACAACTAAATTTTATATAGTAATCTTGTATACACCAACATTGCTAATAATTTGTTTACTAGTTCTAATAGTTTTTTGGTGGATGTATTAAAATTTTCTCTGTAAAAGATCATGTCATCTGCAACTAGTTTTACTTTTTCTTTTCATTTGGATATTTATTATTTCTTTTTGGACCTTACTTGCTAAAGTGAAAATTTCTAGGACATGTTGAATAGAAGCAGAAAAACAGCCAACATTTTTCTCTTGTTCTTAAACGCAGAGGAAAATACTTTAGTCTTTCATTATTAAGCATGATGTCAGCTGTGGGTTTTCACTGATAATTTTTATCTGCATGAGAAAGTTCCTCTCCATTCCTAGATTGTTGAGTGTTTGTTTTTTTTTATCATGAAGAGTGTGTTGAATTTTGTCATATGCTTTTCTGCATTTGTTGAGATGATCATGTGGCTTTTATTTTTTATTATATTAATATACACTATCACATGGGTTGATTTTTGCATGTTGAACCACTTACATTATTGGCATAAATTCCATGTGGTTGTGATGTATAATCCTTTTAGTATGTTGCTGGATTCCATTTGCCAGTATTTTGTTGAGCTTTTTGTATCTATATTCATAAGAGATATTGCTCTGCAGTATTGTTTTATTGTGATATATTTGTCTGGTTTTGGAATCAGGGTAATACTTGCCTCTGAGAATGCATAGAGAAGTGTTGTCTTATCTATTTTTCTGGCTGGTTTATAAAAAACTGGTAATAATTATTCTTTAAATCTTTGGTATAATTAATCAGTGAAGCCACCAAGTGCTGGGCTTTGGTGGGAAGGTAGGTTTTTGATTCCTGGTTAAATGTCTTTACTTGTTTCAGGGCTATTAAATTTTTTAAATTTCTTCTGTGTCAATTTTAATAGTTTATGTCTATCTATGAATAGCTAGAATAGTTGTACTTCTAGTATTAAATTCCTTGTTAGTTCAACTTCTGTCTTTTGTACTAGAGACATAAATTCTGCATAATAGGCATAAAGATAACCAGAGGCCAGGTGAGCCACTGGAATGTTAGAAGAAATGCCACAAGATCATTAATTGTCATGTCTAAAAAAAAGTAGTCTAGATAAATGAATTAAAAGGTACAGATTGTTAGATTAGATTTTAAAAAGCAAGGCCCAACTACATGTTTGTCTGTGTGTGTGTGTGTGTGTGTTTTTATAACAAATACCCTTTAAATATGACAAAAATAGGTTAAAAGCAAAATAATGGGGAAAAAAGATATACCATGCTACCCATAGTCAAAAGAAATCTGAAATTGCTATATTAATATTGACAAAGTAGATTTCAAAGAAAAGAATATCACAAGGAATGATGAAGGTCATTTCATAATGATAAGAGTCAATCCATGAAGAGGATATAAAACCTCTAAATGTTCATGTAGCTAAGAACAAAACTTAAAAATACACAAGGCAAAAACTGAAAGACCTATGAGGAAAAATAGGCAAATAAGAAAATTTCAAGTGTCGCTGGTTCGATTCCCAGTTAGGGCACATGACTAGATTGCTCCTCTCCTCAACCTTTGTACTTCCCTGTCTTTTCATGGCCCAACTTTAACGAGAATCTTGGTAAACAAGCCAGTTTAGAGGGAATCTCCCACTCTGATATCTGAAATCACCCTGGCCTGCCTTCAGCAAGAACCCTTTCCAGTTGGTTTAGCCAGAAATTTTCTTTTACACTTGATGTCTCCTCTTAGTAATCTTTTACTCACTGAACCGCCCCTTGCCCCTTGACTATAAACCCCCATGTTTCCTTGTATTCAGAGTTGAGCTTAATCTCTCTCCTCTGCTCAGAAACTCCATTAGAGTTGTCTCCATGAATTCTTTAGGAATCCGACAAGAAGAGTCAGAATAATTTTTTATTTAACACTATCCAAAAGAGTACTCTTGCTGGCAGGGAAAGAAACCCTCTTCAGAAGACGAAGAATGAGACCCTTTTCTCTGGGACAATGTGGTTCTTAAGAAATATCACTATTAAGTAATTCTCCACTTGAAGGTCAGCAGCCAATGAAGATGAGAAATCACGGTCTGCTCAGTAGAGAGTATGCCTGAAGCGCATATTGTTACCAGCATCCATATGGCAAAGCCTTTCCATTTCCTAGTCAGAATACAGTACATAGCTCCATGTTCAAAGGCCATTTTACTGATACATTATTTTGATTGAAGGGGATAACTGTCTAAAACAGTTTTTAAATGATTTCATGTTAAAATGTTTTGGGTCATGATTTGGGCCTTAAACACCATTTATCTGTGTGCTAGGATGAATGCAAGAAGTCTTTTAGAAGAATCTTGTGTATGCCCATTGGCACTTGCTTAGCCACCTGAAAACAAAGGTTATTATTTCTTTGGTTTCATAAATGAGGGCTAACCAACACCTTGATCAAGGCAGATTGGTCTGTATTTAATAGACAAAGTCCAATAACTATACTTCAGGCATTTGCCCCAGACCCCATCTCAAATTCCCTGCCACCCAGTGGTTATCACAAGTGAAGGTAAAGGAGACGATCTTCATTTTGTTATTAGCTTTTATATATAGCAGCATACTTGCTTTTCTTTCTTTTGCTCTTTTAAAAAGTTAGGCTATCTTACCATATTTTACATATACTTAAAGAATACATTCAATAAATAAATATAAATATCATCTTGTCGCTTTTCAAAATCTATTCGGAAACAAGGATATATATACAAGGGTGGGCAAAAATAGGTTAATAATAACAATTAATACAGTAATTAAACATAAATAATTCAAGAATAAACTGTTCAAAAGTAGGCTTATGGTTGTATGTATGCACAGTTTACTCTTGTATTATTATTTATGTGTTAATTATTATATTACTCTTTTTTATTATTATTAGCCTACTTTTGCCCACCCCTGTATATAAACCTTCCCACAAAGTGTAAAATATTTGGTGCTAATGAACACAGTAGAGAAAGCCTCTATGTACTGTGCTGTATTCAGAGCAAGGGGTATTGAATAATGCATAAAATAAAACTTCCCAGTCCAGAGGCAGAAGAAGCCATTTTTCACAGCTTGCTTAAATATTCATTTTAAATATAGTACAAAGAAGTCTTTTATTTTCTCTTTACTAGCCTTAGAAAAAGAAAAGGCAATCTGTTTTCAAAATCCATATTAAAAAGTATAAGGAGGGCAGAGAGGACATGGTGTGGTGGCAGCAGCAGACGCGGCAGCAGCAGCAGGCCGGCAGAAAGACCAGCCACACATTTTAAAGTCAGGAGGGACACCTGGGGAGCGTTCCCAGCTCCTTACTGAACATTGCAGCTCAGGGTCTCAGCACCCAGGAAAATCAAGCCTCATTGTTTCTGACAGTGCAGACCAGTGAGGGTTGGGGTGGAGGCAGAAACTGCAGGTCTCAGCAGAGTTCGCTTGTTTAAAGGGCCCCCACAGTCCTAGAACGTCCACAGACCCACCCACTCTGGAAACGACAGCCAGGGCAGCAGCTAGAGGGGCACTCGTCCGGTGCAGGAGTGGAAGAGGTGCCTGGAAAAGAGGGGAGTTCTGGACTGGTGGTACTGTTCCCTCTCGGACCCCTCCTCCACATACAGTGCCACAACATGGTGAAACAGGTCCCCTTCTACTGACAAATCCCTAAGGCTCCGCCCCTTACAACGTAACAGGAGTGACAGCTCTACCTGAGACACAGAGGCAAACAAACACAGGAGCCTGTTAGAATGAGGAGACAGAGAAGAATGGCCCAAAGGGGGGAACGGGTCAAAGTTCCAGTGAGAGAACTAAGCAACAAGGAGATAGCCAACCTGACAGATGAGGAGATAGACAACATAACAGACACAGAATTCAAAACACTGGTGATAAAGATGCTCACAGGCTTGACAGATATGCTTGAGTACAGCAAACATATAAGAGAAGAAATGAAGGCTATGCTAAGTGAAACAAAGGAAAATCCACACAAAACCAATAGTGAAGGGAAGAAAATCGGGGTTCAAATCAATGATTTGGAACATAAGGGAAAAAAACAGTCAACCAGTGCAGAATGAGGAAGTAAGAATTGAAAAAAATGAGGAAAACTTCCCAAATTTTGCGAAGGAGATGGACATACAGGTCCAGGAAGCACGGAGGGTACCAGGCGAGCTGGACCCAGAGGAGACCACACCAGGACGCTTCATGATTGAGATGCCAAAGGTGAAAGATAAAGACAGAATCCTGGAGGCAGCAAGAGAGAGGCAGAGAGTTGCCTACCGGGGGGTGCCTGTAGGACTATCAGCTGATTTCTCAGAGGACAGGTAGGAAGGGACTGGCAAGAAGTATTCAAAGTGATGAAAAGCAAGGACCTACAACCAAGATTACTCTATCCAGCAAAGCTATCATTTGGCATGGAAGGGTAGATGAAGTACTTCCCAGACAAGGTGAAGCTAAAGGAGTTCATCATCACCAAGCCATTATTATATGAAATGTCAGAGGGACTTACTTAAGAAAAAAAAAAGATCAAAACTATGAACACTAAAGTGACAACAAACTCACAACTACCAACAACTAAATTTAAAAAATAAAAGCAAAGTCCAATGAAGCAAACCAGAATAGGAACAGAATAGGGGGTCATTTGGAGGGTTATCAGCTGGGATGGGAGAGGAGGAGAAATGGGGAAATGGTGCAGGAACTAAGAAGCATAATTGGCTGGTACAAAATAGACAGGGGGAAGTTAAGAATAATAAAGGAAAGGGTGAAGTCAAAGAACTTATATGGACGACCCATGGACATGAACTAAGGGGCATGAGATTTCTGGAGGGAAGGGGAGTACTGGGCAGAGGGGAGCAAAGGAGAAAATATTGGAACTACTGTAACAACATAATCAATAAAATATACTTTTAAAAAAGGTGACTGAGGCCCATAAGAAAAAAGAAGAAAGAAAATTCTAATAGATAAGCACATTAATGAGTAAGAAAATGTTCAATACTGAGTAAAACTTGGAAGAAATGTGTTTCTTTGGCAATTGCTTTTCCCAAAACAAAAAACATAGCCAGAATTTTATTTCTATAAAAATTTTCTATTTAAAACAACCATAATCTAAGCATAACTTCTGAGAAGATAATAATTAAGTCTCCTATTGTGGAAAAAAAAAAAAGGAAAATGTTCTTTTAGCATTAACTTTCTTAATCTCTCTTCAACCCCTTTTATTTAAAATGTCTTTCTATTTTGCCTTCTGAAAATATACATAGCTTTTCTGAGTCTTGCAATACTGCCTTTCTAAGTTTCTTAACACCAGCTGACAACCAACTAATCAACCAACCAACTGGCCTACCTTAACATGTATTTTGTGAATCCATTCTTTCAGAGCTCTCCTGCATCATTCATGTCCTAAGTCAAATATATCTCTGGTTACTGAACGAAATTTCCTGTGTAAATGAAATGTCTTCATTTTTGCCTACTTCAGCTCTATTTTTCCTTATGATCCATACTGAGCTGCTAAAACCTGTACCATTCTTCCTTCTTTTTCCATAGCGAATGGCCAGTTTAAGGTTCAAATAAACCATTTTGCTTAAATGGACTGTCAGTGAAGTAGGGCAATGGGACTAGTCTACCCAGGGTAGGGTAACAAAATGGTCCACATTTCTGTAAAAAAATTTAAGGCAATAATAAATACAATTAAAAGTTGGTTTGCTTTTTACCACGACCATGTGATGGTGATTCTAAATGTTAGTAATAAAATACTCCTCCTTGAAGGGGAGGACCACTCTCACCCCTCTCCCAGCTTATCACATTCCTGTATTGCACTGTTAATAAACAAAGGACTCTTTTGCAATTTTCCTTTGGATTGGTATGGTAGTCTTTGGCCGTATGACTCTCAAAAGTTGGAGATTTGGTAAAAGTGAATAAAACCTTTAAGTTCCCATGTCTAGTATTATTTGTGTGATAGGGTAACATCCTGTTTTTGTTTTGTTTTGTTTTGTTTTCATATTTGCTTTAAGTTTTCAGAGCTACTAGGATTCTGTAAACACTCTAATCAGTCAGTGAGAGACCAGGAAATAAAGAAAACATATTCAGCAATTTTACTAAGCCTTCGGTGAAATGGCTGAAATAAAAACACATTTTTCTTGCCTATCATATTCTCAAGCGACTCTACCAATCATTTTATGTATCAATGTTGGTAATTTCCTTAAAAATTTCTGTCTAGAGAGGGATTTACTTTTTAAAAAATCTTGATTCTTGGCTCAGTTGGTTGGAATGTTTTTCCATAGGCCAAAAGGTCACAGGTTCGATTCCTGGTCCAGACACATGCAGGAGGGTACCCAACTGGTATTTCTGTTTCTTTCTCACATCCATGTTTCTCTTTCTCTCTCTCTCCCCCTTCTCCTCTCTAATAAACAATGAAAAAATGTCCTTGGGTGAGGATTTTTAAAAAATCTTAAAATAAAAAATTAAGTTCTAATGAAAATGAGTGTATGGAATTCAAGGGATATTATCTCTTAGTACAGGCAACCTTGATCCCTCAATCTACATTGGGCAGGTCCTCTGAAGCCTGGTTCTTTAGCTTTCCCTTTAATTCTGTGACTTCCCTATATTCTCCCAATGAAATTCCTTTATCCGTTATTTAGCCATAGTTAGAACCTGTGGTTTGCAATCAAAACCCCCTACTTGATATATTTACATATATCCCAATCATGCTTAATCTTTACAAACAACTTTAAAGGTGAGGTAAAAAAACTGATTCTCAGATATTAAAGTTACTTATTCTTGGTTGTAAAAATAGTTAATGGCAGAACTGGAACACAAATTCAGATCTGTTAGGATTTATGTCTTCCTATCATGTTACTACAACACCTTAGAAGTGAATTCTTCAGGGCCACATGTTGTTTGCAGTTCCATTCAGTATAACCATCCACCCATTAATTCACTTAACAAATAGCTGAATACAACCGACCCTTGAATAATTTGTACAGCATGGGTCCACTTATAGGAGGACTTTTTTCAATAAATACTATAAATGTACTTGTATTTTCTCTTCCTTATGATTTAAAATTTTTTATTTTTAAATATTTATTGTATTTTTCGTTACCCTTTTTTACCATTTTCCTTTCTCTTGCTTATGGTAAGAATACAGTATATAATACATATAATATACAAAATATATAAATATTAATCGACTGTTCATGCTCTTGGTATGGCTTTTGGTCAACAGTAGGCTATCAGTAGTTATTTTTTGTGGAGTCAAAAGTTATATGTGAATTTTTGACTTCAGGGAGTATCAGTGGCCCTAACCCCAGCAATATTCAAGGGTCAACTGTATATACTAGGTGCAAGGTGCAGCACTAAGAACAAGGAGTACAAAGCTGGTTCAGCCTGTCAGTTCCATCAGGTTGCTCACATTCCTCTAAAAAGCTCATTGTTCAGTTAATAGACTTAAGCAATATTGGAATCAGTTAAATTTAAGCAGTATGGAACAGAACAGAATACAATATAAAGCCATATGGTTCAGACAAGATAAGAATAATTCAGCTCATTAAATTAGAAACTGTTTCTACTCAATTTAAGCCTTTAATAGGGTAATTCTTCACTGCAATGACTTCTAGAAACACACAGAGAAAAATTAGTTTATTTCAGTCTTTAAAATAAACAAAAGTATGATGAAATAATCTAGTTTCCTAAATTTTAATCTTTGGCTTACCTCCCTGGAGATTTCTGTCTATATATATCTGCACACCAGCTAATATATTCTTTAAATCAACTTTTATTTATTGCTTTAAAATATTTTAAAGAAAACCATATTGCTACTTTCAAGGAAAAACTGGTAATTTATACACAGAAAATAACTATGAAAATAAATACAGTGAACCAAAGTTAATAAGTTTTATCTAGATAGCATTGCATTGGAAAGCTCTGAGCCTGACTTGATTTGCTCCTTTTTGCAAAAAATAAAATAACAACCGCTCAGCAGGTGTTAAAGGCCTATGTGGTCCACACTAATTTTTCTCCTGGAAGTAATCAGAAGGATAGAAAGAGAACCTGAATGGAAATAGTTTTCTCATTACATGATTCAGTGATATCTAATATTGAGTTTGCATCTCACCAAATAGCCTCTGGCAAACCATAGTGTTCCAGATATGCACTTGCAGATATACAGTGAGGTAGGGGAATGTAAATGTATTATGTGGAGAGAAGTGATAAAAGCAGCTTCTAAGTCTGCATCTGATGTTTTTATTCATTCACTCAACTAATATGTATTAAATACCTACCATGTGTCAGTTATTGTGATAAGATCTGGTAAGACCTTCACTTCAAAAAGAAAGTAAACTGGGTAAAAACGAAGAAGATAATTGAATAAGCAAACTTAATAGATGCTAAGTGCTAACTCACAGGGAGAGAGGTCATTTTCAAGTCTCAGTAGGCCACCCATTCATTCAGAATTTCCAGAAGTCTTATTGTCTGTTTTAAGCTGTCAATGATTTCTCATTTCCTTTGGTGAGTGAGCACCAGTTAAAACATATTGAATATCTATCATATAAGGAATGGAAATCTATAGGTACTTGAAGAATAGAAGGACACAGGAGTACAGTGCTATGATGTGGACAGAATAAAGTGGGCATCAGAAAGAACATTAGAGATTGCTCTACTACTTTCCTATTCCAGGAAATAGAGGCTTATAATTTCACAGTTAGATGCAAACAGATTTAAACTGGGCATCATAAAATCCAGTTCAGCATTCTTTGTACTATTTGGTATATTGAGAGTTAAGGATATTTACAGTTTTTCCAAAAAGATAATCTGAAGCATTCCCAGTAAATAAGTATGGCCTCACCCTTCCAAAAAGGAGATAAAATAGAGATTATGTAGTAGACAGTATAGTGATCAAATTTTAAGAAATGTTCAAGGGGGATACTTTTAAAGACAAATATAACACATATTATGGCAACTAAGATAAATTGCTGAATGAGCCATATTAAAATACTTATTTTGAGAAAAACTTATGGTCAGATTAGCATGACAATATGAAGGCTTTTTCTGGTTGTCAAGCCAGCTTTAAAGCTAATTAGCATAGAGGGTTTCCTCTACAGAACGACAATTTTATCCTGCAGGAGAAACTTTTATTTCCTCTTCTAAGCTCTTTGGCACCACTACATTGAGAAAACTTGGAAAGAGGAGGCAAGGGAAAGCCCTGAAATCATTTCCAGCCAATGCTAGTCTTTGAGGACAGTAATTTATTTTATTGACTCTTTCTTCCTAATATTGATCATATACATTTTAAGAAGTAGGTGGCTTTGAAACAAAGTATAAGGTAATTTATAGTATACTCCAATATGCAAAGTTGATAATTAGTGAAGCACACTGTTTAACAAGGAAAGCCAGAAACACGATTTTTCTCCAATTTTACCCATAGAATATCAGCAGGATTACCTTGGGGCATGGAACTTGGGAATGGAGGACAGCAGTTTTAGTCAAATCAGCATATGACTGATTTCTACTATGTAGAACTTTCTGGTAGCTCTGGACCTGGATTATTATTTCAACTGTATTGCCTTTGTATTTATTTCTGCTCTTAGCTAGTCAATACTGTTTTGCATTCATTTTAAACTTATTTTATTCAGAATTAACCTTTTCAATACCAATGGCACATTTTATTAAATCATGTTATTCAAATTTAGTTATATTAAAGACTTTTCTATTGAATCTTAAAGCTATTGCCTTGAAAACAAAAATATAGATCATCTTGCTATCTAAATTCTTGAAATTAAACCATTTAATTGGCTGACCCAGCTTGTATATGCCAAGCCAAACACTTTGATTCTCCCAGGAGAATGAAAACTAATAAAATATAATATACCTGTGAAGCTTGAGAGTGACAGTTCCATAAACAGTAGCAAAACCGAGAAGACGGACCCATCTTAGGAGAATACAGCGAAATGTGTTTGGCTCAAAGTACAAAATAAAAACCTGTAGGATGAGAAGAGAAAGAAATACATCTTAAGGATCAACTGAAGAACTGCAAACTAAAATCAATGTTTCATAATCTGATGTTTAATACACGTACGTTCTAACATAGGCACACATCCATTAGATTAAAATTTTAAAATATTATTTTGATCATACAATGTCCAAATCAGAGAACTATAGAATCTCCCTGTTGCTTCCAAATCAATTCTAAATTCTTTAATTCTTACTTTCAGGAGTTTCTATCAATTGTCTCTAAGTCATCGGTATGTTCAAACTTCTCTTTATCCCCAAGATGGGCCAGCCAGGCCAGCTTCCATTGCCTTCCACCTGGAACTTTCCTTATTCCTGCCCCCACACTTCCACAATACCTATTCCCTGTCTAAAACAGCCCTGAGAGGATTCTCCTGTACTGCACACCTCCCAATCAATCTACTACTACATATTGCTTCACTTAGTACTTGGTTCAATCACTTCACCAACTTCTTGCTTTTTACTCCACAGTTTTCATTTAACAAACATTAGTTATTCATTTATCGTGAGGCATTATACTAGATGTTGTGGATACAAAAGCCAATAAAAAAGGGAGGGGAGACATATAAACAAGAAAATGCAATAAAGTAGTACAGGTGCTGCTCTTTCTGGTGTGGCTCAGTTGGTTGTGAACTGAAAGGTTGCAGGTTTGATTCCCAGTCCGGGCACATGCCTGAGTTGCAGGTTCAGTCCTAGTCAGGATGCGTACAAGAGGCAACTGAAGAAACATAGATCTCTCTCTCTCTCTCTCTCTCTCTCTCTGTCTTTCTCTCTTCCTCAACCTCTCTCTCTCTCTGCCCCACCCTCTCTCTCTCTCTCTCCCTCTCTCTAGAATCAATAAGCATGATATCCTGAGTTGAGAATTAAAAAAAAAGTAGCACAGGTACTATGATAAACACCTGTGCAGGTTCAGCGGGACACAAAGGAACAAGTGGCCAATTCCAGAGGGATAGTTAAAAGGCATATACAGAGTGGAGCAGAAGTAGATCTACAGTTGTTCATATGAAAAATAATACAGTAATTAATAAATAATAATACAAGAATAAAATTCCGTTTCACATACCCACAAGAACTGTAAATCTACTTTTGCCCCACCCTGTTTTTGCAAGGTCTTGTATGTACTACCTTTCAGATGCTGCTGTGTGGTTTTGAGTAAGCCCTCACCAAATAGGAATTGGTTTGGCCCTGTGGAAGGAGCCCTATGCAGTGCCAAAGGACTAATGCCGTTGAAAATGCAGACGTATACCTTTCTGCTTGAAGCAGCTGGCCTGAACAGATTCTGCTGAAAGTAAGGGCATCATAACAGAAAAATATAACCACTCTTAAAACCCAGAGTGTTGTTGTGGTTATGCATCCCAAAGATTTGAATATTGGGGAATGTAAAGTGTAACTGAGGAACACGGGATGGAGTTGATAATTTCTTGCTGGTATCTTTCAAATGAAGCCCAGTACCAAGAATGATATCACCTAAAACTCTATGGCAGTATCTCTCAAATATTTTTTCTATATAAAGATGTAGAACTAAGTATTGTCAATATCATTGGGATTAAATTCTCAAGAAGTGGGGAAAATACGGGACAAAAGTGTGAAGGAGAAAGGAAAGAAAGGGAAAAATAAATGTTGGCAGAATGTAATGTTACCTTATGCATCTATAGTATTTGTAAAGATTTGATTTTAGAATTTAATTTACCAGAAAATTGTTTGGATTCATCCCAAAATTGATATAAAAATCTTTATTTAATTTACTATTTTCACAAAACAAGCTAAAGTTCTGTAAATTTGTATTGTTTTAGTTAATATATTTTTGACAGAGTTCCTTTTCACAAGAGTCCAACAGCAATTATGAGTTCTGAAAAGTAAGCTGTATTGTTTATTAAGGAATTTCTACTGAAGGAAGAAGGGATAACTTAGGGGCAAAAAAACAAATAGAGAAAGCTTGATAGACTTTAAGAGATTGAGGGAGCATATGTGTTTCTTTACATGGCAGAGAGAAATGACAGACTGGAAATTAGAGAGACAGGAACCTGAAGTTGAGAACTAGAAATGGCTTTAGAGATTATTCTAGCACAGTAGATTCCTCAGGATTGCAAAATCCTGTGACTTACTGTAAAGTTTTCTACTGCATACCAAGCAGTGAATACAGGAAGGTGAACAACTGTAATATAGAAGTTGGCATAATTTTTTTTTTATTTTGAAAGAAAGAATTGCTCTTGAACTATTTGAGAACTACTGGTATACCTTCAACCTTTTATTTCATAGATGAAGAATTTGAGGCCTGTTATTGTAAATGTAAGATTGAGCTGGTCAAAAACAAAGCGATTTTTTTAGCATCCATAAATGAGATATGTTTAAAAAGTAATAGAAAATAAAATTCTAGTGAACTTTATAAAAAATATTATTAGAAACAATTTATCAAGTAGTAAAGTAGATATTCTCATTTTGCAGTGTGGTGGTTAACACAGGTTCTAAATCCAGTCTCCCTGGGTTACAATCCCAACTCTCTTTTTTATTAGCTGCATGACTTTGACAAATTATTTAACATTGCCTTACTATACCTCAGTTTTCCCACTTGTAAAATGAACATAACAATACTTCCATATGGGACTGTTCTGAAGTTTAAATATGATAGACACAATGTCTGGTGCAGCAAGTATTCAATAAGTATTGGCTAATATTATCAAGAGAGTTGACTTATGTATGCTTTGTTCTAAAAGTTCCATTCTCATTGCAGTATAATTACTTATCATCTTAATAAGTTCTTTTATAATCATTCCAACTATTCCTTTTGAATTCCTATAATCACTTTTTGACTGTATACTTTTTCTGCTTTGCCTTATATTATTGTTATCTGTATGTGTGTCTCCTTGAATCAAATGTAAAATCAGAGAATGCATACTTCTCCATATATTCTGTGTGCTTTACACATAGAAAATATATATATTAAAATTTTTGCTTAATGATTTATTTTAGATAATTTAATAAACATCTGCAAAATAAATTACTTGAAAATTCCAATTTTTACTAATTATTGTGATTCTAATTCATACGTTCACTATTAATTACTCTGTGTGAGGCAGCAAGGGATTTAGAAGCCATAAAAATAAATGAGATGTGGATTTTGTCCTCAAGTAATAATTTAGAACAGTAGACATTATATGTAAATGATAAAAATAATGATATGATCATACTTATATAGCACTACTGCTACACACTAAATTAAGCATTTTTGCACTGTTTATTCATTTAATCCTCACAAAACCTTATGAGGTAAGGACTTTTATTTTACAGAAAAAAAATGAGGCACAGAGAATTTAAATAATGTCCTCAGGGTCACACAGCTAGGAAGTGTCAGAAGTAGGGTTTGAATCTAGGTGGTTTGGTTCCAGAGTTCATGCTCATTAAGAGCTATACCTTTGTCCTTCTTCAAATAGTTCTACCAGGTGGGCGAGATGACAAAAGCTATCATACTGTGAGTCTCATAATACTGAGGATTCAGAGGAAAGGAAACTTAACTCTCAGTGGAAAAAAAAGTGAATCTATTCTGGGAGGGTGGATATTTGGGCAAGGACATGAAGGAGAAACAGGTGTAAGTATGTAACAAAGAGGAAAGGGGAAAGGAGCCCAAGACAGAGGCCTGGTTGTGGGAAAACCTTTCAGACATGGAGTTTATGTTTACATTCAGGAAGATATGAAAGGGAGTACTGAAAAGCAAGCTTCAAACCAGAGTTGGGGTCTGTTCTTTGTAAGCTTTGAATAACATGATGAGGAATTCAGATTTTATTTCATCACCTGGCATTCCACTAAACTTCTTTGAGTTGATATTAGAAGTGTGTTCTGGAGAGTTAATTTGGCAGCAGCATGTGAGAAGATTGGTTGGCTATGAAAGGGGAAAATACTGCAGGTGAAAAGACTAGTTTGGAAAAATGAAACCACCCCAAAATAAAACTATAAGAAATAGGTAAAGAAGGGTAAAATTAATGTAGTGAGAATGGGAATTCAGTTATTTATGGGAATAGAGGAAAGAAGATGCTGGATCAAGGAAATTGGGCAACTGATTATTTGTGGAGACAGAAGAGAACAAAGTATCAAAGACAGACAGTGTGAAGATTTTAACCTTGGATGACTGGGAGGATGATTATGTTTAAAAACAAAACAAAACAAAACAAAAAGATACATAAGACTGAAGAGAATTATTTTACCTCTGCTTAGAAACCTCCTCATCCCCAGCTCATCCTTCATGTTCCAGTTCAGGATTGGTCTCCATGACTCTTCCCATCAACCCTCAGACTAAGTCAAGTTTCCATCTAATTTGTACAATATTTGCTTGTGTTGAATTCTAAGCTTTCCTTCATCACACTCATCAGCTCTACTTTGATATAATTATTTCTGCAATTCACCTGGTGAATATACCTTACTAGCTAATTTGTATGTTGTATGAAGACAAGGAATGTAACTACCTTGTTCATGATTGTATGTCCATTGTCTAGTATTGTGCCTGGCTGTGGTAGGTAACCAATAATTGTATGTGGAAGGAATGAGGTAGGAAAAAAAAGGAAGCTCATGAGTGTGTGAAGGAGAGAAGAAGTGAGAAAAGATAGAAGACAATAAGTGCATTTTTGGATATACTGAGTGTAACTTTTCTATAGGACATCCAATTCAGATCCAGCATGTAGTAGTTAATACACTCTGTAAGGTGAATAAAAAATAAGACTAGGAAGTTCCAGTGTCTTTCAAATCTCAATATTTAACTTTTTTAATTAAATATAATTTACATAAATATAAAATTTAACAAATTATTATAAAGTAAATACCCCTTCCCAAATCCCAATTTAATAACACATTTCATAATAGACATTTGTAGAAGAAATAGAAAAAAACTAAGTCACTGACCTGAAGGATTTATGAATAATGATGATAATGCTAATAGCTGTCATTTTTATGTACCAATAATAGCTACCCATGCCCCACCCCTAACACTGCTAGTTACAGGATGAGGGTGGGGTAAACGTAGGTTTACAGTTGTTCATATGAAAAACAATGCAATAATTAATAAATACTAATAGAAGAATAAACACATGTTTTGTGTACTCACAACTGTAAACTTTCTTTTGCCCCACACTGTATTTAGGGTCCAAATACTTTAATACCCCCATTCTAAATATTAAGAGACTAAGATGGTTAATTAATTTGCCCATGGTTACCAAAATAGTAAATTTTAAAACTGAACTCATAAACTGTTCTTTTCCTGAAAGAACTGCCTAAAGTATATTTTCAAAGTACATATTTCAAGGGAAAACTTTCCCCATTCTCTTTCCAATACTAGATGGTAATGACAGATATAAAGATACTTTATTTAATGTGTAAGAAACAGGATATAAGTGTGACGCTTATGTCATTAAGTAACCTAAGGACTTAAAGCACATATAATTGCTGGATGAATGGGCACAGGTTATAAATTGTAGGTAGGTTAAGGAGGTGAGTAAGAGAAAAAGAGACTCATTCAGGGTCAGCAGGAGAAAGTGCGTCCCAGCAAAACCATCCGTTTTCTTTTTTTATCAATCCTTTGGTGAAATCACTATAATTTGCCTAGAGATTTGTTTCCCCCTTCTCCTTGAGAGGAAGGCTCCAGTATGAAAGTCTAAGGTGGGTATACCTCTACGTATGTTTTAATAATTTTATTTTTCAACTCTGCAAGTTTTTTCGATGCTTACAAAATAACAATCAGCTAATCTTACTGGTGGAATACTCTGGGCATTGGGTATTTAAAATGCATTGCTATTTTGGAGTTAGCCTTCTAAGCCTTTGCCTCATTGCAAACAAATCTGCACATATTCTTCATCCATTTTATCATATGCAATTTTTTAGATAATTTTGAAGTTAGCTTGATTGCCTATACTCTGGATACTGAACACAGCTAATGGGGAAGAAAAGAGACCACCACAGAGAAAAAATACTAAGCTTTTCAAATATGCACAAAATGAAACACTTTTAACTAGAATAACTCCAGCAATAGAACATTAACCTCTGATACAGCTGCTTATCATACAAGGTCCAGTGACTTTAGAAGAGGAATGCTTAGGAAGTAAAATGGTAAGAAGCTAGCATGATCCAGTGTTGTGCCCAGCTCTGAGAGTAAGAGGTCTGAGGCTCTTGTTTTTGGCCTGATATTTTAAGGATCTCAGCAACATGTTCCTAATAGTTTTGGACCAAGCAGTTCTGCCTTCCTAGCTGACTTGCCAAGTGTTATTTGCTTCAGTTCAGTAAAACTGGTTGTGAATTAAACCACTGTTAATGGTGAATTAGGTGTTACATGCTTTGGGGTTTCTGTTAGGAGCTGTGTGTGAAAAGTTCTATTTATAAAAAAAGATTACTGGGTAATGAGAGCACAGTGACAGATGCCAGTGATGAGACTTTTGTCAATGAAGTTGTCCTTTGATAAGGATTTGAAGGACTTCTGGGGCTTTAAGAACTCTCTCTACCACATCTGCAATGCCCTTTTGCTTTGTACAAGAAAAAGTCTCACTAGTCAAATATTTTCCAGGCCACTCATCCCCCTCAATTTTACGGTGCTCCCAGCAATATTACTGAACACGTGGAAAATGAAGTGGATATCTTGATGGAGGACAGTCCACAAAAGTAGCACTTGGAAATACCTAACATTAAAACCTAGTGACTTCCAGCCAAGATGAAGGCATAGATAGACACACTGCATCTCCCTAAACAACTAAGAAGGAATGCATCTACCTCAAAACTAGAGACAACCAGAAGTTCCAGAAAATCAAGCTGCATTGAAGTCCAACAAACAAAGATATAAAGAAGAAATACTCATCCAGACAGTTAGGAGGGGTGGAGCCAGGGTGGGGAGGATGCAATGTGGTGGCAGCAGCAGCAATGGCAGTGGCAGACCAGCGGAAAGAGCAGTCACACGTTTTTAAAAGTAGGGAGGGACACTTGGGGAGAGCGCCTAGCACCAGACCAGACCGCACAGCTCACAGTTCCAGCACCAGGGAAAATAAAGCCTCAATGCTCCTGACTGTGCAAACCCATGGGGGTTAGAGCCGAGGAAGAAACTGCCAATCTTTCAGTAGAGTCCACTTGTTTAAAAGGCCCCCACAGTCCTAGAATGTCCGCAGACCTACTCACTCTGGGAACGACAGCCGGGGCAACAGATAGAGAGGTGGCAGTCCCATACAGAAGTGGGAGAAGTACTTGGAAAACGGGCAAGTGCTGAGCAAGTGGCATCATTCCCTCTCAGACCCCTCCCCCACATACAGTGCCAAAACGTGATGAAATGGGTCGCTCATACTGACAAATACCTAAGGCTCCACTCCTTACATCATAACACATTCAACAGATCTACATAATACACAGAGGCAAACAAACACAGGAGTGTGTCAAGATGAGGAGACAGAGAAGTATGATACAAAAGAGGGAATGGATCAAGGTTCCACTGGGAGAACTAAGCAATGAGGAGATAGCCAACGTAACAGATGTAGACTTCAAAACACTGGTGATAAAAATGCTCACAGGTTTGACAGATATGTTTAAGTATGGCAAACAAAGGAATAAGTGAGGGCTTTGCTAAACGAAGCCAAGAAAAATCCACAAAAACCAATGGTGAAGGGAAGAAAATTGGGGTTCAAATCAATGATTTGGAACATAAGGAAGAAAAAAATCAGTCAACCAGTACAGAATAAGGAAACGAGAATTGAAAAAAATGAAGGGAGGCTTAGGAAACTCTGGTACAACTTTAAACATGCCAACATTCAAACCATAGCAGTATCAGAAGGAGAAGAGGAAGGACAGATGAAGTGCTTCCCAGACAAGCTAATGCTAAAGGAGTTCATCATCACAAAACCATTATTATATGAAATGTCAAAGGGACTTAATAAAAAGAAGATCAAAATTATAAACATTAAAATGACAACAAACTCACAACTATCAACAACTGAATCTAAAAAATAGAAACAAAATCCAATGAAGCAAACCAGAATAGGAACAGAATCATAGATATGGGGATCATTTGGAGGGTTATCAGCTGGGAGGGAGAAGGGAGATAAATGGGGATATGGTGCAGGGATTAAGAAGCATAATTGATTGGTACAAAATAGACAGGGGAAAGTTAAGAATAATATAGGAAAGGGTGAAGCCAAAGAACTTACATGTACAACCCATTGACGTGAACTAAGGAGGGTGGAATTGCAGGAGGGAAATGGGGGTACTGGGCAGAGAGGAGCAAAGGGGAAAAAATTGAGACTACTGTAACAACATAATCAATAAAATGTACTTTTTAAAAAATGACAACGAAAATACTTAGTACTTAATCTATCCATGTTTGCTATCTTTTGAGTAGGAGGCTGGAAATAAATCATTTAGGCAGAACCGTGTATATAAAAGCACTTTAATACAGGGTTTACTTTAAAAATATGTAGATTCAATGTATTTGGGTGTGCTTTAAAATTATTATTACCATATTTGGCAAGAGATATGATTCTGTGGGCAGGAAATATTTAGGATGAAAATGCATGTCCTGTAAATGTTTAACTAATGATCTAAAGTTAGATTCAAACTACAAAAAAAAAAAAAAAAAAAAAAACCTAATACAACTTTACCTTTATGTGATTACTACACACCTGAAAAGGGCTATGATGATGATTATGTCTTTATAAAACCATGGCCTAGAAGTTATTACTTTGCACTTGGCTCCTATTACTCCAAAGCAACAAATAAGATGAATTAATAAACTAAGACTATAAAATATATACAGAACTTTTTTAAATGTGTATTTTAGTAACATTTTTTGTCACTGTGAGAGAAGATCAGATAGCCTGACACAGCCCCTCTAAAATTCCCATTGTAATACCCTGAAAATGTATATTAAAAAAATTAACAGTGTCAGAGCTCTAAAAACTAAAGGCAAAGATGTCAAGATCACAAAGTCTCAGTGGTGAGCTACTACTGCTTGTTAGATGGCATCAAACGAACAAGCACCTTTTAAATAAAACACAACATGCCTCATTCTCTGAACCAAAGTAAGACCTGAGAGCCCAAAGATAACAGGGAGAGATTTTCCTTTATACTTTTCATCAGGGTCTAACTCTGTGACCTATAGTATTTTACTAAACAAAACAAATTTTAAAATCATTGGTCAGGCCCTAACCTTAAGAAACTATTTCTACATCTGCCAGTCCTGGGGCTTTCTAGTCCATTACTGTCCTCCCTCCAGCCCCACTCCTCTTTTCACTCCGTTTATATCTCTGGTGATACAGTATTCAGAAATGTGATACTCATTGCCTAAAGGAAAGTACAGACAGGTGGAGAGAAGAGAACTGAGAGGATGGTGCCAAAAAGTACAGGGAGCCTCCCTGGTCTCATTTTGCCCATCCCTCCACAAGAAAAGGCACTTTGTGGAAATATCCGTCCTAGCTAAACCTAATAAACATAGAAACAAATGACTATTTTTGTCTTAAACTTTTACAACCTCAGTTTATGTGTTCAAAAGAAATAGTTTTGGTCAATAATAAATTATGGTGCATGACTATGATAGAAGATTATACCATCCTTAACAATCATGTTCTTGAAAATCTTAATGAGTGTGGGAAGGCTCTCAAGATTTATGTTAAGTAAAAAAACAAGCAGCACATAAAATTATGTGCTGTCCAAAAGGTATGGCCTGTCCAAAAGGTACCCAACCATGTAATATGAAAAATAGAGACATTTATTGAGGAAGATACAAGATATAAGAAACACTGTACATAGGACAATGATTCCTCAATCTCCTTCAAAGTAGGCACCTTGGGACCTCACACAGTTCCAATTGCCATCAGCTGCCCCATTGTATTTTTCTGCATCTCATTGACAGTCTGACATCTCTTCCCTTTCAAAGGTGATTTTAGCTTTGGGAAAAGCTAGATGTCACAGGCTACCAAAGCTGGGCTGTAGGGGGTTGGGGGGTGCTGAGTCACCTGGGTGATTTGACGTTTTGCCAAAACAATCTGCATGAGATGTGCTGCATGAGCAGGCGTGTTGTTGTAAATGAAGCTGCCAGTCACCAGTTGCTCAGAGCTGTGACCTTCTGAATCATCTGAATAGTTTCCATGGTGGGAATATTCCAGCTTAATTCAAAATTTGATGCAGATTCATTGCTGTACTTGTTCAGTTATTTTGAATGTAATATGCTCACTCAATGGCATCTACTGTCCCCACTGACTAGTACAGTGAAGTTGTCATTGTTCACTAATGCACATTACAGTTCAGTCTCCTTGGCTGCCAGGTTACAGCTTTGTCATTCAAACTGTCCTCTTTATATTAACAATGACTCAACTTTTTCCGAACAGGTACACACACACACACACACGTGTGCCCGCACACACATGCACACACACACAAATGAAAGTATACCTGTTCTCTGCTTATTATTCTTAATTTAATACCCTTAACCTATTCCAGAAAACAGGGCATGAAAGGGTTATGCATAAACCAATGGGGAAAATGTACTGTATTGTTTATTTCTATTAAGAAGTCCAATTATGTTGTCTATAATTATTTAAAAAGAAAAGAAAAAAACCCAAAGAAACAAAAACTCTGAGGCTATGACTCTAATTTCTATTTTCTCTCCTGATGCTTTTATGGACAAGCTCCATGTTCTTCTGAGAGAAAAATACACAAGTAGAGTGATAAGATTATGAGCAAAGTATATAGTTAATGTTTTGTTTTGTTAGTATGAAAAATATTTGTATTTAAAATGGGCACTTTACTGTAAATATGCATAAGTGTTTATTTTGAATAAATATAAATATATACATATGTGTGTATGTCTTATATATCTCATAAAAATTAATGGTATTGACAAAAGTTCTCTGGTTTAATTATTACATATGCATGCACTTCTCAGCATTTTTCTTCTGTTATTTTTTTATTGTTTTTCAATTACAGTTGCCCAAATTTTTCTCACTCCTTAGTATTTTAAATGTTTTTCTATAACTAGAAAAATGTTAATTTAAATAAGAAACTAATATCTGCTACAAGAGCTCAATCAATGGTAAAACAGCATAGGATAACTCAGTCTTTTATTTATTTATTTATTTATTTTTTCAGATTTAATGTGTTTTATTGATTAAAATATTACATTTGTGCCGATTTCCCTTCCCTCTGCTCCCCTCCACCCGGTGGCCCCCCTCCCTCCAGTTGTTCCCCCCTTTTAGATTATGTCCATTAGTTGTGCATACAGTTCCTCCCAACCTCTCTCCGTCTATTCCATTCCCTCCTACCTTGATCCCCAATTCCTATATCATCTCCCTCCCTCTCCCCACTCCCCCTCCCTGTTGACCTCCCCCCAATATGCTTCCCGTACCCACAGTTCCTTTTCCACTCTCGTTGCCTGTTTAGTTTGCCTTTGTTTCATCTCCCTAGCTTCTGTTTTTTTAAACCAGTCCCTTTAACATCTCATATAACAGTGGTTTGGATCTAATGAACTCTTTCAGTTTTATTTTGTCCTGGAAACACTTTCTCTGTCCTTCTATTCTGAATGACAATTTCGCTGGATAGAGTATTCGTGGTTGTAGGTTTTGGATTTTCATTACTTTGAATATTTCTTGCCAGTCTCTTCTTGCCTGTAGGGTTTCCCTTGAGAAGTCAGCTGATAGTCTAATTGGGACCCCTTTGTACATAATTCTTTTCTTCTCTCTTGCTGCTTTTAAGATTCTCTCTTTATCTTTAATTTTTGACATTTTGATTATAATGTGTCTTGGAGTGGTTCTCCCTGGGTCCAGTCTCTTGGGAACTCTCCTTGCTTCCTGGACCTGCAAGTCTATTCCCTTCCCCAAGTCTGGGAAGTTCTCCTTTATTATATTTTCACTCAATTTTTCAAGTTCTAGTTCATCTTCCTCATTCTCTGGCAAACCAATGATTCTTATGTTGGGTCTTTTATAGCTGTCCCAGAGGTTTCTGATCCTCTCATTGTTGCTTCCCATTTCCTCTCTCTGCATTGGTTGACTGCTTGTTCCTTCTCCATATTCCAGTTTGTTGAAATGAACTCTGGATTTTTTTTTCTCACCATCTATCTCGTATTCGGTTTTGTTCCTTTCGTTATGAAAGTTTTTCGCTTCTTTCTTATCTTTTTCCTGCTCTTTTGTGAATTCTGTAAGCCACCTGATAACAATGGCCCAGAACTGATCATCTGACAGGTTTCTTATCTGTTCATCTGTCAGGTTCTCTATCTGCTGCCTGGTGAGTTGTGTTACTGGTATTTCTAAAGTTGTCTGCCTCATTTTGACAGATGCGTTTTGTTTTCTTGGGCTGGCTGTCCGGGGCAGTGCCTGTGTACGCGTCACAAATCAGCGACCGGCGCCTGCCTGTCCGCGACCTATTTCGCAGCCCTGTGGTGCTTTCTTTGGGGGCGGGGGTCCAAGATGGATTCACACAGTTATTCAGCTAGGAGACCGGGATCCTCCCACCCCCCTGGGCCTCACTGTTCAAGGCGATGCGGCGGCCGCTCTCCCCAGCGCCGAGTCGCGCACCGCCAGGGGCTTGCGCAGCCGGGATTCCTCGCCGCCCTGCTGCTGTCCAGGTGCGACCGCAAATAGCACTGCCCTCTTTAACTCTTACCTGCCCAAATGGCACCGCTGGTTTATAACTTCATATGTTGGACTTCCGTGTAGTTTTATTTTCTGGAATTTCTAGTTATCCTTTGTTTTGAAGTAGTTGTATTCCTCTCTAGTTGTAGAGGGAGACCTAGCGTGTCTGTCTAAGCCTCCATCTTGGCCGGAAGTCGGATAACTCAGTCTTTTAGTATAAGCTATGCAGATAATGGGAGCATAAAGTTAAACCTTCTGGGTCGTCTCCTGAAATGTGACTATAAAAAAGATAGAGTTACCTCTGAGCTAATAAGTTGGCAGAGAGCTGAAAAACATACATCTCTTGATAAATGTACCAGTTCAGAAACAAATAAGATCAGAATAGTATAGTCAATGACCTACTTATTCAGTTTTTCTTTTTTTAGAAAATGGATAAAAATAGTATGAGTTGGCAAACAGAGTGGTAATGAAAGAATATGAGAAACTGAGAGACTTTACACCAGCCAAGGCATGAAAAATAATTTTAAAAGAGAAATTTTTTAAAGATAAAAAGAAAGCAAATATTAAGGCTGCCTTCCCTAATGTGGTCCAATTTATCATTAAGTTCACAATTCTGGGGATTGGTGATCATAAATAGCTCATGGCTAGGAACGGCTAAGAAATGGTTTTCTTAGGTTATAATATTTTAATGGCTTTTTTAGGTTATAATATTTTTAAACAATAAATAAGAAAAATATGAAATGGCCATGGTGGCTGGGGGAAAATAATTTGAATTTTCTTAGGTACTTATTCTGTTTAAATTGTGATTAAGAAAGAATGAAGACTTCAATTTTAAAAACCTGGGAGACTGAGTGTTTATGTTTGCTACTTTTGAAAACTTGAGTTAAAAGACTGTAAAATACTAAAGGCTGAAGAGAGCATGAGTAGGAATGACAACAGATGACAGATAGCAATAAAATTCGGGAAGATGGAAAGCAGATGGTAACGTACAACCAGATGAAGAATCTCTCCTGTAATCTTTTTGGAGGGAGTTGGTTAATACTAATAACAGAATCCAATGAGTGTCTGCTATATTCCAGTTACTTTTAAAGTACCTTACATAAAACAACTTATTTGTTCCTTACAACAGTTCTTTGAGGCAGGCAAGATTATTATCCCCACTTCACATATGGAGAAATTGAGGTGCAGAAAAGTTAAGAAATTTGTACAAGTTCACACAGCTGGTAAGTGGCAGAGCTGTTAATTAAACTCAGCCTGAGTCTCTATGCCTCACTGCCTGCCATCACATAGGAAGGATAGTAATAAGGTACACACAGTGGTCTTTGATGAAGCCTGGATGTTGAGAAATGCCTAGTGCCCTAGAACTTTGACCAGCTTGTTAGGTGTAGTGAACAAGGAGGGATAAAACTGAATAATGTTGTTTATGGGGTGAAAATAATTTTCAAGTAAAAACAAATGAAAAACATACCTAAAGATAAAGGATGCACTTAATAAATGGGAAAATAAATGCTAAAAAACAAAACTAATAATTCATGAAAAATTGTGAAAGAAAAGCATGACATCCCAGAGATTGAAGTACTATGTCAGAGAGAAAACATAGCCATCCCATGGGACAAACTGGAAGCCAGGAACCACAAGTTCAGTGGCCTTCAATTCTAACTAAACATCAAAGTCACTGGGTGGTGGAGTTAAAACATTTTCCTTAGGGAAACTTCGGTTCAGAAGTTCCATGCTTCAGCCTGAATAATATGCCTTTTAAAATGTTCTACTGATTATTTTGACTTAACAAGGCTTAAGAGCTGTGGATACTAGTTTACAACCCAGAAGCAAGGCACACATGGAGGAGGTGTAGCCACAGCTCAGACCAAGCCTCTGGAAGGTGAGGAGAGTGCCTGAGAACTAATTAAAATGTAGTGGAAATTCTATTTCTAGAAAAATGTCCTACATATCCATGCATACAAAATATGCAAGGATGTATATCCAAGAATATTCACTAAAGCATTCTTTGTGATAGCAAAAACACTGAACACATTCTTGGCCCAGAGGGGGTGTCTTAAATATGTAATTCATGCTATATCTTCACAAAATGGAAAACCATGAAATTTAAAATAATCAAGTGGATCTGATTCTATTGCTGTAGAAACAAATCTTTAAGAGAAACTGTTAAATAAAAAGAAAATTACAGAACAGTATTAAAATATAATTCTATTTGTATGTATGTAAAAAAGGAATTTCTAGCTGCACACTCAATAGACTTTTAAGACATTTTGCCTCTGGGGTAGGTGGATTGGGGATTGAGGAGGCAGAGAGGGAGAGGAGAATTTTTACTTTTTAATTTATATCCTTTGGTACTGTTGATTTTTCTTTTACGATGAGGATACATTACTTTTATAATACAGGAATGAAATATGCATGAAAATATTTCTGACTAATTCATTGTAATCACTATAAATGCACTGTTCTTAAAATAGGGTATAGAGGGTTGCTTCTAAGTACTATCGATCAGGGAACAAAATGGAGATGGTATCATATCTAATACCTATGAAGTGATATTATATGGAGGTGGCAAGATATAAAAAAATAATGACAAGAGAAACTGGAGGATCTTAAGAACCCAAGACATCAATAAAGAAACAAAGGTGCAACAGAGTTCATGAAAATGGATTTGAAGTAGAGCATTTTGAGAAAAAATGAAGACATAATGTACAGTTTACTAAGATGATTACATGATTAGAAGCAAAAGTTTTTTTAAAGTCAATAACAGAATACATAAAATACTTGATCAGTGTGCCATTTCTTGGTCCTCAGATGGCCTGTGTACCTTGGCAATGGCCCATTTGTTTACTTTAGCTTTGTGGGTCATCCTTTTCACTGAGTCTTGCATAGGCCAGTCTTTGGGAAAAAACTTCTGTGCAGAATTTGAGGATTCTTCCCAATTTGTTGAAGAAGTGTGCAGAACATACAAAATGATAGGTTCTATAAACCACAATTTAAAGTCTAAAAAAGTGTTTATTCAAGCTACAGTCATAACACAGTTTCAGAATTGGCTGCTCAGTCATATGTCTCCCTCCGTGCAGTCACTGTTGCCAGCATTATCTTTCAATACCCTGGGCAGAGAAAAGCATAGACTTCTGGAGAAGCAGAAGCAGATAGTGGAAATATTATAGTATTTGGAGACACAGGAACTGCTGTGTCACTTAATAACTGTGGGAATTTGAGAAGAACAGTCTGACCATCTCCTTCCTCATCTGGAAAGCTGAGTTAATAATTTCTTCTCCCACTCCCCACCCCCTAGAATGGAAAAATGTATGTGAAAGCACTATGTCAATTAAAATGGTATAATATTTCTCTTATATTTATTTCTTAAAGATTGATGCCAAAATCTGTTTTATTTGTTTTAGGTGAGCATTAGGTGATTTTTCCTGATCTTTATAAATTCTCTCTCAATGGCAAATTAACATAAATAATATCAAATCTCTATGATGAGAGAACTACTTTGCCAGTCTGATTCAGTGTGAGTCATTCAGTGCCTCACCCCTTTTCAGAGGACACACTTTTATTATTTAAATTTCAAATGAAGGGAATGAAAGAATAATCTAAGTTGAACTATATGTTACCTTTTTGGAATTTGTCAGTGAGCAATAAGAAATGGATTTTCTCACTACATTTTTAATCCTATTTCTACTAAATTTCCTGTTCTGGAGTACTCTGTTTAACACATAATCATTACCAATAATAAAATCAACCTCTGCATGGGGTTTTTACTGTTTATTACATATTTGATTATCTCTTCCTTAATTGGGAAATTTAGGAAGTTAAGTTATTTGGCCAAGATGACACAGTTTAACATGTCAAAGGTGGAATTTACTCTAAATTGTCAACATTTTCAAAGAATGTTCTCTTTTCTTTCTAATGAAAAATTGTTTGGCTTTCAAAAGTTACACTTCCTTCTTGGTAAAAGTCAAGTTACTAATTGCCCAACAACCTAAGCATTTCATATTCAGTGCTTTTCAGATAATTATTCTTGTACATTTAGACATGAACCTTCTTGTTTTGAAATTCTTACAATACACTCCTCCACCCCATAAATACTCTAAGGTATTTTATGCGCACAGAACCTTCTTCCATCAACTTCTGCCATCATCCTCCTCACTTGCATGCAAGTGAACCTCAAAATTCCTCTAGTTCCTCTACTCCATTGCCTTTCACCTCTAGGCTTTCTCAGACTAGAGCAAGTCTACATGGCCAAATCCTGAACCATCGGGAAAGTTGGTATCACCTGGAAAAGTGGTTTTTTGGACCATAACCCACAGGCTCAAGGCCATGGAGAGAAAGATGTTTCTAAGAATGCTACTTGCTTGCTACCTTGACAACACCTCCATATCAGTGAATGGAAGTTATACTACATATTTTTCTAGTGGTTTTCTATCGAAAAGGCAAATCTGATAATATCTCACCCCTGCTTAGAAATCATTTTTGGCTTCCTGTTTTATATTGTTTACATTGCTTACAAATTCCCCTTCTTTTATGTCCTCACCATTCTTCAGTCCATTCTTTCAATACTATCTAATGTATATCCATGTTCTAGCCACATGGAATTTCATAGTCCTAAACAAGCACAAACTTTCATAACTCTGTGCCTGTATTTGTGCCATTAATCCTAATCCTAGAATATTCTTTTCCTTTTTTTGCCCAACAACCTCCCTACTCATTAATTCTGAGAGCAAATATTTACTTCTTTCTGTAGCCTTTCCTGCATTACATGTGTAGCCTGTTGCTGATACCTTTTTATGGAACACATTACACTGCATTACAATACCATTTTTAGATATATGTCCACCATTGGGCAGTATGTTCATTTTATGCTTGTTGAATGAAAGATAAAAGTGTTTTCCATTTAGAAATCATCAGTTCTAAATATAGCTGCCTTCTTAGGTTTAAAAAACTAAAGGTGACTGTAAAAAGATACATTATTTAAAAATATTTTTCTTAATGTCAAGTTGCCTAAAATACTTGCCATTAAAATCACTTTTTATATCTTCAAAAGATCCCTACTGAAAAAAAAAAAAAAAAAAAAAAAAAAGATCCCTACTGAAATTTCTGAAAGGATTACAGTGATGACAATTAACTAAAAGCCACTGAGGACAGAATAAGTTCCTGAAGGAAGAGGCACAGGATAGGCATGTTTTGGTGGAAAGTAGAGAGGAAGAAACTATTCAGGACATGGTCTAGTGTTCATCTGGGGAGCCCAGTGAGACAGGCTCCAGGATGCCAGAGAAAGCTGGCACTGAGGTTGCCCAGGCTTTGGTATGATGCAGGGAGAGGTGCTGAGAGGACAGGCAGAAAGAGAATGAGGAACAGGAGGAGCAAAAACTTGCCTGTTTCCTGTTGCTTCCTGTAAAGACGTCTTATCTTTTCAGGAGTGTTGTCACATCAAAATTGCTTAATTTAAGCAAGACTTTACACAAATTTTAATATGCATTTACTTTCTCTGCATAGGTGCTTATTTATCTGAATGACTCAGGCACATTGTTTACTTTATATATTTTTAACCTTTCCTGCTTGTTGCTGACTCCATGGCAATGGTGTTCTTGCTGCAGCATGCATCTGCAGGGAGGTGGGTGGAGCAAAAGCTTCAAAGCGCTGTTAAGTGGGCCTCCTACCTTCCAGTGTCTAGTCAGGTGTTAAGTTCTGTGAATTTTACATTTGTAACAATACTTCATGACTATGGGTCAGTTTGGGCTGTTCTTGAACTTCATAGAAATGGAATCATTAAGCGTTCTGAGACTTTATGAGTCTGAATGAATATCACCTCCTCGGTGTTGTAGCCAGCTTCATATTGGCATTATAATATTCCCATGTCTTGGGAAAGCCTTTAAAATCTTTCAAAACATTTCCACATGTATTATCTCATTTTAGGGGCTACATAGTTACAGTTCCACTTTGACTCAGAGAGACAGACCATCCCAGAGGTGTGAGGAGAGAATGTATACACATCCATGGTTGCCACCCAATCTCCTGACTCTCTCCCCACAACCTAAAATGGAACTGTGGAGGTGCTGGATCTACCTCTAGGTTAGCCTCCTACTTAACATTAATGCATTAAGTGATCAAAGTCTTGACTGTTAATTTCATTTTAGCTTATTGTCTTAATCAGCTATGCTGACACCAGGCAGCTCCACTCTCCCCAGCTCAGCTCAGTGCTTGACAAAACTCTTTAGTACAATTTTATGTCTTTATTTTGGGTACAGCTTTTAAAAATACAGAAATTGACTGAGAATAATATAACCTTGCCATTTTCACACCACGCAAATTTAACAAATTTAATAAATGTGTATAGCTTTGTTATTTATTTTCCTCGGTTTTGAAATAAGACTTAAAACTCTACCCACATGAAGTAGAAGCTTCCTAACACCCCTCAAGAGTCTCATTGTCTTCTACCTTCTTCAGAGGCGAGCACCAAAATTAATCTGATGTATACACATTTGGGACATGTTTTCCTACTTTGGTTCCACTCATGTGTAACTGTAAATAACATAACACTATTTGTGTTTTTAAAATTATATATAAACAATAAATTTGTATTAGCCTTTGCATTTCACAATTATTTCTTTATTTAATTTAATTAAACTTATTCAATTTCCATCAAGGCACAGTTAAATCTAGATCTCTTTTCTAATCATTCATTTTTCCTCAGCTCTCATATCTCATGACTAAAGCCAAGGAGAATTTGATGAAAGTCGGCATTATTTTCAACTAGGCTACAAGGAATAAGGAGGTTTTACCTCTGTTGGATAATCTCTCTTTGTGAAAAAGTAAGCATATAATTCCCTTAAAAACAGGACCCACATAGATTTCTAGGGCTCTTTACAGATACCCTTGGCCATACCAAGCTCTGGCCTTTCACCCAGGGAATAACAGGGTTAATAAAAAGTAATTGAAAATGCTCATTTAAATATTTTTGGACATTTCCTTATAACTAAAGAGAAATTACAGAAATGAGAGGGGCTTCTGAGATTCCCTATGCCAACTGTCTTAACTTACTATGAAACCAGGATACAAAAAGATTAAGTGACTTGCTCAAAGTCAATAAGTAAGCCAAACCAGGACTACACTCAGGTCTTCTGATTCCCAGTTCATGCTCTTTATACTAATTACTGGTTATCAAACTGGGCTCAGAGGAGGCACATCAGGGGCTAGTTGTAGGGGTCAAAGGAGAAGCAAGCTTGGTAGTCTCTGGGCCCTGTATTGCCTTTCACCCACGGTGCCTCACCTTTCAGTAATTGCTCTCACATTCTCACAGCTACTGTTAGTCTATGTAGGTTGTGATGACTCTTTAAGTGCATGTTGTCAAGAGTTTTTGTATGGGCTCTTAACAGTCTGATTTTTTCTGCCATTGTATTCACCTCACCAGCAAGATGCCATTATTTGTGCTAAGTTCATTTGATGGAGTCCCAAATATTCATCTGAACACTTAGATTCCACTGGGCCAAGTTACCAAGTAATAGTATTATCACCTTTGTATTCATTTACATATCATGCTAAAATAAGTAAAATGGAGTAATTTATAACATGGCTATTTTGGTCAAATTAAAAATATAAAGCTTCTATATATCATCTGTGGAAGTAACTTAACTCTATAGGATGGACATTTTTTAAAATTCTCCTTTGGACTATTTTATCAAATAATGGTACATTAGTAAACACTCTTGGTTGTCTATCCAAACAAAACTCCCTTCTTTATTACTAAAAGATCTCAGAGGCTGTTCAGAGGTCTGTGGCATGCTGTATTTTCCAAAGATGAGTATATTGATCTCTATTCCATTCCATATACTCTTCTTACAATGTGATGTTTACATGCCTCCTCCAACCAATAACTACTTTTACAATAGAGTATACTGGAAGTGATGTTATGAGACTTGGGAGGTTAGATCATAAAAAGCAATACAGTTTACACTGGCCCTTTTTATCTTGTGATACTTTTCTTGGAACACTGTCACCATTTTGCAAGGAAGCTTGGCATCCACTTGGAAAGGCTAGGTGTAGATGTTTCAGCAACACCTCCAGCTGTTATAGTTTTCCAACCAATAGTGAGCATCAATGCTAGATGTAAATTTCACCCCAAGACTTTTAAGTCTTCCAGCTGAGATTTCAGGCATCATGGAATAGAGAGAAGCCTTCCAGCTGAACCCTGTCAGAGTACTTGACCTATAGTTCCCATAACCATAATACATGATTGTTTTATGCCACTTAGTTTTGAGGTAATTTGTTATGCAATCATTGTAATTGGAATAACACCACACAATAAAGTCCATGATATTCAGAGGCACTGACTCTAACTCTGCCCCAAGGGATGGACTAATTAACTAAGCAAGGGGCAATTTTGCCCTCATTTGGCATTCAAAAAAGTCTGGAGACATTTTTTGCTGTCACAACTGGGGGAGCAGTGCTATAGCATCACGAGACTAAAGCCAAGGATGCTGCTAAACATCCTACAATGCATAGGATAGCTCCTCCCCATCCCCAACAAAGAATTATATACCCCAAACGCCAATATTGCCATGGCTAAATTAAGCCAACCAATAGCCTCATGTATATAGACCTTACCAATTAGTAGCTATGTGTGAAATTTTCTTTCTTTTTTTTCCCTTTTATTGTTGTTCAGTTACAGTTGTCCCAATTCATCCCCCATTGCTTTCCATTGCCTCGCGCCCCTCCCCACAGTCAGTCCCCACCCTGTTGGCCATGTCCATGGGTCCTTTTTACTTGTCCCTTTACTAGACCCTTCCCTTCTTTCCCCTGTTATACCCCTCTCTCCTCCCCTCTGGTCACTGACAGTTTGTTCCTTATTTTCATATCTCTGTTTCTATTTTGCTCATTTGTTTGTTTTGTTCATTAGGTTCCACTTATAGGTGATTTCATATGGAATTTGTCTTTTGCCATCTGGCTTATTTTACTTAGTATAATATTCTCCAGTTCCATTTATGTTGTCATGAAGGGTAGGAGTTCCTTCTTTCTTTCTGCTACATAGTACTCCATTGTGAAAATGCACCACAGCTTTTCGATCCATTCCTTTACTGATGGGCACTTAGACTGTTTCCAGCACTTGGCTATTATAAATAGCCCTGCTATGAACATAGGGGTGCATAGGTTCTTTTGAACTGGTATTTCAGGATTCTTAGGGTATAATTCCAGCAGTGGGATCACTAGATCAAAAGGCAATTCCATTTTTAGGTTTTTGAGGATAAAAGAAATTCTTACCAGATTGGTGGAAGAAAAAAGACGCTAGTGTCTTATCAAAAGGAGATTAAATTCCTAGTATCTGATTCTAAACATGAAGATGAAGTTGGACACCAAAAATGTTCACAAATATACCAGCTGTACTCCCTTGTCTGATATGGGAATCCAGTTGAAAACTTATAGCTGTGGTAATAGTGTTTTCCATTTCCTTAAAAAGAAGCCCATACTTACAAATTTCTGTAATGAAGAGGACTAAAGAAACCTGTACATTAGAAATAATGACCACATCCTATGGACATAATTTTAATATATTAGGTTCTTCTTTCCTGAGTATTTAAATTGATTGCCCTGGATAATAATGTTTGGAACGGAATCCAAGATTTCTTAAAGTGTAAATATTTAAATACCTTTCTTAGTCAAAAAGCTTTAGAATTTCACTTTACCTTCTTTGGCATAAAGAGAAACTAACTAATAACTCTGATAGTTTTACCTTAAAATAATGCGCTTGAGTAATTATTGTCATGTGAATTAATTGTTGCAATGTAATGTTTAAAAAGATTTTCCCTGATAGAGTGTGCTTTTTCCTCATTTATGATATGTAACTTGCCTTGAAAAATACTATAAACACATTTTTATAGTCAGATTTATGTTTCTTCCTCTCTATGTTTTTGATAGAATCTGTGAAGCATGGAATTGGATTTCTTGAATTGTACAAAAGACAACATGAAAATTACTGCTTTGTAGCATATGCATTTGGGCTCTCAATCACCCATGTCTATAGAGGGTGTTAGACCCTACACTGTTTTACAAAAACATTAGCTCTGAGTGTGTGTACTTCCTGGCTTCTTCTTTCTGAAGGGTAGTGATTTTTTCACCAGGTTTCTCAGCTTTGTGTGGTAATCTTTAGCGCTAATCACAAATTATCCTCTCTCTCTCCTTCCATGCAATGGTAAGATTACCCTTCCACTCCCTCTTGAAATTAGAAATGCCATGCGACTTCTGGTCAGGACTGTAGGAGCCAGTATGTGTGCTTCGCCACATTCTCTCTCCCACCTGTCCTTATGGCAAGCAATGCCCCATATAGTTGGTTGGGTCACAGAATGAGGACAATGGACAGGCATGTGGACCAGAGTCTCTCACTGATCCATGGTAGATGTTTAGCATAAACCAAAAATAGATCTTTTGTGTTTTAAAGTGCTGAGAGTTTGGGATGGTTCATTACCACAGCATAACCTAGTATATCATATGTGATACACTTTGATAAAATGGACATTAGCCAAAATCACCTTTTGTGATAATTAGATCTTCAAACGATAAAACATAGCATCTGCACTTTGCGTGTTAGAGTACAATTTCTTAAATTCTATGGTAACCAATATGCCACAAAAGTTAAATTGCAAGAGATAAGCATCATCATCATCATCATGATCATCAACTACTTTTACTGCTCTTCCAGATACTCTTAAGTATATTAATTAAATCATACTATCAGAGGACTGCATACTCACACTACACTGGTTGGGCCCCTGCAGGTTTTGCTGTACTGCATTTTAGTGTCACGCTATCAGCTTCACTGATGACTGTTTCAGGAAATACTACCTGTAAGAAACTCATTGCATTCATCAGAGGAACATCAGAATACAACAAGCTATCTCTTCATGAGAATCTCTGGGACTCAGTATGCTAAAAGTGTTTTCTTTTGTTTTGTTTTAATCTCTGGGATGCTTTACATTATGTAACTATGTTTCCCACTCTGTGCTACCTCTTAGCTAGTTTCAGGTGAAATTTTGGTCCATTTCTAGTCAAGTTATAAAACCACAAAGCCATATGCAATGTATCTAAGGGACTAACAAGTTCTAATCATTCTTTCCTACTAAATTGCTATTTTAACTTCTGAAGCACTTTTCTTATTTTGTTGTTCTTTACATATCTCTATAAACTTTTAAAAATCCTTTTTCTGTATGTGTTTTGTCATTTCTGGATTATTTGAGTTTTTGGAGATTTCTGTAAACTTTTTCAAATCTGTTTTTGTTTGTCACAGATTAAAAATTAAGTCAATCAGTTATGAATGCAGATCTTTCATTCTTGTTTGATACACTTAAATTTTAAGTGACATAATTCCACATATATTTTAAGACTGCATAGCAATAAATAGTATTTTAAAGGGGTCCATATATACACACACACTTAACTTTTGCTTCCACAAATGGAATAGGATACTTCTAAAGTTACTTTCTTCTTCACTTATATTTTTATGTTTATTTTGCTATCCTGATGTTGGGTTAAATTAGGAATATACCAATGGGTACTCCCTCCTTCAGCATGAAGAATAATAGTTTTTAAAATGATCTCTGTGTGACTGTAACTTAATAAGGCATCATAGACTGTACCCTTCAAGCTAATAGTTATTGAAGGCAAACCTTATTCTCTCTTTTTCAGTACATTTTATTGATTATGCTGTTACAGTTGTCCCAATTATCCCCCTTCCCCCCCTCTTCCCGGTACCCCCATTCCCTCTAGCAATCGCCCCCTTAGTTCCCATCCATAGGTCATGCATGTAAGTTCTTTGGCTTCTCTCTTTCCTATACTATTCTTAGCATTGTCCTGCCTATTTAGTTCCTACCTACTATGCTTCTTAATCCCTGCACCATTTCCTTCTTACTTTTCCTTCCCCTCCCAGCTGATAACTCTCAAAATAATCTCCAATTATGTGATTCTGTTCCTGTTCAGGTTGTTTGCTTAGTTTTTGTTCTTGTTTTTTAGATTCAGTTGTTGATAGTTGTGAGTTTGTTGTCATTTTAATGTTCATAGTTTTGGTCTTCTTTTTCTTAAATAGGTCCCTTTAACATCATATTATAAAGACTTGGTGATAATGAACTCCTTTAGCTTTACCTTGTTTGGGAAGCACTTTTTCTGCCCTTCCATTCTCAATGATAGCTTTGTCACATAGAGTAATCTTGGTTGGAGATGCTTGCTTTTGATCACTTTGAATACTTTTTGCCAGCCCCTTCTTATCTGCAAAATTTCATTTGAGAAATCAGCTGACAGTCTTATGGGCACTCCTTTGTAGGTAACTGCTTTTCTCTTGGTGCATTTAAGATTCTCACTTTACCTTTAAAAATATTCCTTTTTAGACTAGTTTCTGGGACTTCCAGCCAAGATGGAGACATAGACAGACACACTGCATCTCCCTCCACAACTAAGAAGGAATGCAACTACCTCAAGGCTAGAAACAACCAGAAGTTCCAGAAAATCAAACTGCATGGAAGTCCAGCAAACAAAGATATAAAGAAGAAATACTCATACAGACAGGTAGGAGGGGCAGAGAGGACATGATGTGGTGGTGGCAGAGGCAGGCTGGCAGAAAGCGCAGTCACATATTTTAAAAGTCGGGAGGAACACCTGGGGAGAATTCCTGGCTTCTCACCAGACCTTGCAGGTCTCGGTCCCAGCACCAGGGAAAATCAAGCCTCATTGCTTCTGACAGTGCAGACCAGTGGGGGTTGGGGTGGAGGCAGAAACTGCAGGTCTCAGCAGAGTCCGCTTGTTTAAAGGGCCACCACAGTCCAAGAACATCTGCAGACCAAACCACTCTGGGGGCGACGGCCAGGGCAGCAGCTAGAGGGGTGCCAGTCCAGTGCGGAGGTGGGAGAGGTGCCTGGAAAAAGCGATTGCTGGGCAGGCGGCATTGTTCCCTCTTGGACCCCTCCCCCACATGCAGCGCCACAACATGGTTAAACAGGTCGCCCTGTACTGACAAAGCCCTAAGGCTCTGCCTCTTACAACGTAACAGGAGCAACAGCTCTACCTGGAAGGCAGAGGCAAACAAACACAGGAGACTGTCAAGATGAGGAGACAGAGAAGTATGGCAGAAAAGAGGGAACAGATCAAGGTTCCAGTGGGAGATCTAAGCGACGAGGAGATAGCCAGCCTAACAGATGAGGAGGTAGACAACCTAACGGATGCAGAATTCAAAACACTGGTGATAAAGATGCTCACAGGCTTGACAGATTTGCTTGAGTATGGCAAATGCATAAGAGAAGAAATGAAGGCTATGCTAAGTGAAACAAAGAAAAATCCACACAAAACCAATGGTGAAGGGAAGGAAACCAGGGTTCAAATCAATGATTTGGAACATAAGGAAGAAAAAAACAGTCAACCAGTGCAGAATGAGGAAGCAAGAATTGAAAAAAATGAGGAAAACTTCCCAAATTTTGGGAAGGAGATGGACATACAGGTCTGAGAAGCACAGAAGGTCCCAGGCGAGCTGGACCCAGAGGGGACCACACCAGGACGTATCATGATTGAAATGCCAAGGTGAAAGATACAGACAAGAGTCCTGGGGGCAGCAAGAGAGGGGCGGAGAGTTGCCTACAGGGGGGTGACTATAGATTATCAGCTGATTTCTCAGAGGACACTTTGCAGGTAGGAAGGGACTGGCAAGCAGTATTCAATGTGTTGAAAAGCAACCTACAACCATGATTACTCTAACCAGCAAAGCTATCATTTGGAATGGAAGGGCAGATGAACTGCTTCCCAGACAAGGTAAAGCTAAAGGAGTTCATCATCACCAAGCCATTATTATATGAAATGTCAAAGGGGCTTACTTAAGAAAAAGAAGATCAAAACTATAAACATTAAAATGACAACAAACACAACTATCAACAACTGAATCTAAATAATTAAAACAAAATCCAACTAAGCAAACCAGAATATGAACAGAATCATAGATATGGGCATCATTTGGAGGGTTATCAGCTGAGAGGGGAGAGGGGGAGAAATGGGGAAATGGTGCAGGGACTAAGAAGCATAATTGGTTGGTACAAAACAGACAGGGTGATTTTAAGAACAGTATAGGGAAGGGTGAAGCCAAAGAACATATATGCATGACCCATGGACATAAACTAAGGGAGGTGGGATTGTTGGAGGAAATTTTTAAAATTTTAAAGTATATTTTATTGATTATGTTGTTACAGTTGCCCCAATTTCTTTTACCTTGGCTCCCCTCTTCCAAGGACCCCCCTTTCCTCCAGCAATCCCACCCCCCTTAGTTCGTGTCCATGGATTGTGCATATAAGTTCTTTGCCTTCACCCTTTCCTATATTATTCTTAACTTCCCCCTGTCTATTTTGTACCAATCAATTATGCTTCTTAGGCAAGTGTAAAAATGGCTCATTTACCAGAAGAAGACTCTTCTGAATTTGCCTTTAGTTGTGTTAAGAAGCTGTCCTAAAATTTAGAATTCTGTACTTAGAAAAAGAGCCGCATAGACTCTTGAATTTATGGGGCCTGAAAAAGACCTCAGAGCTTCTCTCATACAACTCCTTTACTTTAAGAATGAAAAACAGAGAACAGAAAATATATAGGTAGAATTTAGTTGTTATTATCATCATTGTCAAAATTAGAACTAACGTTTATATAATGTCACTTATGTGTTAGACATTGGTTTAAGGTTTAAACATATCATCTCATTTAATCTGCATAACAATTTTATGAGGTCTGTACTATTATACCCATTTTGCAGATGAGGAAACTGAGGCATTTAAGATAAAATAATTTTTCTAAAATTGTACAACTAGTAAGTGGTAGAGATCAAATTCAATTCTAGGTAGTATTACTTTAGACTTGTGTTCTCAATTCTACATTTAATTTCATCTGAGATAAATAGCTAATGGTTTATCCAGAATTAATATTCAGGTTCCTAATCCAATGCACATTATAATGGGACAAAACAAAAACTTTTCTATTAAAATATAAAAACACTTTTTATGAACTTAGAGTAAGAGTATCCATCATTATAAAAAGGGTTGGCTTAGTGGGAAAAGGCCACAGTCCTGAACATAGGAGGTGATACGTCATCTAAAGAACTGATCCTCAATAATGTCAATTACTCTGGGAAAAAGACCTTCCTAAAGATGGTAAAACTCCGTAGGAATGCCCTAGATAGCCACTGGTTAAACATCTGCCTTTGTTGGTCTTGACTCTGAAGCATCATAAGAATTAAAGGCATCATAATATGGTTTTCACCATGTGGAAGCTGGACAGAGGTTAGGAAGAAGGGAATCAGGCAAAGCTGGATATTAGGGTCCATCCTGGGGCACAGGACTAAAGCTATAAATTTCTTGGAGCTAATGAAGGTCAAAGTAAGTTAAGTTGGGGACTCAACATATTTAGAGAAAGGCAAAAGTACTTCGTTGGCTACTCTGTCACAATAGCTCATTTATTCTGTCATTCATTCACTTATTTATTCAACAGATATTTGAGTTTATGTGACTGACACTGTGCTATGTAAAGGGCAATATATTAGTAAATTTAAAAGGTAGTTCCTGAACTATGGAGTTGAAACCAAATGGAGAGACCCACAAATAAGTAAACAAAACAGTATTAATTATAAATTATCACAAATGTGACTGAAGAAACAAATAGTATGCAAAGATATAAAACAATAGTGAAAGAGGTTACTAGGGGAAAGTAGGCAAGAAGGCCTCTCTGAAGTGACATTTAAGGCAGAACAGAAAGTTGGTCTTTTAATCTTGTGATGAGCAGTAAACAATAATTCCAGGTAGAGATGACAGTGTGTCTATTTTTGCAGTTTGGTGTGGATAAAAATACACACATAGTTCCTTCCTAATACTAACATATTGGAGAATTTGCTGACTCCATGGGCACTGACTCCACTTCTAGTTTTCTCCACTCTTAATAATGTAGAATCTGTTACAAGGACAAAGAGCCACACATCCCTAATACTTAGACATCTGTTATAAAGATTGATTTTTGATTAATGTCAAAATAGGACTGAATTAAATTTCAATATAATATCTATCTAATTGTAGACCATGTGCTTGGAAGTTATCACCTCTTGTCATAAGTTTGTATATTATACTTTCTTGTAGGCTTGACCCTCAATATTGGGAACCTGCCAACTAAATAGGGCATCACACCCCAGCAGGGGCAGGGAAAACAAGCCAGCTTATTTGCAGTGTTTGGAGGAGTACCAGACTGAAGAGTGGTCCCACCGTGACCCTCAGTCACAATGCCAGTACCAGAGCACTCTATAAATATGGTTATAAATTAGAGCATCACTCAGAGCTTTGGCTGGATCCCACAGTTACCTTGGTTCATCTCATATGGGATCATCTACGTAAAGTGCCTGACACATGGCAGGTGCTTGGTATATGGTAGTGTTCTCCCCTGTGTAGGATCCCAGGGAGGGTAGTTTATTGTGGAAACATTGTAGTTGTCTCTACTTTAATCTGCTAATTTTCAATTAGCTTTGAAAATCATGACTGTTCTGCAGTTACATGAGTATAAGCCTATCTCTGTCCTAGAAGCAGCTTAAAATAGTCTTAGAGTCAGGCATTCCTTCTTTGGGACTAGCCCTGGGCTCCACTGTCTCTTTGCAAGAAGCAATAATCGGAGTTGGTAATCTTCCAGGGCAAAGGATGTGTGAATATAGCAGTGCTTGGAGTGAGTCAGCAGATTGGCTTTGGAGCTTGAAGCTTTACAAAATTCAGGGCCAAGTCCCTGGCATTCGGTACAGAGAAAGACAAGTTTGCAGCTCTGCTGAGGAGAGCCAAGTGTATGGAGAGAATGTCAGCAGATGATATGAAAGGGAACGCAGGGCCTGGCTCTGCTATTTGTTAGCTATGCAAGTTGGGCAGTTTCTTTTATATTTGGTCCTGTTTTCTCAAAATGGGGACTATGATTTTCCCCAGTCTATTTCACAGCATATTAGATTTTATGAGATAGTTTTAGGCACCCTCACCAACTGGTTTTTTGCAGATGTAAGTCTGATCTCCTCAGCCTACTTGAGTGTGGAATTCCCATATGTGTCTGAGCTGCATTCCCAAGACCGTTGCACGAATGATACAACCCAGCCTGAAGCAGTTTTCAGATTGTTTTCCTCCAGCCTCTGTATATTCATTCAACAAATACTTCTTACCTGCTTGCTATCCACCAGGTTGAGTTAAGTGCTGAATTAATTTCAGGTCATACACTGACAACAAAAATGTAACCCTTCTCTACTGCAAATTATGGTTAATTTAGTAAAGAGGCGAGACAATAAATACATGGGCACATAAATAAACTTATAATCTCAAGTTATCGTGAAGGAAATAAAAACTGGTTTCGTTAGTAGGTAATAATGGAAGAAAAGGGTTTTGGTAAGATGGTCAGGAAAGGTCTCTTTGAACAAGTGGTATTTCAGTTAATAATTGGATGCTGTGCCCCTCTAGTTGGATTGTGCAGTGTAATTACCCTGTGAGGAATGTCTATATTGCCTGGTGCTAATCCCCCTTCTCCCCGACTAAGCAGCTCACTGTTCTGATGCATTGCCTGGGGGATTGTCAAACCCAGTTTTCTTAAGGCAGGTCTGTGTCCCTGCTCTCCCCTCCACCTATTTTTGGCTTCTAGCTGCAACCAGAAATTATTTCCATATAGCATCCATTTATTTATATACATGACAGACTAAAACTACTGCATGCTCATAACTTCATCTTTTTTTAAAAAATTGACTTGAGCAAGAGAGAAACATCAATTTGTTGTTCCTTTTATTTCTTGGGATGTGCTCTGACTGGGGATTGAACCCACAACCTTGACATATCAGAACAAGGCTCTACCCAACTGAGTTTCCTGTCCAGGGCCTTAACTTCAAGCCTTAAAGCACATTTTCATTCAGTGTGGATGTGGCCTGATGCTAAACACAGCTGGAGACCTCCAAGCAAACTGTTTTCAGAGGACTAAAATGTTCAAATGATTCCTGAATTAATTTGATCTCACACAACAACCTCATTTTTTTCTTTCATTCTTCTACCTTGCAGCAGTTTAATTTATATGCCAATAAGCTGCAGTGTGCAATAACTGCAATTGTGAGCCCTGTTCAGTTACCAGTCATTTCAGTCTGCCTCAATATAAGCCCAAACAGTCCTACATGTCAGCAAAGGAAACATCCAGAGAAATGAATCCACCAGGATTTATGCTTCCATTCCAAACCATCATTTAATTAAGATTGATCATTTCAAATAAATCACTGTGTAAAGGTTATATGTGTCGCATTGTAGAGTAACTTAATAAGGGTCCTGTCTGACTTTCTCTCAGAATTTAAAAGTGATAGGAATCCAACCTATGCTTTCATTCTTTCTTTTTTTCTGCCAAAAGGAGTGGAGTGATCCCCAGGTCTTTGAAAAAGACAAAGCAGACCATCAAATTAAAAGCAAATATCATTCTAAAATCTAATGAAGGTCCTATAACAGAGCTTCTTTTCATAGTTATCTTTTTAGTACATAGAGAATGTAATTTTATAAAATACAGCTTTTCAAAAAAAATATATATATATACCACTCTCAGCAAACCCAATCTAATTAAAGTCAGGACTACCACAGACCACAAGCTCAGTTGTTACTAGGGTAAAAGACAAGAATTCAAACACATGACTCTCTCATATTTTCCTTTGAGATTATGATACTGATCCTCCTAAGGTTAATATGGAGCTGAAAAGAAAATTCACAAATGTCTAGTTTTCTAAGAAAATTGGATTTTCTCTGCTTAAAAAAAAAAACCTGGTTAATTGTATACTAAAATCACATGACATGAAGTCAATCGAACTATTGGATTCAAAGGCTTCCACTGAAATTAGAATAAAGTCCAAACTTGGTTCTGGTCAAGATGGTAGGATAAGTAAAGCAGTAATTGAATCCTCCCACAACCACATCAAATTACAGAACAGCCCTCATTCATAACCACCTAAAATCTATCTGAACGGAGGTCCTACAACTGAGGATATAAAGCAGAAGTAAAATCAAGATGGTAGGAGGGGTAGACATGGAATGGGATAATCCCACACCCATATGTGTCAGATAAAAATTAGGAGGAATATATTGGATCTTGAATGCAGAGGTCCCCCTGATTAGTGAAAGATCCCAGTCCCATACCATAACTCCCACCCCAGGGTTCCAGCAACAAGAAGTTCCCATAACTTCTGGTTGTAAAATCCAGTTCAAATTGTGGCAGAATGAGACAGAGAGCTTCTGGAGTCCCAAGCAGTTTCTCTTAAAGGGCCAACACAGAGATTTACTGAGAGTCACTCACTGTGAACTCCAGCACTAGGGCAACAGGGGCATATGGGGAGAAACTGAGAAGTCTGGTATCAAGGTGATAGTTGAAGGGGCAGCTTTCTCCTAGACATAAGTGCTGGCAGAGGTCATTGTTCCTTTTCGAGGCCCTTCTCCCACAGAACCTGCAGGTGAGCACCGCATCTAACTCTCTAACAACCTGGCTAATACCATCGGTCCTGCCCTGCTGATTCCCTGAGATCTTGCCCCACCGAACTTGAAGGTCTAACACAAGCTCTTTCCAATGGTTTTTCCTGTTTTGGCTCATGCGTCAGACTTTCCAAAAACTCTTTCAAACAAGCAGCATCTACCTTGAAAGGTTATGTACTTCTTCCTAGTGGCAGCTGGCCTCAGTTCTCAGATTTGCCCTTCCTGGCCACCTCTAAGCCCAGCACGAGTAGCATCAATCTGATGAATTCTTTGTAGCTCATACCAGCTGGTCCCAGACAGGGCACAGGGGGCCTCAGGCAGGACACAGGGGACCTCATGCAGGGTACAGGTGATGGCTGACCTTGGCCCATACCTTCCAGGAGGCCACAGAGCCTGTGCACCCGGTAGACAGCTTCAGACCACACTGAAGCACCACCCAATTTCCTTCACAAAAGACACTCTCAAGGAGCAGACTCAGAAGGCACGAGAGCCCTGATGAAGTAATTCCTGATTCATGGGGTTGGATCCTGCACAGCTGATCCTCCATAGGATTGTAGCAGGTGCAGGAGTCAAACAGCCTTGGGGTAAATCCCTCCTATTGATGTGCCAACAGCAATCAAGACTCAACTACAACAGAAGCATGTACACAGACCACATAGGAGGTGCACCTGGAGTGACCAGCTTGGGTGATTGGGGAGGTTGTGACACTGGATCCTACAAGACACCTACTACATTAGGCCACTCTTCTGAGCCTGGGAGATGTAGCAGCTCTACCTAATACACAGGAACCAACACAGAGAGGCAGTCAAAATGAGGAGACAAAGATATGTGTTCCAATGAAAGAACAGAACAAAACTCCAGAAAAAGAACTAAACAAAATGGACTCAAGCAATCTACTAGATGCAGAGCTGAAAACACTGGTTGTAAAGATGCTCAGTAAATTTAGGAGAAGAGTAGATGAACCTAGTGAAAACTTCAACAAAGAGATAAGAAGCATAAAAACAGAGATAGAAAACAAAATAGAACGAGTCAGACGTGATGGGTGTACTAACTGAAATGGAGAATAATTTACAGGGACTCAACAGTGGAGTGGATAAAGCCAAGGACCTAATCAGAGACTTGGAAGATAAGGAAGCAGAAAACACCTAATCAGAACAGCAAAAAGAAAAAGAGAATCAAAAAAATGAGGATAGTATAAGGAGCCTCTGAGACAACTTCAAGCGTACCAACATTTGCATCACGGGGGTGCCAGAAGAAGAAGAAAGAGAGCAAGGAATTGAAAACCTATTCAATAATGACAAAAACTTCCTTAATTTTGTGAAAAACTATACATACAAGTCCAAGAAGCATACAGAATCCCAAACAAGATGGACTCAAAGAGGCTCACACCAAGACACACCATAATTAAAATGCCAAAGGTTAAAGACAAAGAGAAAATCTTAAAAGTTGCAATAGAAAGACAGTTAATTGCCTCTAAGTGAGCTCCCATTATATTGTCAGCTGATTTCTCAACAGAAATTTTGCAAGCCAGAAAGGATTGGCATGAGATATTCAAGGTGATGAAAAGCAAGAACATACAACTTAGATTAGCCTACCCAGCAAAGTTATCACTTAGACTCAAAAAATAGATAAAGAGCTTCCCAGACCCCACCCCAAATAAAGGAGTTCATCACCACCTAAACAGTATTAGAATAAATATTAAAGAAGAAAAGGTTGAAAACATGAATAATAAAATGACAATAAGCATATTTATTAAAAATTACTTTAAATGCAAGTGGATTAAATGATCCAATAAAGACAGATGGTGTCTGAATGGATAAGAAAACAAAATCCTTTCATATGCTGTTTAAGAGAGGCTCACTTCATATTGAAAGACACACACACACTGAAAGTAAAGGGAGGAAAAATATATTTCATTAAAGTGGAAATAAAAAATTTGGATAGCAATAGCAGACAAAATGGACTTTAAAACAAAGGCTACAACAAAAGACAAAGAAGCACCCAGCAATTCCACTTCTGGGTATTTATCTGAAGAAACCCAGACACTAAATTGAAAAGACATATACATCCATACATTCACTGCAGCATTATTTATAATAGCCAAGATATGGAAGCAATCTAAATGTCCATCAATAGATGAAAAAATAAAGGAGAAGTGGTGCATATATAGAATAGAATATGATACAGACATAAAGAAGAATTAAATCTTGCTATCTGCAACAATATAGATGGACCTAGAGGGTATTGTGCTGAGTGAAAAAAGTCATATAGGGGAAGACAGATGCCATATGATTTCACTTATATGTGGAATCTAAAAAACAAAATAAATGAACAAGCAAAACAGAAACAGACACAGATACAGAGAACACTTTGATGGTTGCCAGACAGGAGGGGATTTGGGAGGATGAATAAAAAAAGGAGAAGGGGTTAAGAAGTACAAATTAGTAGCTACAGAATAGTTACTGGGATGTAAAGTACAACATAGGGAATATAGTCAATAATATTGTAATAACTATGGATGTCAGATGGGTACTAGATTTATTAGGGTGATCATTTAGTAAGTTATATAACGTCTCATCACTGGGTTGTACATCTGAAAGCAGTAAAATATTGTATGTTAACTGTAAGTAAAAAAATTAAAAATTATTTTAAAAAACCAAGTGGGAACAAAAAGAATAAAGTCCAAACTCCTTCCACCACCAAGACCCTCCATTACTTAGGCAGATCACTTCTGACCTCTTTCCCCTTGCTCATCGTGGTCCAGGCCCCTGGTCTCTTCCCCTTATCACCAATCAGTGACCAGAATGAAGGACGCTGCTGTCCATAATATTTACTACAGGGGGGCTTAAGATTTTCCCCTTCACACATGAGTGCATGCTAGCAAGAGAGATTGTCCTTTCAGTGACCCTCCCACATTTAAATGCTAAAAAAAACACCCTTGGGTGAAGATTTAACATGTTAATGAGACATGTGACACATAAAGAAGTATGTAGTTTTACTACACAAATGCCAGAGTCCGCTCTTCTACAAACTTAGATGTCACACTTAGATGTCATTGTTCACATTTCAACTTCTTTAAAAGTGTTCCCTGACTTTTGTTCAAATAGCAACATTTCTCTTTCTCCCTTTAAATGTTATCTTCCTCAGTGCATGAGCTATATATGTAATAAACCTGTTGCCTGCACTCCTTTATCATGAACTCTCTTGATTTCTGTCTCTGGAGTTTCCAAGAATGTAGGATGGTTCAATGTTAGAATTTTCACCTGCCATGCCAGAGCTCTGGGTTCCATTCCAAACTAATGCACCAGGTTCTATACTGGTCACTGGTGACCCCTTTTGATCTGTCCTGGGAGATGGCAAGAACCCAGAATGGAGGTTACAGTACCCTCTCAGAATAGCCTTCTAATACTGCTTCTCCTGTTTTATACTCTCCAAAGTATACCTCAATATCTGAAATCCTGATGGGTTATTAGCTAACTTTATTTTCTGTCTCTCAACTAGACTATAAGCTACTTGAGCACAGGGGTCTTCTCGCTCATTAACTACCATGTCCTCAAAAAAAGCAAACAGGTAACCTTGGGAAATACAAAAAGGCAAGGAACAAAGAATGCAAGATTTTCAGAGAACAGGAAGGAACATCCTAGGCTCACAAGTGACTGAGATTCAACCTATCACTATGGTACAAAGGCATCCTAGGATGGCACAGCACCAGCTCTCTGAATGGTAGTGGTGGGGGGCCTTCAGTAGGAGACAGTGGAATATAAATTGCAGCCTCTGGCAATGGAACTGCAGATCCCAATGTATTTCAGGGAAGGTAAATTGTCCTTTCATTGAATCCTAAATGAAACCCTTCCAGACTCCTGAAATTGCAATTTATCATTTGTAAAATAAAACCTTCAAAATTTTACTAACATCAGAAAATGTTTGGGAAAAGATGAAGAACAAGAAATGAAATATATCCACTTTTATCAGCTTGCTGCTGAGTCAGTCAGTCTTCAGGCTAAAATAAAAATTTCATAGAATCCTGATGCTTCTGCGCTTCTGATTTATGTAGATTCCTGAGAACTCAGCCCTCCATTCTTCCAAGTCTGAAATATCTTAGTCACCACTAAAGGTTTCCTTAGGCCCTGAAAAGAAAATAATCCTCAGTCCCCAGGGCCATCCCCAGGCCTTGCAGGCTTCCAGGGATCCCTACAGCTAGCTAGCAAATGACTCACTGCTCTCCAGCCTCAGTGTCTGGGATGTAATGCCTTTTGACACAAATCTGACAGTTCTGCAATACACTACCTGATGACATTCCAACATCTTAAAAACAGAGGCTATTCTAAAGCAAGGCAACCCTATTTACCTCCCACACAGTCCCAAATTAAAAAATGGTTCACTGCCCAGGTGACAGATAGTGGGAGGGTTATTAGTCATATATAATATCTACTTCTTTGCCAAACTGCAACCTAAAATCTAGACCCAGAAAGCCCAGGTTACAAATATTAGTCAGAAATTTGGGCATAAACCTAGCTCCAATATTACGTAAACATAGGTGTCTTTGCTTTCAATACATTACAGTAGCGATTGTCAACTTTGGGTGCACATTAGAATCATCTGGAGAGCTTTTAAAATGCTGTTTCCCAGGCCCCACTTTATACCAACTACAGTAAGTATCTCTTTGGGTGGGACTTAGATGTGAGCCATTTTTAAAGCTCCTAGGCAATTCCAATGTGTGATCAAATTTGAGAACCACTGAATTATGGAAAGATTGTATTTAGATCCAAATGTGCCTTCTGGGCTTCATTTAAAACTCTCTATATAATGAATAATTACATTTATACACCAACACACACATACACTTACACACACACAGGAAAATTGAATCTATGCTGAAAGAAGCTCGGATAGTGGTTACTCTGGTGAGTAGAAAGGTTTTAACTGGAAGGGAGCTGAGGGGTGTTTGGAGGGGCTGTCAACATTGTTTTTGTTTTGGTTGCATAGGTGTGTTCAGTTTGCATTATTGTTCAACAAAAAAGTAGGGCACTTTTCTTTTTTCTTTTTTTCTTTTTTTAAGCAGTATTTCACTCATAAAAATTTAAATCTACATTTGTCTTCTTCCTTTAGATTCTAAACTCCAGAATTGCAGGAACAACTTTTCCCTTCTTCAATATTTTATTTGCCTTACTTAGCACATAGCATATAGTATTTGCTTAATAAATATTTGTAGACAGATGTAAGAACGAAAAAAAAATTAATGAATATCTGGAACAGAGATTTCTCACCTTCAGTTTCACAAACATGGTTAAACCTTTCCTGTTATCAAATTGCAAATTTTCTCTAAGCTGTTCCACTGACTATTAATAGGTATTTTATGTCCTTTTTCCTCATAACCCTCCCATACCCATCTTGCTATCAAATGCATTTATAAATGCTGGTTTAAACAAAGATAATCATGGACTTTAAATATCAATATACATTTTAAGTCACCAGAGGTATACACACTTAGCATGCAGCAATTGCCATTTACTTAACCACACAATACTTTATTCAAAGGGCATCTCCTGGGATTATTATTTCACAGAAACAATAACTTTAACTTCCACTATCTAACTGAAGTTCCTTAACCTGATATTCAAGGACCCCAAGAGTCTGGCTGAATTCACCCAGTCCTTCTGTTTTTATTTCTTAGTTCCACACACCAAATAAGCTTCGAGCTCTCTTATCCCAGCCTCTTAACACATGCCACTTCCCTTACCTGGAATTCTTTTCCTCACCTCCTTTGCCTATTTCCCTCCACTCCAAGCTCAGACCATAGCATTTCGAATCCCACATTTTTACCCCTCCAGTCTTCAGAATTCCCTCCCTCCCCTGAACGCCTGCTCCTACTGTCTGTATGACTCATTTGGCCACTGATAAAATACTGCCAATTGATGAAATAATGTTTCTCATTGATAGTAAAGTTACCCAACTGTAAAAATGTTTGTGTACAATTTCCCCACAGACTGTAAGCTCCATGAGAACCACTCAGCTCTCTTCTTATTATTTCTCCCTCAAATGGTCTGGCACAGTGTCTTTTGCACAGTGACTCTTGAATATGGGTTAATAATTGTTTCTAAGATATGTGCACTCACTAGCTTCCCTTGGAAAGTAATCCTTATCTAACCCAAAATGATAATGAGGATAGCTATTTCAGCTGTTAAATGTTCTTCCTCTCAAATGCCTCCTAATTCTTTCAAGCATTCTTTCCCAAGTCTTTGGAAAAGCACAAATGATTTCCACTAACTTGAAAATTCCTCAGAGTCCTTTACTTTTAACCTCATTAAACACCTGTATATGTAGAAGTAAAATTAAGTTTGCTTCATTTGTTTTGAATAAGGTCTAGCAGAGAGCCATCTGGAGTTAAATGCCTGCTGTAAAGTTGTAAAGAAAACTGTGGGTGTATCTGCAAAGCACCTCTGTTTCTCACAGTCCAAGACAGCACCATTCCAAAGGGTGCCTTAGTTCAGTCGATGTGCTGAAGTGATTGGGGTACATGTGGATATTTGACAGCCAACGTCTCTCCAAGTCCACCTCACTAATCCAAAATCACAGCAGGACAGAAAGACCAGAGCCTGATAATCCAAAGAATACTCAAATAATTGAGGGGGAGAAATGTGTATAAAGGGAATACAGGCAATACAATAAACTACTGAACTATTGTTAAGTCAGTGATTCTCAACTGGAAGTGATTTTGACTCACAAAGGACACCTGGCAATATCCGGAGCCATTTTTGGTTGTCGGAACTGGGGTTGTGATGTTACCGGCATCTACTGGGTTGAGGCCAGGGATGATGCTAAACATCCCACAATGCATAGGACAGCCCCCACAATATGTCAATAGTTTGGGGCTGAGAAACCTGCTCTTGGATAATTAATTGGGAGCCAGTGAAGCATGGAAATTCCTCAGCTGAAGGAGAGAAGAAGAGGTTATTGTCTAGTTTAAAAACATATTAGTAATTTTATAATGCAGATTACTAATAATTTTAGAGAATTTTCACTGTTTCTTATAATAAATAGAGACAGAAACACTAAGAAACAGACTTAGCAAAAACTCATCATTTGGCAATTTCTCCTTACTGTTGAATGACATAGCAGAATATAATATTTAAAACAAATATTTTTAACCGTCAGAAAACATAGCTTAAGATAATCTCAAAATAGCAAAAGTGGTAGTTAAGATATGAAATCTTGCTGGCTAAGTCAATAAATAAACCTGACTAAACTGAGTATATTTCTCATATGCCTGTATATCTAAAAAGTAGTATGTTACACAAATACCGTGTTTCCCCCAAAATAAGAAAGTGTCTTATATTAATTTTTGCTCCTAAAGATGGGCTAGGTCTTATTCTCAGGGGATGTCTTATTTCTCCATGAACAAGAATTCTCATTTATATTGGACAAAAAGTCAACATTTATTAATATACTGTAGTCATGTCATCACAAACATCAGCATAACCAGCCAAACTCTGAATTCCACCAAAAATTTGGGGGGAGCTGTAGCAATGACTGCTGCTAGGTCTTATTTTCAGGGGAGGCCTTATATTTCTAAGCCTGAAAAAAAATCGCACTAGGTCTTATTTTGGGGGGATGTCTTATTTTCAGGGAACCAGGTTATCTAAGTGGTAAGATAATTTCTTTCTCTTTCCTTATCTATACTTTCTAAGTTTTCTCCAGTGAATCAATTCCCACCATTAACCTCTGGCTCTAGGCAACAACCCCTTTCCATTACTATATATTAGATTTGTGTTTGCTAGGGATTCATATAAATGTAATTATATAGTGTATATGCTTTTGAATGGGAATATGTTCATGTGGGTGAACTTTCAGGTTGTTTCCAGTTTAGGGCTATAAGGAATAAATAAAAAAAATAATTTATTCTTAAAATTAATAAATAAAACATTTTAAAATAGTTAATTAGTTTTAAAATATTTACATTTTAAACATAAAAAAGTGCATATTCTTTAACCCACTCATAGAGTGATATTCTTTACAGAAGCAATTAGAAACTTAAACAAGTAGTCACATACAAAATGCTTCATTGTGGAATGGTTTAAAATAGCCTCAAACATTAAAATGAAAAGAAAATGAAAGGAAAACTAAATATCAGGAATATATACCTAAGTAAATTTTGGTACTATAGTATATCCATATGGTGGACTACTATGTAACTTTATAAATTACAATGTTGGTGAATACTTACTGACATAGGTAAATGAAAAAATAAGATAAAAATACAGTCTACAGTAGAATTCTAATTTTTCCATTTAGAGAAAAACAGTACTGACCAAAATGCATGATTATGCTAATAGTTACCTCTGAATGATGGATGTAGGTACTCCTTTTTTTCTCCACACTGCTTTACATTTAATAAATTTCTAAGTGCAGCATGAGAATTTATGATTAGAGAAATTAAAACATTAAAATATTAACATATATTTGAATTCAAATTAATTTATAATAGAGATCAGTAGTTATTTTTGCATATTGATTTATGCTATATGAAACATATTTAGCAATACCATTAGAGATACAAAGATTTTTAAGTGATTTAAATCTTAATTGGATTGTTTTTATTCCTGGTATTCAGTTGTATGAGTTCTTTATATATTTTGGATATCAAACCCTTGTCCCAGGTATCATTGGCAAATATGTTTTGCCATATAGTCAGTTCCCTTTCCATTTTGCTAATGTTTTATTTAGCCATGCAGAAGCTTTTTAATTTGATACAGTTCCATTTGTTTATTCTTTCCTTTATTTCCCTTGCCCTAGGAGACAACATTGGCAAAAATATTGCTGTGTGGGATATCTGGGCAAAAGACATGAACAGACATTTCTCCAAGGAGGACATACAGAGGGCCCACAGGCATATGAAAGGATGCTCAACATCACTAGCCATCAGAGAGATGCAAATTAAAACCACAATGAGATACCACCTCACACCGGTCAGAATCAGAATGGACATCATCTACAAATCAATAAACAACAAGTGCTGGCGAGGATGTGGAAAAATGGGAACCGTACTGCACTGTTGGTGGGAATGCAGACTGGTGCAGCCACTATGGAGAACAGTATGGAATCTCCTCAAAAAACTGAAAATGGAACTGCTTGATCCAGTGATCCCACTGCCAGGATTATACGCTAAGAATCCTGAAACACCAGTTCAAAAGATCCTATGTACCACAGTGTTCATAGCAGTGTTATTTACAATAGCTAAGTGCTGGAAGCAGCCTAAGTGCCCATATGTAAAGGAATGGATCAAAAAACTGTGGTACATAAACACAATGGAATACTATGAAGTAGAAAGAAAGAAGGAGCTCCTTCATGACAGCATGGATGGAACTGTACAATATTGTGCTAAGTGAAATAAGCCAGTTGGTGAAAGACTAATACCGTATGGTCTCATCTATAAGTGGAACCTAATGAACAAAACAAACGAGCAAAATAGAACCAGAAACATGGAAATAAGGGACAAACTGACAGTGGCCTGAGGGGAAGGGGGAGAGGAATAATGGGGAACGAAGGGGAAGAGTCTAGTCAAGGAACAAGTATAAGGGACCCACGGACATGAACAATAGGGTGGGCATTGACTGTGGGAGAGAGGCAGGAAGGGGTGGTGGGGAGCAATGGGGCAGGGGGCGGGGTGGGGGAATGGGACAATTGTAATTGAACAACAATTTAAAAATGATTTAAATCTTAAATGCAGTTAGTTAGAATTGATTTAAACATCATAGGCAGACATTTTAAAAATGTAATACAAAAGCAAATGTTATTTAACTTTTAGAATGTTTAAAGTTAAAACAGTTTCATCCACAATAAAGTTACAAAAGTGTTGCACACTATACAGAAAGGCTGGCTTCTGAGTGTGGGGGCCCTCAGCAGTCCGGAGTCTAATCTGAGGGAAAGGGAAACCAAGAATAAAATCTATCAGGATATCCTAGGGTAAGAGAATGAGTCTTTACATGTGTAATGGTATTGCTAAATTATATTTGTTTCAATATAGCATAAATCAATATACAAAGATGACTCAGTGATATCTATTATGTTAATTCAAACAAATAACTACAAAATCACTGCATATTTTTGTTCATAAATTAGAAAGCCATCAAAGGTCTCTTTTTTCAGTTCTGATTAAACAATCTAAATCTGAAAAAACAGTCAAAAAATATTTATTTTCCCTTGAGATTTAAGTGACAAGTCATATTATCAACATTTAATTCACTATTCTAAATGGTTAACATTGTTTGAATAATTTCCCAATACAGATACTGATTTTCTGTGACAGATGAAGTCACTAAGAACCTGAGCCTACAGGTGCATCTACTCAGATCTATTCTTTGACTCTGTTTATCCACCTAACAAGTTTAATGAGCTTACTGTGTCAATAATGGGCTACCTGCTCTGTCTCCAGAGGCTCTCCTGAAAGGTAAAATAAAACAACATAAAAAACAAACAACAAAAAAGCCCCCTACCCAAACTATCCTTCAGAGTGAATTCAGCCAGCGAACCCTTTAAAAAATAATTCTTTCAGAAAACACCTAAGGACTATCTTCTTCTAAGACTGACATTTACAAAGAGCAGCATGGGGCTTATCTGAGTGGTGCAGAGATAAACTTGGCTAGAATAGAATGGAGCTGATTTATATAAAAGGGACAGCAATGAGGGAGTAATGCGGACGTCAGAGAAAGGGGACAAAGGCAGTGCACAGGGCTTTTGCTGCAGCAGCGTTTAAGTCGACCCCATACCAGGGGGCTCTTCCAGTGCAGCTTTTTACTGCTGCTTGAACAAAGGCACCTATGAGTCAACAAAAAACACATTGAAACCTCTTCTTTTGTAAAAGGGTGCTCTGTCAATAATTTTTTTTACTCTACCAGAAAGTATGGTTTTCTCTTAAGTTGCAATCGTGTAAATGAAGGTTTTTATAGTCATTACAATTTCATTCTTTGTATGTGTAAATGATCATTTTTATTCAAATCTGATAAACTTTTAAATATAAAAAAACAGAAAGGGAAATTTAGGGAGGCTTTTATCTATAAATTTACTGTATTGAGTAATAAATATCATTAACAGCAAAAGAGAAAAAGTTCATTTTTCATTGATTGGATAGGCTGAATTGTCTATCATTTGTTATAAAGCCAGTCAAATGATACACCTTTCATTGTCTATATGTATTTCTTCACATGGAAATTCCAAATTTTGGTTATCAAAATTTGCCTTTATGATTTTGCTTTCTGTGTACTAGTAAAGAAATCCTTTCAAGGTCACAAAAGTAGTCTTCCATATTTTTTTCTAACAGTTTATTTTTTTAAATTTTCATACTTATATCTCCAATTTATCTATAACCTCTGTGTGTGTGAGTGTGGTGCGAGGCAAGGATCTGATTTTATTTTCTCTGGGATTTAACAAGTCCTTGTCTCAACAGCATTCACTGAAGACTCTTTTCTTCACTATTTTTAAATGTTACCTTAATCTCAAATAGGTGTGAGGTAGGTCAAGTGAAGAAAAAAAAGGTGATTGAAGGGAGGGAAGCGGTTTAAGAAAGTCTTTCCTGGGAACTTAAAGTTTAGGTTGAGAAAGACAATGAGAAGTTAAAAAGGTGAAGAGGGTAGAGTGCAGATAGAGGTGCAATGAATTGTAGGGGGTGACCAAAGATAGATTTAAAGAGGGATTGTAGTGTGGAATTCTTGTACTCTTTGAAAACTTAGTATCTCATTTAGTACTCCATAATATCTAACAATTCAATTTGTAATCGGCTTTTCTGAACATGTCTTGTTAACACTTAAAATTCCTGTCATCACTGTTTACAGTATAAAACTTTTCCACTGCCATATATTAGTGATTGCAGAAAATTAGAAGTATGAAATGTAAATAGACATAGAGAAAATAGATAAATACAGATGATGTTAACCACCACTTGTCCAGTGTTGGTCCTAGCCCTAGTCCATATTAAGTTTCCAGTTACACGTGAAGCTTCCTTAAGCAAACTTCTTTAGCAACTTTTCCTATTTGAGATATCTCTAATTTATAGATAGGTAGAATATCAGTAGGTATTTATTTTGTTCTATTTAAGAAAAATCACTTGGAAGAAAAATTTTGTTTCATTTTTTCCTTTATCACTAGGATATCAAGGACAGCAAAGGTTTCATTCTTTTCTCTTCTGACTTCAAATAAATTCTAAGCATTTTGTTATATGCTGAAATTAGCAACTCATATCAATATCATCTTTCTTTAGGAAGTACTCATAGCAAAGGGAATAAAACTTGCAGTAAAACTATAGGATTTTCTCCCCTAGTTTTAACACTATAATTAGTATGCTTACACTACACCTTAAAATAACTTGCAAAGGTTTTTGAACCACTGAAATGAGTGCACCCTAAAAGGAATTGAGCTGTCACTAGAAAAACCTACATAAGAAAATTTATATTAGGTGAGTCTCTCATTAATAGTTATCTAATAGCCTCATCGATAAAGTCAGAACTTCCATGTCTAAATCACATCTATTTATTATACAACTACTTTCCAAAAAGGTGAAAGAAACAGTAGGAAGAGCTACATAAAGATTACAATTAATAATGGTAAGGAAGAGCTACATAAAGATTACAATTAGGCCCTGGCTGCTGTGGCTCAGTGGATTGAGCATCGGCCTTTGAGCCAAGTGTCACTGATTCGATTCCCAGTCAGAGCACATGACTAGGTTGCACATCAGGTCCCCAGTTGGGGGCACAAGTGAGAGGCAACCACACAGTGATGTTTCTCTCCCTCTCTTTCTCCTTTCCCCTCTCTCTAAAAAAAATAAAATAAATAAACAAACAAATTATTTTTAAAAAGATTACAATTAATAATGGTAAGCAGTTTTCCATTAAATGAAGTCTGTATTGTGAGTTGCAGTACTTCAGCAACCTTAGTTTCTCCCCAAAAGTCACGGCTAGGTAGTCAGAAACAGCAATTCTTTCTCTTTCTATTTTTCTTTCTTTCTTTCTTTCTTTTCTTTTATAAATATAATATATATTCATTGAAGAAATGCAGAAAATACATTTATACAATGGGATACTATACAGCAGTAAAAAAGAAAAAACTCTTACCTTTTGCAACAGCATGGATGAACCTGGAGAATATCATGCTAAGTGAATTAAGCCAGCCAGTGAAAGAGAAACACCACATGGTCTCACTTATATGTGGAATAAAATGAATACAATAAGCTAATGAACAAAAGAGAAACAGAGCATAGGTACATGGAGCAGACTGACAACTGCCAGAGGGTAGAGGTGGAGAAAAAAATGAAAGATGAAGGGATCAACCAAAGAACTTTTATGCATGAACCATGGGCATGGACAACAAGAGGGGGATTGCCTTAGGGAGGGCTGTGGGTGGGGCTGGGTGGAGGTGGAGAAAGGGAGGGAAAAGCAGGAACAATTGTAATAGCATAAACAATACAAAAATAAACATTGAAAAAATTAAAAAAATAAAAAGTATTCTTTACACATATACAAAGAAAAAAAGAAAGAAATGCAGAAAATACAAGTCAGCAACTAGAAGGAAATAAAAATTGCATGCACGGCAGTGATAAATCTCACAATAAGCACAATGTCCTTCTCCCAGTTTTTCAGTTGGGCTCATGACCAGACAAAAGACTATTTCCCATCCTCCTTTGAGCTAAGAGTAACCATGTAATTAAGTTCTGACTGATGAGGTTAAATGGAAAAGAAGTATAGTATTCCTTCCTCCATCCCCCTTTCTTCCTGCCCACTTCCATGGATAAAGGTGTAGTGGTTGGAAAGGATAGAGAAAATGAATCACCCAAGATTCCTGTAACTTTGAAGTACACGTTAGCTTTGAATGATTTATTCTCATACTACTTTTTCTGGAAGAAGGAAAGCTTAGCTTTTTAAAGTTACTATTTTTATGTTCCTTGGTACTTACAGCTAATCCTGATCCTGACAGCTGTCTAATTCTAGTGCCACCATGTTTTTGGTTAGCTACCTTTTGACTTTTTAAATATTCAAAGTTATGCATTACCTCTTTGAATTTTTAGTTTTAATTTATTTATTTTCCATTGGGAACTCATGGAGCATATGGGAGGCTTCCTTAATTTATATAGTTTAATTCTTTTGAATTGGAGTTTTAAGTAGGTATCAAAGAAAAAATGCTTTTCTTCTTTTGGGTCAAAACCTTCCATTTTAAGGGCAGTAAAGTCAATTTCTATACTGAAAACCAGGCTGTATCTTATGCTATAAATTCCAGTGGGACCGTGAAAAACTGGAACATACCGGCACATTCTTAACTGGGATAGCCAATGTGCTGAGGAAATGAGGGCCCGGTATTTATAATCCAGGAGGAAAATGGCCTTTTTATGTGAATGTTGTTAATTTTTAAATTATGCTAGCAAGTAATTATGGACAAATAAATTAATCCCTATGCAGGAGAAGAAACTTATCTGAGGGACAAATTCATAGTCTAAGCACTGTAAAACAGAAGATTTTTGTCTTGTATGCTGATCACGTTTAAAAATCAGGCTTTGGATATTAATATCTCAAAGATTTGTGGTAGCTCTGGTTGGATCAGGGCTTGCCTGACTGGTATGTTGAATTTGAATTTTTGATGACTGGTGTGGAAGGCAGAATAATAGCACCCAAAGATATTCCTATCTTAATCCCAGGAATCTATGAATATATTATGTCTTTATCTCCATTTAAAAGACGGCCAAAGGAAGAATTGCTAACATACCAGAAGGGACCAGCCTAACATAGAACGTAAGGATGCATATTCACTTTATTTGCTCTGTGAATTCTCTTACTTTTTGAAGATATAAAGTGACAATTCCAATTTACCTGGAAACAAAATTAAGTGAAAAATTCAAAGAATACCTTTTTTATTCATTTCACTTTCCTGGTAAGTCATATTTATTGTATTTTACCGAAGAATTTGTCTATGACAGATTGGAATAAACAAAACAAAACAAGTAAAAAGCAACAATTACTTCACCATACAGTTTGAAAAGATCTGCTGTTGGTCAATGGTTTTCAAAGTGTGGTCCAAAGACCATGGACAGGCAGTATCAGCATCCCTTTGGAACTTATTCAAAATGCAAACTCTCTGACTCTATGCCAGACTCACTGGATCAGAAACTCAGGAATGGGGCTCAGCAATCTGGGACTTAACAAGTCCTAGGTGATTCTGACGCTTGCAAAGTGAGAGAACTACTGCTTTAAGGCATGATACTTTGTTAGTTAACATGCATTTCATAATACGTGCCAGGCTCTATTCTAAGCATTTTGCAGGTATAAAATAATCCAATGATACTTTATTATCCTCATTTTACAAATGAGGTAGTGGAAGCCCTGAGAAGTTAAATAATTAACCTAAGGACACACAGCTAATAAGCGTCAGTGAGAGTGGCTCCACAGTCCATGCTCTTAACCCCTACTCTGTAACATCCTGGATTGATCAGACAAGTAAATAAGAGATAAGGTGTTGACTAGCTAGTGTATTCAGCTTTTCAGCAAACAATTTCCTTAACACGATTAAATCATGATCTCTAGAAAGTTAAGAACAATTCTTATTATTTTAGCTGGTCAACCACACAAACATATGTGGTAATATGGTTCTAACAGAGCCTTTTATATCATATCATCAGGCAGCAACCTTTCATCCTGTCAAAGCTCTACATTGTTGACGCATTTCATTCCTTGTTTACAGATAACTAGAAAAATATTTATTGAATTTTTACTATATGCCAAGCACTATGCTACATTTTGGGAGATGCAAAGATGTAAGAGGTCTGTCCAGAAGGTATCCAGCCATGTAATTTGAAAAATAGAGACAGTTATTGAAGAATATACAGGAAACATTGTACATAGGGCAATGACACCCAGTCTCCTTCACAGTAGGCATTTTGGGACCACACACAGTTCTCCCAATTGCTATCAGCTACCCCATAGAATTTTCCTGAATCTCATCGATGGTCTGACATCTCTTCCCTTTCAAAGGCGATTTTAGTTTTGGGGAAAAGCCAGAAGTCACAGAGTGCCAAAGATGGGCTATAGAGGGACTAAGTCACCTGGGTGATTTTATGTTTTACAAAAAAAAAACCTGCACAAGACATGATGCATGAGCAGGTGCATTGTAATGAAGCTGCCAATCACCAGGGGTCCATAGCTGTGGCATTCTGAAGCATCCAAATAGTTTCCGCAGAGGAATGTTCAAGATTAACTCAAAATTTGATGCGGATTCATCGCTCCACTTGCTCAGTTATTTTGACTGTGATAGCCACACAGTACACATGCTCACTCAATGGCATCTACCGTCCCCACTAACTAGTACATTGTTCATGCATGTACATTCCAGTCCACTCACCTTGGCTGCCAGTTTACATTGCTGTCATGCAAACTGTTCTTGCTTTATTAACAATGGTTGGACTTTTTCCAGATAGACCTTGTATAAGACATAAGATAACACCTATAAAGCACTTAGGATATAAATGTGATATATAGGAAGGAAAATCACACAATAAGTATCAGCTTTCATTAAGCTGATCCCTCCGGTATTGCTTACAGTGGTGAGAGAAACACAGGAACTCAACTATAAAACCAAACAGAATATTGTAATACTATAGTAGAGAAATGAAAGAAATAATAATTAGTTATTCTGTAATAGTAGTACTTTTACCCAAATTTTGTTAACAGTGTTAATAAGAGACATAATCTCTTCCCTCTCTTCCTGTTTTTCTCTTTCCTTCTCTTCCCTGAAGTTCAGAACTCTGAATGCAAAGTCCATCTCTTAATGTTTTGGTGATGTCACCATCACATTTTTTCTAGAACTGAATCATAGGCTCATTTCTCTCAAATACAATGGTTCAGAAATAAAATATATCTTCCTAGGGAAGAACCGAGAAGACACTTAGAGATAAATGAGGCATTTCCTCAAAGCCAAGATTTTCAAGGTGAAAATACTACCATTTAAACGTTACCTAAAAATTGTTCAGTTGTAAAAAGTCCAGCATTCAACTTATACTTTCAACATTCTGTTTAAATAGAGTAGGACAAGAAGGTGAAATAAAATGGCTAAAGGTTAACCAGGTGAAGGCAAAAATTTCAGCACTACGCAATGTTGTCAGGAACTTCCCAAAAGCCTGAACTACTAAGTGTTTAACCTATTTTTTAGCTTCATTTTTTAAAATTAAAATTCTATCTGAGCTCATATCACAGATCAATTATTTCTGTCCTGAATACCTGTACTGTCTGTCCAAATAGATTAAAATAACTATATAATTGCCATTTTTTCAATTCACTTCATAATAGCAGAAATAGCCTAATTAGTTGAATATACAGTGACAACCTTTGAAGAGTCCTGGATCCAAACAGGTCTAAACTCGACTGAATAGGTCTTGACAGACAGTACCCTCATCTGGAGTCACTATTTCACCAGAGACAGTCATTTTTCTCATAGAATGTACCACTGTTTGGAGGACAGACACAAAGTCAGATCACTGTACACTATAGATATTTATCACAAAGGCTGATAAGTCACCACCAATTATTAGAATTTTGTGGTTTACTTATAAGATTTCCCAACCTCATTTTTCTGTGTACCATTCTAGTTCTCCCAACATCATTTATTGAATAGGCTATTTTTACCCCATTGTATGCTCATGCTCCCTTTGCCAAATATTAATTGACCATAGAGACCTGGGTTTATTTCAGGGCTCTCTATTCTGTTCCATTGATCTTGAATCTGTTCTTATGCCACCACTAGACTGTTTTTTTATTACAGTGGCCTTTTAGAATAGTTTGATATCAGGTAATGTGATCCCTCCTACTTTGTTCCTCTTTCTCAAGATTAATGAGGCTATTCAGAATCTTTTTTAGTTTTATATAAATTTTTGAATATTTGTTCTAGATCTGTGAAATATGCCATTGGCATTTTAATAGGAATTGCATTAATATATAGATTGCTGTGGGTAATAGGGACATTTTTATGATGTTAATTCTTCCAATCCATGAACATGGTATATGCTTCCATTTATTTGTATCTTCCTTAATTTCTTTCTTCAGTGTTCTATAGTTTTCCAAGTATAGGTCTTTTACCTCCTTGGTTAAATTTATTCCTGGGTACTTTATTTTTCTTGTTGCTATAGCAAATGGGATTTTTCTCGTAGTTTCTCTTTTTGGTATTTCATTGCTGGTGTACAAAAATGCCATTGATTTCTGAATAGTGACTTTGTATCCTGATATTTGGCCAAATTCAGGAGCTCCTGGACTTATTGATCCTTTGAATTGTTCTTTTAGTCTGTATGTCATTTAATTCTGCTCTGATATTATTTCCTTCCTTTTACTCGCTCTGGGCTTTGTTTTTTGCTGTTCCTCTAGTTCTTGCAAATGTATATTTAGGTTGTTTATCTGAGATTTTTCTATCTCCTTTAGGTAGGCCTGTATTGCTATGACCTTCCCTCTCAGTACTGCCTTTGCTGTGTCCCATAGATTTGGGGTTGTTGTGTGTTCATTTTCATTTGTTTCCTAATACTTTTAAAATTTCTTCCTTGATCTCATTGTTGACCCATTCATTATTTAATAACATGTTATGTATTTTAATGTTAGTGAATTTTTTCCTTGAGGTTGATTTCTAGATTGAATCCATTATGATCTGAGCACATGCTTGATATAATTTTAATTTTCTTAACTTGTTGAGGCTTGTTTTGTGTTCTATCATCGTCTATGTTTGAAAATGTTCCATGTGCATTTGGAAAGAATATATATTTTGCTTCTTTGAGGTGAAAGGTTCTATATATGTCAATTAGGTCAATTTGATCTGGAGTGTTGTTTAGTGCCACATCATCCTGTTGATCCTTTGTTCAGAAGACCTATCCATTGTTAACAGTGTGGTGTTAAAATCCCCTATGATGACTATTGTTGTCAACATCTTTCTTGAAGTCCTCCAAGATTTTCTTATATTTATGTGCTCTTATATTGGGTGCATATATGTTCACAAGGGTTATATCCTCTTTTGGGGCCACTCCCTTAAATATCATGTAGTGACCTTCTTTGTCCCCTTTTATGGCCTTTGTTTTGAAGTCTATTTTGTCTGATGTAAGTATTGCTACTCTAGCTTTCTTTTCATGTCCATTTTCTTGGAATATTTTTTTCCATCCCTTCCCTTTCAGCCTATGTAGATCGTTTGTTTTGTGGTGGGTGCAGACACCATAAATGTGTGTCATGTTTTCTTATCCATTCAGCTAATCTTTGTCTTTTGATTGGAACATTTAATCTATTTACATTTAAAGTTATTATTCATAGGTACTTATTCATTGCCATTTTTTTCATACCTGTGTACCCCTTTCTCTCTCTCTTTCTCCTTTTTATAGCAGCCTCTTTAGCATCTTACACCATATACCAGAATAAACTCAAAATGGATAAAAGACTTAAATATAAGCCATGATACCATAAAAGTCCTAGAGGAAAACATAGGAAGAAAAATTTCAGATATTCCATGTAGCAATATTTTTGCCTATATATCTCCTAAGGCAAGGGAAATAAAGGAAAAATTATACAAATGGGACTACACAAATTGAAAAGCTTCTGCATATGGAAAAACATATTTGCCAATGTATATCAGACAAGGGTTTGATCTCCAAAATATATAAAGAACTCATATGACTCAACACCAGGAAGACAAACAATTCAATTAAAAAAATGGGCAAAGGACCTGAATAGACACTTTTCCAAGGAAGACATACAGATGCCCATAGACATATGAAAACATGCTCAACATCACTAGCCATCAGAGAGATGAAAATTAAAACCACAGTGAGATATCACCTCACACAGGTCAGGGGAGGGCCATCAGTAACAAATCAGCAAGCAACAAGTCTGGTCCAGATGTGGAGAAAAGGGAACCCTAGTGCACTGTTGGTAGGGATGCAGACTGGTGCAGCCACTGTGGAAAACAGTATGGGATTTCCTAAAAAAACTAAAAATGGAATTGCCTTTTGAGCTAGCAATCCCACTCCTGGGAATATACCCTAAGAATCCCAAATCACCAATTCAAAAGCCCTATGCACCCCTATGTTCATAGCAGCACTAGTTCAATAGCCAAGTGCTGGAAACAGCCTAAGTGCCCATTAGTAAATGAGCGGATCAAAAAAGCAGTGGTACATTTACACAATGGAATACTACACGGCAGAAAGAAAGAAGGAACTTTTACCTTTTGCAAGAGCATGGATGAAGCTAAGTGAAATAAGCCAGTTAGTGAAAGACAAATACCATATGATCTTGCTTATAAGAGGAATTGAATGAACAAAATAAACTAACAAACAAAATAGATCCGCAGGCATGGAAACATGGAACAGACTAACAGAGACCAGCAGGGAGAAGGGAGGGGTATAATGGTAGAAAAAAGGGGAAAGGACTAGTCAAAGAACATGTACAAATGACCCATAGACATGGACAACAGTGTGGGAATTGACTATGAGAGTGGGAGGGGGGATAGGTGGAGGAGGACAAAGGAGGAAGAATTGGGACAACTGTAATAGAATACCATAAAAAATGGTTATAAAAAAATTTAAAAATGGAAAAAATCAAGTACCCAACTTAAAAAAAAAAAACAAACTCCCATCCTCAACTGCACTGAGATACTGTTCGACTCTAATATGAAGTCCTGAACAATAGAAAAATGAGAAAAACGGCCAAAATTACACATTCTTGGAGATGTGCCAAGTTCTAATTTTTGCCTTAACCCAGATTCAACCCCTCCACTTACTCATTGGATCCCATCTGCTCTTTCTATTTAAGGGCTTCCCTAATAACAATATTAGTTTATCTCCTGCATCATCATTTTCTGTTTCTATGTGGCCTGGCCATTCCCATGCACACATGTTGTAATTTTTCTTATTAATGCAGAAATCTCACTCGATCTACAACTTCCTCTACCCCAGTTGTCTACTTGCCCTTACTGCAAAACTGCAAAGAATGATTTCTACTTGCTTTCTCTATTTTAATTCCTCCAGTCCCTCTTTGGAATCACAGTTAGGCTTTTTATCACCCACTACTGCACCAAAACTGGTCTTGTCAAGATCTCCTCAACAAATTCAGCAGGCAAGTCTCATTCCCCCTCTTACAAGACTAATCAGCAGCACCTGAAGGAACTGACCACTCTGCGTTCTGTCCTTCTTGAAATACAATGTGTCCATTCAATGACCCTCATCCTACTTCCGTGCTAGGTTATTTCCAGTCTACTCTAATGGGTCTTCTTCATCTTCTGGACCTCTAACCATTATATCAACGGTATGTGTGTGTGCGTGCGTGTGTGTGTGTGTGTGTGTGTGTGCTCATGATGATTTTATATACAGATGAAATAAATAGCCATACCCATTTACCCACCACTCAGTTTAAGAAAAAAAATACTACTATTACCTAAAAGTTCCTTTTATGCTCTGCTTCCTCTTTGAGATCCCATCCTCTTTCCTTCCCTCTTAGAGGTAACTATGACTCTAAATTTTGTGTTTGTCGTTCTCCTGTTTTCTTATAGCTTACCTTGTATGCTCACATCTCTCACACATACACACACAATTGCACTATATATAAATGGACTAATACTTCTGCAATATTATGGGATTTCTAGTATGTGTTCTTTAAGGCAAACATTATGGGATCTATATTATTAATTACAAATGTTTATATAGGTGTTATGTGGCAAAGGATTGAATGAAATCAAGCAAGATGGGGAAATGCTCACTTTTAAATGCATTGTTTTTCTGTATAGCTCAGAGCCTTTAATAAGTAATGTTCACTGTGACTCCCCATGTAGAAGAATTCGTCAAATATACTTGACCCCTCCTTTTTTTAGAGCATCATTTATTTTAAAGCATCTGATTAGATGCTGTGTTTTACATCAAAAGACAAAATTTGCAACTGTTTTGAGAAAAGCCCATATAAGAAGTAAAGCTTCTCAGATCCCCCTCACAAGGAACACTAGCACTTGCATGGGAGCTGCCAGTTAGGGCCACGTCCCAACTCCAACGACTGACTGTGTGAAGTGGACAAGACCATCAAACAGGACAAGCATTTTTGCCACACTCCTGTAAGCATGATGAAAAACACATACCAGTTACAAAAATAAAAGTATGAAGAATAAAGTAAAAGTTGAACTGAAAGTAAAATTTGGATTAGTTTGTCATCTGAACATGAGTATATTTGAACTAATCATATTTATTTTATCTCCAAAGTCTAGACATGGCACTCAAAATAAATTTCAATTTGGAATAGTCAAGAATAGATAAATAATGAGATCATATACATCTAATCATAAATAACATTTACTTTAGATAATTCATACTAAGTATTTCTAAAGTTCCATCAATTGTAATTATATTTTCACAAAATATGTCCTTCCTTCATATTATAGAAATTAAAACATATAGAGTGATATCAGCTTTTAAATAAATATATGACTAAAATAGACATATTAACTAACATACCTTTCTGATATATTCTAGGAAAGCCATCTGTTTTTTCTCCTAAAAGTTCACAGTGACCTTTTTAATTTCAGCTAGAGGTCCAAATGCTTCCTCCAGTCATGCTTTTACCAGGGTCCAGATATTTTGAGATTGGGTTTTTATTAACATGATTCAATTAAGTATTATGCCTTTATATTTCCTCTTTTGTTATTTTCTTCAAGAAATAATCTACTTTATTGAATTGCGACTCTTTAACAACCTGGCATAGCCTCTGACATTTAAGGTATAATTTGGTATGTCAAAACATCATCTTCTTGTCATTTTTAAAAGAAAGCTTGCTACCATTTTAAATAGTAAAATCTGTGCCTAAGTCTTCTACAATGTTTTTCTAATAGCTTTGAAGAGAAAACTATTTTTTCAGAATACATAGCTACTTCTCACTGTAAAAGCTATTTTCCTTTTTGTAACTATTTTCTTAATTAACTCTTAAACATCTCTAAGTTTCTTTATATTTTCTTAAGTCAGTTCATATATAAAACCACAGAGATTAGTCAGCTGCTAATATAAATGTCTAAAAATTCTGAGACTGTTTCCCAGAGACGATTAAAGTTCTCTAAAATCCCATATTCACATAAAATACATATAACTTAAAGTATGTATTTGTTAGCCTCTTTATTAACTAAAAATTACTTACCAAACTTCAAAAATATCTAATACTGATGTGTCTTGGGCCAGGGTAGGATAATTCAAGACATATTTTTATAAATGGGGAGAAATAGTAACTAATAGTTACAATAGTAACCAAAAAGAGTCAGAGTTCCTGTCATGTTTTTCCCATCAGCAAAGACATCACCATAAAAACTCTAGCAAGGGAATTGCAAAATGAATTGATATTTTACCACCTTTTTTTTTCCTTCTTTTGCTAGAGAGCTAAAACATGCTAGCTATAACATTGCTGCAGAGGTACAATTTCTTATCTTTCAACTCAAACCATCTGAATGTCAAATTCTTTACCATTTTCAGAACCAGCATCTCCTCATTTGTTCCTGTAAAGTCATTCTCAGGATAATATACTGTGTTCTTAGTCTACTGCCAAATTGTGGCATTTCTGCTTCCACATCATTGCTGAATCTGTCCCATTAGAAATTCTCTGCAATTGTAGTGGTTTATTTTCACTTTAAAATTATAATTTTTGAATCAACCTCTCCCTGTTTACTCCAAAATAGTAAGTTCTTTAGCTTCTTTTCACAGAAAAGTTGATATTTGAGCAAGGATTTAAAGAAAATGAGGGAGTTAACATGAAGATATGTAGGTTAAGAGTGCTCCAGGAACAAGAAACAGCCAATGCCAAGGTGTAGGGTGGGCTATTCCCAGGCCTGCTCCAGGAAGAACAACAAAGGCAGGATTGTTGTGTTGAGAGGCAGAGAGCAGTGAAGGTTGAGGTCAAAGAGGTAAGCAGGGACCAGGTCATGTAAGACTATGTAGACTATTATTCAAGTTTCTTTATTATTAGTCTAGATTCCTTTCCACCTCCCCATAAGAAAATTAGAGATAAAGACAAAGATATAGAAACAGAGAGACAAAAAGATAAAGACAGATATATGGCTATACATTTATATGTGTATGTGCACATGAGTAATTGCTTTAAGTAGCATCATATTGAAATTTAACAAATTTTTAATGTGCTGTTACAGAAATAGATACAACAGACATGGCCCATGGCTCTTGAAAAGATTATAATAAAAATATGACTACAGTTAAAAACATAAACAATTTTATAAGGCATGAAAATCCATCATCAATAGTACAAGGAAAGAACCACACTATATGTTAATGTAGGAAGAATGTCTAAAAAATATTCATGAGTGCCAAAAAAAAAAAACCTATGTGCCAGGCAGTTTCAGGTGCTGAAATACAGGCATAAACTTTAAATCTAATGGCGGGGGGAGGTTGTGGTAGAAAATTAAAAAACAATACAAAACAAATTTGTGTAAGAAATAAAGAAAACAAAAATTATATGGTATATAGGAAGTGATAAATTTTATGCCAAAAAATTACCAGGATGAGAGCAATCAGAAGTACTACGAGGAGCAGGGTAGGCTGCAATTTAAACAGAGTGAGTTTCGCTGAGATGGTATTTCAAAGGCATGAAGGAAGTGGGGAAGTTGTCACATAGATAATGGGAAGAGTAAGTTTGAGGCAAAGGAAACAGCCAGTGTAAAGGCTTTAAGATGGGAGTGTGCCTGGCCTGTTTAAGAACAATAAAGAGTCCTGTGTTACTAGAAAAGAGGGAGCAAGGAGAAAAGATTAGGTGAGTAGAACATGTAGACCTTTTAGGTCTTTAGGTCTGACTCTGAATGAAATGGGGAGCTACTGCAGATTTTGAGCAGGAGTGATAGTAGCTGACCTAGGTTTCAAAGATTCTTGGCTGCTATATTGAGAATAGACTAGGAGACCAAGAGTGAAAAACAGACTTTTTAGAAGGTTAGCAATAATTTAATACCCAATGGTGGTGACTCAGGCCAGGGTGACAGCAACAAAAGTGGTACAAAATGGTTGGGATATTTTTTTAAGATAGAACCTATAGGATTCCATGATGAATTGCATATGAAACGTGAGAGACAGAGAGACGTCAAGAATAATTCCAAGGCTTTTGTAAATTGCTGAAGATACTGTGGAAAACAGTGTGGTGGTTCCTCAAAAGTTAACACAAAATTACCATATGATCTAGAAATTTCATTCCTCTATTTAGCCAAAACATTAAAAGCAGGCACTCAAACAGATACTTGTACATTGTGTTTATAGCAGCATTATTTACAATAGCTGAAAGGTAAAACAATCCAAATGCCTGTCAACAGAAGAATGGTGAACAAAATGTGCTATATACATACAATGGAATATTATTCAGCCACAAAAGGAAATGAAATTCTGACAATACCATAACCTGGATGAACCTTAAAAACATTATGCTAAGTAAAATAAGCCAGGCACAAAAAAACAAACAGACAAATATCGTGTGATTCCACTCATTTGAAGCCCCTGGAAAAGGCAAGTTCATAGAGATGGAAAGTAGAATAAAAGTTATTGAGGACTGGTAGTGAAGAATGAATGGAAAATTATTATTTAATGGACACAGAGTTTTAGTTTGGAATGATGAAAAAGTTCTTGAAATGAATAATGGCGATGATTGCATAATACTGTGATGTATTTAATGCCACTGAACTGGACATTTAATAATTATGTAAATGATGTGTTGATATATATTTTACCACAATAAAAAGAATTATCACAATAAAAAATAAATATCAGAAAAGTACCATCACAGATTCTTTGTTTAAATATTGATAGAAGAGGCAGATGAAAAATGACAACAAAAGCAATCTTAACCAAGAAAACTGGTAACAGTTCAAATAACTAATTCTCACAGCCTCAAAGAACTTACAGAAAACATGTTCCCTCTCATAAAGAAAGTCAAAGAAAAAGATAATAGAGATGAAAGAAGAGATAAGAAAAACAGAGAAAGAGATAAGATAGCCCCAAGAGAGCTGAGAAAAGGGGAGAAAAATAAAAGAAAAGCATTAGAGAGGTTAAAGGAATATTAGAAGGAACTCAAGCAGAATAAACACAACTGAGAATATACAAAGTTCATGAAACAAAGGCTTAAAGGAAACACACAAAACAAAATAGAAAAGAACAAAGATGTACAAATAGCTAGGAACATTAGCAGTACAGAAGAAAAAAAATTCAATTTATACATAATTCATGTTCCTGAAGAAAAGACAAAAAATTAAAGATATAATTTTAAAAAAGACATTCCAGGGATAGAAGAGACATTACATCTATATATATTGAAAAATTACCATGTTCCAAGAAAAAAAAAGATACAGAATGACAAATTTCAAGGTAAGTCCTAGTTTAATTATTTAATTACAAGACTAAAAAATGCCATTGGCATCTAGGCAGAAATATCAAGTTATCCACAGGTGAGAGAAATCAGGCTATTTCAAAAGCTGGAAATATTCAGGCAATGAATACAAAGTTCAGAGGAATAGGAAGTGTGTCTTGAAATATTTATAGCCAGGGAAGTTATTCTTCATGTATTAGGACAATGGGTAGAGATTCTCAAGCATATAAGAACTCAATAACAATAGAACTTATTATTCCTTCACAAAACACCATCAAAATGAGAGCTGAGGAATGAAGAAGCCATGATAAAAAGCATTAGTGGATAGTATTAAAGCTATTAAGTAGAAAACTATGGTTAAACAACTATGTGAATTAAAGTTTCAAAATTGCATGTTATATAATACTATAAAATTTAATGATACAAAAATAATTAACTAACAAAAATCAAAGGAGGAGGAGGCGAAAGAAACTGTACTTGAGTTAGATTTCTTAGCTGACATAGCTGAAGTCAAGTGATACTGTCTTAAGTTGAAACACATAGCTAAGTAAGAAAAAAGAATTAAGCCAACTTTTTAAACATTTTATAATTTTTATTAACTTTAGAACTGACAGTGCTTGTTGTAAAGATTAAGTTACCTAAAAAATAAGTAATATCTTCATTTTCACTTCAGCTTTTTGGGGAAAATAATGATTATAATCAATAGTTTTATTAAAAATCTCATAATCCTCTTTGTATCTCAATTTAAACCATCTGTCCATTTTCTATTTCAATATGTACATATACAGGTAAATAAATGATCAAATGTATACAATGATTATTTCTGGATGATCTTTTACCTTTTTCTTTATGTTTTTCAATTTTGTTCTAGTTTATAAATATGTAATTATTGTATTTCACAAAAGTAACGAAGTATTTTTAAAAAGACATATAGCCTAATTGGTGTTCATTTTAGTAAAAATTAAAACACTGTCTCTTTTCAATGAAAAACTGAAGACAGAGGCCCAAATTTCAAGTTTTCAAGGTCTTTACAACTTATTCAAACTCTTTTAGCCATCTATGTCCTCTTTGGAGAAGTGTTTATTCAGGTCCTTTTCCCACTTTTTTTCTTTTTTTCCATTTTTTAATTTTAATTTTTTCATTATCATTTATCCCCCTTATACCCTCTTCCACCTCCACTTCCCCATATACCCACAATAACAGACTGTTGTCCCTGTCCATGAGTCCTTTTTCCTTTTTGCTCAATCCCTCCACCCCAGAACCCTGCCCTTCCCCCATGGCTGTCAGCCTGCTCTCTATAAATGAATCGGTCTCTATTTGCTTGCTGGTTCAGTTTTTACATTAGATTCCATATATGAGTGAAATTATTGAATAGAGTATTTTTACCCAATGTATGTTCTGCTCCCTTTGTCAAATGTTAATTGACTATAAAGGCATGGGTTGATTTCTGTTGATTCTTCTATTCTGTTCCATTGAGTTATTGGTCTGTTTTTATGGCAGTACTATGCTGTTTTGGTGGCCTTGTAGTATAGTTTGATATTAGGTAGCATGATTCCTCCAAGTTTATCATTCTTTCTCAAGATTGCTGTGGCTATTTTTGTGGTTTTATATACATTTTTGGAATATTTTTTCTAGTTCCATCAAATATGCTATTGGTATCTTGATAAAAATTGCATTCAATCTATTGATTGTTTTGGGTAGTATGAACATTTTAATGATGTTAATTCTTTCTATCCACAATACGGTTACATTTCTTTCCACTTACTTTTATCTCCTTCAGCTTTTTTCTTTGGTGTCTTATAATTTTCCAAGTACAGGTTTTTTTATATCCTTAAATTTATTCCTAGGTTTTTTTTTTTTTTTTTGATGCAATTGTAAGTGCGGTTGTTTTCTTACTTTCTCTTTCTGATAGTTCATTATTGGAATATAAATATGCAACTGATCTATGAGAAAAAAGGCCTGGTACCTTGGTTGGTAGTGCAGTTCATGGCCATCTTTCCAGAGAAGGAATAAAGGTTGCTTTCCTAAAAGATGGCTAGGAGGAACCTTAAGGTACAATGGAAAACCAGAAGGACTTGGAAAAGACAGGTGTTTACAGGCAGGGCTGAATGGCAGATATGTGGCTCAGCTCCTGTGTCCTGAAGAGCAAACTGAAGGTCACCCTAAAGGTTCCTTGTGTAATTTTCAGCAAAGCAGACTTAAAGATCAAATGTGACCATTTGCTGCTCTTGTTATGTTTGCACAAATGAACAGGATAAATTAAAACTGGACTTAATACGGTCCCTTTAATGACAAGGGGGGTAATCTTAACGAGAAAAATAGCGATTCAAGGAAAATCACAATGCTCAGTGGTAGACTATAAACTAGTGCAGCTAACTGTCTTTAAAGTTTATTTTCATTTAAAGTTTGTTTTCATTTGAAAGTTAAACTATGTCTGTGACATCATCAAAGATGCTTAATTTATAGGCAAGAAAAATGTCAAATGCCTTGCAACTGGATGTCTTTGCAATAAAACAATCTCACAGATCTAGAGACTGGTTTGTGGGTTATGTTGTATAAATTAACACGTGTGTTCTTTTTTCATAGGGCATAAGCCTATGATCTCATTACCTGAGTGATTATCTGCACATATAGGCTTCACTTAATCCTGTCTGCATTGCTGCCTCCTGAGACTCAATGGTTTGGCTGAACTAAGTGGTTGGGTTGGTGAAGAATGGGGTGGTCTGTGGGCTTCAGTTAAAACTGGTTTATCCTTTCTATCCTAATGGCTTATACATAAAGGGCCCAGGGGTCTGAGGTGGGAAACCTAAAATATTTCCCTCAGCCCAAACTAAGTATAGTGAGCAAAAGAGCTTTGGACAGGTGTGACGTGCCTTGCACACCTTCCTCCAAAGAAGCCTTTTTTTTTTCTAATGTGAGACATTGAAAAATTAATCCCTGCCCTTTGTCACCTAGTGGTTATGGTTTTAATGATGCCTTTAACCCTGTTGCCAAATCTGTTGCCTCCAGAATACAACAAGGATGCCAGCTTGTTAAACCAAGCATGCCATTGTCCGGGGACAGCCAACTGACCTGTAGTCTGCAAGATCCTTCCCCATGTGGGAAGGCTACCCTCCCCTTCTTGCCCCCAAACTTATTAGGGATTTCTGGACCCAAGGGTAGGTAGAATGATGACCATGTCCAGCTTGAAGCAGCTGGAAGAGCACAAGACCTTCGTCCATTGTCCTTTATAAGATTATAAAGGGTCTTAAGTCTGAGAGGGGGTAATTATTACAGAGAAGGGCCCACCCAAAATTAATTAATTAATTAATTTTTTAAAATGCAACTGGTTTCTGGATATTTATTTTGTGTTGTGGAGCAAGTGTGAGAACCAAACAGTCAGAGACAACCAAATTAGAATTTAAAGAGCCTTTATTAGCTGGCCAGTGACTGCCCACCCGTCCACAAGCCGGACTTAGGTGGACAGCCCCGACCTTAGGGATTGGGGGGTTTATAAAGCATTTCAGGTGCATTCTTGTTCCTGCAGGTGGGAACTTGGACAGAAATACAGCTTGTATAGACAAAAATTTTCCACTATTCCCCAGGTCATTGCTCAAAGGAACAGGTCACTGCGCAAAGGAATAACAGGTTTAAGTTCCTTGTTCTGCTTGGTCAGAGCATGCAACTGTGGGGGTCTGGTTCCCGGGACCCAAGTTCAGCTGATTACCCTACTGGCTGGACATCTAAGAAATACCCTTTAACATTTTGTATCCTGCTACTTTACTGAATTTATTTATCAGTACTAGTACTTTTTTGGTGGAACCTCTAGGCTTCTCTATATACAGTGCCATGTCATCTACAAATAATAACAGTTTTGCTTCTTTTTTTCCAGTTTGGATGCCTTTTATTTCTTCTTCTTGTCTGACTGCTGTGGCTAAGACTTCAAGTAATATGTTGAATAAGAGTGGTGAAAGTGAACATCCCTGTCTTTTTCCTGACATTAAGGCAAACACTTTTAGGGTTTTTTTCCCAATAAGTATGATGATGGCTGTGGGTTTGTGACATATGGCCTTTATTACTTTGATGTATGTTCCCGCTATTCCCACCTTGATGAGAGCTTTTAACAGATATGGGTTTTCAAATGCTTTTTCTGCATCTATTGATATGACCATGTGATTTTTAACCTTCATTCTGTTTATGTGGTGTATCACAGTTACTGATTTGCAGATATTGTACCAACCTTGCATCCCCAGAATAGATATTTCTCCAAAGAGGACATACATATGGCCAATAGACATATGAAATAATGCTCAATATCACTAATCATCAGAGAAATATAAATTAAAACCACAATTAGCTATCACTTCACAGAATGGCTACCATCAATAAATGAACAAACAAGTGTCAGTGAGAATGCAAAGAAAAAGGAACCCTTGCACACTATTGGTGGGAATGCAGATTGGTGCAACCACTATGGAAAACAGTATGGAGTTTCCTCACAAAATTAAAAATGGAACTGGTATATGACCCAGTGATTCCATTTCTGGGACTATATCCAAAGCAACCCAAAACACCAATTCAAAAGAATATATGCACCCCTATGTTCATTGCAGCATTATTTACAATAGCCAAAATTTGTAAGTAAGCCCAAGTGCCCATAAGTAGATAAGTAAATAAAAAAGCGGTGGTACATTTACACAATGGCACACTGCTTGGCCATAAAAAAATAAGGAAATCTTACCTTTTGTAATAGCAGGAATAGACCTGGAGAGTATTGTGCTAAGTGATATAAGCCAGTCAGAGAAAGACAGGTACCATTTGATTTTACTTATATGTGGAATCTAGTGAACACATAAAATAACAAACAAAACAGAAACAGACTCATAGATACAGAGAACATATGGCAGCTGTCAGAGGGTAGGGAGGTTGAGAGCTGGGTGAAAAGGTGATGGGGTTAAGCAAAAAACCCATAAAAACCCTCATAGACAGACAACAGCACAGTATGGTGATTACCAGAGATGAAGGGGGGTGAAGGAGCTAGAAGAGATGAGGGTAAAGGGGAGATAAAAGATAATGGGTGACTTCCAGCCAAGATGGAGGCATAGACCGACATGCTCTGTCTCCCTCCACAACTAAGAAGGACTACAACTTCTGCAAAACCAAAAATAATAAATTCCAGAAAATAAAGCTACATGGAAGTCCAACGTATGAAGTAATAAACAAGTGGTGCTCGTCTGGACGGGTAGGAAGGGCAAAACTGCAGCTGAAAGATCAAACTGTGCTGGAAGCGGCAACCACAGCAGTGAACAGCGGGACTCGGTAAGCATGTTACAGAAACAGGAGAGTCCAAAAATCCCCGGAGTTTGTGGCTGGGGGATAGGGAGAAGGAAGCAGCTTTCAGAATGCCTCCACATGCCTGAGGCTGATGGCCGGTGTCTTTCATTATGTAAATTGCTTTAATGCATCCAAATCCTCAGGTGAATGGGAGGAGTCTTGAACCAGGTGATGGTATGGAAAGCACACAGAGCCTACGTGGGGTTCTGCCAATGGTCAGAACTATTGGCAACACCCAGTGCGTCAGAGGACGCAGTCAGGGATATATAGGCAGCTGCGAACACTTTAGGGGGGGCACGCTTGGGGGGGCACGTTCTGGGGCTCTCTCCCTCGCTGGTGAGTGTTTGCAGAGGAGCTCTGGAGAAGGAGATGAGATCCACGTGGTTTACAGAAAGAAGACAGTTCACAAGGAGGCTGAGAATCCAGGTGGTCCTGCATTGAGAGCTGGAGGACACCACAGCACGGGAAGGACCTCCCCAATCAGATTGAATGATTGGCAGCTGCTGGTAAAGCTGAACTGTGCCTAGGAAGTAGGGAAATGGTGTTTCTGACCCCCCTAAAACTGGTTAGGTTTGGTAGAGGGGAGGCAAGAATATGTGTAACTGTTAAATAAACAATTTTTCTTCTCACTCAAATATAATGTTCAGAGTTGTGATTTTGGCGGCGGGCAATCGGACCCCTAACTAAAGAGCTCGTGGGTTTGTTTTCAATTGGAGCAGCCCAGGGGCTCTGTAACAAGCAGACACCCATATCTGGGGGGAGGAGAGAAGCGCCTGGGAGCTGGCCCTAGCTGCAAACCAGACCCTTCGGTTCGTAATTTCAATGCGGGGAAGGCAGACCCCCCATTGTCTCAGACTGTGAGGCCCGGAGGGCGTGGGAACAGAGGAGGCTCCCGGTTTCTCAGAGGAGAATAACAGCAGGAATGCATCTTGGACCCCCGCCCCCATGCAAAGCGCCACAGTGTGCTGAGAGAGGTCGCCACCGAATATAGGCATAGGAGGTGGGACAGCCCTGCCCAAGAAGGAAAGATAGACAAAATGCTCAGAATGGCAGAATTAATGATTGAAATACCAATCACACAGCAAACCAAAAAGCAAATAAAGGCCTTGACCAATGAACAAATAGCAAATCTTTCTGAGGCTCAGTTCAGAGCTATAGTCATAAGGCAGCTTACAAACCTAACAGCAGGGCTGAATCAAGACAGGGAAAGAATGAAGGCTAGTCCTGCTGAAATGAACAAAAATACATACAAGACAAGTGGTGAGGAAGGGAAAGCCAGGGATCAAATCAACAAATCAGAACATAGGAAGGGGCAGTCAACTGGTGCAGAAAGAGGAAACAAAAAGTGAGGAATATGAGGAGAGGCTCAGAAACCTCTGGGACAGCTATAAGCGAATGAACATTCAAATTATAGGATTGCCAGAGGGTGAAGAAGAACTAGAATTTGAAAAATTACGTGAAAAAATAATGAAGCAGAACTTCCCTAACTTGGGAAAGGAAATGAACTTACAGGTCCAGGAAGCACAGAGAGTTTCAGATAGGCTGGACCCAGGGAGGACCACACCAAGACATATTATCATCAAAATGTCAAAAATTAAAGATAAAGAGAGAATCTTAAAAGCAGCATGAGAGAAGAGAAGAATTATGTACAAAGGGGTCCCAATTAGACTATCAGCAAATTTCTCAAAGGAGACTTTACAGGCAAGAAGGGACTGGCAAGAAATATTCAAAGTAATGAAAATCAAAAACCTACAACCATGATTACTCTATCCAGTGAAGCTGTCATTCAAGATAGAAGGGCAGAGAAAGTGTTTCCAGGACAAAGTAAAACTGAAGGAGTTTGTTAGATCCAAACCACTGTTATATGAAATGTTAAAGGGACTTGTTTAAAAGAAAGAGGATCAAAACTATGAACATTAAAATGAAAACTGTATTACAACAACCAACAGCAGAAGCTAGGGAATTGAAACAAAGGCAAACTAAGTAGGCAATGAGAGGGAAAAAAGAATTATAGGTACAGGTATAGGTATTGGGGGGAGGTTCAGGGGGAGGGGGAAGGGGGAAAAGGGAAGGAGATGATGCAGGAATTAAGAAGCATAGTAGGAGGGAGTGGAGTAGACAGGAAGATATTGAGAAGAACTATATGCACAACCAATGGGCATGGACTAAAGGGGGGACAATTAGAGGGGGGGTCACAGGGTGGAGGGGAGCAGGGGGGAAAGAAATTGGGACAACTGTAACAGCATTATCAATAAAAGAAAAGAAAAAAAAAGATGATGGAAGGAGACTTGACTTTGGGTTATAAATATGCAATAGGATATACAGATGATGTATTATAAAATTGTACACCTGAAATCTATATAATTTTATTAACCAACATCACTAATAAATTTTATGAAAATTTTAAAAAACTCTTTTAGCTAAAGGAGGATTAATAGTTAATCCCTGACACATCACTGGTCCAAGACCCTTAACCAAATACCCTACAATATGCATACTAGATATCCTCCATGCTTTACCTGTACACAACCACTCTCAATAACCATAAGACTTCTCTTTAGTGTGTTGATAAGGAAGAGGAGCACAGAAGCAAGTGGATAATTGGAACGGCACAGACTTCCAGAATATTTACAACCACTTCTTTTATTATTCTCACCTACCCTATTGAAAAAAAAGGAAGTGTCTTGTCCTCACACTCTTCAAACTCCCTTGAATAAATGGGTCTAGTTCTTTGATGTCTTTTGATCTCAATATTTTAGCCAAAATTCATGAAATCCTCTAGCAGTTTGGGGAATGTCTTCTATCCCCACACTCTCTGAGCTACTTTGGTGTGAAACAACTACTATTTTCTTGATAGTACTTTTAGCACATGAGTATTAAACTTTCCTTCCAATTTTTTCTCTCTTTTGCTCTGGTATCAATCCAAACAGACCTAATGACACCAAGTAGGTAGGCCTAAGGACAGAATCTCAGACTTGAGGAGAAATCTTACAAAGATTCCAACATAACTGAGGTCTGAGAAACACTGGCCTAGTTGTAAATTTGAGAACATTTTTCCCTACGTTTGTCACAATAGATGTGAGTCTGCCTCAGAATTGAATTGCTACCATTTCACCCCAAAAAGAAATAGGGCTTTTTGGAGAAAAGGCTGATTCTACAGCTGGGGTGGGAAAAGTATACTCAATTGTACTAGAAAGCAGGAAGTACTCAAGAAATGAGTCGTATCAAAAGAATGCAGGGGCTAGCTTAAAGGGACTCCTATTAGACTAATTTGAGTATCAAAATCAATAACAGCAATGGATTAAAATCTTGGCCACTTTGGCTGTATTTTTATGGTTTCACTCTCTAACCTCACTTTTAACTCTTTCCTTTATTTCTTTCCCTTTAAGCTTTAGGCATGAAAACAGTATTTCTTGTTTTTCCTCTGCTTCCAAATGATGCATGTGTTCTACATTGGAGATTTAAAAAATCTGATTTTTAGCTTTAGGCTTTGGGTGATCATAGGAAAAGTGGTCTCTTAACTGACTTAGGTTCTGTACCACTGAAACCGACCTGTCATGGTCTAACAGTGTTATTTATTTGGTTGAAACATAAAATCGCCATTTTTGTAGATAAAACTGTTGAATATCACATGGTTCAACAACATGGTCCAGCCAACCTTACAGGAGTTTTATATTGGGACTTAGAGCCAAACCTCAAGATATTTTAAATTGTTATCTGTGCCTTTTATTTCCTTGAAGACTTAATGAAGAAGGGTGATTGACCAAAGCCCTCCTGACTACATTGCATAATGCCATCTGAATCTCACATCCATGCCATCTATCAGAAGTGCTGTCATACAGTGAGGAGTGAAGACAGTTCTACACCAGGAGTCAAGAAACTAGATTCTTTTCTTGCTGCTCTCATTACCTAGTGATAAAAGTCGGATGAGTTGCAACTTCTCTCAGCCTCTCCTTCTTGGTTTGCAAAACAGAGGTTGAATAAAGACTAATTTTCATCTGATGTTCCTTCCTGTTCTAATATTTTGCATTTCTTTTTTCTAGGACCTGAAGAGGTGGGAGTTGGGACAAGTTGTATACATATTTAACTATATTTACATATGTACTGGTGTCCTCTACAGAAAGACATATCAGCCATCCAAATAAGTAACCAGGATTAAAGGGAAAAATATACTCTTGGCTGAAACCCTTGGTTTAGTCAAGTCAAGAACAAAATTCTAGACTCTGTATTACTTAATATGGTTTACTAATCCATAGAATGTCATTTTTGTGTAACTTAACAAGGAAAATATACTTTAGTTGATTGTTAAAGTTCTTTTCACTTTCTTTTATAAACTGTATGGAAAGTTTTAAGTGTATGAAGAGTAATCATTTGTTCACAAATGTATGAATTTCAAATCATGAGTCTCTTGAGAATCTGTAAGAAAACATTTTAAATGCTTCAGCTCTGTGCTATCCAATTATAACAATGCTAAATTTAGTGAGATTTTGGTTTGTCCTCATCTGCACAATAATGATAATCTCTAATTTGGACTTTGCATCATAAGCATTGTTATAAAATTGTCTTTTAACATTGCTTAGAAAAAGCAAAAATAACCTTAATTCTTGCAAATCTGAACAACAATATGCAGCTGAAAGAGAAGAAAAGGCTCATTGCGTAATAACTCAGTAGAACAGTGACTATCCCCACAGCTTCCTTCCATGGAGTTACCCAGCCCTAAAATTAATTCCACTTTTTTCAAAAACAGTAATCCCCAGTAAAACTTTCATGAGTTCTTTAGTATAGTCCACACCAGGAACAGAGAGAGTAGGTGAGGCATTTAACAAATTAGAAATGTACAGGTCACATTTATAATACCATCAAATCATTAGAACTTTTGGCTATATTGGGCTTACTTAATCACCTTTATCACTTAATACAGAGATCCTCCTTGTAGCAAAAATGTGAGCCAAAAGTTATAAACTGCATTTATGTGAAACCCAGGGAAGCTAGTGAGCCCTGGTCCAATAACCAAGTTACTCTTCTTGTCATGAATGCTTTATGCATGTACACACATGCACATCATGCATACACACCCTATGTAGTCAGACTTTCCTATCAATTTCCAAGATGTCATCAATTCATTCTCTCACCTAAAACAAAATTGCTTTCCAGATTCAATCAATAGTATATTTTAACCTCCTTTCTCCCCCTGTCTCTTATGCTACATCCAAATCTTCATTAATTTGGCCCTTTCTGTCTTCAGAGCATAAACATTAATCTTATTTGGAACCAAGGTACATAGTAAGAATTTGAGAGCTACACATTAATATCTCAAGTAGTTACAGAGAAAATTTGTGTTGTGAAAGATGAAATAGAAAGCTAGTTAAGCATAAACTCAACATAATAAGTTATCCTAATGTTTCTGGTTGAACAGAATATTTTTGGTAAGTCTTCTTTTCTGTTTTTTTTTTTCCTCCCAGGCATATTAAATTATCAAGCATAAATGCTGTCTGTCTTCATGTTCCTTTTAAGTTTCCATTTTTCTCTGTATCTGATATCATCATAGGTACAGGCATGTCACGGGTGTTTCAAAACTTGATCCCAGTTCATGAAAGGGTCTCTAATAATTGCCTTGAACATTTAGTAACCTAACATTTACTATTTGCTGAAATGTCCTTTTCTAGAGTACTTCTTCTATGTAAGAAGCTTTAAAATTCTCCTATAGACTTTAAACACATGCTCATTAATATGACCATTTAATTTGATTGAATATGAACCATAAACTTAAAAATAACATAAAAAGGATTTTTATTGCCTAACTGCAAGTACTGCATAAGTAATATAAATAAGGACCATCATTCTTAGTCTTTCACAATCAAGCAGATTCTTTGGAGGTTACTTCCAAGGGCAGAAGTCACTAGTTTAGGGTATAGTTCTAAGTTTATCCAGTATAACCTCATCCATTAGTCCACTGCATATCTACTGCACTTTGCCTATGGTGACAGGCACTGGGTAAATGCTGCAGATGCAACAGTGAGCAAAATGGAAAAAGTCCCTTCCTTTCACAGAACTACAATCTGTGCAGAAGAATGACATTGATCAAATATTTGCCCTTTCGAATATATAATTACAAACTGAGATCAGTGTTGTCAAGAAAAAGAGTGAGATTCCATGAGAAGTTATTATAAGTAATTTGACTCGGGTTGGGGGGCCAATAAAAGCTTTCCTGAGAAAGTGACACTTAAGTAAAATTCTAAAAGTTGACTGGATGCTAATTAGGCACAGGAATTAAGTTAGATGGTGTATAAGAAGGTAAGAGAATGACTTCAAAATTAAAGGGAAGGCATGTAAAAAGGTCCCATGATAAGAGGCATATTAGTTTCCTATTGGTGCTGTAACATATTACTGCAAATTTAGTGCCTTAAGACAACACAGGTTTATTATCATACACAGTTCTCGAGGTCAGAAGTCTGAAATGGGCCATGGAGCTAAAATCACAGTGTTCCTTCTAAAGACTAAAGGAAGAATCTGTTTCCTTGCCTTGTCCAACTTCTACATGCTGCCACATTCCTTGGCTTATGGCCTCCTTCATCCATTTTCAAAGCCAGCATAAGCCAGCCATTTGTGTGTGTGTGTGAAGCTATCTCTTCAGTTCTCTCTCTTCTGCTTTTCTGTTTTACCTACAGCCCTTCAGCCACTCCAAACAACCCAAGACAATCTGTATATCACTAAATCCTTAATTAATCACATTTGCAAAATCCTGTTTAGTATGTAAGGTACCATATTCACCAGTTTCAAGGATTAGAACTGTGGACATCTTTAAGGAGCCATTATTATGCTCACCATAACAGAGATCATGTCTCATTTACAGTTGAATAAAGGTCAGGGTCCTGAGTGCATAAAGTGAAAAAAGTGGTATTGAATGAGGCTGGAAAGGTGGGCAAAGACCACATTACTTATAACATCATAAATCATGTTGAGAGTTTTGATCTTTAATCTAAGAACACTGGGAAGCTATAAAAGGGGTGACAGATTTGATTTGATATTTTAAAATATCCTTCTGGCTACTGAGTAAAAATATATATTTTAAAATACAAAGGTTCAGGAAAAAGATGATGGTGGCACCAAAAACAGAAGATTAAGATTATTATTCAAATTATTGAAGTCATTTCAGATGTTCCACTTTCTAATTAGGTGATTCTATGGCTTTGGTTAAATATCTGCCAGGTAGTTCTATGGGGGAGATTAAATGTTATGATGCACGACATGTCACATATACAGGAACAGTACCTGGCATGCAAGATAAATAGTCTTTGTATTATTATATTGCTTTTATTATTACTATGCACAACTCTATGATAGTAAATAAGAAAACATACATTATATGACTTGATAAAAAAGTAAGAACTGATTATACCTAAATAAATTTCTATTTTATGGAAAAATAAAACATGAAATTCAAGAAGCAGAAAACCAGAATAGATTAAGAAGGCTTGTGAACATTGAGTGAGGGCAGAGAATTTGAAAATGAGGTAATAGAGGGTACAGGATCCAACTCATGCTGGACTCTTGAGGCTATTGTAAGAATTTTGGCTTTTACTGTAAATAAAATGGGAAACTTTTTGAGTTTTAGTACCATGGTCTAACTTTGGTGTTAGCACTGGCTGATATTTTGAAAATAGGCAGATTGTAAGGGTAAGCATAGTGAGGAGAATGGTGTTTTATTCCCTGGACTTGGTAGGTGTCTCTCCTAAGGGCCTCCACAACATCCTGCCTTTACTACACACTGAGCTTTTGTCACACTACATTATAATTTCCTGTAATTATTCACCTCCTCCTTTAAATTGGACATTTCTTGAGAGGAGAAATCAAGTTTACCTTCTCACACTGTATTTCCAGAAATTAGCATAGTGCTTGACATACAATAACTGCTGAATACAAGCTGGTAGAATTAAATTAGTAAGATCAGTACTTACCTTCTGGCTACAGAAATGTTACTAGTATGAAAGTGAGAGTCTATTGTGATTATCTCTGCCACTAGTACCACACATACATTTATTTTATTAGGTTTATCTTTCTATGTAATCATTTGTTATTTTCAAGCATTAACTAGTTGGTGTGTCTCACGGTTCTGATTTAAGTAGAGGGGAAAGAAGAAGGAAATGAACATTTATATGTAATAACCAAGCATGACTTCCATATCATAGTTCACTTAAGCATTTAACTCTCTCCACAAACCTGGGGGAAAAAGTATAATTAGCTCCATTTTACAAGATTTGGGACTTCCGGCCAAGATGGAGGCATAGACAGACATGCTGCATCTCCCTCCACAACTAAGAAGGAATACAACTACCTCAAAACTAGAAACAACCAGAAGTTCCAGCAAATCAAACTGCATGGAAGTCCAGCAAACAAAGATATAAAGAAGAAATACTCATCCAAACAGGTAGGAGGGGCAGAGCTGGGGCGGAGAGGACATGGTGTGGTGGCAGCAGCTGCAGCGGCAGCAGCAGGCTGGCAGAAAGGGCAGTCACATGTTTTAAAGTCAGGAGAGACACCTGGGGAGCATTCCCAGCTCCTCACAGGACCTAGCAGCTCACAGTCCCAGCACGGGGGAAAAATCAAGCCTCATTGCTTCTGACTGGGCAGACCAGTGGGGGTTGGGGTGGTGGCAGAAACTGCCAGTCTCTCAGCAGAGTCCGCCTGTTTAAAGGGCCACCACAGTCCTAGAATGTCCGCAGACCCACCCACTCTGGGAACGATGGCCAGGGCAGCAGCTAGAGGGGTGCCAGTCTGGTGCAGAAGTGGGAGAGGTGCCTGGAAAAGGGGCAATTGCTGGGCAGGCGGCATTGTTCCCTCTCGGACCCCTCCCCCACATACAGCGCCACTATGTGGTGAAACAGGTCGCCCTGTACTGACGAATCCCTAAGGCTCCATCCCTTACAACGTAACAGGAGTGACAGCTCTACTTGGGACATGAAGGCAAACAAACACAGGAGCCTGTCAGAATGAGGAGACAGAGAAGTATGGCCCAAAAGGGGGAATGGATCAAGGTTCCAGTGGGAGAAATAAGTGATGAGGAGATAGCAAACCTAACAGATGAGGAAATAGACAACCTAACAGACACAGAATTCAAAACACTGGTGATAAAGATGCTCACAGGCTTGACAGATATGCTTGAGTATGGCAAACACATAAGAGAAGAAGTAAAGGCTATGCTAAGTGAAACAAAGAAAAATCCACATAAAACCAATGGTGAAGGGAAGGAAACCAGGGTTCAAATCAATGATTTGGAACATAAGGAAGAAAAAAACAGTCAACCCGTGCAGAATGAGGAAGCAAGAATTGAAAAAAATGAGAAAAACTTCCCAAGTTTGGTGAAGGAGATGGACATACAGGTCTGAGAAGGAAGGAGGGTCCCAGGCGAACTGAACCCAGAGGGGACCACACCAGTACACATCATGATTGAGATGTCAAAGGTGAAATATAAAGATAGAGTCCTGGGGGCAGCAAGAGAGAGGCGGAGAGTTGCCTATAGGGGGGTGCCTATAGGACTATCAGCTGATTTCTCAGAGGATACTTCGCAGGCAGGAAGGGACTGTCAAGCAGTATTCAATGTGATGAAAGGCAACCTGCAACCAGGACTACTCTATCCAGCAATGAAGGAAGGAAGGGCAGATGAAGTGCATTCCAGACAAGGTAAAGCTAAAGGAGTTCATCATCACCAAGCCATTATTATATGAAGTGTCAAAGGGACTTACTTAAGAAAGAGAAGATCAAAATTATGAACATTAAAATGACAACAAACTCACAACTATCAACAACTGAATCTAAAAAATAAGAACAAAATCCAATGAAGCAAACCAGAACAGGAACAGAATCATAGGTATGGGGGTCATTTGGAGGGTTATCAGCTGAGAGGGAGGAGGGTGAGAAATTGGGGATATGGTGCAGAGATTAAGAAGCATAATTGATTGGTACAAAATAGACAGAGGAAGTTAAGAATAACACAGGAAAGGGTGAAGGCAAAGAACTTATATGCACAGGCCATGGACATAAACTAAGGGGGGTGGGATTGCTGGAGGGAAGGGGTGTACTGGGCAGAGGGGAGCAAAGGGGGAAAAATTGGAACTAATGTAACAACATAATCAATAAAATATACTTAAAAAAATAATTAGCTCCATTTTACAAGAGTAAACCACAGTTTAGAAATGCTAAGTAACTTATCTAAGGCTACCCAAAAGGTAAAGCCAGGGTTTAAATATCTGTAAAGCCCTTGTTTATATATATAAAATAAATAGATAGTTTAAAAATACAAATATGTTCCTTACCGGAAAGTACAGAAGCAGAGACCCAAAAAGGATTGTTTCCAACAGGATAAGGCCTGATGCCCTGATGCTCTAAAAAACAAAATGAAAATGTCATTGTTAAGCTTACATTCTAGGCATGGAAGAATTTATGCTATTGTGACAAGGCCTCAACCAATAGAACAGCATTCTGTGAAGGAAGATAAATGAAAACTGGCTAATATGTAGACAGGAGAATTCAACTAAAACATGTGAAAAGACTGACTACAAAGGCGATGGCAAACTCAATAATATTGCCAGTGCCTTCATGGAATTTTATTCTCTAAAATTTGAATCACTGAACAGACTAAGCATCTGAGAACACTACCTAGAAAATCCTTTCAATCCAACCAATTTACAGACACAGAAGATTTTGCCTGTATTTCTGAAACATCAGCTACAAGTGTATATTGAATCCTATCCCTGAGCCATTTCACAAATATCTGCATGATGGCTTGAGTGGATAAAACAAACATATGCATCCCAGTAATAAAATATAGTCCCAAACTCACTAACAGAGCTCCACGATGTAAATAATAGAAATCACATTAAATAACAGAGGAATCTCACCTTGTAAACATGCTTAAATTATTCTCAACTCAAAATTCAAAAGGATATGTTGATTTTCAAATAAATTTCCTGAATATTTAAATTTGCTAAGATATTTTGTTAGGCTCAAAATAGCATTATCGCCCCCCCCCCCCAAAAAAAATACTTAGAGCTGTGGCAAGAAATAAAAAAAGAAAGAATCAATTTTATCTCCTAATAATACATTTTATTTTGATTAGTTTAAACATCAATATAGAGTAAACATACTGATCAAGAATACAAACATAAAAACAGGTCATTCAAGAGTCCCTGTGTTTTCACTAAATGCGACATAAAATATATATACCAATTACACTTGGTGCAAATACAATATCTTAACAGGAAAATAATTTGAAGTAGTAGCCATTGGTTCAACTACAAAAGAAGCAGAAAAGCCAAACCACAAAAGTCCATTACTTAAGAAGAAATATCAGCTAACTGGATAACAAGAGAAAGAAAATTCTATTCCTTTTCCAAAATCCTTGTGACACATTGTTAGATACATGAGAAATACTTTATGTCATCCCTCAAACGAACTCAGGGCTTTCATTAATTTAAGAATTTGGGGATGGAGAAACAAGTTTAGTTAGTGAACAGCCTAGAATATTCGAGTGACTTCTCACTATTTGTCATTATTTTAGCTGGTAGATGCATTGACTGAAAAGATCATTTCTATCAGCAAGCCTTGAAATGGGTTCTCTGCTGGCAGAATTCCCAAGATGGCAAATTCTATTCATGCCTAATTATGACTAATCTATGGTTTATTTCTTAAACTTTCCAAGAAAATGACACTGAGAGTGAGTGTCCAAAGTATTACAGAAGATTGCCTATAAAACAATCTGTAATGTCTGAAAAAAGGGTTTTGAAAAGAAGCTGCAAGTCTTTATGGAAATAGCAGACTTCGGAGTTAACTTCATCTCCGTTTTCATAATAAAAGGGAAAAAAAAAAAACACTTAGAGTTAGGCTTTTTGAATTTCAATGGCCTCACCCATAAAATGGGTTTCCTAATCTTTACCTTATTAAATCTGACAGGTTTAATGAAATATAAAGTATACAAAATGGCAATCATTGTGCCAGATACTTAATAAGCAGGTGTGTATTATTCAAGGTAGAAAACAGAACCAGGATGAAAAATTTGAAAACCACAGGGGTATAAATAAGTAGTAAAATTTTTAATGCTGGAATCCAAAATGACCCTGGAGGCCTAGAGGAATGAAATGCCTTGGGATAGGGAACTCAGAAGTGCTTTCTTTAGGGCCAGTACGTTCTTAGCTGTGTTACAACTATCAACACCACATAACAACTGGGGTAGTGGTGCATGCTTTTATGTATTTTCAAAGCAAATAACCTGCCTCCTTTTCATTTGTAAATGTTGAGCAATCTTCTTAACATTTCATTGCCTTGTTCCTGGCTGGGCAGAAGAGCCCATAATTTCAAATTGTAAATTGAAACTCCTCTAAGTGGTTCCATAATCAAATGTAAGGCCTATTAAAAACGTGGAATTTTCCTTTCAAAATATTCTTGGGCAGAGCCGGCTTTGTGACCTCATAGAATGAGCAGATACCTAATAGGTAAGACTTTCTTTAGGGATAAAGAAAAATCCTCATGCTTCCTGAAGTATTTCCCCATTTTCTTATTGGTACTGGAAGTTCTTTTAATGAGAACAAAGCCTTTTATTTTGTACTTGGTGCCAAGTATAAATATGTAACTAATACACTGACTTTGTTTCAAAGTGAAGAACAGGAATCCTTTCCTTACAATTGTAGTTATATGATAGGAAGTAGAGAGGAGGCACTAAGTGTGTATGGGAGAGATGAAGGAGACAAAAACCAAAATAATAGAGGCATCTCCTTTGCAGTTTTGTCTGAGATAGAAGTGCTATGGAACTCTTTTTAACTAGAGTTGCTTACTAGAAAACTTGAAAAACTTTCTTTAAGATTAGCAATACTATACAGTGTGAGGGTGAAGCCCACCAATTCCAAAGGCTTGCCATTCCAAACAAAATCCTGCCATGAGGCAGCTAACCTCCCCCTGCCCCTAGCTGCCCTAGACTCAGAAGTCTATCAGGAGATGGCAACTGTCCAACCACCAACATGATGGCTGTACAAGTGGGCAACTTAGCCTATCCTGTACTGCTTACGTATTCTAAGCTTCAGAACTCCTTAAAAATTCACTCTGCCCCGATCCCAGCCCACCACATCATATACTCAATAAACCATCTTGTTCAGCATTTGGTTGCTGGCTTTTTCTACCTCCACTGACCCCCAAAACCTAACATACAGTATTATACTATTTATATAAAACACATACACACAAATCAACACCATAATTTTCTTTAGAAATATACAAATATAACAATAAAGGTTTGGAGGATACATATCAAGCTGATAACCACATTTTTTTTCCTAGAGAAGTGAATAGATTTGGAAATATTCTATATATAATTTAATTTCTTTTGAGATGTAATCATACATTGCTGTGTAATACAATTTTAATAATTAAATAATAAAATTAAAGAAAACTCATCTAAGATGTGTCAACTGGACTAGAAAATTCTACATTAGGTATCACAATATCAAAAGAGTCTAAGCAAAATCCTTCCTAACTAATATCTATTTAATAAGTTTTTATTCAGTATGAAGTACATGTATAAAATTATCAAACAGTATATTTATAATACCTACAGGTGAATAGAAAACTAAGGGAGTTACCTTTCAGTCTAACTCTCTAGTTTAGAATCCATAAAGCCTAATAAATATAATTCCATAAGCACAATTCCAAAACAGAGGTGAAGAGATTCTACCTCCATTTCACATTCCCCATTTCTTAAACTTTCAGAATTGACTCACGAAGATATATAATAGTCAGATAAACTTGTGAACCAAATAAATGGATTAATCTTATTATACTAATTTTATCAAATTATGTCAAAGTCAATTTCTAAATTCTATGATCTTTGGATGCAAAGTGTAGAGGCAGGCGTAAGATGAAGCACAGCTAAAACAAAAGGATTTGTCTAGGGACGTAAGTGTCCAGAGGAAGCTAAGTCAACAGAAGTAATAAAATGATAAGAATGCTGAAGTTTAATTTTTTAAACAATTAAATTTGTTTCTTATTATTTCCTTGATTCTACATGGACTAACTACTTCATTCATTTTTTTAATGTTTTTAACCACTGAGGAAATTAATGTATATCTTGCTAAAACAGCGCAGCTATTTTGGATCATAGTCAATTTCTTCAGTCTTGTAACTATTAAAATTTATTTCTATTACAAAGGAATCTTTGAGCGTGAAGGCATTTTTTACATAGCTGAACCTCAGAATGTGTCGTAAAAATATAAGCAAGCAACAGAGTAAGATTCTGAAAGGAATGAACTAGAATGGGTTTGGATGATTAACTAAGACTCTATAAATCTTTACGAAAACAGGAGACCAGACTCATGAGCTATAATTTTGTTTTAATTCTTCTATTTCTATAAAGGAATCCATGAATAGAAAAATTACAAATGAAATTTGACAGACACCTGATTAAATAACTTCACAATAATAAATTGGAAGCAAGATGTAAAGGTGGTCCTGAAGAGAATCCTAACACTGAGAGGTAGGATGATATTATTTCTCAATAATTTTATTTACAATTATCTAAATAGAAAAATAAGTTTATCCAAAAATAAAGTTCAGAGTGACTTACACATAGTTTTATATTCTTTAAAACAATACAGCACACTAAATAAAGAGATAATTAAATTTTACACATGTGAACTTAGAAATAACAAGTCATTCATTATTAATATTACTTGCCATTTACTGCTGGACAAAAACTTCTCATGGTTGCTTTTGCAGAATTTACATGAGATGCTTGCGTCTCAGATAATGTGAACACAAAGATGTTCACATGAGTGTCTCGTCTTTCAAAAGTTCAGTGCCTGATTTTATGGCTCAAAGTTGCTGACTCTCACTGCAGCTTCAGAGGTGCAGAATAACTTAGATACATAAGAGGGAAGCTTTTGGACAACCTTTACTTAACCAAGCCATCCTTTGTGCTTATGCCCAAAATGATTTAATACTGAAGCACTTCCTATCAGACTTCTTCCCATCTCTCAGCTCCTTTCCTCTGTGAAGATGTGACTAGAATGCATTCCTAAAATGGGGATGATCATGTCCTTATTTGTTCTCATTTTTCCCATGACTTCTTTACAAAAATATGCAAGAATAGCTGCTACTTCTATGTAATCTATTTAAAACTTTCAATTCTCTTTTTCTTTCAATAATACAATAGTAAATGGAGTAATTCATATTTCGCTTAATGCAGAGAAATTCCTAAGTGTCAAAATATATAAGTAGGTGAACAAAACATACTAATATATTACAGATGGGATCTTGCCTTGGGAAGAATTATTGTACATTCTTAAATAAAGTGGCATGAAATTACATAAACTATGCCCTTTGCTTAGATTTCTATTATTGATTAAAAGCTATTAAGACTAATTGATGTATTTTCAAGTAAAAATATCACTGAAATAATAAATTCCACCTCTTGAAAAAACTCCTAAAGGAATGATAATAATTAAAAGATAAAATATTAAATATTTTAAAACTTGACATTAAAGAGGTAAAATACTTTGCATACTTTTTTCAAAAATCACTCTTTGTTATACTTGAGATAAACTCAAATATCATTTAGTTTAACATCAATCATTTTTTTAAATACAAATGTACTTTATACTTGGAGAAATTCAAGAGACTTCACAAATCATTGCTAGGTTTTAACTGATTGCTAAGTAGCAACATATCTAAACAAACTTCCTTTATATTTTGAACATTATCTAGTCTCAAATATTTTTCTTTTTAAATTTGGTATGTTAAAAACTGTGATCCGCAAAGTAGTTACTCTACAATACTACTGCTCACTCATATGCAATAGAACCCATCAAACATTACCTAGACAATGTTACCATCTCCTCAGTCTTCTTAGACAGGAAAAATATGTGAGAACAGAAACAGAATTGCTCAGAACTGTTAAGCTTATCTTTAACACATTGTCTTTTATAGTATGTTTGGGAGTATATGGAATAACTAGACAATCTGTAAAACAAAGAGACATTTCATACTCTGATATGTGGAGATAATATAAACATTTTAGGAATTGTTTATATGCTTTATTTTATATTACATATTTTAACACAAAAAACTCCTGCCATTTGCAACAACATGGATGGAACTAGAGAGAATTATGCTTAGTGAAATAAGCCAGGCAAAGAAAGAAAAATACCATATGATATCACCTAATACAGGAAACTAAAGAACAACACAAACAAAGGAACTAAATAGAACAAAGAGCAGAATAGCAGCAATAGGGGGGAGGGGAGAGGGAGAGAAGGGGGATAAGTAAGGGAAGGGATTAGTCAAAGAACCCGTATAAATGACTCATGGACATGGACAACGGGGAGGGATATGATTGCGGGAGAGGGGGTGGGTTGGGTGGGGGAGAGAAATTAGGGGAAAAGGGGACAACTGTAATTGAAAAACCAAAAAAAAAAAAAAAAAAAAAAAAGTTTCAACTCTAAAATGTGATCAGTATATCAGTGACTAATGAAGTGTAAGAGATGCCCCTATCTGCAAGAAGAGAAAGCCATTCAGAAATTTAAAACAGCAGTACTAAACTTGATAAGCAAAAAGCAAACAAAAAAAGTGGATTGTAAAAGGTCGTGGGGAAACACCGCTACTTAGATGCAAAGATGATGGAGACAGGAATTCAAAATTCAATCTCTAAAATCATATAAATATTTCTAGATTGTATGGAGTAAATTGAATTATTATTTTCCCCAAAATTGGGAGCATTAAGAAGAACCAATAAATAGGTTTCATTATGGGTTTTTATTATGGAATTTAGTCCACATGGAGTATATTATTCTTAAACATGTTTGACAAAGACAAAGTTTTAAAAAAGGGATGGCTATATTAACATCCTGCTTACATTAAAAAAAAAATCAAGTTCTTCTAGTTGTTTTAAAAGATTTTATTTATTTATTTTTAGAGAGGGTAATGGAGGGAGAAAGAGAGGGAGAGAAACATTGATGCCAGAGAGAAACATCTATCAGTTGCCACTCATCTGCGCCCTGGCCGGGACCAAACCCACCATCCAGGCTTGTGCCCTGACCAGGAAGGAATCCAACCAGCAACCTTTCACTTTGTGGAACAACGCCAATCAGCTGAGCCTCTCTGGTCAGGGCCCTGCTTACATTTTAATTGTCAATTCTAACCAATTGTTTCATTAAACTCTGCTATTTCAGTTAGTCTTACTGTTTATTAGCAAATCATAACATGTTTACAATTAAATAATTATCTTGATATTTTAGAGTTCCATGTCATATTATTAACATGGTTCAGGAAGCTTTTCAAATAATAAATTCGTAAGTTTTAATTAGGTGATAAATGCTAACCCTTCCAGAATTCAAAAAGGTCACACTAACTGAAGTATATTTTAATGTCCTTTTTCTTCTCTGTGTTGGTTCCTACTTAGTTACTCTCTGCTCTAAAACATATTATATGTTTTTTAATTGGATTGTTTGGTTTTTTGGTGTTGAGTTATGTAAGTTCCTTGTAAATTTTGGATATTAACCCTTTGTCATACTTATCAGAGAGTATGTTCTCCCATTCAATGGGTTATCTTTTTATTTAGTTGATGTTCCCTTTGTTGTGCAAAACTTTTTTAGTTTGATGTAGTTCCATTTGTTTATTTTTTTTTTTGTTCCCTTGTCTGAGAGGATATATCAGAAAAAATATTGCTATGAACAATGTCCAAGATTTTACAGCTTATGATTTTTTCTAGTATTTTTATGGTTTCAGATTTACCATTTAAGTCTTTAATCCATTTTTAATTTTTTCTTATATGTGGCATAAAAAGGTAGTCTAGTTTCATTTTTTTGGACATATCTGTCCAATTTTCCCAACACCATTTATTGAATAAACTGTCTTTAGCCCATTGTATGTGTTTGCTTCCTCTGTCAAATATTAATTGGCTATAAAGGCGTGGGTATATGAAGGAGAACCCAAAAATAACAGAATTATCTTCTGGAGGGCAGGTCCCTTGTAGTATAGTCTTCTTCCACTAGGTTAGTGTTCTAGAAACACATCTGTATTAGTGTACCAGCTGGCGTTGTTGTGAAAGGCTGTGTTTGGCTTCAGTTAATTTTTTTTGAAGATTCCTTCAATGTGTTTGCCCATTTAATGATGGATGATTTACAAGCATACCAGCCCACACCACACTGAGTGTTCAGCAGTTTTTGACCAAAAACAGCATGACCCCCATGTCCCACCCTTCTTAGTCATGTGATCTCATCCCCAGCAACTTTTCCTTTATTTCCCCAGATGAAAGAAGTCCCCAAAGGTAAAAGTTTTGCCAATGTGGAAGGGGTGAAACAAAAAAACAGCAGAAGCACTAACAGGCATCAAAATCGATGAGTTCAAAAACTGCTTTGAGCAGTGGAAAAATGTCTCAATAGGTATATTGCATCAAATGGAGAGTAGTTTGAAGGCAACTGAAGTTTAAACATGTAAGAATAAATATACAATTATTTATTAATAAATTCCATCTTTTGGTTCCCACTCATACTTCTGGGCTCTCTATTCTGTTCCATTCATCTATGTGTCTCTTTCTATTAAACACTTATCCATTGAGGACATACAGATGGTCAGTGGACATACAAAAAGATGCTCAACATCACTAATCATCAGAGAAATGAAAATTAAAACCACAATTATATATCACCTCACACTGATCAGAATGGCAATCATGAGTAAATCCACAAATAATAAGTGCTAGTGAGGATATGGAGAAAGGGGAACACTTTTGCCCTGTTGGTGGGAATGCAGATTGGTGCGGCCACTGTGGAAAGCAATATGAAGATACCTCAAAAAATTAAAAATGAAATGGCCATATGACCCAGTGATTACACTTCTGGAAACTTATCCAAAGAAACCTGAAATACTAATTGACTGGGAAGTGACATGAGAGAAATTTGGGGGGCTAATGGAAACATCTACCTCTTGATAGAGGTGTGGATTACATGGGTATATACATTTGTCAAGCTCACTACACTGTACAATTAAGATCAATGCTAATTCAAAGAACATATGCACCCCTGTGTTCATCACAGCATTATTTACAATTGCCAAGATATGGAAGCAGCCCAAGTGTCCATCAGTAGATGAGTGGATAAAACAGATATGGGGCATTTACACAATAGAATTCTACTTGGCCATAAAAAAGAAGAAAATTTTATCCTTCACAATGGATGGACCTGGAGAATGTTATGCTAAGAGAAATAAGCCAGTCAGAGAAAGACAAATACCATATGACTTCACTCATATATGGAATCTAAAGAACAAACTGAACTAACAAGCAAAATAGAAACAGACTCATACATAGAGACCAGGATGACAACTAAGGAGGGTGAGTTAGGGGGTGAAAGGATGGAACAAAAAGTAAAAGGGACTCATGGACATGGGCAACAGTATCGTGATTGCTTGGGGAAGAGGGTATAAGGGAACTAAATGGTAATGAAAAAAAATGCAATAAAAATAAATAAATAAAATAAAGTATAAAAAAATCAATGTATCTCACTGTATGTAAATTATACCCTCATAAAAATAAATAATATAGGATTTGAAAAACACACTAAGGTGGTTAAAGATAAAGATCAACAAACCTTTTACTACTCCACAAATATCATGAAGTTGGTGCCACCAATTTGTAGGACTTAACTACCACACAATGGTAAACTAGCAAAGATACCTGTATTACTTAATTTTCTGGCATTTCTACCATTTGCTTTCAATTTGCATATTCTATTACCTTACCCTCAAGTCAATGACATTTCCATACTTCTTATTTGTTTACATTTATCTGATCACTTTGCAAAGATGGAAAAAATTTTTACAAGCAGTGGAATGAGAAATTGACAGAAGGGGCAGAGTCTTCCCACCACACATGGGGTGGTAATTAAATATATAAGCTCTACAGTCTTTACAACTTGAGTTTTGCATATTGGTTCTGCCACTTACTGACTCTGTGTCTTTGGGAAAACTTCATTATATTAGTATTAATTTTAGTTTATTTTAAAGCTATCAAAAATTCAAGTTAAATCCAATTCTTCAATTACACACTGTTTACAGAAAAATGTACCTTAACTATATGACATATATGCCTGCTAATATTTCAAAGCACATAAAATTATTTTGAAAATACTGTTTAGAGATTTATTGTTAAATCCTGATTGTGTTCTCCTTTGGTATAAACAAATTTGCCATTTAATGAGTTCTTACATTCAATTCTGATATGAGTGAGTTTTTTTGCTAATACATTTCAACTGTGTTTAAATTTGAAATAACATTTTTTATGAGCTTTCACCTGGTAAGACTCTTCTTACTAGCCTCATATAATGCCTTTTTCCCAAAAGGACAGCATAAGTACAAGTAAAGTAACAAAAATCCCTATCCTATCTACCAATGTAAAATATCACTACAATTACAAAAATGTTTCTGATTGTCTTATGGCTGATATAGAAAAAAGTTGTACACATTTGCTGGTGAACATTCAAACCAATTCATATTAGAGTCTGTTGATATTGCCTAATTGTTACAACTGGTTTTCAGCAGACACATTTTTACAGTAACCAAATATAACAAGAAGATAGTCTAGCATATAGACAACAATATTGCATTATAATCATCAAACTTGTTAAGAGACTATAACTTAATTATACCAACCACTAAAAAGAAATAATTGATACAATGTGATAGAGGTACTAATTATCACTCCAATGGCAATATATCACTACATATTATAATATTATATACAAATGTATCAAATTAAAAATTGTACACTTTAAATATATAAAATGGTGTACATCAAAAACAGTTCAATAAAAAATACTCCAGAACTTGATTTGAGCAAGTCAATTTGGAAATAATTAAATAGAATGTTTTGGTTTATGTAATTAAAATCCCCATAATCACATATCAAGCCATTAACATTAGTGGGCCATATGCAGATAAAATATTAAAAGTTCTGAAATAGACAGAGCATAGGAGGCTGGAGAGATGAAGAAAATACCCTCCACTCCATCACACTCACCTCCCCAGGACATCTTTGCTTGCTGGTACCTCTACCTAGAATATTCTCCCTTCAGATGAATGATGTAGAATCTGGTGGTGCCATGTCTTACCAGACCTGGAAGCTGTGATTTTTCCCAAGAAGGTACCTCCAAAATGGTGGCCTAGGTAAACACAGTTTGCCTCCTTGCACAACCACATAAAAACTACAACTAAAAAAAAAAAAATCTCACTAAGAACTGGCAGAAATCAAGTTTAATGGAGGTCCTGCAACCACGAAATTAAAGAAGACACCACATTCATCCATATAGGTAGGAGGAGTAGAGATGCAGAAACATGGGAAGGGCTGGTTCCACACCCATGTGTGGCAGATAAAAAGCAAGAGGGATATTTTGGGGATGAGGGGTTCCAGCCCCACACCAAGCCCCCATGCTTAGGGTTCTAGTGCCAGAAAGATAAGTTCCCATGGCTTCTGGCTATAAAAACCAGCAGAGATTGAGTATCAGAAGAAACTGCTGGCTTCCCAGGCAGTTCCTCTCAAAGGGCCTGCACACAGACTTACTCAGACTCACTCCACTAAGCTCCAGCACTAGAGCAAGAGCTTGAAAGGTACCAGTGGCATACAGGAAGGAATTGAAGTGTCTGGCAAGAGGATGAGAGCTGGAGTACAGCTTTCTTCAAGACAGAACCACTGGCAGAGGCCATTGTTCCTCTTCTGAGCCCTCCCCCTACAAGCCACAGAGCATAGTGGGCACCATAACTGAGATTCCATCAACCTGGCTCACATTGCTTGCCCCACCCTGGTGATTCCCTGATACTCAGCCCCACCTAACTTACAGACCAACCCAAGTGGTTAACAATGGCTTTTCCATATGAATGACTTATCTTGGCACATGCTTCTGCTCTTCATAAATCTTCTCAAGCAACACCTTGCCCCTGTATCTTGTTAAGTAGCCCCATATCCAGTGCTAGCAGTAGCTGGCCTTGGTTTACAGCCTGACCTTGCTAGGGCACTGCCAAGCCCAGCACAAGAAGGACCCAGCTACATATTGCTTTATAGCTTATGTCAAGTGGCCCCAGAAAGAACAGAAGTGGGCACTAGAGCCCTTCTGAAGTAAGCCCTGCTCTGTGGAATGGGATCTTGCAGAGCTACTCCTCCACAGAGAGTGGAGGTTGGTAGTCAGTGGTTTCGACCAGTCCCTGCAGCTGACTGGCCTGGGTAAACAGCTCCCATTGACCTGCCAGAAGTAATCAAGGCTCAACTACAAGAGAAGGGTGTATTCAGACCACACAAAGGGCACACCTGAGTACCCAGCTTGAGTGAAAGGGGAAGACGTGCCTCTGAACCCCACAGGATACCTACTACATTAGTCCATGCTATCAAGACAGGGAGTCATAGCATCTCTACCTAATGCATAGAAACAAACAAAGAGAGGCTACCAAAATGAGGAGACAAAGAAATATGGCCCAATGAGAGAACAAAACTCTAGTAAAAGAACTAAACAAATGGAGATAAATAACCTTTCAGATGCAGAATTCAAAACACTGGTTATAAAGATGCTCAAGGAACTTAGTGAATTCCTCAACAATATTGAAAAAAAAAAAATCCAGCCAGAAATGAAGAATACACTAATTGAAATAAAAATAAATTACAGGGAATCAACATTAGAGTGGCTGAAGCTGAGAATCAAATCAATGATTTGGAACATAGGAAAGCAAACAACAACTAACCAGAACAGCAAGAAGAAAAAAAGAATCCAAAAAATGAGGATAGTACAAGGAGCCTCTGGGACAACTTCAAGTGTATCAACATTTGCATCATAGGGGTGCCAGAAGGAGAACAAAAAGAGCAAGAAACTGGAAATCTATTCGGAAACATAATAAAATAAAACTTCCCTGATTTGGTGAAGGAAAAAGACTTAAAAGTCCAGGAAACACAGAGAGTCCCAAACAAGATGGATGCAAAGAGGATCACGCCAAGATACCGTATAATTAAAATGCCAAAGTTTAAAGATAAAGAGAGAATCTTAAAAGCTGCAAGAGAAAAGTTAGTTACCTACAAGGGAGTTCCCATAAGCCTTTCAGCTGATTTCTCAAAAAGAAACTTTGCAGGTTAAAAGGGATTGGCAAGGAATATTCAAAATGATGAAAAGGAAGGACTTAAAACCAACATTACTTTATCCAGAAGATATCATTTAGAATCAGAGGGCAGATAAAGAGCTTCCAAGACAAGAAAAAGCTAAAGGAGCTCATCATCACCAAACCATTATTATATGAAATCTTAAAGGGACTTATTTAAGAAAAAATAAGATCAAAACTATGAACAATAAAATGGCAATAAATTCATATCTATCAGCAGCTGAATATAAAAAAACAAACTAAGCAAATAAGCAGAACAAAAACAGAATTACGGATATGGAGAATGGGTTGATGGCAGCTGGATGGAAGGAGGGATTCAGGGAATAGGTGAAAAGGTGAAGAAATTAAAAAGTACAAATAGGTAGTTGCAGAATAGTCAAGGTGATGTAAAGTACAATATAGGAAATGGAGAATTCAAAGAACTTATATGCATGGCCCATGGGCATGAACAAAGGTATAAGGATTACCTGAGGGAGCAGGGGAGGATGTGTCAAGGGGGGTGTAGGGGGGAAATATTGGGATAACTGTAATAGCATAATCAATAAAAAAATAACTTAAAAAATAAAAGTTCTGAAATGATATATATGAAAATGATAGACATTTTATGTCACTTTTCCTTGGACAAAGTATGAGTGGTGATAGAGTAAGGCAAGAGATATTCTTCTAAATAAAGGAATCACAGGTATTAAGTCCCTAGAGTGCTTGTGTCATGAAGTGACAGAAGAGTATGATTGAAGTGCCAAAATGAAGGGGAGAGGAATTGGTGTTGAAGTTGTACAGAGGGACAATGCCAATCACAGGTATTGTAAGTGTGGTTCAGGACTTCAATCTCTATCCTAAAGCAGTGAAAAGCTATCACAGTGTTTTTGAGTAAAAGGACTGGTTTTAAAATGATAAAACTGAATTTAGAAAAGACTCTGGGCTACAGGGTAGAGAAGATATTGAAGGAGAACTTGAATGCAGGAGGATACCATAAAAATTCAGGGAAGAGACAATGGCATCTTGGACCAGGATGATGGCAGTAGAGATGGAGAAAAGTGAATCCATTTGAGAGTGCAAACTTGATAGGAATGTGTGAAGAACTGGCTGTGGAGAGAGAGGGAAAGAGGAGGGTCAAAGAGGATGCTGTGCTGCTTACTCTCAGATGGATGGCAGTGGCATTCCCTGAGACAGGAAAGACGATTAGGTTTGACAGACGAAGTTGGTTTTAAACATGCTGACATATTGAGACACAAACAGAATTTCAGTTAGGCAGTTGAGATTATGGATCCAGAGAGCAGAGGAAATGTTTGTGACTATTTAGGCAGAGGTAACAGGAGAAGGGAAGGTCTAGGGTTCAATTGAACTCCAGTTGCCTGTTATTTATATGTGATTCTTGTCTGTTGTCTGTATTTGTTACATCTGTCTCATGTAGTCATGTCATTTAGCTTATTCCCCATATTTATCTCACTGCTGAGCCACCACTGTTTGCCTTCTGCATTGCTGGTTCATGTGTAGTTGCGCCTCACTGTTCATTTACTTTCAGGCAGGCATTTCTCTGTTTGCTTATTTGTCTCAAAAACAAACACACACAAAAACAAAAACCAAGCCCAAAACCTCCTTTCGAGTGTGTGCAGCTTTTATTGTCTGTTAGTCACTTCATGCTACTAACTCCCAAAGTAGGTTAAGTAAAGTAGGAGGGCTTTCCTCCATATTTGATTTCTTTTAGAATCAACTTTCATGTTTGTGCCCTCTTTATGATTCACATTTTAAAGTAAATTTTCCTTTTATCTATTTCATGGTCTTGGGTAAAACAGCTCAGGAATTTAATTTCAGTAAGTGAATCCTGAACAGTTCAAATAGCCCTCCTCTCTCCATTGTGGTCCACTGTCTTTGAAATTCACTGCTCTCAAAAAACACATCAGCCTTTGGTTTTATTTCTCTTTGAGGGAAGCTAAAAAGATTAAGTATGATTTCTAAAAGTCTGCATGTCTATGTGATAGTGCAAAGCACAAGATTAATAAAGAAAAGTCCCATTTCTGCTTCATCAGATGAGAATTGTTTTTAGGATCTACATACAAATATAGAAGAGGAGATAAAGGATCATTTTTAAGGTTGTAAGTCAATAGTTCCCAGCCTGAGACATATATTAGAAACACCAATGACAATTGTAAAAAGTATATATGCATGAAGACCCCACATCAGGAAATTTATTTATAAGGTCTGAGAAGGAGTCTGCTTATTCAAATTTTTAAAAAACTACACAGAGGATTCTGCAATTATTATTTAATAGATGTAAGTGGCACCCACCCAACCTAAGCACATGAGACATCACTGAAAATAATAATCACCAACTAGCAATGAATGTCTAATAATAGAGTCTAAATAGGCCAGCTAGGGCCTAGCAGTCAGGAGGGTAATAATCATAGACTGAATTCCAGAGCAGAAAGGGCAAACCCCAAATCACAGGAGCCAGAAGTAGGCAAAATGGTTATACAGGCATTGCCAGCACATGCTATTCTAATCCCTAATTGATGCAGGCATAGAGGCACCTTTAAATAGAAGAGGGTAGCAGGACAGAGCAGCAGAACCACAGCTTAGTGAAGCACTGGCATATGCTGAGTTAAGTAGGTGGAGTTGAGTTGGAGGAAAATAGTCTAGAGATAAAAGAGTGTTGAAGCTCAAAGACAGAGGTAAGTAAACAGTAAATATGGATGATAACAGTTCCCATAATAATTATGTATTAAATTTGGAGTGCCATAAGCCATTAAGGGTTATGACCTATTTTATTTATTTTAAGCTTCTCTGCTATTATTATTCGCCTTGCTTCCCTATCCTTCCTAGTTTTCATAAGGAAAACGAGAACAAATGTTTTAGAAATAGACTATGAATGCTACCTCTAATCTATGTTAAATTTGGGTCCTAGAGCTAAAAATTGACTGCAGTACTGAAATGTCAAAAATAATTCTGTCTGAATATTCTATTCTGAAATAGAAAATAACACATATCCTTAAGAGTCTTCAACAGTATTATAAAACTGCATTAAACTTAAATTTAGTATTAGTTTATGGAGAAATGATAAAATAAATAGAAAAGTCATAGGAATGAATAAGTCAGCTTTAAAGACATTTGAATTTCTCAAAAATCCTGCACATTTCTAGGACCTGTGAAAAATAAGAAATTTTCACTTTGCTAATTAGCATTATAAAGATAATTCAAGTCTCACAGACTTTGCAAAGCAAAATAAGGAAGAGAAAAGGGGTCAATGAGAATTGTACTTCTCTCAAACTTACATTTTTTCTCAAGTCTACTCAGCTTTCTTCCAAATGAAATAAATATCTCCCTGTCAGGTATATTTCTTAGGCACTACTGGTTGGATGCAATTATGGATATTAAAGAGAAAATGGAACTGTACACTTTGCTTCTACAAACATTAACTAGCAAGCAGTCAATTAATGGAGGTGTTGTTTGAGAGGCCTTGTTTTCTCCCTTAGTGGTTCTTGCAAAGGAACCCAGATCAAGGCATAGTCAATAGGTCTTTTCTTAAACAGCCTCATCCCACTTCTCATGGTTAAGCAGAATCAGGTTCAGTGTGAAAACAGTGGTCAAGGTTCACGTGCTCAGCTAGCATTCAATCCATTTCTCTTTTCCTATCTGTGGTACAGAGACAAGGGGGGATATGTGGAGGACTTAAGTGAAACCCCAGAGGAATTTATCATTTTGAAATAGTGCAGATAGGAAAACCTAACAAAAACAGATTCACCTTTTGCCCTGAGGAAGTCAGGTTATATATTTATTGGTGTGTGGAGGAAAGCATGAGCATGATTTTTAAAGCTGTGGAAGGGGAAGATAAGACAGAGCCTTGGTTTCATGACAGCTCATCTCGAAAAACGACCAACAGAGAGAAACAATGTGTAATGCCTTGTCAAGGTTGGTTGTCCCTCTCATTGCCTTGTGACTCCATCTGGGTGAAGAGAGAAGCCATAGGGCAGAAAGTACTGTAGACACAAGAGCAAGGAAGAGAGCTCTGCAACCCCTCCAGGGATGCTGCCTGACTTGTGTTTGGAGAAACGCTGATACAGGAAATAATGAGGCTTCAGAATGTTTAGGAGATGCACTGCACTCTAGTCAAGCAAGAGCCGCCCTCCAGAGTACTGACAAAGCTAGGCTGAATACAAATAAGCAGTGGACCAAGAGCTCTTGGCCCAAATGAAACGTCATTTTAGCAAAGTGAAAACTTTAATAAAATTTAAAATTATGATCAAGGCAGCCAAGCCATGCTTCTCCAGGCTGGGAGAACTTAGAACCAGGCAACGAACTTGGGCTCCCAGTATCTCCTTTTGAAATATAGACTGAGGCCTCACTATCCTGCCTCCTTGCTCAAATCATTCTGCCTGTGAAAACTGTTTTGAAATTTTCAGTTCAGGATCTGAAGAGCCTGCTATGTCACAAAGAAAACCGCAGGTCAAGAAACTAGCAAATGCTCCAAATTAGAATCATCTTTGTTGACAGAAGTGACTGCATGGGGAAATTACAGCATGCCAAGATGACCTTGAAGCCAAAATGTATCCAGGTATCCTGACCTGAATCTTAAATCACAACATTGTACATTTATTCATTTGGGTGTAGGCTTTTTAGTGTTTAAAGAGTTCCTTATGAAAAGACAAATAACCCTGGAATTTACAGGTCCAATGAGCAAGGCACCAGGAGATAAAGAGATGGGGATGGAAATTGGACCAGACAGGAGCTGTATTTTAAATGACAGCCAACATTTTCAGTAAAGGGACAGAAAGTAAATATTGTAGGCTTTCTAGACCATACCATCTTCATCACAACTACTTAGTTCTGCCATTGAAATGTGAGGTCAGCCAGAGACATGTAGACAAGTGAATGTGGATATATTCCAATAAAACTTTATTTATGGACAATGGAATTTGAATTCCATACAATTCCCACATGTAATAAAATATTCTTCATTTTGATTTTATTTTCAAAACAGGTGGAAGAGCATAATTTGCTGACTCATTCTGTATTAAGAATTCAAACTCTGAAAATAAGTCTCCCTGATTTCAGTTTTAACTGGGATAGGCCTAACTGTAACTTTATACTGAACTCCTATGACAGAAATGTTCAAAATGCCATGCAACTGTAATACATCCACTAAAGTTTATAAAAATATGCTTTTTATTACATTTGAAGGATGTTTTCAAACTATGAGTAAACAGTGGTTTGCACTGTGATCTCAGTAGTATTGCTAGGCGTCATTTTCTCCATTTGCAAGCTGAAGATGCTCATTAATGTTATTTCTCTCCCTCTTGGGATTTCTTCAAAATTAATTAATAGTCACACATATTAATGCTTTAAATGCATGAAGAAAGTTGGAGAGAACCTTTTATAAATCTACTTTAAGAAATAAACAATAAATGACCCATGGACACAGATAATGGGGTGGGGATTGCTGTGGGAGAAGGGGTGTGGGGGGAGCAATGGGGGAAAAAGTGGAACAACTGTAATAGAAAAAACAATAAATAAATTAAAAGAAAAAGAAAAAAAAAACAAATGTACCTGTAATAGTGTAAACAATTTTTAAAAAGAAAAACAAATGGACATAAAAATGCCCCTTTCAAAATATTTGTAGTTCCTTGAATAATAACCATTCGGTAAACCTCACTACCTGTGATAATACTGTCTTCAACTCCCTGCTTTCTTCCTTTCAGAACTTCAGAGAACCATCTCTGCCTTCCAATTCGATCTGTGTTCTCAGCAATCCTTTTATGGAACTTGGACTACCCCGTTCCTTCCCTGACAGTGGCTATACTGAACTTCTAGCAGTTTTTTTAAGTCTCTACCTCGTTCCTCTCAAGAATACCAGAGGGAAGGGAGGTTGGGGGGCTGGGTGAAAAAGGTGAAGGGATTAAGAAGTACAAATTGGTAGTTACAGAATAGTCACAGGGATGCAAATTACAGCACAGGGAATAGAGTCAATGATATTGTAATAACTACGTATGGGGCCAGGTGGGTATGTGAAATATTGGGGGTACCACTTTGTATAAAGTACATGATTGTCTAAGCACTATGCTGTACACCTTAAAGTAATACAGAACTATATTGAATGTAAACTGTCATAAAAAAAAGAACACTCAATAAATGATCTTATTCCAAATCTCAACCCAAAATTATTGATATCTGCCTCATCTGCATCACCATTCCTATAGTCTCAGATATAATTCAGATATTTTTCTGGCCAAAGTGAAAATCTCCACCTGTACTCAGGATCTTATTCTCTTCAGTTGCTCATGGGCCCTGTTTATCAATTATCCCATGTCTCCCTGTATTTTCAAGCAACTCTTCTCTCCTTTCTCTAACACTTTATAAATATGTTCCTATCTCTCAAGATAAAATTCCCTCAGTCCTGAGTCACCTCTTTGGCCATGTGGTCAGACCCTCTTTCTACTTACCTTAGACCAAGTTTCTTAAAAGAATGCCATATATTTACATTATCTGCTTTTTTACCCTCAGTCCACCTCTGAGCCCACTATGAGCTGACTTCTATGCCTATCACTGTTCAGAAACTGCTCAGGCAAAAGTTTTAAATAACTTCATAACCATCAAATCCATAGAGTCATTTTCATCTGGGATTTATTACAAATGGTATTAAGGACTGATCTAATACCCTATTTTTCATATATCCCAATAATAATCCCAATAAGGTTTTGCATTGAATTTGACAAGCTTTTCCTAAATGATAAATATGGAAGAGTAAAAACTAAAAATATCCAGAAGATTTTGAAAGTTAAGATTACCAGCTACCAACCACTTAAGTCCCTACAAAACTATAATAATGGAAACAATGTGACATGGGTACAGCAATGAACTATTTTAGGCCTCATTTTCCATCACTCTGTATTATCTGCTACTGTTAACAACTCCCTCTCTCTTGAGTTCCTTTCATTTCTATAGGGGTTGGTCGACTCTTCTGTCTCTTTCCCGCCTTTCTTTTATTTTATCTGTTCCAAAGATTCTGTTTCCAAAGGTCTTCTTTTCTTACTCTAAACACTCCCCTGGGGAAGCTCAGAATTTGTCATGATTATAACTATCATTATCTGGCCCACACTATATTCTCTATTCCCTTTCCAAATGAGATTCCCAGGGTTTAGGGTACATATGCTTTCTCTACCTCCTCAATAATTATGTAAAAGTACAATGACTTCTGTGTTGCCAAATTCAATGCATAATCTTCTCCTCTCATTCTATCCTTTTACTCTATAGTATTCCCCACAGACCACACTGTCCTCTTTTGGATTCTGTAACATGACACAGATCTGGTTTCCCACTATTCTCTTCGGCTACTACTTGATTAGTCAAAAAAGGTTCTTGTATTCTACTTTACTTCGAAATGTTGAAGGGTCAGTCCTAAGCATCCTCTCTCTTTCTTTTCTTTCTACTTTTCCTATGTGGGTAACCTCATTCATTCTCACAGCTTTAAATTCCTATGTTAATGCTCAAGACTCCTGATTTATAGCTGTAGCCTAAATCCCTGCACTCAGCTTCCAGTTCCTGACACCTCCACTTTAATTTTTTCTTTTTAAAATTTCCACTTCTATTTCTTATAGGTAGTTTAAGCATTAGGGTTGCCAGATAAAACAATGCATATAACCACATATAATGTTTTAATATTAATGTGCAATATTTGTCACAGACTTATACTAAAACATTATTCAGTATCTGAAATTCAAATTTAATTGGCATCCTGTTTTTTTATGTGCTAAATTTGGCAACCCTACTTAAAATAAAGTCCAGAATGAAACTCTTACTTTCTAATTGATTTGAGAGAGAGGAAAGGGTAGGAGGGGGAGAGGAAGGGAGAGAGAAGGAGAGAAAGAGAGAGAGAGAGAGAGAGAGAGAGAGAGAGAGAGAGAGAGAGAGAGAGACTGTTTTGTTGCTCCACTTATTTATGCATTCACTGTTGCTTCCTGTATGTACCCTGACCGGGATCAAACCCACAACCTTGGTGTATGAGAACAATGTTCCTGACAACTGAACTATCCCCAGCCAGGGTCCAGAATTTTTCTCCCCCACTGTTAAAACCATTTTCTTTTCAATGTTTCACACTTCTTAATTTTAGTAGATAGCACAACTCTTCCTTCACCTAGTTCCTCAAGCTATAAACCTGAAGGAATCTAATTTAATTTTTCTCTTTTCCTCACCTCTCATATCAAATTCATCATGAAGTCAGTTCTGTCTCCAAGTGTAGCTCAGATGTAGCCACTCCTCCTCATCCAGTGGCCACCCTATCTTTAATCTAGACTAATTCAAAAGATTTATCATTTTTCCTACTTCTAAACTTATCCCTTACTAACCTATTCTCCATAGAGCAGTAGAGAAATTAGTTTAATATCTAAATGGGATCATTTATTATCCTGCTTCAAATCCTTCAGCAGATTCTTAATGCACATCAAATGAAATGAAGCTCTTTACTCTGGTCTATAGACCTCTGAATGACTGGCAACTGACTCTCCAAATGATGCTTTTCACTCTCCTACTCTGAAACTATTTGCTACCCATGCTGGTCTCCTTTAGTCCCTACAACACTCCAAGCTTCTTCACACTTTGGCACCTTCACAGATGTGGTTTTCTCTTCCTGGAATGCTCCCCTGTCCCTAATCCTCAACCACCCCTCCCGCCCAGGTTATCCTTGAGACTTCACATTGAATGACGTTGCCTCAGAGAATTCTTCCTAAACAACCCCATTACTCTTCTGCCCTCACATTACTTTTCTACTTTCCTTCATAGCATGTATTAGTATTGGCATTAATTAATTTATTTATTAACTTATCTTTACCCCAAGATTATAAACTCCATTCATCGGATCACGGACCATGTCTGTTTTGTTCACCATCCAAAAGCAATGCCTGGGAACTTAGTACACTTAAAAAAAACCAGCACCAAATGAATGAGTGAATGACTTACAAACCAATTTCTCTGGTGCCAGACCCATCCATAGGTCAAACATCTTTAGCCAGCTTGACAATTTATCTCAACTCCCTATGGACTGAAGTCCAGATGTTTAGCCAGGTTTCTCCAGATCCATACTGAAATAATTGAATTATCCTCAACGTGTCATGTGCATTCTAATATCTTTGCATATGTGTCTCTCTGCCTAGCCTATTTTCTTACCACCCTTCAGTCTGACCAATGAAATTCATTTTTTAAAATTCTTCTCTAGTGCCACTTCTTCTTTGAGTGTTCCCAGACCACCCTTTAACCACTCTTATCTTTATGCTACTATCATATTCTATACATGCCCCCTATTAATAGCTAAAATTTATTGAGATCCTTTACAGATCATTAAATGTAATAAGTTTATAAAGATTTCACACATTTCTATCTTCACCATAGCCCTGTGAGATTAGATTTACTGTCCCTACATTACAGAGGAGGAAACTGAGATAGAGAGGTTGATAACTTACCTGAAGTTTAAGAGCTCTTATGTGAGAAGCCAAAAGAGGCACCAAGACAGATGAACTTTAAAGCCTGTGACCTTAACCACTATTCCCCACTGCCGCACCAAGTACTCAATACACTTAGAACATGTTTTTTATTCATCTTCTATTTCCTTAAATTCATTTCCTCATCATATTGTGAGCCTCTCCTGGGCAACACAGGATCAAAATCATCTTGTTAACCTAGCTATTCATGAATAAATCATTAATAAAGGCATTAATTTATAATTGTATAAAGTCTTTTGCTTACATAATACTTGAGTGGGCTTTATAAATGAAGATCTGAGAAATCTGAAAAAACTGATTGGCCTCATAATATTTTTCAAATAGCAAGAAACTTAGTATATAAGTATATTAATTTTTAAAAAGTTATTTTTAGTGTACTTGATATGTAAATGGCTTTACCATTCAAATAAGCATAAGTAAATGTAAGTGCCTCAAAAGGGAATAGAGCTTTGGTCATCATTAAGCACTTTATGTCTCTTAAGGCATATATAAGTATGTTATAATCTCTTTAGTTGTTCTTCATTAACTCATAATTAGTACTGCTGCCACCAGCTAGAGTAGGTTATTTAAATGATATTTTTTAAGAAGCACAAAAAGAAAGACACCCTTCAGCTAACCTATTTTTCTGTACTTTCCTGTTTCTCCCCATATGAACCCTTATTGCCACCTTGACATTCATATACATTTACACACATCCACACATATATCCCTAAACCATTATATGCAAGATCTGTTCAGAAAGTATCCAGCCATGTACTAAGAAAAACAGAGATATTTACTGAAGAAGGTACAAGATACACTGTATATAGGACAATAATGCCTCAGTCCCTGTCTCCTTCAAAGCAGGCATGTTGGGACCTCACACAGTTCTCCCAATTGCCCTGCCATATTTTCCTGAATCTCACTGATGGTCTGAAATCTCTTCCCTTTCAAAGGTGATTTTAGTTTTAGGAAAAGCTGGAAGTCACAGGGCACCAAATCTGGGCTGTAGAGGGTGGGCTGAGTCACCTGGATGATTTGATGTTTCACAAAAAAACAGCACAAGACATGATGCATGAGCAGGAGTGTTGTCATGAGGAAGCTGCTAATCACCAGTTGCCCATAGCTGTGGCCTTCTGAATCATCCAAATAATTTCCATGGAGGAATGTTCAAGTTTAACTCAAAATCTGATGCAGATTAGTTGCTTTACTCACTCAGTCATTTTGAATGCAATGGCCACACAGTACACATGCACAGTCAATGGAATCTACCACTGAGTAGTACAATAAAATCATCATTGTTCACACATGCTTATTCCAGTGCACTCTCCTTGGCTGCCAGGTTACATCAATGTCACACAAATTGTTCTTGTTATATTAACAATGGTTAGACTTTTTCCGGACAGACCTCATATATGAGTTGCTCCTTGGGTTGTCATTAAAAGATTCCATTAAAATGCCAAACAATGTAGTCTCACAATAAGCAGAGCCAAGGACCATAAAAAGCCATTAAAATGGTGCTATTGTACACCTGAAATCTCTATAGCAAATTTATTAACCAATATCCCTCAAAAAATTCAATAAAAATACAAAAATCATTTTTAAATGGTGCTATGTTGGCACTTAATTTATTCAGTTAACTAGAAGATACCTAGCAAGAATGAAGCATAGGATATGTAAATTTCAATGAGGCACAGGGAATGAGGAAGTCAGAAGAAACCATGCAGGCCTAGAACTTAGATAATTAAAATAGGGCTGGTTTGGCTGGGTCTGCTTTTTAGAGAGTACGATAAATGTTTACCTTGTAACCATGACAGATAGTACAGCAAACTAGCTAAGAGCAATAATGAGTTATACAGTTGAACAGACCTAAATGTTAATCCTAGCCTCCCCAAGTAACAGTGGATTGGCTTCTTAAATTCTCTACACACTGGTTTATTCAAATATAAAATGAGGATAATACCATTTTACATGGGGACTGTGAGAATTCTATAGTTATACCATATTATGGTACACTATCTCATTTTGATCATAGCACTTACTACCACCTGATACATTCCTCTTTATTTTTTATTGCCTATCTCCACTAGCCCCACAGTGGAATATCAGCTCCTTAAAGGCACAGATCTTGTTTGCCCTGTTCATTATTATATTCCCAGTATGGGTAATAGTTCCAGGCACTCAGTAAATGCTCAGCAAATGGTCAATGAATGAAAAGAAGGAATGGATGAAGTCAGTAAGCAGAGAGGGATGGCATGAGAAGAAAAAGTGAGAGGGAAGGATAAAAAATGAGAAGAGCTAAAATAAAATTTTAATAAATGGTGGAAATGTGGTGGTGAAAGTGATGATTAATTATATTAAAACCATTTCTTCCATTATTTAGTTTTCTACAAGATCAATTTTTGCGTTACATATTTAAATGCATGGATGGCAACACAATTTGCTTCCAGTTTGCACTATAACAAATGCTATTATAAACACACATAAATATGTTTGTAAATCTTGGTGCACCTATATGATTTCTTCAGTACAGACTTTTAGAAGTAAAACTACTATGCACTTTAAGTTTATTACACATAATTTCAAATTTCATTCAAAAGTTTCTACACAACAAACAGCAATGGACAGGAGCATATAAATTCCTCACAACTTCACCAACTCAGAGAATTATTGTTATAAAAAGTATATCTTATTGTTTTAACTTGTACTTTGTAATTATTCATGGATATAAAGAATACATTTTATTTGTTTTTTCACACATTTCTGATGAATATTTTTTGCCTATTTTTCTATTGGGTTTTTTCTATTTCATATTGATTCCTAAGAGGGTCTGCTTGTTTTTATATTAAGAAAATTAATGCTTTACTATCATATCAAAATACTTTTTACAAATCTGAGCTGGGGACTGAGCTCTACTAAGAGCCCATAAAATATTTTCTTATTGACAGAATACATTGGGGGAATACCACATTGTGTGCTGAGATGGAGGCCATAATTTTTAAGACCAAATTTTTTCTGGCACTTTTACTAACATATACCACACATATTTGTCAGAAGAAAATCAAAAAGTAATAAGAACTGAAAGCATTACATTTTATTTGAAATACATTTACCTTCATATATTTAGTGAAAAGCACCTGTCAAAATATGTTTCAGACTCTGTCAAGATCCAAATACTTGAGAATTGGCTAGTAAATTATGGAATGGGATGTTTCCTAGTAAATCTATCATATCCTGGCTGGCTACAGCAGTTCCTCATCTGTAGAAACCCTAGATTTTGATGTAATTCTTTGAGAAGTGGGCTAACTCTAGACAAAACAGTTTCAGAGCCATGTTTATCATCAAGGCCCATCATATCCCCTGTCAGTAGTTTTTCTTTCTTCACTATTTCCCCTGAGTCTGAAACTCCCAGAAAAGGAATGGCAAATATGTGGTAGGTATATCATTAGTTTCCCTGTTAACATATATGGCTGTTAAATTTAGCCAATAATCATCACCTTTCAGAATAAATCCACTCACTGGCTCAGAATCTTTTATAACAGTGCTCCAATAAACTGACAGGAGGTGGCAATCACATTTTAGCTCGTTCACTTATCATTAGAATGACAGCTAATCCTACTTAAACAGTATCTGTATTTTAAATAGGAAGCTCTTAAAGGCTGGAAAGTTTTCAAGGCCTAAATATATGAAGCCTTAACACTTTAGGGATAAGGGTATTGATGCTTGGAATAGGAAGGTGTAGCCCACACTTCCTTGGTCACACTCTGCCCTGCACTGAAGAGAATGCCTGGGCTGGCACTATTAGACTTCTTCTGTCCTAAGGAAGATCATTTGAAAGTTAATTCACAAAGCATAATTATACTAATATAACTTTCAAGCTTAGCATTTTAGGCTTCTTTCATACATATGTTTAAATATATTTCACAGGAAAAAATATAGACGGAGTTTGGAGAAGGTGGAAGTGGGTATAGGGAGGATGAATGGTGATAGAGTCTTGACTTTGGGTGGTGAACACATAATACAATGTAAAGTTGATGTGTTGTAGAATTGTGTACCTGAAACTTGTATAATTTTGTTAACCAGTGTCACCCTAATAAATACAATAAAAATGAAAAAAAAAAGAAAAATTATATAAATAATATCAGGCACGTGATCAAAATCAAACATTTCAAATCCATCATTTTAAAGAGAAAAGAGAGTTAGCAGCAGAATATTTAATCTCTCAACTCCCAGGTCACTAACACTAGACATTGAATAATAAAAACTCAATATAATAGTATGTGAAGGAACTAAAACCCTCATGAATTATTGGTGAAAATATCTCATGATCAGGCCTCTGTGGAAAACAGTTTATAGGTTCCTCAAAAAATTAGTCACAAATTGACCATATGATTCAGCAATTCCACATCTAGGTTATATTCAAATAATTGAAAGCAGGGACTCAAGCAGATATTTGTATTCAGATGTTCATGGTAGTGTCATTTACAGTAGCAAAAATGTGGAATTAATTCAAATTTCCATCCATAGATGAAATGATAAACAAAATGTGCCAAATGCATACAATGGAATTTTATTCAGCAGTTGAAAAAAATCAAGATCTGATACATTTTAAAACATTACACTAAGTGAACCAACACAAAAGGAAAAATAGTGTATAATTCCCCTTATATGAGGTACTCTCTGAAAAGACAAATTTGTAGAGACAGAATGTAGAAGATAAGTTACCAGGAGCCAAGGGAATGGGGAGTTATTTGATTGGTACAGAGTTAGGTTTGGGATGATAAAAAAAAGTTCTGGAAATGAATAGTGATGATGGTTGTACAATGATGTGAAAGTACTTAATCCCCTCCTTCCAGTGAATCTTTCCTCTTTTGAATTTCATTTGAAAATAATTTGTGCTAACATTTGACATAAAGCTGTAAGAAACCATTTTCTCGCTTCAGAGTACCTAACAGAAAAGCCTTGTTGCTGTCATATTTGGTGAAATACGTAAAACAATTTCAAAACACTTAATGTTCAGGATCTTTAAAATACTGTTTTAAAGTTGTTGTTGTTTTAGAAGAACCCACTTGGTTCAAAATCATTCACAGTTTATTGACAGATTTAATCTTTAACCAAGGGCACAATGGCACATATATGTAACTAGTTCCCTGAATGTCTGCGCAAAATAAAATTTAACTTTCCCTTTGTAGTGTCATACCACAAATCTCACCCAAAAATATAATGGAATCTAGTTTGTGTTTTTTAATATAATAAAATATTAACATAACCTTGGACCAATGATTGTTGGTACTTAAAAACTACAAAGTTGATATTTTAGGCATGGTTAAACTTCAATTAAAGGTACTCATAATTAGACTTCCCTGGAAGAATAATACAACTGAAAGACAAAAATTTCTGTATCGTCTTATGTCTCTTGATATGATTTCTTAATATTTCATTTTAGAACAGAGAATTGTCTATTACCATCATAGCACATTTGCATGCTGTCTAGATGTATAGGACCAGCAGCTAGGTTTGACACTGTCGATCACTTTTCTTATTTTTTATTTGTCAAAATGATTATTCCTGTCAATTCACAAAAAATTCCAGCATGAATAGAAGAGGCTTAAATTTCCAAATGATCCATTTCTGTTGGGCCCCAAATGAGCTACAGTCCAGCACTAAAAGTATTTAAGATGTCACATACCATGAATTCTGATAAAACTGGATTAAAGAATAGGGCTTACGCATTCTGAAATCGAGAAAAGAGGGAACAAGTTGCAGACTCTAGCTCAGGCTCCTTCTCTAACCATGTGCTCCTGGGCTCTCCTTCAGGATGTCTCTGTGTAGATGGGAGAGGGAACTTCTCTTAAGGTGTATGTCTAACTAGATGCCTCAGCCTTCATTAGTACATGTCAATTGTATCCCTAGCTTCGTTCACTATATATTAATTATATTATATTATAAATCTCAAATTCAGTGTCAGTAAATACCCTTTGATAACTCAGTAAAGAGCAACTATATTTAAGAAAGTTTATATGAAGAATTTGCAGTCATCCCTTTTTCTAGATCCAGGATGGCAAACAGATTTCATGCGTAGAACCTGTTTAAGAGTCCTCCTTTGATGGGAGGGGTTTGGAGGCTGATTCTTGATGAGAAAGAGAACCATATGTGCCTATGGTCTGGTGGTGGTGGCATGTGTGTTGCATACTGACCAACTCTAATCTAGATATTCTAAAAATATCCATGACTTAACACTAACACTAAACAGAAAAGAACTGTGTATCGGACCACCTTTGTGTTACCTCCACAGAACTGATTTGCCTGAGCTATATTTAAGCATTAAAACTTTAGCACACATTCAGAAAAATTAACAGAAAGAAGTTATTAAAATTATTCTATTTCCTGTAAGAAAATGTATCATTTGCTACATTTAATAATATTCTCCATAAAGGAATCCACAGGAGAAATTTCTTTCAAGACTTAGTGTTGGTAATTTCAAGTTTCACCTAAGTGACTGGTCAGTTCATATCCCATGCGCAACAACTCGCTTTTTTCTTCTCTTTGCACTGCTTCTAGAAAAAAAAAAAAAAAAAAAACTCCCTTTTTTCTAGCACTGGGCTAGAACAGTACAGCCACTCTCACGAAATCCATTTCACATCTAGAGCCCACCCTTGATTTCAACTACATTTTCCTACCCTTATTTTCACTTCACCTCAATTTAGTCACTTACACTTTTACTCTTGTAGAAGTGTTTATTCTGTGTGCTGGAATAAGACTAAATATAAATATCCCAATCTAGCTGTGCTACTTGGGCAACCTAAAATCTCTCAGAGGCTGGGTTTTCTTTTCTATAAAACAAGAGCTTGCTCCGTTCCAGTTCTAAAAATTCAGCATATTTCTAGATAAAAACCAGGAAATTAGTCACAAACTTATTAATATGTTTGCTGACTTTATTAACTTATTTCTTAAAAATATCTCCCCTTATATTTTGTAACAGTCAGTGAGAACTCATGCATTCTTCTAAAGGTGACCATCTTAAACTAGATAATGTCTAATTTATGTGTTCCAACTAGTCTGTAGCTAAAGAAATCTCACCAAATTGTGGGGAACTGCTCCTTGTGGTTTAGGGAATTGTAGTCCCGGCTGTGAGCCTGACTTGCCGCCTGTCCCCCCACCCCCGCCTCCTCACCTCAAAATAAGGCTGCGTGGGAGACATAACCGAAAGCCACTCAGAGGGTTTCCATGAGAATTGGATTTAAGGAATGCTTATTATGCTTTAGAACTTGCTCTGCTTTTCTTATCTCTTACTTAGGTATACACAGTCTCTAGCAAGGAATGTATGAAACCTTGCACTAATGCCAGTGTGGTGTCAAGATGTTTAATAGACCCTGACACAGACTGGTCACCGTGTCCTCTGTACTGGTACATGCAACCTGTTATTGTCAACTGTAATCCAGGTGCCTAAAAGCTATTGATGATTCATGAATTTTGACCTTGTATCTCCCATGCGTACCCTTCTCAATAAAAAACATGAGGAATGGAGGTCTTGTGCTTTCTCCACTAGAGGGAACAGCCACCTCCCTTACCCCCCAGACAAAATACAGTGTCCTGGATAGATTCGGTCCGCTGTGGTCGTGAAACCTCTGCTGGACAGAATAGTTTCCAACTGAGCCTAGGGTGTTGGAGGCAACTCTGTCTCCCCAAATGACATGTAAAGATATCTATATCTCATGATAGTGCCAAAAAAAGTAACATTTTATATGAAGGTGCAGAGAAATTCACAAGGTTAATACCATTGGAAATATTAAGTAACATTAACATAGATTAAGACATCAGTCTAGCAAGAACAATCTTAGTTTTTTTATTATCCCATGTAACATTATACCCACCACATATCACTAACTCCATATAGCAAAGTACTCACTAATGAGCAAAATCAATTAAAATGTATAAAGGACTATGTGCTATACACTGTGTAAGTAAATTACATTACACAGAGAGACTTCAGAGCAGTTTATTAAATAGACTTTTCAATTCTACCTTTTCTGGTAGTGACAAGCTTTAAAAAAAAAGAATTAATTTTACTAGATAACAGTGGTTAGATATTTCTCGACTCCACTTTACTGCTACTTTATTATGCATACAATTTAGCATATACTTTTTTACAAAAGAAAGATAAGTATTGGTTAAATTAAGAGCAATTTTCCTGTTTGCACTTTCTTGCTGACTTATCTTGTGTTTTACATTTACCTTAAAAACTATTTAAATAACTATTAAAACCTACAACATTAACATAATAGATACATTCCCCCTGAATGTCAACAGAAGTTTGTTGGTATATATATTTTTAATGTTACTTGAAGCTTTGTAATAGATGCCATTCACAGAAAGCTGTTTTGTTTTTTGTTTTTTATTTCTAATTAGAACAATTTATACTTTCAATGAATTCTGTAATGAGCACCAAACCAGCCTGTACAACTTTGTTAACAAAAGAGGTGATTTGAATTCAGAAAAGGTGGAAACTTTAGATTTTGTTTTTCTTTCCAATGGCAAAATAAGAATAGGAAAGCAAAAGAGCCACAAATTCTGACACTACACTGGCTTCATAGAATTAACTGGATGACCGACTGTAGACAGCTCCCATGAACATTTGAGCATTCGTCCTCCCATGACTGAGAAGCATACAAATGATTATACTACCCTTTGCTTTCCCAGAATTAAACCAAGGGACAGGCTCTCTCAAAAGCTATACGAGCTCTTTGCAATAGCACTATTATTCGGGAATAGTTATGCAAGACCTAATACAAGATCATGAATAAAATTCATTCTTCAAAGTATAATTTGCTCAAAAATAGTTTGGTCTATTTACCTTCTTCCATTATGGTTGGAAGAAATAAAAATGAAATATAAAAAACATCACAAATCTTTCTAGATGTAAAAAAAAATTAACAATATATTGGGTAGTGGCAAAATAAGTTCTTCAAGAAGTCAAAAAGATAATATAAAAAAGAGTCCTTTAAGATAATGAAGAACTCAAGCTCTGGGCTAAATAGAGGGAAACTTTCTGTAGAAGAAAATGTTATAATAAAGTTTCATAGTTTTAGTCCCTATTTCTTCTGAGGAGCTAAAAATATAACTTTCATATACTAGCACTATCCTATTGTATAAAGATTTCCACTTAATAAAGAATCCACTGGGATTTGGAAAAACCTCAATTGCTTAAAAAAAAAGAGAAGAAGTCGCTGTATAATAAAAAAAGAAAGATCGTAACCAGGGTACCTGGGTTTACCTTTGCTTTGCGAAAGTGGTAGACCACCAGCATGCTAACGAAGTCAAGCAGCATACACAGGGCTTGGAAGGAGATGATAGCAAGTCGCAAATACTTATCCTCCTGGACAAAGCAGGGGCTGTCATCAGCACAGTAGGGGCAGCCCTCCCTGCAGGGTAGGCAGACATGGGCTTCTTCTGACACATCTTTTGTTCTTTCTGCAAAATGGTGATCCGGACCCCTTCCTGAAAGTTCCAAATAAAACCACAGTGTCATTGCACCTCTGAGGAAGGTGAGACTGAGCACAGTCAAAACACACTTCCCCTTTCACTCCTTTTCCCTTTTATAAAGACCTTTTTCAACCTTTTTGCTAGAGAAGAGAGTTACTTTACCTATAGAGTCAAGCAAAATTCTTTTCATCCCTCTAATTAAAAAAAAAAAAGTCATTCAGAGTAACTGAGGAAAATTAGCAAACATGGAAATAAAACTCATTAAAGGCAGAAAATAGTTTTCTTAGTCTTTTTGTATCATTATCTACCACTCCAACAGATACTCCCTATGACATAAATCATATTCTATAAATATTTGTTAAAGAATTAACAAGAGGCAAGATAACAAAGCTGTGTCTTTCCTGCAACAACACTTTTGGATCTACTTGACCTAGATGGCACAAAATCCAAAATGAGGCTTTGATTACTCCTTAATTCAATAGGAATCTCATCTACCAAGTTCATTAGGTCTAAATTGAATAAAATGATCCTTAATAGACAGTTATTCAGTGCACATTTGGATGATGATGGTGCATCCTTTGCCCAGAGTACAATCCATATTTATAGGTTACTGTGTAATTTCTCACTTTGCATACCCCTAGGACAGTTCCTAACTGTTAACTAACTACTGTTATTGACCCTCTCTTTACTGTTAGATTGTTCTATGTCAGTTATCAAACTTAGCTGTGAAGCCCACAGACACAGATCTCTTTAATTGTTGAGTATAGCATTAACAATTATCCAATTAATACCATGTACAAATTAACAAATAAAAATGCCTATTTCCAACTCTGAACTCAACATGAAAGACATTATTGAATATACACCCAGTTTAGTATATAACACAACCACATAGTTTCATATGTAATACAACCTTGATTTATTGAGAAATTTGGGGGAAAGGCTATTCTGATTAATGTATTTTAACAACACAATTTAATAGAAAGTCTTTATTATTTTCCACTTTTATTAAAGGTTCACAATTTTCCTAAAATATATTTATCTGCTTTAAATTCTTAATAATATAATATCAAAACCATAATTGAATATTTCTTCGATGAATCCAGATATGCTGTTTTTTAAGAGCCATTATTCCATTACACAACAAAAAGTGTATGAATTTCAATGTCCAGCAGATATAGTTCCCATCCCTAGATAGCTCTGTGGCATTAGGCAACTCACTCGACAGCTTTGGTTCTTAGTTTACTAATCTATGAAATGTGAATTGCTGTGGAATTTAAATGAGATAATGTATATACAAGGTGGGGCAAAAGTAGGCTTACAGTTGTTCATACAGATAATAATACAATAATTAATAAATAATAATACAAGGATAAACTCTGGTTTTCATACCCACAACTGTAAACCTACTTTTGCCACACCCTGTGCCTACCTTTCTCTTCTTCTCCAAATATGGAAGGTGCAAAGAGGAACTAGAAATATATTGGTGCCTTAAAGAAAGGCACCACTTATTAAAAATAAAAACAAGAAAGTTAGAAGAAAGCTGAAGTAGGGAGGGAGGAAGTGGAAAGAATAAGTTCCATTTTAGACAAATTAAATTTGAGACCCAACTCACTGTCCAAGAGAAATATACAATAAGAAGTGAGAAATAATATAAGACTAGAGTGTGGGAAAAGGATCAGTGTGAAAGAAGGAAACTACAGAGAGCCCTGGGAGTGGGTGAGGTGCTGAGAAGAGGAAGAAGCAAAGAGAAAGAAGCTTAAGACAGGCAGAAGTTTTTACAATGTCATAAAAGAAAACTTGGATTTACTGGAACATGCTGGAATGTGAACAAAGATGACAACTGAGTAAAGGCTGTAAGATTTAATGATTACTTTATCCTTCCTTGATATTTAAGACAGTAGTTATCGAAGAGTGGTAGAATCAAATTAGGTTGTCAGGGCTTAAGGAATAAATATGTGATAAAGTAGAATATTATTTCAATAAATATTCCATTGAACAAAAAAATCTAGAAAAGTTCATGATTAATAGAAATAATGATATGATTGACTTCCAGCCAAGATGGAGGCATAGATAGACACAAGGCATCTCCCTCCACAACTAAGAAGGAATAAAACTACCTCAAAACTAGAAACAACCAGAAGTTCCAAAAAACAGAGCTGCATGGAAGTCCAACAAACAAAGATATAAAGAAGAAATACCCAGACAGGTAAGAGGGGCGAAGCTGGGGCAGAGAGGAAGCAGTGTGGTGGTGGCAGTGGCAGGCCAGTGGAAAGTGCAGTCACACATTTTAAAAAGAAGGGAGGGACACCTAGGGAGCATTACCTACCTCACCAGACCAGACTGTGCAGCTCACAGTTCCAGTGCCAGGGAAAATAAAGCATCCTTGCATCTGACTGTGAAAAACAGTGAGGGTTGGGGCAAAGGAAGAATCTGCCAGTGTCTCAGCAGAGTCTACTTGTTTAAAGGGCCCCCACATCCCTAGAACATCTGCAGACCCACCCACTCCAGGAATTATGGCCAGGGTAACAAATAGAGAGGCACCAGTCCCATATGAGATGCAGGAGAAGTGCCTGGAAAAGGGGCGAGTGCTGAGCAAGCAACCACAAGGTGATGAAATGGGTCACCCATACTGACGAATACCTAAAGATCTTCCCCTTACAACATAACAGGTGTGACAGCTCTTCCTAAGACACAGAGGCAAAGAAACATGAGATCCTGTCAAAGATGAGGAGACAGGGAAGTACGACCCAAAAGAGGGAATGGATCAAAGTTCCAGTATAGAACTAAGCGACAAGGAGATAGCTAACCTAACAGAGAAGGAGATAGCCAACCTAACAAACAGAGTTCAAAACACTGGTGTTAAAAATGATCACAGACTTGACAGACATGCTTAAGTATGGCAAACACAGAAAAAAAGAAGTGAAGGCTACGCTAAATGAAACTAAGGAAAATCCACACAAAACCAATGGTGAAGGGAAGGAAACCAAGGGTCAAACTAATAATTTGGAACATAGGTAATAAAAAAACAGTCAACCAGTACAGAATGAGGAAACAAAAATGGAAAAAAAATGAGGAGAGGCTTAGGAACCTGTGGGACAACTTTAAGCGTGCCAACATCCAAACCATAAGGGTGCCAGAAGGAGAAGAGGAAGAGCAAGAAATTGAAAGTGTATGTAAAAAAATAATGAAGAAAAACTTCCAAAATTTGGCAATGGAACTAGACATACAAGTCCAGGATGCACAGAATCCCAAACTGGCTAGACCCAAAGAGGACCACACCAAGACACATCATTATTAAAATGCCAAAGTTTCAAGATAAATAGAATTTTTAAAGCAACAAGAGAAAAGCAGAGAGTTATCTACAAAGGGGTGCCTATAAGACTATCAGCTAATTTCTCAAAAGAAACTTTGCAGGCAAGAAGGGACTGACAAGAAGTATTCAATGTGATGAAAAGCAAGGACCTACAACAAAGATTACTCTCTCCAGCAAAGATATCATTTAGAATGGAAGGGCAGATAAAGTGCTTCCCAGACAAGGTAAACCTAAAGGAGTTCATCATCATCAAGTCATTATTGTATGAAATGTCAAAGGGACTTACTTAAGAAAAAGAAGATCAAAACTATGAACATTAAAATGACAACAAACTCACAACTGTCTTACACTTCTCAACTACTCAGGTAAGAATATGGGCTGAGAATGAAGAAGGCTAGTTCTGGAATAAAGACATGAAAGAGTAAGGGAACAATAAAATACAACATGACTAGTTGAGCACTTGGTAGAAAAATATTCTAGTTAGGATAAGACAGTATGATTTACTAGAAGATCTAGTCAAGACAGCTTTTCCATTTTCTACAATTAGTAGCCTAGAAACAAACAGGGAGAATAGAGCAGTTGAGAAAGCATTACAAAGAGGACTGGGACAATGGCATTGCAGGGAAGGAGGAAAAACTAATGTAAGGCTTTGTAATGGTGCTGTAGCATTTGCTCACCTTAGTCTGAGTATAATAAGGGATTAAAGATAAAAACCATTTGTCCATCACGAACCTTTCTCACTGCTCAAGGGTGGCCTCCAGAGTCATTAGCTAGCATACATTTTCTGGATTAAGCACTCAAAGTCCAGAGCAGTTTCCTTCATTCTGTGCCATGACATCAGTGGTGTTCCAAAGCAGAAAAGAGAGTTAGATGTATGGTATGAATTTCTAGTGAGGCAAAACAAAAACACATCTATTTTTAAGCAAAGTGTTCAATGCTTTCAGGAAATAGTGATAGCAATGGCTAAAGTAAGAGGTAGGGCCAAGTGGTATTTGAAGATACAAAAAAGAGGTATCTAATACAGACACATTCAAGAATGACAGGGCACAAAAATTAAAAGCTAAGAAGTATGAAAGCCTGGGATATTAAGAAAACAATGAATTAATTAACTTGAGTACAAACTGAATAGTAAGTCATGTAAGTGAAGCTAGAAAGGGTCATTGTTCTGAATAAGATAAAGAGCATAGTCAAGGATTCAAATGGTCTGATAAAAATGGCAAAAAATGTCAAAAGCTCTAGGATCAGATTTGAGAGACAGTTTCCTCATCTTTCAAAATCATTTTTTGAATGAGATATGAGATAAAAAGAACTAGGAGAATAATACCTCAAGTTGTGTAGCATTCAACTGAAACAAATCATTATTCAACTTAACTATTTTCTGAGGGTCAAATTATGTGTCAGGCAGTGTTTTAGTGGGATAAATAAGTGAAGAAAATAGGAAAATATCTCTGTGCCTGTGAAATTATGATATACTAGGGGAAATAGACAACAACCAATCAACATAATAGGTAAATAATATTGTATGTTAAAACTGAGACGTGCCAAGGGGTAAAATTAGTGGAGCAAGGTCAGGAACATCAGAGGTACTGGGGATAGGAATTGCAAGTGAAGAGAATTCCAGGGAGAAGAGACAGCCAGCACAAAGGTCCTGAGGTGGGAGCATACATAGCATATATGAGGATGTTCAGAGAGGTTGTGTCTTACTTCTGTCAGAGAAGTAATGGGGCCAGATCATAAAGGACACTGTGGGCCACTGGAGGGACTTAGATTTACCATCAGTAAAATAGAAAGCCATGGCAGAGTTTTATATAGGGGAATGACATGATAGGTCTTATGCTGTAAAAGGATAACTTTGGTTGAGCAGAGAATATACTGTAAGGGTTAAGAGTAGAAGCAGGGAGATTAGTGGAAAACTGTTGCAGTAATCCAGGGGAGACTAGATGGTGTCTGCAACCATAGCATAAGAGTAACAAATACTAGATTCAGATACAATTTGAAGATTGAATGGGCAGAATTTTCTAACGAGTTGACTATGGAATGAGAGAGAAAGAAAAGAGTCCAGGGTGATTTCTAGGTATTTGGAATGAACTAGTGGATGAACAAAGTGACTATTAACGAAGATGAAGAACGCATGTGCAATTGTTTTTGGACAAGATCATAAGTTCAAATTTGACAGTTCAGTTTAAGGATGTTTACAAGAGACTCAAGGGATGATGTTGATTAAGCATCTTGATATATAAATCTGGAGTTTGGAAGAAAGATCTGCACTGAAGATAAAGATATGAAGGTCATTGCATTTAGATAGCATTTAGAGCTATGAGACTGAATTAGTTCACCAAGATAATAAGTGTATAGAGAGAAGACTCCTAGGGCCCTCCACCAATTTGTTCATCTATATTTTCTAATTATGGCCCCTTTTACATTGATATATTTTGTTATTCATGTAAATCAAGATCTTTTCATATTGATTGCAATGTCTCCCAATTTTGACTTACTACAGAGACTGAGTTACTTGTCTAGGTTCAACCTATTGAAGCACAGAATGGGAGGTAAAATTCAGAAGCACAAGAATTTCAGACAGTTCCATTAAATAGTCCATTCATACTGTGCAAAGCTGGACTTAAAAATGCACCTACTCTGGCCCATTATATTTTTCACCAACCTATTATCCACAGATCTACACCAACACAGAGAACTTCTCATGACTGATCCACTCTGTTCACTTCTCTTCTTTATGCTCCAAAACCTTGTGACTGTCTTTATTTGGCTGTGTTCTTCTACTCTGCTTACTGCTAGAGTTCCACGAATCTATATGATATACGCAAGTAAACTGTTTGCTCCCTAAGAATAAAACAATGGTTTTATATCCTTATTTTGCAACCTAGATTAAAATTACAAAAGACCCAATATAGTGGGCCATAAAATAAAATGATTGCACAACATAGAATGGAAAAAGGCCATACATTCCATTATTTTTCTCAGGTATGAAAGAAATAATAGTTAATAGGTATTATCTTTACTGAAATAGTGGCAGCTACATATAAGGTTGGAAACTGACATAATCCCAAATAATTCTATATTTTATTATATTGGTAATACTAAATTATGTTGGTTAGATGAATATTTCAATATTCATGGATAAAAGGCAATTAGTTAGAAAATAAATTATGGTCATATTTTATTCTTTTTGCTTAAAAGTATTACTGCATATCTCACAAATGTCAAATAGTAACATGCTAAAATGAGAAACTTTCTCTTTAACTTTGCCTTAACATTATTTGACTATGAGAAATGATGAGGTTCTGTAAGGGATAAAAAGTGGTAAAACAGAGAAAAAACAAAACCAGAAGTCAGAGACTTGATTTCTTTTTCTTTTAGTTTAATTTCTTTTCCTTTCTTGATTATAGAGAGAGGGAAAAGGAGGGAGAGAATCATTGATGTGAGAGAGAAACATTGATTGGTTACCTCTTGTATGTGCCCTGACCAGAATCAAACCTGCAATCCAGGCATGTACCCTGATCGAATCTGCAATCTTTTGGTTTGTGGGATAACACTCCTACCAACTGAGCCACACTGGTCAGGGCAGAGAAATGATTTCTAATGCTCAGAAAAGCTAAAATTAAGGACAGAGCTTTCTAACATTCATTATAGCTTATAGGACTTAAAACATGATTAAATAATCTAGTTCCAAAAGTATTTTATCAATTTATGTTGATACTACTACTAAATAATAATAATGGGTTTTGTTAATGTACTGAATGAGACCTTCAATTTATGATAGTTTAAAATTTTGAGAGCCTAGAGCACAGGAGCTATGATATATGCCACACTAAAGGGCATCAAAAACAATGAGTTCGAAAACTATTTTGAGCAGTGGAAAAAAATGTCTCAATGGGTGTATTGCATCAAATGAAGAGTACTTTGAAGGTGACTGAAGTTTAAACATGTAAAAATAAATCCACAATTATTTATAAATATATTCTGCATTTTTTGGGTCCCCCTTGTGTGTGTGTATGTGTGTGTGTAGTATATAGTATATTATATATTATATATCACATACTATGGAATATTATCCAGCCATGAAAAGGATGTCCTGCCACTTGGATAACATGCATAAACCTTGAGTACCTAATACTACATGGGACAAGCCATACAGAGAAAGACAAGTACTGCATGATATCACTTATATATGGAATCTAAAAAAGTCAAACCTGTAAAAAAACAAAGTAAAACAGTGGGTATTACCAAGTAATGGGAGATGGGGTAATAAGATTGATGGTGTTTGAGGATACAAATTGGTAATGAGTAGTAAATAAGCCATAGAGAGCTAAAGTATAGTGTAATAAATATAGACAATAATATTGTACTCTAACGACATGTGATAAATATTGTTTCAATGACAATTACATTACAATATATAAATGTATCAAAGTAACACACTGTGTATACCTTAAATTTATGAAATGTCACAGGTCAAATTTATTAAACAAATTCCATATATTATTTACCCAGATTCATTAATTTTTTTAATCCTCACCCATGTGTATGTTTATTGATCCTAGAGAGAGAGAGAGAAAAACATCGATGTATGAGAGAAACATCAATCCGCGGCCTCCTGCACACGCACCAACCAGGGATTGAACTCGACCCAGGTTACAATGTGCTCTGACTGAGGTTGAACCAGCAACCCTTCGGTGCATGGGACAGCTCTCCAAGCAACTGAGCCACCCAGCCAGAGTAGATTCATTAATTATTTACATCTACCTCATTTACTTTATCATTCATATTCTTTTGATAAATAATTTTTATAAATTTATATGTGTACTATTTTTTGAACCAGTTGAGAGTAAAGTTAGAGATATTGTGTCCCTTTATCCATAAATACTTCAGTTTTTCTATCCTAAGAAAAGAACATTCTCATATAAAACCACATTATGATTATCAAAGTTGGTAGATTTAATGTTGATACAATAATTTTTAATGACTTGTCATATCAAAATTTCATCAATTCTCACAATAATGTTCTTTGCAGCTCTTTTTATCTATCCACGATGAAATCCAGGATCATGCCTTGCATTTAGGTGCCATGTCTCTAGTTTCTCATCTGGATCATGAGTAAGACAATAAAGTATTTTTTCTAGTCTTCCCCAAGTTTTTCTAATTAGTTTTTTTCTAATTAGTTTGTGAGGTTTTTTTTTTTTTATGCCTCAATTCCCTTTATTTTTTAATGTGTTTTATTGATTATAATATTACATTTGTGCCAATTTCCCTTCCCTCTGCTCCCCTCCACCCGGTGGCCCCCCTCCCTCCAGTTGTCCCCCCCTTTTAGATCATGTCCATTAGTTGTGCATACAGTTCTTCTCAACCTCTCTCTGTCTATTCCATTCCCTCCTACCATGATCCTTAATTCCTATATCATCTCCCTCCCTCTCCCCATTCCCCCTCCCTGTTGACCTCCCCCCAATATGTTCCCCGTACCTAAAGTTCTTTTTCCAGTCTCGTTGCCTGTTTAGTTTGCCTTTGTTTCAATTCCCTAGCTTCTGTTGTTTCTTGTGATGCAGTTTTCATTTTAGATTTCATAGTTTTGATCCTCCTTTTTCTAAACCAATCCCTTTAACATCTCATACAACAGTGGTTTGGATCTAACGAACTCTTTCAGTTTTATTTTGTCCTGGAAACACTTTCTCTGTCCCTCTACTCTGAATGACAATTTCGCTGGATAGAGTATTCGTGGTTGTAGGTTTTGGATTTTCATTACTTTGAATATTTCTTGCCAGTCCCTTCTTGCCTGCAGGGTCTCCCTTGAGAAGTCAGCTGATAGTCTAATTGGGACCCCTTTGTACATAATTCTTTTCTTCTCTCTTGCTGCTTTTAAGATTCTCTCCTTATCTTTAATCCTCGACATTTTGATTATAATGTGTCTTGGAGTGGTTCTCCCTGGGTCCAGTTTTTTTGGAACTCTCTGTGCCCCCTGGACCTGCAAGTCCATTTCCCTCCCCAAGTCTGGGAAGTTCTCCTTTATTATATTTTCACTCAATTTTTCAAGTTCTAGTTCATCTTCCTCGCTCTCTGGCAAACCAATGATTCTTATGTTGGGCCTTTTATAGCTGTCCCAGAGGTTTCTGATCCTCTCAACGTTGCTTCCCATTTCCTCTCGCTGCATTGGTTGGCTGCTTGTTCCTTCTCCATATTCCGGTTTGTTGATATGAACTCTGGATTTTATTTCCTCACCATCTGTCTCATATGTGGTTTTGTTCCTTTCATTATGAGTGTTTTTCGCTTCTTTCTCATCTCTTTCCTGCTGTTTTGTGAATTCTGTAAGCCACCTGATAACAATGGCCCTGAACTGAGTCTCTGACAGGTTTCTTATTTGTTCATCTGTCAGATTCCTCATCTGTTGCCTGGTGAGCTGTGCCACCAGGATTTCTATAGTTGTCTGCCTCATTTTGACAGATGCGTTTTGTTTTCTTGGGCCGGCTGTAGGGGGCAGTGCCTGTGTACGCGTCACAATCCAGCGACCGGCGCCTGTCCGCGACCTATTTCGCAGCCCTGTGGCGCTTTCTTTGGGGGCGGGGATCCAAGATGGATTCACACAGTTATTCCGCTAGGAGACGGGGATCCGTCCTCCCGCCACCCTGGGCCTCACTGTTCAAGGCGATGTGGTGGCTGCTTTCCCCAGCGTTGGGGTCACGAGCTGCCGGGGGTTCGACTGCAGCCGGGGTTGTTCTCCCCGCCGCTGTCACAGGTGCGACCGCAAACATCTCCGCCCCCTTTCTCTCGTCCTACCTGCCCAAAGAGCGCCGCTGGTTTATAACTTCATATGTTGGGCTTCCGTGTAGTTTTATTTTCTGGAATTTCTAGTTATCCTTTGTTTTGAAGTAGTTGTATTCCTCTCTAGTTGTAGAGGGAGACCTAGCGCGTCCGTCTAAGCCTCCATCTTGGCCAGAAGTAGTTTGTGAGTTTGGTGAGTTTTCTAAGGTTATTGTTTTACAAACTATGAATGAGCAAATGTTTAAGGTTGTATCACATAGCAAAAACAGCTGTTGAAAAATGTGTATTAAATGCATATAATAAATATTAAATTTTTAACTACACCCTTTTATGCTGACTTTACTCTCCATCATTAAACTAGGAAATCATGATAATTTCTTAATGAGTTCTTCATTTTTATATTGTTATTTTAAACTCTGATTTGCCTATTGATATTGTAATAGAGTTAGAACAATTAACACTATTAACAATTCCTTTCTAAAGAATTCACCCCATTTGGTGATTAAAAAGAATCTTCTACTGACAAATGAAAATAACCCCCCCAAAAAAATGTAGACATACAGTTTCAAATAATTTTCTTAGACATCTTATCACTTTATTATTATGAATTTTAGTTAATAGTGTTATTTCTATCTAGCCCATAGCTGTTTCCATTTAAAAAATCAGTAAATAATAAACTGTATTATTCATTAATTAAAAGATGTTCTTATAATGTTAATTATTAATATCTATTTTTTTCCTTCAAAAGGTAACATTATCCTTTTCCTTTGCAGGGAATTGCAAATGGATTTAAAAGGTAACATTATAAAACTTAAGTGGAAAAATTCTATTGGAATGTCTTCTTCCAAAAAAGAACTGCATTTGTGTACATAGAGAAATTTTGTCATCCATAAAAACCCAAGTGGCAATTTCAGTCATTGCAGATAACTTAAATACTAGAACTTCCCAGAAATTTTCTTAAAATATCACTTTATTTTTGATTTTCTGAACTGAAGATTCAACTAATGAATAAAGGGGCACTTTTCTCCTACTCCTCTATTTTTTAAATTAAAAACATACTTTTTTCTTAGCATCAGATCAGTAGATCAAAATGTAGCCATATTTTAATGACTTGAGGCACTTATTTTCAAAATACACGCCAGGAAGTTTTCTTCCTGCTTTTATGGAAAAATAATACTGAGTGTCTGATTTAGAAGAGAATGAACGGAACTGGGTAGTGTGAATTAAAGCAAAAATTATAAAATTCAGGTCTTCATGGTACAAAGTTATAGCACCACAATATTAAGTGTTTTGCTGGTTAAGTTTCTTACGTGCCAATAGTATAAAATGTTTTGTTTTCATGAGAGCGAAAACATAACACTTAGACATTTGAGTATCTGTATAGAAGTCTACCCATTAAGGCCAGTTAAATCTTAAAGCTCTTACATTTGGCTTAATTTACTAATATTGAACAGTGAATTATATTTTACTCAAGGCTGCCCTTATTTGTTGTTTGTAGGTATTGATATATGTTTTGGTAAGATGTGGGTCTGCCCTGGAATCTTAGAAATCTCACTTTTTAAAATCACTTCTTTTTCTCCAGTTGCTAAATGAAATATCTGGCATATAGTCAGTGCTCAGTAATATTTTTGACAGTTGAAAATTCAGACATATAAATTAATGAACAAACTAGTTGATCAGAGGTCCCTTCTTGGGGACATTGTGGTCCTCAGTGATAAGAACTGGTTCGGCCAAGGAAGATATAGCTCAGATCTCTGCAAGACCAGCCCCATGTGCCTAATATATCATGAGCCCCTCCTCCTTCCATTCCATAGTCATGCAGGAAAAAAAGATGAGTCACAACCAATGAGAATAGCTCAACTGGAAGAATGGAGTCAGACATTGAGAGTCCAGCATTAACTCTAGGTACAAATAATACTCCTCTGTAGACATTATTTGGATAAACCTCTCCTTCCTTTCCATGTGCATATTTGCTTTTTCATTAGAATTGAAAGAAACATATTTATCAAAGTTAGGAGTTAAAATTCTGCAATAAGCTAACCATGGGAAGAGTAATTGTTATTTGTTCTTTCATTTATTTAGGATGATGACATAATCTTGCCTCTAGTCTTCAGATAGGAAAAAATCACATCCAAAAAATTAAGTGGAAAAGGTACATGCACATGAGTAGCTCCAACACATTCAGGAGATTTCTGTGTATATTTGTTTCGACATTTAAAATATCTACAAGGAGAGAACAGTTAGCAGATTGTGGTTATACTTAGACTGCTATACAAAAAGATTCCTATTGTTAAGACATGAATATATATTTGCATATATTAAAATCAGGATTAGCAATATACTTTCATATATTTACATCATAAATGGCTAGTTATTAAAATAGATTCAAAATGAAGCCCAGTGCAAAATTTAAAAAATTTTAACTCTCACTATGAATATTGTTAAGAGCTCAATCTTTCCCTGTATTTCTATGTGCTTACCTATATATTTTACATTCACTGTTCTACTGACCCTTAAATTTTTATGTTTTACAGGTGACTTTAGTGGTATTTTTTAAACAAAAATGCAATCTTAGATAGATCTTAGAAAGATTCTGATGTGAGTTATAAAATTATTAAACACATATGGATTTTTGCCTACAGACGATTTATTCATTCAGTCACCAGGACACTCAATACATAAATAAAAGGACTAAATTCTCCACATTCACATTAATGTAATAATCATTATAATTTGGGGGTTATCACATGTTATTATCTATTTTACTACTCACAACTACCAAGGGCATAGATTTCAGTATTTCTGCTTTATAAATCAGAATGTATGAAAAACTTGCCCAAGTTTGCTAATAAGTAGAGACGAGATTCAAATCCATCTGTCTGACTCAAAAGTTAGCCTAATACACAGAGCCTGCCAAAGTATAATGTCTTCTAAGTTAGTTATTTGGAGTTGTTAATAATTTCCTTTAGAAAAAAATATTACATCCTACAATAAACACTGGAATAAACATTGAGTGGGAAACAAACTCACTGACTTGTACTAGTTTTCTATTACTGCTATAACAAATTACCAAAAACATGATGTCTAAATGACACAAATTTATATCACTTCTTCCCTAACATGTAATACAGTTATATTCATTCTATCTTTCTGTAGCTCAGAAGTCTGACATGGGTCTCACAAGACTAAAGTTGAAATGTCAGCAGGGCTGACACTTCCTTGCCTTTTCCAGCTACTTGAGGCTGCCCACATTCCTTGGCTTGTGACCCATTCCTTCATGTTCAAAACCAGAAATGTAGCATTGCCTGATCCTTCTTGTATCCTCAGTTCTGTCTCTGACTATAGTCAGAAAAGATTCTCTGCTTTTTAAGACTCCGGTGATTAGACTGGGCCCAACCTGGCTAATCCAGGATAATCCTCCATCTCAGCATCTATAATTTGATCATATCTGCAAAGTCCCTTTCTACTATGTGAGGTAACATATTCAGATGGCAAAAACTGGGATATGCACATCTTTGGGGATGCCCACTATTCTGCCTACCACAATGAGCTAATGCATGAATGACTAATAGTCAAATTCCCCTGCTGGAAATTTTTAAATGTTTGGCAGAAGACGATTGCTAATATAAGTGAATCTCAAATTAGCAGTCTAATAATGTAGTAAAATAATGTAAATAAATAAAAATAATAAAGCAAATAAGAAATAAATCGAATGAAGTAAAATTTTAGCTAGTAAGGAAAAAGAAAGATTTTTGGAGGACTGAATATTATATCTCATAAAAGGGTCTGTTCTGAGAACAAACAACTGAAAAAATTGGGCACTTGGAAATATGTTTCTCCTCTGGGAATTGAAGCAGATACTAGATGAAAAAGATAAAAATGGGAAGAATATTTGAGAAAGGGGCTAAGCAGAATAATCACAAGATTTTAAATAATGATAATAAAAAAACAATATTTTGAGCATATGATATGTAACAACTACCAAGATTAGACCTTTACATTCATTACTTCACTTATCCCTTATAACAACTATATACAGTAAGAGATATTATACCATATTTATATATGACATAAAATTTAAGAAAGATAATTTAGCACACTGCAAGTAAATAATAGAGCCAGGATTAAGGGGATTAAGGCCATGTTCTTAATCATTGTGTTAAAATATGGTAGAAATTTAGCTCTGAGATCACCAACTGGAGAAGTCCAACATGGTATGGAGTATGTCCCAATAATTGAAAAGAGCATAGTTAAAGATGAACAAAGCAAATGCTATAGGCAATAGTCCAAGAAGATTGGCAGCAGTGGGCACTCTTCCACTGGCAACTAACTCCATCTGCCAGATATATTTACTGACTGGACCCCAATCCTTACAAATAGGACAAATGAAAGCAGTCATGAAAATTGAAATTAAGGGAATACCTGAGACAAGAACATAAGCCCAGCAGTTAGATAAAGAACTTTGCAACTACAGCTAGAGTAAAACTGATGAGGACTAGGTTTCTGCAATATAGCAAAAGTGGACAAGATCACAATGCATTAGACCAGTAGCAAAAGTAATTATGTCAGTTATGAAAATCTGATGTTCAAGCACTGTTCATCTGAAAGTCAAATATCTTAAGCTTTCCAGCCATGAAACAGAAGAGATAGGGAGTGTGAGACCCAAGCACAACAAAAAGACTCTCATCGCAGAGATGGGTTAGCTTCGCTAAACAGTTTGCATAGAGATCAGTATCCCTGGATTGTACCTGCTTTCAAAAAGCTTCCTTTCTTTTTATTCAAAGATTCTACATTTTTAAAGTCTACCATTTTTTTGTCCCTTTTCCTCACTATCAATAGCACCAGAGTTGGCAATGCCGAGATTATCATTTTTAGGTATGGGTCATTTGTAAATTGGGTCTATCTGGAAATGTACATGAGCTGAAGTCAATCCAGAAGATGAGAGGTGTGCCTGAAAGGTTGATAATGTGTCTATATAAAAGTAAAGGAATTTCACTAAAGACAAAATTTATACTAAAATAGATGGATTTAAGGAAGATGAGCTTGTCATAAGCTTGTATTTCATCAACCTGGAAGTGAACAACCTGGGTTTGAAAAGACAGTTATACATCAGCACTTCGTTTTTTCTGAAATCTCACTACTATCCAGATGCCCGATCCTTTCAGGTCTCATATGACCACCAATTTCAAGAGAGAGGCCAAGACACAGTCTCTGGGCTGTCAGCACAATTTTACATCATGTCATTTTAACAAATTCTTGTTGGTCTTTACAAGCCCTTTGCTTACTATGGGCCTAAATCTAAATAAAGAACTTAAATCATCATATGTTTTAACAGGATTTTTAATAATCACATTTACATTTTCTCTAACACATCAGCACCACATCTGAGCTTTTCTGTCCAAATGGGACACAGGACTAGAATAGATGTGAGAATTTCAGGTCTTTTTCTAGATTTACAGCTACAAATCAAGCACATTTTATATTTGAGGTACATCTTTTTCTGTTCTTTATATGCCATTTTCCCTATCAAACAACTCATTTCTCCCTGTTGCTTTACACTACCAAATACTCCTCCCATTGTGCTTCTCAATGTAGCACTGGTAACTGATTATTACAGACTGTTGCTGTCCCATCTTCCTTCTGACAGGTAGAATTCATTCTCCAAAAACTCTAGTTTTAAAATTTTATTATTTTAATACAATAAAATATGTTTGGCAAAGTGCTACTGGCTAACGCTGCTTAAGGATTATTTGTTTACATATATCACTGATTTTTGTTTGTGTACCTGTGTATGTGGGTTTTTTGTTTATTTACTTATTAACTACATCTATGGATACTTATCATATGCCATGAAATGTGATAGCAGTTTTATATGTGTTATCTCATATTTAGGGTCTTCAGTGCTTCCTGTACCTTTGGCCATTCCTTGCTTCATAGGTATCTCCTCAAGAACTATAAAAACAACTGCCTATATGAAACTTCTGGATAATATATTTAAAATACTTAGTATGTTAAAACACAGAGTAAATATTATACCAATAAGCCAAAAATATAAGTAATGTTAAAATAGTCCTTGACAGAGGACGTTGGTGAATTATACCTCTTAACTCTGGTTAGATTTTTGTGTCTTTTCATTAGGACAAGGAATGAGTAAAGGTGGAGTTTCACAAAACATGACAACACTGTTAGGAAAGATATTTTGGTCAAGGAGTACTTTACTGACTTCAAATTATAATCTGTAGCTAGCTTTCCGCTCTGTCATTGCGGAAGGTCAGTTCTGGTTAAGTATGTGCTGAGGTCAAAGCTGAATCACATCTATGCCTAAATAAAGATCCTCCTTCTGAAAACTGTGGTCTCTTTTCCATGGTTGCAATGAATACAACATGAGAGTTGGACTTATCCAAAGAAGCAGCCTTTTCTTAGAGAGAGTAGGTCCAGTGAAAAACACTGGCTTTAAAATAAGGAAGAAAGTAGGAGTGTGCAAATTAAATAAAGATAAATTGTTAAAGGTTAACCAGTTCCTCCTGGTGGTGTTATAAGCAAATGGTATAGTCATTCTCTGGTTCTACAATATTTAGATGTTTTATTTCAGTCACAGAGTGGGAGCTGAGAACAAATGTGGGTAAACCAGATACAAAATACCTTCACAGAACATAAGCTAAAACTTATTTCCTTAATCCTTCAGTGTTGAATCATATGTTATGTCTAGACCATAAATGTGAAAAATGCCAAAGTAGCTCTGGTATTGCCATGGCTTGTTATACATACACACACAAGAAAAAAGCATACCCATCCTAAAAGCATGTTATCATCATTGCTATTGTATTAGTTTTCTATTGCTGTATAATAAATTATTGGAGAGTTAGGGGATTAAAATGCCTATTTATTATTTCCCAGTTCCTGCTGATCAGAAGTCTGGGCCCAATGAAACTGGGTTCTCTGCTCAGGGTCTGTCTAGACTTAAAATTAAAGTTTTGGCCAAGCTGTATTCTCATCTGAAGTTCTGTGTCCTTTCCCAAGTGTTCAGGCTGTTTGAAGAATGTAGTTCCTTGCAGTTGCAGAACTGAGGTCCTTGTTTTCTTGCTGGCTACTTTCAGGTCCTAACCATGTGACCCTATCAATGCAAGATAGTTTACATCTTCAAAGCCAGCACTAAAATCTCTCTTTGCTACTATGGGAAGGAGTCTTACTTAATATAAAGTAATCACAAGACTAACTATACCATCACCATTGCTATACAATATGGCCTAAACAAGAGAGTGACTGCCCATTGCATTTACAGGTCCCACCCACACTTGCAGAGAGGGATTGTACAGCATGAGCAGAATCTTGAAAGCCACCAACTATGCCTACAACTATCACTCAGAACATGAGTTGAATTCTATTAACGGAATGACTAAGAATAAAATTTTACTCATCTCCAGAATCTGAAAGTTAAATGTAAACAATCCCAAGACAAAGAATAGTGTTTTTCAAGAGAAAAAAATAACTATAAATGTCTACCAAAATAAGACACTCAGGTCTCAATCTCAATACACCCTTTAAATTATACCCAGTAGAGATGCAAATTCCTATACAGACAATAATAAGGCTGGCAAAGACTTATGGATCACTATCTAAAAAATACCTGTACCTCATTTTTAGCAATCCTAAACCGTAATTTCCCATGAAACCACCCCCTTTTCCCATTATTTCCTTCTTAGTTATTTATATGCAATAGCTGGCTAGAAGCAAATTGTAACACTGACATTTTCTGGAGTAGGAATAAAATACCCAGATGACCACGTTTTGATTTTGGGGTAAACACCCTGTACAATCACCTCCTCTTGAATGTAAATATGATAGGATAGTCTCCCTTTGATTAGGTTACCCTATATGGCAAAATGATGGGATAGTCATGCCCATGATATGTAAGACTCCAACAGAGCAGACTGGAGAGATTCTCTTGCTAGCCTTGAAGAAGTAAGCTGCAGTGTTGTGAGAATCATATGGCTAGGACTTCAGGACTGAGAATAAGCCCAAGCTGATGTCTGGTAAGAAAACAGGGACCTGAGGCATACAATTGCAAGGAATTGAGTTCTGCCAATGACTGAATGAGCCTGGAAGAAGATCCTGAGTTTCAGATCACATCACACCCCAGGTGACACCTTGATTTTGGCTTTGTGAGAACCTGAGCACAGAACCAGGTTAATGCCTGACTAGAAGGTTAACCCATGAAAACTGTGATAATAAATTTGTGTTGCTTTAAGCTGTTAATCTTGTGGTAACTCTTTATGCAGCATAGAGCACTAACATATAAACAAATCTATAAAGAAAATAAACAAACTATCAAAATTAATTTTATTAATGTTCTACAGCAACAGCCCTCAATACAGAACACCAATTGGTCTTATTGAGTAACTACAGAATTTTTCAGACCTTTAATATGTACTGAAAACTAAAATATACCAAAAATAAACATACAGGGGTGGGCAAAAGTAGGTTTAAAGTTGTTCATATGAAAGAAGACATCCAGATTATGATTATTAAAATAGCTTTATTAACTGTTTCAAGTACTCACAACTATAAACCTACTTTTGCCCACGTCTGTATTTTTGTGGTACTCCAGAGTATTATAGATGACAAACCAAACTAAAAAGCCCTTAAATAATGAAATAAGGCCAACCCAGAGGCAATTTAATCATAACTCCAACAAGGTTAAAAGAAAATATGAATAATTAATAATGGTGGTATTATGTGTATTCAGATATAAGCACAGAAGCAAAGAGCACTTACTCTGAAACTTGTTCACGGAGAAGACTCGAGGATGATAGAATCCTGCTTTGCAAATGCACTGATAGGCTCCAAGCACAAATCCAAGGCCTTTAATTGGCATACACTATAAAAAAGAAAAGGCAGTAATATAGTTAGTTGATCAGGATTTATTGCACGGTATAAAGATCCAGATAGCTATCATTGCAAATGGTAACAGAACTAACACATATTCCAGAAATAAAATACCTATTTTTTGAATTTTTATTTTATGTTTGTTTGCCAACATATATTTTTTTTTAAGTAGCAAATTAAATTTCCTTTCTAAATATATGACATTCCAGCTGCAGTTACCATATATCTTTAACTCATTCAGTCATCATAGGGAGTAATTGCTAGACACAATTTTTGTTTTGAATACTTCACATATCATCTTATTGCTTTAAGAGATATCTCCAAAGCCTATAAAAATATTTTGAAAATGATTCAGTGTTAAATATTTTTTGTCAGAGCAAAGGTAGATAGGTAAGTAGATGAACAGACATATAGAATTTGAGATGTGAAATTGATTTTATGGATTAAATACTCATCAAATTTCATCCTTGGAACAAAAAAACACAAACTGATAGAATAACAGAAAAATTATAATGCAAATTTAGAAGAGGGAAAAGATGAATTAATGATCCTAAGTGCTCTTTACCTAAAGTCCGTTACACAGGTAAATATTTTACATGTACATAAAAAGAAGAAAAACAATGATTGGCTTTCCAAATATGTCACATCAACAGACATAATGAACTTCTCCCAAAAGCTTAATCTTGGCTTCTTCAAGAATATCAATCAATCTCAGCAAAATTCAACTTAACATACTTCACTTGTACTACATTAAATTATAATACATAAACACAAATAACTTCCATTAAAATATAAGCAATACATCAGGAAAAAAAAGGAGTGTGTCAAGAAACATATCAATACTGAATTTTATTTTTGCCATTATAATCTATTAGAAGAGCTTAGAATCTAGTGGATTTTAGTTATAAAATATCCCTCTGATATAAAGCCCTTGAGAGCTAAAGGGTGGAAGAATTGAGCAAAAAGGAAAAAGGACTCATGGACAGTGTTGTGACTGCTAGGAGGAAGAGGGTATAAGGGGACTAAATGGTAATGGAAAAATAATACAATAAAGATTAAATAAAAAATAAAATAAATAATTTAAATAATAATTCCACAATCTAAGTTGAAATGATTCATATCAAGATCAATATTACACATCATGAATACTCCAGCAAATAGAAAAGTATTTATATATAAACAGTAAGAGCTAATGCATGTTCTAAATATAAAGATATAGCAAGAAAATTTTGATAAAGAGCTTTACAAAAGACCTTCTTGAATATTTTATTTCATTAATATCCCTTTTTCTATTTTACAGATATTTATATCCAATTATATCCTTCAATTGGAAACATGATCAGAGCAAAATATGAAGGCAGGTAAGGATTAGTCAATTCAACTGTGTTTTCAAGTATTTAAGAAATAACCACTATGTGCCTATAAAACTCCTACAGAAACTAACTGAAATAAAACATACTATTCATAAGTACCAAGTTTATACAACAGGTCAGATCATATTTCTGAGATATTGAATATATAAATAAAAAGGCAATTATAACATTTACTTTTACATTTATGAAAAGAACGTATTATGTGTGGCCTGTCAGAAAATATAGATTTGAATTCTGACTCTATCTCTTACTAGCTATGTGAATGTGAGTTATTTCATTAACTTCTCTGAGCCTTAAATATTCTATATTTGTATGAATAATCACTAAGTCAGATTCATGTACAGTTTGAAGAAGGTAGAACCACCATGATGTCCTAAAGGGTTAAATATAAGGTACAAGAGGAATAAAAAAATAAAGTATGAGTCCTCAGGTTTTGGGCCCGAGCAACCTTAACAATGGCGTCACCATCACTAAGCTGCAGGTAGAGTAAATTTGAGGGGAAGAACAGCTCAGTTTTATAAATTTTAAATGTGAATTATCTATTTGAAATTTAATTCCAGACATCAAATAGGCAGTCTGCTAATATAGTATGGGGTTTAGGAGAGGTGTCTAGCCTGCATAATTTGGGATTCATTTATATGAAAGTGATAGATAAAGCCATGAGATCAGGTAAGACTGGGTCACTGAGTAAATGCCTATTGGCAATGAAGGAAATAGGACGAAAGTAGTGAGACTCAGGATGCTCCAGTGCTAAAAGGTTAGGCAGAGAGAAAAAAGCAAAAAATACCAAAAAGAGCAATTCAGTGCAGTATCATCATTTCATTAACTAGAATATGCTACTGTGAGCATAACATGTGGAATTTGTCATCAGTTGAATTTATTAAACATTAATCTAGCAAAGACTAATCCAAGTTAACTAAGTCTTCAGTACTAAGAATACAATAGTGTACTTTAAATATTTTGCCTCACTGTAATTTGGAGGTTAATGCTATGCATTAAAATAGCATTAATTCCCAGATAATGTGATTCAGCTCTGCAACAGATTCAGTTGAGAATTTTAAATGTTTAAGGCCTATCTAAAAGTTTATTAAAATAATAATATTTTTTGCTATACGGTAAGGTAACTATATAGTTGAAAGAAAAAGAAAGATTTTTTAAAAATCTAGTTGATTAGATTAATATTGCCAAATATAAAGCCCCTTGAATTAAAAAAAAAAGACTTTCTAATTTTATTATGGAAAACTCAGTGATATAAATTATTAGATACTTCAAACTCTTTATTATATCCTTAAATTATTTTATATTATCACATAAAATAAAAAAAGGTCAGTCAGTTAAATCCAATAGAAGAATATCATCCTGCCATACATACTCCAACACTACAGGGCCTGCGTGGAAACTAAAGTAGTGTTGCTTACATACACTCACTTTGGAGTATTTAAGTGATCTTGGCTTATTTTTCTATTAATGATTGTAAGTTTGTACTCAGCTTTCCAAACTTTTTTGCTTCAAACTGCCACCATAGCTACTCTAATTCTGACACCACCTAACCAAACTTATACATGTTCAAGATGAGGCAATTAGTTTAGTAGTCAAGCTAGTTTTTAAAAATTCTTTGTAAGTATGAAATAAGTATGGTGACTACTCAACAAATATTAGTACATTTGAACAGGGGATCTGCTTTTCATAATTTTTTCTCAGGGATTTAGAATATAAACATAGATCTTCACTTAATACAGGAGAAAAATATTCAAGTTTACTCTAAATTAATATGCATTTAAGATATTTATTTTAGATATCCAAGATATTTATTTTAGATCTTCAAGTTTAAAACTTTCTACTTTATCTTTACAGAAGTATAAGATGGTAGAAATAGAAAAAGCAGCACTTCTTCCATAAGAGTAGCTGTTCTGTGGTAGCTTTTGATAAAAAATGGGCTTCTTATATTAAAAATTATAACATCCCTATGAGTAAGGCAGCTGCTCACAAGATTGGATGCCCTCTTTGATGAATCATATTGAGCCATCAGCAAAGATTTTTACTAAGGAGAGCTTTTGGGAACCAACAAAGTCAGGTTCCAAGGAATAATCCAGATTCAGAGGGCAATAAATGGTGGTCAAGAGTTTTGAACAAGCTGGATAGATTCCTAGAGACATATAACCTACCAAGTCTGAATCATGAAAAAATAAAAAATAAATAAAAGGATCTGTATAACTAGTAAGAGATTAAATCAGTAATCACAAATTTCACAAGAGAGAAAAGCCTCAATGTATAATTCAGTTAAACATTTAAAGAAGAGCCAATACCAATATTCCTCAAGCTCTTCCAGAAAATCGGAGAGAACATTTTCAAACTTACTATATAAGGCCAGCATTACCTTGATACCAAAATCAGACCAAAATACTATAAGAAAAAACTAAAACTACAGACCACTAATCTTGAATAATATTTATATGAAAATCTTCAACAAAATACTCACAAACCAAATTTAACAGCACATTAAAGGAACTCTGCACCATAACTAAGTGGGACTTATTTCAGGAATTCAAGGATGGTTCAATATACAAAGATCAATTAGTGTGGTATTCTACATCGACAGAATGAAAGACAAAATCATATGATCATTTCAATGCATAAAAGCATTTGAAAAAATTCAATACCCTTTCATAATAAAATCCCTTAAAATGAGGAAGAAGGGAACTACTAGAACATAATGGTCGAATATGAAAAGCTTATAGCTAGCATCATACTCAATGGTGAAAGAAAGTTTTCCCTCTAATATCAGAAATAAGGCAAGGATTCCCATTGTCACCACTTCTATTCAACACAGCAATGGAAGGCTTACCCATAGCAATTAGGCAAAGAAAAGATATAAAAGGTCCAAGAAGGAAAGGAAGAAGCACAGTTATCTCTGTTTGCAGATGACATGATCTTATAATCTTATACGTAAAAAATCCTAAAAATTTCAAAAACACAAAAATAAACTATTGGAACTAATAAATATATTCATCTAAGTTCCAAGATACAAATCTTGTTGAGTTTCTCTATACACTAACAATAAACAATACAGGAAATAAAATTTTTTTAATTTCATTTAGAGTAACTTCAAAAGAAATAAAATACTTAAAAATAAAATACTTATAAACCAAGGAAGTGAAAGGCTTATGAACTGACAAATAAATATTGCTGAAAGAAATTAAATGAAACACAAACAAATGAAATGATATTTGTGTTTATGAACTGGAAGATTTAATATTGTTAAAATGCCCATACTACCCAATGCAATCCCCATCAAAATCCCTAAAAATTCCCAATAGCAATTTTTGGAAGAAGAGAAAAATACTACTTTATGATTCATATGGAATTTCAAGGACCCCAAATAGTCAAAACAATCTCTAAAAAGAACAAAACTGGAGGTGTCACACTTCCTAATTTCAAACATATTACAAAACTATGGTAATCAAAAAACAATGGTACTAGCATGAAAGCAGACATATAGACCAGTGGTACAGAATAGAGAGCTCAGAAATAAACCCTCATATGTGATGGTTGAACGTTTGTAAGGATGCCAGGACCAAGCAATGAGGACAAGAACAGTTTCTTCAACAAATGGCATTGAGAAAACTGGGTATCCACATGCAAAGAATGAAGTCGGACATACTTTACATCATATACAAAAGTTAACTCAAAATAGAGTAAAAATCTAAGCATAATGCCTAAAACCATAAAACTCTTAGAAGAAAACACAGTGGAAATACTTCATTACATTGGATTTAGGAATAAGACCTCACTAAAAATAGAGACTACAAAAATAAAAATAAGCAAATGAGACTACATTAAATTTGGAAACTTTTGAATTTTATTTTATACATTTTTTACCACAATTATTTTAAATTTTATTATGAGAGAATTTAGAGCAAGATGGTTTTTCTTCCTCAGTAATGTGTATATAAACATTGTAAGTTATATTATATTTGCTACACATAATTGGCATGACATATAATTCATGTCAACTCCTGGTAAATGCAATTGAGGAACAAAGCCTGGCTAGCTTGACAGTCAAGAATATTTTGTATGGCGGCACTACTAGTGAGAAGCAGAATGGCTACAATTAGATATGCAAAGGGGGAATATTGTTTGGCATTTGATGGAAACAATGCTTGTGCCTAAGGATCACATTTCCATACAATCCTAAAAAAAACTAGTCTGAACTGAAAGGAGAAGGCAAAAAATGCAAATACAATAAAATTCATGTAATTCAAAATACTCTAGAAATTGACATTTAAATACCTTTTCTCTCTCTCTCTCTTTTTTTTTAACTCTGTCATGGAATCTTCCTAAAATATAAAACACTTCCTGGCTTCTCTGAACTGAACAACATAAACAGAATTTAACATCTTCATGAGTCACAATCATTACTTTGAACAACAGATACTGTGCTAAAATGCAGTAATGTCCTCTGGAGCCATTGAATGTTTATGGCTATTTTCTCATGCACTAAATAGCCCAGACTTCTGTACTATTTAAGTTCTTAGGCTTAGTTTTTATGTTTTATTTTCCCTTTTCCTTCTTTATTTCGAGTTACTTATTGTTATATTTTAATTATAAAAATACGGACTTTCTTCCAGAAGTGTCTTTTCCCATTTAATTTATGATTATAATTGCCTAGTATACATGGAAACTACATCTCCAAAAAAGCAAATCAAGAATATGTAAGATAAGAAATAACAAAGTAAGAATATGAAAGATAAAAATAGTTCACATTTACTGAGTGTTTATGCCAGGCACTGTTCTAAGAATTGTACAAGCATTGCCTTCCTGAGTAGTTCAGTTTGGTTAGACCATTGTCCCAATATGTCAAGGTTGTGAGTTTGATCTCAGAAAAGGGCACACACCAGAAGCAACCAATGAATGCATAAATGAGTGAAACAACAAATCAAATTTTCTCTCTTCCTCTCTCGCCTTCTCTCTCTGAATATTAATAAATTTAAAAAAGAATCATACAAGTATTAACCCATTTAATTCTATATTAATTTCATTATCTCTGTGATAAAGATAAAAAAAATTTAGGTACAGCCTGCTAATGTAACTTGACCAAAGTCACACAGATAGTAACTGGAAGAGCTAGTTTGGCTCTGAATTTCATATACAGGGGTAGATGTGACATTTGTCACTTGGAATCTATTTTTATTGTTCCAAGACATTAATTTTTCCATTCCATTCTTCATTTCAGGCAATACTCTAAATGGATCAGTTTGCTGCATCATTAAGTTTCAAGTAAATGAGTTATTAATTGAAAATATATATGTAATATATTTTAAGAAACACATTTAACTCCTATACCTGTTACAAATTTTAAAAATAAGACTCTCACTTCCCAACACAGACTTCTCAGCTCAAATCTTAGAAAATGAATCTTCATTTCAGGGTATACAAGTGGAATATTTCTTGTTTACTTGAATTCCTGAAAACACAGATCCCTTTATGTCTAAGGAGAATCATGAGGCCAGTTAACAGATGTTTATTCCCAAATCAAACTCAAAAGCATAGCAAGGGGAACCAGGGCATTCATGGCAGTCCATATCGTCACTTCTCTTTGCAAAAACACAGCTCTGCTCTGCTTTGACAGAAGACTTATCTAATTGCAGAAAGGATTTCCTGCTATATTGAACTTACTGAGCCTTATTCAAAAAGCATAGGGCAACACCACAGAGACATAAAGATGAAAGGCTTGCTAATCGCAAGATGATGTAGTAACTGGGTCTACTAGAATATCTTTAAAAGACATCACCTTTTATATTTCTTTTACTCTTCCTATGTGACTTAAGAATAAATACTATGAAATGCTGAATCTGTTAATTTGGGAGTAGGTTTGGAGGAACTTGGTATTAAAACAGGTTAATTACATTAATATCCAGTGGTTCTTCTCCAAAACTATTTGCAAGTTTATTAAAACAAAAGGAAAACATTCAAAGGAAATCTAAAAGGCTCACCAGAAATGATAGGGTACACATCACCCACATAACTTATCAAATAATGTTTTAGGAAAACAGGAACTCATGAATAACAAATAATGTAGTATTTCACTAGGGGAAAAAAGGAACTATATTGTGTCTCTATTATTCATTATCATCTAGAACCTGGTTTAAAAAGCATAGTAAACTGAGGAAAGGTGAGGGGTAGGGGAAGAGGCATAAGGGGAATGAAAAAATGTTTCTTTTATAATACAGTTAAAATTAAGAATGAAATTGTTTTTTGTTATTAATTTTTGAAATGTTTCTGTTATATTCAGAGGCACCAGCCATCACAAAGCAAGGCTAAAGGATGACTACACAGCATCTGACACAGACACCTTACAAGTCTACAAATTTCACACTGATACAGAGCAAGATGCTTTGTGGGGTTTGGAACTAGCTAAGGAAAATGCCTGGATTATATCTCACTGATTAAGCAAGCCTACTTTTTTAGATCCCCTTACAGAAACAGCCCCAAATGCTTGATAAACCTAAGTGCTTAATACGCTCAACACTTTTGAAAATAAAACATTGTCTTTCACGAAACCACAAACTCACTATGATGCATCTATGCTCACTACGACACCCTATACTTTTTATGGTCACTGTTCATAAGCACTGGGGACTTCCTTTTCATTATTTTCTTAATTAAACTCCTGCTTACTGAAACCCATATATGCTATCTGTTGCAGCAACAAAGAGTAACAAAGCCATGGTCTAGTTCTCAGAGAATTTATAATCTACAAGCATAAAAGCAAAGTCAGGGCTGTTAATATGGTACGTCACCCTGTTCACAGTCAAATGGTTTCATGAATGTATGTTTGCTTTTTTCTAAGTTCATCATTAGATATTTTTCTAGAATAAATTATTTGTTAAAATACATACTGTTGTACTAAGAACAGACATTAATAGGATACATATAATATGATTTCAACTTTATAAAATTCAAAAATGCAAAGCTTTTATAAAGTACTGATTAAGAATGTGCATATATACATATATGGAATACACATAAAGAATAAAAGTGATAAACATAAAATTCAGGATAATGATTACTTCTTGGTGGGTCAGATGGGTACAGGATTAAGGAAGAGCATATAAGGGGTTTTGTGGTATTGGTAACAATCTATTTTTCAAGTTGGATAGAGGGTACGATTTCCTTCACTGCAATATCCACAACTCCTAGTACAGTGCTTGGCATATAGTAGCTACCCAATGAATATTACTGAAACGAGGGAAGAAAGGAGAGGAGGAAACTGACTTTAGTTTCTGGCTATAACATATTACTTTATAGCAGGCTGAATTCCCACCCAAGACAATTAGAAAATGTGGATAAAATAAATGAATAATAAATAAAGGAAGGAAAGAAGGAAGAGAAGGAGGGAGAAAGAGAGAAAGAAAAAAGAAAGAAAGAAAGAAAGGAAGGAAGGAAGGAAGGAAGGAAGGAAGAAAGGAAGGAAGGAAGGAAGGAAGGAAGAAACATGTGGAAGCAGCAGAAAGCTGCCAATGGAGCCAAATTAAGGAGTCAAAAATCCAAGAAAGAAGGGAAATGCATAGAAGTTGTACACTGTGTGTTTCTGCATCAAACTGAGTATTTGATGATATGAGGTATTGGGGGAAGACTGAGAACCCAGACAGATGGGTGCTGGTAAGAAGTAGAGTAGGCAGCAAAGTTTTGGTAATCACATAGGCTTGGGGAAAAAAAACAACTCTGGGCCTGAAAAAATACTCAAGCCTTAAGGTTAAAAATCCAAGAGAGAATAAAAGTGCAAAGAAATGAGACTGACTGAGGTGATTTCTCATTGTGGTTTTAATTTGCATTGCTTTGATGATCAGTGATGTTGAGGATTTTTTTCATATGTCTACGTCCTCTGTAGAGAAGTATCTATTCAAATCATTTGCTCATTTTATAATTGGACTAGTTGTCTTCCTAGTGTTGAGTTGTATTAGTTCTTTATATATTGTGGAGATTAAACTCTTATCAGATGTATCATTGAGAAAAATGTTCTCCTATATCACTTCATAACTGTCAAACAACAAGTGTTGGCAAGGATGTGGAGATAAGGGAATCTTAATACACTGTTGGTGGGAGTGCAGTCTGGTGCAGCCACTATGGAAAACATGGAGTATCCTCAAAAAATTAAACATGGGACTCCCTTTTGACCTTCTGGGAATATATCCTAAGAATCCCAAAACACCAATACAAAAAATATATATATCTATGTATCCCTATGTTCATAGCAGCACTATTTACAATAGCCAAGATCTGGAAACAGCCTAAGTGCCCGTCAGTAAATGAATGAGTAAAAAAGCTGTGTTACATTTACATAATAGAATACTACACAGCAGTACACAACGAGGAACTCCTACCCTTTGCCACAGCCTGGATGGACGTGGAGAATATTATGCTAAGTGAAATAAACCAGGCAGTGGAAGACAAATATCACATGATCTCACTTACATGTGGAATCTAATGAACATGATACTATTAAAACAAAATAGAAACAAAAGCACAGCTACATGGAATAGACTGACAGTTGCTGGAAGGGAGGAGTGGACTGAATGAAAGATGGTGAAGGGACTAACCAAAGAACATTTACGCATGAGCCATGAACATGGACAATGATATGGGGATTGACTGAGGCAAGCAAGAGTGTGGAGCTAGATGGAGGAGGGAAAGGGGAGAGAAAGCAGCAACAACTATATAGCATACACAATAAAAAAAAAAAAAGAAATGAGACTGAGCCTCAAATTTCTTTGTTGATTTCTTAAGCTAAGGTGAAAGTCAAAGAAGCAAAGTAGAAACTGAAGAGAAACTTAGTTGCATTTTTGACATTATCACAATGTTAAACTCCTAAATTGGAGTTTAGGCCCCTCGGAGGATGAAGGATCCTAATAAACATCTAAGGCTTTCAGTGAGCCCCCTAGAATGCTATTCCCAACAAAGAAGATTGAATAAGGAATATTCTGAGCCTTTTATAGACTACTATCCATCTTTGAGACAACTCAAGTGTTGCTTGAATTGATGAGATCTGTCTCTATCAGGTTCCTCATCAGAGATAGGATAAAATCTCTTGGAAGAAGGTAATGCATCAAGACCCACTATAACAACACAATGTCTGGCACACAATCTTAAATTATCTAACATGCTAAGAAAAAAACTGACAATATAAACAGATCCACAAACAAGCAGGTACTCAAGTTACTGACACAGATTTTTAAATAACTCTAACCAATAAGTCCAAGGAAGTAGAAGACAATAATATAAAATTTTCTCCCAGCAAACAAAACTTTTTTTTAGAAAAAGAATAAAATAGATATCCTGGAACTAACAAAACCAGGACTGGACACCAAAGAAAGAATAAGTCAACTAGAAGATGGATCAACAGAAAATATCCCGTTGGAAGCTTGAAAAAGAAAATGAGCAAAATAGAACCAGAGACATGGAAATAAAGAACAAACTGACAGAACCCAGAGGAAAGGGTGGAGGGAATAATGGGGGAAAGAAGGGGAAGGGTCTAGTCAAGGAACCAGTATAAAGGACCCAAGGACATGGACAACAGGGTAGGGATTGACTGTGGAGATGGGGGTGGGAGGGGCAGAGGAGAGCAATGGGGGAAAATTGGGACAACAATAATTGAAAAACAATAAAATATAAAATAATAATAAAGAAAAAGAAAAGAAAATGAATGGAAGAATAGGAAAAACCACAAGGGTCATATGGAGAATAGAGAAAGGATATAATATACTTGTATCCTTAAGAGTCACATAATAAGAAAAGGTAGAAGTAATACTAGATGAAAGATATCTAGCTACCAATTCAAGAAGTGCTATATACCCCAACGTGGGTAGACATCATAGTTAACTGCAAAACCAAACACACACAAAATATCTTAAAATATCCAGAAGAAAAAACAAGCACATTTATAAATTAGTAGCAAGAAGTTTGACAAGTAGATTCAGCACAGGAACAATAGAAACCAGAAAATAATGGAATGACATCATTAATGTGCTAAAGGGGTAAGAACAAATAAACAAAAACACTAGAACTGTATTCCAAGAAAAAAAATATCCCTTTAAATGTGAATGAAATGAAGATAATGCAAGTCTAACAAAACCTGAAAGAAATTGCTCTTTACCAGAGCTATGACAAAAGAAGCATAAAAGGAATTTTCAAGTGGAAGGAAAATTATGCCAGATACAGCACAAAAATGCAGAATAGAATGAATAGCAATGGAAAGCAAATATGTGGATAAATCTAAATTAATATACACTGTACAAGAGGGTAATACTAAGAATAATGTCCTACAGGCTTTTATTATATCTTGAATTAAGTGCAATGGAAAAAGTGGAGGGAAGGCAAATGCAATGAAAAGATGCTGATACTTTGTTTTGTCTGAAAAAGATAAAAGGAACACCTATATCAATTTTTAATAAGCTAAGGATGCATGTTGTAATCCATAGAATAAGTACTAAAAGTATAGAAAATAGTGTATAACAGGCAAAGGGAAAAAAAAGTAAAATAATAATAACAAGAAATATTAGATTAATGCCAAATGATAGAGAAACATAAAGGAATAGATAGAAAAATATAAGATTATATCTATGAATAAAATAAACAAGGAAGGAAAGAAAAAAATGGAATACCTTAATCTAGCCTCATTAATGTCTATAAAATCATCTCCAGACTTGACCTATTCCTGCTCAGAGATTATTAATCTTACCTATTCCAGTAAAACTGACTTGCTAGACCAGACCTTAGAAAACCTTCATGAAAAATGCTTCACTGATGGAAGAAGCTTTGTATATAACAGGCGGTAAAAGGTGAGATATGCCATAGTTTACGTGACGCCACTGAAGCATGACCCCTTCCACCCTTGACCTCGCCCCAAAAGGCTGAAATTATGACCCTTACCCAAGCTCTAATTCTAAGAAAAGGGAAAAAGATTAATATCTATACAGATTCCAAATATACCTCCCTTGTCCTGCACACTCATGCTACCATATGGAAAGAAAGGGGGTTCCTTACTGTTAGGAAATCCCCCATTAAACATGGACCAGAAATCTACTAGAAGCAGTTAAGCTATCTGAGCAAGTGGAAGTCATACACTGCAAAGGTCACCAGAAGGACATGTCCCCTATCTCCTAGGGAAATAGAAGGGCATACCAAGAGGAAAAGAAGACAGCACAAGAGACTTCCCACAACTGGCCTTATTCCCCTCTGAATGGCTCAAATATCAAGCCAAACTATACATCTAGGGAGATACCCTGGGCTTCAGAGCAAGGGGCATCCATGAAGAACCTTGGATATATATTGGCCAATAACTCTTCCTTGCCCAGGCTTCCCAGTGGAAAATTTTAAAGGCTTTGCATGACTCTTTCCACATAGGAAGTGATGCCACAACAATGATTAACACATTATTTGTAGGCAAGGGACTAAAAACTACCATAAAGAATATTTGCCAGGCCTGTAGCCTTTGTGCCTACAACAACTCTGAGAAAAAAACCCCTTCTCCCAATGTTTGAGCCTATTCAGTGAAGGGAGACCTATCCAGGAGAAGATTGGCAGATGGACTTTGCCAAAATGCTGCCCTGTAGAGGATATAAATATACTTATTAATCCTCTGTGAAGGTAGAACAGGAAAATCAGATCTTTAAGAGGGCACTGGCAAAGCTCTGTCAAGAAACTTCTGAAAATTGGGTTAAATTACTTCCTATAGCACTCATGAGAATCAGGGGCTCCCCTAAGGTCAATGCTAGGCTGAGTCCATTTGAGATGCTATATGGTAGGCTTTTCTTAACTCTAGACCTGATATTCGATACAGAGACCCAACAAGCAGTTAAGTGTATAATAAACTTAGGACAGGTATGAAAAGCACTGCATGAGTATGGAAATAAGGTCTTACCTGCTCACAAAGGAAGATTCTAGGCCACTGTATCTCCAGAGGATTGGGTACTCAGAAACTTGGAAAGAGGAATCCCCTACAGATCAACTTAGCACTAAATGGAAGGGACCCTACTAGGTTGTCCTAAGTACCCCCATGGCTGTGAGGCTGCTAGGGGTAGATAGTTGGGTCCATATTTCTGGAGTAAAACTAGCAGATCCTCCTCCAGACCAGCAGAAGAATCTGAACTCCACTTACACCTGTGAATGCTTAGAAGACCTCAAATTCCTGTTCAAGAAGAAACCTTAAAGATAAGTCAATGTGAAACCTCTTCTTGTTAACAATCTACACTCTTGCTACTTCTTGGTCAATAATTCTCTTTTCCATGGTCAATAACTCTCTTTTCCAAATTACCCAGGATTTTCTCTGGGGCAATACTTTTAATAATTGTTGTGTTTGCCATCTTCTGCTACAATACAGTGGGCGACCTAATAGAGAAACAAGTCAGTCATGTCAACTTTATCACCCAGACCTGAGCCAAGAGAGAGAATCTGGGCAGCGTTAGAAGGAATATCCCTAACAGTGCTTTGGGCAAAATGAACTAATACCCAATCTGAGCCTCAAAGTCTTCTTGCCAGACTAGAAACCAGAGTGGACTTTCAAATTGATCACTTATTAGCCCAGGAGGGTAGGGTTTGTGCTCTAGCTAATTCTTCTTAATGAACTCATCAGGGAAAATAGAAGCAAGTGCTGAAAAAATATTACAACAAGTAATGTGGCTAAAAGGACTGCATCCTGGGAACCCCAAAACTATCTGGGATACCTTTAAGGGATACATTCCATCAGTAACTTGGTTTCTGCCTCTGTTGGGACTTATTAATCATTGGCCCTTGCATCTTTAACCTGTTGGTTAAACTTATATCTTCCAGATTCACCAATCAGGATGATGATGCACCAAGGTTTTCAACCAATCCCTAAGGAAGCCAATGCCAATAGCTTACAAAACCCAGCCTCCAACCTGGTCTCATAAATTCCTCCCCAAACACTAGATAAGATAGGGCAAGAGTTTCATGGTTATCAGCAGGCAGGTTCTACTGTCCTGTTCCAGCAGGAAGTAGAGACAGAAGATTGACCATCCCCCCTCAGCAACCCCAAAAGAGAATTTTGGGGAACCATATCTCTCAGGGGAAAGTTGAGGCAGGCGATAGAATAGGAATCCCTTAGACACTGTAACTGTCATTAGTCAGCCTCCTGATTTCCTAGAATTACCTCATGACACCTGATAGTAATTAGCATTATGGTTTCCTACCTGAGTGGGAAATCAAGGAGGATTGTAGGTAGTCACATGTGTGGAAGATTAAGTAAAAACCTTATAAAGCCTGTAACCCCTCAACAGAAGAAAACCATTCCCTAGCCAGAGATGTCCCAATCCCATTTCTTGGGAAGTGTACTTAAATTTCCTGCTTGCTTTGCTTTACAAAACCTGTGTGGTCAGTCCAATTCTTTGTTCACAAGCATCAAGATCCTGGACCCCATCTTCATCTGCAACAGTAATATTCTCTTTTCCCATCTAAGTGCTTGTTAAACAAGTCTGATCATTTTGTGTACTACATGTATTTTGCACATCAATTAAATTTTTAAAAAGTAATCAAGTACTACTATGAGAAATCACTTCACACTCACACTAAGGTTAAAATATAAAAGGTAAATAAAATTAAAAAGTATTAGTGAAGATGCAGAGAAATTGACACCCTCATAATACTGGAGGGACTGTAAAACAGGACAGTCATTTTGAAAAACAGTTTATCAGTTCCTTTAAATGTTGACTCAGTTTCCATATGACCCAGCAATTCCAGTCCTAAGTCTATACCCAAGAGAACTGAAAACATATGTCCATATACAAATGTGCAGGGTTCATAACAGCAAACAGCATTATTCTTAATAGCCAAAAATAGAAATAATTCAAGTGTCCATCAGCTGATGAATGGATGAATAAAATATGGTCTATCTGTATACAGTTAAGTCTTCAATATAAGCAAATAATGTATAACAAAATCAACTTCACCATAGACTAATTGATATAAAGAAGAGGTAAGTTACTGTGACATATTTATGATCACAAAATCATCACCAACTTCTGAATAAAGGTCCCAACTACTTCTATTATTAAATATTGAAATAAATATAAGCTGTATATGCACCCCCAAAATATTAATAACAACAACAAGTAAGATAGTTATTTTCCAACCTGCTTTTTGTAGCCCTAGCAAACTAATACAGATTTTAGTATTGGCAGTAGGGTGCTGCTGGAAAAAACACACCAAAAAATGTGGCAGCCACTTTGAAACTGGCTAATTGGTAGAGGCTGGAAGAGTTTTGAGGTGCATATTAGAAAAAGTCTAGATTGCTATAAAGGAACTGCTGGTGAATGTTCAGGGGAAAAAAGGAGAGTTAGAGAAAATTCTTATAAAATACACAAATAATCATGAACAGAATGTTAATATATGTATTGATTATGGATGAAAAAAGTGCTCTGAAATAAATACGACCAAAAGTAACCTCACAGGTTGAAATGATCATAAATTCCTGATTAGGAAGGTCATGATGGGTGGTCATGCCCCAGGCATGTTACTCTGTGCCTTTTGGGCTATTCCTATTCAACCCCAAAAGGGATAAATTAGATGGAAGAAAGTGGTAAAAGGTCCCAAGCAAGTCTAAAACTTAGCCAGGCAAATTCCACTAGGTCTGAAGGCAGAAAAACAATCCCCTTTGGTCGTATGCTCTGCCCTCCAGCTCACTGGGATGGCAGTATCAACCCCAAAGTTCTGCCTTCAACTCTCTGCAAGGGCCCCACCATCACAGCTCTCTGTGAGAATGGCCCCACAGTGGGGCACAAGGAAGGGGCATCCTGGCCAGCAGATACCAAAGAGGTAGACCCAAACTTTGAAACCAAGGAGAATCCAACCCTGGGCCATGGTTCTTATGCATCTAGATTAATACATCTTTAAAATGTCATAATAATCTTCTTTTTTTAGACATTACCACCATCAAAGTAGAACATAAGCTTAACTGTTCTTTACCTTGCTTTCTCACACTTCCGTGTAAACTTCATTGAATTCCCCCCTGAAGTCCAAATGTTTTAAAAAACTGCAAGACTGTTCTCCCAGAGCATTTGAGATCTTGCTTTCCTACATGTCATCAGTTTGGCTCAAATAAACTCATATAAAAATTCTCTACCTATTTAGATGCTTCTTACATTAACAGGATGTTAAAAGACCATTCTGGTGAGGTCTCAGACAGAAATGAGAAACATTACTTTAAACTGGAGGAAAAATGATTCTTATTATAAAGGGGCAAAGGACTTGGCTGAATTTTGCTCTAGTGTTATGTGGAAGATAGAGCTTACAAGCCATGAGCAGGGGATCAAATCAGCGATTTGAAAGACAAAGTAGGGGAAAAAAAAACAAGCAGCAATAAGAAAAAAATTTTAAGTTGGGGGTGCGAGTGAGAGGCAACCACGCAGTGATGTTTCTGTCTTTCTCCTTTCCCCTCTTTCTAAAAATAAATAAACAAACAAACAAATAAATAAATTTTAAAAAATTTTAATGAGAATAGTTTAAGGGACCTTTGGGATGACATGGATAATAACAACATCTGCCTTACAGGGGTACCAGAAGTAGGAGAGAGAGAGAGCAAGGGATCGAGTACCTCTTCGAAGAGTAAATGACTGAAAACTTCCCTAACCTGGTATAGAAAAAGACACACAAGTCAAGACCCTGGTGGGCTGGCTCAGTTGGTTAGAGCATCATCCTGATAAGCCAAGGTTGCAGGTTTGATCTTTGATCAGGGCACATATAAGAAGCAACCAGCGAATGCCCAAATAAGTAGAACAATGAATCAATGTTTCTTTCTCTATCTCCCTTCCCCTCTTTCTCTAAGAAAAATCTATTAAAGAAAGACACACAAATCTAAGAAGCACAGAGAGTCCCAAATGAGATGAACCTAAAGAACCCCACAACATGACACATTGTAATGAAAATGCCAATGATTAAAGACAAAGAGGGAATCTTAAAAGCCACAAGAGAAAGACATTTAGTTACCTACAAGGGAGCCCCCATAAGACTGTCAGCTGATTTCTCAATAGAAACATTTTAGGCCAGAAGAGATTGGCATAAAATATTCAAAGTTATTAAAAGTAAAGATCTGCAACCAAGAATTCTTTACACAGCCAGGCTATCGTTTAAAATTGGAGGAGAAATAAAGAGCTTCCTAGACAAGAAAAACCTAAAGGAGTTTTTACCAACAAACCAGTATTACAAGGAATGTTAAATGACATGCTTTAAGAAGAAGAAGAAGAAAAAATAAGATGGAGGAACAGAAGAACATAGTTAAAAGAATAAAATGGCAATTTATATGTAACTAACAATAATCACTTTAATATTAACTTAAATGCTCCAATTAAAGACATAAGGTAGCTGAATGGATAAAGATACAAGACTCATATATATGCTATCAATAAGAGACACACTTCACAATGAAGATACACACAGACTAAAAGTAAAGGGATGGAAAAAGATATTTCATGCAAATGGAAATAAAAAAGAAGCTGAGGTAGCAGTACTTTTATCTGGCAAAGTAGATTTTAAAACTCAAGCTACAATAAAAGACAAAGAAAGACACTTATAATGATAAAGGGAGCAATTCAAGAAGAGAATATAATCCTTGTAAACATTTATACACTCAACATAGAAGCACCTAAATATCGAAAGCAAATCTTGATGGACATAATGAGAAGAATCAACAGTAATATAGTCATATTAGGAGATTTTAACACCCCAACTGATTTTCATGGATAGACCTTTTAGGCATAAAATCAACAAGGATACAGCAGCCTTTTAAATGACACACTAGATCAGATAGATTTAATAATGTTCAGAGCATTTCACTACAAAGCAGCAGAATATACATTCTTTTCAAATGCACATGAAACATTTTCCAGGAGAGAACACATGTTAAGACACAAAATCTCTCAGTAAATTTAAGAAGATTAAAATAATATCAAGTAACTTCCCTGACCATAGTGATATGAAACTGGAAAGCAAACACAAGAAAAAACTGAAAAACATATTACTAAACAATGAATGGGTTAAGAATGAAATCAGAAAAGAAATCAAAGAGACCTGGAAAAATGAAAACAAGAACACAATAACTCAAAACCTCTGGGACACAGAAAAAGCGAAGTAACAACTGACACACACACACACACAAAAAGAATTGTAAGAAAATATTACCAACAACTATATGCCAACAAAGTGGATAATCTGAATGAAATTGATAAATTCCTAGAAACATACAATCTTCCAAAACTGAGTCAGGAAGAATCAGAGAATCTAAACAAACAGTTTACTAGTAGTGAAATTGAAGCAGTAATCATAAACTCTCAACAAATGAAAGTCTTAGTCCACATGGTTTCACAAATTTATTTTAGCAAATGTTTAAAGAACTAATACCTATCCTTCTCAAACTAATCCAAAAAATTCGAGAGGAGGAAAGACTCCCAAGCTCATTTTATGAGGCTGGCATTATCCTAATTCCAAAGCCAATAAAGAAACTCCAAAAAAAAAGAAAATTAAAGGCAATATCTCCGATAAACATAAATGCTAAAATCCTCAACAAAATATTAGCAAACTGAATATATCAATACATAAAAAAGATCATGCACCATGATCAAGTGGAATTTATTCTGGGGAGGCAAATTCAGTACAATATCTGCAAATAAATAAACATTATATATCACATAACATAAAGATTAAAATTATATGATCACATCAATAGATGCAGAAAAAGCATGTGATAAAATCCAGCACCCATTTAGATAAAAACTTTCGGCAATGTGGGAAGACGGAATATAATGCAACATAATAAAGGATATATATGACAAACCCACAGCCACCATTATACTCAGTGGGCAAAAGCTATAACCATTTCCCTTAGGACTGAAAACAAGACAGGAATGTCTTCTTTCACTATGTCTTTTCATCATAGTACTGGAAGTCCTAACCACAATATCAGGCAAAAAGAAGAAATAAAAGGCATCCAACCTGGAAAAGAGGAAGTAAAACTGTCATTATGTGCAGATGACATGATAGTGTATATACAGTACTTTTAAAGATTCCACCCAAAAACTACCAGAACTGATAAATGAATTTATTAAAGTAGCAGTATACAAAATAAACATCCAAAAATCAGTTGCATTTTTATACACCAATAATGAACTATCAGAAAGGGAAACTAAGAAAACAATCCCATATACAATTGCTTCAATAAGAATAAAATACCTAGGAATAAATTTAACCAAGGATGTAAAAGAGCCATATTCAGAAAATTGTAAGACATAGAAGAAAGAAATTGAAGAAGATACAAATAAGTGGAAGCATACACCATTTGAATGGATAGAAAGAATACCATTAAAATGTCCATACTACCCAAGGCAATCTATAGATTCAATGCAATTTCTATCAAGATACCAATGGTGTATATCACAAAACTAGAACAAATATTCCAAAATTTTATGTGGAACCACAAAAGACTCCAAATAACAACAGTGATCTGAAAAAGAAGAACAAAGTTGGAGGAATCATGCACCTGATATGAAACTATACTACAAAGCCACAGTAATCAAAGCAGCATGGTACTGGCATAAGAATAGACCTATAGGTCAATGAAGCAGAACAGAGAGACCAGAAATAAACCAACACCTGTATAGTCAATTAATATTAACAAAGAAGGCAAAAACATACAATATGGTAAAGATAAGTCTATTCAATACATGTTATTGGGAATATAGGACCTATATGTATAAAAAATGGAACTAGACCACTTTCTTATGCCATACACGAGAATAAACTCAAAATTGAATAAGAATTAAATGTTGGACTTGAAACCATAAAAATCTTAGAAGAAAAAATATGCAATAAAATCTCAGACATTTCTTGTAGCAATATTTTTTCTAATATATCTTCCCAGGCAATGGAAAAAAAAGAAAACAAATAAACAAATGGGACCACATTAAACTAAAAGGTTTTGGCATAGCAAAAAAGACCATCAACAATATTAAAAGACAACCCACAGAATGAGAGAGCATATTAGCCAATACATCTGGTAAGTGGTTAATATCTAAAATTTATAAAGAATTTATGCAACTCAACACCAACAAAACAATCTACCATATTTTTCACACTATAAGATGCACCTGACCATAAGACATACTTAAGTTTAGAGGAGGAAAACAAGAAAAAAAACATGCTGAACCAAATGGTGTACTAAAATATTTAATAAAATATAACAGAATAATATTTCAACCATGTAAAGTGAACAGCAATCAACAGCAGTATTAAGAACCATCATTACTGTCATTAACAAATGAGGAGAGACTTTAAGATTCAAGTACTCTTCTAGTTTTCTGGGAACCCCAAGAACTCATCATCACTAGTGTCAGAATTTATGAAGCTCACAATCACTGATATCACTTTCTTCGCTATCTCATACTGACCAGATGCCCTGAGATTCAGCCATAAAGTGAGACATTTAAGTGTCAGCAAGGGTTTCACATGGGCCCACCGCTTCCTCTTCTAATGGCTGTCATCACCACTGACAGGTCAGGTAATACACATCACCGTCTGTGACACAATATTTGCTTCATAAGAGGCACAGAAATTTCCCCCCACTTTTGGGGGGGAAAAGTGCATCTTATGGAGCCAAAAAAATGTGGTAATTAAAATATAAGTAAGGGACCTAAATAGGCACTTCTTCAAAAAGGACACACAGATGGTCAACAGACATATGAAAAGATGCTCAATGTCACTATTCATAAGAGAAGTGCAAATTAAAACCGCAATGAGACATCACCTCACACTGTCAGAATGACTATCATCAATAAATCAACAAACAACAGCTGTTGGCAGAATGTGGAAAAAAGGGGACCCTCATGCACTACTGGTGGGAATGCACATCGTTGCAGCCACATGGGAAAGCAGTATGGAGTTACCTCAAAAAAATGAAACTGCCTTATGATCCAGCAATTTGACTTCTGGGAATTTATGGGAGGAAACTAAAACACTAATCCAAAAGAATATATTCACTCTTATGTTCACTGCAGCATTATTTACAATAGCCAAGATCTGGAAGCATCCCAAGTGTCCAACAGTAGATGAGTGGATAAAAAGCTTGGTAAATTTACAGAATGGAATACTACCAGGTTGTAAAAAGAAGAAGAAAAAGGAAATCTTACTCTGCAACACCATGAATTGAGAGCGTTATGCTAAATGAAATAAGCCAGTCAGAGAAAGACAAATACCATGTTATTTCACTTACATGTAGAATCCAATGAGCAAAATGCACTAATAAACAAAAGAGAGGCAGACTCATAGATAGTGAAATTGAAACAATAATCATAAAACTCCCAACAAATGAAAGCTAATGGGGTTCGGGTGAAAGCCTGGGTGGGAGGAGTTGAGGAGGGTATAAGGGGGATAAATGGCGATAAATGAGAGAAAAAACTTATGGACTCTGACAACAGCAGTGATTGCCGTGGAGCGGGGGTCAGTAGGGGTAGGTGTAGGAGGATATAGGGGAGATAAATGATGATGATGGAGATGCACACTATAGTATACAGATGGTGTGTTGAAGAACTGTGCAACTGAAGTCTGTTATTATTTTTTAACCAGTGTCTCCCCAATAAATTCAATAAAAAAACAAACAAAAAATCTTGTCATACTTTTTATTCATTAGATTAAGATGAAAGGAAAAACCAAAACTATTAAGAAATAATTTTCAAAAATAGAACATGGTGAGCACACCTGCTATTGTGTTACTCCTTGCCAGAAGCCACAAAAGGCCTGGTAGAAAATGATGAAAAAATTGCTTGTCTTATAAAGATCATTTTAGCTCCGTGCAGGGCCACTGAAAAGTCAACAACAGCAGGATCATTTTGGACCAAAAAGGATAACAATATGGTAACTCCATGGTTAATGCTTTCTTTTTTTCTTTCTTTTTTTTTTAAATGTGTTTTATTGATTATAATATTACATTTGTGCCAATTTCCCTTCCCTCTGCTCCCCTCCACCCGGTGGCCCCCCTCCCTCCAGTTGTCCCCCCCTTTTAGACCATGTCCATTAGTTGTGCATACAGTTCTTCTCAACCTCTCTCTGTCTATTCCATTCCCTCCTACCATGATCCTTAATTCCTATATCATCTCCCTCTCTCTCCCCATTCCCCCTCCCTGTTAACCTCCCCCCAATATGTTCCCCGTATATATAGTTCTTTTTCCACTCTCGTTGCCTGTTTAGTTTGCCTTTGTTTCAATTCCCTAGCTTCTGTTGTTTCTTGTGATGCAGTTTTCATTTTAGATTTCATTGTCTTGATCCTCCTTTTTCTAAACCAGTCCCTTTAACATCTCATATAACAGTGGTTTGGATCTAATGAACTCTTTCAGTTTTATTTTGTCCTGGAAACACTTTCTCTGTCCTTCTATTCTGAATGACAATTTCGCTGGATAGAGTATTCGTGGTTGTAGGTTTTGGATTTTCATTACTTTGAATATTTCTTGCCAGTCCCTTCTTGCCTGCAGGGTCTCCCTTGAGAAGTCAGCTGATAGTCTAATTGGGACCCCTTTGTACATAATTCTTTTCTTCTCTTTTGCTGCTTTTAAGATTCTCTCTTTATCTTTAATTTTTGACATTTTGATTATAATGTGTCTTGGAGTGGTTCTCCCTGGGTCCAGTTTTTTTGGAACTCTCTGTGCTTCCTGGACCTGTAAGTCTATTCCCTTCCCCAAGTCTGGGAAGTTCTCCTTTATTATATTTTCACTCAATTTTTCAAGTTCTAGTTCATCTTCCTCACTCTCTGGCAAACCAATGATTCTTATGTTGGGCCTTTTATAGCTGTCCCAGAGGTTTCTGATCCTCTCAACGTTGCTTCCCATTTCCTCTCTCTGCATTGGTTGACTGCTTGTTCCTTCTCCATATTCCAGTTCATTGAAATGAACTCTGGATTTTTTTTCCTCACCATCTGTCTCGTATGTGGTTTTGTTCCTTTCATTATGAGTGTTTTTCGCTTCTTTCTCATCTTTTTCCAAATCTTTTGTGAATTCTGTAAGCCACCTGATAACAATGGCCCAGAACTGAGCATCTGACAGGTTTCTTATCTGTTCATCTGTCAGGTTCTCCATCTGTTGCCTGGTGAGCTGTGCCACCGGGATTTCTATAGTTGTCTGCCTCATTTTGACAGATGCGTTTTGTTTTCTTGGGCCGGCTGTAGGGGGCAGTGCCTGTGTACTCGTAATGACCCAGCGACCGGCGCCGTTCGGCAGCCTTTCTTGCTGTGCCGTGGTGCTTTGTCGTCACAATCCAGCGACCGGTGCCTGTCCGCGACCTATTTCGCAGCCCTGTGGCGCTTTCTTTGGGGGTGGGGGTCCAAGATGGATTCACACAGTTATTCCGCTAGGAGACCGGGATCCGTCCTCCCGCCCCCCTGGGCCTCACTGTTCAAGGCGATGTGGTGGCTGCTTTCCCCAGCGTTGGGGTCGCGAGCTGCCGGGGGTTCGACTGCAGCCGGGATTGTTCTCCCCGCTGCTGTCCCAGGTGCGACCGCAAACAGCGCCGCCCTCTTTTGCTCTTACCTGCCCAAAGGGCGCTGCTGGTTTATAACCTCATATGTTGGGCTTCCATGTAGTTTTATTTTCTGGAATTTCTAGTTATCCTTTGTTTTGAAGTAGTTGTATTCCTCTCTAGTTGTAGAGGGAGACCTAGCGCGTCCATCTAAGCCTCCATCTTGGCCGGAAGTCCTCTTTTTTTCAAGAGAGAGATTTATTGTGGCATGATTCATTTCTGGTTTTGCTAACAGATTTTCTTACTATTTTCTGTTTGAGAAAATGTATTCACCATGCTGAATCCTAAATCTTTCTTAAAAAAAAAAACAGGAACAGTTCAAATATGAGGCTCATAATTTGGATAAATAGGCTTTTTCAGCTTTATGTAATGACCTTTTGAAATTGTTTTCAAGTAAATGAAAAGGTTTTGGAATCTTCCATGGTTAAGAAAAAAAAAGTACAAAAGTATGAAATCTTTCCTTTATGAAAATATTGTTGGAGGTAGACAGCATTATGCTAAGTGAAATAAGTCAATCAGAGAAAGACAAATACCATATAATCACTTATGAACTAAAAAGCAACATAAATGAACAAAACAATAACAGATTCATAGATGCAGAGAACAAACTGATAGTTGCCAGATGGGAGAGGGGATGAGGTTCTGGGTAAAACATGTGAAGGGATTAAGAAATATAAATTGATAGTTACAGAACAGTCATGGGATGTGAAGTACACCATAGAAAATATAATCAATAATATTTTAATAACTATGTAGGATGCCAAGTGGTACTTGAAAAATCAGGGGGTCACTTCAAAAATTACACATTATATAAAATAATACTGCATGTCAACTGTAATTGAAAAACAAAGTAAAAATAAAATAAAAAACCTTGACCTTATATACCTTATACAAAAACACAGACACACACAACAAAAACAGTAAGATCTTAAGGAATACAGTTGAGGCATCAGTATACATATAGGCAAAAAATACACCATGCAAACATATACTGAAGAAAACTTGTGAAACCATACTAGTATCAGATAAGAAGCATTACCCAGAGATGAAAATGGACATTCATAATAATAATAAAGGTGTCAATCTCTCAGAAATATTTCACAGTCTAAATTTATCTGTATCTAAAAATAGTTTCAAAATAAAGTAATAAGTGAAAAATGAATGAGAGACCTTTTCATACAGAAAATGCTTACCCCTTATTGAGAGAAAGTAAAGACAATATAAACAAAAAGAAGGACAGACCCTTGTTCATGGTTGACAGACTAATTATTGTCAAAATTTTCAATATCCACAAATACAATGCACTTCCAAATTGACAATCTGATTCCAAATTTTATATGGGAATTTATATGAAAATGCAAAATTGTGCAAAGAAACAAAATTCCAAGAATTACTTAGGGCATCAAGATTTTTTGTAAAGCAACAGTAATTATAACAATGTGGTATTGCACAAGTCAAAGATAATTGCACAACGATACAAAACAGTAAGTATAGAAACAAACCCAAAAGCATGTGATGTATGATAAAGGTGGATCTGAAGAGAAGCAGGGGGAAGAAGAGTCCTTTCAAAAAATGATTCTGGGTTCTTGGTCATTTATACAGATAATATAAAATTTCCTCCTACTTCCCAGCATATAGAAAATAAATTCTGTCTTGATTGTAGATAAAATATAAAAATAAAACAAGGTTCTAGAATCTGTATAGCATAAAAGAACATCTTCACAATCTGACAGTATATTAAATATAAAGAAATACATTAAAATTTAAAACCATTTTGATCAATAGATACAACTTATAAAGTAAAAGTCAAGTTACCAAAAGGATAAGGTAGTTTAACTCACATAATTAAAAAAGAAGAGTTCATATCTTAAATATAAAGCAACATTTATACATCGATAAGGAAAAGATAAGACATTCCAATGTAAAACTGAGCAGAAGTTTTAATAGAACATTAAAATGGTTAATAAACATATAAAAATTTTCTCACCTCATCAGAGGACATTTAAAATAACCAATATATATCCACCAAAATGGCTAAAACTTTTTTAAAAATCACAATCTAATTGTTAGTGATGATATGAAGTAAGTAGGACACTCATTCAGTGCTGGCAGACATATAAATGGACACAATCTCTTTGGAAAGAAATTTGGCATTATTTACTAAATTTACAAATAGCATAGCCTATTATCCAACTATTTAAATCCTAGATACATACCCAATTCAAAATTGTTCCCACAAACATGCAAAAATAGCTACACTGTTTGCAATAACCCCAAACTGTTAAAAAGCCAAATATTTATCTAAAATAGAAGGGGAAATTAAATTATGTTCTATTTATAAAATAGCATACTATACAACAATGAAAATAAACTAATGCTATATGCAACAACATGGATGATTCAATCTCTCAAACACTGTTGAGCAAAGTAAGTCCTATATGCTGCATTATTCTACTTATATAATGTTTAAAAATAGGAAAATACTATAATATGTAGTGTTGGAAAATGGTAGTTGTTAATTTGTGGGAAAGTGAGGAGGAGGTGATGGGCAGTGATACGAGAAGGCCTTCTGGAGTACCGGTAATGTTTTTTCGCTAGGGCTGAGTGGTAGTTATACAGCTGTGTTCCCTTTATGATAATTCACTGTGTTATATACTTAGGAGTCTATACACTGATGTCGTTTTTATTTAAATAAAAAATATAAAATTAATATTCCACATTTTTGCCTCCCCCCCAAAAAATTTTTAGATCTTTTTTTCTTTCACCTATCATAGAAATCCTATTTTTTATTATTTTAAGTTATTTGAAAGAATCATTCTATTTTTGTTGATAGAGAGGGGAACTATGTACAAATTTTAATGGAGAAAGCCTCTAGACCTCAAAATAATTATATAAAAATCATGTAAAACTCAGAATGTGTTTGCATACACTCAGTACTTGGCTGCCTTTCAAGTATTTAGAATCTGAATGTGCATTTATATTTCCCCAGTGAAATGTTAGAGGGATTTTCAGTAGTAATTAGCAAATCAGCTAAAGAATCAAGGGCAGAGGGCTAAACAAAAGCCAAGAACTGCATGACTATTAAATGCTAACTAAAAACTAAATGTAATATTCTCAAGTGGCACTGAGCTTCTCTTTTATTATGGTGAAAATGAAATATTTATTACTCACAAATAAAATCATTTGAATTGGTATAACTGTTATCATTTTCAGCTGAAAAACTGAAAGATTTTTAAAACAATTTATCTTATTCTAAAAACAATTTCAAGATGCATAAATGTTTAGTCCATCACTGTACCACAAAAAAAGTATTTTAAAAATTGGACAAATTTTGAGTAAATACACAATATAAAAATATCCTTAAGTACTTTAGGAATATAAATTTTACAGTTAAATATTGATTACAAACCTTTTTACTTGATCATTAGAGCAGACCCCTCTTCATAATCTCTGTGGCATAACATTCAAAGTCCTGCACACACTCTTCAAAGTCACAGACCTTACCTGCTACTGCACGCCTATCTCTGACTAACAAAAACATTTGGATGGAAATGTAATGTAACATTGTCATTTCAGCCTTTCTAATATCTATGAGTGGGAATGTCAACTATAATTGATATGCACCCTAAACTTTAAAAGGATAAAAAAATTTTAAACAGAAAAAAAGTTACACAATAAAACACAAAATTCAGTAAAGAAAGGTATTCAGGAACACTGAGAAGCTCTCAAAAGTACTATTTTGACTACAGAATCAGGAAAAAAAGTCGATTTCAGAAACACAAGAGGTAATAAGCATTAGCACTAAGAGTTTAAAACATTTAAAGTACCTGATTTCCTTTTTGAAGAGTCTTCAATGGCCATCAGGCATATACATTAAAGACATGAGTATGGACTTCACCATAGAATTTTCCATAATTTTTATTTAAAATATTTTAAAAGTCATGGAAAAATGGAAAAAAATTTAGGATATTATTGAATATTAATTTTTAAAAGGGCTCTGATTAATAGAGGAAAATTTATGATAGTGGATTACAAGAGTGCTCTTGGCATTCTTTTCTCTAAAGTGTCTACCAATGGTTTGCATAAAGCATTGAGGGAAGGATATTTGAGACTCAGTGGTCAAGAACATGGACTTTGGACACACTTTAGTTCAAGTCCCAGATTCACTACTTAATAGCAATAGAATGTTGGGCATATTACTTAACCTCTTTAAACCCTATCATGCTTCTTATTTAATAGAATTGATTATTTTATTTTACAAATGTTTACATAGTATTTATTATATGCTAGGTGATATTTTTAAATACTTTACAAATATTAATTCATTTAATCCTCATAGCACCTCAGTGAGGTAGATGTGATTTATTATCATCATCCTCATTTTACAGATGAGGAGACTGAGGGACAGAGGTTAAATAACTTGTGTCATGCCACATTATCTAACAAGTAAGAGTTAAATTTTATATTAGATCTACAGTATGCCCAGTCATACTCATTAAATGTTAGCAAACATTGCAATCATCATCATTGGAGTGCTGGTAAATACACCAGATGATAAAAGTTCAAACTGAAAAGATGATTGGTTAATTAAAACAAGATAAAATTTAACACAAAAATATAGGGTCCTATAACTGTATTCCCAAAAAATAAAAATAAAAAACTAGCCACATAATTTGCCAAATTATGATATGGCTGTCCCCAAATAATAAAACTACATTTGGCTGCATTAATGTTAAGTAACTTAGAATGAAAAGTCATTCAGAGATGAATTATTAATTTTATATTTAGAACCTCAGTTTAAGGAGACTACAGTCAAATTGAAGAGACATAAAAGGAAATACCTCCCCTAAGAAAAGAATGATTCAACTATATGTTGTATATATGAGGCACACTTTAGATTCAAACACAAATAGATTGCAAGCAAAAGAACTAAAAAATAATACCGTGAAATCAGTAAGCAAAAGAGAACTGCTATGGCTACACCACTTTCAGATACTATACAACTTAAAACAAAAGTTGGTTCTAGAGACAAAGAACAATTTTTTTTTAAAGTATATTTTATTGATTATGTTGTTACAGTAGTTCCAATTTTTTCCCCTTTACTCCCCTCCACCCAGTATCTCCCTCCCCCAGCATCCCCCACCAAGTCCATACCCATGGTTCGTAAAAAATAACTATCCCTCCCTCTCAGATATTAAGACCCTTTGTAATCTTGTAAAGGACAATGGGCGAAGGTCTCAAGCTCCTCTAGCTGCTTCAAGCTGGACATGGTCGTCGTCCTACCTACCCTTGGGTCCAGAAATCCCTAATAACAGTGGGGGTGTGGAGGGGAGGGTGGCCTTCCCACATGGGGAAGGATTGTGCAGACTCCAGGTCAGTTGGCTGAGACAAAGAACAATTTATAAGGATAAAAAGGTCAATCCATAAAGAAGACATAACAATTATCAATATACATGCCCCTAAAAACAGAGCCCCAAAATAAATGAAGCAAAACTGACAAAATTGAAGGGAGAACTAAAATATTCAACAAGAGACTTCAATACCCTAGTTTGAATATGAATAGAACAAGTAGATAGATGATCAACAGGAAAATAAGACTTGAACAACATTATAAACCAACAAGATATAACAGATTTAGAAAACATTCCAACCAACAGCAAAATACACATTTTTCTCAAGTGCACATAGGACATTCTCCAGGCTAAAACGTGTGAGGCCATAAAACAAGTCACAGTAAATTTAAAATAATTAGAAGTATAGAAAAACCGTTCTATGATCAAAATTGAATGAAATCAAAAACACAAAAATGTGAAAATTCACAAATAAGTAGACATTAAACCACACGCTCTTGATTTAGCAACAAGTCAAAGAAAATATGAAGTATATATGTTGAGGTGAATAAACATGAAAACACATATACCAAAACTTAAAGTATATATTTAGGGCAGTTTATATCAGTAAATGGTTATATTAAAAATGAAGATGTTAATAACCTAAACTTCTAACTTAAAAAACTAGAAAAGCAGAAAGAAGGAAATAATAAATAATAGAGCAGAAATAAACAAATCATAATTTTTTTAAATAGAGAAAAATAATCAGTGGAACTTAAAGTTGGTTCTTTGAAAAGATCAACAAACTTGACAAACATTGGCAAGCCTGATCAAACAAAATAGAAACAGACTCATAGATACAGAGAACAAACTGATGGTTGCCAGAAACTAGGAGGTTTGTGGGGCTGGGTGAAAGGGGTGAAGGGATTAAGAAGTACAATTGGTCGTCACAAAATAGTCACAGGGATATAAAGTACAGCATAGGGAATTTGCTTAATAATATTGTAATAAATGTGCATGGTACCAGGTGGGTGCTTAAAATATCAGGGGGACATTTTGTAAAGTATATGATTGTCTAACCACTATGATGTATACTAGAAAATAATGTAAAATAATATTGAATGCAAACTGTAATTGAAAAATTAAAAGAGAAGACTGAAACTAGTAAAATAATAAATGAAAGAGGAACCATTACTACCAGCCTTACAGAGATAAAAAAGATTATAAGGGAATACTGTGAATACGTGTATACTAACAAATTATGAAGCCTAATTAAAATGGAAAAACTCCTGGAAAGACAAGAACCAACAAAATTTACTCAAAAAATAGAAAATCTAAAGAGACCTATAGCAAGAAAAGAGTTTGAGTTAATAATCAAAAAGACTATTCACAATGAAGAGCAGAAGCCAAGATGGCTTTACTGGTAAATCCTACCAAACATTTAGAGAAGAATGAACACCAATCCTTGACAAACACCTCTAACCATTAGAAGAGGAGAGGGTATTTCCAAATTCATTGTATTAAGCTAGTATTATCCTCATAACAAAATCAAAGACAACACAAGGGACACACATAACAACATTTTAGTAAACAGACACAGCAATTTTCCATAAAATAATGCCAAATTAAATCTAGCTTCATATAAAAAGGAGCATATACCATGATTATGTGTAACTTATTCTAGGAACTCAAGGTTGGTTTATCTTATGAAAGTCAATGTAATAATATACCATAATAATAAAATAAAGACAAAGACCATATGTTCATATTAACAAATATAGAAAAGACATCTGTCAAAACTAAATGTCAAAATAAAAACAAAACAAATAAACAAACTAGGACTATAAAGGAACTCCCTCAAGCTGTTAGAGGGTATCTATTAAAAATCGACACCATTTTTAATGGTAAAGCTTTCTGCTTACATCAGGAACACACCACTTCTATCAACATTTTACTGGAAGTTCTAGCCAGGGTAATTAGGTGGGAATAAAATAAAAATATTGAAAATGAAGAAATAAAAAAGCTATATTTGCAGCAGACATCAACTTGTATATAAAAAAATCCTAAGGGAATAAACAAACAAACAAAAAACCTTAGTATATTAATAAATTCAGCAAGGATACAAAATTATATTTTAAATCCTCTATAATAGTATATAAAAGAATAAAATATTTAGAAATAAATATAACAAAAGAAGTACAAAACTTGTATTCTGAAAATTAAAAAAAACATTGTTGAAAAAATATTACAGACCTTAATTTAAAAAATAAATTTCATATTTGTGGTTGGGAAACTCCCTACCAAAATCCAAGCTGTTTTTTTTTTCTCTTTTTTCAGAATTGACAAGTTGATTCTAAAATTCAGTGGAAAATGCATGGGTCCCGCAATAGTCAAAACAACCTTGAAAAAGAACAAAGTTGGCAGACCCACACTTCCTAATTTCAAACTTAATAGGAAGGTACTGCTATCAGGACAGTGTGATAGTGACCTAAGGATAGACACATAGATCAATAGAATAGAATTAAAGAGTCAAAAAATAAAGTATTACATTCATAACTGACATTTCAAGGATGTTATTTATTTATTTTTATAGAGAGGGGAACAGAGGGAGAAAGAGGGAGAGACATCTGTGTGTGGTTGCCTCTCTCACATACCCTTAAATGGGGACCTGGCCTACAACTTAGGCATGTGCCCTGACTGGAAATCGAACCAGCTGCCCTTGGTTCACAGGCTGGCACTCAATCCACTGAGCCACACCAGCCAGGGCCATAACTGATTTTTTAATAGATTGCTAATATAACTCACTGGAGGAGGAGAGAAAAGTCTTTTTAATACATGGTGCTGTAATAACTGAATACTCACATGCAAAAGAAAAAAGTTATATTTCTACCTTATACCATGTATAAAAATTAACTCAAAATGAAGCAAACACCTAAATGTAATAACTAAAATTATAAAAATCTTAAAAGAAAATATAGGAATAAATTTTCAGGTCCTTAGATTTGGAAAAGTTTTATGTCAAATCTTGGTGTGACACCAAAAAGATGAAAAACAGAAGAAAATTAGATTGGATTTCATCAAAATCAAAATTTCTTGTGCTTCAAAACATATCATCAAGAAAGTGAAAAGACAACTTACAGAATGTGATAAAATATTTGCAAATCATATATCTGATGAGGAAAGTGTATCCAGAAAATATAAGAACTCTAACAACTCAATAATAAAAGAAAATAACCCAACAGAAACTATGAGCCAAGAATTTAAATAGACATTTCTCTAAAGAAATGGCCAATAAGCCATGAAAAGATGCTCAACCTCATTAGTCATTAAGGAACTACAAGTCAAAATCACAATGAGATACTCACTTTACACCCACTAAAAGACAGACAATTATAATCTAAAAGACAGACAATAACAAATGTTGGCAAGAATGTGGAGAAATTGGCACCCCCATACCTTGCTGGTGGGAATGTAAAATGATGCAGTCATTGTGGGGAAAGGTTTGGGGTCCCTCAAAAAGTTTAAAATAGAGTTACCATATGATCCAGCAGTTCCACTCCTACGCATGAAGTTCCACTTCAAGAGAAGTGATAAATCCAGAGAGACAGAATGTAAGTTAGTAGTCTCAAAGGCTGGGGAAGGAGAGGAATGGGGTATAACTGCTAATAGGTATAGGACTTCCTTGTGGAGTGGCAAAAATGCTGCAGAATTAGATAGCGATGGTTTTACAACTCTATGAATATACTAAAAACAACTGGATTGTGCATTTTAGGAAAATAAAAAATAAACTTTAAAGAAAGTAAATGAAGCCAGGAACGGGCAGACCTGGTAATACTGGCACAGAGAATTAACTGTACACCTTATTAACAGTGAGGTGAATAACACCGAATAAAGTTTTAGAGAAATAAAAAAAAAAAAAAAAAAGAAAGTAAATGAAAAAATGACCAGGATGACATTATACAAGTTAGATTTGGAGAAACCAGAAATATTTAGTCCAGAGGAAAGTAAAGACTCATTGAAGACATGAACACTGTCTAAAATACTTTAACATCATTGTGCAGGTATATTAATATATATTCTAATAATCACCAAAGGTGTTATATAAATGCGCCAAAGACACCTTTTTGTATATGGGCTCTATGTTATACTTATTGACACAGGCTCACCAACAGCTCAAAACCCATCAGCACCAAACTCAAATTTCTATATCTCCAACCACTTTAAATACTGATCAAATAAGCATATTTTTAGTTATACTCCACAACACTGCTCCTAACACTTGCTAGCCACCGTGAATATAAACCTTGATGCTATTTAAAAAAAAAAAAAAAAACATCCCAAACTTCTACTCCCCTTTGAAACTGACGCAGAAAGTCCCCATCTTTCTATGGATTGACATCACCTAGACACATCATCTCTCTCTTCAATTCTCTCTCCCAGGAGCTCTCTTTCCTTCTTACCCTTGAGTGGTGATCCTGCCCGCACCTGACTCTAGAAGAGCTGCTATGAGGGACTTTCCCTCTCATGTGAGCTGCCCAAGACCTACCCAAATAAAGCACATTCATGTTTTTTCTTTGATCTGTTGCCAAATCTTTCAACTCACCACACAGGGGTTTACATCCTTTGACTGGAACCATATTTTGGCTCAATATAAAAGAACATCTAATAGTAAAAGGTGGTCAAATACAAATATGTAGTGACTTGTCTGTCCTAGTAAGTATTCATGCTTTGGTGGACAACTACTCATCAAAGATGCTCTAAAAAATAAACAGATGAATGGTCTGGACTAGAAGAATATTTGCATAACTCCCAACCCGATATTTTAACACTATAAAATAATTCATAACCAAAATATTTTTCAGTTTGGATTGGTTATTGCACCAGTATACCCAAATAATCCAACTTAACTATAGTCAACAATTGATTTTCCTACTATGAAATTAGGAAAATCCAATATTTGAAAAATGAAAAAGTACAATTCACCAATTATTATTACAAGTTCATAGTAATGCTAAACTTCATGAAGAGAACCTATTGGTGATTTCTAACAATTTGTTAGCACAAAATGGTATTAGAGTTCCAATCATAATAGGTAAAAGCTACATTTAGTAAGTGTAAACAAATACTATGCGCCTATTCAACACACAATAATCAGCTACCAATGCTAGTTAATTACACCAATATTTTTAAATTAAAAAATTTATCCTCAGCAGGTGATTCGGTTGGTTGGAGCACCATTCTGTACACCAAAAAGGTTTGAGGTTCAATTTCTGGTCAGGGTACATACCTAGGCTATGGGTTCGATCCCCAGTTGGGGCATGTACAGAAGTCAACCGATTGACATTTCTCTCTCTCTCTCTCTCTCTCACACACACACACACACACACACACACACACACACACTCTCTCTCTCTCTCTCTCTCTCTCTCTCTCTCTCTCTCTTTCTGTCCCTTTCTCTAAAATCAATAAACATATACTCAGGTGAAGATTTAAAAAATTATATTTGGCATTTGAAACAGAAAGCAAAGATGATTATGATAACTTTTAAATAAAATAATTGTTAAGGACTCACTATATATTTTAACATGAGAATGACAAGATAAAGAAAATATTCAGTTACATAAAAACATATATCTAATTTCCCAGATAGAACCTATGTCAGTGTGGGAATTTGAAGCAAGATAACCAGGAATTTTCATAAATATAAGCATTTTACTACTAAAGTATAATTTGTTACTTTGTAGACCTGTAAAGATTAACTGGACATTGATAAATCACCACTATAACATTTCTGAGTCTCTGGCAGAGGAAAATTCTGTGATTTAATGTAGAGGCAGACATTCAAAGCTCTGAATCTTATATTTAATTTTTAGGCTATGGTACCAGCTTTAATTATTTAAAAATATAATAGAAACCTTTAGTGATCTGAAACTGAACACTTGGCCTCTGTTTTGTGCTAGATTTAACAGTTTCAATTAGGGTAAATCCACCTTACAAAAGTGAGGTATAGGACATAATTAATCATTGTAAAGCACTTTTTAAAATACCAAGTGCTACACAAATGTTGAATAATAAGCTTAGTACTACAAAAATTAACTATTAAGTAAAAATTTAATTTTCTTGGAGAACACAGTACTCAATAGCAAAAATCTATTTCCCCTAAACTGTAGATAGTTGTGGTCATTACTGCTCTTGCAGAATTTTAACAAGGTTGTTTAAGTGTAGAACTTATAAGTGTTATCACAATAACACTGTCAGACTAATAACACAAAGAAACATAAGCAAAGTTGCAGAATATTAGCTTAGAAACAACCACTTTAAATTACCTCTTATCTTCTCTCTAGCCTTGTATATGTAATATTGTATATTTTTATCTATTTCTTTGAGCACATATTTAATTCTGTTATATTCTTACAATGACCATGTTCAATAGCAACTACAGGAAGAATCAGGAAAGTAATATAGAGAGTAGTTGTACAATGCATATTCTGCTTTTTAAATAACAAAAACATGAGTGAGATAGATATCAATAAACTTAATTCAGTGGCTTGTAACACAGTGTGAAATTATGTCATTAGTCAGATTTGTCTTCTTAGAAAAGGAAGAGATTGCTTGAATTTGTGCCTTTAATCTGGAATAAGCATCAGTAATGGCAGGGTAGGTTTATAAGGAAGTATATAAATTGAGCCTTTTATATTTAGGTAGGCTTTGATGATAGAAAAGGCAGAAGCAACTCATCAGCAAAGCTATATTTGCCTTTTATTTTAATATTATAAACTTATTAAAATAATAGCATAAACATATAACAGACTTCTTTGAAAAAGGGGTTCTAGAAATTGAGATACCATTTTAAAATAAGAATGAGTGCCAAGAAATATCCTAGAATTTTGCAAGAATTTCTTTGTCTGCTTATTTTAATTGCTACCTCAAAGATTCATTTTATATCTGAAACAATTTGAGGACTGCCCTACTCAGCAGTAGGACATTCCTGAGCTTGCAGAGAAGCTGGCAGTGTCAGTTTTTCATTAACTATACTGATAGTCTCAACTTTATCACTATAGGTTTCACTGGAGTAATATTCAAACTATTTAATGACTACTATGGTCATTAAACAATACCAAACAATCAGAACAAATGCTGGACACAGTGCCAGAGCATGGTCCTGAAGGTCCTCTGTGGTTTCAGGAGTCCTCTTTTAGCTGGGAAAAATTTCTGACTTCTGACAGAGGCGGCAGGACTGGAAGGGGGTGAGGGTGAAGTAGGTATTTGAGTGGTTCTGGGCAGTGGCTGGCTACTTACACATGACTTCAAAACAAACAAGCAATCAAATTTTAAAAAGTAGTGATATGGCACGTTAGTATAATGAGAGTGGTTTGTGGGACATTGACATAACTTGCCAGCCAAGGAGAGTGGACTGGAATGCGCATGTGTAAACAATGATGACTTCACTGTACTAGTCAGGGGAGGGGATAGACGCCAGTTGAGTGAACATGTGTATTGTGTGGCTGTCACATTCAAAATGACTGAGCAAGTGGAACAATCAATCTGCATCCAATTTTATGTTAAGCTTAAACATTCCTCCATGGAAACTATTTGGATGATGCAGAAGGTCGCAGCTATGGGCACCTGGTGATTGGCAGCTTCATTATGACAATGAGCCTGCTCATGCATCACGTCTCGTGCAGTTTTTTTGTGAAACATTAAACCACCCAGGTGACTCAGCCCCCTACGCCCCAGATTTGGTGCCCTGTGACTTCTGGCTTTTCCCAAAACTAAAATCACCTTTGAAAGGAGATTTCAGACCACCCATGAGATTCAGGAAAATATGGTGGGGCAGCTGATAGTAACTGGGAGAACTGTGTGAGGTCCCAAGGTGTCTACTTTGAAGGGAACTGAGGTGTCACTGTCCTATATACAGTGTTTCTTGTATCTTCTTTAATAAAGGTCTCCACTTATCATAGTTTATGTCTTGATAGTTTCTGGACAGGCCTTGTATTAAAGGGACTTGGCAGATGGGACTAAATTAAGACCGCTGAAGTGGGGAGATTATCCTGGATTATCAGAGTGGGTCAAATCTAATCACATGATCCTTAAAGATGGAGAGCCTTTCTTCGTGGTCAGACGGGGATATAACTACAAAAGAAGGTTCAGAGATGCTACATTGCTGGCTCTGAAGACGAAGGAAGAAAGCCATTGAACCAAGAGATGTTGAGGCCTCTAAAAGGTAGAAAAGACAAGGAAACATTCTCTCCTAGAGCCTTTCAAAAAGAATGCACCTAGCTTGTTGAGACCATAAGATTATAAACTTGTGTTGTTTTAAACAACTAACTTAGTTGTAATTTCTTAGAACACCAATGGAGAATATAAGCACTATACCTGGTGCTTTAGAAACCATTCAGTTAATCCTTAACACAATCCTATAATGTAGGAATAATAATTGTTATTAATTTTAAAATGAGATTACTAGGATTTGTGCAGGTTATGTAACTGTTCCAAAGTTACACAACTTGTAAAAAGCCAGAATGTGAACTTGGGTATATCTGACTCCACTTCTGTGTTCTTAACCTGATGCTCTAGGACTTTTCTCTCCTATGCCAGGTACTTTGGAGAATACGAGAAAACAGAATCTAGGTCTTTCATTATCTGTTGTAATGAGCAGATTCCGGTTCTATAACTCAGATTTCTGATGTATTTTCCTCATTTTTGCAGGAATTTTCCCCAATATGAAGTCCTCATAGGAAACAAAACAATGATCAATTCAACCTTGCCTTTAGACATAATGCCTTATATATTTATCACAAACTGCATTTTTATTTCTTACCTACATGTCCCACAGGAAGAATGGGATTCCTTAGAAAAGAGCCTGGAAATCTATAAGGATCATATATGCCTTGAAAATGTTGAGCAAGTTGAATAAGAACCTGAGGACACTTACAAAATGAAATACGCAATCTTGTCTGCTTGATCCCACCATTTAAAAATATTCTTAAAATTATGAATTCTTTCAGACATACAAAAGATAAAAGTTTATTTATAAGGTACATATTTAAGCACAGCCTTGTTAAATTCATTTAGAATCTTCCTGGGTCAGTAGCTCAGCTCCAGGTCGGAAACTTAGATGTGCTTTATTTAAATTCCAGTTTCCTTGTTATCTTGGGTTCCTACTGCTAAGTATGCTCTAGAAGCAGCACTAATTGCCCACAATGATTGTAATCCAACACTTTTCTATATCACTTGCCCCTCCCCAAAGGCTCCCCTCATTCAAATGTCTTGCTGTTCGATGAATGCCCTAGCATTGTTAAAAATGGATTATGATACCCTATACATCTCCTTTGGGAGCTTTCTGAAATAAAATTTGGGCTATTTCTGCCTTGGTTTCCCTATTTGTAAAATAAGAAAATCCTCTATTAAGACATCTTATATAGCTGAAGTATAAACCCTGGTGAAACCAATATGAGCCAGCAGATTTCAATTTTTACAAGAAAAATTTAGCTAATATGAATAACCTCAAAAAAACAAAAACAAATAGATTTAAACATCATTTGTACATTAGTATTATTAATGGCCATAAATTATAAGGATTATGAGAATAGAGCTGATATGTATGCTTGATCAATCAATCTTTTACTTCTTTCTTTGCAATATTTTAATCTGGTTTATGTTTAAATATTTTATTCACAGAAATACAAATGGCTACATTATAGGATTACTAGAAATATGAATATTTTCCAGACTTAGGTTTAGAATTCATATAAGTACTCTTGTGGCCTGATCTTCTAAGAGATCAAAGTACTACAAAGATGTCTTTACCTTTTGTTCTGTTATAGAAGTCAGAAATCTTGTCAAGGGCCTTGACACACAGTAAGATGGGCAAGAGAAAGGCCTCTATCAGAGAGAAGCTTAGTAGAATTCACACCAGGTTACCAGCAGGAGGATCCCTTTTGTCTCTGTTTCCAGAATATTGCCTGAGGGACCCCTGGGGGATAGGTTAGGCATTCTGCTGTGGCATACAGAATAGATGGAGTGTGTCTTTAGTTACTTGGTAAATGGACACTATCTTCCACCTCAAGACATGGTCAGGTAGAGCAAATGGCATTCATTTTAGAGAAAGCAGCCACATTACTTGAACATAATAACTATGAATAAAACCAGCATTTCTATGCTTAATGGTGGTATAAATGCTTCACAAGTAGACATTAGATTTTTTATTATAAAGCATTTGAAATATTTTATCCGGGAGTGAATCAAACCAGAAAGCAGGTAGAGTCTGAGATTCTGCAAACTCTTTTAAAAATAAAAATAATTAGTTCTAAATTTGATCCCTAGCCCCAAACAAAAATAACATAAAAAAGTAATGCCAGAGAATTTTCCACATTTTTATATTTTGAGATCTATATTCAGTTTCATGCTGCAAAATATAAAGTGTTTCCAGTTGGTTAAACATTTAAAGCAATGAATCCTCATGAATGACTCTTCTGAGAAGAATGCCAAGCATAGAGCACTAATGGACATACAGATACAATTAAAGCAAATATGACCCAGTAGCTCCAGATTAGTGTAGGAGGTCTAAACTATCCTCTAATTGATATTACTGATTTTCTTTAATATGTACAATGATCTTAAGTAAAATATCTACTTTAGTAGTACCTATCATTTTTTTACGAAATAAAATGAGGATTATTTTTCTTTCTATTTCTTGGAAATGTGCTTAAAACATTTAATGATCCAGAGTTAACAGTGTTTGTGTATCTTCTAACAAGGTAAATAACCACCTGATAGGTGTTATATAAGTTAAACAATGACTTTCAAAAAGTGGTTCATGGAACACCTGCCTCAGAATTGTCAAGGTGCTTTTCAAGCTTTCTGGGACCCACCTAGATCTATTGATTCAAAACATTTTAGAAATTAAGTTCAGAAATCTTAACTATTCAAAGGCACCTAGTAGTTTAGAAACTACTAAACAAGATTTTGATAAATCAAGGAAGACTTTTAAGATCACCAATTCTAAGATTTTAAGAGCAAACTAGAAATAGAGCCATACACTAAATAAGCCAAGTGTTATTGAATTAGTATTCTCTTTATAAGCAAAATAATTAAAATATGCTAGTAGATTTAGGCAATTTACTATCTTCATAAAACATACAGAGAGTATGTCAAAACAGGTCTTTTTGATTCAGTTTTAAGTGGATTGAGCAAAATTAAATGAATCAGGAAACTTACCAGGTTTTAGTCATCTGCTTACTCTCTTCCATTTAAGTCAAAATTTAGAAACAAGAATCATGGTTTCTTTTATATTTAAAAATATCTGAATGTTAACTTTTAGAAATTCTGGCTATCTAATGATTGCTTATAGAAGCAAACAATATTCATTTCTAATGCCTGAGAAGATTAAGAGGCTACCAAGGCACCCATATGACCAAGATCTAAATCTCGCTCTCCTAGAAAACAGGAGTTTTATTAGTCACCTGAACAAAGCTTCATTTTGCTCAAATCACAGACTTTCATTGAAACTTTATTTGACTTAATGAGTAGTTTATCTATTCAAAAACCTAAGAAGAGCAAGCCCTTCCTGAGGTGAAGAAAGGTAGAGAACCCCTTCTCCTTAGCATACTCCCCATGGGTCTGAGGCTGGCACAGGAACTTCTCTTAACTAGAGGCACTGAGCTTCTGATGGTATATTAAAACCAAGAAGTGTGCAAAATCGTGAGCCCTGTGACAGATAATATGTTATTTGAAAAAATAACTTATACTTCATTCTTAAACAACTTATATACAACAGGCACCACCATGTCACCTTTCTATGTGACTGTCTGTCCACCCCCACCCCTCAGGCTAAGAGGAAAAGGGTACTGATCTATTTTCCTATATAATATTCAGAAAAAGAAAGAAAGAAAGAAAAAAGGATAGATTTCAGAGATAGTGAGAATAACTGTCTGAAACAACAGAAAGAATTATTATTTTTACCTCCAAGAATATGCACTAAAAATTTAATAGTGATTATCTTAGGCTGATAAGATAGAGGTGTTTTATACTTTCATTGTTGCCATTTTCTGTGTCTTCCCAAATTTTACAACAAAGCTAAACTACTTTTCGTATTTAAGAAATAGAACTGTAAAAATTAAGAGTTGAAAAGATGGTCAGTTATTTAGAAAAAGACGTCTCTGTGAGTTATTTAAAAAAAAAAAAAGAATATCAGGTAAGTATCAAGATGCAAAGAAGGTAAGGGACTGCAGAGCTGAAGAAATATCAGGAAGGAACAGGAGAGAAAATGATGTAGGGCAATGGAGACTAACAGCGAAGATGGAGCATCATTGCTGCCATGTGGGCTTTTTGATGTTCCCATCGGTATTCAAAGGGCCAGAGAATGCTACATACAACTCAGGGTTTACTGGTGAAAGTGAAGCAGAAGAAATAAAAATCTTATGAGCAATTTAGCACACTATTTTAGAGGGCTATTACCCAAGCAATACAATAAATTATGCTCAGACAGATGCATTTTAGCATATTTCAAGAAGATCTGGAAGTATGGAATATTTGTGTCACAAAAGATCCTAAAAGAGAAAATACTTCAAGAGCACAAGTATAATACTAAGAACTCTGTCAATTACATCATAGCTGTTTATGGAGAGGAAACTGGGGAAATTTGAGGAAAAAGGGATCAGAAAGTGAGTCCCCCATATGCTTAGATTTTCATTTGTTTGCTTTTTTTTTTTTTTTTCCAGAATATATGTTAAGGATGGACTGAACTTTGAATAAATGCTACAAAAGGTTGGTACAGATCTGTAAGGTGGTGTTCAGGATAAAATCTCGAACAAATAAGACTTGGTATGAAAATATTTAAAGTAAAAGTTTATAAAGGAGAAGGGCATATTACTGATTTTCTTATGCCATGACAGAGAGAGAAACAAAGAAATTTCCACTGCTGATAATATGATGGGTCATTTTGATGGGCATTCCCACTACAACACAATAAAATATACCTTTGTTCTTTCTCCTTTCCTTGCTTCCCTTCTTTTGAATTCATTTTTTTATTATTTCATTTTTCCTGTATACAGTTTCAGAGTTATTCATCCTTTTACTATTACTTTAGATGTTTCCCTGAAGTTTACAATATCTACCCTTGACTTATCCAAATCTAACATAAATTCTATTCCCAGACAATTCAGAAATTAAAATACACAATTACTTTTCTACCAGTTTATATTTATCATATTTTAACAGAACATTATTATTGTTTAGTATAATGAATATTCATTTATATTTACCCAGTTTAACCTTTCTAAGGCTTTATTTCTGCACTTCCACTTATCATCATTTTCCTGTTATTTGAAGAAACTTGTTAATATTTTCCTTAGTACTGCTCTGATACTGATGAATTTTCTGTCTTCCTTGTTGTGAAAATGTTTATTTCGCTTTATTTATGAAAGATACAACATTCAAAGTCGGCATTTATTTTCTTTTGGCATTTGAAGATGTCATTACATGGCCTTCCAGATTCCATCCTATACGATAAAAATACAACTATTGGTCTTAATGACTCCTTTGATAATGCTTTTCTCTGGCTGCTTTTAAGATTTTGTCTTTGCATTTACTTTCCATTCATTATACTATTAAATGCTTAGTTATGATTTTCTTTATTTGTATCTTAGAGTTGATAGTACTTCCAAAATCTGTGGTTTGATGTTTCTCATCAGTATTCTCAGCTATAATTTCTTCAAATACTGTTTTTGAGTCCATTAGCTCTCTCTTCTTCCTCTAGGACTTTAATTGCACTGTGTACATTCTCATTGTATTCTCTATTTCTTAAGCTCTTTTCTACACAGTCCATCTTTTGTGTCTTCACACTTCATATTGGGCAACTTCTGACCTCACTTCTCATTCACTAACATTTTTCTTCAGCTTCTTAATCTGCTCTTAGATCTAAATACAGGACCTTCAATATTTAATTCAGGTATTGAAATTTTCTGTTCTAGACTTATGCACTTGATTTCTTTATTTAGTTTCCATTTTTCTGCTGAAATTTTTAATCTTGTTATTTAATTCCCTGAACATGCTAGACAGTTATTTAAAATCTTTCTCTGATTGTAATTTCCCTCTTTAACATACACGTGCAACAGTCCAAACATATTTCTTATGAGCCTTTTAAAGCATGTTGTGGAAATCCCACTAGCCATTAAAGTAAAGATTATTTCAAACTAACCCTCTTAGTGAGACAGAAAACAAGCAAACAATCAAAAACCTGACTTGTCTGAAGGCTTTGGAGAGCAATGAAAGCAACCAGGACTTGAGGAACTAAGATCCTGAGAAAAAAATTTCATGGCGTGAATGCTCTAATAACCACATTTTTTTCCCTTTCAAGACATTTGCATGTTTGTATCACGGGAGATAGTTCAAACAAAATATGTAACCTAGAGCCCAGATTGGACCTGGGGAGACAAAAACTGGTATTCAGTGCTACTAAGAAAGGCAGAACCTGAGGGACTTACATACAAATGCAGAACCAAAAAGAAGCTAACTTCCCATAAGCACTTTTCCCAAAGACAGTACTAATTTCTAAATTATACATGTATAAAGCAAAATTAATCAGCAATATATAAAATGATAATTAGAAAAAGTTGGGTTTATTCCAGAAGTACAAAATAACTTTAATATTAAAAACAATTCAATATAGTTCACCATGCTAACAAAATATAGTATAAAAATGATATGATCGTTCCAGTAGGGCACCAAATACAAAAAGAGTATTTGATAAAATTTAACTCCTGGTGCTGGCTGGGTATTTCAGCTGGTTAAAGCATTGTCCCCATATGTTGAGGTTAGGGTCTGATCTATCAACCAATGAAAGCATAAATAAAAGGGGACAATAAATCAATGTTTCTCTCTCTGTCCTTCTCGCCCTCCCTCCCTCTCTCTCTCTCAAATCAATTTTTAAAAATTCAGCTCCTTTATGACAAAAGCTTAAGCAAATAAGGAGGAGAAGGAAACTTCCTTAATATGATAAATTTATCTACAAAAAACTTTTAGCAAACATCAGTTAATGATAAAATATTAAAGACTTTACCACTGAAATGTAAAACACGATGTCATCTACTTTTGTATGAATGCTTCTATTCAATATTGTACTTGAATCCCTAACTAGTGCAATCAGAAGAACAACAAATTGAAGGTGTGAGAATCAGAAAAGAACAAATAAACGTATTATTATTCAGAGATGACAAATTGTGTACATAGGAACTCTAGAAGAAGCACAAACAACTATTAGAATTAGTAATCAATTTTATTTCTGTATACTAACAATAAGCACATAGAAATAAAAATTTTGAAGTATTATTGAAGTAACATCAAAACGTTGAAAACTTAGAAATCTAACAAAATTGTGTAAGACCTATAACAGAAAATCATAGTACATCATTGAAAGAAAATAAGTACCTGAATAAATATTTGTGGGTTAGAGGACCTTATATTGTAAAGATGTTAGTTCTCTCCATGTTGATATATAGATTCAACACCAATCAAATTGACTCAGCAACCTACAGATTCCATGCAATCAGAATTCCAGCAGTTTTTTTTTAGTATAAATGAACAAGATAATTTAAAAATTTATATAGAATTAAAAAGCTTTAAGAATAAAAAAAATTTAAAGAAAGAACAAAGTTGAAGAATTTACAGAACACACTATTAAATTATGATGTATTAGTACATGGATAGAAAACAGACAAATGAACATAGTAATATATTCAGTATATACTTCCATCTGATTTTTTGTCAAAGTTGCCTCTGCAAAACTCTAGGATCAAATGGATATACATATGAAAATAATGTATTTCATACCTATACAAAAATCAATTCCAGAAGGTTCAAAGAAGTAGTAAGTCTTCTAAAGATAACAGAGAAGATTGTCTTAATGACCTTAGACCAGGCAAAAATTTCTTCATCACAATACAAAAAAAAGTAGTACCTATAAAGAAAAAGGTTGATGAATCGGACTTTATTGAAATAAAAAACTTGTTTTTCTACAAGTGTCATTAGAACAGTGGTTCTCAACCTTCCTAATGCCGTGACCCTTTAATACAGTTCCTCATGTTGTGGTGACCCCCAACCATAAAATTATTTTCGTTGCTACTTCATAACTGTAATTTTGCTATTGTTATAAATTGTAATGTAAATATCTGACATGCAGGATGTATTTTCATTGTTACAAATTGAACATAATTAAAGCATAGTGATTAATCACAAAAACAATATGTAATTATATATGTGTTTTCCGATGGTCTTAGGCAACCCGTGTGAAAGGGTCATTCGACCCCCCAAGGGGTCGCAACCCACAGGTTGAGAACCACTGCATTAGGAGAATAAAAAGACAAGCTATATGAGAGGAGAAAATATTTCAATACCTATATATTTGACAAACGATGTGTATCTAGCATATAAAATGCCAATAAATCACTAATAAAAAGAAAACACATTTTGGGGAAAAAATATAAAAAGGCAAATATACACTTCAAAAAAAAAGCACTCCAAATGTTCAGTGAAACTTTAGTTATAAGAGAAGTGATAATTAAAATGAAAACAAGACTGCACTAAAGAACATCAAAAAGGCCAAAATTAAATTGACAATAATATATACTGACAAGTTGTGGAGCAAATTTTATATTCATATTTGGATGGTAGAAGTACATATTGATACAATCGCTTCAGAAAATTCATTGACAATATTTACTAAATAGGAACATTTATCTATCCTATGACCCAGCACTCCCATACCTCATTGTTAACTCAATAGATGTGTATGAATACATATAAACCAAAAGATATACATGAGAATATTCATAGCTACATCATTTATAGTAGCCAAAAATCCAATGTCTATCATAATAGTATGGATAGATTGTTTTATATTCATCCATTAGCATACTAAATAGGAATTAAAATAAACTGCAATTGCTATGCATAACATGGATGAATCTCGTGCTCCAAATTGTTAACCACTAGAAGCCAGACGCAAAAGGCTGCTTACTACTTTACTTAAATATACAACATTCAAAAACAAAAAACTGTAGAGGGATGGTCTTTGTCGGGGGAAGAGACAGAAGAGAGCACAGTAAGACTTCTGCGAAACATAATATTCTATATCTTGATCTGGGTATTGTTTACATAGGGTGTTCACTTTATAAAGATTGATAAAAACTTTACAAAAATTGATTGTCAACTAAGATCTGTGAAGTTTACTATACATGGCATATAAACAATACAAGAATTTTAAAAGTTAAAAATAAATTTTAAAAAATTAAAATTTTTAACTTACATTTTAAAAGTTAAATAATATTGTCATAAATTGCTAAGGAAGTGCTCCAAGTTTCATTTGAGAAAGAGATGTCAAATCCTGCTATATTTTCAGAAAATCCTCTGTATAAGAATTAAAGTACCTACAGAATCCTATATAATTATAAATCACTTATATTTTCATTTACATAATTTTAACATGCTATTATAATAAAACAAAAATATGTGATGAGTAATATTAGGATGCTTTTAGCAAATACTATTTAGAATGCTTTTATTATTTAGGATGATTTTAGCTGTATCAGAAAACCCTGACTCAACTATATGACACCAATAAGGAATTTGTTACCTTACGAAAGAACCCAAGAGGTTGGCAATCGCAGTGTTGGTTAATTCAATACCTTAACATCATCTTCAAGGATGCAAGTTTGCTTTATGTTATGGTTTTGCCATCTCCACATATCACTTCTGTCATGTAGCTTGTGACCTTATGATCACAAGATGGCTACAAAAGTTCCAAGCACCATGGTGTCCAGAGGTGGAAAAGAAAAACTTTTCCTTAGAACACATAAAACATTTCTCAGAATCCCTTCAGCAGATATTCTTTCCTTAATTTCTCAGAGTTATAACTTTAAAATGTACAGCGCTGGCTTAAACTAATTACTGGCAAGGAGAATAGGAGTGTGCACCAAATTGTATAAGATCTATCAGCAGCTAACCCTGAGTTACCAAGGGAAAACCAGATACCTGCATGGAATCAGAATTCTGTTAACAAAGAAGAGGAAGGAAGAGGGGAGATGGTTGTTATATCTACTGTAACAGCTGATTGAAAGCAAAGAAAGTATAACAAAAATGGTTTTTGGTAGCATTCAAAATATTTGTAATGCCATTAATTTTTACATGTTCTCTTTGGTTCTATTTTTTATGTATTTTTTATCTTGCAAGAATTACACAGAATTCAAACATAAAAATTCCACATATTGTGTCTCATTTTTATGGATAAGTAGACAAGCTAAATATAAAGATTTAATTTCTAAAATACATATATCTCCATCACCCATATCTTTTTCTTTTATTTTTTTAAAATTAAAGTTACTGGGGTGACATTGGTTAATAAAATTATGTAGGTTTCAAGTATATAAGTCTATGATACATGATCTGTATATTGCATTGTGTGCCCACCACCGAAAGTCAAACCTACTTCTGCTGTCATAGATTTGATCCCCTTTACCCTTTACTACTGCCCACCCCACTTCTCTCTGATAACTACCACTGTCATCTGTGTCTGTGAGTTTTTGTTTGTTTGTTTTGTTTGTTCATTTGTTGCTTTCAGTTTTATATCCCATACATGAGTGAAATCATATGGTTCTTGACTTTTTCTCTCTGACTTATTTCATTTAGCATAATATTCTCAAGATTCATCCATGTTATTGCAAATGGCAGTATTTCATTTACATAATGCTTGTACAAGAAATGACCTTGACCACTTTGGGTGACACAGATCACCCAATTACAGGAATTTGGCTGCAACTGACCAGTTCCAGGGCACTGATATCAAAGATCCATATCAGGACACGCAAAGACACTGCCTGCACTTCCACAGCCTCTCCCCCTGATCTCTTTGTTCTCCTTGTTCCTCTCCCTCCTTATAAAAACCCCTGCCTGCACTGAGATGTTAAGATGGGCTTTGAGACAAAAGTCCCTCATTTTCCAGGTTGCAGGCACCTGAATAAAACCACTTTCGTTTGCACCTGCCTCTTGAGTATTGACTTGTAATGTGGCCGGCACCCAGGCCTGCATTTGGTTACATATTGAAGGATATTTTAGTTGTTTCCATGTTTTGGGTTTATTTCTGAGCACTCAGTTCTGTTCCACTGGTCTGTATGTCTGTTTTTCTAACATTATCATACTGTTTTGATTATTGTTGCTTTGTACTATAATTTGAAGTCAGGAAATATGACACCTCCTGTTTCATTCTTTTTTTTCTCAGGATGGCTTTGGCCATTTGGGGTCTTTGCGATTCCATACAAGTCTGATGATTTTTTTGTTCCATTATTTTTAAATGCCATTGAGATTTTGATGAGGACTGCATTAAATCTGCATATTGCTTTGGGTAATATGGCCTTTTAAACTATGTTAATTCTTCCAGTTGATAAATATGGAATATCTTTTCATTTTTTCGTGTCTTTTTCAATCTCTTTTAATAATCCTTTGAAATTTTCAGTGTATAGGTCCTTCACATATTTTGTTAAGTTTATTCCTATGTATTTTATTTATTTTTTTGTTGCAATTGCAAAGTAATAGTTTTTTCCAATTCTTTTTCTGAAATTTCAATGTAATGTATAGGAATGCAAAATGGATTTTTAGACATTGATTTTTTTCTAGAATTTCCTTTAATTTTTTATGTATTGTTATTGCTTTTTCCTTTACCATTTGCCCTCCCTTATAATCCCCTCACCACCACAATGACCACACTGTCCATGTCCATGAGTCCTTTTACTTTTTGCTCGATTCCTCCACCCATTATACCGTTCCCCCTGCAACTGCTCTCTGAAGTCTGGCTCTATTTTGTGTCCTGTAACTTGACTGTGTTTGTTTATTGTTTCTAATAGGTTTTGGTGGCATATCTTTTTCAATATAGTACTATGATAATTACCAATCTTCACTTTTGATAATAATAACAGCAAATTTTTATCAGGTGCTTACTGTGTGTGATAAGGAACTCCAATTAAATCATCATAGGAAGCCTTTAAGGTACTACTGTTATAGAAGAGAATCACAGAAAAGTTTTTTAAATTTCCCAAGGTCATGAAACAAATAAATAATGGAGACATTTGGCCATATTTGTGACTGGCAATTTTAAAAGATTATTAAGAGAGCACCCAATATAGTAAATTAATTCCTGATACAAAGTCAAGAATTTTTTTTTACAATTTAATAACTTAATCTCAGAGAAGCAAACTTAATAAAACCAAGGTATTAGTGTTATCAATAAACTATAAACAAAATGATAACATTATTCTAGAAGCTTCAAGAAAAGAACAGAAGACCTTATTAGAATAGCCTTCCTTCAGACTCTACAACTCACTGGACAGAGAGATAAAGCAATTATCTACAGAAGCGGTCTTAGTTACTAGAAAAAACACCAACAACACAGCTGAACTCCGGTTTAGAAAAATTTCACAGGACCATGTACAATTGCAGTGGAATATTTTACATAACATATAAACCAGAAAACATTCCAGTTACCATTTGAGATATTTTAGATCAAAATCATGAAAAAAGTTAAAAAGTCAACAAGTTGTTTATAAAAAACAAAATTCCATCATTTAACATCAACAAGAGAAAATGTTATTACCTCATCTCATAATACTAGAAATTTATCTTCCTATGCAAAAAAGCTATTAGTGAGTAATGAAATATTAATAGCAAAAATATAGTTGCATCTTTGGCATCTAACCAAGTTTAAGCCATTAGTAAGTCATGTATTTTATGCCAAAATATCCATGGATAGCACTCATTTGCTCTCTCTCTCTGTTTATTTCTAACTCAAAAGTTTGTTGGATTTTTTTAGAAACATAATATTGCAAAAATATGTAGATTGAACTTATATCCTGAATAATTTACTTATTTGTAACACTTGAGGTCTCCTAGTATTCTAGAGGTTTGTGTAATATGTCCTCTAAAATTAATGTGGAGGAAAATTATTTAAAATATAAAAGATTTGCATTGACCTTTTTCACCTAGCCAGCTGTTCACCATGAGATAGATCCTTTTGTCCTGACCCTTCCTTAACCTCAGATTGATTCTTTCCCATTCCCTGACTTGCATATCAGTAATGAAGATACATTTGAAAAGATTTTGACTTTTTCAAATTTGGGGGGGAAAAAAAGTTTGGGATGGAAAAATCCATACATAAGAGAGGGAGTAATGGAGAACACCTGTAATAGTGTCAACAATTTTTAAAAACCTACTTTCTTAAGCAAAAAAAAAAAAAAGGCAGTGAGCCAGAAATTTCATTTCATATTGGTCTGGTACTTCTTTTTCACATCTAGTATCACATTTTATTCTCATAAGATCTTTATGGCATAGTAAAGAAGGTAATATTTACACCACTTTATAAGAAGAACTGAGCCACGTACAAGCTGAATGCCTTAGGTGACCCAGCTATTCAGAAACAATCATAGCTGGAACCCAGATTCAAGTTTCTCTCATTCAGACTTTGCTTTCTTCATATACCATATTTTTGGGCCCTGATTGCATAGTCTGAAAGAAACTGCATTGCTTATTTAAAGCTGCTCTTTAAATTTTTGAGAATGGGAACTATAATGGAAGCCAAGTCTCACTTTTGGCTGCTTAATGTCTCATGATTTTTTTTTTTTTTTTTTTTTTTTTTTTTTTTTTTTTTACTTGTTAATGTGCTGTTAATGTAAGATCAGCCAGCCTAACTTCTTACTCACAACCACCTCTCCATCCCCTGAAAAATCAAGTTAACAGACTTGATGGAGCTGGGGTGGATGATAGCTGGCTGGGGGTAGTTGTGGGCCATCACATGCATGTACCTGAGTTCCTGATTCCCAGCTCTGGGACCCAGCGCTGCCTATGAGTGTTGGGTTTGAAGGGTCCACGGCGGAATGGTGGCCGAGGTGATGTTGAGAACTACCTCCTTAAAACGGTCCCAAATAAATCCCCACCCATATTTACCAGTCCCCTTTCTTCACTTGCCTTTTCCCTGACCAGTTAAGGCCCAAGTATCATTTTCTTTGTTCCTTAACAGTCCTGGTTCAGTCTCAGGTTTCCAAACGTCTCCCTTTTGAATGGTTGTCACAGTACAGTAATCGTATTAGTCGCTCCTCTTTGTCACCGCTAGTGCAGTCAGAATCCTGTTTTCTTTCCTCCCTCACTGGTCACTTCGCAGCCTTTGGCCACTCATCCTTGGCCTTCATGGTGCTCGGCCTGCCTTCTCATTGCGAGTGAAATTTCTTCCGTTTCTGGAAACCCCCTTGTCTCTGCGATTCCTTTTGGTCTCAGTGTTGCTGGCGGCCTTGCAGCGCAGCCCCTGCTGGGACCTCACTCTGACCGGTCCATTTGAGGCCCCAGGATCTGAAGCCCCTGTTTTCTGCGCTCTCCCTTCCCCTTCAGTTTCTCCAAGTCCTCCAGCAGCGACACAACCCCAGCTCGGCTGCTCTCCATCCAGGGGCTCCTTCCTTTGTCCCAGCTCCGGGTGAAGGTCTGTGCTGAGTGGGGCTCCTGGCGCACCGGTGCAGTCAGCCCAGGGTCTCCCCGCTGCAGCGGCCCGCCCAGCCTTTCATCCAGAGGCGCGCGGGGCCTCCTTGCCAGCCGGACTCTACCGAACACCCCCGCCCGCTCCTAGGCTCAGCCCAGTACCGCCGCGCGTTGGTCCGTGGCCACCGGGCGAAGAGTGCGCGCAGTCCGGCAGCAGCCAGGCAGCAGCCAGGGCCGAGGACGCACTGGCGGCCAGCGGTGGGGAGAGGGGCGAGGGGCGAGGGGCGAGGGGCAAGGGGCGAGGGGCGGGGAGCGGCCAGGCCTGGAGCTCTTGATAGGAGGAGCCGCCACCGCCCTTAATGCCAAAATTGAAATAAATCTACTTTCACTTTTGTCATTTTATATAAATTGCCTGTTGTCTTTCAATAATCCTCTTTTAGCTTTTTAGAGACAAAATACTGTCTTTGGTTCTAGTAGGAAACCGCTCTCCTTTTAAATGTTTTTATAAATGGAACTAATGCATTTCCTCCACAGGAACCAAATTATATTTGAAGTACAATGTTAAGGCTTAAAAATTTAAAGCAACACCTGAAAAACCCTGTCAAGATTAGAGGGACATTTAAAATTAAATCCAAATGATGTCAAGTAAGCAGCTCAGTCATTTTCTTTTCATCAAAACTTCAAGAATTCGCCCTGCAATTAAAGGGCTGGTGCTATCTTCTTTCAGCAAAAAAAGAACAACCACCTGTCCTTTGAAAGTAAAATACTTTAATATATAACTTCTGCTTTTATGTTAATATAGCTTTGGCCTCTTCTCATTTTGGAAGGAATTAAGAAACTAGTAAATAAGTATTCTTGTCTTCTTGAATGAAGATCCATTTTCAGTCATTTATTCTCTCCTCTCCATTATATCAGGGCCAATCATGTATTTACAGTGGGACAAGCATTTTACTCTAACACTCATATCTTATTTGCGGATCAGTTCTAAAGTCACTTGAAATAAAATGTTACATAATTAAAAATAAGAAAATCCCTTAAATCAGCCTTACAATTATACATGTATACACACACACACACACACACACACACACACACACACATATATATATATCTTTGTATGCTAAATATTTTACATAATAACTTGAGAATCATTGGGATACCTAAAAAACCAACCAAGAAAAAGATTACATACAGAAATATGGGCAGTCAAACCACTCTGCATATAAGATGACTACTAAATCCCTAGTTAATAGACAATGGGTAGAAATTTCTAATGTCTTCTGGCTTGCCTATAGCATTTACTTCATTCTCTTTGGATGTTAGACTTCTAAAATCTCAAATAATATGAAGAAAGATTTTTGTTGTTGTAAGTATTAGAGAAAACAGAAAAGTCATATGGGGAAGAGCTATGTTCTAAAGCTAAGCTTAAGTTAAAAACATAAATCAACTGAACCCCAACATTTCTTGAGTGCCTCTTGTTTGGAAGGCCCTATGACCCAAAGGACTCTAAGAAAGCTAAGTTCTTTTCTGTCATGTTTCTCTAAACTCACTCTCAAATGCCCAGTTCATCCTTGGGAGTCCATTTAATGTCAAGCAAGAATTAATAACTCAAATATCCCATCTTTCCTCTGTTCCTCCAAGCCATCTTTCTCCTTCAGATGCTGATGCTGGGGGAATCCTAAAGTGTATTGGAACAATTCTTATCATGGAGAGTAACTATCCTTCCTTAGGGATACACAGATGTTACTTTTAGGATTAGCATTTTTAAAAATTTAATCTTTATTTTACTTTTTCCCATTACTATTTAGTCCCCTTACACCTCACTCCCCCCAACAATCACCACACTGTTGTCCATGTCCATGAGTCCTTTTTTTCTCTTTTTGCTCAATCTCTCCACCCCCTAACCTCTCCTCGCCCTAGCTGTCATCCTGCCCTCTGATAAGTTATAAGAAGAAATACTAAATATTAGAAATGAATTTTAAATGTAAATGTTCTTTTTGAAGTTAAATAGACTTACATAAAGTTAAAGGAAAGATGATGACAGAGCAGCACTGTATGACTAAACAATGAAGTGAAAGTGAGACAATATGGACAAGTTTCTCCAGGTCAGCAAATATAACTTTTAATAATCCTGTGATCCAAGTTCCTACTCAAACACAATGCCTGGATCTTATGATCTTACAGGTTTTCAATAAATATTTGCTAAACTTAGCTATTGAGTTTTGTGCAATATTCTTGCTAGACTTCAATTTTTATCTATAAAATAGAGATTGGACAAAAGATGTAAAAAATTAGCTCTAATGTTCTATGAATTCTTGTTAGGTCATATTCCAAGGAAACCAACATCATATGCTACAAGCTATGAAAAAGATGCCATAGTTGTACCCTAAGAACCTTACCAATGTTAGCATTTTCTATCTTTTTTTTCTATCTTCATCTGTTTTGTCAAAATGGATTTCATGACATCACTCAGCCAGAAAACAATGGCAGTGGTTCCCAAACTGTCAGCACATCTGAATCACTGCAAAGCTCTTTTCCTTCCCAGATTCACTGAATTGGAATCTCAGAGATGGGGCTTCAAAAATATATCTGCCCAAAACCTCCCATTCCCCGAGTGATTCTGATAAACACATTCTATGCATCCCTAAGTTTAAAATCATATAACTATATGTATATACTACTTTTTTCTTGCATGCCATATGTTAACAAAGGATTTTCCCTTTTTCATAATTTTTGGCCTCCATTTTTGTTTTTATATTGTTTTAACTTTTTATTAGAGAAACTCTCATGTACCTCTCAGCAATTATCAATTCATTATTAGTCTTATTTTAGCTGCATTGCCACTCCCACATATTAATTTAAATAAAACCCGAGAGAAAGCAAAAGATCTTTTTCAAACCATGATAAAATAGGTTCTTCTCAAAATAATGTCATATTCTAACACTGTGGAGAATGTAGATTGCATGATCCAAGTCTTTAACCTGAAGGTAGAGCTTGGGGAGAAAAAGACCAGATATGCTGAAAGCCATAGGCAGTGGTGGCGACTTCTCTTCAGAGTCACTGCTTATAGCCTTTCTTAAGGTTCATTTTATTCCTTACACACTTTGATATGTGATCACACCTCTTGGAGTAATGTTTAAGTCAGTCTTTTTTTGCTGTGGTTTCTAGATGGAATTCTCCTGTTCATCCTCACCTTTAATCAGAATAAAGCTTACATAAATCCAAACCAGTAGATCACTAGAACAATAATTAATAGAAAAGTGTGACAACTGTCTAACTGACTTCAAAACTACAGTTAAGTCAGTAAAGAAAAAAAATATATTGGTAAGACCATTAAATGTGTCATTCTTCTTTTTCTGTGGCAAATCTGAAAGTAGTATATACCTGGTAGAGAAAAAGTACCTTTTTAAAAATAAAATATACACTTATTGTTATAGTACTATATTTATTATAATTTGGGCATTCAATATAGGATCAAACTTGAAATGCTATAGTCATGGTGTCCTTCCAATAAGAAGTAAATTGCTGCGTTCCATTCTACTGGATTCTCTTTTGGTAGCTAGAAGAATGGTGTTTTTCCAAAAGCTAAGTTAAGGCCTTAACCTTAACATGTCAATTAGTCAAATGCAACAACTTATCATTAAGTCAGCTTGGTTTCATCTATGAAGGAAATAAAGTTTTCTTAATGAAGGATGCCAGAAAGTAAAATTCAACCCCAACAGCACAGACCATAACTTACTTCCTAAACATTCCCAGATTATAATTTTCAAACATCATGTCAGAGATATAATAGGATCAATGTCACAAGGCTACAAATCCTATATGGTATCTCTAGTATAGCCTGGTGTTGTTTGATTGTGGTCTATCTCTATTATACAGCTACTTATTAAACTGTCCGAGGAGCAGAAAGAAGCACTGCAATGCCTCCCCAAATCTTAGATCCTTTATACTAAATTTCTGTATATGTGCCTTTGATTCTGTGCTTTTTCAGCAACCATAAAAATTCTAGTTCAATACACGAGTCACTAATGTAGGGGACAATTATTAAAAAAGAGGAAGTCTTTGGAATATAAAAGAGGAGTAAAAGGGTAGCTTAACTAGAAGAATGGTTTAAAAGTTAAAGGGAATAAACACAGATGATATACAATCCTACATATGTTAGAAAAGAGAGGGTAAGTAATAATGTAAGTAAGAGGCAATAGCCTGTCCTTTGTGGCTGCACGTTGGGAAAAACAATATGGGACACAACAGCTAGATTAATAAATCTAAATCATAAAATCTGAAAACCATTGAATATTTGTACAACAAGCTGGGTAATGGGAATAAAGTGCATCTTAGGATGCACATTATCTACAACAAAGCAAATAAAATTAAAAACATTCTGATGAAACTACCAGACAGAATGACTAGATGATTTCCAGTGAGTCAGGGAGGGTAAATGGAAAGTAATCATACATGGAATTATACTAAATTAAGATGTATAAAATGTAATTTCATTTTTTACTTTAGTATGCTACATTAATTGTTTCATTTCTCTGGACAAAAAGAACTATTTATAATAGCTTTTATTGGTTTACTGGATATATTGGCTTCTAAATCATTAAAGATTACATTATGCTATCAATATATTCTTCAGGTTTTCCAGAGGCTTAGGAAATATTCCAACAAGACAAACATTAGGTACCAAATATATGCACAGTGGAACACATATTTAATAAGGTATTATTATTGACATTTTAAAATAATTTCTTACTAAAATGAAGTTTATCAACAAGCCTCAGTCTTCCAAATCTCTATGAGACCTCCAGTTCAACCACAGTTCCAAACGTTGCCACAGATGGATTTCAGAATTTAAAAGTGTGAGAATTCCTCAGTATCTAGCACCAAGTCCTATCTGCAAGTATTTCTCTTTATTCATTACCAAGAAAGGAATTAGAGCCTTCTTATTCAGGAACATTTCCAGAAAATAAATTCTCACACTCAATGCCCTAACCAAATTACAAGAACTAATTGTATATGCTCTAGCATTATCTATAGAACACATTGTTAATACTGTCATTTTCTAAATTTTTGTCTTAAGTTTCAGAAATGGCTCCTCTACCAACCAAACTATTAGTTACCATAGAGTAGTATGCTCAACACAAATGTCCACTAATAAATTTACTGCAATAACTTAATATGTACAGATGTCTTAAAAAAACAATTTTTAAAAGATTCTGATCATCTTCCCTAATAATAATAATGATAAAACTGTTCGTTAATCCCAGCCAAGTCATTCTGAATTTCAATATTTTTCTTTCATTCTTTTCTTTTGTTCTCTTAAACTTTTTGTAATTTTGTCAACTTTTCAGTTTCCATTTAAGCCCAATAGTTAAAAATGAAGAACACAGGCAATTAACTCCCCCATCAATCGTAGCAATTATAAAAGCCAGTGTGGCAATTTACATTTGGTTAGTGCTTCATTGCTCCTGCCTTCCATCTCAAAGAATCATAAATTCCAAAATCCCTTCAGAATGCAAATCTAGCACAGATGTAAGGAGTTTTATTTCACTTGGGAACCGAGAAGGTGAAGTCATTCAAAAATGGGAAAGAACAGAACCAGTCCAGTGTGCACCATTTAATTCAACGGATCCCTTGTGAGGTACTTCATTTGCTGGTACACTGCTGACAGCAGAAATTCTGCTTATTGCAGCAATGTATTAGCCATTTGTGAGGCATTACTTAGCAAATTACCCTGGCTGGTTTGGCTCAATGGATTGAGCGTCGGCCTGCGAGCTAAGTGTCGCTGGTTCGATCTTCCAGTCAGGGCACATCAGAGAAGGAAAACTCTGACTCCAAAAAACCTCCGCTGCCTTGCGGCATACCTCTTCAGGGGAAAGGCTAAGGGAGTAAACCCCGACAGAAAATCCGGAGCCGGAGTCCCTAAGGCGGTTTGACGTTGTAGTCAACACCAGCAACTCCTGCGGCGCACCTGAAGCCAAGCTGTATTGACTCCGTCTTTCCCTTGGGCCCTTCAGCTGCGAAGAGAGGGGGGGTCTGCTGCATGGGCAACAGCAGACCCTCCATATCACCCTGCCCAGGCTCTGTAGCTTCAGCTTCACTGGAGAGGACACTCCAGCGTCATCGCAAGATGTCGATTCAACACGGGAGGAGACAGATACCGTGTCACTCCCGAGTCGGACTGCACAGCCATTCTCGGCGGTGCAGATAGACTCTTAAGAAGCTACACCATCGTCTCTCGAGACGGACGGCTGCCGACGACGACTTAGCAAATACTTCAGGCCATGGAAAAACTAAAGAAGTCAATGAAAGGAGGTTGCCTGGGTGACTATGAATCAAGGTTTCAAGACACTGGTTTTGACAAACGTGCCCAGGTGCATTAGGTAAGAAAGCATTGCAGGTAATTTAGGGAGGTTTTTCTTCGTTTCACACTTCTGAATGAATAAAAGGAAAGGTAAATAACAGTCACAGGTTTTATACCCTAATTCTTTCCCTTTTGCCCCTTCTCTTTCCTTTTTGCTTTTTCCTCTGTTGAGTAGACTTATCTATGGAAATTGTAGAGAAGAATGGAAGAAAAATTATAAAAATTAGCTCCAACCTCATGCCACACTTCTTATCTGCCTCTCCTGTGTGCTAATGATCATCACACCTACTTAACTTATATTATTACCCATACATAGTACGGTAATAGAAAAGAGGTTTGTAGTTGATTAAACAAACATTTGTTTGCTGAAAGGGACATTGTGGTGTAGGAAGAAAATTAAGATTTTAAGTGTGTAAAAGTAATAAAGAGTGGGACATTATGGCCATAGTTAGCTCCAGGGAAGAATGAATGCTGGAAAGTTTACCTGTAATGCTCCCCATTCTCCTTTTTTAACTCACTACATCCCCACAGCCCAAACTTTCCCCAGTACCATCATGATGAGGATGATAATGATGATTAATAAGTACTGAATAAGTGCTCAGTCTGTCCCAGGCACAGAAAAAGACATTTTATTATTTTAACTAATCATCACAACAATTCTGTATATTCAGAATTTTTATAAAGAATTAAGAAGAAAATCTCAAGTGATTTTTGTGAGGATTAAATAAGTTAATATATTAAGTGATTAGAATAGTACCTACCTGTAAGTGCTACCTAAGTATCTGCTACTACAAATAGTGTTTTATCATCATTGTTTTATCTCCATTTTGGTGATGAGGAAACTGAGATCAGAGTAAAAATGAAAACCAACATATCAAAATGTGTGGGTACCAATAAAGCAATGCCTAGTGGAAGTTTATAGCAGCTAACATCTATATCAGAAAAGAAATGATGTCTCAAACCAAGGAATTCTGCTTCAACCTAAGGACACTGGAAACAAACAACTGAAATCCAAAGAATGCAGAAAAAAAGAGATAATAAACATCTGAGTGGAATAACAAAAATAGAAAATAAAATAGAGGGAAAAAATAAATGAAACCAAAAGCTAATTACTTGAGAAAAATCAATAAAATTCATACCTCTACTCAGACTGATTGGAAAATAAAGATTATATGAAAATAGGAGATATCAATACAGATTCTACATATGTTAAAAGGATAAGAAAAGATCATGAACAATCTTATTTTAATAAATACAATAACTTATGTGGAATGCACAGATTCCTTAAAGTATAAATAATACCAAAGTTCGGTTAGGAAGAAATGGAAAATCTGAATAGCCTCATATCTACAAAGAAATTAAACTAGTAATTAAAAACCCTCCCACAAAGAAAAATCCATGCCCAAATGGGTTCACTGGAGAATTCTAAACAATCTTTTAAGGAAGATTAATGTCAGTTATACACAAAATCTCACATAAAATTAAAGAGAAATTAGTTCTCCATCCCTCTAAGGTCAGCATTACTCGGATACCAAAATCCAAAATAAAAGAAAAGAAAATACTGGCCAAAACCTATGAATGTCTATATAACACCTGATGTAACAAAAAGAAAAGGATACTACAGACCAGAACCACTCATAAATGTACAAGTTCCAGTGAAAATTTTATCAAATCCAACAACACATAAAGAGAATTAATGTATCCAGACCAAATGGGGTTTAACATCTGAGAATTAATCAATGTAATTTACCATATTAACACATTATAGTGGTTGGAGAAAAGTTTTTGATAAAATGCAAAATCCATTCTAATGATAATAATAATAATAAACCTTTTGTTACATAAGGAATAGAAGAGCATTTCCTTAACTGACATAAATATCTATAAACAACCTTCAGTGAACATCTCAATTATAGTTAAAAAACAAATGCTTTTCACCTAAGATCAGAAAAAAGAAAAGAATGTTCATGTTTGTCATGTCTACTAAACATTGTACTGGAGGTTCTGAACAATAAGACAAGCAAAGGAAATAAATTGCATCCAATTTGAAATAAAGAAGTAAAATCATTTTTATTCACAAATGACATGATTACCTAATTAGGAAAACCCATGAATCTCAAAATAAGGTAACTAAAACTAATCATTGAGTTTAACAAGATTTCAGGTTATAAGATCATTATACAGAACATAGCAATAAACAACTAAAAATTTAAAGTAAAAATTAATGTTATTTAAGATAACATTAAAAATGTGAAACACTTAGGAATAAAATTAACAAAAGATATGCAAAGCTTGTACACTGAAAACCACAATTTTTTTTCTGAGAGAAATTAAAGAATATCTAAATGAAGAAATGGGCCAAGTGACTCACTATTGTTAAGCTATCAATTCTCCCCAAAATTAGCTACAGATTTGATTTAATCATAATCAAAATTTGAGAAGATTTTCTCACAGAAATTGACAAGATTATTCTGTAATCCATATAGGAATGCAAAAAAACTAGAATAACCAAAGTAATTTTGAAAAAATAAAAAGGACTAACACAACCTAATTTCAAAACTTATTATAATGCTACAATTATCAAAATAGTATGGTATTGACAGAAAGATAGAGAAGTAGATTAATGTAATAGACCCACATATTTATGAATAACTTATTTTTGACAAATATACAAAAGCAATTTATTGAAAAAATAGGATAAACTTGCTCCACTACAAATATTAACTACAAATGAATCAAAACTCAAAGGTAAAACTTAAATTATAAAATATCTAGATAAAATATAGAAAAATATTTGTGAACTAGGGTTGGACAAAGATTTTTTAAATCAGGCACCAAAACCAAAACTCTTAAAAGAATTAATAGATAAGTTAGATTCCATCAAAATAACAACTTCTGCTATTCAAAACACTTTATGACTTCTGGCCAAGATGGAGGCGTAGACAGACATGTTGTGTCTCCCTCCACAACTAAGAGGGAATACAACTACTTCAAAACTAGAGACAACCAGAAGTTCCAGAAAACTGAGCTGTGTGGAAGTCCAACAAACAAAGATATAAAGAAGAAATACTCATCCAGACAGGTAGGAGGGTCGGAGCTGGGGCAGAGAGGACGTGGTGTGGTGGCAGCAGAGGCAGCAGCAGTGACAGGCTGGTGGAAAGCGCAGTTACATGTTTTAAAAAGTTGGGAGGTACACCTGGGGAGCACTCCCAGCACCAGACCAGACTACGCAGCTTACAATCCCAGCACCGGGGAAAATAAAGCCTCATTGCTTTTGACAGTGCAAACCAGTGAGTGTTGGGGCAGAGGGAGAAATTGCTGGTCTCTGAGCAGAGTCTGCTTGTTTAAAAGGCCCCACAGTCCTGGAAGATCTGCAGACCCACCCACCCTGGGAATGACAGCCAAGGCAACAGCTAGAAGTGGAAGTGCCTGGAAAAGGGGCGAGTGCTGAGCAAGTGGCATTGTTACCTCTAGGACCCATCCGCCACATACAGCGCCACAACGTGGTGAAACGGGTTGCCTTGTACTGATGAATACCTAAGGCTCCACCCCTTACAACATCACAGGAGTGACAGCTCTACCTAAGACACAGAGGAAAACAAATATAGGAGCCTGTCAAGATGAAAAGACAGAGAACTATGGCCCAAATGATGGAACGGATCAAGGTTCCAGTGGGAGAACTAAGCTACAGGGAGATAGACAACCTAACAGACGTAGAGTTCAAAACACTGGTGATAACAATGCTCACAGGCTTGACAGAAATGCTTAAGTATGGCGAATGAATAAGGAAAGAAGTGAAGGCTATGCTAAATGAAACAAAGGAAAATCCACGCAAAACCAATGGTGCAGGGAAGGAAACCAGGGTTCAAATCAATGATTTGGAACATAAGGAAGAAATAAACTGTCAACCAGTACAGAATGAAGAAACAAGAATTGAAAACATGAGGAGAGGCTTAGGAACCTCTGGGAGAACTTTAAACATGCCAACATCCAAACCATAGGGGTGCCAGAAGAAGAAGAGGAAGAGCAAGAAATTGAAAGCTTACGTGAGAAAATAATGAAGGAAAACTCCCCGTATTTGGTGAAGGAAACAGACATACAAGTCCAGGAAGCACAGAGAGTCTCAAACACGCTAGACCCAAAGAGGACCACACATCATAATTAAAATGATGAAGGTTAAAGATAAAGATAGACTCTTAAAAACAACAAGAGAAAAGAAGATATTTACCTACAAAGGGGTTCCTATAAGACTATCAGCTGATTTCTCAAAAGAAACTTTGCAGGCAAGAAGAGACTGGCAAGAAGTATTCAAAGTCATTAAAATCAAGGACCTAAAACCAAGATTACTCTATCTAGCAAAGCTATCATTTAGAATGGAAGGACAGGACTTCCGGCCAAGATGGAGGCTTAGACGGACACGCTCGGCCTCCCTCTACAACTAGAGAGGAATACAACTACGTCAAAACAAAAGATAACTAGAAATTCCAGAAAATAAAACTACACGGAAGCCCAACATATGAAGTTATAAACCAGCGGCGCCCTTTGGTCAGGTAAGAAGAGCGAAAGTGGGCGGTGCTGTTTGCGGTTGCACCAGGGACAGTGGCAGGGAGAACAATCCCAGCGGCAGGGAGAATAATCTTGGCTGCAGTCGAACCCCAGCAGCTTGCAACCCCAACGCTGGGGAAAGCAGCCACCACATCATCTTGAACAGTGAGACCCAGAGGGTGGGAGGACGGATCCTGGTCTCTTAGCGGAATAACTGTGTGAATCCATCTTGGACCCCCGCCCCCACACAAAGCGCCACAGCGCAGCGAGAAAGGTTGCGGAACGGCGCTGGTCGCTGGGTTGTGACGACAAAGCACCACAGCATGGCGAAAAAGGTTGCGGATTGCCACCGGTCACTGGATTGTGATGAGTACACAGGGACCGCCCCGTATAGCCGGCCCAAGAAAGCAAAATGCATCTGTCAAAATGAGGCAGACAACTATAGAAATCCCGGTGGCGCAGCTCACCAGGCAACAGATGAAGAACCTGACAGATGAACAAATAAGAAACCTGTCAGAGGCTCAGTTCAGGGCCATTGTTATCAGGTGGCTTACAGAATTAACAAAAGATCTGGAAAAAGATGAGAAAGAATCGAAAAACACTCATAATGAAAGGAACAAAACCACATACGAGACAAATGGTGAGGAAATAAAATCCAGAGTTCAAATCAACAAACCAGAACACAGAGAAGGAACAAACAGTCAACCAGTGCAGAGAGAGGAAACGGGAAGCAAGGATGAGAGGATCAGAAACCTCTGGGACAGCTATAAGAGGACCAACATAAGAATCATTGGTTTGCCAGAGGGCGAAGAAGATGAACTAGAAATTGAAAAATTAAGTGAAAATATAATAAAGCAGAACTTCCCAAACTTGGGGAAGGAAATAGACTTACAGGTCCAGGAAGCACAGAGAGTTCCAAAAAAACTGGACCCAGGGAGAACCACTCCAAGACACATTATAATCAAAATGTCAAAAGTTAAAGATAAAGAGAGAATCTTAAAAGCAGCAAAAGAGAAGAAAAGAATCATGTACAAAGGGGTCCCAATTAGACTATCAGCTGACTTCTCAAGGGAGACCCTGCAGGCAAGAAGGGACTGGCAAGAAATATTCAAAGTAATGAAAATCCAAAACCTACAACCACGAATACTCTATCCAGCGAAAATGTCATTCAGAATAGAAGGGCAGAGAAAGTGTTTCCAGGACAAAACAAAACTGAAAGAGTTCATTAGATCCAAACCACTGTTATATGAGATGTTAAAGGGACTGGTTTAGAAAAAGGAGGATCAAAACTATGAAATCTAAAATGAAAACTGCATCACAAGAAACAACAAGAGAAGCTAGAGAATTGAAACAAAGGCAAACTAAACAGGCAACGAGAGTGGAAAAAGAACTATAGGTATGGGGAACATATTGGGGGGAGGTCAGCAGGGAGGGGAAGGGGGAGAGGGAGGGAGATGATATAGGAATTAAGGATCATGGTAGGAGGGAATGGAATAGACAGAGAGAGGTTGAGAAGAACTATATGAACAACTAATTGACATGGTCTAAAAGGGGGGGACAACTGGAGGGAGGGGGGCCACCGGGTGGAGGGAGAAGAGGGAAGGGAAATTGGGACAAATGTAACATTATAATCAATAAAACACATTAAAAAAAAAAAAGAATGGAAGGACAAATAAAGTGCTTCCAACGTAAAGCGAAAGGAGTTCATCATCACCAAGTCATCATTATATGAAATGTTCAAGGGACTTAAGAAAAAGAAGAAAATCAAAACTATGAACATTAAAATGACAACAAACTCACTACTATCAACAACAGATTCTTAAAAATAAAAACAAAAACAAACTAAGCACACAACCAGAACAGGAACAGAATCATAGGTATGGGGATCATTTGGAGGGTTATCAGCTGGAAAGGGAAGGGGGAAAATAGGGGAAATGGTGCAGGGATTAAGAGGCATAATTGGTAGGAACAAAATAGACAGGGGGATGCTAAGAATAGAATAGGAAAGGGAGAAGTCAAGGAACTTGACTCCCTTACATGCATGACCCATGGACAGGAACTAAAGGGGCAATTACTCTCCTTCTCAAACTATTCCAAGAAGTCTAAGAGAAGGGAAGACTCCCAAACTCATTTTATGAGGCAAGCATCATCCTAATTCCAAAGAAATTCTAAGAAAGAAAATTATAGGCCAATAACCCTAATAAACATAGATGTTAAAATTCTTAACAAAGTAAATGGCACTGCTTTCTATGTACCATGCATCACATTTCTGAAACAGAAAATAATGTGATACTGTAAAATGCACACTTGAAACTTTAAATTTCCCCCCTCAATCAGCAGTCATTTGGAAAATTTCAAATGGTTTCATGGTCTCAATTAATTGTTTCTTATTTTCAGCCTTAGGTAAATAAAGTTTTTCTGACACCTAGAATATGGTTTCATCCTGCATTATTTATTTATTTATTTATTTAATATAGTACCACAGACTTTCCAGTTAAAGACTAGACATACTTTTTCCACCTTCGTAATTTAAGAAAGTAGTATTAACCATATGGTCAACGTAGAGAAAAATCATCTAATATTAACAAGTTAACAAAAAGATCTGTTTTAGCTTCGAAGAAAAAAATATGTATTTGGGATTGAAAGAAATTAGTATAGAAGGGATATCAATAATGGGAGACACATGAGTGAGCAAATAGTAAGTTTTGGTTTGGCTAAACTGTGAAATCACAACAGCTAAAACATCTATTGAGCACTAGCTGTGTGCCAGGATCTGTCCAAGTGTCACACGGGCATTACTATATTTGACCTTACAACTCTATGAGGCAAGTTCTATTGTGACACCTGTTTTACAAATGTGAAAACAGGCAGAGAGGTTAAATAGCATGTTCAAGGTCATATAGATAGTACAAGTGGTAGATGAACTTGGCCATCTTCTCCTGGAGGCAGCAATCTGAAACACTGCATTAAGCAAGAGATGAAACATCTCACCCTTCTTCAGTTCCCATATGGCTTCTCCAGTTTTGTACAAAAAGAAATATTTATTTCACATAACCCTTTCAGTAACCTTGCGTGTAGATATCCATGAGGAAAATACTATAAGACAGTATGTAATGTTATTATAGTTAAGGAAAATGAGACATGGAGGATAAGGACACTTCTTAAGGTAAAAAACTTTAGTAAATTGTGAATTTGATATTTTAAGCAGATACTATTTATTTCCAAACCCAAGCTCTCTCTGCCACATAGTGACTTTTCAAAAAAAAAATTTTTTTGCCACACCCTTTCTATTCATGAAAACTCTTGAGTCCACTATAAGGAATAAATATGAAGCTGTTTAGAAAATTCCAACAGCATTCACAAATTGAATTAAGTAACACACTACCACCTATTCATGTATAGGCTCTACACATAAAGGTCTAGCCTAAATCATAATAGCTTCTTACCAGGACAGGAGGGAATTACAATACAAACTCCACTGAGTCTATAATTGGCTAAAGTCCCTAAGACCTTTATACACATGCTAGTCGCTCATTTCTGTATTTGCAGCAAATAATATAAAGACCCAAAGGCAGATTTTCCTTTCATATTTGTTCACTATTTCTTTTTAGGTCTAATCCAATTCTAGGTTAACAAACAAAATCAGACATATTGACCTAATCTAAGATTTTTCAGAATGTTTAATAAGCTGAGATGCATTTTTACTCACAAAGGATCAGTTACAATTTTTTTTTCAGCCAAAAGGAGATTTTTCATACAACATGTATTAACATTTTGAGGTACTCCAAAGATGCTGTCAAAATCTTTTGAGAAGTAAATTCAGTCATTTTAACATATTTATTTTCCTTCCTAGTTTTGTCTATAAATCTACAAATCGAATATCACATTCTCTTTATCTGTGTAATCTTTGTCTAAATCATGGTAGAGTGTTGGAAAACATCATTAAAGACAGAGTTCTTTTCGTGCCCCTAGAAACCTCTAGCAGTGCTAATAAAACTTTCTGTGATAATAGAAATGTTTTAAATCTATGTTGTCCAATGTGGAAGCCACACGCCACATGTACTTATTGAGCATTTGAAATGTGGCTCGTAGCTGAGGAATAGAAATTTTCATTTAACTTTAATTAATCTACATTTATTAATTTAGAGCTACAGGTGGCTAGTGCTTGCATATTAGACAGCACAGCCACTAACAAGACACCATGAATTGGCATTCATAGTACCAAAGCTTTGACCTAATTGCTACCACCAATTATCAATTAAGAATCATTATCTGTCCTTTAATATAACTTCTCTATTTTGACATGAGGCTATCATGAAAGGTTTTGTCAAATGTTATGAATTAATGATTTTATTCATATACCAGACTGGGAACTGAGACAAAAATAAATAAATTATAGTAACCTACATAATTTTTTCAGGACTTATTTTGATATCATCTGATTTCTGTTTACTCTTGAAATTGTTCATAGTTTTTAAAATTCATGCTATATTTTTGTTCTCCAAAACCACATGTGCCCAGTGGCTACCATAATGGACAGCTCAGCTGTACATGTCATCACAGAAATTTCTATTGATCAGCATTGACTTGCAGCAGAGACTGACAAACTACAGTTTGAGGGCCAAATCCTACTTGAAGCCTGTTTTTGTATGTCCAGCAGCTAAAAATTGTTTTAACACATTTAATGGTTGTTTAAAAAATAAGAATAATATATGATAGAGACTCCCTGTGGCTTACAAACCCCAAAATATTTACTACCTGACACAAGGAAAAAGTTTTCCAACCCCTGTCCAAGAGTAAGATGTATTCTAGATCCCACCTAGCAAGCCTAAAAGCATGTCCCCAACAAGATCCATAGGAGAGACAGAGTTTTGAGGTTGAGTCCAGCCAAATTAGAATGACTAATGAAATATTTTGGATTTTCAATGGAATACTACTCAGCAATAAGAGAACAAATTACTTATAGATGTGATAAACAGATCAGTCTCACAGACATTACATTTAACAAAAAGCTCAGATATAGAGTATATAATGTATGATTCCATTAATATGAAATTCTAGAACAAGTAAATCTATAGTAAAAAAATCAGATTAGTAATTGCCTAGCACAAGGGGTAGGGAGAATTGATGGTAAAGAAATACTGAAAAATTTTCTTGAGCAACAAAAATTCTACATATCTTAACTGGGGTGTGGTTACATAGGTGTTTACTATTGTGAAAAGGAGGTGATCTTAAAAGATATTTTATTTATAAACATAAATTGTGCCTCGATAAAACCGATTTTAAAAATGTATTCCAGAATGTTATTTTAAAAATCAATCCCAAAGAAATCAATTTGCAATACAAAGTATTCAATACCTTCTCTTTTGAAAATCAAGATATTTTCCCCCTCCAGTCTATCAATACTGCTCCAATTTTTCACAAATCCTTCAAAAAACCAACACATAGGATATGATTTATCTAGAACAGGAAGTCAAATAAATGTTCGCTTATAAGCTCTTAACTCAGTATGGGTATGTTTTCCATACTAATATTCACCGTAATTTTAGGATGAAGATCTTTATTTTGGGAAAGAATACTGAATTCAAATAAAATTTGAGGAATCTGACCAATTAAATCAGTATCTTTGTAGGTAGGGCCCAGAGACTGACATTTTCTATTTCATTTCTAATGAATAGCCATGACCCCACTTCTAAAGCTAGAACTAGGATCTTAAAAGGTCATGTAGCCTTATTTTAGAAATGGAGCAATTAAGGTATGTGACATTGTTTTTGTTAACTGAACATTTTTATTGAGAAACACTGCTTCAGTATAGTTCCTTGCCCTTGCCAACTATCCATTTGATAGATATACATACCTTTCTCTAAGTTCTCATAATATATTCAGAGGGATTGAAATGGCAGAAATTATCATATGTAGGTATCATATAAAGCTTATGTTGATAGCACACAAATGGGTAAAATTCAGAAAGAGTAGCTGAATGAGATAAACTCAGAAACCACTAAACCACCACAGTGGTCTCAGCCTCCAACTAAAAAGGCCAATCAACAAGGTAGTGATGTTTTTACTTTGTCCTGATAGTTCCTCATTTGGACAAAACCAAACTAATTCAACTGGTTTTATTTCTGCTATTTAATCCACTCTTGTTTCTCTCTCTCTCTCTCTCTCTCTCTCTCTCTCTCTCTCTCTCTCTCTCTCTCTCTCTCTCTCTCTCTCTTCTGGTTAGGTCCATATTTTTTAATGTTTTCTGGCTTTCTGGTCCAAATAGTTAAAAGAGTACAAAACAATTATTTGAAACCTCAAGTAACAGTTACACAATTATTTCATTCATTTACTTACCTATTCATTTATTTATTCATACAATACCCCTTGAAAGACCAGTATCAAACATAGCTATGCCTCAGACACATACATGTATTCATCTGGTCCAAACTTTTCACTTTACAAATCAAGAAACTGAGGCTGGACAGACTAAAAAAGTTGCCCTGGTCCACAAAAATAGTAATGTCAGATCTAGAAGTAAAATCTGGTTCTTTAAACTCCTGGAAACATCTTATGATATGGAGTCCATCACACAATAAACAAGTAACTAAGTCACAAAGAGCTAATTAAAATATAGGCCAAGGTCACAAGCAGTGAGAGTAGGTAGAGTGCCAGCCTCTTCCTACCAAAGACTGTGCTGCAGGACACAGGCACAGAAATACCCTGAAGGATAGATTTTACTGAACTTCCATTTCATTACAATGCTGAAACAAGATGACAGAAATGTAGAAACTGCCTGGAAAATGCTTGGTAAATAAATGTAATGAAAAGTTAAGCGGAGGACCTAATTGAAGAGGCTCCCTAAGATCCCTCTTCACAAGCTGTCATGTCCACCCTCACTTGCTGTGAGCTGTGTCTGCTAAGGCCTGCTTCTCTAGAAAATTGTGCTTAGAGACTGTAACCTCTTACCATCCCCCTGGGAGCAGCCAATTATTGACTGATGCAGTGTACAAATGACCAGTCTCTTTGCCTTCCGATGGGACTAGGTTTATTTATTTTTTTAATATATAATTTATTTATTTATTTGTTTTTTTTTTTTTTATTTCTTTAGAGAGGGGGAAAAGGAGAAAGAGGGAGAGAAACATCACTGTGTGGTTGCCTCTCACTTGCGCCCCCAACTGGGGACCTGACGTGCAACCTAGTAATGTGCCCTGACTGGGAATCGAACCAGCGACACGTGGCTCGCAGGCCGACGCTCAATCCACTGAGCCACAGCAGCCAGGGCTGGGACTAGGTTTATCTTGTGCTTTGTGCTCCACTACTTCCCATACGACTAGACTGAAGCAAGTCCCCAGCTGAGCCCACATGTTGTTTAGCTTTGTCCCCCTACCCTATAATGTTTCTCCTACACTCCCCCTCCTGAGAGCACTCCCTTAATAAATGCCTTTTGCAAAAATACTTATTGCAGGCTCTGCTTCTAATGTCCCTGACCTAAGACATTATTTTTTAAAGGCAGTCAAGGAAGGTCTTTTTGAATAGTTGATATCTGAGCAGAGACCTGAAGAAGACAGTATGTGTGTAAGGCAAAGTGAACACCCTCAGTCTGGAGAGAATTTAGCATTTTCAAGGAACAAAAAGGTCCCAGTAGACAATGAATCATTTTTCAAGTTTTGTTTGAAGGGTAAAGGGAAGGGAAGACATTGAGAGATTTCTGAGCAAGTGAGAGACATAATCTGATTTGTTTTATAAATTGGTTACCCTGGCTGCTGAGTGAATAGACTATAGAAAGAACAAGCATGTAACTACACCTGTCAGTTAGTATACCACTACAGAAGACCATATTATATATTTTGATGAGTTGGACTATGGATTTAACAGTGAAAATTATGGGAAGTGTGTGAATTTAGGATGTATTTTGAAAGGAGAGACAGAATTTGATAATAAAAATTAGAAAGTAATCATAAACAAGAGTTATTTATGATTCTTCAGATTTTAACTACAAATGGGTAACATGGGAATGTACTGACATGGGGAAGATGGGAGAGGAGTAGGTTGAGCAAGAAACAAGTAAAGGAAATCTGCAAATGAAACACTGACACAGCAGTCAACTTCTGTGCCCTCCTCTTTTTAAAGTAAAAACAGATGCTAGAATATTATTGGATGTCAATGATTCTTCTTGTTTTTACTTTCAGGTTCTATATATTTTATACATCTAGATGTTTGCCTGACAAGATAGACATCCTTACCAAGGATTTGATATCACATAAATAATAGAGAAAACCAATATCTTGCCTTAGTGTAAACTTATGTTTCAAGAAGGCAAAGACAATTTGATTACAATCAAAAATTTTGTTTCTAGAGCTTCTGGTCAAGATGTTTGAGAGGTAAATACTGTGCTTACCTCCTCTCACAACCACATCAAAAATAACAACTAAACTACAAAGCAACCATCATTCAGAATTACCTAAAATCTAGCTGAACAGAAGTCCTGTAACTAATGATACACAGAAAAAGTGGCATGGAGACTGGTAGGAGAGGTGGAAACACAGAATGGGCTAGTGCCATGTGTGATGGTTAAAAAATTGGGAGAGGTATCTCAGCTGTAGTGGTCCCCCCAACCCCGAGGAGTAAGGGGTCCCAGTCCCACACCAGGCTCTTCAGCCCAGGGTTCCAGTGCTGGGCAGAGAAGTCCTCATAACTTCTGGCTGTGAAAACAAGTGGGGATTATGGCTGAGTAAGATGGAGTTGCTTTAGCATCCCAGGTAGTTCCTCTTAAAGGGCTTGCAAATAAACTTATTCATTAATGGACTCACTTGCTCTAAGCTCTAGCTCTGGGGTAGAAGCTCTAAAAGCATGAGAGATTTAGAGGGAGTAACTGAAATATCTGGCTTCCTGGTGAGGATTGAAGGGGCAGCTTTGTCCCAGACAGAACTGTTAGCAGAAGCCACCATTTGCTGAGCCTTCCCCATCTCCATCAGCTCTGGTAATTCCCTGAGACCCTGCCCCACCCAATTTACAGGCCCTCTCAAGCAACTTTCAATAGCTTTTCCATACATACTTCAGACTTTCCTAATATCTCTCAAAGATTTACAAACTCTAAACAAGCAGGATCTAGTCTCTCTATGCCCAGTACATCTTGTTAGGTGGCCCCAGGCCAGAAACTAACAGCAGCTGGCCTCAGTTCACAGCTTAGCTTTTCCCAGGCACATCTAAGCCCAGCACAAGTGGCAACCATCTGCAAAACTTTGTACTCATACAAGGTGGGCAGGGCACAGGCAGCAGTTGACCTTGGCCTACACCTCCCAAGAAGCCCCAGAACCAACAAACTGGGTGGCCAGGTTCAGACCACAGCAGAGTACCCCTCAACCATCTTCATAAGCAACATACCAAAAGGGCACACTCGGCAGGCACAAGAGCCCCCACTAAAGCAAATCCTGTTCCATAGAGCCAGTCCCTGAACAATAGTTCCTCCTTTGTAGTTATGGCCTGTCCTAACAATCAATCAGCCTGCTTCCTGGTGAGGGTTGCTTCCTGGTGCTTTCCATTGACATGCCATGAACAATCAAGGCTCATCTACAATAGGAAGGCACACACAACCCACAGAAGGAACACACCTGGAGCACCCAGCTCAGGTGACCGTGGGGATGACATCAATGTGTCCCACAAGATACATGCTACCTTAGGCCACTCCATCAAGAATAAGAAAGATAACAGCTCTACTTAATACATAGAAACAAACACAGGGAGGCTGCAAAATGAGGAGACAAAGAAACATGTCACAAATGAAAGAACAGAACCAAACTCCAAAAAAGAGAACTAATAAAATGGAGATATGCAATCTACCACATGCAGAGTCCAAGATACTGGTTATAAGGATGTTAATGACCTCAGTGAAAACTTCAAAAAAGAGATAGGAAACATAAAAATTGAGATAGAAAAATTAAAAAAAATAAAACAGACAGAAAAGACTACAATAACTGAAATTAAGAATACACTAAAAGGAATAAACAGTAGATAGATAAAGAAGAGGATCAAATCAGCTATTTGAAAGAAAAGGTACCAGAAAAACATCAAATCAAAACAGAAAAAAGAAAAAAGAATTTTTAAGATGAGGATAGTTTAAGAGGCCTCTGAGACAACATGAAGCATGCCAATATTTGCATCATAGGGGTACCAGAAGGAGAAGAGAGAGAGAAAGATATTGAAAACCTATTTGAAGAAATAACAAGGGAAACTTTCCCTAACTTGGTGAAGGAAATAGCCATATAAGTCCAGGAAGTGCAGAGAGTTCCAAACAAGATGAACCCAAAGAGGCCCACACCAAGACACATCATAATTAAAATGCCAAAAGTTAAAGAGAGAGGGAATCTAAAAAAGCAGCAAGAGTAAAGCAATTAGTTACCTACAAGGAAGCTTCTATAAGACTGTCAGCTTATTTCTCAACAGAAACCTTGCAAGCCAGAAGGGATAGGCAAGAAATATTTAAAGTGATGAAAAGCAAGAATTTTTTTTATAATTTATAATTAAAGGACAGATAAAGGGCTTCCCAGACAAGAAAAAGCTGAATGATTTAATCATCACCAAATGAGTATTACAAAAATTGTTAAAGGGACTTCTTTAAAAAGAATTTTTTAAAGGTTTAAAATGTTAATATAAAATGGCAATAACTATATACTTATCAATAATCAAATGTAAATGCTCCAATCAAAAGACATAAGCTTTAAGACAGAATCTATAACAAGGGACGAAAAAAGACCCAGCAATTCCACTTCTAGGTATTTACTCAAAGAAATTCAAAACACTAATTTGAAAAGACATATGCATCCTTATGTTCAAGCATTATTTATAATAGGCAAGACATAGAAGCAACCGAAGTGTCCATCAAAAGATAAATAAAGATGTGGCGGGAGGGAGGAGGGAGAGAAGGGGGATAAGTAAGGGAAGGGTCTAGTCAAGGAACGTATATGAATGACTCATGTACATGGACAACGGAGAGGGATATAATTGTGGGCGAAGGGATGGGCTGGGAGGGGGGAGCAATGGGGGAAAAATGGGACAACTGTAATTGAATAACCAAAAAATAAAATTTAAAAAATAAATAAAATAAAATAAAAATAAAAATAAAAAAGATGTGGCATATATATCTACATTTATATATAATGGAATATTACTCAGCCATAAAAATGAATAAAATCTTGCTCTGTGTCAACATGGAAGGACCTAGAGTATATTACAGAGAAATATAAATACAATACCATATTATTCCACTTATATATGGTATCTAAAAAACAAAATCAATGAACAAACAAGACATAAACAAACTCATAGATTCAGAGAACATTTTGATGGTTGCCAGATGGGAAGGTATTTGGCGGTGGGCTAAAAAGGGAAAGTGATGGGTAAAAAAGGGGGAAGAGATTAAGATGTTCAAATTGACAGTTATAAAAACAATCATGGGGATGTAAAATATAACATAGGAAATATAGTCAATAATATTATAATAACTATGTATGTTATGAGATGAGTACTAGGCTTATCAGTATGATCACTTTGTAAAGTATACAAATATCTAATCACTATATTGCACTCTTGAAACTAATATAATATTGTATGTCAACTGTGATTGAAAAAACTTATAAAATAACTAAATTTTAAAATATTTTAAAAAATAAAAAGACTCAGCAACTCTGGGTCAATTATAATTGAAAAAAATATTTCCACATTCTTAGGAGGCAAAGAAGGAAGTTCTTGGCAATATTAGAACACCTGCTAGAGTAATATCTCTTTCACCACACAAATCATTGGCCCTTTTACTGCTGGATAAGATTAGACCCAAATCATAGAGATTGACTTTTATTTCCATAGTCCTCTTATCTATTACGTCACCTGTGATGATGCATTTCATCAATTCATTGCAAACCAAAGATAAAGTAATGAGTAATGATAGTCAGGTAGTCTTATGCTGGAAAATATGAGATGACTCATCATCATCAAAGCCAGCTCAGTGAGTCACATGCATGACTCAAAAAAAAATTCAGCAAGAGGATGCCTTTATGAACTGATATTATCTTTCTGAGTAAACTAAGTTTATTTAAAGAGGGATTTTCATTCCTTTTATAATTATAATAGCATATTAAGACATGATTTTAATACTGATTAAACTCAGTTAAATGGTGATGACTCACAGGTTTCTCCTACTGTCCTCCCACTAAAGATATTTTCTTTACTTACTTTTAGTCAGAGGCTTCTTCTCTTGGTTCAAATAACTGGAATCTCATTCATGTTTTATTAATTGACTAATCAACAGTAATATAAATGTAGCTGATGCAACAATAACAAGATAAAAGAATATTAATTTGAAAGTATACATATATCATTTAATATGAGAAGTAATAAATTTAAATATCTTTATTAAAATGTCCAAACCAGGGGAAAGGAGACAAGATGATCAATTGAATCATGAACATAACTTGCTGTGAAGAAATAATGTCTAACACTCTCTGTCCAATGCTAAACACTTATCTAGAAAAGCATGGTGTCTATAAGAACTTTGCAAGAAATTTGTTCATGATTTTGGTCAATTTGCTTTAAAAAATAAACATTATCAGCACTAGAATGACTACCACTCTTTGAGAGACTAATATTTATTAGTCACTGACTTAGGTACTTGATATTTTATACTCTAAACAAGGATTAATCACAATATGAAGATGACCCCTCTTTATATAAAACCTGCTGAGCCTAGGGAGACCACATCTAGTATATAAGAGGGGGAAGTCAGGACCCAGTCTGTTTCATCTTCAGATATCTCCCCAGACTCCACGCAGAAGCCATATTATAACACAGGCTTTTCTGTATAATAGAAAATAAGTAGAAAATAAATAACTTTGTGCAAATTCCTCTGCTCTCTACTAGGAAAGGAACACTCATGAAGCAGCAGTGTATGAAGGATTTATCTTATACAGAGAATTCATTCACAAAGAAAAAACTGCAAAATCTCAAGGGGTGTTTTAGAAATCAATGAACTTAAGTCCTTGGTCAGGAATGGTAGAACACAGATAATTTCTTACTTATAGCAAAAGGCAGCTTTTGTACACTGTCTCTGTAATTGATCAAATCTCTCATCCATTTCCTGATCGCAAATATTGTATCCACTCACTGGGGCTGATTTCTTTTATTATCTTATAAATCTTGTTACTTTTATCATCATCTATTATTGTTTGCTTTCTTAATGAATCACATAATTCTGGACAAATAAGTGTCTTCTGTGGCAAATAACATAGTTAATTCTTAGAGAAAATAAATTAGTCTAACCAGGAAAAATACTGAGTTTTGTCCAGGAAATACATTTATTTCTCTTTCTATACATATGTGTGCATGCATATGTGCACATGCACGCATGCATGCATGTGTAAAGAAATAAAAGCAACTCTATGAAATCTGGCTCAAATTGTATATTTTAAGTTAATGTCTTTACACAACTATCAACAAATGATTCTAAAAAACAAAAACAAACTAAGCAAACAACTAAAACAGGAAGAGAACCATAGATATGAAGATCATATGGAGAGTTATCAGCACGGAGGAGAAAGAGGGAGAATGGCAGAAAAGGAGCAGGGATCAAGAAGTATAACTCGTAGGTATAAAATAAACAAGAGGATGTTAAGAATGGTAAAGTAAGTGGAAAAACCAAATAGCTTGTATGCATGACCCACGGACATGAACTAAGGGGGCAGGGGATTGCTGGAGGGAAGGGGGATATCGGACAGAGGGGGGTAAAGGGAAAAAAATTGGGACAACTGTAATAGCATAACACAGGGGAAGAATTTTTAACATAGTTCCAGTTGAGTTCGATTTTTCAGCTGTTTTAGACTTAAATACACACACTGATTTCAAAACTGCAGTTAGTTTTCTTCTATCACATCAAGGCTTTTCTGTACAGCTTATCTTAATGCAACCACTATAGGCTGGATTTAGCCTGGATAAAGGGAAGCACTAGTGCTCTCCTATTGGCTGAGAGCAAACCTCCCTCAAGTGGGGAGGGGTGGAGGATGACCTTGGAGACCAGTGACAAGTTTATATTTGTCTAGGCTATTCAGTTACACATGAGAGTGTGGTGAGAGGTTGTGTGCCACTCTATATAGTGAATCATATTCTGAAGTGTAATCCGAGTTCTTGTCTATATACAAGGAGTTAGCACAATTTATTTTTTACTTACATATGTACTTATTTCCTTTCCTTCAGATCATGTCTGCCTCTGCTATTTCTCATCATAAGTGCCTAAACAACCCTGATTCGTTTTGTTCTATCTGTGGCAGTTTCACCATTCCCAAAGGACAAACATCAGCGCATTTGTCAGGCAAGCATATTTTTCATATTTTAAAGTAAAACTTGGTGGTCAAGATAAGTCTTGGGCCCCTCATAAGGTGTGCAAGCAGTGTGTCAAGAGTTTACAGATGTGGATGAAGGGAACATGTGATTAATTGCCATTTGGAATACCTATGGTTTGATGAAAGCCCAGAGATCATTCAAGTGACTGTTACTTTTGTATAGTGAAAATGTCAGGATAGAACAAGAAAAATAAATGTAAAATAGAGTACAATATCTACCATCAGCTATATGCCCAGTGCCTCATTCAGCTGAAATCCCAGTGCCAGTTTTCACTGAACTACCCTCTTCCGAAAACAGGAGTATGGTGAAGAACTAAGTGACAGCAACAATGGAGATTTTGAAATTGAAGATGACTCAGTTCATAAGGGATTAGATCAGCATAAGTTGAATGATTTGGCACGAGATTTGGGACTATCCAAAAAGGCTTCAGAACTCCTAGCATCAAGACTGCATGAGAAAAACTTGCTTGAAAAAGGAGCAAAGGTATCCTACTTTCAATCAAGAGAAAGTGCATTTCTGTAGTACTTTCGAAGTGACGGTGGTTTTGTGTATTGCCATAACATCCATGGTTTAATGGAGGAATTGGGAATTCCAATCTATAACACAACTGAATGGTGACTGTTTATCAACAGCTCAAAGCATAGCTTGAAGTGTGTCCTCAGCCACATGGCAATTTATTTGGTGCAGTCCCAATTGGCCATTCAGTTTGTTTTTGTGAAGAATATGAAGTCATAAAGAGAGTCATTGATCTGTTGCAATATAACAAGCACAATTGGATCATCTGTGTTGACCTTAAAATGGTCTGCTTCCTTCTTAGTCAGCAACATGGATACACCAAGCATCCCTGTTTTCTGTGTATGTGGGACAGCAGAGCTCATGAGAAGCATTGGGTGGAGTCAAATTGGTCTCCAATATCTGACCTCAAACCTGGTGATCCAAATGTTCTACACGAGCCACTTGTTGACAGAAAGAAGATTATATTCCCACCTCTGCACATAAAACTGGGTCTCATGAAGCAATTTGTTAAAGCTTTGCCAACTGAAGGAGACTGTTTCAAGTATCTCATTTTGGCCTTTCCTAGCCTGTCGTTTGAAAAGATAAAATACCTTAATATGTATGTTTGGTAGCAGAACTTTACTACTTGTACACAATTTGACTTACAGTAACAATCTATAGCCTTTATATGAATAAAATAATTCTAAATAAACAGTATATTCAGATAACGTTTTTTTAATTTTCCTTTGTATGTACATTTTGTATGATTTTTGGGACAAAGGGAGGTATCTTGTACCTTAAAAAGTTGATGTGATAGAGAAAAACTGGGGTCATTTTTGGATTCAGATGCCAAAAGTTAGTTTTCATTGATCTAACTCAATGAAAATTGTGTTTCCCAGTGAAAATATACTTAAAAATAAAAATAAAATCCATTCTTTTATTTATTGTCCTCAAATTTTCTGTTCTATTCACAAGTGATTATACTAAACTTAGCTCTATTTCTGGTTGCCAAACCCTTCAGTACCTCATTCAATGATTCTGTGATATAGAGCTAATAAACTAGTGAAGAAAAGGAAGTACAGAAAGATTGTATTTAAAATCATAACTAGATCTAACATCAATTCAATGCTTTTAATTGTCTTCTCATCAAAGAAAAATTTACACAAAAGAAAAATTTGGAAAAAAGTCCATTCAAACCTTGACAAGTGTTTTTCAAGATAAAAGGAGCCATCAGCTCATTTCAAATAGACGTTTTAAAATCTAAGGCAAAGAGAATTATTAATTTAAATATTTTATTAAAATGCATTATGGCATGTTAACTTTGTTTCTATAGTGTTTACGAACACTAAATATATAAAAAAATATGTCATAAAAATCAGCCACATACAACTTATGGATTTATTTGATATCAGAGTGATATTGAAAGCATTGTAACCTCTTTATGATGACAAACACGAAATTTCTATGTGGCCTCAGGATTAAGAATATTTGTTGCTTCTCCAAAACAACTGGTCTCTTAAAATCTACTACATACAATAAAATAGGAATTGATTCCATTTCCCTCTTTGTGTGACTGCTAAAAGATAAATCTGTGGCCTACATTTAGAATCTAATAGCATCTAATTACCTCACACAGGTCTTATTATTCCTACCATTCCCTCTCTCTCTCTCCCCTCAATTCTTTATTTGCCTGCTGGTTTTTATTTAATATTACCATGCTCTATTGTGCATATCTTTGTAAGCTGATAAATCTTTCTTTCTACAAGATAAAGAAAGCTGGCAATTCAGAGTACAAAAATGATAACACAGAAAATGCATACTATGACTATGATTATGTTAAAAATATGGCTGCATGCAGAAAGCAATGTGCACATATTAAGATAATTACATGAGGGTGCCAGTATTATAAACCTTTTATTTTTCTAATTATGCCATATTATTTTCCTTAAATTTTTAAATGGTTTATTTAAAGTTTTGCTAGAGTAAAATATTACTTTTTATGTGCATAACTTTGGTGCTATGGTACAACCAAAGAAATATATTAAATCTGGTTCAGTTAAGATTGGGCTTTAATTAAGCATTTCAAAAGGCAATTTTACTTGCATAGAATATAGTTAGCTAGAAGAATGAACATAAAAGTTCTCTTTAGGTTCAAATTGAGAGGATATATATTAAAACAGGTAAATACAAGATAATATGTTGTGAAATGCCTTGCCTTATACATATGAACATCTCCCTGCTACAAAGTCATTCATCTGATTATCTAGCATATTTCTATTGCTAATGACCAAAAAAGTGATATTTTTTGACCGTTATTTTATCTGAGTATTGATCTACCTCTTCCTTGAATGTTTTCCATTGCCTTTGTCTTTTCTTTTGAAATCACATTTTCTTTCTCCTTACAATGATAAATTATTTTAAGGTTTTAAAAGATAAAACACATTTATCTTTTGCTTGTAAGCTTTATCAGTGGATTCTGTAAACTATTAGTACATCTTTAAATGTTGCATTATATATGTCATTAACTAACTTGCCTAATATATTCCTTCTTAAATTCTAACCTCTAAAAACAAAATTTGTCCAAAGTATATCAAATGACACTATACAACAGGATAGTATTATAGTAATAGGAATTTGGTCATATTATAAAATCAGAGAGATAGTATATAGAATGCTTTTCTAAAAGTCAATGTTATGAAATACCTTTGGCCTAAATGATAAAAGGAACCATACTGATTCTGAGCAAGTTTTCCTTTCTCTTTCTACATTGTATGGATTTTCACTATAATGCCAACCAATCCTATATCCAATTATTTAATTTTGACATTCTGAGCAATGTTAAATTGTGTTTGTTCTGTTTTTGTGACCTCATAGAGTCACTACTTGTGTGATGATTTTATTGTCAAGGTAATTAATGAAAATGTTAATTAGCATGGCTCATGATAATGAAGACTTGCAGCACCCAATTTCTCACAATTAATTACATTCTTGATTTGTCATTCTATCTCCATAACTTTTTTGTAAATTTAAAAACAGCATTTCTCCAATGTTGTTATTAATAATTATTCACAAGATAATTTGCAAAATTCAAATTACATTTTTCATAATCCTTTGATACATAGTTTTTTAAAAATAATGACAATCCTTCACCAGTACTTGATGCACACTTAAAAAATATTTAAATGCTTTTCCCTTTTCCTGGAATGCTTTTTCCTCATCTGCTTGATGGATTTTATGCACATTTTAAAATTATACCCTGTGAATATTCTGACTCTCTCAGAACTGCCTCTCCTACATCACTCAAACCTTTCATTGCATGTCATAATTATTTACACATCAATCCCCATACTAGAACATGAACTCACTCAGAAGTAGCAGCTAAATCCTATTCAACTCTGTGTCCCCAGGGCCCATTGCTGTAACTAGCATATATATATATGCTAGTTATATATATATGATAAAGTTCAATAAGTGCTTGTTGGTGAATAAATGATGTAACTTGGTCCTCATATAGCATGAGGTGAAGGTGAGAAGACAAAGGCTCAAAAATATCAAACCATTTGGCAGAGGCAAAATTACTAATAAGTCACAGAACATGAGGAATGTTTTAAAATTCCTGTCCCACTACACTATCCTGTGTATATATAACCATCATAAAAGAGGAAGAAGGGAAAGGAATAATATAAAATAAAAACTCTGCCCTAAAATGGTATATAAATTTCTATAATCACTGCATTAAGTAGAAGAGTTAAGAATAGAACTATGATAATGAATGGACTAGATTTATGACTCATTCACAGAGATTCAAGATATAGTAAGTAAAAACTGATCAAAAAAGAAGAAATAGACAAATCCACAATTAAAGTTGGAGACTTCAATATTCCTCACTTTATAATTTATAGAATAAGTACACAGAATATCAGTAAGGCTATACAAAACCTGAACAACACTTTGAGACAACTTGATCAACTTGACATTTAAGTCAAGGGAAGTTTCGAGGGAAATTAGAATACAGCTTAAGTTGAATTAAAATGAAAATACAACATATCAAAATTTATTAGATTTGGCTAAAGTAATGCTTGGGGGAAAATCAATAGCATTAAATGATTATATTTAAAAAGAACACTCTCAACCTGGTAATCTTAGCTTTTGATATAAGAAACTAGAAGCAAGGAGAAAGAATAAAAATATACACAGAAATTAGTGAAGGGGGAAAATTTTTTATGACTAATTTAACTGCATAGAGCAGACATGTTGTGTGGTCAGTATAATACCAGCTCTTTAAAGTTAGTTAAAATGCAATTTATGGCTTCATAGCCAATTTTTGTAAATTATGTTCTCTATGACTGAGAAAAATATACAGACCATAATTTTGGGGTACAGAGTTCAGTGTGCCCCTGAAGTTCCTAACTATGTGGTTAATCTATTTCCTTATTAACTGTCTCTTCAACTCAAACCCTTATGGTGGGTTTGTCAATTTCTCCAAGCAGTTCTATCAGTATTTGCTATATATCATTTAAAATTTTTTTACTAGGTGTATACAAGTTTAAAATTATTATCCCTTCTGGTGTAGTGAACCTTTGTTTTTTATATAGTGACTGTCTTTATAACTTATAGTGCTTTTAGCCTGCAAGTCTATTTTATCATATCTGAAGATAGCCATCTCAGCTTTCTCTTAATTAGTATTTGCCTGGGATATCTTTTTTCATTCTTATTCGGTCAAATTATTTGTGTCCTTTCATTTTGACTATGTTTTATCTAAACAGAATATAGCTAAAATTTCTATTCTTAAGCCAATCTTTCAATCTCTTTTAAAAAGCAATACTTATTCATGACTATAATCTTTGGATTTATTTCTATGATCTTATTTTATGCTTTTTAATTGGGCTGATTTTTACACACTTCTGAGGAATTGCTAACATTTCCTTTTTTTCCATTTTTCTTCTTTAATGCATAGGTATTGTATATTATTTTTCTTTTAGTGGTTACCTTTAAAATTTTACCATGCATAAGAACCTAAAGTTAATAAGCAGTGGTTAGGACCTGGACCCAAACCAGATCACCTGGATTCAAAACCTGTCTCACTTCTGTGGCTTCAGTTGTCAGTTTTATCATCTGTGAAATGGAGATAATAATATCACTAACCTCATTGAGTTATTCTGGTCTCTAATGTAAGTTAATATATATATTGCAATCAGAACATGACTGGTACATCACAAGCACTAAATTCATGTAAAATAGTAGTAGTAATAATACTATTGATATCATTTACCCTCCTCCAAAACCATACAAATTCAGACCTGATCAATTTCCTCCTAGTTTACATATTTTGTCTAGTATTTTAATTTACCTTTTAATTTTCTGATATCACATATTAGTATCATTCATGTTTTACACATAAAGTTAAATACTATACATAATGTAGTATTTTCTTTGTTCACTATTCTTTTTTTTTTTTTTATTTCAGATCATCTTTCTGGGATCATTTTATTTTTTTCTTAAGTATAGTCATCCCTCAGTATCTGCAAGGGATCCCTCCACCACCACTGCAAATAACAACATCCATGCATTCTCACAAACCTTGTACAAAATGGCACAGAAAAATTCATACAGTCAGTTCTCTGTGTCTATAGATTATCAACTGCTGATTGAAAATACTGTTTTTGATCTGCATCGGTTGAATCCATGGATGTAAAACCTGGGGATACAAAGGGCTGACTGTATATGCATTGAAAAAATCTGCATGTAAGTGGACCCACACAGTTCCAATTAATCTTGTTCAACTGCACATCCTTTAGAAGTTCTTTTAGTGAAGATAATACTAAGTTCTCTCAGCTTAGTTAGCTCTCATTGAAATAAAGATTTTGTAGACAGTGGATTCTAGATAAACATTTTTCTCAACACTTTGAAGATATTAATTTCCTAATTATTATCCCTTTGTACTAGTCATTTTTCACTCAGACTACTTATGACATTTTCTCTTTTTGAAAATTATTTTACAGTTTTACTATAATGTGTCACATTATGAGGTTTAAAAAATAATTTATTGTAAGTGTGATATGCTAGGTTTTTGTCGATCTAAGAATTTTTATCTTTCATCAGCTCTGGGAATTTCTAAGGCATTGTTTCTTCAAATATTACCTCTTCCTCATTCTATTTTTTAATATCCCAATCTGAATAGCCATATGTCAGCACCGCTTACATAATTCTCCATTTGTCTTAAATGCTCATATTTTCTACTTATTTCTCTAAGTTTTGCATTCTGGAAAACTCATTATCAATCTTCCAGTTTACCAATTCTCTCTTCTTGTTTAATTTGTAAACTTTCAATTTATTATATTTTCATTTATAGAAACCAGTTTGTCTTTATATCTGCATGCCATATTTGGTTATCTCTTAAATATTGCTCATTTTTTTCTATATCTATATTTTATATATTAAGTATATCACACTATTTTGTTGATAATGCCATTATCTGAAATATTTGGAATCTAATTCTGTTGTTTGTCATTTTTGTTAAACTGCTTCTGGCTTCCTAATGCTGCTGCCATTTTTATCATATACTCATTTGGCTAATCACAACTCTGGGAATTCAGAGATCTTGGGTGGTGGTGGTTCTTCAAGGAGGACTGGTACTTACTTCTGCTATATAAGAATCTTCAAACGAGAATACCTTTAAAATAATGTCTTGGCTTGGATTTGTCCTGCTAAGCAGATTATTTCAATTCAAACACCAGACACAAATAAGGGCAGACTGTGGTTGCAAATTCTCTTTAAAGCTCCCCCTGCTCCCCAAACTAGGGTAACCAAAGCGTCACATTTTGAAAGCCAGGTGGATTTTTTTCTAGATCACTTCTGAAAAGTGAAGCCGCTTTGAGAGTCCAGGTTTCATCACTTTTTGATAGCCTTAGGTCTAGGTTTCAGAGAATTCTCCACCAAAAGCTATTAAGCCCCAAGACAAGTTTCCTCATACCCACATTTGTTCCCATAGCAACCTGAGATTTCTAACTTGCTCATCTTCCTGGTTTCTACCCCATATTCACTTGAGATTTATGTTTTCTTTTTTTTTCTTTTTTTGTTTGTTTGTTTTTGGCATTTGGAGATTTCCCTTACTTTTTTTTTTTAACAAGTCAGCTATTCAGCTAAATTATGTTTATTGTATTTTATCGTGCTTTTAAGAATATCATATCTCTCATTCTTCTAGGAGCAGAAGACTTTTTATCAACTTTTTCACATGTAGAAGCTGATAGAGCTATCCTACTCATTATAATTCTACCTTTCAGTTTTCTTTGAAAAGCTTCACTTAAAATTAAATTACTAGGTGGGATGCTTTTAGTAATCTTAGTATGAAGGGAAAAAGGTCTCCAGAATATGAGCTTCATTGCTCTTTCTACTTCTGTGACAAATCTGTTCCCAAATAATTCTGCTTGCCTTCACTCTTCTCAATTCAAAATCTCTGGAAATAATTCAAGTTAGTTTCTTGCTTAGGTTTGTAACAGAAAAAAAACATTTTTCTTGATTCAAAATGGTCTTGTCCTTAGGAAATTTGTTCTCCAGAATTACCACTTTTCATGTGCAGAATGTGACACCACTCTCACTCATGTTAGAGTGGTCCTCTTGCCTTATCTCAATCCAAACAAGGTCTGATTACGTTATTTCTACTGATCTGTTTGTACTCCTACTCTGTGTTTCTTAGTTGTCTGCCTAGACTTTATCGCAATAATAAGTTATATAAAATGGCCTCATTATTTAAATTCAAATTTAAATAACTACAGAACTGCATTGTCACATAATCAGGAGGGGCAAAAGACCTCATTATTGTACACATTCCACTAGATACTCTAAAAATATCCAGCAACCATCAATTAAACATTCCAAAGGAAGAAACAGAAAGCATGTGTCTGTGTGTTTGTGTCTGTGTGTTAATTCAAAACTGACCAAGAGAAAGAGGATTCCACTGAATATAAAAGGATGTGGGTGTATTCTGTTCAAAGTACAGTAATACTACTATCCACATTTTAATCAACAGAATTCACGCTGATCAGTGTTATTACAGGGAAGGCTAATTAAATGTACCATGCCTTGACACCTAAAATAAAGCGTTACCAAATTCAACCTCAAGCAAAAGAGATCTGATTCCTTTGAAGGCTACAATTTTTACAAAAACTCACTAAATTAGAAATGTGTCTTTAAGCTACTTTTCTGCAACATATAATAAGTAGAAACAAACCAGATAAAGCATACAAAGAGACCTGGGAAAGCAGTGAGACTATTAAGTACAACAAATTATGATGTTTTCTACCTATAAAACACTGTGCTCTTCAAATAAATAATTGCAATATACAATATTTTTTGTAATAACATGTCCTAAAAAGATCCATGTTCTGAAAGGCAGGATACCTGCATCTCTATTCCAGCTCTGCCAAAATTAGGAGTGTGATCTTAAACAAATCACATAACCTCTCTAGACATCATTGTCTTCACTTGTAAAATGACAGAAATGAGCAAAAATGATCTAGATGTCCTTCTGGGTGCAAGTAATATAAAATTGTTTAAAATTCATAAGTGCTTTATTAATAGCAGAGGTCTATATGAACAAAAGTCAATACCATGACTGTTTTTTTTTTTTGTCCCATGTTTGAGTTGTGGCAATAAAAGATGGATAAAGAGTCCAGCAGCATTCAAATATCAAGTATCCACTTCTCAATTTTTCCTTTGAGAAGCCCTCTAGTCTCTTCTTTCCTGGCAGCATGAGAAATAAGGGTATTAAAAAGAAGATTGTTATTGGTACAAAAGTCATTGATCTCTTCTGCTATTGTAGTTGTTAATGAAAAGTTAAGGTAGGGAACAAGGAGACATTTCAGAATGTCTATACAGGCATAACTTGGTACCTTGGAAATACAACAGTGAGTATTGCAATAAAGCAAGTCATAATCTTTGTATTGGTGATGAGTCTTGCCTTCAATTTGTAAAAAATACAACATTTCTGAAGTATGATAAAGCAAAGTGCAGTGTAATAAAATATGCCTGTAAAGAAAAAGGATTACTACTTAAAAAAGCAATGGTTCTCAATTTTAGTTTGTATTAGAATCACCTGGAATTAAGTCATGCATTCACTAGCTTTGGGAAAACCTCACAATCTGTGTGTTTTACAGGCACCCCAGATGATTCTGATGAATGCAGTTATGGACGATATTTTAGAAACCTGTCTCTCAACAAAGCTCAAATTATAAAATTTGCTATGGAACTGTGGAACAGTGCCTATGGAATGGAACTTTATGGAAAAGTTTTTTTTATTTTTTTTTTATTTTGGTTTTTCAATTACAGTTGTCCCCTTTTCCCCTAATTTCTCTCCCCCACCCAACCCACCCCCTCTCCCGCAGTCATATCCCTCCCCGTTGTCCATGTCCATGAGTCTTTTATACAGGTTCTTTGACTAATCCCTTCCCTTACTTATCCCCCTTCTCTCCCTCTCCCCTCCCCCCTATTGACTGCTATTCTGCTCTTTGTTCTATTTAGTTCCTTTGTTTGTGTTGTTCTTTAGTTTCCTGTATTAGGTGATATCATATGGTATTTTTCTTTCTTTGCCTGGCTTATTTCACTAAGCATAATTCTCTCTAGTTCCATCCATGTTGTTGCAAATGGCAGGAGTTCCTTCTTTCTTTCTGCTGCATAGTATTCCATTGTGTAAATGTACCACAGTTTTTTGATCCACTCATCTACAGATGGGCACTTAGGTTGTTTCCAGCACTTAGCTATTGTAAACAGTGCTGCAATGAACATAGGAGTGCATAAGTTCTTTTGAATTGGTGTTTCAAGATTCTTCGGGTATAATCCTAGTAGTGGAGTCGCTGGTTCAAAAGGCAGTTCCATTTTTAATCTTTTGAGGTAATTCCATGCTGTTCTCCATAGTGGCTGCACCAGTCTGCATTCCCACCAACAGTGCAGTAGGGTTCCCGTTTCTCCACATCCTCGCCAGCACTTGTTGCTTGTTGATTTGTTGATGATGGCCATTCTGACTGGTGTAAAATGGTATCTCATTGTGGTTTTTATTTGCATCTCCCTGATGGCTAATGATGTTGAGCATTTTTTCATGTGTCTATGGACCTTCTGTATGTCCTCTTCGGAGAAGTGTTTGTTCAGGTCCCTTGCCCATTTTTTAATTGGGTTGTTTGTTTTCTTGATGTTTAGTCGTATCAGCTCTTTATATATTTTGGAAATCAGTCCCCTGTCTGTGATGTCATTGGCAAATATGTTTTCCCATATGGTTGGTTTCCTTTTCATCTTGCTGATGTTTTCTTTTGCTGAGCAGAAACTCTTCAGTTTGATGTAATCCCATTTATTTATTTTCTCCTTTATTTCTCTTGCTTTAGGAGATGTATCCATGAAGAGATTGTTACGTGAGATATCTGATATTTTCTTGCCTATGTTTTCCTCTAGGACTTTTATGGTGTCACGGCTTACATTTAAGTCTTTTATCCATCTTGAGTTTATTCTTGTGTGTGGTGTAAGTTGGTGGTCTAGTTTCATTTTTTTGCACGTCCCTATCCAGTTCTCCCAGCACCATTTGTTAAAGAGGCTCTTCACACTCCATTTTATGTTCCTTCCTCCTTTATCAAATATTAGTTGACCATAGAGGCCTGGGTTTATTTCTGGACTCTCTATTCTGTTCCACTGATCTATATGTCTGTTCTTATGCCAGTACCATCGTCGTCGGCAGCCGTCCGTCTCGAGAGACGATGGTGTAGCTTCTTAAGAGTCTATCTGCACCGCCAAGAATGGTTGTGCAGTCCGACTCGGGAGTGACACGGTATCTGTCTCCTCCCGTGTTGAATTGACATCTTGCGATGACGCTGGAGTGTCCTCTCCAGTGAAGCTGAAGCTACAGAGCCTGGGCAGGGTGATATGGAGGGTCTGCTGTTGCCCATGCAGCAGACCCCCCCTCTCTTCGCAGCTGAAGGGTCCAAGGGAAAGACGGAGTCAATACAGCTTGGCTTCAGGTGCGCCGCAGGAGTTGCCGGTGTTGACTACAACGTCAAACCGCCTTAGGGACTCAGGCTCCGGATTTTCTGTCGGGGTTTACTCCCTTAGCCTTTCCCCTGAAGAGGTATGCCACAAGGCAGCGGAGGTTTTTTGGAGTCAGAGTTTTCCTTCTCTGATGTGCCCTGACTGGAAGATCGAACCAGTGACACTTAGCTCGCAGGCCGATTCTCAATCCACTGAGCCAAACCAGCCAGAGAATATAGTCAGTAATATTGTGATAAATATGTATGGGGCCAGGTGGGTACTTGAAGCAGCACAGGGGGCGGGGGGGCACTCTATAAAGTATATGATTTTCTAACCATGTTGCTACACATTTGAAAGTTAATAAATAATACTGAATGTAAATTTTATTTGAAAATTTTTTTAATTTAAAAAATTGTCCCTCCAAAGAGATAACAATATGTGGTGATTTGCATGGCAAACTAGAAGATATCTTTTTTTACCTTCTATAAGAATAGTCTCCTCTAAGGGGAAAAAAAACATTTGTTTTTAATGATGATTTTGTAGACTGAAGAAAAAATTTCAGAGATCCTAATAATCCTGTTTGTGAGTTTCCTTGTCTATCCTGGTGACCTGCACTTGAACAGAGAGAACCAGTACCATACTGTTTTGATTACAGTGGCTTTGTAGTATTGTTTGATATCTGGTGTTGTGATTCCTCCTGCTGTGTTCTTCTGTCTCAAGATTGCTTTTGCTATTCGGGGTCTTTTTTGGTTCCATATGAATTTATGGAGTATTTGTTCTAGGTCTGTGAAATATGTCATTGGTATTTTAATAGGGATTGCATTGAATCTGTAAATTGCTTTGGGTAGTATGGCCATTTTGATGATGTTGATTCTTCCCATCCAAGAACATGGTATTTGCTTCCATTTATTTGTTTCTTCCTTAATTTCTTTCTTCAATGTTATGTAATTTTCAGAGTACAGGTCTTTTATCTCTTTGGTTAAGTTTACTCCTAGGTACTTTATTTTTCTTGTTGCTATAGTAAATGGGATTTTCTTTTTCGTCTCTGTCTCTGCTATTTTATTGTTGGTGTACAGAAATGCCTTAGATTTCTGTATATTTATTTTGTACCCTGCGATTTTGCCGAATTCACTTATTATATTGAGTAGTCTTTTAGTGGAGTTTATAGGATTTTCTAGGTATACTATCATGTCATCTGCATATAATGAAAGTTTTACTTCCTCTTTCCCAATTTGGATGCCTTTTATTTCTTTTTCTTGTCTGATTGCTGTGGCTAGGACTTCCAACACTATGTTGAAAAGGAGTGGAGAGAGTGGACAACCTTGTCTAGTTCCTGAGTTCAGGGGGAATGCTTTCAGTTTTTGTCCATTGAGTATGATGTTGGCCTCAGGCTTCTCATATATAGCCTTAATTATGTTAAGATATGCTCCCTTTATTCCCATTTTGTTGAGTGTTTTCATCATAAATGGGTGTTGTACTTTATCAAATGCTTTTTCTGCATCTATTGAAATGATCATGTGATTTTTGTCTTTCATTCTGTTTAGGTGATGTATTATATTTATTGATTTGCGAATATTAAACCATCCTTGCATCCCTGGAATGAAGCCCACTTGATCATGCTGTATGATCTTTTTGATGTATTGCTGGATCCTGTTTGCCAATATTTTATTGAGGATTTTAGCATCGATGTTCATCAGTGATATTGGCCTGTAGTTTTCTTTCTTTGTTGTGTCTTGACCTGGTTTGGGGATTAGGATAATACTGGCTTCATAGAAAGAGTTTGGGATTTCCCCCTCTTCTTGGATTTTTTGGAACAGTTTGAGGAGGATAGGAGTTAGTTCTTCCCTGAATGTTTTGTAGAATTCGCCTGTGAAGCCATCTGGTCCAGGGCTTTTGTGTGCCGGGAGATTTTGGATTACTGTTTCAATTTCCTTTTTTGTTATTGGTTTGTTGAGACTTTCCACTTCTTCTTGATTCAGTTTTGGAAGGTTGTATGTTTCTAGAAATTTGTCCATCTCTTCTAGATTGTCAAATTTCTTGTCATACAGTTGTCTGAAGTAATTTCTAACTATCATTTGTATTTCTGAGGTATAAGTCGTGATTTCTCCTCTTTCATTTCTGATTTTGTTTATTTGTGTCTTCTCTCTTTTTTTCTTGATTAGACTGGCTAGAGGCTTGTCGATTTTGTTGATTTTTTCGAAGAACCAGCTCCTAGTTTTGTTGATCTTTTGGATTGTTTGTTTAGTCTCTATGTCATTTAGTTCTGCTCTGATCTTGATGATTTCATTCCTTCTTCTTGCCCTAGGCTTTGTTTGTTGTTGTTGTTCTAGTTCTTGTAGCATTGTGGTTAGGTTTTTTATTTGAGATTCTTCTAGCCTTTTCAGATATGCCTGTATTGCTATAAACTTCCCTCTCAGGACTGCTTTTGCTGTGTCCCACAGGTTTGGGGTTGTTGTGTGCTCATTATCATTAGTTTCTAGAAATTTCTTGATTTCTTCTTTGATGTCATTGTTAACCCATTCATTATTTAATAGCATGTTATTCAATCTCCATGAGTTTGGGTGTCTTTGATTTTTTTTTCTGAGGTTGATTTCTAGTTTCAAGGCATTGTGATCTGAAAAGATGCTTGATATGATTTCAATTTTCTTGAATTTGTTGAGGCTTGTTTTGTGACCTATCATGTGGTCTATCTTTGAAAATGTCCCATGTGCACTTGAAAAGAATGTATATTTTGCTTCTTTGGGGTGAAAAGTTCTATATATATCAGTTAGATCCATGTGGTTTAGTGTGTTGTTCAATGCCTGTATATCCTTGGTGTTTCTTTGCTTTGATGATCTGTCTATTGTTGATAATGGAGTGTTGAAGTCCCCTACTATGAGTGTGTTGTTGTTGATATCCTTTATGTGGTCTTCTAGTATTTGCTTTATGTATTTGGGTGCTCCTATGTTGGGTGCATATATGTTTATCAAAGTCATATCTTCTTGATGGATTGTTCCTTTAAGTATTATGAAATGTCCTTCTTTGTCTCTTTTTATTGTCCTTGCTTTGAAATCCATTTTGTCTGATATGAGAACTGCTACCCCGGCTTTTTTTTCCGGTCCGTTTGCTTGGAATATTTTTTTATATCCCTTTACTTTCAGTCTGTGTAAATCTTTTGTTTTCAGGTGTGTTTCTTGTAGACAGCAAATATGTGGATCCTGTTTTCTTATCCATTCCGTTACCCTTTGTCTTTTAATTGGAGCATTTAATCCATTTACATTTAAGGTTATTATTGACGTGTATTTATTCATTTCCCTTTGTATCTCTGTTCCTTTCCTCTCTTGTTTTTTCCTTCTTTTTCCTTAGAACACTCCCTTTAGCATCTCTTGCAATGCTGGTTTGGTGGAGATGTATTCTTTCAGTCTTCCTTTGTCTGAGAAACTCCTTATTTCACCTTCTATTTTGAATGAGAGTCTTGCTGGGTAGAGTATTCTTGGTTGTAGGCCTTTGTTTTTCATTGCTTGAAATATTTTTGACCATTCCCTTCTGGCTTGTAATGTTTCTGTTGAGAAATCAGTTGATAGCCTTATCGGAGCTCCCTTGTATGTTATTTGCTGCTTTTCTCTTTCTGCTTTTAGGATTCTCTCTTTGTCTTGGAATGTTGCCATTTTAACTATGATGTGCCTTGGAGTGGGTTTTTGGGGGTTCCTCTTGATTGGAACTCTCATTGCTTCTTGGACTTGCATAGCTTTTTCTCTCATCAGGTTCAGAAAATTTTCTGTCACTATTTCTCCTATCAGATTTTCAATTCCATGTTCCTTTTCTTCTTCCTCTCGTATTCCGATGATCCTTAAATTATTTTTCCTAATGCTATCCTGTAATTCCCTTACCTCTTGTTCATATTTTTTCAATCGTTTTTCATTTTGCTGTATTGTCTGGGAGTTTTTCTCTACATTATCTTCTAACTCACTAATCCGATCCTCTGCTTCATTTAGTCTGCTTTTGACTGATTCTACTGTGTTTTTCAGTTCAGAGATTGTATTCTTAAGTTCTTCCTGGTTCTTGTTAACAATTTCTATGTCTTTTTTGATGCTGGTGTAGTTCTCTGCAAGTTCCCTGTAATTTTCTTGGAGCTGTTGGTAACTTCCTTGAAGATTGTCATAGTTGATTTTAAGGATGTCGAGTATATTGAGCTTCTTTACCACCATTGTTTTGAATTCCATGTCTGACATTTGGACTATGTCTATTTCCTCTATCTCTCTTTCTGAGGATTCCTCTTTTCTTTTCATTGAGGGGTTATTTTTGCGTCTTACCATGTTGGATTCTTTTTGTTTTTATTTATTTGTTTGTTTTTTTGGGGGGGGGGTAGTCTGCTTTGACTTCCCTCCTTTGTGGTGTAATATTCTTTATCGAAGGTCTGAGAGTTTCAGTGGTGCAGTCTCTTTGATATCCTGAGCCTGATGTTCTTGAGTTACCCTTTATGTCGTTTGTTTATGCTGTTCGGTTGTATTTCAGATGTTCTTTGATAGGATCTTCCTTCTGGCTAGTTGGTTGAGAATCGCTCTATCCGCTTTGTCTTGAGTTCTTTTGTGGATATGCTGTTAAAGACATAAACACACAGCCCAGGCAGGAGACCCACACCCTCAAAAAGTATCCCCGACTCTATCCTGCTATCGTTAGCCAACTAGCCCGTATTAATATAAATGTAAAGAGAATTGAGCTTTTATACTATAAGAAGAATAGATAAGAGTTGTTATTGGGGAGGAAAAATATAATTTTTGATAGAGGGGGTGATAGATTAATAATATTTGAGACTGTGCAAGCCAGTTAGTAATATTTACATTGTATGTTAATAAAAATAGAAGAAAAGGATAGAAAAATACATAATATAGTAAGAAAGTGGGATTGCATTGTATTTGGGTTTATATAGTAATTATATTATATTATTTAGAGTGATAGGGGGGCTAAGCTAGACACACAAACGAATAAACAACGATTAAAGAGAAAGGATGAGAAGGAGAGGTTATATGCAACACGTTAGAGATAAAGTTTGTTATTATTGGAAGAGGTGGAGGAAAAACACCCCCCCCCCAAAAAATCCCCAAGAAAATAGAAGAAAGAAAAGAAGAAAGAGAGAAAGAGAAGAAAATAAAAAATTTACCACAACCCCTCCAAAAAACCCCAAAAGGTAAGCAAGAAAGGAACAAAGAAAGATAGAAAAGAAAGAATACAGAAGAAAGAAAGAAAAAAGAGAGAAAAAAAAATTGAACAACAACAACAAAAAATATATATATATACCCCCCAAGCCCCCCCCCCAAAAAACCCAGGAAAAGAATAAAGAAAGAAGGAAAGAAAAGAAATTATTAAGAAGAAAGAAAGAACAAGGGAGAAAAAATTTGGGAGAAAAAATTTGGAAAAAAAAAAAAAAAAGATGTTTTTACTCCATTTTAGCCTTGGTGTGTTGCCTTCTTTTTCTGGGTCCGCAGCTGGTCTAGTGTGGCAGGTCAGAGGTTCTTGTTTTTTTGCCGGACTGGTGTGCGCACCCGGTTGCCGCTATTGTGCGCGCCCGCGGTTGCCGGCACGGCGCGTTACCTTGCTGCCCGCTGGAGCCAGTTGAGGTGCCCTTGTGCGTGAGCCCCTGCGCACTCGGGCGGCCCAAGAGTTTGCCCCGCGGTTGGAGCCCACTGCTGCCGGGCCGCGGTGGTTCCCCGTTCGCGCCGAGGAGTCCCTGCGCGCGTCCCTGCACTCGCGGGCGGCCCGAGAGCTTTCCCCGGGATTGGCGCCCACTGACCCCGGGCTGAGGTGCTTTTGCGCTCGCGCGCCGCCCCGTGCGCCGCCCCGTGCCCTCAGTCCCGCTGAGCCGAGCTCCGGGAGTTGGTCTCTCGCCTCTTAGGGCAGGGCCGGGGACACTTGTGCTCAGTGGAATCGAGCGTCCGTGGGTCGCCGCCTCCCGCTGTTCCCGTGCTGCAGCCGCCCGCCTTCCCTCACCCGTCTGGGTGGGCACAAACAGAGCCTGCGCTAGTGGTCTCCTTTCCGTCCTGGGGCCCTGCGCCCACGGGAGCTGTCTAGGGGTGTCTGTGCACGGTTCTCTGCCTGTTCAGTGGGCCCTCCCTGTGCCCGTAGGGGCACTGATCTTATGTCCGTTGGGGAGTGTCCGTGGGGCGCCTGGACTCACGGCACCGCGCACCTGGGCCAGTGAGTGAGAGCACTTCCCTCTGTGCGCCCCCGCGACCCAAGGGTAGGGTTGGGGAGTGGATGAGCGGGCCTCTGCGCCTGGGCTCCTCCAGAACGGCCTACCAACCCCAAACTTTCCTCCCCTCTCCACCGTCCACTAGAGAAAAATATAAAGGAGAATTATGTTCTCACTTGCCCGGCAGCACGCTATCTCCTGTCCTTCAGCGCCAATGCCACTTGGTCGAGTCCCGTCTCTGCCAGCGGGCAGAGATCTGCTCTCCGCCTGACTCCTCTCCGGGGCAGCCTGTGGTCGCCAAAAATCCTTTGTGTGCTTCCCGCCGCAGCTCGGGCAGCCGCCCCAGTCAGGAATCCCGTTTTGTCCCCTTTTTCTCCGCTATCCTCACTAAACAGGTTGTTCCCAGATGGATTTTCTCTAATCCAGCAGTGCCTGGGCTCAACTCCCACTAATGTCCAGCTGCTCACTGAGATGTTCTGTCTGCAATTAGCCCAAACTGCAGACGGGTCTCCGGAGCCTAAAACCGCAACCTCTCCTCACTCCTCCGCCATCTTACTCCTCCCGGAAAAGTTTTAAGATGATTCAAACAACATCCCAACACTCAATCCTTAATACCAAAAGGATATATGCAGGATTCTAGAACTTAAAATGTTATGCAGTTAGCATAATTTAATATCATTTTTCCTAAACACTGGTCCCAACTACTTTTTCACAAAAGAATAACTCTCTATAATCCCAGCAGCATTGTTTTCCTGACAATTTAATTCCTTTTTCTTTGTCACCATAACTCAGCTTTTATAAAGCTTCAGTTATCATCATACATGAAAGCCAGAGTTTAGGATATGGAAGATGAAGATCAATCTATATTTATAATTGGAGATTTACTCATTGATTATAAAACATCAAAGAACACAAAAAACACCTGGTAAAATTAAAATACTTCATTATATCTCTTTAGTGACTACCTACATAGTTATACACTTTGATGGTTTGGTGGCATAAGCAAAATCAGCTTTAAAACATCTGCATTAATGGGTTTTTAGATATATCAAAAGGGTGGGTCACTTTCTGACCTCAGAAACATATACTAATCCACCTTGGAATTTGATAATTTGCTTTTCAGCTGTCGCCGGTTTCCTTATGATAGTCTCTATGTAGTGAACACTGAGGAGCAAGTTGTTTTACAAGCCAGACTCAGTCACCTATATTGCTAACTAATACATACTAATTGGAGGGTATATATAAGTTAATCTTCACATAAAATTATCTCTTTAATAAAACTCTTTAATTCTCCCTTTATATCATTACTATTTGAAGACATAGTAAATATACTATATTAGAAGCAAGCCTTTTTTTTATTCACATGTTACACAGAATGTGGTTTGACCACATTAAGTGTGCATGTGCATGTTTTCTGAAGATATGAGGAAAAGGGATATCTCCTAAAGAAAAAAGTTTAGAAAGAGTTGAACAATAAAATCAAAATAATCTTAAAAGTTGTATGTATAACTTTAAAATTATTGTTCACTTCAAACAGTAGAATATATGGGCTAGGTGGGAGGGGAACTATCCCAATTATAAAAGAATAATCACAGAGGATGCTACCAACTTGCCTCCTTTCTTAAACCATGTAAAGGAGAGAAAAATCATGTTGCACTAAAAGTGTTTTCTTCAATGCATAAAGAAGGTACAGAAGAGGTAGAATGAATTGGGAAGCAAATAAATAATTTTTCCCTAATAAAGTCAATAGTATGCCTGCCTATCCAGAGTCCTTGAAGTACTTTAGTTTTAGTATATATTACCTTATCTTTTTATCCCCAAAATATGTATGTTTAAAGTAATGAGGATGCTATTTTCTACACATAATGGGAAAACAGAACCCAAAAACCCTTACTGCATGTTATATGTGCAAAAAAGGTTGATACCAATTCCTTTAAGAAAGTCCTTTAATATTAGGATAGATTTTCAACTGTAGCCCATTTGTCTAGTAAAGTACTTCTCCCCAGTAAAAGTAAAACTAGTCCTGTTATACTGCATAATCTACTATGTCATTCTCCTTTAAGTTGAGACATTGCTATTGACAGCAAGATTGCCAGGGTTTGAGGTGTGACTAAAATGGTTCCTGATGATCATTACATGCCACACAGCAAATGAGAGGGTTGGGAAGGACATAGGTGATATCAGAGGTGCATCTCCAGGAACCATAAAATAATTACAGTGCTTATAAGCAGTGACATTTAAAAAGGGCTTGGGAATTAGAATATCTGCATTCTAGTCCTAGTTATGACATATTGTGTAACTTTGGGTAAGATACAGATACCCTTTCTTGTCTTAAAAAATCTTCCTGCTCTCTGTGGATGTGGATAACAGGGTGGAGATTAACTGGGGGAGAAAGGGGTGGGTGGGGCATGGGAGAGCAATGGGGGGAAATTAGGAAAACTGTAACAGAACAATAAAAAATTAAAAAGTAAAATTTTTAAAAAAGCATAATTTGGTAGGAACAAAATAGACAGGGGATGTTAAAAGTAGTATAGAAAAGGGAGAAGCCCAAGAACTTATACCCATGACCTGCGAACATTAACTAAGGGTGAGATTCCTGGAGGGAATGGGAGTACCAAGTGGAGGGGGGCAAAGGGGAAAATTGAGACAGCTGTAACAGATATACTTAAAAAAAAAAAAAACTAAAAATAACAATAATAACATTATTATAATGATGTTATTTTGTGTTTTTACTTTTAGAGAAAGATAATAAATTTTTCAAACTTAAAAAAAAATCATCCTGTTCTTATGTTCTAGAATCCCATGAAATTTTAATATTGACATACGCATATGACACATGCATATATATATATACCTATAATCTTAGGAGCTCAGCCTTGGTTCAAGGCCATCTTGGATAAAATTTTTAAAGTCTAGTACATCCCTGGATAACCTTCCTCTCATGTTGCAATTTGAAGGAACACTTGCAATTCTATTTCTTTGCCTCACAAGCAGCAAACATTTTTCATTCAAATTAGGCTTCTCCTCCCCATTAAATCTCTGATTGCTGTGTTTATCCTAGTATATTTTTACTGTTTCTATTGCTATTCCATTTTGTACAGGAGGACCAACTTTTGTTTTGATGAATGAATGTCCTGAGAGGAGTAATCCATTTTTATAAATATTCTGGGAAAGTAATTTCTGCTCAAAATAGAAAGTTGACATTTGTATGTCTTTATTTATGGATTTACTTAAGCATGAAAGCATGTAAGTAAGAAATGGAGTCTTGAGACGGGATTAAAAAGGGGCTAGAGAGAGGACAACAAAGAAAAAGAGGAAAGCAAATGAGAGGAAACAGAAAAGATGAGAAATACAAAATAAATCACCTGCCAGAACAGTGAAACATTATGCCATCTTGATTATCTAAAAATAAGCACCAAATCAAAATTGTCTCTGGTTCAGAAAATGTGACAACAGAAACAAAAAGGGAAATAAGCAAACAATATATTACTAAAAAATAACACCCCAGGAGGTTACCACAAATTTAGAAAACTCAAGACTAAATGATTTTAACTGTTTGGCAACATTATTAAATTACCTTAATATCATTGGACTAAGTGGTTATATTACACTGTAGTTCAGAAATGTTTCTTTGCTCTCTGAGCACCAGATGCTTTCACTTATCACTGTTGATCCGAATTTCAGACAGCTACCCTCTGAGTTCTATGATGGCAAGAAGTATATGAGCTAACAAACGATGACCCAGGGAGGGTATTCATTAGTGCCAAAGAACAAATCAAAGACATTACTGGGCTATTTTTTTTTTTTTTTTTTTTTTTTGGTCACAGAGAAACTTATAATAATGTGATACCATGTCTCTAACTTGAATTTTCTGGAATAGAACTTTATATAGGCAGCATTCAAAGTCCTTAGTTTCTTATAGCCACATTATAAACCCTTAGCTTCATCTGCCTTTTGATAAATGTGTAATCAAGATAGAAGTGTCCATCACCACTCTTCAAGGAACACAACCTAAAACAGACAACTCTGAAAACTGAGCAGCTTAAGGTAAATAAGATGGCTTCCTATAATGTCAATTTTTTTCATTCATTCATTATTTGATATGCTAAGCATTATGCTAAGAATTAAAGATAAAATTAGGCGTAGAACGGACACATGTAACTTGGAATTTAATAGAAGAAACAGACACAAGATCATCACATAAATAAATGCATAATACAAATTATTATAAAACTATGAAGAAATATTTGTCATGATAGCAAATTACAGGGAACCCAAACCTACTTTGAAGTTAGAAGCTTCTCTAAGGAAGCACTGTTTGAGCACATTACTGAAGGAGAGAATGAGCTAACTAGGTAAAAATGGGAGAGAGATCCAAGCAGAGTTAACTGGGCATACAAGCGTCCTGAGGTATGAGGGAGCACGGAACATTGGGGGATCTAAAAGAAAGCCCAAACATTTCTGTTCATAGCCCATTTTTCACTGTCCAGAATCAACCACATAGCCCAACCCAAATGTAGAGGGCTTGTAAGGTACAGTCTTTTGTGGGCTTTGAAGAAAAGAACCAAATATTGGGAAATATTTATAAAGCCTAACATAAACTAAGAAAAGCATTTTTATTCTCTTCATAATAATATCTTTATTTTAGGATATTTTATCTACAAAAACAAACAAAAAACAACACTTAATTTCAGTATAATTCATTTCAGTATGATATACTGAGATGTTGGTATATATCCAACCAAAAGCAAAGAAATGTGTTGTCCTAACTATACAACCTTATCTTGGGTAAATGTACCATTTTGGGTAGGTTTCTTGAAATATTAAAAATGGGTTGCAGTGTCAATTCTACTTTCAAGCAAGCACAAACTCCATAGATAGCACTGGAAACTGGAAAAGATACTCTTTTAGACACCATTGTGACAACTTTCAAGAACATCATGTTGGCATATGAAGGACCTGCTTGATATTATCAGCAAAGGTAATTGAAATGGAGAAACACTATGATGCCAGGATAGCAATTGGTGTCAGTACTGTCATTGCCCCTTGTCTGGGTTTGCTGTTCTGTGTAATAAACCACCCAAAGTACAGGGACCTGAAAAAATATTCGTTTCTCACATACAATTCTGTGTGTGGATTAGAGTCAGCTAGAAAGCTTTTGCTTGGGTTCTTTTAAGCGGCTGCAATCAGATGACAGCTGGGCCTAGATTCATGAAGGCTTGACTGGTCTGGACACCCAATGTGTTTCCATACTCACACACCTAGCGTTTGAGCTTGGATGGCTGCAACAGCTGTGGACTGGCCAAAGCAAATCAATCTCTCTCCCCCCACCTCTTCCCTCTTCTCTTCTCTCCTCTTTTTCCACATGACCCCTTCAAATGCCTCTCTTGAACATCCTTGCAGCATGAAAGTCTCGGCTTAGTTGAAATTCTTGCATGGAAGCTGGCTCCCTCCAGAGCAAGCATTCCAAGAAACAGGGTGGAAGCTGCTGGGCTTCTCACTACCTCATTGTGGAATATGTGTAGCTTCAATCTGGCAAAAAAAGCCAGCTCAGATTCCATGTGAAAAAGACAAGGACACCAATACCAGGGACAGAAGGATCTTTGGAAACTAGTTACTACACAGTTGGTTTGAGAAATAAAAGCCCTCATCAAAAACACCTGATATGTGAAAGTTAGGAATGGCTTTCTTGAAAACAAATGTGCAATATAACCAATAAGGTGAAAATTCAGTTCTCCAAATACCAAAAGATGGCATTAGCAAATAGAAGACATTTATATAAAATTTATTGTGCCATGTATTGGAACTTATAGCCACTTATAGACACATACAATCATCACACACAGCAGCAGAATTTTTGAAAAATAGTTCTTTAAACATGAAATGAAATTATAACAGCATCATTGAAAAGAAACTAAATGTATTAACAAAATAAAATGTCAGAAAGTTATTTCACAAAATCTAGAAATAAAAGCTTTTTCTTTATTTATCCATACTTCTTTTATTCTAATATGCAAAAGCAAAAATACTGAAAAGTTACTCAGAATGTCTTCCAAAGTGCACTAAAGTCATTAATCAGTTATTCCACAGAATGTTCCCCCGAGGAAAATAATGATAATTATCCATTATTATGAAAAGAAATAGCAGGCTTCCGAAGACAAACTTGCCCAAGTGCACACTCAAAGAATGTGATTTTTTTCTAAAGCTTTCCAGACCTCAAATCTCACCATTAAATCATGAGAAGTCTGCCATTCCTGGTTAAGCCATCTGCTCACTTGGGGAGGCATCTTTTATCTTGTAGATGTTAAAATGAATGCGTTAAACTAGTCATTTGCTAATATTGTAGCTAGATCACTATTTACTATACTTGGTCCCAAGACCTAAAAGATACATGAAAAAGATTCAGAAAGTGAACAATTTGTTTTACTTGTAGGAAATGTCATCATTATCACCCCCAAAGAAATCATTATAAATGTATAATTATGCCACATTACATTAAAGCATCACATTAAAGATAGCCATAAAACACAGCATTTTAATAACATGTTATAGTCATTTAACAAACTCTGACCTAGAACAAAGTATGGTGACAAATCACCTCTCTGTTTTGCTATATCTGGCCTCGCTGCTCTTGTCATTTATCTTCTCCTTTTCTATTAGCTCCAAAGGGGAAAAGGCTCTCTATGGCAGTCATAATAGTTATCTTACAAATAAAACAGAGTGATTTTTCTGAATAAGTCTATATCATTCTAACTGATTCTAATTTATTCTATTTACATTACACCATTTTTCATGCTAAGCTATTCATAATTGAAGCATATCACACACTGATTTGCTGAAAATATGAAACTAGTCTATCAGAATTAATTAGCAAATTAAGAGACTTTGCTCTAAGTTTCTCAGCAGAGGAAAACAAAATTTTATCAGCATATTGTGAAAGATGAAAAAAAAAAACAAATAGAGCATTAATTAAAAAATAAAATAAGCTGAATATTTTCCTATCTAGTTGACCACAGGTAGAGTAAATTTAGTTACACAATGAACACATAAGTTTGAAGAAGAGTATCAGGAGTATTGAAACTTGGTGTTTATGTGAATGTGGCCACCTGGCTTCTGAAGTAAACTATTTAGCTGAGGAAAATGAAAGGTGAAAGACACAGGAACAGAAATAGACCCGAAGAAAATGGGCAGCTAGATTTTAAGGAGCTGTTCTAAACCTTGATTACACAGTGGACTCCTGTGCGAGCTTTGAAAATTACTGATGCCTCAGATATTCTAATCTAGTTTATATGGAGTGTGACCTGAATATTAGGATTTTTAAAAACTTCCCAGGTGGTTTCAATGTACAGCAAAGTAAGTTTGAGAGCCTTTGATTTAAAGGTTATCCATTGCTCTTGCCAGGTTGCTCAGCTGGTTGGGGTGTCATCCTGTGCACCAAAAGATTGTGGGTTCAGTCCCTCGTCAGGGCACACAGTGGAGGCAACCGATCGATGATTCTCTCTCACACCGATGTTTCTCTCTCTCTCTCTTCTCTTTCCCTCTCTCTCTCTCCCTCATCAATAATTAAAAGAAGAAATGTTCATGTGAGGATTAAAAAAATAAAGGTTACCCATTGCCAGATAGGTTATAACTCAGGACAAGAGGCTGTCATCATGGGTAAAGTCAAAGGGGAAATGCTGGTTTGAGCAATATAGCAGGATAGATGGTTACAAAATTCTCTCCTGGTATAGCACCATTAAAATACTAGATAAAAATTTTTTAAAATTTTTTCTAAGCATTGCGCAACTAACAAGAAACTAGGAGAACTCTTCAGAGGCCAGAGTGACAATAGCAGAAATCCCCCAAAATAAGTAGTTATGGCAGTTGAGAGTTTCTTTGCAGTATATGGCAATTCTTGTTAACCTAGAGTTGCATTTTAATCAACTACATATGAAGACCATAAGACCAAGTCAAAAGTCTTTTTGAACTAGAAGTTCAGATTAGAGATGTTTCCTTGAAATTGGTGCCTTTGAAGGATGATATCCTCAGAACATGAAAGATTGGGGAGGAGGAACAGAAACTAAAAAGACTTTCCCACCAAAAGAATAATACAAATCATTCTTAGACTTAACTCTGGATTTTTTTGGGAGAACAGAAAAAGTCTCTCCCTTGTAGGAATTCATATTAACTGTGTGGCCAAAAAAGTCTCAGGCCAAAATTAAAGGGGTCCTTTGACAGTAGTGACAACACTAGCAGAAGCAAACATAATTGCTCTCTGGAGGAAGGCACTTTAATCCAGGTCTAAAGAATTTCTGTGGGTGATATTCTGAGAAATGTGTCCTTACAATACATGAAAAAATAAGCCATTTTAAGAAAATCATAAAGAAAAAATAATCAAATCAAAAACTGTAATTATCAGGTGAAAAATGAAAAACAAAGCAAATTTCTTAACTTAATAAACTATATCCTTCACACAAACAAAAATCTACCACAAATATCATACACGGTAGTGAAATAGTTAAATCATTCTTTAAAAATCAGGAAAAATATAAGGATTCCTACTCTCATTACTCCGATTCAACATTGTACTCAGTTTGTGTTCAATAAAATAAAAGAAGATAAAAAATATGAGGAATGAAAAGGAAGAAACAAAACTGACATTGTACATAGACAATAGAATAAAGCCTAAAGAAAAGCATTGGAATTATTAAGAGAGTTTAGCCAACTAAACACATATAACCTCAGCATATAAGTTCTGATTGAAATTCTACATATCAACAATGAAGAGTTAGAAAATGAAATTCTTAGAAAGATATCATGTACCATAGTAAACACAAAAGTGAGGTAGCCAGGAATAAATCTAAAAATTGATGTGTAAGACCTTAGAAAATATATAAACTTTAGTTTCAAACATTAAAGATGGCCCAAATAAAAGGAGAGACATAATGTGCTCAAAATAGAAATACAATGTTCTAATCTTAGTTCTCCCCAAATGGATATAATACAATTCAATCAAATTCTAAATGGACTTTCTATGGAACTTGACAAGCTGGTTTTTAAGATTTATGTAGAAGAGGGATAGCCAACAAAGGCCAAAGACACATCTAAAATAAGAGATCAGGAAGGTGTTTTGCCCTGCTAGTATCAAGTCTAATAATAAAGCTATATAGTAATTAGAAAGTGGGATGCTAGAGTAGGGATACATCAAAACAGTGAAAAACAAAAACAAAAACAAAAAACCAGAGCCCAGAAATGAACTCAGATATATAAAGAAACATTATATAACAGAGCAGACACTGGACATCAGTAAGAAAAGAAAGACAAAATACTGTCTGAGACTATCAGTTTTCTATATGGGGGTTGGCAAACTACAGTCCACAGGCCAAATCCAGCAAGCCTCCTGTTTTTGTAAAGTTTTACTGAAATATAATCATATCCATTCATTTATATAATTCATACTGGTAATGTGGCAGCAAATTCCCTGCCCCCCACCCAAGATGGTGACAGGAACAAGTATTACACTAAGTACATTCAAGGTTAGCTAAAACAATTGGATAGAGGAAAAGCCCACCTACGCTCACCCCCTTCCAGTTCCTGATTAGGGAAAGACAGGCATATGTACCATAAAAGTCAATATGGCACTTTTAACAAAAGATATTGAACACAACGGGGAAGGAATGAAGGCTAGCCCTGCTGAAATGAATGAAAACACATATGAGACAAGTGGTGAGGAAATGAAAACCAGAGATCAAATCAACAAATTGGAACATAGGGAAGGAACAAACAGTCAACCAGTGCAGAAAGAGGAAACAAAAAGTGAGGAATATGAAGAGAGGCTCAGAAACCTCTGGGACTGCTATAAGCGAACAAACATTCGAATTATAGGATTGCCAGAGGGTGAAGAAGAAGAACTAGAAATTGAAAAATTATGTGAAAAAATAATGAAGCAGAACTTCCCAAAATTGGGGAAGAAAATAGACTTATAGGTCCAGGAAGCACAGAGAGTTCCAGAAAAACTGGACCCAGGGAGAACCACTCCAAGACACATTATAATCAAAATGTAAAAAATAAAAGATAAAGAGAGAATCTTAAAAGCAGCAAGAGAGAAGAAAAGAATTATGTACAAAGGGGTCCCAATTAGACTATCAGCTGATTTCTCAAAGGAGACCCTGCGGGCAAGAAGGGACTGGCAAGAAATATTCAAAGTAATGAAAAGCAAAAACCTACAACCACGATTACTCTATCCAGCGAAACTGTCATTCAGAATAGAAGGGCAGAGAAAGTGCTTCCAGGACAAAGTAAAACTGAAGGAGTTCATCAGATCCAAACCACTATTATATGAAATGTTAAAGGGACTTGTTTAGAAGGAGGAGAATCAAAACTATGAACATTAAAATAAAAACTGTATCACAATAACCAACAACAGAAACTAGAGAATTAAAACAAAGGCAAACTAAGTAGAAATGAGAGTAGAAAAAGAACTATAGGTATGGGGAACATATTGAGGGGAGGTCAGTGGAGAGGGGGAAGGGGGAAAGCGAGGGAGATGATGTAAGAATTAAGCATAGTAGGAGGGAATGAAGTAGACAGGAAGCGGTTGAGAAGAACTATATGCACAACCAATGGACATGGACTAAAATGGGGGTACAACTGGGGGGGGTCACTGGGTGGAGGGGAGCAGAGGGAAAAGAAATTGGGACAACTGTAACAGCATAATCAATAAAACATATTTTTTAAAAAGTAGAAGAGTACACAACAACAAAATAGAATAATGAATATATCTTCACATATCCATAAAGATAAATAGCAAAAACTATATTAAGAAAAAAGTATAAATTGCATTTTTAAGATATTTCAAAAGTCAAAATTAAAAACATTATTGTTTAGAGATACATACATATATAGTAAAACTGTGAGGAACAGCAAAGACAAGATATTTTAAAGTTTTTTTTAAATCCCTCTTAAAAGAGCCTTGTTTTATTAGTAAATAGTAGCAGAAAGATGTATTTTGGGAGGAACCCAAAGGAGGCTTTAAACATTTATTTTAGAAGTTGAATTCTATTTACATAGGTTTTTTATTATTATTATTAGTTTTATTACACTGATAATTTAGTATATACAAGTATTTGTATGCATGCTATATTTCATGATAAAAATGTCAGAGAGAGAGGGAAGGAGAGGAAGGAAGTCAGCCAGTCTAGCGGCCAAGTACAAAGACTAGAAGACACCTCTGGTTCTATGGATATTGACTGTACTGAGTATTTTTATTTTTAAGCTAGGAAAATTAATATATTGGAATCATGATGGTGTCTATAATGCAGTTAAGTTCTATATGACGTATATGCTGAATGCATAAATAAATGAATAAATAAATGCAGGCATGCATGCTTCTTGTAGGGATAATCTAGTATCCTGAGTAAGCAGTTTCTTATACCTAGTTTAAGAATCTGCTTGAAGTATTTTATCTTAAATGTCTTAGACTTCTCCATTTGGCTCTGAGTACTAAGTAAAAATCTCTGGTCGTTAAGCATCTCATAGAATTAATTTCTCAGAAATGAGATTATTTTTATTTCTTAAGTGTATAGCCTTAGAATCAAGTGGTAAAACCACATTTTATTTCTATTTTGAAGAAAAAAGACAATCACATCCTGAAGAGTCAGGAGGCATACAAGACGGGAAGAATAAGTGAGAAAGGGGAGGATTTTTCATCATTTTCATTTTCCTTAACCCTCTTGGATTAGAGACAAAGTTTAATTCAAGGACAAAAAAATTTGCAAAACAAGTGTAATTGTATAAGTAGGTATACTCATATGAAAATGAAGCTACACACTTGTAAACAGTAGCCAAAAATTAAGGGCTATTCAAAATAAATGTTGATATGACTACCAAGTGACGTATTTACTAAGTAGAATAGATAAAATGAGAATACATAAATAAATAGGTATCAAAAATGTTTTCAAACCTTGAGAAGTTATTTTGAGGACGTTAGAAAAGGAAAAAAGAGAGCCGGTGTAATTTACTTACTCTGCTGATTAGAAAATAAAGCAGAATTGTTACCCCACCCAATCATTTCTAAATATTGCATTGCTTGTTTCTGGCAGCTATATACTATTGGCTCACACTGAAGTCACTGTTAACCAAAATTTGTTTTTTTCATACTTATTATGAGATATGCTAAGCCATCTATTCACCACCTTGTGCCTGAGACTATGTTTTTCATTTAAGGAAAACAGCAACACAGAGCTTTATATTTATCCTTATCAAAATTGACTTGATTTCAGCTGACTGTTTTTATTCTGTAAGAATCTTCTTAGATCTCAATTCTGTAACTGTAATACATTTACTAATGCTATTATTAGCTTAGTTGCACTTGCAGATCTGCTGAGCATGTCTATATGTTTAATAGGACAATCAAGGATAACAAATAAACTACACTGCTTTTATTTAAAGCATACTGCTTTTAAAGATCAGATTCTCCATCTGCAATGTGTGATAAGATATACTGAATTCCAACACTATTTATTAGAAGTTACCTCTAAACAATCCAACAGTATTTATTGGAAGTTATCTCTAAACAAATACACATCTTTTCTAAATACCTTTATAATATTTTCAGGTTATAATAGTAATTAAAGAAGTTGATTAATATTTATTTGATTGCTAAAAATAACATTTTTTTAAACCCTAAAGAATTCAGTAATTGTATGGTAAGGACTACAGGGTAATGACTGCAGACGGCAACAGCAAAGTTACTGTAGCTATGGCTCCCTAAGGCCTTCAGTCACAGCCCTCATTGATACACCCTCAACTCAGCACTTCGATCCTGAAACCAAGCTGAAAATAGAACCCCATTGTGAAAATAAATGGCACATGAGTATATAGCAGGAAGAACAGTAAGATGGCTGACGAGATTCCCACACCCTTTTGCCCACTCTTTATAACCCTACCCCTTGATTATGGAGACGTCTGTGAAGATGATGGATTTTACTTCTGTGATTAAGTAACATTACATGAAAAAGATGAAGGAATTTTGCAGATATAATTCCAAACAATTCAGTGTGTCCAAAGGGAGATTATCCTAGATGGGTCTGACTTAACTGGGTGACAGTTATGCAAAAGGGACTGAGGTCTAAAGTAAAAGTGTTTCTCCTGCTGGGTTGAAGAAGTAAAAGTTTTATGTTGTGAGAGAGCTACATGGCTGGGACCTAAGACAGCTCCCCTAAGAGCTTACAGTGACCTCTGGTTGACAATCAGTAAACAAACAAACATACAAATAAAAAACCAGGGACCACAGTCCTATAACCACAAAGAAGTGAATTCTGCTCAAGTCTCGAATGAGCTTAGAGAAAAAAAAACCCAGGCTCCTGATGAGACCACAGCCCTTGCTGATACCTTGAAACCTAGTGAGACCCTAAGAAAGGAACCAGATAGGCTAAACCTAGAAAAACTAGAGATAATAAACATTTGTTTTTTCAAGCTGTTAACTTTGTGATAATCTGTTAGGCAGCAATACAAGATTAATACAGCAAATAAGAAATAAGACAGCCATTCCGGACCTGCTGTCCCACAATACACCTGGAGATGATAGAAAAAGTGGAAATGAGGTACACTGAAAGCTATAAGGGAACCAGACAGAAAAATAAAACTCAGCTATCAGTGTAAAATCACCGACTTGGATTAGTGTCGGATTAGCCTTGCTCTCAGTAAAAGAATTTTTTGCAGAGAGAGGGAGGGGGAGAGATAGAGGGAGAGGGAGAGGGGAAAATGGAGCAAAGGAAAATGAAAATAAATCATTTACATAACCGGAGAGGCTGATGAAAATAGCATCCAGGAATAGCAGGGATTCCAGACCCACAGAACACATGATGTCATTACAAAACCTGCAGCAAGAACTTCCAGGAAGTAACAGACTCAGAAGGACTGCACCTACTTTCTATGTTGATTTCAAGGACTGAGTTTTAAAGTAGTTGAGCCTCCAAATTAACTAACTCCCTTGAAAAAGTAGATTTAGAATTTATCTAGTCATTGTATTTTTTTAAGTAGGAGAAGTTAGTTTGCAAATAGTTTTAGAAATAATCAAACACATCACATTAATGTGTTTTCAAAAGCATTTTTAGTCTCTAAACACATACTCAACTGTTTTCTAACAAAAATAGCAAGGTATGCTGAATAGATCTTTAAAATCTGTTTCCTTTCCCACTACCATTCTTCAAATTCCTTGTTTCATTGCATATGGTGTAATGTAATAATATCAATGCAATATTATTAGAAGTAGAATTTATTTTTTCACTTCTAACTTAATTATTTTATAATTTAAGAACCTCCTATGAACTCATTCTTTTATGAGCCTTTAAGCACATTCTGATTCAGTGACTATGCCAAAATATTTAAAGAAAACATATAGCAACCATTTTAAAGACATAAGCAAACCAGAATTCTTTAGTAGCAAATTCTGTTTAAAAATAAAACAGTTAATGGTTTTCTTTTCTTTTTCGGCTCTTCATGTGACAAGAAGCTTTGCTCTTGAGAATCTGCTGCATTGCACGGTATTTTTATAAACCCATTTTTAGAGTTCTTATCTTGGCTCATATGGTTTTGTAAATCAGTGTGTCCCATTTTATCATGAAGAAAAACACAAAAGTTTTTTCAAGGCATCTTTGTGGTTATTTCAACAGAAAAAAAAAAAAGAGAAAATGTATAAGTCTGTTTCTATTTTGCTTGTTAGTGCATTAGATTCCACATATGAGTAAAATCATAACAAGCAAAATAGAGAGAGTCACAGATAGAGAGCAGCCTGACAACTGGGGAGGTGGGGCGAGGTTGGGGTGGAGGGATCAAGCAAAAAAGAAGAAGGACACATGGTCACAGACAGCAGTGTGGTGAGTGAAGGGCTGGGGTGTAGAGGTGAAAGAGTATAAGGAGGATAAATGGTAATGGAAAAAATTCAATAAAAAACAAACTATTTAAAAAAGAAGAATAAAATGGAAATGAAATAACTAACTTGTATAGGAGCTTTGTTTTTCTTAGATAGTATTTCGTAAACACTGCAAAGAGTCAAAGCCTAAAGATGGCAGCATAAACCTTAAAAAATGTTCCTTGTTCTAAGCCACAGAAGTTCTCTTTAATGATCCATAAGAGAATGGCATACAGTAATCAAAGCTTTTGTATTCATACACATATTATCCTTTCGCTTAAAAGAACAAGCTAAGTGCCAATTTAGACTTGAGACAACTATTTGAGAATATCAAGAGCAGAACCTTTCTTACAGTTTCTACAATTTTACTACTGTGATATAGTTCTTTTATAATTACTTAATTGGCAAAGAGCAGTGGACCATATTCTTTTTGCTGATTTTTGTCTCAAGGCAAGTTTTATAATTTGTTTCCAAAAGGAAAACTTTTCTTTTTCAGATAGTTATCCCGTCAACAAATCAAAAGCACTTTACACATCATTAATTGAAGCACAGCCCAGAAACTATCAAAGCAGAATATGCATATAATGTGGTTCCATCGTGGCTCATATACCTAGAGTATCATTCATTGGAAAAATTTATTACATCTTATCAATATCTTCTCCACAGTAGGTGTCTGAAAATTAGCATATTTTCTATAATTACATTCTTGTCTATACAACAGGTCAAGAAGATTCTGAGTGACATTACCCATAATAATCAACTTCCTTCCAATCTCTTTAAAGTTGAGAGTAGCATCATAGATTTAAAATTCCTTTATTTAGGCTCTCCATGAATCAGAGGATTTTTCATAACTCTTTAAAATATGAAAACAATACCTTATAGTATTATTAGCTCTAATACATAATGTGCTCACAGAAGGACCCCTTCCCCATTATCCTAATGGGGAAGAATTTAAACTTTAAAATCATTATAGGTTGTTGGAGGAAGTATTTTGTATAAGATTAAGTTCAGATTCAAAGGTATTTAAGGTAATAATTTGGTATTATAGTTTAATGCAACAACAATTTTAAAATCAATAAAAAGATAGGAAGTCAGACTACAAACAACCTTCTCAGAAAGAGGAGGATGGCACCAGCTAGTGCTAGAAAGGTGGAAAAACTAAATTAAATCTCTGGTACCATTTTTGTTACACCTCCCCTGGAATCCCCAAGTTGGCTAAAAGGCACCACTGACTCTCACCACATCATCTCAGACTTCCAAAGGAATTTCAGAATAATCAGTTAATTTGGAGACCACTCTTCAAAGCTATTAACAAACATACACAATTTCCTCATTAATTGACCAGGAAGCCTATTCTGAACATGTTAGCACATCATGAAAGCACTAGCGAAAGTATTCTATGCTTGCTAAAGTGCCTCATCCAAAAATCCTCATTTATCGGTTGCATAAAATAGTGACTATTTAACTTATAAAAAAGGATCCTATTTTTTCCAAAGGAGTCATGATTTATAGTTAAAAATGTCAGGTCTCCTAGCATTCAGAGGTTTCTTTATTGATCATAAATTGCATCTGTATTGCTTACTCCATATAGGCTATCCCTACCCTACTCCAAATAAAACTTCAAGCTCCCTGAAGTCAGGTCCCATCTGTTTATCATTCTACCCCTCATAATGCTCAGATCATACCTTTTCACATGTTTGTTGAATTAAACTAAGAGTGAATACTAAGCTATGTTTTTAATATTTCAATAGATAATGCCTCAGTCAGAAGTTCTGATTGAAGAATTGAGAAACATTTCTAAAATTAAAACTAAATTAAAAAATGTTAAAGGCCTTGTAGCTATTTGAAAAATCACTGTAAATGAGTATTTCCCAAGGACAAAGTATGTCAAAGACTTTAAATGGGGCAAAGGGAATTCATTCACCATTTTTATTAAGGGACTGATCCTCAAAAAATGTTTCAATTTAGAGTTGATTTAAAACTAGGAAATACATGGTTGTATACCAACAGTAACCCTGCCTGCTTCTAAATGGGAAAACTGAAGCAAACAAATACAAAGTTCTATTTTAAAATGAAAGTTCATATTAGCTTTGGTATATCTTTCAATATCAGATCACATTTAATTTAATGTCAAAATAACCACTGGAAAACATTTCATATGTTTTATCCATATCATATAGTTCATCAATGTTTTTAAGATTTAGAATTGATTTCACAATCAGCATCATTCCCTACCATTCTCAATATTATTTAAAAATTACTAAAGTTAGGCCTGCTGGTATTTATGTTTCAAATATAATTTCAAAAATCTCAGGAGAGAAGACAGTCTAAGTGGGACTGATTAAACTGTACTTTTGTCTACTCTTCAAAAAGTTCTGTGGTAAGAGTTTAGGAGCAAAATTTTTTAATTACAGGCTTTTTAAAAAAGATTTTTGCCACAAGCTTAGAGACTGTCAGAGTTGTCACAAAGCAAAGGTGAGAATCACAGCCTTACACCTACCCACCCCACGCACACACTCACACACACAATGGAACTAGAATTCGGTTTCAGTTAAAGAATGGGCCACGTTCCAAAAATAGATCAGTAATTTCTAGGTTACTATTTATGGGATTTTTTAAAATCATTTCTGCCTCTTCTCGGACCACTCTACTTTTTTGCTAATAACAAAAGTAATTATCAAATCCCATGATTCTATCACTAATTCACAAGATTCACCTATAGGAGCTATGGCTTGAGCTGGGTCCACCCTTGAAGAACTGACCTATGATGGGTCTCTTCCATGTGTTGTTTGGCTAGCTAATACCTGCACTGATTTCCTCTCAGGCTCCTCCTTTACTTCCCCTTCAGTTGATTTGGTCTTCCTTTTCAATATCTTATTGGACAAAGTGCTTTTAGAGACATTCCCATGTTCTTTTCCAGGAACAATTGCAGTAGTTGAGAGAAACTCCAGTTTAGAAATAAGAATTCTGAAGCAATGATTGAAATATGTAATGCCCAAGGAGCCATTAAATGTGGAATGTTATTTCACAGTAGCCAAGACCTATAGCATTAAGGAATCCAAGTGACCAGAGCAGGCCCAGTAACATTTGTGCCTGCCAAGAGAAACACGCACATCTGATTGAAGAAACCAGAAACCAAACGAAAAGAGGTTAAGTACAGAGGTTATGACTTCAAGAATGAAAAACATCTAGGATATAAAGAGGTAGACTTCAAGATGATGACTCTCTCCATTGCGAGGAATATCAAAACTTCTTCACTGATAATTTTTGTCCATGACCTTCCAATATTTATACAGGATGGTGTTGGGGTAAGGACATCCTTATTCCTAAAGCCCTTCGCTGTATCAGGGCTGAGGACAGGACTGTCTGGCATGCCTGAGGCAGAGCTTGAGATGTGAAAAGAGAACTCAGATCTGCTTTTAGGTCTGCACTTTAAAGAGCAACTGACAGAAAACAAGGAAGTAAACAACAGTGGATACTTCCAGATTATTCTGGATTTCCACACACCTTGCTGGGTATCACCTTCTGCATTCTAAGATTAAACCTGCAGAGGTAGCACTATAAAGTTTTAAGTTCCACCACATGTACTATTATAAGAGCTGATGGGCAGGAAAAAAATATACAGAGAAAGTAGCAGCTTCTGCCCTAAGATATATCTGGTTTTACTTGGAAATGGGGCACAGAGTCTCAAGAAACAACTGAGTAATAACATAAAAACAGACACAGTGGCTACCAAATACATGAAGGCTGACAGAGCAGTGATAATAGCAGAAAGGAGTAATTACTGGAGTTTTTGATTATGAGCTAAGCAGGTGGAAGGGACATATTTCTTTATTTTCTCAAATGCAGATAATAAAAAAATAAAATGTCTATAAATATGCAGATAGAAAAGTTGACTTTTTCTAAGGGATGAATCAAGGACAGGAAAATTAGGTCTCCAAAAGCCTGGAAACATCTGCTACCCAACAATTCTCTAATGGTATCTAGCAATTCCTCTTTTCTCCCTTTCCTTAGCTAAAGTCTCATGTAAACAAATGAATAAATAATTACAGTTGGACTTTGAACAATGTGAGGGTTTGGGGCACTGCCACTTGCACAGTAGAAAATCTTTGTGCAACTTTTTTGACTCCCTAAAAACTTAACTACAGTCAGCCCAATCGATGTTTCATATCTGCAGGTTCAGCCAAATGCAGGTCAAAACAGTATTTTCAATTCCCAGTTGAAAATCCACAGATGAGGAGGGCCAATTGTACTACTCTTAGCCTACTGTTGACTGGGAGCCTAGCCAATAACATAAACAGTCTATTAACTCATATGTTGTATGTTATGTGTATTATATTCCTGCAATAAAGTTAGAAAAAATAAAATGTTATTAGAAAAATCATAAAAGAAAGAAAATATATTTATTGTATTTTTCTTTAATGTATATAAGTGGACCCATGAAGTTCAAACCTCTGTTATCCAAGGGTCAATTGTATTATGTCTTCTATCTATAAATCTCTGTGCTAAACATAAAGGATACATTAAGGAAACCCTCAAGTAATTTAATCTCACTGGGATAGAGGATTGATAGTTTCAAACACCCATTAAACAAGCAATGTATTGGTTACCCATTTTGTGTCAAGCAACATATCCCTGGCTGGCACAGGGAACACATTAATGAACAAATAACATAGTACAGCTAGAAAAGCATGATATTGAAGAGGGATTACCAACAAATTAAATAAAATTATATGTGCTGTGAAAATATATTCAGTGCTATGACAGCTTATGTTAAGGAAACCTCCCTTGGGGATAAAAAAAAGTCTGCCTTGACTGGTGTGGCTCAGTGGGTTGGGTATCGTCCTGGAAACCAAAAAGTCACTGGTTCAATTCCCAGTCAGGGCATACGACTAGATTGCAAACCAGGTCCCCTGTTGGAGGCACGTGTTAGGCAACCACACACTAATGTTTCTCTCCCTATTTTTCCCCTTCCCTTCCCTTCTCTCTAAAAATAAATAAATAAATATTGTTTTAAATTCTTCCCAGAGTCGGTGATACTTAACTAGTTTTGAACAATGACTAGATGTTAGAGAATTACACACACAGAATTATACGCATACAACAGACTTTTTTACTCTTTTTGCAGGCAATTTGGGAAGGCTTTCCCCAAAAAAATCCATTTAAGATGGATTTATGCAGTAGTTTACAAGCAGAGTGCATGATTAAAGACCTAGTTGAGCAGCATAATATAGAAAACTTCCATTTTAAAGCAAAGTATAGTTTGCTTCTATTGGTGATCAATAAAGTAATAGGTCTTAAAATGGTCTTTGAAGAACTAATAAATATAGTCTATATCTAAAACATTTCAAATAAAATGAAAGAAAGCATTATCTAAATAGAGAGAGTGGGTGAGAGCTTACCCAAAAGTCAACCTCAAAGTTTTTGCTAATCTTTACTTCTAATAACTGATGCTTTTTCCTAGAATTAACTCTCCCCAAACATACTTCATTCATGTATCTGTCAGTAGAGACAAAGGAGAACAAGAATTATATGGAGCCCTGACCAGTGTGGCTCAGTTGGTTGGGCATCATCCTGCAAAGCAAAAGGTCATGGGTCCAGTCAGGGCACATGCCTGGGTTGCAGGTTTGGTCCCCAGTCGAAGCATGTATGAGATGCAGTCAATCGATGTTTCTTTCTCACAAAAATGTTTCTCTCTCTCTTCCTCCCTCCCTTCCCCTCTCTCTAAAAATAAATAAATAAAATCTTTTAAAAAATTACATGGAGAAATCTTACTCTCAATCCACTTTTCCTATGGAGTTCAAACACTGAGAAAATACTGAGGATTCTGTTTGTTTGTATAACTTAATTTCTATGCTTATTTCTTCTTTATATGTCTATGGTTTTAACCCATAATTATATATAATCATATAATTCATAATCACCTTTTATACCGGCCAGATTTTGAAATTCCATTTTAGTTCAACACTTAGTACTCTCCAGCAAGCTTCTGATATGTTTGAAATGAAGATTCACCAAGTCTACTCCCAATATTTGTGCACACCTGTGGATTGACTACATCAAGTATGGCCAGGGTTGTTTTATACTATCAACAGCTGCTACCTCATCTTTTGGGTTTCCATGCAAATTCTACAAACCCACATGACAACTGAGAGGTCCTCTGAATTGGTAATTTTCTTGGAAAACTGCCATGTTTAGTTCAGATAACATTTCATTCATTTAAGCCTTTCATTTACTCATTCAGCCAATATTTGTTAAGTACATACTGGGGATTAGTATTCATCGACTCATTAAGTACAAAAGACTTAGAAATGCATCCAATGAGATGCCTTACCTATATGTCTAGGTAAAGAAAAATGTATTTTAATTGTCCAAAAATTACCCAACTGCCATAAGAATTCAATTGTACCAAGTCCAAAAATTAGTTGCACATTCTCTTTTTCTTTTTTTAAATTTATATTTTATTCGTTAAGCTATGACAATTGTCCCAATTTTTCCCCCTTTGCCCCTTCCACACACCTTCAGGCAATCCCCACACCTTTGTTTACATTCATGCATATAAGTTCTTCGGCTGCTCCATTTCCTATATTGTACATCTTCATGGCTATTCTCTAACTACTGATTTGTACTTCTTAACCTCCTCACCTCTTTACCCATTCTCCCAAAAACCCCTCCCATCTGGCAAACCATCAAAATGCTCTCCATATCTATGATTCTGTCCTGTTCTTCTTGTTTGCTTAGTCTGTTATTTAGATTCAGTTGTTGATAGATATGTATTTATTGCCATTTTACTGTTCATAATTTTGATCTTAAAGTGCAACAAACGATATAACAAAAGAAGGAAGCAAAGGAGAGTTATTATTTTATTCAATATAAAGTAAAAACTCAGCACGGGATAACTAAGTTAAAAGTTATATACCAATTTCTCTAACACCAAAAGTAGACAAAATCCAAATATTATTTTCAGAATTTATCACTTTCTTTACCCTCTTACTGAAAATAAGTGTAACTCATTTAAAGAAAATTCACTTAACCTCTTAACAACCAATGACAGGTTAATAAACCATTGAGAATGTTAATCAAAACTAGTTATGTGTTGCTCTTCCCAAAAGCAAACTTAGTTGACCTCTGAAAATGGTTCACTATTTACTTGACTGAGAAATCCCCCAGAATCATACAAATTGAAAGCTTCGAATATTTGTGTTCACTTTAAGAACACACATGAAACTGCCCAGACCATCAAGGGTATGCATACCTGGAAAACAAGTATCTGAGGATGTCACTTTACAGAGCAATGTGTGCCATTTTGTTGTTACAATGGTGGTATGTGCTCGGGCCAAACAGTGGGGCTGGACACAAGGTCAGTGGCCCAAAAAGAGTGCTGCATTTTTACTGCACATGCTGAAAAACGCAGAGAGTAATGCTAAACATAAGGGTTTAGATGTGGATGCTCTGGTCATTGAGCACATCCAGGTGAATAAAGCTCCCAAGATGTGGTGTAGAACTTAGCTCATTGGTTGATTAACCCATAAATGAGCTCTCCCTGCCATACTTGAGAGGTTCTTTACAGAAAAACAGCAGATTGTCCTAAACCAGAGGAGGACGTCACACAGAGGATATCCCAGAAAAAAATGAAGAAACAAAAACTTATGGTCTGGGAGTAAATTCAGCATAAAATAAATGCTAATAAAAGTAAAAAAAATCAGTTGGGTGCCTTTCTCTTGTGTGGTGAGAACATTTAAGATCTACTCTCAGCAACTTTCAAGTATACAATGATTTATTATTAACTACAGTCATCATGCTGTGCATTAAATCCTCAGAACTTATTCTTCTTAAAACCAAAAGTTTGTACCCTTCATCCTAAATTTCTCCATTTCTCCCTCCACCTAGCCCCTGACAACCACCACTCTATTTCTTCTTTTTTATGGCTAAATATACACAACAATTTTCTTTATGCATTCATCCACTGAAGAATGTTAGAGTTGCTTTCATATCTTGGCTATTGTGAATAATGCTACAGTGAACATGGGGGTGCAGATATCTCTTCAATACACTTATTTCATTTTCTTCAGTTACATCCTCACAAAAGTGGAATTGTTGGATTATATGGTAGTTCTATTTTTTATTTTTTTTAGAAACTGATATACTATTTTCTATAATGGCTGTACCAATTTCCCATTAACAGTATGTTAAGAGTTGCCTTATCTCAACATTCTTGCCAACATTTGCTCTTTTGAGTTTTAATAATAGTCATCCTTACAGGTAGGTGTGAGGTGATATCTCATTTTGTTTTTGATTTGCATTTCCCTCATGATCAGTGATGTTGAGTACCTTGTTATATATTTGTTAGCCATCTTAAGTGTTCTTCAAAAAAATGTCTGTTTAGGCCCTTTGTCCACTTTTAATTAAATTATTTGCTTTTTTGCTATTGAGTTATGTGTTTTTTATATGTTTTGAATATTACACACTTCTTATCAGATATAAGATTTGAAAATACTACATTTTCTTCTATTCTTTAAGTTATCTTTTCAATGTATTGGTTGTTTCCTTTGCTATGCAGGAATTGTTTAGTTTCATGTTTATTTTCAGCTTTTGTTGCCTGTGCTTTAGGTGTCTCACCAAAGAAATCAGCGCCAAGACTAATGTCAGAGATTTTTCCCTATGCTTTCTCCTTGAAGTCTTGTAGTTTCAGGTCTTACAATTAAGTCTTCAATCATCTTTGAGTTAATTTTTATCAGTGGTGTAAGACAGGGGTCCAGTTTCACCCATTTGCATATAGATATTCACTTTTCCCAACAACTTTCATCAAAGAGAGTATCTGTCCCCATCATGTATTCTTGACACACTTACCAAAAATTACTTTGTTATTTTTGTCAAAGATCATGTCAGCTGCAAACACAGACAATTTAACTTCTTCTTTTTCCAATTATTTGCTTTTTATTTCTTTTCTTGTCTATTTGCAAAGCTATGAATTCCAATACTATGTTCACTAAAAGTGGCAAGAGGGAGTATCTTTGGCTTGTCCCTAATCTTAGAGAAAAGGCTTTTAACTTTTAACCATTAATTACACTGTTAGTTCTGGAGTTGTTGTATATGGCCTTTATTATGTTAAGGTAGATTCCTTTATATTCAATATTTTGAGATCTTTAATCATGAAAGGATGTTGAATTTTGTCAAGTCCATTTTCTGTATTAATTGAGATAATCATATTATTTTTATCTCGTCGGCAGCCGTCCGTCTCGAGAGACGATGGTGTAGCTTCCCAAGAGTCCATCTGCACCGCGGAGAATGGCTGTGCAGTCCGACTCGAGAGTGACATGGTAGTATCTGTCTCCTCCCGTGCTGAATCGACATCTTGCGATGACACTGAAGCTACAGAGCCTGGGCAGGGTAATATGGAGGGTCCGCTGTTGCCCATGCAGCAGACCCCCCCTCTCTTCGCAGCTGAAGGGTCCAAGGGAAAGACGGAGTCGATACAGCTTGGGTTCAGGTGCGCCGCAGGAGTTGCCAGTGTTGACTACAACGTCAAACCGCCTTAGGGACTCCGGCTCCGGATTTTCTGTCGGGGTTTACTCCCTTAGCCTTTCCCCTGAAGAGGTATGCCGCAAGGCAGCGGAGGTTTTTTGGAGTCAGAGTTTTCCTTCTCTGATGTACCCTGACTGGAAGATCGAACCAGCGACACTTAGCTCGCAGGCCGACGCTCAATCCACTGAGCTAAACCAGCCATATTATCATTCTGTTAATATGGTGTATCACATTTATTCATTCATGTATGAATCATCCTTGCATCCCAGGGATGAATTCTATATGATCATGGTATATGATCCTATGCTCTTGTACTTGGTTTGCTAGCATTTTTTTTTAAGATTTTGCATCTATCACGGATACTGGCCTGTAATTTTCTTTTCATGCACTGTCTGGTTTCAGTACCAGAGTATGCTAGCCTCATAAAATGAGTTTAGAAATATTCCTTCTTCTTCAATTTCTTTTTTTTTTTTTTTTTTTTGAAAAGTTTTAGAAAGATTTGTGTTAATTCTCTTTTAAATGTTTGGTAGAAGTCACCTATGTAGCCATCTGGATCTAGGCTTTTCCTTGTTGGGAGAATTTTGATTACTTATTCAATCTCCTTACTAGTAAATGGTCTGTTCAGATTTTCTCTTCATGATCCAGTTTTAGGAGGTTGTATGTTTCAAGGAATGTATCCCTTCCTTCTCAGTTATCTAATTTGTCGGCATGCAACTATTCATAGCAGTTTCTTATGATCCTTTGTATTTCTGTGGACTTAGCTATATCACCTTTTCAATTTACAATTTTATTAATTTGAGTTCTCTCTTTTTTTATGGTATATCTAGCTAAAGGTTTGTCAATATAGTTTATGTTTTTTCAAAACTAACTTTATCTTTTCTACTGTCTCTCTAGTCTCTATTTCATTTATTTCATGCTAATCTTTATTTTCTCCTTCTGCTAATTTTGGGCTTAGTTTTTTCTTCCTTTCCTAGTCCCTTAGGGCATAAAATTAGGTTATCTGAGATATTTCTTTTTTCTTAATGGAAACTTTTATCACTATAAACTTTCCTCTTAGAACTGCTTTTGCTGAATCCCATAAGTTTTGTTAGGTTATGTTTCCATTTTCATTTGTCTCAAGATATTTACTGATTTCTCTTTTGAGCTCTTCTTTGACCAATCAGTTGTTCAGAGTGTGCTGTTTAATTCCCACATATTTGTGAACTTTACAGCTTTTCTCTCTTGTTATTAATTTTAAGCTTCATACCATTGTGGTTACAAAAGATTCTTGATATTATTTCAATTTTCTTAAATTTGATGGCTTATCTTATGACCTAATATATGATCTATCCTGGAAAATGTTCCACGTTTGCTTGAAAGGAGTGTGTATTCTGTTGCTGTAAGATTGAATGTTCTGTGTATGTCCGCTGGGTTCATTTGATCTAAAGAATCATTCAAGTCATTTATTTCATTATTAATTCTCTGTCTAGATTGTTAAAAATGAGAAAGTGAAGTTCCCTGAGATTATTGCATTGCTGTCGATTTTGCCTTCAGATATGTTAATAATTGTTTAATATATTTAGGTGCTCCAATATTGAGTGTATATATATTAATAGTCATTATAACCTCTTAATGAACTGAGCCCTTTAACATTATATAATGGCGTTCTTTGTCTCTTGTTATAACTTTAGAACTAAAATCTATTTTACCTGATACAAGTACAGTTGTCCCTAGGTATCTGCAGGGGATTGGATCCAAGACCCCATCCCAACCCCTGTAGATACCCAAATCTATGGGTGCTTAAGTCTCTTATGTATAATAGCATACAGTCAGCTCTCTGCATCTGTGGAGTCCCAACCACATATCAAAAATATTATCTTCCCTGATATATGAGTCATTTTTCCCTTGTTGCTTTCAAAATTCTGTCTTTGATTTTTGTCAGAGAGTTTGATTATAAGATTCCTCTGTGAAGATCTCTTTGGCTTGATCTGTTTAGGAATCTTGGAACTTTATATTCTTGTATAATCATATCTTTCCCCAGATTTGGGACATTTTTAGCCATTATTTGTTTAAATAAGTTTTTTGTCCTTTTCTTCTTTCTTCTCCTCTGAGACTTCCATAATGCAAATGCTATTTTGCTTCATGAAATCCTATAATTCACATAGGCTTTCTTCACTCTTTTCTATTCCTTTCTCTTTTTCCTATGAGTACATAATATCAAGAGATCTATTTTGAAGTTTGCAGATTCTTTGTTCTGCTTGATTAAGTCTAAGAAGATCATTACTGCATTTTTTAAATTTTATTAATTGTATTCTCCAACACCAGAATTTCTGTTTGGCTGTTTTTACAATTTCTATCTCTTTTTGAACTTCTCTTTTTCTTTGTGCATTGTTTTTTCCTGAGTTCACTGAGTTGACTATTTGTGTTCTCATGAATCTCACTGAGCTTCCTTAAAATAATTATTTTGAATTATTTTGCAGGTGAGTTGCAGATCTCCATTTCTTTGGGGTCATTTACTGAAAAATTATTGTGGTCTTTTGGTGGTGTCATATTGTCTTGCTCTTTTACATTTCTGGTAGCTCTGTGTTGATGTCTTTGCATTTGAAGATGCAGTCAACTCTGCAGTGAAGAAAATGCTCATTTCTTCACTGTAAAATAAGTTAACCACTAGCCACACACACCAAAAAGCACTTGAAACGGGCTAGTGCAACTAAGAAACTGAATTTTAATTTTACTTCATATAAATTAATTTTAAACTTAGCCACACATAGTGACAAAGAAATAGATATCTGTCAATAAATAAATGACTTAAAAATTATATGAAGTAGGTATTATTGTTATCTGTTTTTACACTGAAGAAAAGTAGAAGAGAGATTAAATAACTTGCCTAAAGTTCCACTGCTAATAAATAGTAAAATCAGAATTTGAACCCAAGTACCTACCCCTAGACTGTACACTCATAATTATTACATGGATATCTGTTCTCTCAGATGATTTCAACTCAATAATCTGGTTTTCAAATTTTGGGCAGAAGCTTATATAATGTTATGATGTATGAAATACAACATATTTTATGCCCAGTACCAATAACTAACGTCTGAAAAGAGTCACATCCATGCAGTGAATTATATCTCAAGCATTTATGAAATCATATGAAAATATTTAATGCATGAAAACAATGAGCAATCTTTTCTGCTTACAGTGTAGTCTGATTCCTGAAATTCATAAAGATCTGTGCTACTTCTTTACTTAAGAGTATAATTCTAATGAAAGAGGTGGTAAAGAAACCTTAGAGGGAGGCTCCTGACTCAGAATAACTAAACACCAAAAGGTACATAACTTTGAGATATAATTGGTCTACAAAAGATCTCCAAAGATCCTCCTTTGAAAAAACAGAAAGGAAATGGGGTCTGAGAAATTTATCTATGGGACCAAACCAGAGCTACAACAATGGACAGCCTGAAGGGGCTAGATAGCATGAGGGTAGATATCTAGCAATGAAACTAAGACTTTGACCAGCCACATATGAATACAAAGGACCCTAAGACTGCTTTACTAATCAGACACCCTCACAAGTGGCTGCCATGGTTCCAAGTCAGTAGTATCCCTTGGGTTCAAAAAGCCAAAGCATATCCTGTAAAATTTTCCTCATTATGCCCACAGAACTCCTACTGAGTAAGATCAAGCAACGAGATGACAAAAATATTAAGACCAGAAGAAAGCGTTCCACTTCTGACAGAGAAGATTTAATGTGAAAGTTCACCAATAAAAAGTAGAGCTCTCTTGATTTCAGATAAAAGGTCAATGAAATATAACCAGTGAATGGAAGACAAACTCACTTCAGATTTTACCAATAAAATGTTACATTTCCATTCCTATGTTTTTTCAGACTTCATTTCTAGGCTTAACAGATAGCATAACTGAGAAATTTTACTAAAATATATATTACCTAGTCCAAACTAGCCAAATATTATGTAAGCTATATGATATATATTTCATCATATTCACAGAATAACTTGTTTACAATTATATACACATACATACACACACAATCTTATTAGTTATCAAAGAAATACAAATTAAAGCTACAATTAAGTAGATATTTTTATCCTTCAAATTGACAAAAAAAAAAATAGCACCCAGTAATAGAGATGGTTCAAGAAAAGAGAGTGAAATTCAAGGCTGAGAAAAAGAGAAAATGTAGGGGATAGTTTTTTTCTTCTTTTTACATCTTTGTATTGCTTTCAAGATTTTAATAGATGATTATAATTATTTTAATTTTATAATTTTGGGAAAATATTATAAAAATAAATTTTAAATTATGCCATCAACTATGGTTAACACCCTATTAGATTGATAAATTAAACATTCTTTTCAAAATTAGAAATAAATTTAATTATAACTGATAAATATGCCCAGTATTTAAAACTCTAAAAAGATGTTTTAAAGTTTACTGGATGAAATATTTAAACAAAGTTAGTTTTCAAGTTATTTATTCTGTAGTAGAGAAAATTTGGGTTTGTGTGTAGCAACAAGACAAACTTGGTGATAACAATATTTCTGAAATCATAACTGGTCAATCTTGAGATTGGTTGCTGCTGTTGGTCCTTTCATCCCTATCCCTCAAATATTCTTGAATATGATAAAGAAATATAAACCTCCATACTAGCTTACCTCCTCTTTTTCCTCCCACCTAAAGAAAATCAGTATCAGCTCTTTACCAGCAAGAGTTAAAGACAATAAAAGTAAGTCCACTTCAGAGGCAGGCTTCCACTTTCAGTTTCCCTTCCAGTTTTTGTTCCAGTTTCTTTACTGCATAAACATCCACACACCCTCCCTCCACCACTGACTCTCATGATCCCAATATACAAGTAAATCTACTATCTCAGAGAACAGTCTTTCCAGTTATGCATTATGTAATTGACACATATCATTAGACCTCACAATACTTTCCTTGGGTTTTCTTTTTATTTAGTTATTAAGCTCAGGAAGCATCAAATTTCTTTGATCTTCATACCTACAACACCTGTAAAATATGTAAAATTCAGTATGTCAAACAGTTAAACAGAATATATTCTAATTGTGGATTCCTGAACAAGAGACCTAAATGTGGTCATGTTCTGGAGGTAAATTATTAGGCTTAAGGACAATCTTCTACTGGATTGGTTTGATGTGGTAGGCATGGAACTAAATCCTGTTTCTAATCCATTCCATTCTTGATTTGTTTTGGTCTCCTAGAACCTTGGCCCAAATTGTGCCACTTCTTAATGCTCATTGGAAATTAGAGCTTCTAGCTTTCATGTTTCTTTCTGGGAGGAAGTAGAGATTTCAAAATAAGAAAGAAAAGAATAGAAAATTTTTTTAAGTAAGAGAATAGGGAAAAGGAGGACAAAATAGGAGAAACAGATAAGGAAGGAAGGGCAAAGAAAGAAAGGGATGGAGAGGGAGACAGAAAAGGAAGGCTAAAAATTAATGAAGATAAGTTTTCCAATTATATATTTATATGTCCTGCAAAATGTGATGTCAAAGAAATAATCTAACTTTTAATCTGGTGGTTTGGTTGTGAATGAAGATTTATATGAATTTAGTTGAAGAGTATTTGCAAAGCTCTCTTATTTTTATATCAAAAAGAGATGCAGTTTTTAAAAGCATCATGTGTTCATTTATTCTTTCAAATGCAGATAACTGACAAAAATACATGACAAGAGTTAATTGAGAATAATCACTAGCCAATTTGTAGAGCCTCCTACTCTGATTTCTTTACACTCATTTCACAAGCATCTATCACAAGCAAAAGACAATAGGCACTAAAACACGTAACTAATTATGGGATATACAGAGTCTTTATCTGATTCTAAAGTTAACAGTAGTTGATTATAATGTTTATGATAATGGAAGTTTCCTAACACAAAATAAAGCCATCTATTTAAATTAAACCTTTATTTATTTTTAATTAGAACTGCTTGCAATGAGTAAATGAAATATATGAAGTAAACTTTAAATGAAGTATAATATAAAACAAATTAAAAGTTAGACCTACAATTTAAGTATCCAAGGTTTTCAGACACTAGGAAGACTATCATGCATATCCAGGCTCTACTTGGAATTTTTCATTTCTGAAGGAAGATGGAATACTTGGCACACTATGGTAGAATTCATCTAAATTTTTCTTATGGGTGTGATATAGTGATGAAAACAGTGACCATAAGAGATACAGATACACTATTACATGACTATGATACTAAACATAAACTTAAACTAGAATGGCAGCCTTACCAATAAGATGTATGAGTAGGTCACAGCCCTCGCATCCAGGTAGTCTTACATCAGCAAATGATCAATTCAAGTTCTTAATTGAGATGTAACCTATATTATTTTTTTAATCTCTCTGCCTCAGCTTCCTTACCTGTAAAACTGAAGTAATAATAGGTATTTTCTGTGACTGTTCTGAGGATTAAATATACATATATATGTTTATATACATATGTATGTATATACATACATAAATAGATGACAGTGAAAGAGCAGGCATTGATAAATGCAATTATTGTAATTAACAGTACTCACATAATTTTAATTCAACAGTATAGGTGTTAAAATAAAAATATGTACAATCTACTATAGTGGCCCATAGGAGAAAACCTGCTCTACCTGAAGGGAGAACAGACTACAAAGGGGTTACAGAGGAGCAAAACCCAGGCTTCAAAGAATAAGCAGGAATCAGTCAGAAGGCTAAAGTAAGAAACTGTATGCTATTCAATAAAAAGAACATGTTTAAATAAATGCATGGAGACATGAAAACACCATGGTAGAATCATGAAAGGCAAGTGGCTGGGTATTGTAGAATGAGAAGGAATTCAGATTTAGAAAGCAATACATAAAAGGTGGCTTTTATCCCACAGTTTAAGGAGAGTCTAAAGAATATTAAGCAGGCAACCAGAAATATTTGTGCACCACCTTTATTATGGACATTGTTATGACTCCTGAGATGCAATGGAACATAATTGATATGGTTTCTGCCTTCATAAAGCTTACAGAGTAGCACAGAAGATAGATATAGTTAAGTAATTATAAATAATTAGTAATTTCAAGCATACAAAGTGCTATGGAAAATTGTTAATATTTCTAGAGAACATACTGTGCAAAGCACTTTACATACAACACAGAATCATTCCCTTTTTTAAAAAGTTGAGGTTAAGAAACAGGAAGTCTACCCAGTTTGAGGAAAGCATCCAAGAGGTATGGAAAAGGGGAGGGGAGGTAAGGAATGAAATAACTGTTTTGCTTCTAGACATTTCCAGTCTGCTGTTCTCTGTTTAGATCCTGAATGTGGGCTGAGCCACCAGCCAAGTTTCCAGCCTCCAGGCTGGTCATTCCTGTGATCCACTTTCCAGTTCCTCTAGCCTGTTGCTGGTATTGCTCCTGATTAAAAAGGACTGACTGCTGACAACCAAGGACCAGTTCAGTTCTGAATGAGTTCTTACAGCTGAGTTTTACTCTAGTTAATTCCCCTAATGTGTAGATAAATCCTAATTCCTTGCAGCTCCTTATTCCAAAACTGGGCATAGAGGCCAGAATTTAAGTTCTATAATGGGGACTTTAAATACAATAAATTTTTAATATTAAAAAAAAATAAAAGAAACAGTCTAAATCAAAGGCAACATTTTTTAGGTATACTGCATTGATTATGTTGTTACAGTAGTCCCACTTTTTTTCCCTTTACTCTCCCCTCCTCAGTACCCTCCTTCCCCCTAGAATTCCACCCCCCTTAGTTCATGTCCCTGGGACCTGCATATAAGTTCTTTGGCTTCACCCTTTCCTATATTATTATTAACTTCCCCCTGTCTATTTTGTACAAACAAATTATGCTTCTTAGTCCCTGCACCATTTCCCCATTTTTCCCCCTTCCCCCTCCCAGCTGATAACCCTCCAAATGATCCCCATACCTACGATTCTGTTCCTATTCTAGTTTGTTTCATTGGATTTTGTTTTTATTTTTTAGATTCAGTTGTTGATAGTTGTGAGTTTGTTGTCATTTTAATGTTCTTTTTTTTTTTCTTAGGTAAGTCCCTTTGACATTTCATATAATAATGGCTTGGTGATGATGAACTCCTTTAGCTTTATCTTGTCTGAGAAGCACTTCATCTGCCCTTCCATTCTAAATGATAGCTTTGCTGGATAGAGTAATCTTGGCTGTAGGTCCTTGCTTTTCATCACATTAAATACTGCTTGCCAGTCCCTTCTTACCTGCAAAGTTTCTTTTGAAAAGTCAGCTGATAGTCTTATAGACACCCCTTTGTAGGTAACTCTCTGCTTTTCTCTTGCTGCTTTTAAGATTCTCCCTTTATCTTGAACCTTTGGCATTTTAATTATGATGTGTCTTGGCGTGGTCCTCCTTAAGTCTAGCTTGTTTGGGACTCTCTGTGCTACTTGGACTTGTATGTCTATTTCCTTCACCAAATTTGGGAAGTTTTCCTTCATTATGTTTTCACTTAAGCTTTCAAATTTTTGCTTTTCCTCTTCTCCTTCTGACACTTTTATGATTCAAATATTGGTATGTTTAAAGTTGTCCCAAAGGTTCCTAAGCCTCTCATTTTTTTCAATTTTTGTTTCCTCATTCTATACTTGTTGATTTTTTTTTATTCCTTATGTTCCAAATCATTGATCTGAATCTTGGTTTCCTTCCCTTCACCATTGGTTTTGTGTGGATTTTCCTTTGTTTCATTAAGCATAGCCTTCAATTCTTCCCTTATGCATCTGCCATACTTAAGCATATCTGTCAAGCCTGTGAGCATCTTTATCACTGGTGCTTTGAACTCTACGTCTGTTAGGTTGGCTATCTCCTCATCTGTTAGGCTGGCTATCTCCCTGTCGCTTAGTTCTCCCACTGGAACCTTGATCCGTTCCATCTTTTGGGCCATACTTCTCTGTCTCCTCATCTTGACAGGCTTCTATATTTGTTTTCCTCTGTGTCTTAGGTAGAGCTGTCACTCCTGTGATGTTGTAAGGGGCAGAGCCTTAGGTATTCATCAGTACAGGGCGACCTGTTTTACCATGTTGTGGCACTGTATGTGCCACATCCTCTCCACCTGGGCTCTTCCCCTCCTACCTGTCTGTGGGAACAATGCCGATTGCTCAGCAATTGCCCATTTCCCAGGCACTTCTTCCAATTTCCTATGGGACTGGCTCCTCCTAGCTGTTGCCTTGGCTGTCGTTCCCAGAGTGGGTGGGTCTGCAGACATTTTAGGAACCTGGGGGCCCTTTAAACAAGTGGATTCTGCTGAGAGGCCAGCAGTTTCTTCCTCCACCCCAACCCCCACTGGTTTGCACAGTCAGAAGCAATGAGGCTTGATTTTCCCTGGTGCTGGGACCATGAGCTGCACAGTCTGGTCAAGAGCTGGGAATGCTCCACAGGTGTCCCTCCTGACTTTAAAATATGTTTACTGCACTTTCTGCCAGCCTGCCGCTGCCTCCACTACTGCCGCCACCGCCACAGCCACTGCCACCATCACCACACCACATCCTCTCCACCTGGGCTCTTCCCCTCCTACCTGTCTGTATGAGTATTTCTTCTTTATATCTTTGTTTGTTGGACTTCCATGCAGCTTGATTTTCTGGAACTTCTGGTTGTCTCTAGTTTTGAGGTAGTTGTATTCCTTCTTAGTTGTGGAGGGAGACCCAGCATGTCTGTCTAGGCCTCCATCTTGGCCGGAAGTCCAAAGGCAACATTTTTAACAACTATGTAATATTGTCTCAATAAAAAGAATGCAAAATGATATAATCATCATATAAATTTTAAAACCTAATGAACAAAACAAACAAATGAGCAAAATAGAACCAGAGGCATGGAAATAAGGAACAGACTGACTGTGACCAGAGGGGAGGAGGGAGGGGAAAAAGGGGGACAGAAGAAGGGTATAGTCAAGGAACTAGTATAAATGACCCATGGACACGGACAACAGGGAGGGGACTGACTATGGGAGAGGGGTGGGGGTGGGTGGGGCAGAGGAAAGCAATGGGGTGGGGAATGGGAGACAACTGTAATAGTAAAACAATAAAAATATAAATAAATAAAATAAAAATAAAAAACCATATCACGTTGGCAGCCATGCAGCCACTGAATTGTAAAGGAATAAAACTAAATACAGAAGGGTGCTACAGGGGGTCCAAGCAAGAAATGATCAGGACTAAAACTAAGTCAGTTGTAGTAAGAACAAGAGAAGAAAACAAACCGATGCGCTCTATATTGAATATAAGAAAAAATGATGTTTATGAATTCACCATCTGTTAATTAAAAATAAAAATTAATTAGATACTCACCAGGTTACTAAATGATAGGAGTAAAATAATAGACCAATCTTCAGCAGAAAATTTTGAAGCATTACCTAAATATGCCACTTATTAATAAATAGAACTAGCTAAACAGACACATTGGTCTTTATACATAGTTTGGGCTGCGGTATTCTATACAGTTCAAATGATTTTTGATTCACATTGAAAATTCCAGGTTTTATTTATTTATTTATTTGTTTGTTTGTTTTATTTTATTTTTTAGAGAGAGGGTAAAGGAGAAAGAGAGGGACGGAAACATCACTGTGCGGTTACCTCTCACTCGCGCCCCTAACTGGGGACCTGACGTGCAACCTAGTAATGTGCCCTGACTGGGAATCGAACCAGCGACACTTGGCTCACAGGCCAATGCTCAATCCACTGAGCCACAGCAGCCAGGACTGAAAATTCCAGCTTTAAAAGTGAAATGCAGTATATTCAATCCTTTGATGTTTGGTCAAATTTGTTTAAAATGAAGTTAAAATTAATTTTTATTCAAATTATCTCGTCGGCAGCCGTCCGTCTCGAGAGACGATGGTGTAGCTTCTTAAGAGTCTATCTGCACCGCCGAGAATGGCTGTGCAGTCCGACTCGGGAGTGACATGGTATCTGTCTCCTCCCGTGTTGAATCGACATCTTGTGATGACGCTGAAGCTACAGAGCCTGGGCAGGGTGATATGGAGGGTCTGCTGTTGCCCATGCAACAGACCCCCCCTCTCTTCGCAGCTGAAGGGTCCAAGGGAAAAACGGAGTCAATACAGCTTGGGTTCAGGTGCACCGCAGGAGTTGCCGGTGTTGACTACAACGTCAAACCGCCTTAGGGACTCCGGCTCCGGATTTTCTGTCGGGGTTTACTCCCTTAGCCTTTCCCCTGAAGAGGTATGCCGCAAGGCAGCGGAGGTTTTTTGGAATCAGAGTTTTCCTTCTCTGATGTACCCTGACTGGAAGATCGAACCAGCGACACTTAGCTCGCAGGCCGACGCTCAATCCACTGAGCTAAACCAGCCAGGGCGTTCAAATTATCTAGTAAGAACTAATACATGATGATTTTTGCCTGTATGCATTTACTACAGTTAGAAATATATATCAAACTTAATATGTAAAATTTTATTTTAGAGAGATTGCCATTTTAATTAATGTGATTATTGTCCTTGTGTCAACCACCAATTTGGATGACATTGGGCTGAGAATTCAGTGGAGTCTCAGGCTGAAATTATCAGGAGGGAAGATGGAGAGGAGAGGTGGGGTGCAGAAGTATGTCAGTAGAGTCAGCAAAACAAGGAAGAAAGAAGCACAGAAACCAGAAAGTGGAATCAAGATTGGAATTATGCAGTAGCTGATGAGCACAGTGGATCAGACCTCTCAAAGTTTTGATCTTGGGTCCTGTTTACACTCTTGAAAATTACTGAGAATTCCAAAGATCCTTTATGTACAGGCTATGTCCATTGAGATTTGCCATTTTAAATATTAAAAGAGAAAACTCAAAAATATTTATTAATCATTTGAAAATGACAATAAGCCTATAACATGTTAACATAGATAATATTTATGAAAAATAACTATATTTTCAAAACAAAAGATAACAGCAAGAACAGTATCATTGTTTTACATTTCTATAAATCTGAAAGTCTGGCCTATTATAAAACGAGATTCTCATATTTCTTTCTGCATTGAATTTATTTCTATATCATAACTTGGGTAACCTTTGTACACCTATTAAAGAATGGATAGTTCAAAAGGTAAATAATGTCTCTGAACTGTTCTGCATACAGTTTTAACTTCACAGACTCTCTTGACACAGTCTTGAGGATTCCCAAGGGTCCCAGATCTATGCTTTAAAAATGATTGCATTTAGACAAACATATATTTTTAGGTGATAAATGAAGGTGACATGCAGACCAGCATGAAAACAAACCCCATAAGTCAGGTGACTCAGATTCTAAATCTATGAATTCTAGGCTTCAATAGAACTGGCATTTTAATGGGGACAAGCCTGCACAGACAATTATCCATTATCCTATCTCTGGAAGTAAATATAGAATCAACTCTATAGAATTTCTTCCAGGTGATCATGGAATTGCAAACACCAGCAGGAAAAAACTGCTTCTGCATGCATAAAACAGAGATTGTACTGACAAACCAATAGTACAATCTACTGAAATGATTACATAATCAAGATTAGGTCATGGCTTACTTCATTACAATAATTATGGTAAGATAATAAAAAGCACTGCCGAGGAACAACTTTCTTTCCTTAGAACTATAAAAATAAAATGGATAACAACATATTTAGAATAGTACAAAGTACTCTTTTCTGGGGACAGAGCATGAACCAAAAGCTTTTTACAGTCTCCTCCAGACTTCTGATACCTTAAGTATTTTTATCCCATTGAAATCAGCTCTGACACATCTAACATTTCCCCTTGTGCATACTTTTCTACTTCATGTACATTAATTGCTCTAAATAGTCTCCATTTACAGATCTCCCTTGTTTTTTATCCCTCAATCCTTCTGTTTTCATTCTTTTGGTTCCAGTTCCAACCCCTACTCTTATTTCTATTTCACCATTTACATTCACTGTTCCCTACATCTCTCTGTACACTTATACCTGAGATTATATTTTGAAATAGAAAAATATAATTAAATGTTACATATTATTTTGCATTATAAAGACAAAAGTAACCCCAAATATGAATAAGCTGGAAGAGAGAAGAAGAAAACAATGAATTCAAATGAAAAAAATTGAAATGGATACTTGCACATTACTTTGACAGTAAAGCATTTAAGTTATTTCAATCTTTTACATTCTGCTTGTATCATCAACTACCCACTTGTTCTCTCTTAGTCTATAAGCTCTGGGGAGGAAAAACAATGATAAGTCGAAATTTGTCCTGGATGAATATAAATAAATGACTCTATGAAGATACCAAAAAATAAGAAGGTGGTAAATAAGGCTTTTTCCTCTTAGGAAGAAAAAAGCTATCAAGAAATAGAGTTTAACTTCTGCACAATACAGTCAGTTAAAGCTTTCTAAATCAGCCAAGGACTGTAACTAAGCAACGTAATTCTTCACTGTGCTCAAAAGGGGGGCTGCCAAGCATTAGTAGCCTCATTTTTCACTGAAAGCTTTGACAAGTTTCCACCATATTTTATATAATTGTGGAGAGGAAGTACCAGATTAGATCTGGTTTGCTGTCATAATGGGATTTTTTTCCCACATAAGCTAATGATGCAAAGCTATATTTAACCCCCGAAAGTCACCCTTTGGCACTCAGTGTGTATTCTGATTGCTTCTCATATCTAGAATTGGACAAGTAGCAATTTCCCTGCTACTGAATGTGATAAAAGCTAAGGCTTAATAGGTGGAGACTTTCTTTTTCTGATTGGCTCCATTATAAATTTAGCTACATATTCCAAATCTGTCCACTAACTTCTTATTTCATCAAATGTTCTCTCACTGAATTGAAAAGATCAATGAAATCTGATACTTGGAGTTTATATTCATTGGGGTACGTGAGTCAGTCCTCTAGTCCCCCTAGCCCAGCTGCATATGCTGTAGATCTCCTATCTTTAAGCTAGCCCTCCTCTAACCCTATGCCACAGAGAAGTTTGGCAGCACTTCAGGCGTTTTGTCATCAGCAATGATTAAAATCTAAAACATATATATATTATCATAATCATAGAGGATCCCCTTGGTATTTTTATACCAAGTGAGCTGCAATCTTCCATATTCATCTTATTCAACTTCAGTTTATTCCTACATTCTGATTTGTATTCTAATTCTCTGCCAGGAGTTAGTCCCTTTCCTTAACACATGCCATTAGCTGGTGCCCCAAAAATGTATACGGTTCTCAACAACTTGTATTTAAGGAAATGGATCTTATCCTTTGGGTCCTGTTTCAAACTGGATATTCCTACCATTCTAAGTCACTGCCATACATTGAACCAACAATATCACCACTGGCAAGAAACTTCTGCTGATGCCACTCTCACACCTGCAACATGAAACCTGTTGTAGATTGACCCTAATCCAAATTTGTATGTGAGCTCGCCATGTCCTCTTGAAAATTTGTTTTGGCCATCGAAGAGCTGGAGCAGTTCTTGTTTGGTCTACACTTAATTTCTCACATAAGTAAGATTCCAGCATGCCTCTTGACTGCACTCCTATAAGTAGAACCATAACAGGACTAACAAGATCATCCCATGGGTCACAACCAGTGATCTTTCCAAACCACCACTTATCACCTGTACTACCTTCTTATAGTTTAAATTCCTGAACTACTATTTGCTACTCCCCGGCTGGTTTGGCTCAGTGGATTGAGCGTCGGCCTGCGAGCTAAGTGTCGCTGGTTCGATCTTCCAGTCAGGGCACATCAGAGAAGGAAAACTCTGACTCCAAAAAACCTCCGCTGCCTTGCGGCATACCTCTTCAGGGGAAAGGCTAAGGGAGTAAACCCCGACAGAAAATCCGGAGCAGGAGTCCCTAAGGCGGTTTGACGTTGTAGTCAACACCGGCAACTCCTGCGGTGCACCTGAAGCCAAGCTGTATTGACTCCGTCTTTCCCTTGGGCCCTTCAGCTGCGAAGAGAGGGGGGGTTTGCTGCATGGGCAACAGCAGACCCTCCATATCACCCTGCCAAGGCTCTGTAGCTTCAGCTTCACTGGAGAGGACACTCCAGCGTCATCGCAAGATGTCGATTCAACACGGGAGGAGACAGATACCGTGTCACTCTCGAGTCGGACTGCACAACCATTCTCGGCGGTGCAGATAGACTCTTAAGAAGCTACACCATCGTCTCTCGAGATGGACGGCTGCCGACGACAATGCTCCCTCTATTCCCATTTTGTTGAGTGTTTTCATCATAAATGAGTGTTGTACTTTATCAAGTCCCTGGCTGGTTTGGCTCAGTGGATTGAGCGTCGGCCTGCGAGCTAAGTGTCGCTGGTTGGATCTTCCAGTCAGGGCACATCAGAGTAGGAAAACTCTGACTCCAAAAAACCTCCACTGCCTTGCGGCATACCTCTTCAGGGGAAAGGCTAAGGGAGTAAACCCCGACAGAAAATCCGGAGCCGGAGTCCCTAAGGCGGTTTGACGTTGTAGTCAACACCGGCAACTCCTGCGGCGCACCTGAAGCCAAGCTGTATTGACTCCGTCTTTCCCTTGGACCCTTCAGCTGCGAAGAGAGGGGGGGTCTGCTGCATGGGCAACAGCAGACCCTCCATATCACCCTGCCCAGGCTCTGTAGCTTCAGCTTCACTGGAGAGGACACTCCAGCGTCATCGCAAGATGTCGATTCAACACGGGAGGAGACAGATACCGTGTCACTCCCGAGTCGGACTGCACAGCCATTCTCGGCGGTGCAGATAGACTCTTAAGAAGCTACACCATCGTCTCTCGAGACGGACGGGCATGGGCAATAGCAGACCCTTCATATCACCCTGCCCAGGCTCTGTAGCTTCAGCTTCGCTGGAGAGGACACTCCAGTGTCATCACAAGATGTCGATTCAACACGGGAGGAGACAGATACCGTGTCACTCCCGAGTTGGACTGCACAGCCATTCTCGGCGGTGCAGATAGACTCTTAAGAAGCTACACCATCATCTCTCAAGACGGACGGCTGCCGACGATTTTCATATACAGAGACTGAAAAAAAACTTGTTAAATGGTACACTTTGAGGAATTTTATAGACTCTTCAGACCAGGGTTAAAGAAAACTTAATTACTAGCACATATTATAAAATATATTTGTGCCTTGACCTACACTACACATGAATAAAATCTTGTAAGAGTTCTTATTTTTTAAACATTTTATGTAGTTCACGAAGTTATAAAGTAGAAAGCTATAAATCAAAACAATAATTTATAAAGTTTATTTACCTTGAACAGACACACAGTGCTCCCCTTTTACATTCTAATTCAAATACTTCAAAGGGCCCAATATCACAGGGGAACAATTTTTAACATAATTTCTGTTGAGTTCGATTTTTCAGCTGTTTTAGACTTAAATAGGAATGCTGGTTTCAAAACTTCAGTTAGTTTTCTTCTATTACATCAAGTTTTTTCTGTACAGCTTATCTTAATGCACCCAATCTAGGCTGGATCGAGCCTGGATCAAGCCTGGATCGAGGGAAGCACTAGTGCTCTCCTATTGGCTGAGAGCAAACCTCCCTCGAGTGGAGAGGGGTGGGGGACAACCTTGGAGACCAGCGACAAGTTCATACTTGTCTAGGTTATTCAGTTACACATGAGACAGTGTGGTGAGAGGTTGTGTGCCACTCTATATAGTGAATCATATTCTGAAGTGTAATCTGAGTTCTTGTCTGTATACAAAGAGCTAGCACAATTTATTTTTTAATTTACATACGTACTTATTTCCTTTCCTTCAGATCATGTCTGCCTCTGCTATTTCTCATCATAAGTGCCTAAACAACCGATTCGTTTTGTTCTATCTGTGGCAGTTTCACCATTCCCAAAGGACAAACATCAGTGCATTTGTCAAGCAAGCATATTTTTCATATTTTAAAGTAAAAGTTGGTGGTCAAGATAAGTCTTGGGCCCCTCATAAGGTGTGCAAGCAGTGTGTCAAGAGTTTACAGATGTGGATGAAGGGAACACGTGATAAATTGCCATTTGGTATACCTATGGTTTGGCGAGAGCCCAGAGATCATTCAAGTGACTGTTACTTTTGTATAGTGAAGATGTCAGGATAGAACAAGAAAAATAAATGTAAAATAGAGTACAATATCTACCATCAGCTATACGCCCAGTGCCTCATTCAGCTGAAATCCCAGTGCCAGTTTTCATTGAACTACCCTCTTTCTAAAAACAGGAGTATGGTGAAGAACTAAGTGACAGCAATGATGAAGATTTTGAAATTGACTCAGTTCGTAAGGGATTAGATCAGCATAAGTTGAATGATTTGGCACGAGATTTGGGACTATCCAAAAAGGCTTCAGAACTCCTAGCATCAAGACTGCACGAGAAAAACTTGCTTGCAAAAGGAGCGAAGGCATCCTACTTTTGATCAAGAGAAAGTGCATTTCAGCAGTACTTTCAAAGTGATGGTGGCTTTGTGTATTGCTATGACATACATGGTTTAATGGAGGAATTGGGAATTCCAATCTATAACACAACTGAATGGCAACTATTCATCAATAGCTCGAAGCAGAGCTTGAAGTGTGTCCTCCTCCACAATGGCAATTTATTTGGTGCTGTCCCAATTGGCCATTCAGTTTGTTTTTGTGAAGAATATGAAGTCATAAAGAGAGTCATTGATCTGTTGCAATTCACAAGCACAACTCGATCATCTGTGTTGACTTTGAAATGGTCTACTTCCTTCTTGGTCAGCAACACAGATACACCAAGTATCCCTGTTTTCTGTGTCTGAGGGACAGCAGAGCTCGTGAGAAGCATTGGGTGGAGTCATACTGGTCTCCAAGATCTGACCTCAAACCTGGTGAGCCAAACATTCCACATGAGCCACTTGTTGACAGAAATAACATTCTATTCCCACCTCTGCACATAAAACTGGGTCTCATGAAGCAATTTGTTAAAGCTTTGCCAACTGAAGGAGACTGTTTCAAGTATCTCATTTTGGCCTTTCCTAGCCTGTCGTTTGAAAAGATAAAATACCTTAATATGTATGTTTGGTAGCAGAACTTTACTACTTGTACACAGTTTGACTTACAGTAACAATATATATATAGCCTTTATATGAATAAAATAACTTTAAATAAAAAGTATATTCTGCTAATTTTTTTCTTTATTTTCCTTTGTATGTACATTTTGTATGATTTTTGGGAAAAAGTGAGGGTATCCTGTACCTTAAAAAGTTGACGTGCTAGAGAAAAACTGGGTCATTTTTGGATTCAGATGCCAAAAGTTAGTCTAAAACAAGTGTCAGATCTAACTCAACAAAAATTGTGTTCCCCAGTACATTAGATCAAAAGGTTCAAGAAGATTGGTGATACAATCCAGTGACATGGAATGTATACACAGCAATGTAATTCAGCAGATACTAAACACCATAACCTTCTCCTAGTTGAAACATGAGTTTATCTACTACTATAAAATATATATAATTTCTTCATAAGTAAAAGAAGCAAGTTAGATTAAAGAAAAAATAATGATACCCCCTTGTATTGCCTTATTTCTGGATCAGCTTACCTCAAATTTGCAATCTAATGTCAACTAAATACATTTTTGCTTTTTCTTCTCATTTCCATAAAGATTAATTATGTCTTGCCTCACCATCCCCAAAGTGCTTAAAGAGTAAATCAAAATTAAATCCCAGGAGCTAGCTTGAATAAAGGTGGCAATAAAAAGTCATAATTTGCTTTATCACTAACACAGAAAAAATATCAGAAAAGCTCAGGTTTGGCAGGCATACCCATATGTAGTATGAGAATTCAATGTATTGCCAACGCAAGGACAATGAGCATTGCTTTTGGATGCACACACTTTTTAGTGGCTCCCTTTACAGTATACTAGAACTATAAAAGCTTAGGGTTGCAGATGATTATAGCCAATGTTGCATTAAGTTTTGATGAGCCCTGCAAAATTCTGTCACGTAGGAACATTCTTTTCCTTTTAAAAATTATTTGTTTATTTGTTTGTTTATTCAGAGAGGGGAAGGGATGGAGAAAGAGAGGGGAAGAGAAACATTGATATGAGAGAAACATTGATATGAGAGAGAAACACTAATTAGTTGCCTCTTCTCTGTGCCCCGACCAGCGACCAAATCCATAACCCAGCCACATGCCCTGACTGGGAATCAAAACGGCAAACTTTTGCTTTGCAGGACGATGCCCAACCAACAGAGCCACACAAGTCAGGGTTCAAATGGTACTTTTCATTATTGAAAATACTGAAGCATATAGCATCATCACCTGGTAATGTGTGATTGAACAAATCTGACATTTAAATTTATAATTTTCTGTTTTAAAATATACATTCTCAATTTTTGAACAATTCTTATTGTTTAAAAGATCCATGCAAATTAAAACCACAATGAGATATCACCTCACACCTGTCAGAATGACCATCATCAATAAATCAACAAACAAGTGCTGGGAGAATGTGGACTAAGGGGAACACTTGTGCACTGTTGGTGAAAATACACACTGGTGCAGCCACTGTGAAAAGCAATATGGAGATACCTCAAAAAATTAAAAATGGGACTGCCTTGTAACCCAGGAATACCACTTCTGGAAACTTATCCAAAGACACCCAAAACACTAATTCAAAAAAATATAAGCACTCCTATGTTCATTCCAGCATTATTTACAATAGGCAAGATTTGGAAGTGGCCCAAGTGTCCATCATTAGATGAGTGGATAAAAAAACTATGGGACATTTACACAATGGAATAGTACTTGGCCATATAAAAGGAGGAAATTTTACTCTTTGTGACAGCATGGATGAGCCTGGAGAACATTATGCTAAGTGAAATTATCCAGTCTAAAAGAGACAAGTACCATATGATTTTACTCATATGTGGTATCTAATGAACAAACTGAATTAACAAGCAAAGAGAGACAGACTCATAGACAGAGAGCAGGCTGACAGCTTTGGGTATGGTTGGGAAAGTGGAAGGATGAAACAAAAAAGAAAAAAAAAAGAAAGAATTCATGAACATGGACAACAGTGTGGTGACTATGGGGGGGTGGAAGAGGGTATGGGGGAGTAAATGATAATGAAAAAAATACAATATAAATAACTAAATAAGTAAACCCTTTTTTTAAGTAATTAAATAAAGGAAATGAATACTAAGAAAAAAAAATTCCACTTACATTGAGCTAAACAGATCCCCTTATTGCTCTTGATGGTTTACCGATAAATCACAGTCCAGACCCTGGGTCCTTTCAGAAAAAATATAAGTATCCACCTTGTAGCTATTTTAATATTTAAAAACAGTTGTTAGATCATCCATGGGTCTTCTCTTCCCTGGAAGACCTTCTTGACTTCTTTGATTCTTCAAAAAACAAAGTTTCGAAGTTCTTAGTAATACTGTTTTCTCTCTTCTGAATGGGATTCAATTTTTATATTGAAATTCAACTCAGTATATTGACTATATATTCTATATTTAACATAGAATATAAGTATAAAGAACATATTCCATATTCAATTTCTATATTCCTTCTCATACTATTTTAGGTATTTTCTGCTAAACTTAGAATAGTGACATGTGAACCTCCCAAAATTTAAAGAACAACCTAAGACTAAGTTGGCTTTTACTATTGTTTTGCAACCATATCATGCTGTTGACTCAGCTATTCTCCCAAATACTGTTCACAGGTGCTACAACTAAAACATATCATTCTTGCTATATTTAAAAAGACAGGTTTTTTAATTCATATTCAGGATCTTACCATTGTTCCTGTTATGTTCCATCTTGATAGTTATATCCATTTCTCCAACTCAGCAATATCATTTTAGCCTGTGATTTTTTAACTTTCAATGAATTTGTTATTATCAATTACTTTTCTCCTATATTATTAATCAAAGAATGATGAACATTCTGATCAGCACAAGGCTCTAAATAAAATTCTATAACAAACTACTACAACCTTCACTGCAAGTTAATATCTATGCAATCACTTCCTCTGTATACCCTTAAATTTAAACACAAATGTACAGCCTACAGAAAGTTGAATTCTTCTTTTCACTGAGAGAGATGCAGATTTTCCCAGAAATTACTTAATATAATGCTTAAGGACCATGTCTTAAAGGACAGCTGATATAGGGCAATATTCTATAATCTCTGCTACCCAATTCCCAAAGTTAAACATAGACTATAATCTAAAACTCCTGTACATTTTCACTTCTAATTCTAAAGAGCTTTATTCAGTTATATATTTCCTAGAAAAGAACAAGTATAAGATAGTAGAATAAAAAAAATGTGCTCTGGAATTAGACAAATCTGAATTTTAATTCCAGCTCTACCAATTACTAATTGTATGATTGTAGGCAAGTTGTTTAGCCATCTGGGTCTAGCTTTCTCATCAGTAAAATGCAGACTATAAAGATTATATTAATACATGGAAAACACATTAAAAAAAGCACATAAAACAATTCTTGGCCCAAAGTTAGCACTACTAAATACTTGCAGCCATTGTAAGTATTAATATGAATAAGAAACTTTATTTATAAGATTCAGATAAAATCTTTTGAGTTGAAAGAAGTGAAATTCATCCACACTCTCTACTGTGGATTCATCTACTTCCTACTGTAACCTTTGATTGGGGGGGGGGGGTCTGTTTGTTTGCATTAGCAACCCTCACTGGAAAAAGGAGTCTGAATATAGCAATGCATCTGCCACATTCTCAAACACACTTTCAAGCTTCTTCAGATTGATTCCCTCTACTCTCCTCTTCTTCAACAACTCCATAAAATTCTAGATAGAGGTGCCGCAAACAATTAAAAGATAGGCTTTTCTTTGAGACAGCATATGCCCTCTCCTTTATAATCTAGTCACCTTATACAAATAGTGAGCTAGCTTACTCAAATCACTCTGCACATAATTCCCACAGTTATGAATTTCATTTCTTAAAATTAAAAGGACTCACTTTTAAGAAAAAGCAAGTTGGCTGCTTCTTATCAATTCTCTATCTACTAAATAAATTTATAAAAAGACTTTCTCATATAATATCATTTTTCCCTAGTACCTAGTACCTAGTATCCACTCATCTACTGATGAACACTTGGGCTGCTTCCAAATCTTGGCTATTGTAAATAACACTGCTATGAACATAGAGGTGCACTTATTCTTTTAAATCAATGTTTCTAGTTTCTTTGGATATATTCCCAGAAGTGGAATTGCTGGGTTTTTAAGCAGTTCCATTTTTTATTTTTTGAGGTAATTCCATACTGCTTTCCACAGTGGCTGCACCAGTCTTCATTCCCACCAACAGTGCAGGAGAGTTCCCTTTACTACACACCCTCGCCAACACTCACTGTTTATTGATTTATTGATGATAGCCATTTTGACAGGAATGAGGTGATATCTCATTGTGGTTTTAATTTGCATTTCTCTGGTGATCAGTGACACAGAGTATCCTTTCATATGTCTATTAGCCATTTGTATGTCATCTTTGGAAAAGTGTCTATTCAGGTTCTTTGCCTGTTTTTTTAATTGGATCATTTGGTTGTTTGGTTTTGAGTTGTATAAGTTCTTTATAAATATTGGAAATCAGTTGCATTTTATATGCCAATAATGAACTATCAGAAAGGAAAACTAGTAAATCAGTCCCATTCACAATTGCTTCAAAATATAAAATACTTAGGAATAAATTTAAGCAAGGATGTAAAAGATCTGAATGCAGAAAATTATAAAACACTGAAGAAAGAAATTGAAGAAGATAAAAATAAGTGGAAGCTTATACCATGTTTATGGATGGGAAGAATTAACATCATTAAAATGCCCATACTACCCAAAGTTATTTATAGATTTAATGCAATTCCTATCAAGATACCAATGGTGTATTTCACAGAACTAGAACAGATATTCCAAAAATGTATATGGAGCTACAAACACACACACAGGTGCTAATAAATATACGTTGAATAAATAAAAAGAAATGAATTTTAATCTATTAGGAAAGGTATCTCATGGAAAAGAAAACAGAGAAGTCTAGTATACCTAATTAGAGATTAGTAAAGTAAAGTCAAAACTAGGTAGCCTAAGACAGTGCAGAAATAGTGGTCTAGGAGGTAACCAGAACCCAATATACAAACCAGCTTTCACTGGGCATAAGAAAAAAAGTATTGTATTCTAGTATTGATTTTAGACTTGCCCGCCAGAGATACCCTGCTTCTCTTTCCCTCTCCTTCTCTCTCCTCCCTCTTCCTCTCTTTCCCAACCACAAGGTGGCGATAGCCACTGGTGAACTGTTGGCTAACTTGCTGGAAACATCTTTCTCTGAACAGGATAGCTACCTTCCCCTTTACTGACTTATAGTCACCTCAGTACAGTTATTTTGAAATAATGATACCTAACCTTAGTTTTGGAACAACTGCAGAAAATCTAGTTCAAATAACTCCCAGGATCCCAGTGAAAATTTGAAAAATATACTCAGTTTCTATTAATTTTAGAAAGAAGGACTATGTAACAAAATCAAACAAGTTAGGGCTTCACTACTTCAAAAACAAATAGGATCCATACAGCAGTGGAAGGACCTCTTTTGGCTAAGTCTAGTAAAGCAAGGATACTTGACTGATCAGAAGATGTCTAGCCTAGAAGAAAGTAGACTTAGAAACTGACCAATAGCAGTCTTCAAATGTCTGAATGGCTACTATGAAAAAAAAACTCAACTTCATTTTGGTCAACTCCACTGAGAAATCAAAAGCAATGGCTGTATGTAATAGGAAGGTCATGGAACAAAATAGTGTGCTGCTTCCATTAATTCAAGCAATGCATCAGGTACTGTGCTAGACATCAGTGCATACCTCATCACTGCCCTGCCTTCTGGTAGGTGAGTGTGATTTTACATCAATCACATTTTGTATTGGTAATGAGAGAAAAGAAAAGTTTTACTATAAAAACAATGAGAATTTAAATATCTGAAAGATTACTAGTATTTACTCCATTTACTGGAAGATATTTACAGTTTTCTGTGTAAATAATGGTATTAAACATAGTTTGCAAGCTTTTCATCATTTATATTTTCAACTGAGTTAATATGGTAGATCATAACAGTGTTTGCATATGCCAAAATTCATTTCAAGTTTGTCCTCCAACATCCCTTAGTGCTTTTAAAGGCAGTGCTATTGATTCAACTACATGAGGAAATTCGGGGATTTAAAAGTTTTCAATAATCTGTGTGGTGTGACTTCACTATAAACTAGATCATATTCCCAAGTATAACTGTCCATGATATTGTCCAGTATGGTAGCCTCTAGTTACATGTGGCTATCACACATTTGAAACTGGGTTAGTGAGGCCAAGGACCTAAGTTCTTAACTTTGATTAATTTTAATTGATTTACAGTTCATTAGCCATATGTGGATAGTGGCTACCACATTGGACAGCACAGTTCTAGAGACAGGTGGACAATAACATTTGTAAAGCAGAACCTTTCTAGAGATAAAACCAATAGCGAGATTGCAGCCTTCAGATGAGAAATAATATACAGCTGTTTCTAAGTAATTACACTCAGTAACTCCAGAAAAATGCTCTACACCTTGAAGCAGCCAAAGAGTTAGCTATATTCTGTATATAAGAGGGCTTTCAAAAGAGGATGATTAACTCCTTTCTTTATTTAGACTTTTGCATTAAATTTCTTTTCTTGTGTTCTAAATTATATCCTTACATTTTTAACCTTTTAAAAATATATCTTTAGAGATTCATTAACTTACACCTAATGAGGTAGTAAGAAGTTACAGGTAGATTTTCATCTAATATATTCAATAAAAAAGAAAAGAGATATTGGATAACTATTTTAGAGCGAGTATATAAAACCGTTGGCTGAGCTGATGACCTAACCATTCTAGTGACTCCAGATAGAACAGAAAATCTGATAATCTCATAAAGTGGTCTCCAAAGCAAAGGACACAGGAAGTTAATTGGCAGTGGGGAGAAAAATACTAGAACTTCTAGTTACAATGAAATTTTTAATAAAAAAATAAGTAAATTAGCTTCACGAATACTTAAGACTTGGATTGATAATAATACCCTCAATCAGTGCACATGTCATATGACCATATTGTTAATAAGACACTTGAGGTATCCTGAAGGAAAACTGGGAGCTTCAAGACAGAAATACTGATAGCAGTTACATGGGTCCCTCATTTTCTTTTAAATTTCAAATTATTACCATTTATATTTGACCATCTGAGCGAATTTATAGAGTATACTATTTAGGATGGCAAAATATTTACAATTCTTCATAATGAGATGATGTGTGACCTGGAAAATCTTTTCCACATAAAGATTTTCTGATTATCTCAAAGTGAATTACTTGTTTCCGAACTCAAAGATTAGTTCTGCATTCATTATTCTTTACAAAAAAAAAGAAATATTCCCAATTTGCTGACCTGCCCTGTGATGACAAGTGGTTGTCAGCAGTGTCTATGCAGCAGGTATTTTCAAAAAATATCAAGCTGTTCTTTCAAAGTAAAAGTGGCATTTAAATAATCCGTGAGTAAGCCTTTTGAAGTGAACATTTTGAAAATGGATATTTGGAAATGTTTTCAGTGCTATGTGGTTTTTGTTGCCAAAAACTATAAATACTCACATAGCCATATAGTTTAAACTTGGAAATAAAATGTCCTAATCTGTTTGAAAATATTCCTCATAGAAGTCTGAGGGAATTTTTAAGCTATTCCTTTAAAATATTAAAATGCTCAGTTTTTCAATTAGTTTGCATGGGCCAATTGACATCAGGTAAGATGGAAAATTGCCAGCTGTATTTCTGCAAAAGCCTTTGCAAAACTGGTAGATGGAAATAAAAAATGAGCATTATGGTTTAGCAAATGCAGGTAACAATTTATTTATTCAATTTGAAATGACATATCTTTGTGAGGGATATTTTCAACTATGACAGATGTGAAAACTAAGAATAAAAATAAACTGAAGCCTCAACAAATTCAAGAAAATTGAAATCATATCAAGCATCTTTTCAGATCACAATGCCTTGAAACTAGAAATCAACCTCAGAAAAAAAAATCAAAGACACCCAAACTCATGGAGATTGAATAACATGCTATTAAATAATGAATGGGTTAACAATGACATCAAAGAAGAAATCAAGAAATTTCTAGAAACTAATGATAATGAGCACACAACAACCCAAAACCTGTGGGACACAGCAAAAGCAGTCCTGAGAGGGAAGTTTATAGCAATACAGGCATATCTGAAAAGGCTAGAAGAATCTCAAATAAAAAACCTAACCACAATGCTACAAGAACTAGAACATCAACAACAAACAAAGCCTAGGGCAAGAAGAAGGAATGAAATCATCAAGATCAGAGCAGAACTAAATGACATAGAGACTAAACAAACAATCCAAAAGATCAACAAAACTAGGAGCTGATTCTTTGAAAAAATCAACAAAATCGACAAGCCTCTAGCCAGTCTAATCAAGAAAAAAAGAGAGAAGACACAAATAAACAAAATCAGAAATGAAAGAGGAGAAATCACGACTGATACCTCAGAAATACAAATGATAGTTAGAAATTACTTCAGACAACTGTATGACAAGAAATTTGACAATCTAGAAGAGATGGACAAATTTCTAGAAACATACAACCTTCCAAAACTGAATCAAGAAGAAGTGGAAAGTCTCAACAAACCAATAACAAAGAAGGAAATTGAAACAGTAATCCAAAATCTCCCGGCACACAAAAGCCCTGGACCGGATGGCTTCACAGGCGAATTCTACAAAACATTCAGGGAAGAATTAACTCCTATCCTCCTCAAACTGTTCCAAAAAATCCAAGAAGAGGGGGAAATCCCAAACTCTTTCTATGAAGCCAGTATTATCCTAATCCCCAAACCAGGTCAAGACACAACAAAGAAAGAAAACTACAGGCCAATATCACTGATGAACATCGATGCTAAAATCCTCAATAAAATATTGGCAAACAGGATCCAGCAATACATCAAAAAGATCATACATCATGATCAAGTGGGCTTCATTCCAGGGATGCAAGGATGGTTTAATATTCGCAAATCAATAAATATAATACATCACCTAAACAGAATGAAAGACAAAAATCACATGATCATTTCAATAGATGCAGAAAAAGCATTTGATAAAGTACAACACCCATTTATGATGAAAACACTCAACAAAATGGGAATAAAGGGAGCATATCTTAACATAATTAAGGCTATATATGAGAAGCCTGAGGCCAACATCATACTCAATGGACAAAAACTGAAAGCATTCCCCCTGAACTCAGGAACTAGACAAGGTTGTCCACTCTCTCCACTCCTTTTCAACATAGTGTTGGAAGTCCTAGCCACAGCAATCAGACAAGAAAAAGAAATAAAAGGCATCCAAATTGGGAAAGAGGAAGTAAAACTTTCATTATATGCAGATGACATGATAGTATACCTAGAAAATCCTATAAACTCCACTAAAAGACTACTCGATATAATCAGTGAATTTGGCAAAATCGCGGGGTACAAAATAAATATACAGAAATCTAAGGCATTTCTGTACACCAACAATAAAATAGCAGAGACAGAGACAAAAAAGAAAATACCATTTACTATAGCAACAAGAAAAATAAAGTACCTAGGAGTAAACTTAACCAAAGAGATAAAAGACCTGTATTCTGAAAATTACATAACATTGAAGAAAGAAATTAAGGAAGAAACAAATAAATGGAAGCAAATACTATGTTCTTGGATGGGAAGAATCAACATCATCAAAATGGCCATACTACCCAAAGCAATTTACAGATTCAATGCAATCCCTATTAAAATACCAATGACATATTTCACAGACCTAGAACAAATACTCCATAAATTCATATGGAACCAAAAAAGACCCCGAATAGCAAAAGCAATCTTGAGACAGAAGAACGCAGCAGGAGGAATCACAACACCAGATATCAAACACTACTACAAAGCCACTGTAATCAAAACAGTATGGTACTGGCATAAGAACAGACATATAGATCAGTGGAACAGAATAGAGAGTCCAGAAATAAACCCAGGCCTCTATGGTCAACTAATCTTTGATAAAGGAGGAAGGAACATAAAATGGAGTGAGAAGAGCCTTTTTAACAAATGGTGCTGGGAGAACTGGATAGGGACCTGCAAAAAAATGAAAAAAATGAAACTAGACCACCAACTTACACCACACACAAGAATAAACTCAAGATGGATAAAAGACTTAAATGTAAGCCGTGACACCATAAAAGTCCTAGAGGAAAACATAGGCAAGAAAATATCAGATATCTCACGTAACAATCTCTTCACGGATACATCTCCTAAAGCAAGAGAAATAAAGGAGAAAATAAATAAATGGGATTACATCAAACTGAAGAGTTTCTGCTCAGCAAAAGAAAACATCAGCAAGATGAAAAGGAAACCAACCATATGGGAAAACATATTTGCCAATGACATCACAGACAGGGGACTGATTTCCAAAATATATAAAGAGCTGATACGACTAAACATCAAGAAAACAAACAACCCAATTAAAAAATGGGCAAGGGACCTGAACAAACACTTCTCCGAAGAGGACATACAGAAGGTCCATAGACACATGAAAAAATGCTCAACATCATTAGCCATCAGGGAGATGCAAATAAAAACCACAATGAGATACCATTTTACACCAGTCAGAATGGCCATCATCAACAAATCAACAAGCAACAAGTGCTGGCGAGGATGTGGAGAAACGGGAACCCTACTGCACTGTTGGTGGGAATGCAGACTGGTGCAGCCACTATGGAGAACAGTATGGAATTACCTCAAAAGATTAAAAATGGAACTGCCTTTTGAACCAGCGACTCCACTACTAGGATTATACCCGAAGAATCTTGAAACATCAGTTCAAAAGAACTTATGCACCCCTATGTTCATTGCAGCACTGTTTACAATAGCTAAGTGCTGGAAACAACCTAAGTGCCCATCTGTAGATGAGTGGATCAAAAAACTGTGGTACATTTACACAATGGAATACTATGCAGCAGAAAGAAAGAAAGAAAGAAAGAAGGAACTCCTGCCATTTGCAATAACATGGATGGAACTAGAGAGAATTATGCTTAGTGAAATAAGCCAGGCAAAGAAAGAAAAATACCATATGATATCACCTAATACAGGAAACTAAAGAACAACACAAACAAAGGAACTAAATAGAACAAAGAGCAGAATAGCAGTCAATAGGGGGGAGGGGAGAGGGAGAGAAGGGGAATAAGTAAGGGAAGGGATTAGTCAAAGAACCTGTATAAAAGACTCATGGACATGGACAACGGGGAGGGATATGACTGCGGGAGAGGGGGTGGGTTGGGTGGGGGAGAGAAATTAGGGGAAAAGGGGACAACTGTAATTGAAAAACAAAAAAAAAATAAAAAATAAAATAAGAAAAAAAAACAAAAAGCTGAACTTAGAGATCTCTTAATCACTACATTACTAAGGATTAAACTAAGATATTAAAATGATGAAGTATAACCAATGAAAACACTTGCACTAAAGATTTTTCAAAAATTGTGATCAATTACATTGCCCACATTAAAGATACATTTATTTTTATTAAAAATAATGTACACTAAAATATTATTTCATCTTTATCTTCAACCTGATTAAGTTTTCTGATTTATAATATGCAGAATATATAACAAAAGGTACATGTATAATTTATAGGTAAAATCATACATATACTATGGGTGGAAGAATAAAGCATGTTTACTAATAGAAAATAATCAAAAAGTTTCAAATATTTCCCACTTCGAACAGTGATTAAAGTATTTGTCTTATAATAGAAACAAAGCAAAAGAATACCTAGAAAACAAAACAAGTTACAATTTATTATAATATTTTAAATACACTATATATATAAATCTTATATAATATAAGATTTATATACTCGAAGCAAACAATGATATGAGAATAGGTAAAGATTTAGTTGGATGCTGACAACATGATCAAGTCCATGTGGCAGTGAAACAACTCGGATACATAAAAACAGAATAATCCTGCAATCCAGTTCAGGTTGACCATTCAGATTTTGTTTTACTGTGTCCTTCAAAAAAATACTTAGTGGTCTCAGAGACTCTGTAATGGCCCATACCCATTGAGTAATTGTTTTGTTCACAAACCATTTCATAACTTTTAAAAATACTCCTAAGGCTTTTGTTATTGGTCACATATCACTTGCTTCCAACAACAGACTCACTATTCTGGTTTAAGACACCTTAGGAGCTGAAAGTCAACACACTAGAAAATAATTTTAAGTGAAAAGTTTGCCTCAATTATAACTTTGAAATCTGTAACATCCTCTAGTCTTTACAAGAAGAGAATGTTAAACATTGGCAAAATAAAACCCACAGTGAACAGAATGAGTGTTTCTGTTTCTAATGATATGGCTATTCATTCACCCTGCAAATATGACTCATGTCAACTACTTCCGAAAATAAACCAAATTACACAGTGATTCTTGAGGTCCATAACAGAAGATTTGTGACAAGGAACAAAGGAGAGCCAGTGCAGGTGAAAAATTACCCAAACGAGATTTTTCTTTCTTTTTTCCAGAGCAGTAAGAACTTCAAAAGAAGCCAGTTCCTAGTCTCCAACTCACATCAGTACAGGGAAGGAATTGAAAGACTATTGCAGGTCACTAGACTGGGAATATTGTATGAAACTGTTGCAGTTGCCCTGAGTAACCAGCACCAACTACAGAACCTTAAAGAAACCCAAAAAAGCATGAAGAGTTCCATGACAGCTCTGTATAAGTCAGACTATGCACCAAGGGCCTCATAGGCTTAGCCCAGGGCACCAAGATCTCCTACTCCCAGCCCCAGTACCTGGGCAAGCAAAGTAGGTAGAGGGATCCAAAGTGAATATCTCACAGACATTTCATTGTTTGATATTATTTTTTGACCACTGGACTTCTTTCTATCACATTTTAAAATGAGAGTCACCAAACTGTGAGTTGCCTTGTAGGTTATGTTTTTCCAGTTTTTCCTGTAGAAATCAAAAAAATATATAACACTCATATATAATCCCCAAAGTCACACATTTCAACCTAATCTTTGTTAACCAGAATAGAGGATAATATTTTATCTTGAGATAAGTTAGTTTATCTGTAAGCGTTAAAAAGAAACAACACCCAGAAAGTTAGTGATACTGATGCAATAAAAACAAATTAATCTTCCAAAAGGAGTAAGAGGTTTTTCCAATACGACCATCTAGTCAAATAAAAAGGTGTGCTATATAGAAACAAAACTACACCAAGATTATTAGAAGCAAGCAGCAACTGTAACAAACTGAAGAAATATTTCTTTGTTTCTAAACAGACTGCTTATTGAACTACTCAGGAACACCACCAAAACAAAGCTCAACAGAAATAAGCACATACAGATGACACTCATGCAGAAAAAATTCCACTCTGACTAAAAGAGAACGCTAAGTGGCTCTATACCATTGGCATGGAGATAATAATCAGGCTAATGATAGTCACCAGATCAGTGACTGAAATTCGTATCTTTAGAAATGCTAGAATCATCCAAAGGGAAGTGGATACTCAGAAATGTCCAAAACTGTAAGAATAGAGAAAGGATGTGAAAAGAGGATCTTAATTAAGTTAGCAAGACAGATATATTTCTTCATATGATTGAATCCCAATTGGAGAAAGTGAAGGAAGTGAGGGGCATGCAGAGGTCTATGGAGACATGAGAGACGGTGTGGGAATGTATAGGAATGTGCATGGGGTATTGAGGAAGTGGGTCTCATGGGGATATGATGAGAACATGTGATGGATTATAGGGTTGTGGAGAACTATGGGGTGGGGGTTAGAGGGGTTGGGGTGGAAAGGTTGAGGGATATTATGGAGGGAGTATGGGGGCAGGCAGAGGTATATGTAGAGTATAGGGGGGATATGGGGAACGGCAGAAGATTATTTGGTTAGTGCTGGGGATATGAAAGTATGCAGGATATGTGAAGGATGCACCAGGAAAACATGCAATGGGCACATGTGCATGTACGTAGGGCTGTGTCCATGACTGTGTACTGTTTTATTTGTATACTGGAACAAATAAGTGCTTATTGTTAATTTTCCTTTGATTTATCATTCCTTACCTTAAAACTGTACTGTGCACAACCAACTTTCACAAAGGGCAAAATTTAAAAAAGATGTAGATTATTACAATTAAGGGAATATTCCCTCTATTTAAAAAAAAACGAGCTAACTTTCCTCACAAATTAATAAACCCGAAGTTGGGACAGCCCAAGTATTTAAGATCAGGAACTTTATTGTACATTTGTTCTTAACATTTTGGGACCTCAGAAATAGCTTACTGAAAATGAAATATGGATGTCATCACATTTCCTGTCTGAAACTAGAAAAGTGAGCCTTATTCCAGATGTAAAATCTCTATGCCTGTCCCTAACCAACCATAGTCCCATGAAATAAGGCATGGATAGAAGCTGAAAACTCAAAATACATGCATAAATATACACATTTCCTTTACATGTCCCTGTAGACAGTTTTCTCCTTGTTTTCAATATTTCCCTGACATAACTCTCTCTATTTCTTTTCTAAAAGATGGCACTGTGTCTGAATGAGTAGCATCAAGGTTTTAACAAGTATCATGTTCTATTAAAATATGCATAATTTGATTGACCCCTCCAGGACTGGCTTTTCACTTCATTGCTATTTTAATTTCCAGCCTCTTTTGAAGAATAGGGTGAGCCTTTGAATAATGCCAACTTCAGACATAATTTTAGTTTCGGCCTTCTCTTAGCCTCCAAATGAACAGTTATTCTGCACAAATTTAATTTCCTACTCCTTTTTCAGTTCATTTGGCAACATTCAGACCTGCATAAGAGATTTTTTTCCAAGAAGATGCTTCTTGTTCACTTACCCCCACAAATATAATACATCATAAGTAATACCTTTCTGGGCTTCTGACTTCAGGGGGCTTTGTTTTTGTGTTCTTACCTCTGAATTGTTAAGGTGACATTTGTGAGTTCCTGAAAACCAGCCATCACTCGAACATTGGTCAATGTCCACTTTCTGAAGATTTATGTCCACTTTCATGACACCCCTTAAAATCAAAGATAACAAGAACAAATTAATCTGAGCCTTTACAATTTCTAACTGAAAATCACACAAATCAGCATAAATAATGCACTGAAAATTTTCAAATTGCCCACTCATATTCACCTAAAGTATACCTAGTGAAAATAAAGACACAATAGGACAGAGGCAACAGTATTAGTTTTATATAAGTCCCAAAGGCAGCAACTCTTTATTGTTCACTGTCTTCAGCTCCCCTATAATGCCTGGCACTTAGTAGATGCTAATAAATATTAGTTGATTAACTGGATCCAGACAGTATTTCTCTGGACATGATAGCAAAGTTGACTCTGAAATAACACCTGCTCCCAGTATCCCTTTTATAAAGTAAATAAAGTCCTCATCTTCTTTTCACTCCTATTTCCCATTGCAGGGCCAGGATGGAGAAATTTGTGGGTGGGTATCAGAAAGGGAGGACACTATCACAAAATATGTATCTGTTTCCTCTGATTTTCTACAGTGGTAACTTAAAAAAGCTCTTTAAGTCTCCCAGTGTTCCACACAGAACAGAATTTTGCATCACCTACAGAGATGCTAATTAGCATTTTTCTTTTAAATCAGAAGACAAAGCAGTGCATTTTGCTTAGCCATTTGAGAAAAGTCATTAAGAAAGAATACTCACAAATTCAGAGCCAAAAGCACAAATCAAAGAAAGCTACATGTCTAAAATTCCTCCATTTTCTCCAATTAATCTCCGTACACTTTCTGAGGTGCCTCTCTTCTATTTTTCCCCATCACCAGAACCACCAGCAGCAAACGCAGCAGAACTATCTGCCCTGTACTCAACTATTGCATCTGGACTTTAATGAAATCAATATTCTGTGTCCTGGCCCTAAAGCTTGACCTTTACTGTCATTTTTCACAAACTTGAGTAAAATGTAAACACCCCACTAAAACCCATTAAAAGTAGAAAAAATTTAAAGGTCCTAGATCCCCAAATAAAACTATTTTCATTATATGATTTAATATGTACATATTTACATAAAGGTCGGCTTAAGTTCCTTATATCATAGCTCTCATAGCTACAGAAAAACCCACAAAATTATCTTTTAAAAATGCAAACAAAACTATAAAGCCAAAAAAAATTAATCTAAAAATATTGATTTATAAACACCAGTGATTGTTTTATCAATGTAAATCACCTATCAGAAAAGGAATATGATACTGACTGCTAGTTCAAGCAAGTCTATTTTACCACATGTTATGACTCATTTTTTTCATCTCTTTTCTCCTTTTAAACTTCTGTGAACTCTTCCAACAGAGTGGCTTAATGTCTTTTGGGATTCATTTAGGGTGAATAAATAATTTACTTTTTTAGGCTGCCTATTAACCTATGACAAAGTACTACACTGTGTAGTGCTAACATGCTAAAAAGAGGCAGAAAGCAAACAGAACGCCAAAACCTTCTGTCAGTATTTGGTGATCCAGATAACCCAACATGTGTAAGTTAATCTTTCAGGTGAACACTGAAATGAGAACCGAAAATTTATCAGAGAAAACGTACAAATCCTTCAAGGAAATATTTCACAATTAGCAAATACTACTATTACAGACCATAATTTCACAAAACAAATGTTTATTTGGAAAATAACTGGATTCTAAGGTAATCTAATACCTTACCCAGTTCATTCCTTTACTCTTTCAACAAATATTATTGTCTGGTATGTACATATCACTGTAACTGATACTATGTAGGTAAACATATAGACCCTGCCCCCAAGTAACACCAAAACGGTATAATCGTCGGCAGCCGTCCGTCTCGAGAGACGATGGTGTAGCTTCTTAAGAGTCTGTCTGCACCGCCGAGAATGGCTGTGCAGTCCAACTCGGGAGTGACATGGTATCTGTCTCCTCCCGTGTTGAATCGACATCTTGCGATGACGCTGGAGTGTCCTCTCCAGTGAAGCTGAAGCTACAGAGCCTGGGCAGGGTGATATGGAGGGTCTGCTGTTGCCCATGCAGCAGACCCCCCCTCTCTTCGCAGCTGAAGGGTCCAAGGGAAAGACGGAGTCGATACAGCTTGGCTTCAGGTGCGCCGCAGGAGTTGCCGGTGTTGACTACAACGTCAAACCGCCTTAGGGACTCCGGCTCCGGATTTTCTGTCGGGGTTTACTCCCTTAGCCTTTCCCCTGAAGAGGTATGCCGCAAGGCAGCGGAGGTTTTTTGGAGTCAGAGTTTTCCTTCTCTGATGTGCCCTGACTGGAAGATCGAACCAGCGACACTTAGCTCGCAGGCCGACGCTCAATCCACTGAGCCAAACCAGCCAGGGGTAAAACGGTATAATACAGTTTTAAAAATATCAGTGTGTTTAATAGAGAAGAGATGCTAAATTCTGGGGAGTTGGGGGGATAGTAAGATTTCAATAAACATTTGTTGGCTTGTTGACCACCTTCACTACAAGAACTTTCAATAAAACTATGTTCCCCATAGGTTATGACAATCATGCAAGCTCATTCACACTCTACTTTATGCTCTTTGGAAAATAACATTCATTCTTTCTTTAATTCAGTAAATATTTATTGTCTGACTACTGTGAGCAAAAATTGGTTTTGGCCTTTGAAATACATTAATAAACAGGGCAAAAAATCCTGCCTTCCTTGTGCTTAACTCTAGTGTGAGATAGATAAATAATAAACAACTATATAAAATAAGTAAATTATGCCATATATTACAAAGTAAAAAGTGCTATGGAGAAAAAAAATAAATTTGAAGCATGCAATAAAAGAAGGGTAGCTTATATTTTTTTAAAGGGTAGTTAGGATAAGAATCACGGAAGTGAGGTTTCTAACTCAATTAACATTCCAGATCGTCGGCAGCCGTCCGTCTCGAGAGACGATGGTGTAGCTTCTTCAGAGTCTATCTGCACCGCCGAGAATGGCTGTGCAGTCCGACTCGGGAGTGACATGGTATCTGTCTCCTCCTGTGTTGAATCGACATCTTGAGATGACGCTGAAGCTACAGAGCCTGGGCAGGGTAATATGGAGGGTCTGCTGTTGCCCATGCAGCAGACCCCCCCTCTCTTCGCAGCTGAAGGGTCCAAGGGAAAGACGGAGTCGATACAGCTTGGGTTCAGGTGCGCCGCAGGAGTTGCCGGTGTTGACTACAACGTCAAACCGCCTTAGGGACTCCGGCTCCGGATTTTCTGTCGGGGTTTACTCCCTTAGCCTTTCCAGATATTATTACAGTAAATCGGTATTCACACACTTAAATTACCAGTCACCTTCAGTGACATAAATTTCCCACTGGACTACTACTGTCCGCAACATTTTGGTATTCCTCTGTGAATGTCATATTTAGAAGGCATTAGTAAGTAGTAAACTAATAAAAATATTCATTTCTATTTGTTCCACAATTAGTAATAATGAGGTCAAGTTTTCCTCAACAGTCCTGCTACACTGAAAGAATTTGGCTGCAAGACAGTGGAAATCTTGAAATCTACCAGCTAGTTCAGGGCCATGACTCATCTGGGATTCCAGGAGCCTGCATTGACCCTGGTCCCTTCCCCAAGAAAACTGGCTGAAGAAATTGGTATCTTAATCACTGAGTTTTCCCTCTTGATCTCTGGTTCATTCATGGGAACCAAAAAGTTCCTGCATACTTGAAACTCAGCTCACCAAGCTTTCTGGGCTCTGTGCAAAATCCCCAAAGTAATGAGGCCTGCTTTTACCATCCGGGATTTCAGCGCTGACTCATCCTCATTAGCGCCTCTGTCTGGGCGCCTGGAGACCTACAAAGCCCGCAGGGAAGGCGCGTTGACTTCCTGCAGGGAAACTGGAGGTTTGGGGGATTAAGTGGGATGAGAACGTTCTCTTTTGTGAGGAAAAGTACACTGCCAAAGCAACGCAGAGGCACAAACACGCATGCGCCCCCACTGTGGGGTAAGGTAAGAAGGCGTTGAACGCGGGCTCCCCGGTGCCTGCACCCGTGCAGCGGGCCTCGGACGTGCAAGTGCTGCTCCCATAACCGGTGAGAGAGGGCTGGCACTGCGGCGAGGAAGTGCTGCTGTTTCCCGGACAGAGCACAGGAATGCCAGGCAAAAAAACGCGGTAAGTTATCTCCAGAGAGTGGAAACTATAGCAAATGATACCCCCCAAACATCTGGGTGCTTCGCCGACTGCAGATCACTCTTTTCTTTTACTTGTCTGATACCTAAAAACTCAAACTCGCAATTCCCATGATGTTCTCTTTCAGTAAATGGGTTTCCATCCTCCCAGTTATCCGAGTCCATAACTTAAAACTCATTTGCTATGAAACTCACCACCCATCAAAACAATTGCCAACTTACCTGGATTGTACTCCCAGCATGATTTTTGCCTCCTGAACCTTTCCCTCCATTTACTTTATCACTGCCTTGGTTCAGACTTTCATCTCTCATGGGGTTGAAAGTTTTAATAGTTTACTCTCTAGCATTCTTCCAGGTAAATATCCTAGTCTGTACATCCTAAAGCATAAGCTTAGAGTCCTCCTTTAAGAAACATACAAAATCATGGATACACACTTCTATCACAGAATGACATTGGGCCTACATCTTTGTGTTATAACCGCCAAATGGCAATAATTTAGCTATATATAGAAATGACTACAAAGGCATTTTAATATATATTACTAAACACTGACTAAATAACCCTGAGCCTCCCCTTAGCTGGTTTCCAAAAATGCCCACAGACTAGAATAACCTGTAATGGAGGCAAGTTATAATAGAGAGAGACCATTGCAGTTAAAGTAGCTTACTTTTGCAAATTTTACTAGAAACAGTTAACCACAAAACTCATTGCTTGTGCTCATTCCAAGACTAGAGAAAGGTCACGATACAAGCAAAAGGCCCCAGCACTTAAGCAGCATGCACTGCTGTCTTTAAAACAAAGAATCTGATCCTGACAGCTGCCTGCTCAAAAGCAGTATTTCCCACTCTCCTAAAGAATAAAAATCCAAACTCCTTGATATAACATTATATTCCGGTCCTCCTACTTCTAACTTTTCCATCCACTCTACTGCATACATTCTTTGTTCCAGACCATTCAAAATTGCATGTGAGTCCTAAACATTTGTGCTCTCACCAAACCATTTCTTTATAAATAATGTACTTTTATACCTGAAGCCCCTTGGCCTAAACTGTGTGCTTCTATTATAATGCCTATCTAACTTTTCTAAAGCCTCCCATGAACTCTTAAGTGTCATTTAAAAGCCACTTTCCTATTCTCCCATACTGCACTGTACTTCGTTTCTTCATATCACTTGGTACACTGTATTATAATATTTTATTTTTAATGATTTTTTTTTCCATCAGTCTAAAATTCCATGGCCTATGTCTTTATAACATTTTCCCTTAGCTCCTAAGTCAATGCACTCCCATTTTTAACCTTGAAGAAACTGCAAATAATGGAGAGAAGGAAGGAATGCTAAACTAACAATGAGAGAGAGAGAGAGTGAGAGAGAGAGGGAGATTGGTTGAAAATAATCAATCTGAAAACTATCATGAACTGCTATAGATGAATGAATGGAAAGAAAGATTAGATAGGTTGAAGTAAAGTTTTGAAATTCTGCTTTTGCTTCTTACCCATGTTACCTTGGACAAGAATCTCCTGCTCCATCACTATAAAAACAAATTGACAGTAACAGCACATATAATTAATATTGATGGGGTTCCAGGGCAGAAGTTATGCTGAAATAAAGAATTGATAAAAACAGATGGTGATAGATCAGCTACCATCTGTCATTTACTCCTAACAGCAGATAACTATAACAGAATCTGGTGCCTAGAAGTGGGGTGCTGACATATCAAAAACCTAAAATATGTGGCACTGGCTTTGGGACCAGGCAGAGACAGTAGCTAGAAGGGCCTCAAAGAAATGGTTAAGAAAAGTGGGAATATGCTGGTGGGCGGTGAAAGGCAATGAGGAAAATTGTATTGGAGGGACCTTTGTTACATAGCAGGTGGAAAGTTTGCCAACACTGTCACCTATTAACAAATGAATTTGTAGATATAGCTAAAGAAGTTTCTAGGCAAAATACAGAAAACACTGCCAGGTTTTTGTAGCAGACTATAATAGAATACAAAAAGGGAAACATAGGATGAAGAAGTATCTGCTTAGTTTTATTTTGTTTTTGGCTTTTAAATTTTTTAATTGTGATAAAATACTGTATACATAACATAAAATTGACCAGCTTAACCATATTCAAGTGTACAGTCCAGCAATATTAAGATATTCATATTGTTGTGCAACTGATCTCCAGAACTCTTCATCTTGCATAACTACAACTCTATACCTATTAAACAACAATTTACCATTCCCCGTTCTGCCCAGCTCCTGAATTAGACCACCATTTTAATTTCCATCTGTAAAAACTTGACTGCTCTAGGTACCATATATAAGTGGAATTATACAATAATTGTCTTTTTGTGGCTGGCTTATTTCATTTAGTAAAATGTCCTCAAGGTTCATTCATGCTGTAGCATATGTCAGAATTTCTTTCCTTTTTAATGGAATAATGTTACATTGTATGTATATATTATATTTTCTTTACTCATTCATTGGACACTGAGTTCCTTCTACCTCTTGGTTAGATGAATAATGCTGCTAAGGAGCAGCTTAGTTTTTGAGTAAAATTTAGAGGAAATATTAATAAACCATGATTTGAAAGTAAACTTGTTGCACATCTCCAGTCTCTTCTAGCAAAAGATTCTCAGAAAATGAAATGGCATCATGGCAAAGAACCACCTCAGAGTAGATCTGTAAAATCCTGTAAGACCTCAGAAAGATCTATGACAGTGTCTCACAGAAACTTTCAGCTTGACTTAATGACTTCAAATGGTCTTATGGTTATGTGACATAGATCCTAATGCTCACTGTTAAACAATAAGGATTCTGAGATTCTCAAGGCTTCATTGCACAGTCATCATCGGACCCAAAATAAGAAACTGCCTATCTTAAAGAAATCTGTAAATGTGGCTACAGTTAATAGAATCAAATCATGTAAGCTTCATAGAAAATCCACAACATTTTTCAGTGAAGAGCATAAGAAGGAGCATTTCACATGACAGGTAATTCACTTTCTCTTTTAACATACACAGAATATTTTACAAATATTTACCAAAAGCAAACCAGAGATTATATTTCAGTGGGAATCTCATTTGCCAAAGTATCAATGTCATACACACTATGTCCTTTAGTCATGAAAAATTAAGTTTCTTAAAAGAATAGCTGAGCCCTGGCTGCTGTGGCTCAGTGGATTGAGCGTCAGCCTGCGAGCCAAGTGTCGCTGGTTCGATTCCCAGTCAGGGCACATTACTAGGTTGCACATCAAATCCCCAGTTGGGGGAGTGAGTGAGAGGCAACCACACAGTGATGTTTCTCTCCTTCTCTTTCTCCTTTCCTCTCTCTCTAAAAATAAACAAGTAAATAAATTATATTTTTTTTAAAAAAAGGATAGCTGAAATATATCTCATATGTTTGGAAAATAAAAATAAATTCCTAAATAAACCTTAAGTTGAAAAGAAATTAGCATTCTGGGAGGCTTCTGGTCAAAATGGAGGCATAGGTGAACACACTTTGCCTCCTGGAACAACCATTAAGGACTAAAACTACCTCAAAACAAAGAAAAAAAAAAAAACAGAACTGCCAGAAAATGAAATGTATGGAAGCCCAACAAACAAAGATTTAAAGGGGAACTGTTCATCCAGACAGGTAGGAGGAGCAGAGCTCGGGAGCCAGGGCAGAGAGGACCTGTGTGGTACAGTAGCAAAGCAGAGGCTGCAACCAGTGGGATGAATGATCAGCCCCACATTATAAAAGCCAGGAGGGACACCTGGGGAGCAATCCCAGCCCCAGGCTAGACCACACATCTCACAGTTCCAGTGCTGGGAAAAATAAAGCCTTATAATTTCTGGCTGTGAAAACCATAGGAGTTTGGGGCAGTGGCAGGAGAGTCCAGTTAGATGGCCCCCAACAGTCCTAGAATGTATGCAAACCCACTCACTCTGGGGATCATCACCAGAGCAACAGCGAGAGGGGCACCAATCACATACGGGAAGCAGGTAAAGTAACTGGAAACAGGGTGATTGCCAAGCAAGCGGTATTGTTTCCTCTCTGGTCCCTCCCCCACTTATAGCCTCACAAAGCAGTGAATCTGGTAGCCCAGCACTGATGAATACCTAAGGCTCCACACTTTACAACATAACAGGTGATGCAGCTCTACCGAATACAGAGGCAGACACATGGAGGCTGTCAAGTTGAGACAGGGAAATATGGCCCAAATGAAAGAACAGATCAAAACTCCAGAAAAAGAACTGAGTGAAAAGGAGATAGCCAACCTGTCAGATGCAGAGTTCAAAACACTGGTTATCAGGATACTCACAGAAATGATTGAGTATGGCCACAAAATAAAGGAGGAAGTGAAGTTTATGCAAAGTGAGATAAAAATATACAGGGGACCAGCAGTGATGGGAGTGATGGGAATGAAGCTGGGATTCAAATCAAAGATTTGGAACATAAAGAAGAGATAAACATTCAACCAGAGCAAAATGAACAAACAAGAATTCAAAACAAGGAGAATTTAAGAAGACTGTGGGACATCTCCAAAAGTGCCGATATTCATATCATAGGGGTACCAGAAGGAAAAGAGGAAGAACAAGAAAATTGAAAGCTTATGTGAAAAAATAATGGAGGAAAACTTCCCTAATTTGGTGAAGTAAATAGACATAGAAGCCCAGGAAGCACAAAGTCCCAAACAAGCTGGACTAAAAGGGGACCAAACCAAGACACATCATAATTAAAATGCCAAAGCTAAAAAGAGAATCTTAAAAGCAGCAAGAGAAAAGAAGAGTTACCTACAGAGGAGTTCCCATAAGACTATCAGTTTATTTTTCAAAAGAAACTTTGCAGGCAAGAAGGGGCTGGCAAGAAGTATTCAAAGTGATGAAAAGCAAGGACCTACAATGAAGATTATTCTATCCAGCAAAACTGTCACTTAGAATGGAATTGCAGATAAAGTGCTTCTAAGACGAGGTAAAGCTAAAGGGGTTCATCATCACTAAGCCATTATAACATGAAATGTTAAAGGAACTTATTTAGGAAAGAAAAGAAGCCCTGGCTGGTGTGGCCCAGTGCATTGAGTGCTGGCCTGTGAACCAAAGGGTTGCTGGTTTAATTCCAAGTCAGGGCATATGCCTGGGTTGTGGGCCAGGTCCCAAATTAGGGGCATGTGAGAAGCAAACACACGCTGATGTTTCTCTCCCTCTTTTTCTCCCTCCCTTCCCCTCTCTCTCAAAATAAATAATAATCTTTAAGAAAAGAAGATCAAAACTATGAACATTAAAATGGTAACAAATTCACAACTATCAACAACTAAATCTAAAAAACAAACTAAGCAAACAGCTAGAGCAGAAACAGAATCATCAATATGGAGATCATTTTGAAGATTATCAACTGGGAGGGGGAAGAGGGAGAATGGGGGAAAACGTGCAGGGATTAAGAAGCATAATTGGTAAGTACAAAATAGACAGGGGAATGTTAAAAATAGTACAGGAAATGGAGAAGCCAAAGAACTTACATGTAAGATCCATGGATATGAATTAAGGAGGGGTGGGATTACTGGAGGGAAGGGGGGTACTGGGCGGAGGGAGGCAGAGGGAAAATTTTTGAGACAACTGTAATAGCAAAATCAATAAAATATATCTAAAGAAAAGAAATCAGTAATTACTTAGAATTGAATAGCAATGAAAATACTACAAGTACATTCTAAGAAGCACCAACAAACAATAGGAGTCACAAAAATGGGGAGACAGAGAAACAACCCCCCATCGAAAGGAAAGGTAGAGTCCCCAGAAAGAGTGCTAAATGAAATAGAGGGGAGCCAACTATCAGATATGGAATTGAAAGCACGGATTATGGAGAAGCTCAATGAGCTCAGCGGAAACTACAAAGAACTCCAGAAAAACTACAGTGAACTCCAGAAGAACTATAAGGAACTTACTGAGAATTATACCAGCATCAAAAAGGACATGGAAGCTATCAATAAGAGCCAGGAGGAAATGAAGAATACGATCTCTGAATTGAAGAACACAGTAGAAGGAATTAAAAACAGGCTAGAGGAAGCAGAAAATCGGATCAGCGAGCTGAAGGACAACGTAGACAAAAACTCACAGACAGTGCAACAAAATGAAAAAAGGCTGAACAAGACTGAAGAGGCTCTAAGACAGCTGCAGGACAACATGAAACGTAATAATATCCGTATCATAGGAATTCCAGAAGGAGAAGAAGAAGAGCAAGGGATAGAAAACCTCTTTGAAAAACTAATGACAGAAAACTTCCCTAACATGACGAGAGAAAGAATCATGCAAGTCCAGGAAGCACAGAGGGTCCCAATGAAGATGAACCCCAACAGGCCCACTTCAAGACACATCATAATTAAAACGGCAACATTCAAAGACAAAAAGAGAATCCTAAAAGCAGCAAGAGAGAAACAACTAATAACATACAAGGGAGCGGAATAACTCTAGCCTGGGGTTCCGGAAGTGTCTACAAATGGTACTTGGTTACTAGGTTACCAAAGCCGCGGGAAGCTGGTTGGTCCTAAAAAGAATGGTTTAGGACTAGCTAACTTTGGAACCTGGCAGGCGCGACCCGCTCTTTAAAAAGTTTGTTTTAAATAACAGTTATTAGGGGGGAGGGGGGAGGGAGAGAAGGGGGATAAGTAAGGTAAGGGTTTAGTCAAAGAACATGTATAAATGACTCCAAGGACATGGACATGGACATGGACAACGGGGGTGGGGGGGAGTGAATATGATTGTGGGAGAAGGGGTGGGCTGGGTGGGGGGGAGTGAATATGATTGTGGGAGAAGGGGTGGGCTGGGTGGGGGGGAGTGAATATGATTGTGGGAGAAGGGGTGGGCTGGGTGGGGGGGAGTGAATATGATTGTGGGAGAAGGGGTGGGCTGGGTGGGGGGGAGCAATGGGGGAAAAATGGGACAACTGTAATAGAAAAACAATAAAAATAAAAATTAAAAAAAAAAAAAAAACATACAAGGGAGCTCCAATAAGGCTATCATCAGATTTCTCAGCAGAAACACTACAAGCCAGAAGGGAATGGCAAAATATATTCCAAGTAATGAAAAACAAAGGCCTACAACCAAGAATACTCTACCCAGCAAGGCTCTCATTCAAAATGGAAGGTGAAATAAGGAGTTTCCAAGACAAAAGAAGGTTAAAAGAATACATCTCCACCAAACCAGTATTGCAAGAGATGCTAAAGGGTCTGCTTTAAGAAGATGAAGAAATAGAGAGAGACAGAGAGGAACACGAGTACAAAGGGGGAAAATGACAATGAATAAGTACTGAAAGAAAGAAGGAACTTCTACCATTTGCAACAACATGACTGGAACTAGAGAGAATTATGCTTAGCGAAATAAGCCAGGCAACAAAAGAAAATTACCTTATGCTATCACCTGTTACAGGAAACTAATGAACAACACAAACAAATGAGCAAAACTGAACCAGAGGTATGTAAACGAGGAATAAACTAACAGTAACAAAGGGGGAGATGGGAGGGAGAGAAGTGGTAAGAAGGGGAAGGGTCTAGTCAAAGAGCATGTATAAATGACCCATGGACATGGACAGCTGGGTGGGGACTGAATGTGGGAGAAGGGAGGGACAGGGTGCAGAGAAGCAAGAGGGGGAAAAAAGTGAGACAACTGTAATGGAAAAACAAACAGAAAAATTTTTAGTGGGGGGAAAAATAAAAATATAAAGAATAGAAATGCAAGTTCAGTGAATATTAGAAGGACAAGGTTTTTCCTTCACACTGTATATATTTTCTCCCTATCTGATCCCTCCAGAATTTGGCATTCTAAAGAAGTAAGTAATGACCTAAGTTTCTTTGCATAAAACTAATAAGACCAGTTGTTAATAACGATTTTTTTGACTAAGACTTTGACTGGAATGTCATGCCTAAAGGAGACATGCTTGGGCTTTGGTTGTTGCCAAAAAGCCCTGAGCAACTGGGACTGACTTTCAAAGGTAATAAAAGTCCACGAGATAAAAGGCCTGGTACATTGGATGGATGAGCGGTCCATAGCAATCTTTCCAGGGAAGGAGCGAAGGTTGTTTTCCTGAAAGATGGCTAGAAGGGACCTTAAGGCACAATGGAAAACCAGGAGGACCTGGAAAAGACAGGTGTTTACAGGCAAGGCTGAATGCCAGGTATGTGGATCTGCTTCTGTGCCCTGAAGGGCAGACTGAAGGTCACCCTAAATGTTCCTTGCGTAAGTTCCAGCAAAGCAGAACTAAAGATCATAAGTGATCATTTGCTGCTCTTGTTGTGTTTATGCAAATGAACAGGATAATTTAAAAATGAACTTAATGCAGTCCCTTTAATGACAAGGAGGGTAATCTTAGGGAGAAAAATCAAGATTCAAGGAAGATCACAATGCCCAGTGGTAAACTATGAAGTAGTGCAGCTAACCGTCTTTAAAGTTTCTTTTCATTTAAAATTTGTTTTCATTTGAAAGTTAAACTATGTCTGTGGCATTATCAAAGATGTTTAATTTACAGGCAAGAAGAATGTCAAATGCCTTGCAACTGGATGTCTTTCCTATAAGACAGTCCTACAGATCTATAAACTTGTGTGTGGGTTATGTTACATAAATTAACATGTGTTTTCTGTTTTCAAAGGGCATAAGCCTACGATCTCATTACCTGAGTGATTGTCTGTACATATAGACCTCACTTAATCCTGTCTGCATTGCTGCCTCCTGAGACTCACTGGTTTGGCTGAACTAAGTGGCTGGGTTGGTGAAGAATGGGGTGGTCTGTGGGCTTCACTTTAAAACTGGTTTCTCTTTTCTATCCTAATGGCTTGGACAGAAAGAGCCCAGAGGCCTGAGAGGGGGGAAACCTAAAATATTTCCCTCAGTCCAAACTAAGTATAATGGGCAAAAGGGTTTTGGACAGGTGAGATGTACCTGGCATACCTTCCTCCAAAGAAGCCCTTCTTTTCCCTAATGTGGGACATTGAAAAATTAATACCTGTCTTTTGTCATCTAGTGGTTACGGATTGAATGATGTCCTTTAACCCTGTTGCCCCCAGAATACAACAAGGATGCCAGCCTGTTAAACCAAGCATGCCGTTGTCCAGAGACAGCCAACCAACCTGGAGTCTGCACGATCCTTCCCCTTGTAGGAAGGCCACCCTCCCCTCCACACCCCCACTCTTATTAGGGATTTCTTGACCCAAGAATAGGTAGGACGACGACCATGTCCAGCTTGAAGCAGCTAGAGGAGCTCGAGACCTTCGTCCATTGTCCTTTATAAGATTGTAAAGGGTCTTAAGTCTGAGAGGGAGGGATTGTTATTTTTTATTGTTAAAATATTTAACTAATTAATTAATTATTTTTAAAAAAAAAAGAAGAAGAAGAATATATGAAAGGGTGAGCCATGGGCATGGAATTAGGGAGGGAATTGTCGGGGAAGGGGGGTGCTGGGCGGAGGGGAGCAAAGGGGAAAAAATTGGAACTATTGTAACAATATAATCAATAAAATATACTTAAAAAAAAAGAGAAAATACTACAAGTACAAAACTATTTTGGAACATAGATAAAATAAAAATAGAAGGAAGTTTTGTTGCTTTAAATACTGTACATTATCAAGAAACAAGACTTTAAAAACCTAAATATTTAATTCAAGAAGATGGAAGTGAGGGAGCCCCACAGAAAATAATAAAGATTCAGCATGAGTGAATAACAAAGGCAGAGGCAGAAGTCAGTGATATGAAGAACAATAAAGTCACAGCGGAAAAAAACAAAACTAAAAATTAGTTCTTTGCCCACACACCTAGCACCGATATCTTGGTTCTAAATACCATTCTCCAGTGAAATAAATAAGGGTCTCTTCGAGAAATAAATTATTCTAGGGCCTGGGGCAGGGAAACACAAGCTGCACCTAAAACATTATCTTCAGAAAATAAGGACAAGGGCATGTCAGATGGGCACACAAGCCAACTTAAGAGAGTTCCCAGCTGCCAAAGCTAGAACAATTTGAGCATCAAAATAAATGACAATAATTTGGATTCAGACCCCCAGAATACCCGTAAGCCTATACTTGTGTAAATAAATAAATAAATAAGAAAGGACAACTCTATTTCAGAAGAATTCCAACTGATAAATTTAAAAGGAATGAGGAAATAGAAAATCATCATTAGAATACCACAAATCAGAATTAGTACAGGCAAGACCTGCTGATAAACCCCAAAATCTGTGGGAAAAACTTTAAGAAGAAGCACAGTGTTTGAATAACCTCAAAGCATCTCCCCCAAAACATCATTCATTACTATGGTAGATTTACTATACATCCAAAATTCTTTGACACTCCTGACTCCAGAATAAGTTACTTCACCTCCCCTTGAGTGTGGGCTTAACTGAGTGATTCACTTGAAGTATGGAAAAGGAAAAATAGCAACATTAGAATGGAGAAACATGGCAAACACTTCATCAACCAAGTGATCAAGGTTAACATCCATTATAGAACATATTGGTACTATGTACTCTGTGATATAATGCAATGAGAAGGGCAGCTCCCCTCTATTATAGTCTTCCCAAAAGAACATAACCTCAGTCTATGAGAAACCATCAGACAAACCCCAAATGACAGACATGCATCAAAATACCTTACCAGCACTCTTCATAAGTGTCAATTGATAATTGATAACATAACAAAGTGTCTGAAAAAGAAGGAGAGACTGAGAAACTGCCACAGATCTGAGGAGACTAAGGAAACAACAACCATAACAAAGTTTCACAAGCTGGGTAATTTAAATAATATGTTTATTTTCTCATTTCTGGAGTCTAGAAGTCTAAGATCAAGGTGTCGACAAGATTGATTTCTTCTGCAGCCTCTGTCCTTGGCTTGTAAATGGCTATCTTTTCTCTGTGTCTTCACATGGTCTTCCCTTTGTGCATAACTGTGTCCTAGTTTTTTTTTCTTGTAAAGACACCAGACATATTGGATGAGAGCCCATTCTAATGACTTAATTTTAACTTAATTATCTCTTTAAAGACCCTGTCTTCAATATGTCACATTCTGAGCTACCTAGGGGGTAGGACATCAACATATGAATTTTAGGGAAACTCAAGTCAGCCTATAATATACAGTATCCTGTCTTGGATCCTAGAAGAGAAACAGGACATTAGTGGAAAAACTGAAGAAGTCTGAATAAAATGTGTAGTTTAGTTAATAGTGTTGTACTACTATTAGTTTTCTGTTTTGATCATTTTTACCATAAGAAGTTAATGTTACAGGAAACTGGGTGAAGGATACATGAGGACTTTCTATACCATCTTTATTATTCTTCTGAAAGTCTAAAATTATTTCAAAATAGTTAAAAACTTATTACTTACAATAAACTAAAGTTCTTTGAAAAGATAAATAAGATGACTCAAAAGTTCAAGAGAAAATATGCAAAGAAACAGAAAATGGGAAAATAATACACAGAATGAAAAGATGACAGAAATGTTAAAAAAAAACAGGATCATGATTATTATCTAACAAACTTTTAAGAACTAGAGGAAATGGATTTTAAAAAGGATAAATTGATAAAATATAGGATAATAACATAAAAAATTATTCACTTCCCAGAAAAGCTTCAGGCCTACATAGGTTTGTATAGTAATTCTTCCAAACTTTAAAGGAACAGTTGTTAAATTGTTATAATTTTTTAAAACCAATAAAGGAATAAAAACTGTCCAATTTATTTTATATGATTTTGATTCCAAACCACAGGAGGACAATACAAAAAAAATGTAGTCCCATTTTAACTATGCATGGAGATCCAAGAATCCTAAAGGAAATATTGTCTAATCAAATGTTAAAATACATTACAATAATTATACATAATTATCCTGTAGAGTATATCTCAATAATAAAAGAATGTTTTAACATCAGGAAATATATCAGTGAAATTCACAGCATTAGTAAAAACAATGAAAAAAACTATATGATTATTTTAATCGGTATAAAAAGGCATTTTACAAAGTTCAAGTCCCTAATTTTTTAATGGTAAACTGGAAATAGAAGGAAACTTTCTTAACCTGGTAAAGCTTGCCTTTATCAACACTGTACTTAAAGAAGAAATGTTTTCATTAAATGCTTCCTTTAAGTCAAGAATGCTTCCTATCAATGATGCTGTTTAACATAGTACTGAAAGTTATGACTACTTTTATGTATAAAAAAGAGGTGTAAAGGTTAGAAGAGATTAAACTGTCATTATTTGTAGATGATTTATCTAGCAATAAAATCAACAAATATGAGAACAATTTAGAAAGTTCAGCAAGGTTGGTGGATACCAGATCAACATACAAAAATCAGTAGCATCTCTAACAAAAAGTATAACTAAAAAAATGCCACTTTAAATGGCAACAGAATCCATAACTTCTCTAAGAATATACAAAACCTGTATGGAAAATTTTTGAAACTCTAATGAAAGACATAATAAGTAATCTGAATAAATGCAAAAATATCCCATGCTCTAAAAGGGAGTAATTTACTATATTTAAAATATCAATTCTCACCAATGAAGCTACAAATTTAATGCAGAACTAATCCAAATTCAATATGGGTTTTTAAGGAACTTGACAGCGCCTTTTAAGTGGAATAATAAAGTCAGCTGTGATCAAGAAGGGACAAGAGGTAGGTGGGAGTATTAGGCTATTCAGCCCTTATGCCTTGCTGGTGGGTGTGTGGACTGATACAGCCTGTCTAGAGAGCAATCTTTCAATATTTTATAAAATTATATTTACTACTCCCTATAACCCAGAAATCCTGCTCTGGAGTTTATCTTTCAAAGAAATTCTCACTCAAGTCCATAAAGGAGCATATAAGCTTACCCCAGTGTTATTGCAATGGCAGGGAATTGAAGACAATCTGGGGGACCATCCCTGGGACTGTATGCAAAAGTAAAATATTTTGAGCAAGAGGGAAGTGACCTGGTTGTATATGTAGTAACATGAAAATATTTTTAAAACAGAGTTGTGTGAATAAAAACTAAGCAAAATAATGAAATATATAACAATTATATAATAAAAATTGCAGGCAAATGACATGAATGTGGGATGGGATCAAGGAAGAGAAAAGAGACTTTCTTAGAAGGGAAGAAGAGTGATTTCTTTTCTGTTTCCATCTAACTGTAGGAAAGTCTTGATTCATATTTCAGTGACTTCAATCATCTTTGAGTAACTTCCTTCTTGGGGCCACTCATCCTCAGAAAACACTGTTCATGAAAATATCCAGCATCTCTATCATTTAGCTCAAGATCATAAGTATAAGTGCAAGAGAACCAGGAACACAGTCTGATCCTCTCTAGAACATCCAGAATTTGACAAGTCTGTTGTAAACCAAGAAAATGTTCTCCCACTCACTGCTTTGCAGCAGACATGTCCATAGAGGCTTGCCAAAACTTTACATGGTGGCAAACGTCTTCCATCTGTCTGGCTTCTTGTTCTTGGAAGGATTTTTGGAAATCAGGTCACACCTTCCTTGGGAAAATCTGTACATTTTGTGTGGGAAAAAATAACTCAAGTTTGATTTTATTTTAAAGAGATTTAAAATATAAAATAAAGTCAGGTCAATCAGAAGGGACATCTATTCCCATCCACAAACAGAATATTTGTATTCTGGGGCTCTTGAAGGTGATACTTTTCAGAGTTAAGTGCAGTCGGCAGCCGTCCGTCTCGAGAGACGATGGTGTAGCTTCTTAAGAGTCTATCTGCACCGCCGAGAATGGCTGTGCAGTCCGACTCGGGAGTGATACGGTATCTGTCTCCTCCCATGTAGAATCGACATCTTGCGATGACGCCGGAGTGTCCTCTCCAGTGAAGCTGAAGCTACAGAGCCTGGGCGGGGTGATATGGAGGGTCTGCTGTTGCCCATGCAGCAGACCCCCCCTCTCTTCGCAGCTGAAGGGTCCAAGGGAAAGACGGAGTCAATACAGCTTGGCTTCAGGTGCGCCGCAGGAGTTGCCGGTGTTGACTACAACGTCAAACCGCCTTAGGGACTCCGGCTCCGGATTTTCTGTCGGGGTTTACTCCCTTAGCCTTTCCCCTGAAGAGGTATGCCGCAAGGCAGTGGAGGTTTTTTGGAGTCAGAGTTTTCCTTCTCTGTAAGTGCAGTACATCTCTTAAAATTACTAGGGTTCAGAGTTTGATAATAGATTGTTGTTTTCCTGAGAAATACTTTTTGAGCCTGCTGCTTTTGCCAAGGTAGCTGACTTCATGTCTCATCTTTTATTTTCTTTCACCAGAATAATTCTGAGATACATTTTATTTAAATTTTAAATAACAAGAGGACATTTATCAAAAATATCCCCAGTGTTCCTTATATTACCTCTTTGAATATGACCATTGCTGACTGGGATGAGACAATCCCTTGTCAGGGAACCCAATACAAAGAGATCCCCTAAATGGACTCATTTTGTGCAAATAACAATCCTATAAAAGAAGAAGTACTTTCTCATTTTATAGAGGAAGAAAATAAGGTTAAGAGAAGTTATATAATATGTCCAATGTCATAATTTTTAATTGGCCAGGAAGAAAAAATAATAAATCATGGTCTATCACAAAATAAATGTCTTAATGTGAACACTGTAATCTATTTTTAAATTTATAATAATGATCTCATACTTTTAGTTTCCTAGTGAGTTAATTAAACATGCCATTTATATTAGTGTCTGGCTACAATATCTAAGTGAAAAGATATCTCTTGTTCATTCTTAAATTATTAAATTTCTTTTTTTCTGTTGGTTTATTCATAGAGTAGCTCTTCACTTCTAATTACCCAGCTGATAATCCATGGTATTTTTTTTATTCTAAATGACTTTTTTCTAGACCCTAATATTTTATACAATAAAAACAAGTCAACTGTTCATAGTAATTTTTCAGAGAAAGGTATATAGCTTGTGCCAATGGACACTTCTGATCCAAAAAAATAATAACAAGGTCATAAAGTAAATAAAAAATGTTCCCAATTAGAATTTAAAATAAGGAGCTTTGGTTAGATACCCAAGATGTGAACTAAATGTGTGGTTTATTAGTATGCTTTGAACCCTATGTTCTAAGTTATCATTTATTAGGTGGTCATTATGTGTCAAACATTATGCTGAATGCCCTTAAAAAAACCCTCATCGAAACTGTGACTGATATTCTCCCCAATATATATTGCCAGTAAATAAGGTCCTTATCATTCTCCCTAAATAACAGTGAAGAAATTTGGGACACAAAGAGGTGAAATGGTTCGCCTAAAGGCACACACTGAATAAGTAAAAGAGCTGAATGTGATGTCTATATCATAGGAGTAAGGGTACGAAGACTGGTCAAAAGACCTGAGTTCAAGTTCTTCTTCAAATTGATGAACATATGTATCTCTACCTCATTGCTCAACATTCAACTGTAACGGCTGTAAATAAATACAAGAGAAATAGTAGCTGACCAAAGATTTGACACAATTCTCTGGAATCATACTAATGATAAACCAAGGTGGGGGCAGCTAAGTGCAGGACATGCTCCACAGAAGGTAAGGACAGAGGTGGAAACTACTCTTCCAGTAGTTTCCAAAAAGATTTTAAGCTCAAAGTAAATTTGTTTCAGAGTGGAAGTATAAAATGAGGACTTCCTTCTGAGCAGTTACACAAGTTGGCATGTCCTCTCCTTGTGTGTAGTGACGGCATTTATTCCTGAGCTAAAAATCAAGAACTATTCTGTACAGAGATTGAAAGAAATGCCTGGGAAGAGCTCACACGTCTAGAACAGTCATTAGTTCTCACAGAGCAAAGATCTAGGATGGTCCAGAGATTGCCAGCTTTCTTCTCAGGCATCCAAAAGTGAATGAAGCCTGACAGTCAAGGGAGAGGTCTACTGAGGAACTAGCCTACACATCTGGCACAAGAATGTATACTGCCTGGCTATATAAATTAATCTTGTCCTTTGATTTTAAATTGATGAGTAAGGATCACACTTGAGGTGAAATGATAGTATAAAGAAGGACCTGTATGAACAAGCAAAATTACTGAACTTGGAACAAGGAACAATAATTCAGGGATCAGATGATAATTTAATAGATAGTTTAATTAATATTCTCAAAGAGATTTAAGAAAATGAACATATGATTGTGAAAAAGAAACAATTAGAGAAAGAGAAAGAGTTCACAGCAATTAAAAGAGATTAACAGGTGAAAACTAATTTACTTTTTAAAAGAAAGAAAATCTCCTGGAAGGTAAAGTAAAAAAAGAGAGAGAGAGATGGAAAATGCAAGAAAAATTAAGAAATACAGAGGTCAATCCAGGAAAGCCAAATACCTAATTGTAGGAGTTCCAGAAAGATAAAACAATTTTAAGCAGTCATAAAAGGACATTTCTGAGTGGAGAAGTCTTAAGGAGCCAACTAAGTGGTAAGATTGATGAATAAAAAGAACTGCATCTAATCACATCATCATGAATATCCAGAACCCCAAGGAAAAAGAAATATCTTAAAAGTTTCCATGAAGAGAAGAGATTACCTACAAAGATATAGTAAATCAGGCCAACATCAAGATTTTTTTACCAGCAACAATGAATACTAAAAACCAATATAACATCTTTAAAATTCTGAGGGCAAAATGTCTTTGAACCCATAATTCTATATTCTGACAATCAATCATGCATGAAGACAAAAGCATTTTCAGATATGGGAAGACTCAGAAATTTTACCTTCCACAGATTCTTTCCAAAAAACTATTGATATTTAAAATTGTACTCTAAGGGGTGAAGAAAAGAATTCTAGAATAATAGGATCTGAATCCAACACATAGTTAGATTTAAAATTTCAATAATTTGAGAAGATTTCCATGATAAGTATTCTGCAGAAAACCTAAAGCAACTTGTACAGACTATGAGACTCCAAGAAGAATGTTGTCAACAAAAATGTGACTATTCTTTAACAACTGGAATGATTAAGATGATCCTAGAAATAAGCAAATATATATATTTTCTCTGATGAAAAAGGCAATTGGCAACTGAAAGAAGGGAACTACATGAAAAGTCTCAATGCAGACATGTATAACCTGAAGGTAGCATGGCTTTGAGCAAATAACTGATCTAGAAAAAGAGAGAGCTAATCCATTGGGCCTTGACATTTGGAATGTTCTGAAAATGACAGAATCAGTTACTTAAGTTTCAGTTCTTAGGGGCAACTAATGGACAAAGCATAGAAGTTTTTGTTTTGTTTTTTTACTGTAGTGGGCAAAATATAAATGTTATCTTCTTTAATTAGCTAAAAATATTGAAATAGGCAACTGGAACAGGAGAGTGTAGAAATAAAAGTAAATAATAAAAGCTACTATTTAAAATTTATGGGTGCAAAAATGAAGGTAACCAATAGAAAAAGTAAAATATATAAGTAATAAAACAATGGAGAGAGTAGGGAATAGTGAAATATCGTCGGCAGCCGTCCGTCTCGAGAGACGATGGTGTAGCTTCTTAAGAGTCTTATCTGCACCGCCGAGAATGGCTGTGCAGTCCGACTCGGGAGTGACATCGTATCTGTCTCCTCCCGTGTTGAATCGACATCTTGCGATGACGCTGGAGTGTCCTCTCCAGTGAAGCTGAAGCTACAGAGCCTGGGCAGGGTGATATGGAGGGTCTGCTGTTGCCCATGCAGCAGACCCCCCCTCTCTTCGCAGCTGAAAGGTCCAAGGGAAAGACGGAGTCAATACAGCTTGGCTTCAGGTGCGCCGCAGGAGTTGCCGGTGTTGACTACAACGTCAAACCGCCTTAGGGACTCCGGCTCCGGATTTTCTGTCAGGGTTTACTCCCTTAGCCTTTCCCCTGAAGAGGTATGCCGCAAGGCAGCGGAGGTTTTTTTGGAGTCAGAGTTTTCCTTCTCTGATGTACCCTGACTGGAAGATCGAACCAGCGACACTTAGCTCGCAGGCCGACGCTCAATCCACTGAGCTAAACCAGCCAGGGCCAATAGTGAAATATAAAGAAGCTAAATTACACATTTGTCAGATTGGAGAAGCTATGGTAATTTTATTTCCTAAAATCTATAATCCCAATTTTCTGTTGTTAATACTCTTCATTAGACATACATTCCTGGCTATATGTGTTTTCAGGTTGTGCAAAGTCTCCCTCCTCCAAATTCATGTCCCTAAGTTCATGGTTTTGCTTCTGGCTCTTCCAATCTGACTTCTGTGCCTGGTGCCTCTTACGGGCAATTCTTCAGGCAACATCTGACCTCAGATCTTAGAGCTCACCATAAAAGACAACAAAGTATGTGTCAGAAAATGCCAAATTACAGGACCATCTTGAGAGAGGTTGGGGAGCTACAGGACGTCATACCAAGCATGCTCGTGGGGGGGGGGGGGGGAGATGTATGAGTTTACCTGCTGTGGTTCTCTTTACAGGTTTAGGCCACAGAGCAAGAAAAACACCCAACTGATTTTTGCAAGAAATTCTGTGTTTTTTATCTCTCAAAGATCCCAATTACTCCATTCATATCTGAGAAAATGGAACTACTAGAAATAGCTTACTCTTTGAATGAAATCTCATAGAGAAGCTGGAAAACCCAATTCTTGGAGCTAAGGGAGGCCAGGGCAAGGCCAAGACTGAAAGGAGGAAAGAAAAATAGGCTGTCAAAATAAAGCAAGAACTCTATAATAAAATCGTCCAAAGGAAAAAACTGAAAATACATCCATGATTTACATATTACTACAAGGGTGGAATTTTTTAAAACATTTGACATGTTTCTGTATTACTACAACATTTTAACTGTTTATTGAACACCTTCTGTACACCTTACTCTCACCTTCGGCCTCATTATCCACCTCTCACTACATTCCAGCAACACGGAGCACTTAAAGCTCATTCCTGTCTCAAGGCCCTTGTTCCTTTCTGTTCCCTCTTTGGAATATGATTACCTCAGTATGTTCCACCACTGTCTCTTTATTCTTTATTTCTTAACTCACAGTCACCTTTCCAGAGTAGTCTGCAGCCCACCCTACCTCTCAGCCATTCTTTACTACATTATCTTATTTATTTACTTATAGCACTTGTGTCTATCAAAACTTATTTATTATATTTATTTTGCTTGTTTATTATCTATGTCCCTCCCACTGCACACAAAAAAATCCATGATGACAGAGGTCTTTTGTCGTTTTCAGTATTATATCCTCAGCACCTATAGCCTTAGCCAGGCACATATTATATACTTCATAATTTTTTAAGAGGAATAGTGCATTCCAAGCATTATGCTAAGCTCTTTTAAGATTGTTTACTCTTTACAATGTACTCTCCATCCTTTGCAGATAAGGAAATTGAGCCACAGAGGGAGTTAAATAACTTGCTCAGTGTCACACAGTAAGTGAAAATGAAAGCTCATGGATTCAGATGTAGGTTTATAATCCCAAAAGCCTTCTTCCTAGACAATCTTCCATGCTACCTCCCTGAAATATTCAAGGCACTTTCAAGGCACTGAATATGGGATGTTATGAAATATGGTCCTTGCACTTGAAGGACATGTAGAACTGGTTGGCAACGTAGGATGTTTACATAAAGAGACAAATAATAATAATAATAATAATAATAATAATAAGGCAGCTGCTCCAGGGAATGTTCCTATCTTAAAAGGGAGGAAACAGAGAAACCAAAATAAAGCAAGGAAGAAACAGATACAACTCATGGCACCATTCCAAGGCTCAGTACCTATGACCTCCCTGCCTTCATAAAGAACCTCCTAGTCATTCTACCCCCACCAATAGCATCTTCACAATTTTGGAATGCTTTAGTTATCCAGAATGGCCTGCAGCCAAGATTTTTGTATGATTAAAGCTGAAGTTGCATATGCATTTACAATGTTTAATTTTTATTCTTAAAATCTTGTAAAATGGATTAAAAGTACTTCAAATACTGTTTACTTTTTTCCAAGTTTGTGTTTAAGGACCAACTGCTTCTGAATTACAAAGACTTTCTTTTTATTTTATCTTTAGTTTTTTCTTTTTATTGAATTTATTGGAGTGACACTGGTTAACTAAATTATACAGATTTTAGTGCTCAGGTCTACAACACATCCACTTACACTGTATGGTGTGTTTACCACCTCAGGTCAAGTCTCCTTCCATCAAACACTTTATTTTTAATATAGACTGCTGAATCTACCTCCTGGATTATCTCATTCCCAGGGTCTGGGGAGGGCCTACAAACATAAAGGCTTTTCTAGTGATCTGGATGCCCAGCCAGCTTTGGGACCAGTGAATAATGAACGTAAATTAACCATTACTTGATTACTCAGGATCTTTTTATTTGTGTCTATTATTAAACTGCTAATTCACTGCAGCCATAGCTAGTGTGAGCAATGATCACCCCCTCTCTGGGTCTCAATTTCCCCACCTGCAAAAGCAAAAATAAATTGGAGTATATGATCTCTAAAATCCTTTTTACTTCTTCTAAAATTCTAATTCTTCAAAAAAGGAGCTTTCCCAGGATATTGACTAAAATATGACTTCTTTAAAGAATGCCCTCACACACACATATATATACATATACACACAGATATACACACACATATTTTCTTTCCAAAATGAATACTTTGATAGGAAACATGAAATATAAAACATTTAACCACAGAAGTCATAAAAGCATGTTAGCAATAGACTCTGCAAATAATGTGGCCAGTTTTTTTTTGAGCCTTGATGACATATAAATATAAATTATTTAATAATACATTGATCCATTAAAAAATTTTCAGTTCTCACTCTGGTTTTGTCCAGGTTCTGTAAGTGCAGTAATCTTATGTTCCACATAGAAATGTGATTACACACACACACACACACACACACACACACACGCAATCCTTGAAATAAAGGTAGCCCCAGAATAGCATAACTATATGTGTTTCCTCTTTACCAGCAGCTTTCAACCATAGGCATTTTTGCTCCACATCTCCCCCCACCCCACCCACCCCCACCAACCCGGAGATATTTGGCAACTTTTGTAGAAATTTTTAACTGTCACATTGGGTGGTTGCTACTGGCATCTAGTGGGTAGAGACCAGAGGTACTGCCAACATCTTAGAATGAACAAGACAGCCCTCAGAACAAAAAAATTATTGGCCTAAATTGTCAGTAGTGCTGAGGCTGAGAAACCCTACTCTACACAGTGGTCTGAAGCATCAAATAAGGGGGGGAACCAAACTCTATTCCATTCCAGGCACTGACGCAAAAAGAGAAACAAAAAACACCTGCACAATTCCACATAAATCTCATTAACCAAAATTAATCACATGGCTACATCATAAAGTTTTTATTTTGCCCCTGATACTTCTAAGTACTTTAGAAGGCAAAGACAGACCTATTCCCTTCTATTGTGGGTCTACAAATGTTTTTTACTCTCACCATCCTAGGCATTTTCCTACAATGTGAGTGAAATGCTTTGCCACATGGTGTGAGAAAGATTTTTATAATCCTTACCTTGTCTATTCTGATAACATTTCTGCAGCTTCTGGCCCAATATTTTATATATTTCAATACATTAAAAAGAAAATGTGGTTACATGTTTTAGTATAGCTAGCTTGTCTTTTAAACAAAATTATGAAGATAAATAGCAATCTAATTCATACACAGCAATAAAGTCTAGATTTTGTGTTTCCATATATGAAATATTTTGCTGCATCTTGATAACTTACAGATGATAAAAGAACTTTATAGTTGTTGGAGAGACCTTGGAATTTATTCTCCCACTTCCTAACATCATAGTTCATTAAATATAAGATGCTGTTAATTGAAAGATACAATACTTTATTGTGTACCACTGAAAGAAAATGTATGTTAACTGAAAATGGCATTCCCTCAAACATGAGACATCTCAATTTGAAAGACATCAAAATGTGGAAAAGGTGCATCTTAGAATTGATAAACTGTATTATTCTATACTATAATACCTTTTCCTCTTTCTCAAATAAAAATCATGTGTTATGTCATTCTATAAAAGTCCTTCCATAATAATGTAATAAGGCATACACACTACACAAAACACAGAAATGGGGGGAAAAACTAGCTTAAAAAATAAACCAAAACCTTATGTAAATTCTAAGTTTCTTTTTAAGTTATAGATGCACTAGCTAACTGGGCAGGATTTTAAAAGTCTAGTTATAGCTTTCCTATGGGGCAAATTATAGTTACATCTTTTATATGGGTCAAATTACAACAGATAACTAGTTATCTAGTTATAGTTTTTAAATGGGGGGAGTTAAAACAAGTATTATAATGAATAAAAGTCAGTTAATTAGAAGTATTAGTTAACTGTGAGAGAGAGACTGCCTGTGACAAAAAGGTAGATAACAGGATTTTTGTTTAGGAGAAATGATCTTGGGGTCAGATCACATTTAAGCTAATTCCATATTTTTAATAAATTCTACATATAATGAAGATAATGAAACTACAGTTGGCCCTTGAACAGTATGGGGGTAGGGGTCCTGACCATGTCCCCCAACCCCAAACCTGTACAGTGGAAAATCTGCACATAACTTTTGACTCCCACAAAACTTAACTACTAATAGCCACTCTTGACCAGAAGCCTTACCGATAATATAAACAGTTGATTAACACGTATTTTGTATGTTAGAAGCATTATATACTGTGTTTTTACAATAAAATAAGGCAAAGAAAATGTTAAAATCATAAGGAAGAGAAAATACACTTAGAGTAGTTATGGAAAAAAAAAATTGCGTATGAGTGGACCTGCGCATTTCAAGCTGGTGGTGTTCAGGCTTCAACTGTATATGTATCCGGTGACTGCTTTGAGGCGCTATGATATCCTTTGGAGAAAACGTCAGTCTTGGTCCCTATACTACGTTTGGCATTGCAGAAAGGGTGAGGGGTGGGGAACCTGTGAAAGACTTTTAGCCAAGAGGATTAATGCTTTCCTAAACTGAAAAAGTATTTCATAGAACAGCCTATCCACCTAAATATTTATACAGGTCAAGTTTTTTCCTGTAGAAAGAAAAACTTGGATCAGTAAATGCCCAGCCAAAGTAGAAATTACACATAGAAAAATTTTTTACTAGAAGCTGAAAATAAAATAAGGCTAAAGACCAGAGAACCGGCACCAATTCATGGGCCATTGCTGTTCTGGGCAAGAAGCTTAATAATGCTATTGGCTACAAATTCTTCCTAGCACCAGTGAGCTGCCTATTTGACATAGTGGCCATCAAGCTGCCAATGTTATCAAAACCCCAATGTACCATTTTAATAAATTTGCTTAAATAATCCTGCAAATACCAATCCAGAACTGCAAAGAAGAAACAAACAAGGCCCTAATGGTTCTGTACTAGTTAAGTGAGAATAACATCAACAACATACTTCTTGGAATCCCACTATGTTACACTATAATCATGAAACACAGTGCATGTTAGGAAAAAAAGGGTGGCCTTAAAATCTAAACAGTGAACAACAAATTGCTGCTTTTCTAAAGTTGAAAGTAAAATTTAACTTATCCAGCAGTTGAAACTATAGAATCAGTCTAGTGAGGGCACCAGTCCCTCTCCAGAAGGTAGGCATATACTCTTGTTATTTATTTAGCAGTCTTGGAAATCCCATTTTGGCTTCCAAATGCTTATTCTAGAAAATGGCAAGTAATTCCGTAGCGCTTCTGCAACCCACTAAATCGCCCTTGTTTGAAATTTTAAGGCCTACTACAGAGGGGAATTGAAACAGGTTGTTATTATGAAAAGGAAGTAAGGTGCTTCAAAATGCTTAAACATTGATTTATCCTGAGGGAAATAACACAGGTATACTGAGGGCCTTGCTTTAGAAACAGCTTCATGTTGACTTGAAGTGAATTCAGGGGATCTTTTATGATCTAGAAACTCAGATCATGCTTATTCATATTTTAAAATGGAGCTCTCATTTCAAAGTGTGTATGTTCAACTCAGTGTACATTGAGAATGCTTCCTGTAAAAGTTCTATTAACAAATGACCATGTTAAAGTCAAACACTGGACATGTGTAAACATGGTCTGCATTTAAATGAGCATACATTAACAGATCTCAGCATTATAATAAAAATAGTAAAACTTCAAAATTAAAGTGACACATTTGATTGTGTGCATAATCATGGACTTTTAGGGTTGTAAGAAGTACTATAGGCCATCTAGTCCAACCCCCTCAATTTACAGATGAGGAAACTGAGGATTAAAAAGGCATCTGCTGCCCATGGTAATACCGTAAGTAAAGGATGTGATCTAGGCTAGTGCCAACATCTGTCTCTACGACCAGTATTTCCACCAGGATCCACAGTCATTATAAACCTTCACAATAATTAGGAGTGAAACTGAACCATCATTTAAATGATAAATTACTATAAATACAGCTAACCTAAGAATACAGCTAAAGACAGTACTTGGGTACACAGAAGCTACAATGCCGAGTATTTACTGAACTTCTTATGTAATAAGAATTCTTTATTTAGTTTTTAGGGAATCCCAAAGGAGAAACAGTTTACAATTCAGTTTAGAGATGAAATAATGGAGACTCAAAAGCCTCAACAACAGGAGGCATCAAAAAACCCACTGACCTACAACCCAGGTAAAATCTCTGTGTTGTCCCTTTAGGTAACCTCTTCACCACTACCATGACCCACAAGAGAGACATGGGATATGTTTGGCCTAAAGCAAGATGGTCATTTCCTTTATACTGTGTAAATTGCTCTGTTTTATTAAAAGCAGAGATCTGTATTGGAATCACTGATGGAGGTGTATGGGTGTATGCGTGTGAAGGAGAGAAAGTGAAGTGACCCCCTCGGGAGTCAGCATATCAGTGACACTGATGTTTATTATATTAGTTTCTAAAAAGGGGTTTCCACACTATTGTGATCTTTCCTTTATTGCCCTATATTCATTTTTACTAAAGAGCGGGTCTGACATTCATCTTGTTTCCTCTTCCTCTGCATGTTACTCCCCTAGCAATATCATTTCCACAATTTACTGTGCTTGTGTATATCAGCTGTGTTTCCAGAGCTTACTTGTTGACGATTTGGATAGGCCATTTAGGAATTCACAGAACAAATAGTTATAAAGGTATTGGGATATCATCAAGTCCATTCCCACATTTTAATTATGCAGAAACATTTCCAGACAGGTAACACAGCCGGTCAGAGACAAAACTGGGACATGAGGCAAAACTCTGACTTAAGTCTAATGTTTTTCGCACTATACAACATACTTGATTTTATGATTGGCTGATAAAAGAATAAGTGTGCATTCATTATTTCAACCATTGCCATATTATATTTCTGAATAATAAGATGAAAACAAAATTGCTAAGACATAACAGCATAGGATAGTAGAAAGATAATGCAAGCTTCCTAGCTAAACTAAATTTGATTTAGGCTCCCTAATTTACTTGCTGTGTAACCTTGGTTGGGTTGCTCAACATTTCTAAAGTTGTAACTACTGAGAATACTAAGAATTAAATGAAATAGTATATATAAAGCATCTAACATATAGTATGTGCTCAATATATAATGGTTTCCATTATTTCTAACCTACCACTAAAGAACTGTGCCACTCTGGCAAATTTCTTTAGCCCTTTGGGTCTCAGTTTCTTCCTCTCTAAAATGAGAATATTGGGGGGAAAAACAGATGAATTCCAAAGTCCCTTTCAGTTCATCAAGAAATAAGTAATTCCCAAAAGTGTCTTCATGTTAATTTAAATTCAACAAACATGTAATTACCTTATATCCATCCTAGGCACTAAACAGTTTCAACAAACATGTAATTACCTTATATCCATCCTAGGCACTAAACAGTTTCAACTTCCACCAGGAAAAGTATCTATGATTTTAGCAGAATGGGACCAACTGCATAGTACTTCAAGTTCCACAAAGTAAAATTACTATGCAAAACCAATGTACTGAACTTTAAGAAAACTCTACAAGGACATAACAAACCTAATGTAATAAATAAAAATAATTTAAGATATACCTTAAATTATTACTCTGCTTTTTTGCTAGGATTGAAGATGAAAACCAAAATGTTTATACTATAGGACTGTAACAAAAGACTCAAGAGACATTCAGAGCAACTAATAGCATTTTTGGAAAAGAAAGAAATGAACAATAAACTTCCCATGTGAGTCTTATGCTGGACTTTAAAATTTAAGATACTTGTGTCATTCTGAAATAGAGGGGAATAAAATTTCTGAGAGGTGTTTTTATAGAGATAGACATTAATATAAGAAGGTAGTTGACCATGTTCTCACATTATTTTTTAATGCTGTGTTTTGGATTTACATTCTCTAAAAATATAATATAATTTAAATTATTGACTCTTGTAAGCAAGACCTGGGGAAATAGTACTGATCTTAAGTGATGTTTTTTATTTTTTTATTGTTTTTCTATTACACTTGTCCCATTTTTTTCCTGAAAATTATAACTATAAAGTTTTTCCTCCTTTTCCATAAGGAAGTCATTATCAGTGTATTTTTCATTACCCATAGGCTTTTTACAAATAACACTCTAACGCTTCAAAATATATTTAAAGTCATGGTTAGCATTCCTAATCATAGTTTCCCAAATGCTGATTTAAGGTTTACCTTGTTACCATACCTGTATAATATTATTTATCTGTATTTTAGAATATTAGAGTATACATCTTAGATAATAAAATGTTATCAACAAAAAAAACTTTTGCCTTTTGTGAGTTACAAAAAGAGAAAAAATAAGGCCCACTTAAATATTATCTCAGCTGTATTCTATGGGTTAATTTTTGTCCTAAAAGATGATAAAGAATACACTATGTCCCCAAACATACTTTGTGTGCAAAGGTCCAGAGAGCCACGGAAATATGATTTGGGTGTATACATACCAATCAATGTGAACCAGAGGCAGAAGACCTGAATCTTTTTTCTTTTGTTACTTTGTAAGTTTTGAACAAGTCACTTCATCTTTCTAGTTCTGTATCTTTATCTATGAAACAACAGGAGGAACCACCTGATGATCTCTTCTAAGTTTTCTTCAGTTTCTATAATTAACATTTGTGTGTACCCTCAATACAACATTTGAGGGGCACAGGACTTGGGGCAAAAGCACTCACATGAGAGCACTTATTCTCCTCTTCCTGCATAGGTACCAGAGCAAGGCAGCTTCTGTAGAGAGCCAGACACTAAATGGCCTGGCTTCATGCCTTGGCTAAAAACACCATCCATGACTATGAAAGCACTTAAGGAGGAAACTAGTTCCCGAATGCAATACAAAAAATACGTAGGGGGAGTATGAGCCCTCAAAACCTCAGACCCTTTCATCTTGCCTTACAGAGGCACTGAGTTCATTTAGGTAACTTATGCTTTCTGAGCATTAAGAGAAATAATTCTGAAAATGAATGGTTCTCATCCCCAGTCCCATGTCTGACACTTGAAAATACACAGATTTTTATACAGCAACTACATTAAATGCAGCAATCCTAGGACACCTTTTTGTAAGACAGAGTTTAGCATAGTGGCTGAAAGTATGAAATGGGCTCAAATCCTGTCTTTACTAAACTGCTGTGTGATCTTGCAAAAGTAATTTAGTCTCCCTGTACTTCAGTTTCTTTTTCTGTAAAAAGGGGAAACTAATAAAATCTAACTCATAGGGTTGTTATGAGTATAAATTAAGATATAATATATGCAAAGCAGTTAGCACAGAACCTAACATAAAGTAAATGTTGAAGGAAGAAAGGAAGGATGGATGGAAGGAAGGAAGGAAGGAAAGGAGGGAGGAAGGGAGGGGGGAGGGGAATGGAAAGGAGGGGAGGGGAAAGGGAAGGAAAATAAAAGGGAAGTGAAGGAAAAGAGGAAGGATTATTGATCCTGGAATCAGGGACCCCTTTTTCAAGTTTATCTAAACGTCACAATTTGCTGGCAGTGAATGACAACTGCTGAGCTTTCCCCTTCTGAGCAAACAATATGGCAAAGACTCAAAGCTGGGATCAGCTCTTACTAATAGGATCTTGCAGATGTCAGGATGAAATAAGATTATCCTGAAAGTGGGAAAGAGTCACTCTGGTTTAAGACAAGATCTTTAAAAGATATAGAACACACACACACACAAATATGGTCATACAGAATCAGAGGAAGAAGATTTTTTTTTATTATTGCCTTCTCAAGTGTTGCCAGCATTAAAAGCTACAGAATTTTATAACTGGATGGCTCCCTAGAGACCATCTACTTCAACTTCCTGACTTGATAGATAAGTAGCTGAGGCCCAGAAATGTTAAGCAACTTACTAGAGGTCATTTAGCAGTAAACAGGAGTACCAAGGCAAACTTTCTGACTCCCCCCATTTACCCACCCTGTACTCAGCCTGATTATCAGCATCCTGCCCTTGTTGTGCCAAACAAAGTATTTAGACACATGCACACACACAGGTTTCTCACTTTTTCTGAGGTTCTCAAAAAGTACAGAAGCAATCCCCAATCCAGACCTTTCCAGAGCCTCAGATGTGGGAATTCAGGAAAATTCTGATCAATCAGTGGCCCTCTTTGGGGTTTCTGCTATCTCTGTTCCTTCCTCACACCAACTCTTAAGGGCTACTTCTAGAAGTTTCTCACCTCAAAGATCAGGCACTTCCCAGGGCAGAAGTTACCACCTGTTAATTTACAAATTCTCATCTTCCCACAAACGCTATACATAAGTTTTCTTTCCTGAGTTAGTTCAGTCAGAACAAATCCCTCCCTCCCTCCTTAAAATAACTCAACTAGGTACCTTTATGAAGTGAATGAGAATGTGAAGGGCTGGGGAGCCCTTAGGTAGGCCTGACAAGAGAAGGATAGAAAAAGGAGACCAAGGAAAGGGATGTAGATTGGGATGGGGGGGAGAGGAGAGGAATAGAAGGAACTGACCAAATGGCAAAGTCTGGATCCTTGAGACAATTGTGCTGTTACAACTGACTCACTGCTGAGGGAACAGAACTGCCAAGGCGGTTGCACTATTTTAATTACAACAGGCTGGTGCCCCAAACTACACAGGTAGGAAGCAGGAAAAAGCTACCTCACAGTGGCAGAAATGAGAAGCTCTGTCTTCCTCTGGTTCCCTGTTCTCTGTTCTCTCTCTTCTGGTGCTGGCCATTCTGTGCGGGGGGGGGGGGGGGGGGGGGGGTTGGTGCACACCCCGAGCTCTCCAGGCTCATAGCATGACCCCTGCCTGGGAACTCCCCGTGACTCCCTGTTCTCCCAAGGATTGAGGAGAAGTGTAAGGCACCAGAGATTTTTCTCAGATCCACCAAGTGCTCTTCCCACTCCCCAGTCCCTAGCCCCTTGCAAGGAAACTGATCTGAGAGAAGCTTTCGCCGGGTGTCTGAAGCTGACAAACGTGGGGCACTTCTTGTCCCGAAGCGCATGAGCCCGCGTGGGGTGTCCCTCAGCCTCAGTCTCTGCTGTGAGGGTGGGAGGCGTATGTGTCACATCCAAGTGTTCCTTCCCCACGCACACACCCACCCCCAATACCGGAAGGAAGGCTTGGCTTTTGCCTTTTTTCTGCTCCCTACCTGAATTCCGGGACCAAGTTAGGCTGCAACCCGTAGAAAGCAGCGGAGAGAGTGACCAGCCACCCGGGCTTGTAACTCCCATTCTCGCATTCCAGATAAGGCGGAGACCACTTGACATGGCTCTTGTCCCCGCCAAACGCGTCCCTGCGCCGCCAGCTATGGCCCAGGCCCCGGGGCCCCTGATTGGAGCCCCGGCGGTGTACGTGGGTCCGCCACTTGCGCCGGAGGCCATGGAACCACTCCGTCTCCACTGTGGCATTGGCCAGGTGGTGTGCCGAGGACAGGTCCTGCAGCAGGATGCGACTCTCCTCGCGCGTGGCCTGGAGGAAGACCTGCGGGGAGGACGCGGACAGCGACTCGGTGCTGAAGGTGATGGCTGCCCGGGAGATGCTGGGCTCACCCTCCAGGAGACTCCGCACCAGAGCCTGGTACCACTCCAGGTCGTCCTGCAAGTTCTGCTCCCGCGACTTATTGCTCTGCAGCATCACGTTGAGGAAGTTGGTGGCGTGTGTTAGCGTGTCCAGTGCCCCGTGCAAAGAGGGATGGGAGCTGGCTAGGGATGGCGACTTTCCCGGCAGGCCGGCCAGCTCGTAGCGGCCGGAGCAGTTGGCTCGCTTCAGCTGGTGGGAGTCCCCGGTGTAGAGGTAAGAGGCCACGTCCATGGGCACCTCCTCGGCGAGTTTCTGCGCCAAGGTGGTGCCGTCGGTGGAGCGGCTCCAAGGAGCCGAGGGGTCCGAGGCAGAAGCTCCAGCGGGCTGTTGGGCGTGCTGCTTCGCCCTCAGGGTCCTTTCTCGAGGGGAACCCGGCCGTCCCGCAGGGTCGCGGCTGGCGCCAACAGCTCCCAGTCCCAGATGAGTGAGCAGGAGGCAGAAGAGTAAGGGACAAGCCATGGCTCCCATCTGCCTCTCAGGAGAGAAGGTAACGGGAGGAGTCACTTTGTAAATTTTGGTCGTCAATTTATCAACAGTAAGACTTTTACTCGGAGTCTTCCCCCTTCTCCAGTAGGCACCCAGTCGAAAAGGACTTTAAAATAAGAATGCCTCGAAATTGGCCCGCTGGCTACGCTACCGTCACAGGAAATCGAATCACCTGTGGCAACGCCGGCTGCAGCCGCTCCACAATGGGTCGGCTCGGAATTACGCACCTCACAGCCTTGAGTCGAACAGGTTACCTCCCTTCTGGCTCCTGGCAGCTATAGTTAGCCTGCTTACGTCTTTCTGCTCGGCAGCTTCCACGGGCGCTCTCATTGAGGTGTGTTCAAGAGCAGTTGCTGCTGCTGCCGCCGCGACCGCCGCGAACGCCGCTCCATCATCTCACCCGCGGCAGCGTTCCCGCCTCCCGGCGCTGGCTCCTCCTCCTCGCTCTCTCAGCCCGGAGGCGCGGAGCGCGCTCACCAGACCTGTACTGGCAGCGCAGGAGCCAGTCTCCCAGAGCGGGGGTTTCTTTTAAGGCGATTGTCTCTCTGGAGTCCAGAGGGCCAGGCAAATGGTTAATTGGAGCTTTGGGTCTGGCCACAAACCGCACTCCTGCCTCTCCCTGCTCTCGGGAGGGAAGCCGGTTTAAAGAGACAGCTTGGCCGCAACCAAACCCTTGTAGGGAGGCATCAAGTCGTCTTGTTCCCTGTTTGGTCGGCTCCTGTGTCAATTAGCCGACTGCCATTTGTTGGGAATGGGGCGGGAGCTGTCCAGTGCTGAACCCCAGGCGGCACAGAGGAGGCGCAGGAGGAGGCGGTGGCGCGAGATGCAGCAGCGCCAAGTCCTTTCACCCACTCGCGTTCCCCGATGGCTCTGAAACCTGAGGGGGTTGGATGAGGTGGGCGGGAGTGAGGGGAGAAGCAGTCTTTTGTGGCTCAGAAGGAAGGAAATTTGTACGTACTGAGGAGGAGGATGTTGGCGTCTTCCATGCTTAGTTCGATCAGCCTTTTTGCCTACAAAAGAGGGAGAAAGGAGATTTCATATCTGACTTAAATCAGAGGGGATGGACGTAGAATGGAGACGTGTCCTCCCGAGCATCTTTTCATTTTTGGCAAATCATCAAATCCTCCTCCTTGTCGGTTGAAGAAATGATCAAACCTACTTGCAGAGGTCTTAGCTATGAGGGAGTAATGGAGACATCTACTGGCTGAGCTTTAAGAAAAATGTCACATTTAAAGAACCTGTGCTTGAAAGGGGACCAGGATGAAAGGGAACCTGTGAAAGTATGCAAGTGAAGATGTGGTAGGGAGTGAGCCTGTGCACGGGGCAGGACTCAGACTGTGAGAGAATGAGAACGGGTGAGTCTGCATTGAGTGAGAAGGGAAGTCATCCCTAGAGACTGGGAAGTCATTACTGTAGGTTCGGGTACCCCAGCAGAAGAAAGAAGAGCTGAATAACTATGCCAAGCTCCTTCCCTAATTGCTGGGAAATCCCTTAACAGCATCCAATTGTTTTATTTGAAGCTTTAAGAATGTCTTCTGACATTCTGAAAATACTAATTAGTACTGGATATGTAGTGTTTTAGGCACCTCTACTTTCCATATGTACCTCTATTTTCAAATTCCCCAAGAAAGACAAATAGAAAATTCCAACTAATAAAAATGTCACCTGTAGTATTCTAGAACAACATTGTATGGATTTACCTTATCATTTCATTTTATTCTTCCCATTGAGGAAATGCCTAAGCACTGAAATGTAAGCTCCAAAGAGCAAAAGTTTGTGTGCATTGATCACTATAGTATCTTGAGCATCTAGAACACAAAAATATGTCTGGCACATAGTATTTTCTCACTAAACATTTGCTAAATTAAAAAGTAAACCAGAAGGTTGTGATACTAAAGATAATAATTTAAAAATTCATCTCCATACCTAAGATGAGAAAGTCTGCCTGATATGTCAATGATGAGAGCTTTTGGAATAAGACATAGCAACCAGTTTTCCAAACTGCAGTGCATGGTCTCCAAGTGAGTTTTTATAGCTATGCAAAGAATGGTTATTAGATTCATATTTACTTACAAGTAGATTTCATGTTCATATCCAACTTTTTGTTTAAATTTTTCTTTGTAGCTTATGTTCCTTTGCTGAATAAAGGTCATCCCAGTTTAAAGCTCTACTATAGTACATGTGATAATAATAACAGAAAAGAATTTCTGTTTGTTTAATTTGTCAGAGTATACAATATAATTTTCCATCTATTTTATCATCTAAAGATTAAAGTGTAATTTTCCATCTATTTTATCATCTAAAGATTAAAGTGTAATTTTGTCATAGACTTTTTTAGAAAATTTACATAACATTAACCATTCTTTAGTTTTCTAGTATTGCACTTAAAAAGGAAGATATAGTTTTATTAGCAGGTCCTTCTGTAAGTAATTCAATGACACAGGATAATTGAAAGACCTGGGTTCTGGACTTGGCATTGTTTTAAGCAAGGTATATGACCACTGGCAAGACATGTAAAGTTTGTGTGTCTTGGGACAGAAATTTTATCTTGGCCCCATGATTTGTCATTAAGGGAGCACAGAAACAGCATCTGAGCCACCCCTCAGGATTTCCTGTCCTTCCACTAGTGCACATCTAATAAGAAAAGAGAATGCTATGGGAAGCTCTTACAAGTTTAACATTCTTTTCATTGAATCGTCTTTAGTCTACATTTCAAACAAATGGGGTCAACTAATTGGGTCTAGACAGCACTGCCCAATAGAAGTGTAATGAGAGCCACAAATGTAGTACATTTATATAATCTTCAATGTTCCAGGAGCCCATTTAAAAAGTAAAAGGAAAAAGTTAAATTAATTTTAATAACATGTGTTTTAGCTCAATATATCCAAAATAGTATCTCAATAAGAACACAATATAATAATTATTAGTAAGGTATTTTACACTTCTACATTAAGTATTTCATATCTAATGTGAATTTTATGCTGATAGCACATGGCACTTTACACATTTCAAATGCTCAGTAACCATCTGTGGCCAGAGGCTACCATAGAGGGCAAGCTCTAGAAGATAGTGGTCTAAAATGCTCCAGAAAGCTTAGATCCACTCAAGAGAAGGTGCCATATTTCAAATGCTCTAGGAGTCCTGGTTTACTTAACAGGTCTGAGGTCAAGATAACTGAGTAAGCAGACCACCCTATGTCTATGTTAGTGTGCATCAATAGAGGAGATAATCTGAAAGATATTTTTATAAGGAACCAAGATTTAACACATAGTCACACACTTCTAAGCAGACTACAAAATTCCACACCAACTCACAAAGACATATCACTCATTCAACAAATGTTGATTGAGCATCAGGCATTGTGGTTAGTTAGCACTGGGACAAAACAGACACATCTACACACTAGGCACATGAACCTTATAATCAAGCGGGTAGAAAGAGATAACAAAAAGCCATCGTATAAATTTAAAAACTGCATATTGTGATAAGTACCATAAAGAAATAAATGCTGTAAAGTGATAAAGAGTTCATTATATGGGGGAAAGGAACTTTTTATGTAAAGATAAAAAGGATAGAAAGATTTATGTAACAACTGAGCTGAGACATAAAGAATGAGAAGCCGTTAGATAGTAAGAACTAGTGAATAATTTAAAGGTAAGATGGAGAGAAAGTTACCTTACATAGAGGGAATAGTAGTAAGAGCATTGAGACTACAAATATTCTATTCTTAGCAGGAAAGGAGATTGGAAAAAGTTAACTTCAATAAGCTGAAGTTCATATATAAAATGAAAGGTAAAATTAACTGAGACCAAAAGGAAATTATTTTATAAAATAATCAAGTGATGCTAGCATGAATAGCACCCCACGACCACAAAGTACAGGAACCTAATCTGTAGATGTAGATCAATATCCCTGTGTGACCTCAAAATTAAGAACAAAGTTGTCTAAATGCTTATTGATATTGTGTAGGAATTTGGCTATCATAGAACAATATATACAAGTGAGGTTATCCTGCCTCCAGTGCCCTGGCTTGGTTGGAAACTCCCTGTCCCGCAGACGTTTCAGGACCACGGCAAAGAAACAAATTTATCCAGGACACTGTATTTTGTCTGGAGGGATGGGAGGTGGCTAATTTCTCTAGGGGAGAAGAGCACAGAATTCCTGTTGCCCGTGCCTTTTATTGAGAAAGGTATGCATGGGAGATACAAGGTCAAAATTCATAAATCATTGATTAACTTTCAGGCACTTGGATTGTAGTTGACAGTTATTGATTACAGATATCAATATAGAGAACACAGTGACCAGTCTGTCAGGGTCTATTAAACATCTTGATGCCACACTGGCATTAGGTGCAAAGTTTCATACATTCTTTGCTACAGATTGTTTATAGTTAACTAAGACATAAGAAAAGCAGAGAAAACTCTAAAGCATAATATGCATTCTTTAAACCCAATTCCCTTGGGAACCCTCTGAGTGGCCTTCAGTCCTGCCTGCCTCACAGCCTTCTGGTTTTCCATTGATACTTAAAGGCCTTCCCCAGGGGGCCTAGCTCACAGCTTGGACTATGATTCCCAAAACCACAAGGAGAGGTCCCCCACATAAAAGATTTTAAGCCCTGTGTGAAAAGACGCAAGACTTTTTCATCACACCATGAAAAGTCAACCTAATTGCTTCAGAACAATCAAATTTGCATTGATGAAAAAGCAATATGCAATGGAGTTATTAGTTGTCATTATATGATTGATTTTCACTATTACAAAAATAGATGTGATATTAGCATATCTTTAAGACAAACTAAAGAAAGTCAAAAATGGCTGAGACCAGATTTTATGTGAGCAGTATAAGTATAGTTATTTTTAAAATTTATGTGCTGCTTTAAATCATTTAAATAAGCAAGGATTCTGATAGGGATATGGTAAAAGGACACTGGATGTACAGTTGGGATATTCAGCTCTACTCTTGGCTCTGCCATTATTTAGTCATGTGACTTTTGACAATTTTCTGAATCTCTTTGAGAACTTTTGCTTCATTTGTATTGTAAGAGTGATGCATTAGATACATCACAACTGGAACAATTGTAGCTGAGTGCTGAATAATGGTCCAGGTATCAGGAACTCATCTTTGATAGACATAGATTTACAAAGTAAATAGTATTTTTAGAATAATTAATGCTAGACCTCAGTAAACAAAGTGGCACAACTTCAATCAAATTCTTAATAAAGCGCTTAGGACTATACCTGAAGAATCTTGAACCCCAAATCAAAAGAACCTATGCACCCCTATGTTCATAGCATTGCTGTTTACAATAGCCAAGTGCTAGAAACAGCCTAGATGCACATCTGTAGATGAGTGGATTAAAAAACTTTAGTACATTTACACAATGAAATACTATGCAACAGAAAAAAGAAGGAACTCCTACCATTTGTGACAACATGGATGGAATTAGAGAGAATTATGCTTAGCAAAATAAGCCAGGCAATGAAAGAAAAATACCATATGATATCACCTAGTATGGAAGACTAAGAAACAACACAAACAAATGAACAAAATTCAACAAGGAACAGAAAAACAGTTATGGGGGGGGTGGGGAGAGAAGGAGTAAATAGGGGAAGGGTCTAGTAAAGGAACTAGTATTAATAACCCATGAACATGGACAACAGGGTGGGGAATGACTGTGGAAGAAGGGGTGGGCTGGGTAGGGGGAAGAATGGGGAAAAAGGGACAACTGTAATAGAAAAGCAATAAAATAAAATTTAAAAAAATTTCTAATAAAGCAAATAAATCTACAAATAGCATACTCTATCAAAATAATACAAAATGAGAAATCCAGTTCTTATTGCTGGTCTTACTAAGATTCTGAACTTCCCTAAACTTTATGCTATCCCTGTGCCTCATGTGCCCATTTGCAAAATAAAGATCATAATCTTCATTATACAATAGTGGCAGTTTTGAAATTTCTAAATTCAAAAATATCATTAAAGAATTCTGATCATCCCTGTGGATCTGGATGGAACTCGAGAATCTGCATTTTAATAAGCACCACAGGTGATTTTTAAAATTGTAGTTTATTAATTATGCTATTACAATTGTCCTGGTCTTACCTCCTCTGCCCCCCTCCACCCAGCACCCCCCACTCCCTCAAGGCAACCTCCCCACCATTGTTCATGTCCACGGGACATGCATATAAGTTCTTTGGCTATTCTATTTCCCATACTATACTTTACATCCCATGGATATTCTGTAACTACCTATTTGTAATTCTTAATCCCCTCACCTCTTCATCCATTCCCCACACCCTCCTCCCATCTAGCAACCATCAAAATGTTCTCTGTAGCCATGATTCTGTCTCCGTTTTTGTTGGCTTAGTTTGTTTTTTTTTTTAGATTCAGTTATTAATAGATTTGTATTTTTTACCATTTTATTGTTCATAGTTTTGATCTTTTTCTTCTTAAGTAAATCCCTTTAACATTTCATATAATAACTGTCTGATAATAATGAACTTCTGTATTTTTGTTGTAGTTCTGATGTGGTTGTGCAAACAGGCAAGCCATGTATGCCTACACAACCATCTTGACCGGAAGTCCGCACCACAGGTGATTTTTGATGCAAATGGACCACATGCTGATAAATACTGCCTTGAGCCATGGAAAGTAACTCTACGATAATAGAAGAGACCTCTTGATAAACACAAAACCTTCTTATAAATTGTTAAATGTAGAACATAGGGAGGAAAAAATAAAATAATATTTATAAAGAGTATCATTACCATCATCATCACCATAATCTAAACATTTCTCTAGCAATTACATTGACCAGACATTGTTCTAAGGAATTTACACACTTTAGATCATTTAGTCTGTCTTCACTACACACCATGAGTTTGGTACTGTTACCATTTTACAGATGGGAAACAAACAAACAAAAAATGAATTACCCTGAGTAATACAGCCATCTGGCTTCAGCTGTCACAGTACTTTTTAAATTATTATTATTGTTTTTCAATTACAATTGTCCCATTTTCTCCCGTTGCTCCCCCCCACCCAGCCCACCCATCTCCCACAGTCATATCCCTCATCCCGCCCCCGTGTTCCATGCAGATGTCACAGTATTAAGCATTATGCCAGTGGTCATAAACTTTGATATACATGAGAGTCACTTGGAGACCTCTTGTCAAAGTACAAATTAGTGGCCTTACCCTCCAAGTTGCTGACTCAGTAGGTGAGGTGGGCTGCCTCCAATGCCCTGGCTCAGTGGAAACTCCATGTTTAGCAGAGGTTTCAGGATCATGGATGAGAGAGAATAAATAACCCAGACACTGTCTTTTGCCTGGTAGGAGGAGAGGTAGCAAATCTCTCTAGTGTAGAAGAGCGCTGAATGTTCCCTCCTAGTCCCCTGTATTGAGGAGGGAATATTTGGGAGATACAAGGTCAAGATTCATAAATCATCAATTAGCTCCAGACACTTGGGTTACAGTTGACATTTCCTGATTACAGATATCGATGCAAAAACACAGTGACCATTCTGTGTCAGGGTCTGTTAAACATCCCAGTGCCATAGTGACATCAGGTGCAAGGCTTCATACATTTTTTTCTATGTACTGTTTGTAGTTAACTAAGAAATAAAAAAATCAGAGCAAGCTTTAAAGCATAATATGCATTCTTTAAATCCAATTACCATGGGAATCCTCTGAGTGGCCTTCAAGTCATGCCTGCCTCTGAACTTCCTAGTTTTCCAGTCAAGTCTTACAGGCCTAGGGGCCTGGCTCATGACTTACACTACAATTTTCAAAACCAGACAGAGCAGTCCCCTACAAGTAGGCCCAAATTAGGTGTTGAAAATTTGCATTCATAACAAGTTCCCAAGTGATACTGATACTGGTAGTCTAGGGACCACCACCCTTTGAGAACTACTGCTCAGTGTTGTGCTTTCCACCATTATAATCTGTCACTGCTGTATGCTTAACTTTCTGTATAGGGCAAGAACAGAGCTGACTTTCTGGACACCTTTGGCAATCCAATATAGAGTCACTTTCAGCCATGACAGTTATATCAAGTGTTATGTCAAGACTGAGGTAATGGGGAGAAATGGAACACCCAAAACTACAAGTCTGGACACTTGGATAAGAATTCCAGCTGGACACCTGAGGTGGAGGAGCCTCACACACCCTAGGCTCAGTTCGAAGTTGCTCTGTCCAGCAGAGGCTTCATGACCACAGCGGAATAAACTTTACCCAGGACATTTCATTATGTCTGGGGGAAGGAAGGTGGCTGCCTTTCTAGTGGAGAACAGTAATCAGACCTCCATCCCTCATCTCTTTTATTGAGGAGAATGCACATGGGAGATACAAGGTCAAAATTAATGAATCATCAATAGCTTTTAGGCGTTTGGATAACAGTTGACAATAACAGATTATATGTACCAGGACAGAGGGCACAGTGACCAGTATGTGTCAGGGTCTATCAAACATCTTGATGCCACACTGGCATTAGATGCAAGGTTTCATACATTGCTTGCTAGAGATTGTTAATGTTACATTAAAAGATAAGCAGAGCAAGTTCTAAAGCATAATAAGCAGTCTTTAAATCTAATTCCCATGGAAACCCTCTGAGTGATCTTTGGTTATGTTCCACGCACAGCCTTATGTTGAGTCTTAAAGACAAGCACAGCCAGAATGCCAGCGGCAGTCATGCTCAGGCCTGGGCTACAATTCCCTAAACCACAAGGAGCGGTTCCCTACAGACACCAATATGAATAGAACCTCTATCTATTGTGGGCTATGAGAACTCAGAGTTCGACCACCCCAGGCTCAAGCTTGATTGTACCATGGTCATGCTTGGAGCCCTTCCATACTTCCACTCCACCAGACGCATGCTGCCATGATAGTCACCTGGCTTGAGACTCTCACCAGCCTCTCCAACTGAGAATGCCCCCAATGACTAGGGCTTCTTACCAGACACTTGCTCTGCTCACTTTCATGGCATAAGCTCTCCCTCTCTATGTGTACCCTGCCTGTGAATCTATTGGCTTATTGGGAAGGTCTCCCCTAATAAACCTGGCATTGTGGAAAGACACAAGCATGTGAGTGACTCCTTTCAGGAACACTCCCTTCCTCACCACAATTTCTCATGTAAAACATATGGAAAAAAGAAAGTCAACATTAATGGATGAAAATATGCCTGAAATTTTCTAAGGAAAAAGAACTCTCTGGTTTGCTATTTCTAACTTAGAAAGCTTACCCAAACTGTTTATGTTTTTTTATTTAGCAGTTTATTCTCACCTGCCTCCAGTTTACCCTTAAAACTCTTACTCCCTGTCAGTACTACTCCATCTCTTTCTAAAGTTATTTCCTCTGCTTTTCACTGTGAAGTCATGACTTGGGGCTGTTCTTGCATTCCCAACAAAGTGCATTTTTTAAACACTACTTAGCACAAAATCACTAGGGTTTTGGCTCAAATTGCTAGTTTTCCCTAACTCCTCCCATGTCTCTGTAAACCTAGAGACACCAGAAAAACTTTCTAACTACAGGAAAGAAAACACCAGGAAATGGCATTTATGTAGAAAAATCCTAACTGTGCCAAGACAAAGTACTTTCCTAAACCACTTTCTGTGTAGTGCCATGACATTCAGCAGTACAGAAAAGGACCAATATGGCATTTATGAAAACTCACACCAAATTAGAAAACCCAACTACATTCAATATAAAGATTGATTCCCTTTCTCATTAAGAAATAAGAACAGTCCTGACTGGTATGGCTCAGTTGGTTGAGTGTCAACCTGCAAAGCAAAAGGTCAAGGGTTTAATTTGTGGTCAAGACACTCCTGGGTTGTGGGCTAGGTTCCCCATTGTGAGGTGTGTGGGAAGCAACCTATCAATCGATGTTTTCCTCCCACATTGATGTTTCTCTCTCTCTTTTTCTCCATCCCTTCCTCTCTCTCTAAAAACAAATAAATAAAATCTTTAGAAAGAAAAAAAGAAAAAGAAAGAAAGAAGAAAGAAAGAAAAGAAAAGAAAGAAAAATTTGAAACAAAATTCAGTGAAAAAGAGTCTGTGTGGATAGGAAAAGATGTGAAATGGATGATTTTGTCTTTTCAATTTCATCTGTTCCCCTTACTGGAGCAAAGTGCCTCACAGCATATGTATCCATATGTTCCTTTATAGTTTGTGATGCTGTTTTCATTAGCTTATTACCTTGGGCATAATGAGAGTTTACTTCATGACCAATTTAGGACTTGGCTCTTCATCTTAACATGGGAGCTTTTGAAAGCTAGGAACTTCAAGTGTTCAGGACTGTGGCTACAGTGCATGTGTGCACATAAAGAAGAAACTAATTGATGACCAATACTTCATTGATAAAGAACAGAAAGTTGTAAATCCAAACAAACTTATAAAGAACATGTTTAGAATAATATTAAGTTGCTTGTAAACTTTTTTAAATGATTTATTTGTTTGTTTGTTTATTTATTTATTTTTAGAGAGAGGGGAAAGGAGAAAGAGAGGGAGAGAAACATCACTGTGTGGTTGCCTCTCACTCACGCCCCCAACTGGGGACCTGACGTGCAACCTAGTTATGTGCCCTGACTGGGAATCGAACCAGCGACACTTGGTTTGGAGGCCGACGCTGAATCCACTGAGCCACAGCAGCCAGGGCTGCTTGTAAACCTTTTTATATTTTATAAAACTTAAGGGAAATTATTCCAGTATAATGTCAATTGTTGAAATTTCAGGTACCATCTTTATATCAAGATTGCATGGATGGCCTGCAAGCCAAGTGTTGCTGGTTCGATTCCCAGTCAGGGCACATGACTAGGTTGCACATCAGGTCCCCAGTTGGGGGCGGGAGTGAGAGGCAACCACACAGTGATGTTTTTCTCCTTCTCTTTCTCCTTTCCCCTCTTCTAAAAATAAAATAAATAAACAAATAAATAAATTAAAAAAAAAGATTGCATGGAAAAATAAAACAAAGAAACATACAATGAGATATATTTCAACAAAATTTAATAAAAATGAAAATTGCTACACATATTCTGATGGAAATATTTTCAGGAAAGAAAATGATGAACCTAAGTATGAGGCAGGTACAAAACAATTATGCAGATCTGTGACTGTTTTTTGTTTATAGTAATATTATGTATACCAAGTTTTGTTTTTGTTTTTTTTTAATGTTTCTTTCAGACCTCTGTTATCCCTAAAAGAGAAAGATGGAGGAAAAGGAATTTACTCTAAGATTTCTTATTCAACCTTTGATCCATTGGTCTCCTCCTCCTTTGACATTCATCAAGTGCTCAGTGACAAATAAGCTGTAAGTGTGAATTGTTCCCAAAGAAAAGAAGGATAGAACTTCTACAACTGTGAGGTAGTTATAGATGTTTACTTAAAAGTGTCTTCTTTTGATTGTGTTTGGTGCTAGCATTTAACTATTTTTTATGCAGAAGCCTAAATCCAGTGACATATATAAATCATTTCTACTTGTTATTTTGATATATTCTTTGGAATAAATAGTCTCAGGAAAATTTTTGCCCGATTATCAACAGCTCTCTATTCAGACAAAAAAGAATTTTACAGAAGTTTTGGCACAAGAAGATTTCAACTTCTTTTGTTCACTGTGTCAATTAATGTTCTTGAATAATGGGGCTGACTTCAAGTATACATGGCCAGCACTTATCACAGTAACTGGGGAAAAATGGGTTCATCATGAGCTCTCTGCAAAAATAACAAGTTCTTAACATTTTGCATAGAAAAAAGCAGATTAGAGGACAGAAAGCTAAAAAGAGAAACAATTTGCAAGAATCTGCAGTATTCTAAGTATCAAATGTGATAAAAAGTAGCTGTTTCAACTGTTTTTATATCTCAAATCAGGTATTTTAGGCAAAAAATAAAATTTAATTAAAATTCAAGAAAGAAATAAAAATAATAATAAGAAAAATTTCCTGGATGTCAAAGTTGATTTAATGAAAATGGATTAACTAAGAACTGAAGAGAATCTCTTTACTTGAAGAATAATTTGGAAAGGGAAAGGAACAGAAGGGAAGGAAAGAAATAACTATCAATTTTCATTACATCTATGACGTTGTCCCCAAATGAATGACCCTGGTGGGCTATAGGACCCCCTCACTCTTTGCAATTCACTGGGCTGACAAATCTGACAAAGTAGTTGTGTAAATGTTCCAATAGATGCCGATATATTACTCAGCAACACAGTCATCTTTTCTGACTGACTTTCCCCAATGGTCAGCAATTCACTTGTGGAAAATTTCAGTGCTCTGATGGGCCTCTGGAGGGAGTATTTGGGACCAGGAAGGGTTTTCAGTGCCTACCTTCAACCAAGTCTTTGTGATAAAGTATTCCCTCACTTATTGCGGGTGTTATGTTCTAGACCACCCACCCACCCCACACCCCCGCGATAGGTGAAAATCCACGAAGTAGGAATCTTAAATTTATTTTAGTATTTTTATATATTTTAAGGCTTTATAAACCCTTCCCACACACTTATAAACCGTTCCCAGTTCCTTATTAACCTTTCCCACTCCCTTATTGATCTTTTCCACACTCTTATAAACACTACTTATGTTCTTAAACATATTCTACACTCTTAAACCTACATAACTTTAACAACATACATATACAGTACTGCAAAATCCTGTGGTATAGCAAAAAAATCCACGATAAATAATTAAATATATTTTTTAAAATCCCGCGGTACAGTGAGGCCATGATAAGTGAATAGCGATATAGAGAGGGACTACTTGTAATAACAATTGTTATTCACGCTCTGCTGAGCATTCATCTTTGCCAGTGGTCCACTTTGGGCTAAAGTTTGATTTCACCATAGGAAGCAGTCAAGTTCTTTCTTCCCTTCCCTATCAGTCTTTAAACTTCTGGAGTCCTGGAAATATTCTAGGCCTCTGCTGTGTCACCTCAAAAACTAGCTGACCCACTTTCCAGATGGAACCAACATCATCTTCTATCTGGTGCATAGATCATGAACAGAAGGCTGAGGAAATGAGAAGCTGTGTGCCCACTGGGAGAAGAGTTAAGCTGCCAGCACGGGGTGCACAGCAAGATCACAGAGGCACAACATAATTCTCCAGAAAGCAGCTTTGATTACTGACAGAACAGCCTGCTTCCAAATGAAATTTCCTGAATTTTTAACACAAACAGTAATATTGAAATTATAAGACTTACCTTGAATTTAATTTGACATTTTTGACAACTAATGGCACCTGAAAACTAGATATAAGTAGTAAATAAGCCATTCACATATTTCACAATAATAGCTATTTCTAGGATTCCCTCAGACAAAGATGGGAAAGGGAAAGAGAAAGAGAAAGTTTGTGAGCTTCTCTCCTGCCTGAAGGGCACAGGGCATTGTTTCAGTTCTCCTTCCCTAAAAAAGATTTAAGATGTGAGCTCAGGAAGAAGGCTGACCTCCCACAGAACCTAGGTTGGAGAATCTTCTTTTAGTCCTCTTGGAAGAAGAAAATAGAAGCCCCAGAGAGGCTGATTTCATTGTTTATTTAGAAATCAAAAGTATCAGGTCAGGTCTCTCTAACAATAGAAAAGTAGAGAGAAGCACTGCCTGGGGGCTTTTATAAAACACAAGAAATTGTGGAAGCAAGCTGCTATTTAGTAAGAGATGGTGGGAAGGAAAGCCAGACATATTAAGCAAGCTAGAGAAATAGTCATATTTTCAGTACAACATAATGATTAGGTATTTTTAATAATCTTTTTACTACTTAACTCATTACAAATCACAGAATTCTTCTTAAATGTAGCAGAGGACTTTAGACTTCAGACTGATCATCACAAAATTTGTCTCTCAACTTGACCTTCAGGTCATGGAAAGGGTTGTTCTCAGAAAAAATTGCCCAGGAATATTCTCTACATTGCCAAATAACTTCTGAATTGGTGAATTGTTACAAATCAAGACAGAGCTTCCTACAAATTATGATGTTGCTTTTGCCTCCAGTTTGCTGGATTTGTATTACAATGTCTGTTAGGGAAGTTGGATTTCTCCTATCCTCTCACGCACCACCTCTTAGGATGAAGGCAGATTTGGGACAAGACCAGGAGGAAACTGATACATGGTGCTAAGGAGTAGATTTTGGAGGAGTGAATAGGATTTTTTTAAAAATCTGATGGCACAATTTACTCACCTGAATTCCTTTTTTAAAAAATTAATTTATTTAAACTTGTCATTTGAGCAGCTGAAGTAAAACTGAGAGCCTAGGATCTCCCGCACAGTGAGAGAAGCACCTCCCCCACACACACACAACACCCTCACCAAAGAAAGTCAATTAAAACAGCCTTCAATCAAAAGTCAAGAGGATTATTTCACTTAGCACAATGTTCTCCAGGTCTATCCATGCCATAGCAAAGGGTAAAATTTTCTTCGTTTTTATAGCTGAGTAGTATTCCATTGTGTAAATGTCCCATATAAACCAGTCAGAGAAAGGCAAGTACCATATAACTTCATTCATATGTGGAATCTAATGAACAACATGAACTAACAAGCACATAGAGACAGACTCATAGAGAGCAAGCTGGCAGCTCTGGTGGATGGGGGATCAGGGTGTGGAGGGATCAAGCAAAAAAGAAAGAAAACTCATAGACACAGACAACTGTGTAGTGATTCCTAGGGGGCAGAGGGTAGTGGATGTAGAAGAGGGTATGGGGGGATAAATGGTAATGGAAAAAATACAATTAAAAATCAACTATTAATTCTGGGAATGCAAGGTTGGCACAACATTTTCAAATCAATAAGTGGGATTCACCACATAAACAAAATGAAAACTACATGACCATATGAATAGATGAAGAAAAATCATTTAATAAAATCCATCACCCATTTAGGATAAAAACTCTCAGCAAAGTGAGATTAGAAGGAACATATCTAAACATAATAAATGCCACATATGACAAACCCACTGCCAGCATCATACTCAATGGGCAAAAACTTCAAGTGTTCTCCTTAAGATCAGGAACAAGACAGAGATGTCCTCTTTCACCTCTTTTATTCAACATAGTACTGGAAGTCCCAGCCACACCAATCAGACAAGAAGAAGAAATAAAATGCATCAAAATTGGAAAAAAAGAAGTAACACTTTTTATTTGCAGATAACATGATACTGTACATAGAGAACCCCAAAGATTCCACCAAGAAACCACTAGAACTGATAAATGAATTTAGCAAAGTAACAGGATACAAAATTAATATCAAGAAATCGGTTGCATTTATATATGCAATAATGAACTAACAGAAAGGGAAATTAAGAAAACAATCCCATTCACAATCACTTCAAAGAGAATACAATACTTAGGAATAAACCTAACCAAGGATGTAAAAGACCTGTACTAATTGAAGAAGATACAAATAAGTGGGAGCACCTACCATGTTCATGGATAGGGAGTAGTAACATCGTTAAAGTGTTCATACTACCCAAAGGAACCTATAGATTCAATGCAATTCCTATCAAAATTTCAATGATGTATTTCACAGAACTAGAATGAATATTTCAAAAAATTATATAGGATCACAAAAGGCCCCACATAGCAACAGTGATCCTGAGAAAGAAGAACAAAAATTGGAGGAATCATGCTACCGAATATCAAACTATACTATAAGGCCATAGTAATCAAAACAACATGTTACAGCATAAAAAACAGACATAGATCAATGGAACAGAATAGGAAGCCCAGAAATAAACCCACACCTTCATAATCAAGTAATATTCGACAGAGGAAGCAAGCATATACAGTGAGCTAAAGATAATTTATTCAATAAATGATGCTGGGAAAATGAAACTACATCACCTTCTTACACCACACACAAGAATAAATTCATAATGGATTAAAGACTTAAATGTTAGACCCGAAACCATAAAAATCATAGAAGAAAACAGAAACAGCAAAACCTCAGACATTGTTTGTAGGAATATTTTATTGGATATATCTCCTCAGGCAAGGGGAACAAAAGAAAAGATAAACAAATGGGACTCCATCAAACAAAAAAGTTTGTATAACAAAGGAAAACCAATAAAATTAAAAGACTACCCACACAATGAGAGAACATATTCGCCAATACATCTGATAAGAGGTTAATATCCAAAATTTATAAAGAACTAACAAAACTCAACACCAAGAAAACAAACAACCCAATTAAAAAATGGGCAAAGGGCCTGAATAGAGACTTCTCTGAAGAGGACATAGAGATGGCCAATCAATATATGAAAAGATGCTCAACTTCACTAAACATCAGAAAAATGCAAATTAAAACCACAATGAGATATCATCTCACACGTGTCAGAATAGCTATCATCAGTAATCAACAAACAACAAGTGCTGAAGAGGATGTGGGGAAAGGGGATTTTTTTTTTGCTGTTGGTGGGAATGCAGACTGGTGAAGCCACTGTGGAAAGCAGTAGAGAGATGCCTCAAAAAATTAAAAATGGACCTGCCTTTTGACCCAGGGATTCCACTTCTGGGAATATATTCAAAGGAACCTGAAACACTAATTTGAAAAAAACATAAGCACCTCTATGTTCATTGCAGCATTATTTACGATCACCAAGATATTAAAGCAGCCCAAGTGTCCATCAGTAGGTAAGTGGATAAAACAACTATGGGACATTTACACAAAAGAATACTACTCAGCTGTAAAAAAAAGAAGAAAGTTTTACCCTTTGAGACAGTATGGATGGTCCTGGAAAACATTATGTTAAGTGAAATAAGCCAGTCAGAGAAAGACAAATGCCATGTAATTTCCCTCATATGTGGAATCTAATGAGCAGACTGAACTAACATGCAAAATAGAGACAGACTCATAGAGAGCAGGACGACAGCTATGGGGAGGGAGGTTAGGCGATGGAGGGACAGAGCAAAAACAAAAAAGGACTAATGGACATGGATAACCATGTGGCTATGGAGGTGGGGGGTGTAAGGGGACTAAATGGTAATGGAAAAAAATACAATAAAAAAAATTTTTTAAAAAGAAAGAAACTAAACCATGAAAGTCCTACAGGTAATACTGCTTTTCAACTGCTACATAACTTCCCTGAAACAATAAATCATAGTCTAAGTCTACTACCTTAGACTTCTAAGTCTACTACCTTAGACTTAGACTTGAAATGGAAAGAAGAGACGAAACTAAGGTCTCAGATCATTTATCTACATTTCTTTTTTTTTTTCTTTCAATATAGTGTTCTCTCTCTCTCTCTCTCTCTCTCTCTCTCTCTCTCTCTCTCTCTCTCTCTGCTTTCTGCTTTCCTTTTTAATATCAAAAGAAAGTGTTGAAACACTTTATTTTTCTTAGGTCAAGAGATCAGGCAAATCTTACATTATGAAAGATATTTATAAAAATACAATGTTAGAATCCCAGGAATTCAGAGTCCCTTAGAGCACAAATACAAAAGAGTAGATATGCTCACATCTTTTTTCTAAATTTACAATACCTTTCAAGAACCTAGGCTTTTCCCAAAGAAGTGAGACCTCATTATAACTCAAAAGAGAAGCTTTTAAGAAAGTGCATTTTTGCCTGACAACTACATATACTTGCTTTAAAAATATTTTATATTTATTTTTTATGAATTTAGTTTAATTGTTGCATGGATTATTCCAAGAAATCCAGGAATACATTCTAAGGAATGAATGAGATGACTACAAAAAATATATGAAAAAAGATACTCATTGCAACATTATTTATGAAAAAGAGAGGAAATTTAAGTGTCATTCAACCAAACATTAAACAAATTGTGCTATAATTACCTATTATGGTTACTAAACCTAATAGTCATCATTACATCAGAGTTTTTAAAGTAAGGACAAGAAGTTAAAAGATTAAAGCTGCCGTTTTCAATGATAAAATAATTATGCATGTATGAAATCCAAAATAATCTAGATTAATTACTTGAATTAGATTAAATAATTTAATAAGTTTCCCAGATCAAAGCCAATGAAAATCAGTTATATTTTATACCAACATAGTTTGAAAATGAATTTTCTTTTAATTTACAGTAGCATTCAAAAATGGAGGGAAAAGATTTTCAAGGAATCTATATAGAATATCACAAAATATTATTTAGTGAAATTAAAGGAGACCAAATAGGAGAAAGGATATATCAAGTTCAGGAATTACAAGATTCAATATTTTTAAATGTAAATTCTCTTCTAATTGAATCTATAGATTCAATGTTAGCCCAATCAAAAACCCAGCAAACATTTTGCAATGTGTGATAATTGATAAACTGACTTTAGGCCTTAAATAGAAATGCAAAAAGCCAGAATAGCCAAGACTATTTTGAAAAACAAAATGTCCCCAGGTATCAAAACCTATGATAAAGCTGCAGTAATTGGTATAGTGGTATTGGCTCAAGGATTGACAAAGAGACCAATGAAACAAAATATAGTTCAAAATCAAGCCCACACATATGGTCCCTTGATGTATGACAAGGGTGACACTGAAAAACAATGGAAATAGGGTGATCTTTTCAATAAATTGTGTCAACGGGTTTGGTTTACTCAGATTCATCCACCTTAGGACTGAGGTCCTCATTCTCCTAGTTGCTGGGAAAGTTGGCTATGATGGTTTACAGCTCCATTTCTCTCAGGAATTTCACTTAGCTAAAGAAAGCTGCTTCATTTAAGATTATACTCTCTCCCTGAGGACATCCCACAACCAATGACTGATTTATGCAAAGGTCCAAAATCCTGACCCTAGGCTAGATTGGTCTCTAAAGGACAATTCCAGCTCAAGAATGCCCCTTGGGAATAGATTATATCACTAATGCAACTATATCATCACAGCTTAGCATCTCCCTTCACCCAATGCTGCTTCCTCTGCTCCCTCTCAGGCTGCACCTAAGAGTTTTACCCCAGCAAACAGACTTTCTGTTTATCAAAGGGTACCATAAAGAGTAAAAAAGACAAGAAATACACTAGGAAAAGATATATATGTTGCCTATAATCCACAAAGAGCTTATATCCAAAACATTTAAAGAAAAACAAAAAATTAATAATAATGTAGACAATCGAAAAGAGAAAAGAGCAAGAGACTAGAATAGGCATCCACCCCAAAGATATCAAAATTGTTAGCAAGCATATGAAAAGTACTCAGGGAAATGCAAATTAAAATCACAATAAAATCTCACCTCAAGCTCATTGGAATGGCAAGACTGACAGTGTTGGTGAGAATGTAGAGCAACTGAAATTCTCAGACACAGCTTGAGGGAACTTGTATTATTTATACAGTCTAATAAAATTGAGCATGTGCACGTATATCACTTTCGGGAATATCTCCAACAGACATAAGTGCACACATACACAAAAATCTTGTACATGTGTTCATAGCAGTATTATTCATAATAACCAAAAATTGGAATAGTTTAAATGCCTGTTAACTTTTTTTCTTCAATGATTTTGTTTACTTTTAGAGAGGGAAGGGAAGGAGAGAGGGAGAGAAATATCAGTGTGTGAGAGATACATTAGAGAGAGAGGAAGGGAGAGAAAAAGAGAGAGAAACATCTGTGTGTGAGCTATACATCCATTGGTTGCCTCTCACACACCCTCAACTGGGGAATCGGGCCTGCAACCCAGGCATGTGCCCTGGCCAGGAATCAGACCAGCAACCTTTTGGTTTGCAGGCAAGCACTCAATCCACTGAGCCACACCAGCCAGGGCCAAATGCCTATTAACTTTTATAGACAATAAAGAGAGAAACAAGGCAGAAAAAAGAGTCAAAATAGGTAAGGAGTAATCAGGAAATGCCTGAAAAGCCATCAGATTGAAGTGAGGCAGAGGATCTAGAAATTGAGACAGACTTAAGTGAGAGAATAATAAGGGAAAATAAATCTAAAATTTTAGATGTGATGCCTCAGATAATTAAGGAATAATTAGTTTTTGACTTATTTGTAGAAATTCATATAATTCATTTCTTTTTTTCTACCTAAAGTATTAGATGGCAGAACACAAATAAAATAACCTACCCCTTTGGTGAGATGCTCCCTGGAAGATCTCTGCCCTTCTCAGTTGTCCCATCTCCCACCACTGGCACCACTACCACCAGCCTGGTATCAGGCAGCTTTCCTGGGTGTAGATCTGTGATAGTTAATTTTATGCATCAGCTTGGCTGGGCCATGGTGCCCAGACATTTGGTTAAATATCCTGGATGTTTCTGTGAGGGTGTTTCTAGGGTGAAGTTAACATTTAAATTGGTGAACTTTGAGTAAAGCAGACTGCCCTCTATAACGTGGGTGTGCCTCATCCAATCAGTAGAAGGCCTGAATAGAACAAAGAATGACCTCCTCTGAGCAAGAAAGAATTCTGCCAGCAGATGGCCTTTGAACTCTGTTAAGTCTGCATCTCTTGCCTGAGTCTTCTGCTTGCCAGCCTACTCCATTAGATTTTGGACTTGCCAAGTCTCTACAATCATGTGAGACCATTTCTTAAATTTCTCTCTCTCTCACTCTCTCTCTACCCCCTTCCCTCCCTCCCTGCTACACACACACACACACACACACACACACACACACACACATCCTTGATTCTATTTCTGTGGAGAAGCCTGACTAACACAAGGCCTAATATCTGTGAAAAACATATTTCCCCACTTGGGCACTTGGCTAAACGTGGCATTAATATCACCAGCTTCGTTACATTCCTTGTCCTAAGTGAAGCCTGCTATGTAAGTTCCTCTATTCTCTCTTGAAAATCACATTTCTCCCCTCCCAGCCTTTCCAATTCCATTTCTCCTATATCTTTACAGGAACCAAACTGAAGACTATTTGCATTTTTTGCAAGAGTTATGTATCTGTGCCAAGTGCAGGTCCCTGCTGTGCTTTTGTATGTCAGCTAAGATATCTGGCTGTCCTCTGAACAGGCTTATCTCATCTTGAGTGTGTCCTGATACTCCAATTTCTTCAGGATTCTTCTTGTTTTTTGAGTTTCTATTCAACAGACTGAAACTCTATAAAGTAAACCCTTCTCTTTAACATCAAAAGAATCTCAGATTTCATTTTTTTCTTAAGGTCAGTAGTCTTGCTCAGGTCTGCTACTGAACAAGACACATCCTAAAGTTAGTTTCTTCCCTCTGCCTAGCTCCAAGAAATACTTTCTAGCCCTACAGTTGATTCACTAACTGATCATTCTCTAGCTGAGAATCATGCAAGGGCTTTAAAAACATAGATTGCTGGGCCACTCTCCCAGACTTTTTGACTCAGTAGGTCTAGGATCTGGGAATTTGCACTTCTAGCAAGTCCCCAGGTGAGCATGATGCTGTGGATCCAGAGACCACACTTTGAGAACCACTGCTCTAGCTCTGGCTCCTGAATTGCAGTCTCCTGTGCCTCTTACTATAATACATCAACTCCCTTTAGTGCCTAAATATTTTGTAGATCTTCTCTCTACTGTTTTAAGAGGAAACTTGGAGTGGGGAAAGGGAATAGTAGATCTGTACACTACAGGGATAGGCCAAGGATAGTAGGAATTTAATTCAATGTTACAACCATTTTTTTTTTCTTTTTGAGTGACTGGTATGTCAGAAAGCACTGGTGTGAAAGAATTAGAAAGCTAAGTTTCTGATCTCAAAAAACTTAACAGGGGAAAATTCAGCACAACACTAATTATAACATAAGGCAGAATATATTATATTATAATAAATGTGAATGAACCACGAGACTATAGCAGATATTGTTGGTGCCCCAAGCATGTTCCATAGGCTGATCTCCTTAAAGATCAAGGCCAGGACTCATTGTCAGGATCATGCAAGTGCAGGGTCAGCAAGTTCACAATCCTGAGTCAGTGTCTCCTTTAATTCTGCACCCTGGGGGTCTCATTTGTCTCTCTATAGTCTTAGCCCTTCCAGAGGTCACAACAGAGAGTTCCAGTACCCCTGATAGATTCCAGCTTTTCTCTGCACAAGGGTATTGCCTCTATCAGTAAAGTCTACTTGGTCTGCATGTGAGGCAGGCCTGAACCACACAAACATACAGCTGCTAATGGACCGAAAGGCTCATGAAATTACAATGCAAAGTGTATAGAGTACAAAGAGCAGAGGAATATCAACATTTAAGGATGGGATTTAGAAAGAGAAACTTTCAGTTTATTGAGAAATGGTTAAGTAGAAAGAAATCAGTATAGTTTGAAATCTGCTTTGATACCTGAATGAAGTGTGCAAAACAGGACTCACCTTCAAGAAGCTCCCAGACTAGTAGAGGAAACAAAATACATACTTGACAAGATAAATATTCTGGCACCATGCAGCAAATCAGCTCTGGGGATAGAATATGACAAACCAGAAGAAGCTAAAACTTGCCTTAACTTGAGCAGTATGTTTTACATTTAAATGGTGACACTGATACTGATTGCATACAGTTTTTTATGAAAATTAAGTAAGGTAATTAATCTAAAATTCTAAGAACAGTTGCTGGTTCATAGCAATCACTAAGTATATTGTCATTTTTATTGTAATTTCTGCTGTGATGCTGTTGTTGCTGATAATGAGTGATGTTTAGGAAAGAGAGAGGGAGCTGCAGACTGCATTGATGCATTGGAGCAGTCAGAATGCAGAACAGGATGCACCTACATTCTGGGGCCAGATGCCTGAACAAGAAGCAAGAGCAGTAATTGTATAAGTACGGGGAGAGTCAAAAGCAGTTTGTTTAGAATGTGTGCAGCTTGAGGAATGAGGTATTAAGAGCAGAAAGTGGCCTGAGTATAATCCCGGGGTAAAAAGTTGGGGCTGTTCCCTAGAGTATATTCAGAGCTCTGAAGATTTATGACAAAATAGAACAGAAATTAAAATAATATTTTGGTAAGATTGATTTATAAATCTGAAGTGGTAGTAGGAAAAAATGATACCAGGTAACAATATCTCACACATAAGATGATGCTAGGTTAATAGTGGAAATGGAAAGGAAAGAGAACATTCGAGATCAAAGCAAAAAAGAAGAGGAAAGTGTATTAGGTTTGCGTATTAAGACCTGGATGGGAATAGTGTATGCTTTTTCTTCATCGGTCAGCTTGGGCTTCCATAAAAGAATAGCACAGACTAGGTGGTTTAAACAACAGACTTCTATTTTCTCACAGTTTTGGAAGCCAGAAGTCCAATATCAAACTGCCACCAGGGTTGGTTTCTGGTGGCCACCTTCTCATTGGGTCCTCACATGGTCTTTCACCTGTGCACGAACAGGAGGAAAGAGATCACTGGTGTCTCTTTCTCTTAGTATAAAGACCCCAGTCCTATGGAATGAGAGTCCCACACTTGTGACTGCACTTAACCTTAGTTAGCTCCAAAAAATCCCTATCTCCCAATAGTCACATTTGGGAGTTAGGGCTTCAACATATGAATTTGTGGGAAGACAAAATTCAGTTGATAACAATGGTGTTATACACTGCTATGAGACCGGAAGTATGAAGTTTGACCTAATTGAGAGGAAGATACTTTTGGCTTCAGATGGTTGGTTAATCTACAGCAATATCAAATAAAATATTTAGCAATGACAAAAATGCTCTATATCAACATTGTCCATTATGGTAGCCACTAGTCCCAAGTGACAAGTGAGCACTTAAATGCAGCTAGTGAGATGGATGAAGTGAATTTTTAGTTGTATATATTTTAATTTAATTTAAATTTTAACTGTATTAAACAGCACAAGTTATAACTACAGGAACCTCAGGCAGAGTAAAGCTGTGTCAGTAATCAGATATCTAAGGCTCCTCCCAGCCTTAAAGCCTTATACTATAGGTATTCAGCTTTAAACTACCTCTTGTTAGGGAAGGAAAAACTGAAATTTTGAAAAGGTATGTGACTGTTTCAGATTAGCTTAGTCAGTAAGTTACAGATTTTCAATTAAGACCTAAATGTCTTTATGACAGCAGTGATGCAATTAGGCATATGTAACAGGCAGCTGACAATATGCAACAGTTTGTACAGGACTAAGATCCATGCTTTGTAGTTGTCCTGTGAAGGTGACATTTGCAGCCATGAAAGTAGATACAATGTAGAAAGAGAAGAGAATGGGACTCCAGGTCAAGCCTTGATAAACATGCACATATAAATAGAATGCAAATAAGAACTCATTAGAAAAGGAATGGAATCTTCATCTGCCAAATTTATATCGACAATTGCATAGCCCCAGTTTGCCACCACCTCAACATATTCAAAATCCATCTCAGAGAGGTGGGCACAAGGATAAAAAGTGAGAGCTCTTACTCCCTTCACATCCATCTTCATTGTCTATTAGCTGATTACCAGAGCAAGGCACTTCACTTCTCCCTGCTTCAGGTTCCCCCTTTGTAAACGGAGGAAATGACAAGACTGATGTCAGAAGGCTGTTGAGAAAATTAAGTTGAAGTGAGATGGCATGTAAAGTGTCAGTGAAGTCCTGGCACATAATACACATTCTTTAATTTTTATGTTAAAATAAATAAATAAAACTTGCCCCCAGTCGGGTTCTTCTTGCTGTGTCTCTGATCTGAGCCAAGAGCATTGCCCTTCATCTAGTCAATCTTTCTAGAAACCTGAGTCATTTTTTATTCCTTCTTTGTCATTCCCCACATCCAATAATTCACCAAATGTTATTGATTCTAACTCCACTGTGTCCTTCAAATACAGCCACATCTCTCTGTGACCTCTACTGCTGCCCTCCAGTCCTCAGCACATTCAACTGGACCATGGTCATGAAGGACTTTTTGTCAAAAGTGTCTACACTTCCAATACATTTGTTACACCCACTCATTCTCTAGACTGTCTCCACGGTGGTGTCATTTTGCTGCCTTCCCCTGGCAGTTTATTTTTGCAGACAGGAATCAGTTGATATTCCTTAGCATGGTATTCAAGGCCTTTCACAACCTGCCCCTATCTACCTCTCCATTTGGAGTAAAAATATTTCACCTTTTACTTTGAACTAAGAATACATCAATATGGATCAGTGCATTTTAAAAATTCAAATGAATTATTGTCTTGTGATTGTATATGGACCTGGAAGGAGAAAGCAGTGGCTTTTTTAATTTAACTCCTAGAGGAAAACACAAAATACTCTATTGAACCTTGCAGAAAGATTCCTCACCAGGACTTCTTGTAACTAGGGGCGATGTGTGTCCCCTTTTGCCCAGAACAATCCTTGTTTACAGCTGCTGATCCTGTATAATTCTGAAGTTCCCCTCTTTTATTCTCAAAAGTGTCCTAGTTTGTGTTATATGGTTACCTAGAACTCACTTTGCCAAAATCAGTCAGTCTAGGAGATAAGAGGCAACAAAGAAATGATTGTTCCCCAAACTTCCCACCTGTCTTACTTGGCAGTTGGCTTTGAAGTGACTCACCTCTGTCAGCACCTCCTCCTCCCTTCTGAACCGCTTTGGGCTGCTCAGTCCTTGCTGAAGCATCTCTCCCACAACACTGCTTCATACTCCAGACCCCTTTGCTACAAGTAACCTCATGGCCCTGTGCTCTGAACTTAGCTGATGGGGAAAACTAACAGCTAGAAAGTGGCTAGATGTACCACCTTCCCAGAGAACATTTATGAATTTTAAAAGGACCTTAAGAACCCCGACCAAAGGAATGACTAATGGAGGGATTTTAGGAGTATTGTGTAGGTGTCAGCAAAGTCATTAAAGTGATGCATCAGAGGCCAGGGATGGCATGAGGGACCAGGGATGACGTGAGCCATTGCTCACAGCTCAGAATGAGAAAGAAAGAGGTTGGGGCAAGGGTCAAGGAAGCATGCAAGTAATGAATGATCCTGGAAACTAAGAGCAATGTGAAAATTAAAGAAAAGAATGACTCAAAGAAATGACATGTGGGGACTCTCTGAGCATGTATTTGGAAACTAAACATGAGGAAAAAATCAGAAATAGAGAATACCCAAGCTATTACAAAGAACCCCACGTATTCTGGCCAGGCCAAGTCAGGCAGACAAAGGGCAGGATGCATAGGATGACAAAGGGTCTGGTTCTTTGGGGCCCCCAGCTCCCCTAAGTCTGCTCAGGGCTGAGGGATGCTCTAGTGCCAGCTTCCCAAGCATTGCTGGTCAAGAGAAATAGGTAGAAAAAATCTCCCTAAGATGGAAAAGTAAAGAACTAACTTTAATCAAGAGAATATTTAAAGGGTCCCAGAAAGGAAAATGAGAAGACAGAATAGATCCTGTCTTGGGAAGACTTTACAGAGAGAATAAAGACATTTCAGCAATCTTTTTCTTTTCTTCTTCATTTTCCCTGTTCATCATCTTCTTCTCTCTGTCCTTCACTTCCCTGTTTCCTGTCTTCATAGTGTGGATGTGGATTTTTGGCTGGTGTGCCTTAGTCCGCAGACTGACTTGGGACATAGCATAATAGATGCAGTGACTTCTAGTGAAGTGAAACTTTCTCAGGGAAGGGGGGCAAATAATAGGTGAGACTTCTACATGCAGAAGCTCAAGACCAAATATGACCTTATTCATCTTTTAATTAAAAAAATACTACAGTAGTTCCTCTCTATATCACGGTTCACTTATTGCAGCCTCACTGTGTTGTGGGATTTTTTTAAAAAATTATATTTAATTATTTATTGCGGATTTTTCACTATATCACAGGATTTTGTGGTACTATATATGTATGTTGTTAAAGTTATGCATGTTTGAGAGTGTAGAATATGTTTAAGAACATAAGTAGTGTTTATAAAAGTGTGGAAAAGGTTAATAGGGGAGTGGGAAAGGTTAATAAGGGACTGGGAATGGTTTATAAGTGTGTGGGAAGGGTTTATAAAGCCTTAAAATATATATAAATACTAAAATAAATGTAAGGTTCCTCATTCATGGATTTTCACCTATCATGGGGGGTGGGGGACTCTAGAACGTAATACCCGCGACAAGTGAGGAATATTGTATATCTTTTGGAAGATCATATATAAATTGGCCCAAACCTGGGTCATCATTGTGTAGAAGGCCCTGGGAGGCTGGGATTTTTCAGTATGGGAAGACTACTCGCGAAATACTCATGTACTAGCTAATTCATGGCTGATGATTCTGTGGAAGAAAAACTCAATCTCATTCGTAATCAAGGGAACAAAATAAAACAAAAATAAATGCTATTTTTGCATTTGTATTAGTAAAGACTTAAAATCAAAAGGAAATACCAAGGTTTGTGAGCAAGGAGTAAAATAGATAATAATATACAATTTGTGGAATTACAATCATTTGAGTAAGATTGGGCACTAGGTATCAAAGCTCACAAATGTTTATATAAAGAAAGCAATCATAAATATGCCAAAATAGTTTTATAAGATATTTATGTTAATTTTATTTATTATGGTGAAAAAAATTTAAACCTAAATATTCAACATTAAAGGATTTTTTATCTTATTGAAATATATTTGATATATGGTATTGTCTAAATTTAAGGTATACAACATGTTAGTGTGCTACATTTCTGTATTGTAACATGATTGCCACTGTAGCAATAATTAGAACATTCTTGTCGTGGAAAGCAAATCAAAACCACAATGAGTTATCACCTCACACCTGTTAGAATGGCTACTATCAAAAAAACGGAAGATAACAAGTGTTGGTAAGATCTGGAAAAAAGGGCATCCATGCACACTATTGGTAGAAATGTAAATTAGTTCAGGCACTATTGAAAACAGTATGGAGATTCCTCAAAACAATTAAAAATAGATCTACCATATGATCTAGCAATTCCATCTCTGGGTATATGCTTAAATGATTTATTAAATAAATTATGGGGCATATGCTAGAGTATTTTATTAAAAATCATAAGAAATATAAACATGAGGAATGTTCATATTATATTTCATTTTAAAAGCATTTTATAGAACAATATGACAATTTCAATTTCTGATATATTATATATACATAATAAAAAGAGATATTATATATTATATATGTATGTATACACATATATAATTTATAGTTAACTCTTTTTAACCATGAGCTCACTTGCTATGTCCAAGATTATTGTACAGGTCCTGATGTGCCAAGTCTTGGCTCAGGACTTGGCACATACTGCTCCATCTGACTAGTGGCCTAGAATGCTTTCTCTAACCATCCCACCCTCCTTCCCCTGGTAAAGTTCTACTCATTTTTCATGAGACAGGTAAAAGATGCCCTCTTCTTAAAAGTCCCCCAGATCATATTGCTTTTTTTTCACAATAATATACTCATATTTACTGAGTGCCTGCCATGTATCTTTATATTCAATAAATAGCTGTTGAATAAATGGATTAATATTTGAATATCTATTTTTAAATATAAATAACTGAATGAGCATCAAGGTTTATCCTAACTTGATCTCCTGAAAATCTTCCAGATGCTCAAAATTGGTAAAAATTAATATGGGTCCTCCAGGTCTTTCTTTTTTTAATAAAGGTTTTATTTTATTTTCATTTGACAGATGGGAAGAAAGGAGAGAGAGAGAAACATCGATGTGAGAGAGAAACACCAATCAGCTTCCTCCTGCACGTGCCCCAGTGGAGAATTGAGCATGCTACCTGGGCACGTGCCCTGAACGGGAGTCAAACAAGCAACCTTTTGGTTATGGGATGACATTTCAACCAACTGAGCCATGCCAGCCTGGGCAGTCCTCCATGTTTGATGTGGTCTGAAGTCAAACAGTCTTTATCGATCAATAGCATATATACCTAATATTCAACATACATTTATTCATCACCTTTTATATGGTATAGAGGATAAGATCACAGTTAGAGTGTCAATAGCCTGGTCAAATACTTGTTGTATGACCACTGGAAAGTTAAATAACAATTCTGTGCCTTGATTTATTCATCCAATAGCAAGCATATCAATAGTACATATCTAAGGCATTGTTTGGAAAATTAAGTTAATACAAACAAATCACAGAGTCTGGCACATGGCCACCGTATATGGGATCAACAAATGTTAATTATTGTCATCATTATTATTAATTTTTTACATCTGAAAGCCCTAGTACTAGAGCTATAAAGAATGCAGAAATAAATCAGGTGAGGTATTGCCCTATAAGAGTTTGTGTTAAGTAGACAAGATAAAGAATATAATAATGGAGTGAGCGCAGATTAAACAAAAGTGCTGAGAGAATTCAGAGGAAAATTCAATGCTAAGGATGCAAGGTGCATCCAAACTGGATTCTTCTCTATGCATTAGATCAGAGACAAATTCTGATGTTGTTTAAACCGCAAGATAGATCTTGCTTACATTTTAATTATCTCAAATATATGCTCTTAGCCAAATTAGACAAACTCTCCACCAACCTACTTAGTCACTATAACTCATTTGGAACGTAATCACAACAAAGGGCAACCACAGCTTTGTGCACATTTTGAAAGGATTCACACAAAAACACCTCCACGCAGGTTCTCCCAAAGACCAGCTGGCCAATGGACATGAACATCAGACTCAGAACACACTCACATCTAGCCAACCATGGTTCACTCTTCTACAGAAAATATTTTTGTTTTTGCAAAGAATGTTGAACAAGGAGCCTTCCCTGAGCGCTTGTTATTCTGATAAAATGAGAGACTACTCTTCCTCTTACTTAACAATGGCAGTTTTCTGCCAAGATAAGGTCTCACCACAGAAGATGATTATTACCCAGTAAAATTATCAAACTCAATGTTAATCACAACTAAATTATTTTATATAAACTGCTTAGAGAACTATCACTTCCTACACCCTAGTAGGAACCCTTGTATACATTTTCTCTTTCAGCAACAATAATCATCAACAGTCAACAAAGGGTCATTTCCATGGATATTGCTTTCAGGCTGATAGTCCCAACAAACCCTTCTCTGGAGACTTCCTACTACCACCAACACCCTCATTCTCACCTTTTATACATCCTTCCCTCATTCTAAAAACCACAATGAGATACCACTTTACACTCATTAGGGTGGCTATTATTTAAAAGAAAAAAAAAAAAGAGCCCTGGCCAGTGTGGCTCAGTTGGTTAGGCATCATCCTGCAAACAGAAAGGCATTGGTTTGATTCCTTGTCTGGGCACATGCCTGGGTTGCAGGTTTGGTCCCTAATCAGGATGCATGCAGGAGGCAACTGATTGATGTTTCTCTCTCACATTGATGATTCTCTCCCTCCCTCCTCCTCTCTCTAAAATCAATAAAAGGAAATTATTAAATTTATTTTTTTAAGAAAAGGAAAGGAAAGAACAGGTCTTGGTAAGGATGTGGAGTAATTAGAACCCTTGTACACTGCTGGTGGGAATATAAAATGGTACAGTCATTATGGAAAACAGTATGACAGTTCCTCAAAAAATTAAACATAGAATTACTGTATGATTCAGCATTTCACTTCTAGGCATATCCCCAAAAGAATTGAAAACAGGTTCTCAAACAGGTATTTGTACACCAATATTCTAATATTATTCATAATCTCCCAAAGGTGGAAACAACCCAAATGTCCAACAGGTAAATGGATAAACAAAATATGCTATATATGCAATGGAATATTATTCAACCTTAAAAAGTGATATTCTGATGTATATAAAAATAGGGATGAGCCTGGAGACAGTATGTTGAATGAAATAAGCTAGACACAAATATTGTATGATTCCACTTATATAAAGTACCTAGAATAATCAAATTAGTAGACACAGAAAGTATAATAGTAGTTACCAGGGGCTAAGGGAAGGAGGAAATTAAGAGTTATTGTTTAATGGGAACAGAGTTTCAGCTTGGAATTATAAAAGAAGTTATGTAAATGGATAGTAGCAATACAATAATGCGAATGCACTTAATGCCACTACATTTTCCACTTAAAAATGGTTAAAATGGTAAATTTTATGTTTGTATCTCTTACTACTATTTAAAAAATGTATTGGAAGGTATTGAAGAGCTTTATATAGGAATTCTTGTGATCTCAATTATTATATCTTTTAGAAATCATTTTGTTCTATAAAGGACAGATTTTTGAAGGGTGGGAAAACAAGATAGAAAGAGATGTGAGAGATGAAGGGTTAGTGACAGTGACAATGGAGTAAAATGGGCAGGTGATGGCCTGGATGTGGGTGGTAAGAAAAAGGATAAATTAAGACTGACACCCAGGTTCTTGGCTTAAGCAACTGAGTGGTAACATTATTAAGATACTAAAAACTTCAGAAAGTACATACTTTGAATGAAGTAGAATCAAGAGTGCTGCTTTGACATGTTAATTTTAAGATGCTTATTTTGTCATCAAAATGGAGCTGTTGAGTAGAAAGTTAAATAAATGAGTCTGAAGCTAAAAGAAGTCCAGGCTGTCCCATCTCAGTGACTCTCTTGATGATATTTAAAGTCACGATATTGGATAAAATCAGAAAGAGGCAGAGGAAGAGGGAGGAAGGGAGTGAAGGAAGATGAGGAAGAGGAGAAGGAAGAGGACAGGAGAAGAAAATACAGGAAGTAGAGAGGACAAGTCTAAGGAATGAGTTCTGGTCCCCTCTGACATTAGGAGATTCCATATAAAAGAAGGACTCAGCAAAGAGACTGAGATGAAATGGCCAGGGAGACAAGAGGGAAAACAGGCAGCAGCTGGTGTCACATACACCAACAGAGGAGACTGCTTCAAGAAGGGAATTGTCCGTTTTTCCATGAAGGAAAAGCAGAGGCAGAGCCTCTGTCCTACAGGACCCACCCCTTGCCCAATCCACGGACCTCACACTGTGCTCCAGTTCCCTTGCTCTTCCTATATCACACCACATTTGTTGTACCTCGGAGTCTTTATATTTGTTATTTCATCTGCCAGGTTACTCTTTTCACAAATCTTAATATGGCTTTTCCTTATTGTTATTCAGATCTCTGTTTAAATATTAAATTAGTTCTTTAAAGGGATTTTCCTGTCTACCCAAGATAACTACCCCACCACACACACACACGTACACACACACACACATACCCACACCAGTCCCTGTCTGGTCCCTACCCCAATATATTTTCTTCATAGTACATAATCACTATCTGAAAGTATACTTGTTTGTTTATTTAATTATTTGTACTCACCCATTAGAATATACATGGAAGAAATTTTATTTATTTTGCCTCTGAATCCACAATGCCTGGCTGTCATAAATGTTCAATAATATCTGTTACATTGATGGATAAATGAGTGTGGATAGAAAGAGGTGTGTAAGGATTTACTGGTAGAGACACAAAGGAGGTTCATTCTTTTTTGGGTCACTTTTGACTCAGAGTTATTGGCTGAGAATTAGTTTGTAAGAAAGGTACATTAAGAGAGAAAAGGGTTAAGGTGTAAATAGCATTTTGGAAAAATGAAAAAGTAGAATTGTTCAAAATTGTTAAGTGACCAGTCTGTGGTTACAAAGTCAAAGCAAATTCATTCAACAAATATTTCACTGCTTGTTCTTGGCCAGACCCAGAGCTAGTTGCTGGTAATTTGACTGGAAAGAGTCTGGCCAAGGGCAATTATTATATATCCAAAAACTCGAGAGTGTTGTGGGAGTGTCCTTTCTCCCCAGCTTCTAGAAGTTGTGCTGATGGCAGTGACAGGAGTTGGATTTACTTGAGTGCAACTTTCATTTCCTAAGTACAAATATGGTGCAAAACATTTTATTCAGCACCATAAGACTGTATTTAAGTCACCAAATATGTTGCCCCTGCCCTGACAGATACAATAAACTACTTAGAAAAGCTCAATATTCAGATAGGTCAACACGCATGACCTAGAACTTGAGGCTCTGAACAACAAGTTATGTTGAGCCAAAACTATTGGGTAAAATCCATTGATGGAAGGTCTTTGAGCTAGTGTTTTGACTTCCTCTTGGCAAGAGTGTTATTTTCTGTTTGAAACTGCTCTTTCTTAGGAAGGTCAAGATTAGGACTTCATAGGAGAGGGCCTGTGTAGAGGAATCAGCCTCTACAGGAAGCATAGCAAGTGACATGTGTTTGATGGCAAAAAACAGAAAATCCAACTGAAACTGTACAGGAAATTTTTTTTTAATGCATATTGCATGTGTTACTGAAAACTCCAGAGACAGAGTGAAATTCAGCGATGCTATTTGTCGGGACTCTGGCACAGTCCTGGTAGTAGTCTCCACTCTGCCCTCTTCTGTGTGTTGGCTTCATCGTTAGGCCTCCAATTTCCACACTGCACTCTATCAGAAGAGAAGGAACTTTTATTTCTCCAACCACCAAAAGTCTTTCACTCTAATTGACCCAACTTAGTTCTCATTCTCATACCACAGGCAGGCAACTAATCACTGAGATTCGGACAATGTCAGGGACTGACTGGAGAAAGTTTAGATATAGGAAGGAAGTAATCACAAAGCCTGTCACCATGGTAACAGGAATGCAGTTAAGCTGATCAGTTTAGGTGAGTCAGGACCTCCCCCAACTTGGCTGAGGGTGGAGTGGTCAGGAGTCAATCCCACTCATGGACATTGTGTTAGGAAGCAGGAAGAATTCATGAACATAGTGTTAGGAAGCAGGAAGAAGGGATTTTGTCAGGAAGGAAAGCAACAACATATATCACAGGTAGACTCTCCCAAACCAGAAACATTCAGACTAGTTCACTAAAAGAAAAGAGTGATATGGTGAGTGATATCTGGAGAAATGAATCGGTGCCTGTAAAATATTCTGTAAGGATGATCCACTAACCAAGAATGTCCTCATCAGAATGCTTTGTGCATACACTGACTCTGCGAATTGCCTGAGCTCAAGACTGTTTCCCTGCTGCTGTGCTGGCAGCAGCCTCCTAGCACGACTTATTTTGGGACCAGCTGAGCTATAGAAGCTTGAGGACTTTTAGCTCCTTACTTATCGCTGCAACATCTATTACCTACTTCACAGCCCCCCTTAGCATGAAAATAGAAAAATGGTAGGAAGATCAGCAGCAACAGAATTCACACACCTCTTTTCAGTTCCTTCTCAGCACAAATAGAGACACTTTTCCAGGAGTGAACAGGCTCTTCATTGGCTCAGTATCTCTCGTCACCCTCTTCTCTAAAGGGAGCAAGTTGATTGCCACCTGCTTATCAACCACGTCCCTCTCATCAGGGTGACCACATCATTTGGATAAGGACCCTGGTTTGGGAGTCATCTCAGCTGGGTTCTAGCCCTGGCCATACTGTGGTATCTACTGTGTGGCCTCAGTCCTTCTGTCTCTCTGGGTCTCAGTTCCTCCCTCTCAATTAGCTGATGTCAAGTTTTAAGATGCTAAGTTTTATGATCCACGGTAACTTCCCTGGTTCAAAAATTTTTTTAATGTTCAATCTTGGTTCAAGTGCTCCAGAAAACACTGACATGGAGATTTGTGTCAGGAAGTTTGTGGGGAATGCTCTTGGGATCAACACTCATGATGGAGGGACCGGTTGAACCACACCGCAGTCTTACTGCAGGCTTCAGTCATCCTCATGCAGGGAGCGCAGGGAGTTCAGGGAGTGGCGGAGCTGGGTGGCCTTTCAGAGCCCAACATGGGCTCAGGAGGCTGGGTTTCTATCATCAAGGAGTTGGATGCACCTCCCCCCATACAGAGTGCCTGCCCTTGGTCAAAGCAGTTCTCTTAAGCTATTGGCAATCTCCTAAGAAGGACTCAGTAGTGAACTTTTAATAATCAACACTCTTGGAGACCAGGGAATTAAATGCCTCAACCCTGAGGGGAATTTGGAGATTTTAGTGATGGACCATGGCACCCACTACAGGTCCTACCACATCTTCAGAATATGGGGACAGAACAACCAGGAGCTATGTCTCTTCCTTTCCTAGTCTCTGCCCAGGTGATAATTCAAGGTACCCAACTTTTCCCCTGGTGATTTCTTGAGGGGAGCACAAATCCTGGAATCCTCACCTTGCTTTTCATCTAATGGTGTGACTGAACAAAACTCAATTATCCACAGAGTCTTCAGAGGAAAGCCAGTCTCCCTGACATTACAAAAAAAAAGTTACTTTGACACTTGTGATGCAATGCACTGCCTTTTAAAGGGCATTCTAATTTATCCCCAGGGGGAAAAACTGATGCATTGAATGTTTGGGAATAACACTATGCTTATATATTCTTGTGACAGTTGATAGCACCTATGTAATATTATTAATATTTCCGTTATTTATATCTGGGGAACTAAAGGTCAGCAGCCTTTTTCTGGAGGGACTCTATGTCTGAGGAGCTCCTCCTTCCCAATGCTAAGACTGAGAAAAAACCTTCTTTACAAACTGAGATGGCCTAGCTAATTTAACATTTATTTTTTCCTTTATTTGCTATTTTTCTCTGATTTAATTATTTTAGAGTACACTTTTCTTATATTTCTGTCCTTTGGTTCTGAACAGAAGGCAAGTTTTAAAAATATCTAATCAATAAGAAAGATGCAATTCCATTATGCATCACTTCCCTTAATAGGACCTATTTTAAACTTGGACTTCCTGGAACTAAGATATCTAGAGGTTTATCAGAAATAATTAGACAGTTTGAATAAAGCATATCCGTAGGTCCATAGCTGCCTCTATGGATAAAAATTTATACAAAGCCATCATTAAAACTCTCTTGAAACAGCATCCTCATTTAAGTAAAATGCTTGTGTGGTTGTTTAGGAAAAAGGATATGGAGAAAAAAAACCCTAAAATAGTTTTAGAATAAATCAGGAGTTTAGGGAATTCAACTTTCCAAATATGTTAGAAGACATTTTCCTGGCTGAAGAAATTCTCACCACTATAAATCAATTGTAATCTTTTATTACTGGTAGTCTATGCCCAACACTGCTGGTCAGAGTAGGATAAATAAAAAAATATAAAAATATATTTCCTGCCCTTGAGACATCTCAATGAGGAGAACAGACTAGCACATGAAATAATTAAAGTCCAGTTAAATCTACAATGCTCTAAGTTTAGTGGTAATTCAGGGAAGGGAGGGTTCGATCATTGCAGGCTGGTGTAGATATTAAAGCTTTTATGAAAGGGTTATGAGTGAAGCCTTTGAAAGTCCCAGTTGAACTGCAAAAATATTTTCTGGAAGGGGCAGTGTTTTGAATGTTCATTACTCTTTAATGCTTTATCTATAAATTATTGATTAGACTGCTGAACACTGAGTTGTACTTGAAAGGAAGAGCCGACTGTGGTCAGGTGAGCATAGAGGAAGAAAGGGCCCAGAGAAGGTCAGAGAGTTGATGGTACCACTTAAGGGAGGGCAGGGCTGGGTGAGAATCCCAGGGCTATTGACCCTCAGTCAGTGTGGCAGAAAGGCTCAAAGTAAAGAAGAAGAAACCAAGGGGAAGTTTCCCCAAAACAATCTCTCTACTTCAAAATTCAAGTCCAAGTGCAAAGTGGGTTAGGAAGTATAACAGCCACTCCAGTCATTTCAACTAACTCCTGCTCCCAGGCATAGTAACTATCTGCAGAGGAAACTTGATGTCCACACACCCCGCCCTGCTTCCTTGCTAATTCTCAGCCTTTAGAAGTGGTAGAGAGCAGAAAGAGGAAGACTTGAGTTCACAGCAGCATGACTCAAGACAGTGGGCAATCAATAACAATAACTGTATTAATTGAACAGGTACTCTGCCTGGCACTATTGTATACTTTTATAACCAGAACTTCATTTAATCTTCAAAATCATACTTTGAGACTGGTTATCTCATTGCACAAATGAGGAAAATGACCCTTCTGGAGGTTGTGTAACCTGCCTTAAAGGAAGTATTAGAATGAGCTCCACAATTTATTTACTGAATGAATAATTGAATGAGCCAACCAATTAAGAATACTCCACGAGAATGAAAATTACCAAAACTGTCAAGATTTGTAAAGTGCCTGAATAGTGAAAAAGTACTTTTATCCTTATTATACTCTCGATTCTCACAGTTATGCAAGGAAGACTTTACTTTTTCCTTCTGCAGATAGGAAAATAGACACCCAGAAAGTGTATGTAGTTGGCCTGTGATTTCTCAGCTAGTTAAGAACAGCATGAAACAGAATTCAAACTCAGTGTTTGAACACTGAAGCCACCTTTGTTCCTATCAAAAACTCCGAGCCCAGAAATAGAAAAATAAACTGAGGTCTGAAGGGAAAGGGTGCCCTCACATGGATGAACAATTACAACATATAGAATTGGTTCGACTTTCCCATGATTATTTTTCTTACAGTTCCCCTCTATCCCTGTTATCTTGCATACAATACTTGCTTTCTTTCAAAAGGGAATTGTTGTGTGTGTGTGACATTCAGGTAGACAACAGGGAAGGTAAAGATAGGCAAAGATGGTATCCTACCCTGAAACCAGTAGAGAGTAGAGGGAAAACAGAATCACAGTGATCTCAAGAATTAGGAGAGGAGGGGCTAGCAGATTCCCTGGGGCTTGTGAAAAAGAGGAAAGGGAGCAGAAAGGAGCAAGGACAGACTAGAAAGTTGGCATTGCAACTTAACTGGTAAGAGACCTTCCTGGGGCCATGCCACTGGGGATGTGACGATGTCAGTGAGTCCCTGGGAATTGGACTCTTCAGCCAAACTCCCTGCTTATCCCACAGCAGCCACCCAACAAAGTCAATTCCTCTCTTGTAAAGACCGTATTGAAACCATTAAGATAATGCAGTTCCTTGCAGACTTTGCCATTGGGAGCACCAAGCTGATCCCTTGAGCCAGACTTTCTTGGAATGGAAGAACCAAAGGTGTTGCTGCCATGGTAACAAAGTTCTCCTGCCCATTTATACACCATCTTTGAGCTAGGGGAGGTCCTTGGAGAAAGTTCCCCACCAATTTCACCAAGGCAGGGAAACCACCAAGGACACACAGAGCAAGAGGGGTCTTAGGGAATGTTTCCTTTAGGCTGAAATGGTTGCTGGAAGTTACCATGGCAGCCAGATTCCTTGCCCACCAAACCATGAAGGAGGGAGACTGCCCTTAGGAGAGCTGCAGGAGCCAGTGCAGCTCTGGGCTCCCTCTCGGGCTCTGGTGGGCGAGTTTGTCTTAGGTCAGGGTCGTCCCTGGAAACCCAGGCCTTTTCTGTGATATCTGGAAGAATTGAGGGGGGTTTAGTTTTTGTTGTTTGTTGTTGTTTTTTTTTTTCCCATGAAAGGACAGTGTTAATGAAGCAGAAAAACAGAAACTATTTTTTTTAGTATATGATTGCCATCATTCTCAACAGTGACCTTATCATTGAGAGGCGTTTGATTTGCATGTATGCTACATATATTTCCTTATTCATTGTCTCTCTTCTTGAGTTTCCTCCAGTTAATCCCTTAAAGTAATGTATCTAATATTGAAATAGATGAGTTTTGCCTTTTGAGGGCAAAATGAGTGGAAAGCAGAACTGAGAGTGGTTGTGGTTATAGCAGAAACAGGTTTAATCAATTCAAATTTGAATATTGAAGTTATGCATGTATGTGTGATTCGTATGATTGAAATTGAGTCTAAACCATGGAAGGAATGGAAAATGAATAGAAAAGGAACTGTTTTAGAAGCCAAAATACATGAGTTCAAGAGTCCCAACACTGTTGATGACAAGAAGTATGTGATTCAGTCAAAGCACAGCCTTTGGAGTTAGAGACCTCTGGGTCTGCCTCCCTAACCCTTATAACAACTACTTGTAAAATCCAGAGACTAAGATGAGTGAAGGATGAATAAAACACACTGATATATAATTGATTAGGATTTTTAGGCAGCTTTATTGAGATATAATTGACATGTATACAGGGCATACTTAAAATGTATCATTTGATAACATAACATATATGTATACCCTCTAGAAACCATAAGCACAATAAAATGAAAATATCCATCAACCTCAGGTCTCCTCATGGCCCTTTTTAATTTCTTCCTCCCATCCTTTCCTGCCTTCCATGCCTAAGCAGCTGCTGATCAACTTTCTGTTAGCAAAGATTCATTTTCATTTTTTAAGGTTTTATATAATAAATCAGACAGTATATTCTTTTTTGGAGAGTCTGATTTCTATCATTCAGTATAATTATCATGACATTCAACCATGTCATTTTGTGTTTCAATACCTCATTCCTTTTTATTGCTGAGTGTATTCTATTATAGAGATGTACTGTAATTTGTTTACCCAATCGTCTGTTGATGGACATTTGGGGTTGTGTCTAGTTTCAGGCTATTACCAAGAAGCTACTATGAACATTTGTATACAAGTCTTTGTACAGACACATATTTCCTTTGTTCTTGGGTAAAATTCTAGAAGTGGAATAATTGGTCCATATGGTAGGTATATGTTTAATCTATTAAGTAACTGCTAATTTGTTTCCCAGAGTGAATCATTTCTTGACTGCACCATCAAGACAGTATGTGAGTTTTATTTTCCCCACATCTTATCAACATTTGGTAGGGTCAGGATTTTTAAATTTTAGCTCTTCTAGTTGGTGTATATGGTGTCTTGTTCTGTGATTGGTCTTTTTTATTGTAATTCCTCTAGCTGGGTCATTTTTGTTGCCTTTTGGGTTCAGAAAAACAGCATCACTTGAAACACCATGAGGATGGGTGGAAATTAAACCAGCTATCAAGCCACATCGCTTAATTTCTGTTAATGAAAATAATGAATTAGATTTACTTCACCATCATTTTACTGTCCGGGGGTGACACAGAGACACACACGGTGACCTTTAGTATAAGATTCCAGTGGCAGATGACAGTTAGAGCTACAATTTATCAGCTTCGATTATATGTCAGACAGGGTTTACGTAAATTCTTTCTTTTCATCTGCACAACAACACAGTGAAGTAGGTAGGTATTATTATCCTCATACAGAAGCTGATGGCACTGAGGCTAAGCGTGGTTAAGCAATCATTGCCCAACGTCACTTGGGAATAAGTAAAAAATGTCTGGCCTAAAGCCAGCCCTGGGTGCAAAGCCTGTGTTATTTCTTAACTGCTGTGTTCTAAACTTCCCAGGTGGTTATGTATATAGAAGATTTCTGCCTCTGGATTCTTTGGAATAGGATAATAAAAGTTAAATCGAGTCAATTATTAATTTCCTTTTCATATTTGTCATTTAGTATTGAGTGCTCCAACAATACCATTTCTTTACCAGCATTAGGCCATCCCTCTCGTGCTTCCCCTTCTGCTGCTCTGTGCTTTGCTGGTAATGATCTGATTAGTTCTTAAATATCACAGTAATTCTATGATTTATATTTCATCTCAATATACGTATAGAGTACCCACCCCTGTCTGTGCAAAGCTAATTTTATATCAGCTGCTATAAGAAAAACCATAAAGACAAAAAATATATAAAATATTGTTTTAATATCCTTGCAAATATGCTGGGAAATGAATATAATTCAGGTCAATATCTGATCATTTGATCTTTCCAAATATCTCTGTAAAAGTACTCAACCTTACAAGTTATAAACTATACAAGCTGATATCAGACACCATGAGTTCTATGTCACTTATATCTCAATAAAGCTGGGGGGAAATTTTTTAATTTTGAAAATATCAGACACCATATATTTTTATGTATCTCATTTTATCTATTTGCTAAGGTATGTTTACATGCACACACACACACACACACACACACACACACAGTGCAATATAACTAGCACACACCACAAGTTTTAAAAATTGCAACCACCTTTCTCAAAAGAAATTTGTGTGTGTGTGTGTGTATTTCTATAACTTGGCCCAGTGGTTATCTTCCTAAAAATTTACCTGAAGGAATAAAACTGAAAGCATAAGATTTGCCTAAAGGATATTAATCATTGCTCTATAATAGTAAAAAATATAAAAACAACTGAAAGATTGACCAGTAGACTAGGTAAATAAACCTTTGTACAATCATATACTGCAGACTATTTTACAGCTATTAAAATTATGTTTTTGCAACATTTAAAGACTTCAGGTAGTGCCAACTTATGCTAAGTGAAAACAATCAGGGTACAAAATTATATGTAGAATATGATTCCAATTATGTAATAGAAATTATATATATACATACATACATATATATAATGAAATTGTCAAATACTTGCATTTTTGTCTTCAGATATTAAGCTATGGGAAGAAAGACACCAAAATTTAATAACAGCAATATTTTGTGGGATTTTAATTTTATTCTTTATGTTTCACCTGTATTTTTGACAGTCAGAATCATTACTTTACAGCCAAGAAAAAAATGTTTTATTTTTTTTAAAGCAAAATAGTAAATGAGCCCAGCTTTGATGATTCATTGCCTGACTTCCTACCTCACCTCATCCACATACATGGGACTAACTGAGGTTTGGAAGAATCACCTAAATTGGGAGTGCCATCATTATTATGTTAAATGCAGTGACTTTTCTACCTGGGCTCAGTGACATATATTTTTTAATAAAAGTTATATTGAACAAGGTCATTACCCCTTCAGAAAAGGAGGAAGGCTGCGTCATACCCTGGAGAACCTATATGTAGCACTGTCTTTTGTGTAAGTACAGCATGAGTAGATTATCAGCAAAAGAATCTTGGAAAGAGGCCCTACCAATAAGGAGTCAAAATCATATGAAAGGGTCAGAGGAAGAAAGATCAAGGACTCTGTGTGGGTGGAACATCACAAACAAAGGGCACAACAGACAGAGAACAGCCATTCGTTTATCCACTGCATTCCCCATCGTCATGGGGAGTAACTCATATCCTGTGACATTGCTTTCTGTCCTTCATTATCTCAAAAACATGAAAATATTATCAGTCAGCCTTTCTGAAAAATACTAACTAATGAACCACATTTCCTCTTCCTTCATTTGTCTGTTAGCAGTGTTAATGTAAACCTTCCTAAAATAGAAGCCAGCAAATTTCTTAAAACATGTGCTTGATGAGTGGCCCTCCCCACTTTTCCTTTCCTATTATTTTCCATGTTTCTCAGAAGAAAAATAAACAGATTAATCAAAATTCTTTCCAATTGATTATGCTTTGGTTACTTACTGTGATTTCTTTTAAGCTACCTTTACAACTGGGGTTATCTCCATAACAAACTAAAAATAACTCTATTGCCAATACTAAGAACTTGGATAAAAACATGCTCAATCCATTTTGATAACCTCATCACAGGCATAAAGAAGCATTCAAAGATGTTAATCATTGTCATAAGAAGATCAGAAAGGCTATCACTTTCAAATGCAGTGTCTATTAAATGTCTCCATGCATTTAACCATCTTTCCAGCATTAGGGTTGGCTGGATTTACTTTAGTCCATGGGAGCATTTGTAGAGCACCACAAGCAAAGCCTCTGAGAAACAGAGAGGCTGCAGAGTGAAGAAGCCAGTTTTGTAGGATATGCCAGCCCAGGACTGCTGGCAGAAAGTCTACTAAAGGACATAGTGGGAAGTTCCTAGGTCGTGAAATCCCAGCACAGGTAGAATTTGTGTAGGCTGTAGTGCAGGTGCACAACAAGGCAGGTTACATAAATAAAGCAAAGAAAGAACTTTGGAGCCCGTGCCCCAATTATTAGGCCTGGAAGAATTTGCTGAGCAACAAAATTGATGCAGTAGGGTAAAGTGTTTCTGGATGCTGAGAGAGCCTCTTAAAATGTAGATACGTTTCTGGGGTCCCTGTTGGGGCAACTCTCACCCCAACACAGCTGCCCATCACAGTTGACCTGAGCACCACTATATGCAAAAAAGAGGATACCAGGAAGTCTAGACCTGTCTTTATAAAGAAAAACATTGGCCCTGGCCAGGTAGCTCAGTTAGTTAGAACATCATCCTGATATGACAAGGTTGTGAGTTCAATCCCTGGTCAGGGCACATACAATAAGCAACAAACAAATGCATAAATTAGTGGAACAATAAATCAATCTCTCTCTCTCTCTCTCTCTCCCCTCAAATCAATAAATAAATTTTGATTCACAGGCATCACTATAATCTAAAAGCCAACTTCATTTAAAATTTACAACTATAGGAAACCTTAGATATTGCTTCCAGATCCTCACAAAGCCACTTACTTCAAAAATGATTCTAAAAATATTCCAGTTCTTTGGAAGAAATCTGGAAAATCCTTAATTACATTTTGGGATTTGGGTGATGACAGGATGCAGGATAAAGGAAGACTCAGAGACCTGTAGTGTTGATCGGATATAACCGTATAGAGGAAGTGATTTAGGAGTTTTACTGTAAATATGTTGGGAACATATTGACAGAGAGAGATGAATACAGTGTAGCTATCTGTAGCTGCCATGGGCTGGAATGATTGCAAGCAGCTAAGGAGGCCACTTTATCCACAAATCAGGAAGAAGCAGTTCTGCTCAGTCAGCCTTGTATTTGAAATCCTGGCTGCTCCCAGACAGATGAGGGGTCCCAGGTTGTTCTGGGTGCAAATGAATTTCCTCTCTGAAGCAGGGTCTTCCCTCTTCTAGGCACTTAAGCTCTCTTAGAGATAACACTTGTTTAGGAGAGACCTTAGAATGCGCAGTGTTAGAGCATTTGGTGAATCTTTACATTCATATTTGGATGGGAATTCAGTTTGCCCAAAAGGTGAGGGTCAAAAGTCAAAGAACTAAATGAATAAATTGCAATGCTCATAAAAAGATATGGAGATAGGGTGGGCAGGGAGGAAGCATGTGGTAGAGAAAAGCATCTGTGGAGCGGGGCAAAAGGGGGGAAATGGGGGACATCTGTAATAGTGTCAACAATAAATAAATAAATAAGTATAAAGAGATTGAGGTAGAATAATAGGATTTAGTTTATCTTTAAATTGAAGCCAAGCAAGATATGAAGGGTAGATTCTCTAGTCCTTTCTACCCATATGCATTCATAAGACGCAGAGTAATCAAAACTGCATGTGTCCTCTGTTGCAGTTATCAGAGAAAACCAACCCCCACATGTTAAATCTAAATAAAGAAAAATGCTGCCTCTCTGTGCAGACAGGGAAGAAGAACAAAGGTTGGGGCAAGCAAGATAGGGTTATCTGCCTGTCCCAGAAGGGCAGCTTTATCACAGCCCATCATTCAAGTTGGCTGATACAGACTAAAGGAGTTTAATTTAATAGACCAACATTTAGTGAATGCCTACTAGGCACAAGAGCTGGAGATGGAAAAATACCAAGATGAATAAGATGAGATTCCTCCCCCCTCCAGTTCACAAACATCTAGTGGGAACCAGATTGGACTAGGAATAAGATATAAGTAAACCCAGTCTTTAGGGCTGCAATAAATCAATATCACAGATGCCAAACCATTTGTTTAGAAGGACAGCAATATGTTCCAATGTAAGCCAAAGCTCAGCCCTGGCCAGTCTGCCAAGTAAACATTATTTGTGAATTTTGGTATCCCAATTTTTAAAAAAGCATCAAATCACAATTCCTCTTTGCCTTTGGAAACCTGCAGTCCAGTAGTCCAGTTTTGAGCATTTTTGAAGCTTTTCGGTATCTCAAGCAAAGTATAATGCCTAAGAATACAGGTTCTGGGGTAAAAACCTCCACCATCACTATCTGTGTGGCCTTAGGCAAATGTCTTCACTGTCCTATCTGTAGAATAGATACCATCATCACAATATAGCCAAGAGAAGCAAGTGGGCCAATACTCGTAAAGCATTTAGAAGAGTGCCTGGCACACAGTGAGGACTGACTAAATATTAGCTACTTTTATTGTACAAGCCCCTGGTTAGGAAGTCCTCACTAATCCTTATCCATCAATTAACAGAAATGAACAAGAAGAGATACAGGTTTAAGATGGAGGTAAAAAGAAGTGGAGTGAGAAGTTAAAAGAATAGCAGAAAACAAATAGCTGGCTGTTTTTCAGTGCTGCTCGGTATCTCCCACATTAGGAATTCCAGGCTGGGACTGCGGGGCAAGAAGAGAGTTGCCCGGGGCCCAAAATGACAAGAGGCATCTGCTTGCTCTCAGGCTGTGGCAGCACAGGGCTGCCTAGAGGCCTCACTGTCCTTACCCTACTTCTGCTTTTGCTTAGCGTTCTTTCTAGTTTCTTTCTATGGTTGGTTCCTTGAGTTCACCTGCTGTTATATTTGATGGAACAGGAAAGGATATGGATAAATATATGAGAGAAATAAAGAAAAGTTAGCCAACTAGGTATTCATCAAACATCCATCAAGAGATCCCAAGAGTGATGTCCACTTCCAGCACCGCTGCCCCACTAGTGAACCAGTTGACAAGCAGGGCCTGAGTCAGGACCTCCCGACCCCACTCATTCACACCCAGCTAGAGAGCTTCCCATAGAAGGATGGGTCTGAGGTTGGGCTTGGGAGGGACTGCTGGGGTGACAGCAGTGGGAGGAAGAGAGTTGCTGAGTCTCTTGGAATGGTTCAAGCTGACCTCATTTAACCCTGTAGGATTTCCTCCACATTGATGTTTAGAATAGCTACAACCATAACTTCAAGCTTATAACCAGGAATCCATTCAATCAGAGAACAATGCTCGTGTCCTGAAAGGGCCCTTGCTTGGGAGCTATCTGAAATGTCTAGGCACCCCCTAGTGGAAAAGCTTTATGCCTTGGCTGCAGCGAGGACTCACCACCTGGCACGCATGATCCAGAAAGGTGATGGGAAGAATGTTTAAAAATGTGCCCTCTCCTCTCCCCAGTGCAAATGGACATGCCAAATACTTGCTATACCAAAGGCCACGTTGCCTCATCTCTGCCAGACAATATAGGGCAAGAATGAGTTTCTTTCCAGGCAAAGAGACCATATTAATTTTTCTGCTTCTTTTCTCAGGTAAACTTCCTATCCTTTATCAAACCTTCTCCTTAAGCAATTTCTAGATCAGGGTAATAGAAACAGCCTCTATTAGTTATAATAGTAAATATACTGGTCACTTGAGGGAATATTACATGGTTTTTAAACACATGGGGTCTAACACCAGACAGCCTAGAATCAAATTCCATCTTTATCAGTGACCAGCTCTGGGACCTTGGGAAAATTATTTCACCTCTCTGTGCTTCTGTTTTCTAATCTATAAAGAGGGATAATAATAGTAACTACTTAATAGTATTACCCAGAGGACTAAATTAGTTAACATAGGTAAGGCATTTAGAAAAGAACCTGACACATTGTAAGTGTTGTGTTAGTAATTATTGTTGTTTTTGTTATTGTTGCATATGCTAGGCACATAAATGATGATGATGATGATGATGATGATGATTCATTATTACATGCATCCTTCTTTAATCTCTTCCACAATCCTATCATTGTCTCCTTTACACAGATGAGGAAACTGAGGCAGAAAGAGGGCACATTGTAGGTGGTTATGTCAAATAGAGGTCTAGCACTAGGGCCCTTATACATAATATGCAAACATGGGAGCTCAGAGATTTGAAAGGTAAACTAGTCATCTGAACCAATACGGGTAAGAAAGTGCTACCATCACTCAGATAGAAATTTGAATAGGGTATGGTGTGGTGGATAAAAAGGGAAGATCGACTGGGCAAGGAGGTGTCAGGAAATACTTTATTGAAGGGGAAAGGCTGGAGCTGGGTCATAAAAAGATGGACAAAAAGGGAAAGAAAAATATAAACAACTTGAGCAAAGGCAAAGATGGGTGAGGCACCAAGACATGTTCAGGAACCACAGAGAGTGTGGGCTGGGATGAGGAGCAGGCTGAGGTGGGGCTTGGGGAGGAGAGGAGACAGGGCTGGAGGGCCTCACATGCCAGGCTGCCCACTGCACTAATGGGTGTGGGGCAGTGCAGAACCATCAGAGGGCCTTAATCAGGGAGTGACATGAGAGAACCAGAAAATCTCCTTGTCTGGTTTTTCTTTTCACAATAATTTTTTTTTAATCCTTATATGGATGAGGATTTAGAAGTATGGGTGGCCAGCATCTCTGCACCACAGGCCTGTTTTTCTAGTTGTTTCTAACCTATTCTAGCCTGGTTGGAGATGAAAGTGGAAATAAAATAGAAAAGATCAACAAAATTACTAGCTCCCTTTTATTCCCCCCACCGCCAGGCCAAATAAAAGCTACGTAATACACAGTTTCTCTTTAAAGTTACTAAGATCCTAAGTTAACAACAGCTCGTGGCCTTTGTCATGGTTTCTGCTCAATACTATCACCACCTAACTTGCTCGCTGGTACACATGGAGAGGCCAATTCTAGGATCAAAGAATCTGCCCGTGAGGACTTTACAAACTTACAAGTCAAGATCAAAATTGAGAAAAGAAGAGACTGAGACATCCATTGCTACACTGAAACTCAGTGTGCCATCATCCTAAGAAAGAGACCTTGCCCCTGGTTATCCTAAAAAGAGACATGAGCGCCACTTAGGAGGCTTTCCTGTCGTCACCAGCAAAATAGTGGAGGTGCTGTTGACACAGGCACTGAGCGTTCCAGACTCAGCCTGGCATATCACATTCCAAAGCCTTATGACTAGCCAGAGAAGGCGACAGGTTCAAGCATTATTGCATTTCTCCACAAAGTTAGGATCCACAGTATGATGCGTATAAATGCAGAAGATTCATAGAGAGAGTGTAAAGCACCAGAAAAGAGCTAACCTTTTCCTTGGCCTCTTTTTAATTATACAGCTGATAACAAAAGTAGGGATGGTAACCATGAAAAGCAGCACCCAGGAACCGATGATTGACTGGTATTACAGAATAGTCACTGGCAATAGGGTTTCTCCTGTCCTTCACATCCTCAATAGCTCTCAAACCTATCTGAACATTAGGATTACCTGGAGAGCTTTTAAAAATGTTCCCTGGGTACCAGCCCAGACCTATTAAATAAAAATATCTTCAGGATGGACCTGGGCTTCAGTATTTTTGTTACAAGTAATCTATAAATTGATGGCAAATATGTGATAAGATAGGTAGGCCATTCTGATAGTGACAGTATGACTCTTTGAAACAAGAGTATAATATGATGGAAAGAATAAGTACTAAGACCATGGGCTGTCCAGCCAGCTCTGTAAACTGAAGTCCCTAATCTATCACTTGCCAGTTGCAGGGACAAGTTACTTAACCTCACTGAGCTGTGGCACCTTCATCTGCAAAGTAAGAATAATGTCACCCATTTTGAGAATTGTGGTGGAGACTCAATGCATACATAGCACTTGGCACATAGTAAGTGCTCAACCAGAACTCATGGTAATAGCAACCATCACTAGAAAACAAAGAACAATGAAGAATCAACATGTATGTAGAGGCACAGGCACTGCTACTAACAAGACATGAGAAATGCAGCCTCACTAGGCAAATTGCTTAAACCCTCTGAGTCTAATACCTCCTAAAATTTCCATAAATTGGAAAATTTGAGCTGGCTGTTCTCTGAGGTAACTGTGAGTTCTAACATTCTGTTGTATTCATAGAGCAGCAGGAGGCTGAATAGATACCATCTCATCAGAACTTAGTGAATACTGTTGTGTGGTGACAGAGAAGAAAGAACTGGAAGAAAAGGTAACAGACAGCTCTGAGAGGTGTGACTCGAGCTGAGCTCAACCCTTCCCTGACCACACCTGAAAAAGATCTCGACATCCCTTCTCCAGCTCCAAGTAACAATTCCATCTATTTGCCCATGTTCATCTGGTCTAGTTAGGCATTTATCAGATATCACCAAGTAGTGACCTAGTGAGGGGGATGTAAAAAGTGTTTAACTAGAAATCAGAAAAGAAGAGTCTACCAATTGGGTGGCAGTCACCACTTCTCTGTACCTCAAGTTCCCCTCTGCAAAATGGGACTGATAATATCTACTGTTAAATAATAAACATTCAACTGTGTAAATTTGAAAATCTAATTGGCTTTATTAGTGATTTGTGATTAGGGGAGCATCCATCCAGCAGATAGAAAGGAGCTGTAAAATGGAAGTCAGAGGAAGACAGGGACAAAGAAAGAGTGGATTATTTCACCTTTCTTTTGGGGATGGAAGAGGTCTCTCAAATGAATTACCTCACTACTCCTGACCAGGAAATCCTAGATTGACTAGTTAAAGGTCACATTTCTGGGAGAGGCTGAAACTGCAATTAGGTTACTGTATAGAGCAACAGCAGAGCAGATTTGGGGGGCACCTTTGACCATCCAATATGGAGTCACTGTCAGCTATGTCAGTTACGTCAAGTGCTATATCAAGACTGAGGAAATAGGGTATAATGGGAACACCCAAAAGCACATGTCTGGACACTTGGGTAAGAACTTCATTTGGACACCAATGTGAGTGGAACCACCACCCCTGTGGGCTGTAAGAACTCAGAGCTCTGACTACCCAAGGCTCCAGCTTGACTACACCATTGTCACTCTTGGAGTCCTGCCAGACTTCCTCTCCACCAGGCTCATGCTGCCACTGTAGCCATCAGATATTTCTGGTCTTTTTCGTTTTTCTATTTTTTTTTTTCATTTACTTAATCTTTATTGTGTTTTTTTCCTTCACCATTTAGTCCCCTTATACTCCTTCTCACCAGCAATCACCACATTCTTGTCCATGAGTCCATTTACCTTTTTACTCAATCACTCCACCCCCTCACCTCCCCCCCACCCCCAGGGTCTAGCTGTCATCCTGCTCTCTATCTATGAATCTGTCCCCATTTTTCTTGTTAGTTCAGTCTGCTCATTAGATTCCACATATGAGTGAAATCATATGGTACTGTATTTGTCTTTCTCTGACTGGCTTATTTCACTTACCATAATGTTCTCAGGTCCACCCACACCATCAAAGGGTAAAACTTTCTTCTTTTTTACAGATGAGTAGTATTTTTATTTTTTTTAAAATATGCTTTATTGATTATGCTGTTATAGTTGTCCCAATTTCTTTTCCCTTTGTTCCCTTCCACCTAGTGACCCCCCTCCCTCCAGCTGTTACCCCCCCCTTGGTCCATGCCCATTGGTTGTGCATATAGTTCTTCTCAACATCTTCCTGTCTACTCCACTCTCTCCTACTATGCTTCTTAATTCCTATACCACCTCTGTACCTTTCCCCCTTCCTCCTCCCCACTTACCTCCCCCCATAATGTTCCCCATACCTATAATTCTTTTCCCACTCTCATTGCCTAGTTTGCCTTTGTTTTGATTCCCTGGCTTCTGTTGGTGGTGGTTGTGATACCGTTTTCATTTTAATGTTCACAGTTTTTATTCTCTTTCTCCTAAACAAGTCCCTTTAACATTTCATATAACAATGGTTTGGATCTGATGAACTCCTTCAGTTTTACTTTGTCCTGGAGACACTTTCTCTGCCCTTCCATTCTGAATGACAGCTTCACTGGATAGAGTAATCGTGGTTGTAAGTTTTTGCTTTTTATTACTTTGAATATTTCTTGCCAGTCCCTTCTTGCCTGCAGAGTTTCTTTTGAGAAATCAGCTGAAAGTCTAATTGGGACCTCTTTTATATAATTCTCTTCTTCTCTCCTGCTGCTTTTAAGATTCTCTCTTTATCCTTAATTTTTGACATTTTGATTATAATGTGTCTTGGTGTGATTCTCCCTGAGTCCAGTCTTTTTGGAACTCTCTGTGCTTCCTGGACCTGTAAGTCTATTTCCTTCCCCAAGTTAGGGAAGTCCTACTTCATTATATTTTTTACATAATTTTTCAATTTCTAGTTCTTCTTCACCTTCTGGCAACCCTATGAATCAGATACCGGCCCACTTATAGTTGTCAGATAAGTTTCTGAGCCTTTCCTCACTTCTCATTTCTTCTTTCTGCACTGGTTGACTGTTTATTTCTTCCCTCTGTTCCAATTTATTGATCTGATCCCTGGTTTTCTTGCCCTCACCACTACTTTCATATGTATTTTTGTTCATTTCAGCAGGACTAGCCTTCATTCCTTCCCTGTCTTGTTTAACATCTGCTGTTAGGTCTGTAAACATTTTTATAATCAAAGCTGTTAAATGTGCCTCAGAAATATTTCCTATCAGCTGCTTCATTAAATTAGATATTTTCTGTCTGGTCAGCTGCATCACCGGGATCTCTATTATGATCTGTGCCATCCTGACCATTTTGTATTTACCTTTGCTTCTTGGGCAGGGCTGTCACACCTCCTACACTATAGCGGGCAGAACCCCATGCACTCATCACAACCAGGCGACCCTTCTCACCACACTGTGGTGTTTTCTGCGGGGGTGGGAGTCCAAGATGGATTCCTGCCATTCACTCTCCACTGAGAGACCGGGAGCCTCCTCCTCCATCCTGCCCCCTCCAGGCCTCACAGTCCAAGGCAATGGAGGTCTGCCTTCCCCGGCTTTGGAATCGCAAGCTGACGGGTCTGGTCTGCAGCCAGGAGTGCTCCCCAGGCACTTCTCGCCTCCCCTTAAATACGGGTGTCTGTGCTTACTGCCGTCCTGCCTCCATCACTGCTGCTGCCACGGACAGCACAGCTTGACCTTTCCTCCCCAGCTTTGCCCCTCCTACTTGTTCAGATGAGCACCACTTCTTCATAAGTCCATACATTGGACTTCCATTTATTTTCTGGAACTTCTGGTTATTGCTGGTTTTGCGTTAGTTGTATTCCCTCTTAGTTGTGGAGGGAGATTGAGCGTGTCAGTCTAGGCCTCCATCTTGGCCGGAAGTTTCCTGTTTGTTTGCTTCCGTGTCCCAGGCAGAGCTGTGGCTCCTAAGCTTTTATTTCGTTGTAAGGGGTAGAACCTTAGGTATTCATCAGTAACAGGCGACCTGTTTCACCACATTGTGGTGCTGGATGTGGGGGAGAGGTCTGAGAAGGAACAATGCCACTTGCCCAGTACTCGCCACTTTTCCAGTCACTTCTGCACTTCCACATCGGACTGGCGCCCCTCTAGCTGCTGCCCTGGCCGTCGTTCCCAGAGTAGGTGAGTCTTCGGATGTTCTAGGTTTGTGGGGGCACTTTAAACAAGTGGACTCGGCTTAGAGACCAGCAATTTTTGCCTCCGTCCCAACCCTCCACTGGTTTGCACAGTCAGAAGCAATGAGCCTTGATTTTTCCCTGGTGCTGGGACAGTGAGCTGCGTGGTCTCGTGAGGAGCTGGGAACGCTCCCCAGGTGTTCCTCCTGACTTTTTAAAATGTGTAACTGTGCTTTCCACCATCCTGCTGCTGTTTTCGCTGCTGCCACCACTACACTGTGTCCTCTTCACCCTGGCTCCACCCCTCCTACCTGTCTGGATGAGTATTTCTTCTTTATAGCTTTGTTTGCTGGACTTCCATGCACTTTGATTTTCTGCAAGTTTTGGTTGTTTCTAATTTTGAGGTAGTTGTAGTCCTTCTTAGTTGTGGAGGGAGACGTAGCATGTCTGCCTGTGCCTCTATCTTGGCTGGAAGTCCTGAGTAGTATTCTATTGTGTAAATGTCCCATAGTTGTTTTATCCACTCAGCTATTGATAGACACTTGATCTGCTTCTATATCTCAGCAATTGTAAACAATGCTGCAATGAACATTAGGGGTGCTTATGTTCTTTCAAATTAATATTTTGGGTTCCTTCAGATATATTCCCAGAAGTGAGATCACTGGGTCAAAAGGCAGATCCGTTTTTAATTTTTTGAGGTATTTCCATACTGCTTTCCACAGAGGCTGCACCAGTCTGCATTCCCACCAACAGCACATGAGAGTTCCCCTTTCTCCACATCCACGCCATCACTTATTTTTTGTTGATTTACTGATGATAGCCATTCTGACAGGTGTGTGTTGGTATCTCATTGTGGTTTTAATTTGCATTATTTTTTCTGATGATTAGTAACGTTGAGCATCTTTTCATATGACTGTTGGCCATCTCTATGTCCTCTTTGGAGAATTGTCTATTCAGGCCCTTTGCCCATTTTTTAATTGGGTTGTTTGGTTTTTTGGTGTTGAGTTTTGTAAGTTCTTTATAAATTTTGGATATTAACCCCTTATCAGATGTATTGGAGAATATCTTCTCCCATTCTGTGGGTTGTCTTTTTATTTTATTCATGATTTCCTTTGCTGTGCAAAGCTCTTTAGTTTAATGAAGGTCCATTTGTTTATTTTTTCATTTGTTTCCCTTGCCTGGGGAGATATATCCAATAAAATATTACTATGAGCAATGTCTGAGTTTTTGCTGCCTATGACTTCTTCTATGAATTTTATGGTTTGGGGTCTAACATTTAAGTTTTTGATCTATTTTGAATTTATTCTTGTGTGTGGTGTAAGAATGTGATGTAGTTTCATTTTTCTGCATGAAGTCAGGAGCCCACAGACTACCAGCTGGCCCTGGGCAGGCCCACTCAATGCCAGGTCCCCTGTCTCATAATAATTTTGATTTAAGAGAATGAACTTTAGAAACTTTGAAATATATGAGGAAAAGAAAGTGAAGATACTCTGAATACACTTCAGACAGACTTTTGAAGACCAGAAATGAACACAATTCCATTTAAATAAGATCTTTAATTTTTAAAAATGCACTGTAAACTAAGGGTGGCCTCAGAAAGTTGACAGCTGTAATACCAATTAACAGAACTGAAAGCTCAATGTGAATAATTTACAATAAAAAACAATGTGTCAACATCATGTACAGCCCCACCGAGAGCTTCAGATGCCATCCCAGGGTTCTCTAGGTCCCCTCTACTCTTAGCCAGCCCTCTGATCCACATCAATCTAAGGAATGTATTACTGGTAAATTTACATACATTAACATTACCAAGAATACAATATGTTCCTATTATTATGTAAGCAGCCTCGTTTGAATAGACTGTCAGTCAGCTGCCTCCAGGCTTGGCAGCATCCAGTTTGTTGGCAGACAGAATATTCCAACCTGCTTTTTCCTGTCATGTTTTTGATAAACATTATCATAAGCCAGGTGCTTTTATGGGTTGTCACCTTGTCTCCAGCATCTGCCTTATCCATCAGGTGGTACCTATTAAGAATTGGGGACATTATTTCAGCAGCTAACTAAACAAGCTAAAATGCACATGTAAATTCATTTGCAGTTCAACTTTCCATACTCTTTCCAGCTGCTAATAGAGGGACCAGAGTCAGTAATGTGTTATGAATGGATGATGTGTGAGGTTATGTCTTAATGAAAAACATACATCCATGCCAATTTGCATAGCCAACAATTATGAGAACTCTGACCATTTTAAAACATCCACAGCATATCCCAATAAGTGCTATATTGTATCTAATAATTCTAAGAAATTGTTTGTAAATATAAAACATTAAGTTTTTTAAAGGGGGATTTTTAAAATGTGTCTGCAATCAGAGCCAAATACACTTTGAGAGTCACAGCATGCCTCCCCTGGCAGCACCCTGTGACTCTCAGCACCTGACCATGACCTCATCTCCCTTAAATGCCCCAAACCAGGACATTCTCCAGGAGAATGAACTGAGTGTCCTATCAATTCTTTTCAACATTCTTTACTTCAAAATGAATAGGAATGAAACATTATAAGTTTGGACTTAATGGGTCATGAAAAGAAGAGGAATTTTGGACTTTCAATCTACCCAGTCTTCCCCTTCTCCTTAAGTGCAATCCAAACTTAAATCATGTGAACAATAGCATTATGCTTAAGACAATGAGTTTTCACTCTCAGCAAAAAGAGCTCTGTGAAATGAGAATAACTGCCCAGGAAGGACGAGAGAGAGGAATCGAGGTATCATGTTAAACAGAGGTCAAGTGTCAATATCTACCTCATTATAATGGTGAGACAGGTTTTAGTGAATGAAACACTAATAAACATGGGTGGGGGAGTTCTGTTAAATGGTTAGGGATTAACACTCTCCCCACCCTGATGCTTGGGCTGAATGTGACAGGACCCTGCTTCAGAAGATAACTCCTCCCTTTAATGATGAGCTACTCATTGAGTGCAGGCTGAGAGTCAACACGAGGATGTGGAAAGAAGAGCACAGATGTAGTGATTCCTGTCAAAACAGAAGCCAGGTGTCATTTCCTGGGCGGCACAGCTGGACAGCTTGCACACACACACGCAATGTGATGGTAAATGGGCACAGGTGGACAGCTGAAAGATATTCAAAGTACTCTGATTCTGCAGGTCTCTGCCAACTTCTGTGCTGAAGAAGTGTGTTAATTAATAAGAAACGTGTGTGAAGGAAAAGAATATCACACAGTAAGTACTACTCTGCTCTAAAGCCAGCAGAGTTCGGTCTTCTATGGGGCCAGGTGGGGAACAGAACACTAGGAATAAAGCACAAAGTAACACTCTCTGTGCTGACTTCCTTGCCCTCTTCATTGGCCGGATGACCTGACTTGACCATTCACTCACTGCCTCTGACTACAAAAACTGATGGAATATCTAAAATGAAAAAACATATTTCATGTTCCAGGCCTGGTCCTATTCTCTACTCCTGCAGAAACAACTGCAGGGCCCAGTTCTTGGCCTCAGTTTCCCCAGAGAGGACACTACTCTGCCTGTGAGTGATTTAGAACATGAGACCTGCCCTGATGGCAGCAGTAATGTGTAGAGGTTTCTGGGCGATAAGGCTCTGTCTACACTCCCTTCTCTGAAAACCAGCCATTCCCCACAGGCCCTGCTGAAGGAATGAGAGATTCTCTGGCCACAGGTGATGGGATGCAAGTTAGATATGGGACCTATGATAAGCTAAGAGATTCTTCGAAGAATTTGAATCTTAATACTGAGACATGATCCCGAGCATTGTATTAAAAATCCAAGAAGCTGGGGCTAGAACAGGCTTTTCCTACCACATGCATCTTGATAAGCAGGCAGAGAATGTCCAGCTATGATAAAAGAACAGAAATAATCAAATACCCAGAAGGAAGAAGATATGAGATTACCTTAGTGTCCCCGCAGAGATGGGGGAGCAACTTCAGGTTCTGACTTGTTTGGCCCAGTGCAACCTGGATGCACGTTCTATAGTGAGGTCCTTTGACTTGGGCTGGATTGAATGAACCAAGAAGCCCCTTAAATGAGCTAAAGCTGACAGCGCTGGGGGCAGGGGGTGGGTGGCTGTGAGCAGGTGTCCAGGACCAGGAGGTTGGACACTGATCTGTCAACCTTGCAATTTTGTTCCATTCATCTCAACAAACATTCCCGGAGGGCCTCCCACATGGACCTTCTGGCATTCTCTCACCTCTGCCTTGGGCACAGAAGCTCTCTTCACTGCCCAACATAGAGGGCACAGTGTGTGACTGACCAACATTTTTTTAAAATCCTTGTTATAGACATGACTCTTATGACCTTGGCCTCATTAATTCCAGTTTCCAACTCCTGCCCCTTTTATTTTCCCTGAAAAGCTTTGGAAATGTTACCTGATGGAAGCTTCCTGAGCAATGAATCAGCACACTGTAATCAGTCCCTCTGTGAATGCTAAGAAGCTGTTCTTTTGATCACTCCATATGAGGCTGCCTTAGGAGGGCTGGGAAGCTGCTTTTTAAACTTGAATGATTTTCTATTTATCATATGTATCAGTCTTATTCTCACAGTTATAAAACTCCTTGAGAATAAGGACTCTATACTATTCTTTTTTTTAAGCCTTAATATATGATCACTTTGATGACAGAATAAGTCCTTCATGAACAAATGACAACAGAGTCCCCTTAGTGCTCATCAGCTCATCAGACCACATACAGACCAAGACATCTCTAGACTTCAACTGGCCCATTCTTTTGCTCTGAATCCCCCCTGTTCTGCACCCCAGAGCAGGACTGAACTTTAAGGCCAGCTTCTCAGCACAGGAAGAGAGACCTTAGGGATCAAAAAAGACCAATCCATATTTCAGAAGAGGAAATGAAGGCCCTGGAAATTTGACCTTCTGCACATCATCTGGCTAGGGAGTGGCATTTCCCTTTCTACTGGCCCCTGTGGCCTTTATCAGATGGGTGTGTCCCTTTTGCTTTATGATGAAGAGGTGGGAGCTAGTCTGACTGTAACCTTCCTCTACTTCTTTTAAGAAGCTGTGGGGATCCTGGCTTCTGATATATTTCCTTCCCTTGCATTTAGATGCTAATTAGCCTGGCCCGCTCCATCTTGGCCTCACTCCTGGTCACAGAGTCCAGTCAGGCACTGACCTGAAATAACTGGCCCAGGACTCCTCAAGACTTTTCTGATTTAAACCCCTTTCTTCCACATCTCGCCTCATCAGACCCTCTAAGAAAACAGCTCCAGGATTCATAAAACAAGGTGAGCTCGCTCACTGTAGCTTCTAGCCTTACCTTATAAGAATTTGTTCTGGCTCCCTGACTAGCGGTCATTCACATACCACAGCTGAAAACTCAGCTCCTAGGGGCGAGGGTGTTAGGCCTAGTTGCTCTACCCACGTCCAACCTCAGACATGACACATTATGCAAAGCAAGTACAAGATAGACAGTTTGGCAGGAGTTCACTTACCTCGGTTCATGGAAACTCTTGCCAGCATCTATGCAAAGGAAGTAGTGTGTTAATTAATGGGAAAGTTGTGCCACATTTCATATCAAAGTCTCTCTCAGGAAACAGAGCTCTGAAGACAGTCACAGTAAGAGGAATCTTGGGAGTGTTTGTGAAGGAAGAGGTGGTCCTGCCTTTGCTCTAGAGAATCACATAATCTCTCCGTCCCTCCTCTCCACACTATGAGACACTTTCCTCTTCATTGTCTACCTCAGCATCGGAAATGAGTCCTGTTCAGAGTATTCAGCGCCAGCGCAACCCACCTCTGCAGTGAGGCAGAGCCAACGGTCACAATTCCTTTGGCTGCAAACACGGGCTCTAAGGACACTGATCAGAGGCCTGAGCTTTCCACCTCCTCCCTGCCCCCCCACCCCACAAGGATGTTTCTCCTCTATTAGCTTCCCCTCCACTAGCCTCCACAGAGCTGTGCCTTCTCTGTGAACAACCGATGTCTTGTTGAAATGTCAATTGCTGCTTCACATTTCTGTCTCTCCCACAGAACTGTGCAAAGACACAGCTTGGCCATATTCATTGGCCTATATGGTGGGCTGATTAAACATGTTGAGTAAATGAATGGAAGAATTAGGGACAGAACTCTCATGTAGACCCTGACAAACTCAGATTAAAGTGAAAATTATCACTGAAGCTAATTGATACTACTTCAGAATATTTGCATTCCAAAAGCCTTTCACCCACCTAATGAAAGGAATGAGGGAATTTTAAGTACCAGGTAGTTGGGAGGGAGAAGAGTTTGGGGAAAATCCAGTGGCACACCAAGGGCAAAAGAAGAACCTGTACCAATCTCAGGGTACAGGTGATAAGATAACATGTGATCTGTAGAGAATATAAAAGCAATAACAAACCTGACCAAAATCAGTTTAGTTTGATTACCATTTTTATTATAAAACTGCATCAGCAATGTAAATGTCATTGATAAAATACCCCCCAAAAATATTTTATTGGTCTAAGTTTTAAACAATTGCTGCAGATTATGGATGATATCAATGTGTGTCAAAAGATCATATTTTTATAACTTACCCTGAGCCAGGGCTCTGGAACTAGGAGTGGGAACAACAGCCTCTCCTAGCATGGTCCTTCCTTACTCCTAGCCTGGCTTGTAAGGCAGTGGTTTCATGCTAAGAGAGACATGCTATGAACACCTCACAATACTGTCCCACCCACCCCCACATTACCAAGTGCTCAACTCCTAAAGTTAGAGGTCCTGTTCACAGATAAAGGGTTCCATTATTCCCACTCCCAGCTCCAGAGCCCTGGCTCAGAGATTTTGTCTGGGGGGTACAAACATGTCACTAAACAATAACCACAAAAACTTTTCCTTTAAGGAAACCTAAATGTAATTGAGTTTTTCTATAGAGCAATTTATGTCTCTATGATAATGTAAAAAACAACAGAGAAATCAATCAGTCAGCAACAGTGGAGTCTAAGCGCTGGAAGTGGTCAGGGAAAAAGAAATCTAAAGCTCTACTCAACCATCCCAGGGTGAGTGTGGGCATACCAAAAGCTGTGCTTCCCTGAGGAGCAACATCAGAAACTTAACACTGTGTTTATGGTTTGGGGGATGGGGAAGTAGGCAGGTAGAGATAGGAAGTAGGGAAGTAAAAATTCTAAAATAATCCAAACAGTCACTAAAAAGCAAAATAATCAAATAATAATGACAAGGTTTGGGGTAGAAGAGGGGCCAAGGTCCAGCTTCCAACAAAAAAATTACAAGACACTCAAAGAAATAGGAAAGTATGAACCATATACTGGACAATGAAAATAGCCTGTGAGAGCAAACAGATGGTAGAATTCACAGTAAAAAACTTCTAAGTTGCCATAATAAATCTGTTCAAAGAATGAAAGCCAACCATGATTAAAGAAGTAAAAGAAAGGTATGATGATAATGTCATAAAATAAAGAATACTAACAGAGAGACATCAAATAAACTGATATATGAATGAATGAATAAATGAATGAATGCATATAGACTTTTGGCAGCAGGCCCTCCCTTAATATTTGCAGAGACCAAGATAAAAGTAAAAATAGAGGCCTGTCTACCATATGTTTAAATGTTTTAAAATTTTAAATCAGGTTCTCTCACATCAACCACCAAAGAGTCTCACTGGAAGAAGCAACAATCTCTTCTCTTCCTCTCTGCCATCCTCTCGGCAGCCACAAAACCACTGCCATGTCTCAGTGTGCCTCCATTCATATTGGCCAGGTTGGTGTTCAGGTTGGCAATGCCTGCTGGGAGCTCTACAGCCTAGAATACAACATGCAGCGCCATGGGCAGATGCCAAGTGACAAGACCATCGAGGGGGAAATGACTCCTTCATATCTTCTTCAGTGAGACAGGCACTGGCAAGCCTCTGCCCAGGACAGTGTTTGTAGACCTGGAACCCACTGTCATTGATGAAGTTCCCACTGGTCTTCCACTCTGAGCATCTCACTACAGGCAAGGAGGATGCTGACAATAACGGTGCCCATGGACACTACAGCATTGGCAAGGAGATCATTGGCCTCATCTTGGAGTGAATTCAGAAACCAGCCAACAAGTGCACAGGTCTTGAGGATTTCTTGGTTTCCATAGCTCTGATGGGGGAACTGGTTCTGGGTTCACCTCCCTGTTGGTGGGATGCCAGTCAATTATAGCAAGAGTTCCAAGCTTGAGTTCTCCATTTACCCAACCCTTTCCACAGCTGTAGTGAGCCCTACAACTCCACTCTCACCACCCTGGAGAATTCTGATTATACCTTCATGGCTGACAATGAGTCTAGCTACAACATCTGTCACAGAAACATTGATACTGAGCACCCAACCTAGACTAACTTTAACCACCTTATTAGCCAGATTGTGTCCTCCATCACTGCTTCCCTCAGGCTTGATGGAGCCCTGAATGTTGAACTGATCAAATTCCAGACCAATGTGGTGCCCTAGTCCCACATATACTCCCCTCTAAGCACATATGTCCCTGTCATCCCTGCTGAGAAAGCCTACCATGAACAGCTTACTATAACAGAGAGCACCAATGCATGCTTTGAGCCAGTCAACGAGGTGGTAAAATGTGACCATTACCACAGTATATACATTGCTTGCTGCCTGTTGTACTGTGGTGACATGGTTCCTTAAGATATCAGTGCTGCATTGCCACCATCAAGACCAAGCATACCATCCAGTTTGTGGACTGGTGCCTCATTGGCTTCAAAATTAGTATTAATTACCAGCCTCACAATGTGGTACATTGTGGAGACCTGGCCAAAGCACAGTGAGCTGTGTGCATGCTGAGCAACATCACAGCTATTGCTGAGGCCTGGACTCACCTGGACCACAGGTTTGAGCAAGTGTGCCTTTGTCTGCTGGTATGTGGGTGAGGGTGTGGAGGAAGGAGAGTTTTATGAGGCCCGTGAGGACATAGCTGCCCTTGACAAGGATTAGAAAGAGGTTGCTGTAGATTCTGTTAAAATAGAGGATGAGGAAGGAGAAGAATACTAAAGGTAAAATGTCACAAAGGTACTGATTTTATAGGGAAGGTTATTCTGTTTTAAACATTGAAATGTTGTGGTCTGATCAATTCATTTGTATGTAGTAGTGTACACTCTCATATACAGTTACTGGCCTATGCTTTATAACACAACGCTTGTTACAGACCCAACCAGTCCATTTCTCTGATGGATTAACAACCTATTTAAAAATGTTTTATCCTCAGTCTTTGAAAAATGTACCCAATAATAACTTAGATACTTGAGGTATTATTGTGAACAACCCAGCTCACCAAATTCCAGCTCTATCTCCCAACCTTCCTCTAAGAGCTGCTTTTGGCCACTGGAGGCACATCAGTTCTCAGACCCAGGCAAGAGGCCTGTGCAAGCGCTGGAGGTGGGCTGAGAATCCTGGGAGCAGCGCTCTGGGTTTCAGGCACTCCAGAGCATGCTGTAGATGAGAACAGCAGTTCTCAAACTTGAGCAGGCCTCAACATTATCTAGAGGACTGTTAAAACACTGGTTGCTGGTCACACCCTCCAAGTTTTTGACTCAGTAGTTCTGAGTTAGGGTCCAAGAATTTATGTTTCTAACAAATTCCTAGGTGCTGTGAGGCAGATGTTTTGGAAACCACATTCTGAGAACCACTCACTAGTCTACGAAGGAGAAAAACCACAGGCTCTGAATGAGCACAGCTTCATTGGCTTTGGGGAGGGCATCAGTTGGAGGACAGCCAGAGCAGGGTCTTCTTAAGCACAGGATCCTCTTGTCCAGGGTCACTGCGTAGCAGCAGAATGTACACCAGGTGGCCTGGGAGAGTACAGAAGGTAATGCATAACAGGGCACCAGCACCTCTGAATGCAGCGTTCTTCAATCATTTGATCAGGACTCATACTCCCTAACAACAGACCGGCCACTTTATTCCAAGTCCAAGTGCCAGGGGGCACAAGGATGTTCTCATTCCTTCTATCAACAGTCATGGGATGGCACAGCAGCAGGGTCAACTGAGGTTCCACAGAGAACAGGGGTTACTTTGTTCACTCTGAAAATGCTAACTAAAGTCATTTGAGCACAGAACCTTTTTCTAGCTTATCATCTATTAACATCACGTGCAAGAATTTTGGGAAGCACAATCATGCCCTGTTTTAACAGGAAGTTCAAAACCTCACTCATCAAACTTTGAAAAAGGTAACCAAGTGATTGAATAAAAGATTTATTTTCTTTCATGAGTTGTCAAAGGACTAAGCTGTGAAAAGCAGAAGAAAAGACTAGAAACAAGATGATATGGTTAACTCAGTGTCCATTGTCTTTACCTAAAGAGGCAGAGGAGTGGTTCTGCAGGCATTCAAATAAATACCTGCCTGGCTAAGTGCATTTTTGTCCAACAAATTGATTTTATGATATAATATACAGCTACAGTCTTACTTTACATTGGGCACAACAGTGCTGGAGTAAGCTACTTGAAAGAAAGAAAGAAAGAATGAAAGAAAAGGAAGGAAGGAAGGAAGGAAGGAAGGAAGGAAGGAAGGAAGGGAAAGAGAAAGAAAGAAAGAAAGAAAGAAAGAAAGAAAGAAAGAAAGAAAGAGAAAAAGAAAGAAAGAAAGAAAGAAAGTTAGTTCAGCTCTGGCTGTGTGGCTTAGTTGGTAGAGTGTCCCATATACCAAAAGGTTGTGTGTTCAATCCCTGGTCAGGGCACACACCTCGGTTTCGGGTTTGATCCCTAGTCAGGGCATACATGAGAGACAGCAAATCAATGTTTCTCTCTCTCTCTCTCCCCCACTCCCTCCCTCCCTTCCTTCCTCTTTCTCTTGAATCAATGAGTATGTCCTTGCTTGAGGGTTAAAAAAAGAAAGTTCAAGCATTCTTTCAACAGGATGGCCATGACTAAAGTCTGAAAACACGAAAACCATGAGCAAGCTACAAATAAGCTAGTCAGCATCAGTGGGCCCCTACCTCATCCACAACAGACTTTCGCATCTGGAACTACTTTTCCTTCCATGTTTGTCAGGAGGACACCATAAGCCTTCTTATTTTTCAGAGGAAGAACCAGCACACTGAGGAAGTAACTTTCTTAAGACCACGAAGTATGTCCCTGCCTTGCCCCAAGTTGACCATCTCTCCCAGGCGTCTGGGGTAGCAGTGTGGAGGTGATGTGTGCTGGAAGATGAAGGGTTAATGTTCAATTTAGCCTCTTGAAATAAACCCCCCTGAATTTGCTCAAGGACATCCTTTAAATTCCTTTCCTCCAGCACTTTGTTTGCAAGCCCATAAATAGCTCCTCTTCAAATGCATACTGAAAGCCCAACCTAATAAAAGAGGCAAAACTGTTTCTGGGCTGAAGTGCATATTGTATTTGCACAGGTCAGAGCTATAGTATTCACACTGATCTCAGTTTAAATAAAAGGCACAGAATTTGAGTACAGAAGTCTCATTCTTGAGACTCCCATGAAATGCGGACATTTTGCTCCCCCAACTGCCATTGCACATTAAATACTAGAAGGCTGCCTGTTCTCTAGAATGTACAGATTGAGATGCTGGGAAGTGGTTGTAACGGTGATGGACCATTTAGGGGGCACTTAAGGGAAAAAATGAGAAAAAGGAAATGTCTCCTGCTTTGTTGTCGGAACTCACCTTAGATCACTAACAAACAGTGATAGCGGTGGATGACAGAGGAAAGGAATTTTCTTTTGGGTTGCTCTCTAAAAAGAAGCTAAATGCTGTTTTTCCATCCCTACTTAATACTGGAAGAGCTACTTACAAGTCTTCCGAATTCAATTTTCTAATTTGACAAAGAAGAAAATCTAGACCAGAGCATTTGAGCAGCTTGCCTTACTCAGGTAGTAGGTAGGTAGCTAAGAGGGAGGGAGGTGGTAGGTAGGTAGCAAGTACGGAAGTAGGTTGGTAAGTAGGATGTAGAGAGGTAAAGAGGTAGGGAGGCAGATCGTAGCCGGTAAGAAGCAGGGAGGAAGTAGCTAGGTAGGTAGTAGGTTAGTGGGTACTCTGCCAGGAACCAGGCCTCCTCATCCTGGCTATAGATTTTTAATTTGCACATAATAAAATCAGTCAAGGATTTAGACAACTCTTGTATAAAAGCTTCTCAATTCATTCTTAAAATAGTAATTTGGCTATCTGAGGCAGTTAGCTAAACTGTGGAAAAGAATATCATAAAGACTTTGGAGCCCCTAATAAGTGACTTGCCAGTAACTCTTGTAATATTTATTCTCTTCTGTTTTTCCTCAATGCTCCTAAAATTTTACATTTACAAAAGAGCAAGATAAAGTCATCTTATGACTCTTCCAATAGTTGATATGAGTTTCTCAGGTTCCCAGCTGGTTTATTCTTGTCTCTGTTCACATTAGCGACACCTCCTGCCTGTGACACATTATGAAGTGAATGTGGACATAATAAGTTGCTAACACTGGTAGATTACTGAATTAATTAAAAGAAAAAGAGGCTGGGATGTTACCCTGAAGGAAAAAAATATATTCCCTGATGTCTTGTCTGTGGCAGATGGCCTGTTAGAGACAAAAACTTCTCTGCAGTGGGAAGAGTCTCCTTCAGAAACACAGCTTTCTTTATTTCAGGAGGGCATTTAAGGACACCGATTCTTGGCTTGGAGACCTTGCCTGGCCGGATTGGACTGTTTGAAAAACCTAGTGCTGACATCCACTAGAGGGAGTCAGGGTCCTTCTTTGTTTAGCTGCAGAGAGAAAACATCCTAAAGGGACAGTCCTCTGAAATGCATACAGAATGACGACAGAAGCTGGGAGAGGATGAAGGTGTCACTTGTGCCTCAGACACGTCTCTCTTTGGAGAACACTGAATTCTTGGCTTTAGCTCTTTCTTCAACATACAGTTTAGAGGGACTATATGATGTATGTCTATGGTAGACAATGGGAACACTGGACATGGATGCACACAGGAGGGCCAACCTTAAATCCATTTTGGAGTGATATGCAGGAAGTAGAAGCTATGAACCTGTGATCTTGACTCACTAGTGGAAAACTGGTTAATTTTTATCTTCTGTTCATCTGATCACAATGATAATCTAAGCAGGTGGAACAACTCAACAGCAGTTGCTTCATCTCTTTCTAACTTTGGCTACATTCAAAGGTAGTTAACCTTTTTAGCAAGCAAATCAAGCAAAAGCCCCTTTCCCTTAAAAATCATAATTGCTTACTCTAACCAGTTTCTGCAATTAAATGTTAAAGAAACATTTCTTGAGGTCTTTAAGGATCCCTATTAAATCACACAGATATGTGGAGGAAAGCTATGTTATAATATTATTTATAATATTAGATTAAAAAAAAAGAGATTGGATGTGCCATACCAAGGGAACAGTAGAATAAATCATGATGAAGCCACAGGATGTAATATGATGACTCCTTTAGAACCATGTTTTAATAGTTATTTTGATGACATGAGAAATTATTGCAAATGTGTATTAAGTAAAATATAGCACATAGTAGCTGTGATGTACAAAATGACATCAACCTTTTTAATTTTAAAAAAAGGCATGTTAAGATCTATTTCTCTGAAAGTTACAAATGGACTTACATTTTCTGTCTTATTTTTGTATTAAAAAATACTGTTTATATGAATACTTACTAATTTTATAATCAGAAAGAATTTCTTTTATATGCCATTATTCCTGAGAAAAGTGATAGCTTACTTTTTGTGATTGTCAAAAAGGAGATTGAAACTGCTAACCAAGAACAAGGGATGGTTGATAGGAATCTGCAAGGGCAGATGGGGTGGGGAGGGCTGTGAATGGACAAAAAGGAAGACTGAGCAACAGGTGGTGTTAGGGTACTAAGGACTCATTTCGCCCGCCTCCCCTGGTAGGAGGGCAGCACTGGGCCCAGCCAATGACTGTCCTCCCACATCAAGAAAAAAAAAAAAAATGACAACATTATTGAAGACATTGCCGATATGAGACAAATTAATATATGGACTTTAAGATCTTTGCTTGATGGATTTGGGAGGCAGAGAAAAGAGAAAAATTAGTTACCATTTAAAGTTTTATTCTGCTTAGCTCAATTAACATTGATTATGAATGGTCCAAATAATGTTTAATAAGCTCTAAATGGTTCTATTTCATAAAAGTCAATTGGTCATTTGCAAATGTCTACTAATGGCTGTGTTTTATACATAGAAAGACATTTTCATTATATACCCATGGAGTGAATATATTTGAAATAGAAGAAAGGGAACATTACTTGGTAAAGTGATATTAGCAAGAAATTAGAACCTGAACGAGTGGGTGTTTCAAACACATGTTATTACTTGAAAGAATCCTTAGAGGTGTCTCTACTAGGTGCTGTAAGTGCTATTTTGACCCAATTTCTTTTCAAGACTTTGGCTAGGCAATGGGCAATCCAGAGAGCTGGTGTCTGCAAGGAGAATGGTCTGGGAAGAGAGGCAAGAAAACTAGAATGGTTGACTATGAATATCTAGAAACATGCATATGATAGCCAAGATATTGCTATCAAGCAAGCCATGGGAGTCTAAGTAACAATTGTACCAGCTACTTTAACAGTCATGTGTATCTCATCTGGCTATATGGAATGAGAAAATGTTGTCAGGATCGGAAATAAGGTGAATGGGAAAGGGAAAATTATGAAAATTGGGGAATAAAGATTTATCAGTGGACAGTTCTGTGAACCTAAAGGGATTAAGTAATTAAAGATTGTAAGTAATGAGTAAAAACACACACAGAGAAAGTTGTACAAGACAAAGAATTCTATCATAAATGTCAGAAGGTCTAATAGCTTAGTAACAATTTGGCAACACTCAAGGACGAATCCTGAAGTCATTCTCGCTGCTGTTCTCACATTGCCTTCAAGCCATGGCCCACACTGCACAGGAAATGGAAGCCATAAAATTGATCATTTTGGCCAGGGAGACTAATCTCTAGACTTTGAACTTGTAAATGTTTCTATGTTGCTCTCCAACTTTCTTATCTCTTCATGGTGGATCTTGTTAATCTGCCTAAGCTTGAGACTGTAAATGATTAAACTGCTAGAAACTAAATGTCTAATCCTTTTGGCAGTTCCCCCAAACAGATACTTTCCCTCAACAACCAATATCCTGCTGTTTTTTCAGAGAAACTTTTCTTTCAGATTGTAAGATTGATCCTTTGGAAAGTGCATTTTTATTTTATTTATAATTTCTTTAGCTCAAAGAAGTGCTGTGTTGTTGCTCATAGAGCCTCATTCGAGGCACTTAGCAGTCTCCTTGGAGCTTGACTGAGGAACTGATGTGCAGCCAAGACGGAGAGAAAGCCATAACAGGTGCTTTCCCTAGAGAAAGAAAAAAGACATTTCAGACACTGTGAGAGAGGGAAGACAACTATCCTTCATATGCCTGGCAACCCCAGGGAATCAGCTACAGCAATCACAGTACACCAAATGGGAACCATATGGTACTTTCTCTAAGAAGAGATCTCAATAGTTTTGTAAACATATGACAGAATCAGAGCCCCAAATAGATGATATTAAGCCATTTTCTATGTTCATAATTAGAGAGCAGAAACAAACTCTTCCCAGAAACTCCTAGATTACAACAAATGTTCCTGAAATCACACCTTCAAACTAAGAGGATCCAAAGGAAAAAGAAAAGGAAGGAACCGGAATTAGACTCAGACAACAAAATTAAAATAAATAAGCTCAGGGAGAAACTTTTTATTTATTTTATTTAAAGATTTTTTAAATTTATTTTTAGAGAGAGGAGAAGGGAGAGAGAAAGAGAGGTGGAGAAAAACATCCATATGCAAGAGAAACATCGGTCGGTTGCCTCTCCCACACCCCTGACTGGGGACCTGGCCCACAACCCAGGCATGTGCCCTGACCAGGAATGGAAATGGGGACCTTTCACTTTGCAGGACAACACCTAACCCACTGAAACACGCTGGTGAGCGCAAGAAACTTTATTTAAATGAAGGCTTCAGAGGCATGAAAAACAGAACAATGCCAAACTACCTTAGCTCAGGTTTTCTAGAAGCAGAGTCTAAAATGGAGGGAGTAGGGGGTGATTCTTGCTCCAGTGATTCCTGACTTGTGCTCTCCGGGAGTAAAGGAAAAGAATAGGCCTGGGGGTGGGAAGCTAAGCAAGAATCTAGCCTTAGCAGGAGACCAGCTTCACATGGCTACCACTGGAAAACCCCTGGAGCACAAATTGCACCACCTTGAGCTGAAGGGGCTGGCCTGTGCCTGTCTGTCACCTACCAGGGTCTATTAGGGTGAGTAGGTAGGCTACTACATAAGGATCATAGGCTGGGGGTGGGTGAGTGGGGGATTCTCCAGAATGAGGGCAGCCGTGAGTTGTTAGCAGCTACAGGATGGGGTGCACTGACTGGTAATGATGATCTGGGTGGGCCACCCATGGCATCTGCTATACCAAACAAGCAAGTGTTATAAGAACAGCATCAGGCCATGACCTGATTCACAGAGCAAGACTGGCTGGGCAGAGCAGTGACCGGACATGATAGGAAGCTACTCTGGACATTCACTAAAACCTATTCCCATCTCACCAGAGTGAAAGTTGTTTGTTTGTTTGTTTGTTTGTTTTTGAAATGCAAACGATAAAGATAAAATAAGATTCCCAGATAATGACTGAGACAAATGTGGGCCAGATGCCTGTTAGTTCTTTCACGCTTTGTAACACAAAGTTACTCATTTTCTCTAAACCTCAGTTTCTTGCTTATAAATTAATAATAGATATAAATTTATTATTAGAGATAATAATACTACTTTAGTTTGAGGGTAAGTATTAAACAAGATTTTATATTTTAGTGAGCTTAATCCAGTACCTGGCATATAGTAAAGGCTCTATAATTAGGAGTTAATTATTATTAATTTGGAAGGCAATTCTCCAACAGTATATATTTGATTAGAAATTTAAAATAATGTCACATCAATGGGAAGTTCCATAATTATACTAACACCTAGCATTGACCCTATTTTACAGCTGAAGAAACAATGACTCAACTCAGAGAGCACATTGGGAAGAGGCTCTGGAATCGCTACCACTAGCTGTAGGGGCTCCTGTAGATCTTGGTTTCTTGGTGCTCACAAGTTTCAGCAACTCCCAGTGGGAGATCTGTCAGCTTTTCCAAGGGATTGGACGACATCCAAATGTCATGCTAGAAAGCACTCCTTAGTATTTTATCCAACCTGGAATGAAAGAATCATCAAATCAACAAGGGACCATCACATATTCAATGGCTTCCCAAAAGTTTAAATGTTGATTTGTCTGTGTTGCTGGCAGAGCCAGGCTCATTGCTGACCATTATGAATGTGAGCTTAGCACATGACTAGAGAGATTCATACCTTTTAGTCTTAGAACCAGGATCCATAATGCAAAGGCAGCAAGGCGCAGCAGCAGACTCAACCCAAATAACCTCTACTTAGTCTTTCAACTCAGAAATTGGGTAACAGGAAAAAAAAACTAAAATGTGAACACACGTTGCTTTGCAATGTGCCATTGATGTCACAACACAGTTATTAGGAAAAAGTGAGGTAGGTCCTAGGTTCCAAATAACTAGTTCAAAAGCAAAAATAAAATTTCTAAAATATTTTATTTTTAAATTACATTATAGTTAAAAAAACAATTTACCTGCTTTTTCCCCTACTGAATGTTTTTTATTATCCTGTAGTCAAAGCACAAATTAGTTTACAGAGGTGAATTTTTTTAAGTTGCAACTTTCCTTGGTAACCTATTTCTAAGCCTTACAATGTTCTTAACCAGAAATTTATTCCTCATATTGGACCTGAGCTGTTTCTCTCAAAATTGTCTTTTATTTTATTCTCAGAAAATTATATTACTAAACACAATTGAACAGGATATCTTTGCCTATGTGAAATATTGATATACTTACACAAATTTTTTCATGCAATTCAAATAATCACAAATCCCTAATATCTTCATTTCCTCCTTATACATTATTATTGATACGTAAATGATATTCTAAATAGTTCAAAGATTGTATGATCTGGAATTGATGCTATCTTTTCAAGTTTATGGTCAAAGACCCTCCATAGAGCCTGCTTCAGGGCCACCTGGGCAGCAGCCACCCAGGATATTCAGGACACTCAGTCTACTCTGAGCATATGGGTTAAGACAGTGGGAGTGGAGGCAGACAGATCTGGGCTCAAATTCCAGGTATGTCATTTACTGGTTATGCATACTTAGGTAGTAATTAACATCACTGCGCTTATGAAATGGAGTTAATAACTGTACCTATTTCATAATTTTTTAAGAAGATGGAAACAAACAATACTCTGAAATAACAGACACTCCAACAATAATATTAGTGACTGTTAGAAAAAACTTTAGTTCTTATTATCATTATATATTCATCTGCCATTTGCCTTGAGTTCTATTAATGAAATAAGATTTTTTAGTTCACACCTTTCTCATCACTAATTTTCCATTTTGAGTGTGTTGATATATAATAATAAATGTCATTAACATTCCTGTGTCAAAAAATATATCTTGTGTCCCTTGAGCATTTAGGGAAACTCCTGTCTAGGTCACACCTAGTCTAGAGTACACTAATCATCAAGTAGCACACTTAAAGCTTAAGATAAGCAGAAGAAAAAGTAAGTCTTCTGAGAAGCTACTCTTGTACTAGCCATGTAATTGGTATCTGGCCCAAGTTCTGTAACAAATTAGTTCACAGGAAGTTCAGCAGAGCAAGTGTTATTTAGATTTAAAATAATAGAATCCTCCAACATTATGGTGGGAAGAAATCTTAGAGGCCATCTCCACCTGATGCATACATAAATTCTCTATACAGCATCTTTGAAAAGTAATATTTCAGTTGAATCAACTTTAGGCAGCTTGAGCTGGTGGAAACTTCTTCCATATCTTGAGCAAAAATATTCTTCATTATGATAATGTTTACTCAGCTCTTAGCATCACTATATCCCTGATGATGAGTCAAATCCCTCTGCCACAGGACAGATCTTTCCTATTGAAAATACCCATCTGGTCCCTCCTACAACTTCCTCATCATCCTTCAGATCTTCATTTCCTTCAAAGTAAGTATCTCCAATTTTTTCATTAAAATGAAAAAAATTATCTCACACTTAATCACTGTGAGTACCATTGTAAGTAAAGAAAGGGTTATTTTAAAAATAATTTCTCTCTCTCTCTCACACACACACACACACTCACACACACTCACACACACAGGCAGGCATGCACAGTTTAACCTGGCCTCAGCCACCGTTTTGTAGCCATAAGCCTACAGTTGTTTTCCCCTGTATTCCTTTTGCTTCTTTACCCAGCAGGACTGAGAGAGAACTCAGATATTTGGAGTCAAAATATATAAGAGGATGCACTGAATATTGCAATTCTATGAATAACTTCATATACATTGTGTTTCATATAGAATAGTAGCTTGCTTCAGTATGCCCAGAGTTCCCAGAATCAGTGGAAGTCACTAAACCATTTTCAAAGATTCCACATTCCAACGTTCTCTTTCCCAACCCTATTTAAAGAATATAGCCACACAGGTGACTTAGGAGGCCATTATGGTTTTCAACAATTAGAGACATTTTAGCTTGTACCTTCCTTAATTTGATAAATGGTTCTGGTTTTAGCGGAAAAATTATTCTATGGAAAGAATTTACTGAGGTTTCTATTTTAAATATTATGATGCTAATAAGCATATTTAAGAAACAAAAGTAAAGAGGAGGGCCTGGACAGGTAGCTCAGTTGGTTAGAGCATTGTCCTGATATGCCAAGGTTACAGGTTCGATCCTGGGTCAGGACACATACAAGAAGCAACCAATGAATGCATAAAAAGGTAGAACAACAAATTGATCTCTCTGTCTCTCTCTCTCCCCCTCCCTCTTTCTCTCTCCCCCTCAAATCAAAGTCTTTAAAAAGTACAATAACCATGGTGGGCATTGGTAGTAAGACACAAAGAATTACCACAGAATAAAATGTTTCTAAGTAGTAGGGTGAGGTTCCTTAATTACTATCCAACCTCATATATTTCTGAGGAACAGTAAATAAATTGGAAAGACCTAGATGACTTGCATGATAATTATCCTAGTGTCCTGCATGAGCAGAGCATGTAACTCATACCGTGTGGTATGGTGCTCAGCAGCAGAGCTGATTCATTTTGGATATGTCTCTGCTTAAAGACACACTGATGTATTGTTTCCCAAAATGTGCCATTACATAGAATATCTTCTTAAAGGCCAAGACTTTTTTGATTTCAGTATTTAGAAGAAGTAGTGAGTAATTAGGATACTAGATGTTCTCACAGCTACCAATATTTTAGAATTCTCACAGGATTGCTTAATCTAAGAAAATTCTAACTTCTTGAGTATTACACCCAGGTAATTTTTTTTTAATAAAGTCAAAGACATTACATTATTCCTCATATAGAATTAATAGAATCTTCTCCTCCTACTATTTTTATAAACAAGAAGTTTTTTAGACAACAAATGAAATTCTAAATTTATCCAATGCTAAAAAGGCAAGAATTGATATAATACAGATGCAGCTTCTTTTTAAAGTCCATGCTATTTTTCTGGTTAAAAATAATGTAAGCCTGATATTCCTTTAGAACTCCTTAAAATCATTCCATTAAAAATCATAATCACACATAGTTCTGAGGGATGTACCCTTATAAGATTAATTTTATTATCGAGATGTTGAAATGCTTGATGTCCTTTTATTCATTCTATTTTTGGCATGTCATATAAGAAAAGAAAAATGGAATCTCAGTATAATGAGATTGACAATGCTATTATCTAATCAAACAAATCCAGTAGTCCTCCAACTGTTATCCATGGGGGATATAGTCCAAGGCCCGCCCCTGTGAATGCCTGAAACTACAGATAGAACCAAACCCTGTATGTGTTTTTCTTATAAATACATATATATTTACCAGTCAGCAGCGGAGTAAAGCAGGGCTGCGTCCTCGCACCTACGCTGTTCGGAATCTTTTTCTCCATGCTCCTCCAATACGCCTTTAAGGACTGCAGCGAGGGTGTCTTCATTCACACCAGATCCGATGGCAAGCTCTACAACCTGGCCCGTCTACGAGCCAAGACCAAAGTCAAAGAGGTGCTCATCCGTGAGATGCTCTTCGCCGACGACGCAGCTTTGACATCACACTCCGAAGAGGGACTCCAGCAGCTAGTCACTTGCCTTTCCCACGCATGCAAGGAGTTCGGACTAGCCATCAGCCTGACGAAGACGAATGTTATGGCTCAAGGCACGGGGACTCCCCCATGCATCACCATCGACGGATACACCCTGGAGGTTGTCAACGACTTCACTTACCTCGCGTCCACCATCTCGAGCTCTCTGTCAGTCGACTTGGAGGTCAACCGGAGAATCGCCAGGGCAGCCACAGTTATGGCCAGACTGAACCGGCGAGCGTGGAACAATTCCAGCCTCACTGAGAAAACCAGACTGCGCATCTACCAAGCCTGCGTACTCAGCACTCTCCTCTATGGCAGCGAGACGTGGACCACCTACGCAAGGCACGAAAGGAAACTCAACAGCTTCCACATGAGGTGCCTGCGACGCGTCCTGCATGTCGCCTGGCAGGATAAGGTCCCCAACACCGAGGTGCTGAAGCGAGCCAATATGAGCAGTTTGCATGCAGTTCTTAGCAAGAGACGCCTCAGGTGGCTCGGCCATGTCAAAAGAATGGATGCAGGCCGTATCCCCAAAGACCTCCTCTACGGCGAGCTAGCAGAAGGCAAGAGGATGACAGGGCGCCCAAAACTGCGGTTCAAAGACATCTGCAAAAAGGACATGACACAATGCTCCATCAATCTCAACACATGGGAAGTTCACGCAGACGACCGCCTAGCCTGGAGGCTCGCGGTCAGGCAAGGTACGTCACGTGCAGAGGCTGCGCGCAACGAGGAGGCGGTCCAGAAAAGATCGAGGCGGAAGCAGCGTCAACAGCAGCAACAACGGCCATCTGCCTTCACCTGTACCAAGTGCGGCAGGGATTGTCACTCCCGAGTCGGACTGCACAGCCATTCTCAGCGGTGCAGATAGACTCTCAAGAAGCTACGCCATCGTCTCTCGAGACGGACGGCTGCCGACGACATATATATTTAAAATAAAGTTTAAATGATAAATTATACAATTTCACAGATACAAGAACTGTTCCTACAGCAGATCTTTGCAACTTCGGCATACAATTTTTTTCCTTTCCTTGTTGAGAACTTCCACCTTTTCACTAAAAGGAAGTACTTTCTGGCTTCTTTTTAGCATATCCAAATTGCCAGCATCACTACTCTTGTGCTTTGAGGCCATTAGTAAATAAACTAAAGATGACTTGAGTACAAGCACTGTGATACCACAACAATCTCTCTGATAACCAAGACAGCTACTAAGTGACTAATGAGCAGGAAGCGTCTGCAGTGTGCATACACTGGACAAAAGGATGATTTACATCCCGTGGGGGTGAAGCTGGATGGGGAAGAAGTGAGATTTCATCATGTTACTCAGAATGGCTCACAATTTAAAACTTATGAATTGTTTACTTCTAAAACTTTTATTTAATATTTTTAGTCCTTGGTTGACTATGGGTAACTGAAGCCATGGAAAGTAAATAAGGATACACTACATGTACAACATGATATTTTTAAAGAAGTTTAGCAGTTTATTGTGAGTCTATTCTAAGCACCATCTGATGCATGTTTTCAAATAATAAAACACCTGCAGAAACCTTATAATGGCTTATTTTGTCTGTGGCTATGAAGCCTCTTAGTTATTCATAGGCTTTTGCCAGGAATTTTAGTTTTCCTAATGTTATCTACAAGGCATGACCAGTTGTCACATTCATCACAAATAACAATAGCAGCCTTATATTTTGTTAAAGCCAAGGAAAATTATTAGGAATGAATGTCAGTAAACCCCATCTACAGGTCCACAAGTGAGGTCAAGATATAGCCAATGTTCTGCTCATCTGACCAGAACAGGGAGCTAAACTGAGTAATTCCCAAATCTGTTCTCATTTCAGCTGCTTATTTTATTTGGTCTTCTTTCTACTTGGTGCTGAAAAGAGGCACCTTAGTCTTAAGGCATAGCTGTCATCCTAGCTTAGACACTTGTACGATTGATGCAGAGAAAAATCCATGAAGTAATGAAGAAAAAATGCTGATAGGATATAAATACTTGGAGTGATGTGGATCTTTGCTAAGGTAAATGAGCTTCTCTGCTTTTCCAAAGAAGCCTCAGAAGAAAAAACAGCTAAATGTTTAATCCAGTGTTGTTGACTAATAAAAATGACTAGATCATTCTTGATAAATGGATTAGTTCTATATTTTTTACTCACAAAATATTTGCTTAGTGAAAAGCCCCCTTGACTGTTCCTCAGTGAGTTGAAAGATTTGCCCAGAAGCAACATGGGAATTTCTTGGTTGCATGTTTGTACACAAGCTATAGTCAAGAATATTTGATAATTAATTGGCTCCTGCAACTTGGAAAAAGTAGCTTGGGCATTGGATTTATTTTAGTTTGATTATTCTCTGAAGTTTCAGTGACACTGTAAATTTAGACATTTAGTTGAGCTCAAGATTTACCTGATTTTTTTGTTTTAAAGTCATTTTTGAATAAAGGTCATTCTGGTTTTCAAGCCAAAATAGCTTCCTCAGTCATCCTCGTGCGTACAGTAAATGAATTCAAAACCAGTTTAGTATAAATAATTTTAAAACATTTATAAATTATTTCCCAACAGCCAAGCAAAGTCTCACAGAACATATCATTTTATCAATAAAACTGTCCAATATTAGCTACATATAAGATAAGTACAGGGCCATATTTGCCAGTGAGGCCTGAACGGTCAACAAAAAGGACAGGGCAGCTCTGTGGACACATGGATGATGCATGGACGTGTGGGCGCACGCGGACACAGACGCCTGTCCATCTTGCTGCAACTTGGCTGTTGGGGGCGTGTCTCACAAACCGAACTTGACCGCACACATACCCTCCACCTCCCTCAACTCCTGTGGGAGTGTCTACCTGCCTTCCACTGGTATGGTAGCGTCCTCGCAGTACTGCCAGCGGCTGAGTGACTACGGGCCACCATCTCTAGGCTACACTCAGGGAACTGGGAACAACCAGGTGCCACAGAGAAAATATGCTGCGCTGCTGGCCATCATGGAAGAGCTGGAGAAAGACAGCCGACCCACGTCTTGGACAGCAAGAGCCCGATGGAGAGACTAAATCGAGGCATCATCCACGCTAGATGAGTGATTCGGCAGTGCTTGGAGGAAAGGAACCCAAAGTCAGGTCCTAGCTGCCTTGTCAGCTGTCAGCGTGGAAGGCCTCCATTTTCTTCCGTGAGGTTACAGGTCATCTCCCCTGTTCAGGTGAAACTTGTTTTCAAAATGGTAGCAGTTTGTTTTCTCCTGCCCTGTGCTTCTCCTGTGGTTCATTAGGCTCTGAACCTACAGTCGCTAAAATGAAGGAGAGATTTTGCAGTAGATTAGGGTTGGCATGTTATGAACTAACTACCCAGGGTGTTTTTGTTTATTCGTTTGTTTGTTTTTAGCATTGATTTAAAAGATGCACATCAGAGTTACCTATCTCACAGAAACTGTAGTTTGCCTCCAAGATACCACTGTTTATCTTTTTAATACATTTATGTTATTCAAATTGTTCTTTTTCTTCATAAGCTAATACAACTCTAAAGGTTTTGTTTTTAGCGCATACTGACTGCAGAGTACTCTACTAGTAGTCATTCCCATTTGCCATACAATATAGATTCTGTTCAATGTAACTCCTTTTTTGCTTAAGCATTTGCATGACTATTAGTGCTTTGAAGTCAATTTTTTAAATGCACAAGATATAAATACAGAAGACAGAGCAACTTACCAAACCTCACCTAAAAGGACACCTGAAATTTTTCCTAAGACTGTAGATTCTAGTTCAGCCCTTCCTGTAAACTGATCCAAGCTTCTGGAAGAAAATGACTAACATTGTATGTTTCTATGTATTTATTACTTGATATAACAAAACTTTTTTTCATTAAAAATAAATAAAAATTAAAAAATTAAGTCTGATTGGCAGCCAGCTGTCAGGCTCACTCTTTGTGCTTTGTTTATGTCTGATTTCAAGCTAAAACATCAGAGCTTAGTAGTTGTAACAGAGATCATATGCTCCCCAAAGCCTAAACTGTTTACTATCTGGCCATTTACATGCTAAGTTTAGCAAATGCGACAGCAGAGGGTCAGATATAAAACCAGATGGTAAAGAAAAATCCTTTGAACTGGATCAGGACACCAATTTTTCCCTTACGTGCTCTGAGTGAGGGTTCCAACATGGCCTTGATTGGAAGGAATTTGCAAATAACACAACCAACCTGTTAATTATTTATTGACCATCATGCATACACGCATTTATGAGGTCTGCACATATATGCAGTCAGCTTAATTATAAAGTTTTAATACATAATTAAGGTGTTACTGTATAATCTTCCTGAAGTCCTCTTATTCATCTTTGCATCTTCAGAATCTGGCTTTAATAAATTGGGAGTCTAACTAATAAATATAATATCTTCCATCATTTTGAAATGTTCTCAGAGAAGGCAGATATGTAACTTGTACTCTTTTCAAAATCATCATTTAAGAATAATTTTAGCTGACTTCTGAAGATTCCTGGACCAGCTATATTAAGGAACAAGAAAGGGGGAAAATTTATTTACAATTTTATTTTAAAGAGTTAGCACTGATTTGTTTTTGTTGCAGAAGTGCGCTCAATCTCGAGAATGATGACAAAAGCTGTGCCAGAAGGAAGCGCGCAGGGAGGATCACCTCATCGTGAAGGGCACGCACAGGAATTCAGGTAATGAACCTGGGACCCACGGGAGCACCCTTGCAGAATGCCTAAAATAGATCCACTTACTCTGGCGTCCAAGTGTGCCACTGCTCCAGGAAGGCTCCCAAACACAGACTGGCCAGGGAAGAGACAGACGATACTGAAAGCTGCTCAGGTAGGGTGCGGCTGGAGCAACAGCAGGCTGGGGAGGGTGGACGGATGTCGGGCCGGGAGGCCTGTGAGCTATTACAACAAAGCTTTAGTCTTACATTTTGGAATGAAAGTCTGTGTGTGTGGATATGCGTGTGCATGTATGTATAAATGTATCTGGACACATAATGTGTGCATGTGTGCACATGTGTGTGTACATTGTGTGCATGTGAATACATGTGTATGTGTGTATAATGGAAATGCAAAGTACAAATACAGAGGGAGGGTTGTCATGGGAATCAGTGTTCATTTGGATGCAGGTAGAAGAGGTAGAACCTCAATGGAGTCAACAGGACTGGATTTGGCTGCTTCTGTGACCAAATGGTTTATAGGGGCCCCTTTGAAAAACAAAGATCTAGCAAGAAAAAGAAAAGGAAAGGAAAAATAATACATAAATAAATATATTTAATATTTTCATGAAAAGTGATAATAGCAGTTTCATAAAAAGAAACTTGCACCCTTGCTGGTATGGCTAGTGGATTGAGTGCTGCCCTGCAAACCAAAGGTCGCCAGTTCAATTCCCAGTCAGGGTATATATCTGGGTCTTGGGCAAGGTCCCCAGCTGGGGGCACACAAGAGGCAACCACACATTGATGTTTCTCTCTCTTTCTTCCTCACCTCTCCTCGCTCTAAAAATAAATAAATAAATAAATAAATAAATCTTTAAAAAAAGAAATTTGCAATGTTTACAGTGAGACAGTCTAATTTATTGGGGAAATACTGACTTAGAAACCAGGCAGAGCTCATTCATACCCATGAATTAACCTCAGTTCCATTTGTAATTAATCATATCAGTGGTGCATGGTTGTTGCAAGAATTAGAGAAGTACTTGGGAGGGTATTTCACCACCGTGGCCCTCAGTAAGCAAACCATATATGTGCCATTGAACTTCTGTTTGATATCAAATTACATGGAAATGGTCTAACTCTGAGCGGGCCTGCCGGTGGGTGATCATCACCTGGCTTAGCAGGTATTGCAGGAGAGGGTACAAGATCCTGTTACTCCCCATTAAAAACAATTGGCCCCATATATCCAAACACTGGACAGAGAACACAGACGGCAGCTCAGGACCTGAGGCCTCAGTCAAGTCAGGAGGGTGACGCTGTCAGGACAGGTACACCAGGCGCACTGCATGCGGAGTACTGCAGGGGGTGGTTCTGAGCCTGACTGACTGGCTCATTGAGTGTTGTGTTGAGGGGTGATTTCTCTGCACAACGCTGGAAAAGTCCACTAGCACAGAGGAGCATTTGTATTAGATTAGGTATAATACTCCTAAATGTGTATCTCCATAAATATATGGTTTCTTCCATTCTGAATGAAGCTGCACAGCTTTTTAATTTAATAGTCCTTAGTGTACTCTATATTGCTCTAAAGGAAGTACAATATATTTAAATTTCACCAGAAATTTAGTTATGACTATGCAATATTGAAATCTCATTTTCTGCTGATATGGCAAATAGTGTAGGTGCTAGGAAAAATGTCTAGATTGGGTGTTGGGAGGCAGTGACTTAAGTTTTGGTCCAACCATGAACTACTCTATCACATGCCAGTTGCTAATGCTGTCTCAGTCCTTGTCCTCACCTATAAAATGTGTTCATGTCACTCATAAAAGTTGTAGTCATAATTAAATGAGATAGATGATAAGAACTGTACAAACTTTATGTGTTTAAAGTGAATTGTACTCTCATTTAAGTTTTTTTTTTTTTTTTTTTTTTAAGGAAGAGATGTCTTAGTCATTGCTGACCACCATCATTAAATGGATTTCTAGTGTGGAAATCACGCCTTTGGTGCCACAGTCACCACCCTATGAACTGGACCATCTGGGACAAGACATATTTAACCTCTTGTATGAAATAAGGATGATGACAACCACCTGGGTGTTAGAAAGTGTGCAGTTTCATGAAGCACCTATGACAGCTCACGCAAGTCGCCTTAATTTCTGATCTCAGCCAGGCCTTGCGACATGGGACCTTGGAGAAGGGCTGAAGCATGTTTCACTGAAGGTTCTCTCAGGTAGAAGTGTCAGCTTTTGAATTAATGAAATTACAGTCAGGGATGGCGAGTCATAATGAACTTTTGGTTTACTCATCCAAAAAACCCATGTGGTTCATGGCAACGGTTTCCTCACTGTCTGCATCCAGTCACCATGGGTGTGAATTTCTCCTTTGCAGTACGTTGTCTAAGTGCTGGATTGGTATTTTCTTCATGCATACGATTTCTCTTGGACCAGCAGAATGCTTGAAGTATATCAAGTCAGTAAATCAAATAAGTTCCTCACAGTGTGTGTCAAGGGCTGCTCAGTGATGGGCCTGATTTCCTGCAAATCCAGAGGGATTATTTGGATTTGCGTAAAAGCAAAGAATTCTCCCCTGATTTCATGTGGAGTAAGGACCAAGAGCTTCCTAGCATTCAATGTATCTCTGCCAGCAGCCTTTTCCATTTTGTTTACCTGAATTTCTCTTTTCTTTCAAAATGTTTTTTTCTCAAAACAGGGTAACCCAAAGAAATGCTAAACTACAGATTCTTATAAACACTTATTAAGTAGTAGCAGAAACCTTGGAGGAAGCTCAGTATGACCTCCCACCTCCATGTTTCCCAGATAAAAAAACTTGGTGGTTTTTTGTTTGTTTGTGTGTTGGTTGGTTTGTTTTTGGAAGAAGCTGTCTTTCCCCTGATCGTGTTGCGGGAAATTACCAATAGCGAGAAATTCAAGCAGCACTCGGAGAGGCGAAGGAACAAACGTTTATTCACGCATGCAGGTCCAGAGGAGTAGTCTCCAAACGTCTGAGCCCCGAGCTCCACATCTCGCACAACTTGCAGGCTTTTATGGCATTTTGCCAGCAAGTGTGAAAATCAATTCTCATTGGCAGATCGTTTGCAGGCAAACTGTTCATTGGCAGATTGTTGATGGGCAAACTGTTGAAAAAATTTTTCTGATGCAAATACAAGCAGTTACAGAAACAGAACATGGTGATTATTTTCCCTATCAATCACAAAGACAGCAGGTAGCAGCACTCTGGCCAGTTCTTTGGATGCCCACACAGCCCAGTGGGGTCCTTGGTAATGTTGTACATGTATTTAAGATATTGCTCTGGTTTAATAGAGTGATATACAATTGGATGTCTCTCCCTGTGTTTTGTCTTAGGAGAAAATCACTAATGAACAGCCAGCTCAAGTCCCAATTTGGTTTTCTTTAACCACGTTGGTTCCAACTTGGCCTTGCAGCCCGGGCCCCTATGACTGCAGCCCACACCTGCTTCCCAGACCCAGACTCGAGAGACCAACTGCATCCCTGATCCAAGTTGTCTCAAGTTGTTTTTTTAATCTTGGCTCCTGAAATTTCTCTGATGTCTGCTGCCTTCATCTCTGGCTTTTCTCTCTAATCCTAGCGCCACTCAATTCTGATCTGCAGTCTTCTCTCTTATTCGAGACTGAATTTACAATTTCCATTTAGTCATCCAGTTTTTAAAGTCTCCTACTTGACTGCAGTGAGAATCGAGTTCCTGAGAGACCATGGGAGGCTGTGGGAGGAACATGGGCACAGGATACAGAGATCATGTGTTATCTTAGAGTGTCTGCCTGGTCTAGGAAACCTCCTTTTTGAAAATAGTTGCCTGTGCCCACAAGGGTGGGTCTTGGCAATCACACTGACATTACACAGACCAATCCCTCAGCCACAGAAGAGGATAACAGACTTGGGCTCTGCACCCATGTCACGCCAAATGTCAAATGGATTCTTGCTCCAGCAAACTCATAATGGGTATCAGTGTGCCAGCTGCTGTCTGCTGTGGGTTTAAACCCGAGTGTAAAGAGTGGAGGTGTGGAGCAGAGTCAGAATTCTGAGAGAGGGTGAGGGTGGGGGAGGAGAGAGAGGAAGGAGAAAGGGGGGACACAGAGAGAGGAGGGGAGAGAGATGGGGGAGGGGGAAATAGAAGAAGGAAGAAAGAAAAGGAAGGAAAGAAGGAAAAAAGGAAAGGGAAGGGAAAGCGAAGGGAAGGGAAATCGAAGGGAAGGGAAGGAGGGAGGGAAGGAGGGAAGGAGGAAGGAAGTGGAAGGAAGGAATTTTAACATTATACCAGGTTGTAGTAGAGTAAAAACTTGACTGAAACAATCTATTTACTTCACAAATGTAAAATGTAAGTGCATTTGTGTGCATATATTTGAACAACATATGTATATGATTACATTCATGTGCTTATCATATATGTATGCATGTACCCTGACAATTAAATTCTTAGTTTATTCCATGAAAGTATTTGTTTTAGATAGTTTTTATATCAACATTTTTAATAAAGAATAAATTTCACAGCCCTAGGTCCTTGTAATATATATGCTATCATTCATGTGTTTTTCCATTATTACTTAACTTTTTTTTTTTTTACTATCTTGAAGCTTGAAGCCATATAACTCTCCCAATGAGATTCAGACAAACTCAGAATGATAATCAGGATTCATTCCATGTTTTGTTATTTTTTTTGTAAAGAAACTGGCAAATTTATATATTACAACCTTCTACTAAAAATGGAAGATTTTGTTTTCCCAATTCCTGACTCTTCATAGAGCAGTGGTTGGACTGACACCCTTGTATAGTCAGCCTTGGAAGTTGTCTGGGTTACAGTCTGAGGGACATTGTATGGAGGACTGGACACGTCTTGGTCCAGTGTGAGAAGCACCTTCCTCAGGACTCAGGATCTGCATGGCCTCTGAAATTTTTCCACCTCTCTCCCTACGTGCTTCCTTGTTCTGCAAATGCATTTTCTTGGGACTTTTAAGCACCTTTAATAAGTCCTAGAGTTAGGCCTTGCCCAGTCCTTTGTGGACGAGCAGTTGGAAGGAGCCTAGCCCCATAGCTTGCTGTACAAAGCCAGCTCCCCACTGGGTTACAACACTGAGAATCAGGTGCTCAGGAGACGGACCTGTCTTCTCCCCGGTGCCTCCAACCCTGCAAAACCCCACTGTCTTTCTGGGCTCCCTCACCTCAATCAAGGAGCAAAGGAAGATGCCCTGCCCAAGCGTGCTGCAAAAGACTGTTGATAGGTGAGACCTGATTCTTCTTGCCCGTGCAGGAAAGAATTACAGATCAGCAAGTCAATTAGCATGCAAGCAGGGTTTATTGGTGATATGTTCTCATGGAAGAGAACAGGCCTTGCTCAGGTGGGAGGCATGAAGGCATAGATACAGAGCAAAGCAGGGTAAGGACATGAAAGTAAGGGTGGCCAAAGGCCAGGGTGGCATTGGCAAGTGTGTGCCCCTGGGTGGCCTGTGGCCAGGCAGACAGAGAGCCAAGAAGGCAGGTCCTTTGTTCTGAGGACCTATATAGTTGGCAGAGGGTCAGGGTGAAGAAGTTACATATTGACTGACACCTTAATGTGGTGCTAGCTTTCCAGGACAGGGGTGTGAATATGCAGAAGTGTTAATGGGCTTCTTCCTTTGGGCCCTTTCCCATCTTTCAGGTCTTGGGATGAGAGCACAATTTCAAAGGCTTTCTTTCCCAGACAGTGGATATAATACATAGAACTTCAAGGACTGCCATCCTCCCACGTTAGCATGGTGTTTCCTGTATTATTGGACCAGGCTCAGCACTGCTGAGTTAGTGGGTGAGACATGTCTCCCTCTGCCTCCCTGCCTTGGCTCACTATCCATCCTACCTAAGTGCCAAAAGGCATTTCCTGGCAACAGGATGTCAGACGCTGGTCAGCAACAGCAGTGCGGTCTCAGAATTCTTCCTGTGCTATCTCCTGCCTCAGGACCACACCTTAATTATGCTGACTAGGGCATTGGATCCAGCAATCAAGACACAAAGAGGGAAAACCCAGGAAAATACAGTTGTTAAAAATCAGAGAGGCTGCGGTGGCTGCTGCTGCTTGGAGAAGGTTATGGGCATACTTCCCTTTAAGGACCAGTTGTGGGACAGTTGCTGACTGATTTGAAACTCCTCCCTTGAGGGCTAGCTGTCTTTGTTCTCCCAATACAGGAACCACCTCGGCTTAATTATTGGTGTATCACTGGGATGGGCCAGATTCTCCATCCTCCGTGGGGGAGGTATAAAGTTACAGCCACAATTGTCCAGAGATAGAGATCAAATCCAGATTACATGAGCCTGGGTGCAGTGTGGGACAGATCTCAGTTACTAAAGCAGGTTCATAAATAAGTAAATAAATAAGGGGAAATGCTCTCATGATTGCTAATTAGTAGGTCTCTGCCATTTTTTTAAGTGAAACTAGGTCATTTATGCTTTATTAGGGTGGAGTCTGCAAGGGTGATTTTTCCTTTACTCGTTATTTGCATATTTCCTAAGAGAGAGCCTCCCATCTAACCCTGGATTAGGATTTGGAAAATCATAAGTGTTGTGCTTTTAGAATATTATTTTCTCTATGAGAATTGAAGCATTTGTAGCTACTCTTTTTAAGGACTGTGCTTTTCATATCCTATGTTTATAAAATGCACAGATACCTTCTCTAAATATTTGTCAAAATAAGCTGCTTGCAATATATTTTCTTTCAACATCTTTGCATCAGAATTCCTCAGAGAAGGAAAGCTTAATTGGTTATACAGTGCCCCCCCCCAAAAAAGTGTATATGTTCACACATTTTTATGGCAGAGCATATATATTTAGCATAAAATAACCTAGTCTTTATTTTTCTCTGTGCCTAATAATTCCAATTTTATTGTATTTAAATATAATTTAAATATACATTTATATATAATATACATAATAGATAAAATGCATTTAAATATTTTAAAGAGGTATATACATATATGTGTGTATATATGTATTTTTAGTAGAAAAGAGATTTCTACATACTGACCCAGAGACATTTGTGTAGACAAGGAAAACAGTCCTGCAGTGTGTTCCAGAGCTTATGGGATGGCTCAGTGCCTGAGTTACAGGAGACAATTCTAGGTCCTACTCTATACAAAGCTGGACAGGACCAAGCCTCAGCAGGTCCTTTCCTGCATTGTTCCCGAATGCCAATCCTCCCAGATCAGAAGGCTCCTCTATGTTAGATCAGCAGTTTGCAGGTAGTATTATTGGTCTAAAATATGGTAAAATAAGAATTGTTGGGCACAGAAAAAGTAAAGCACAGGTGCCTTGTGCCAAGTCCTTTTTAAAGCATTTATTTAGTTAACCACCATGTGAACGCCACTTGCAAACTGTTGCTTCCTTTGTGCAGTTTGGGGTGAGCATCCCCTGGCACTGGGCTGTTTGTTCATGAATCAGGCATGAATGAGATCTACATCTCTATGTGCCTTCAATGGGCCTCAATTAACTTGGGTGCTCTTCAGTGAAAAGCATAGCAAATATGGGGAAACACACACACACACAGTCCAGCCTCACGGAGATATTTGGAATTTTCAGAAGCTCCTAAAGCCAAGTAATTGCACACACCCAGGCAAGGAGCTGCGATACCTGTGGCACCTGTTCATTTTGATTTATACATCACTTCATAAAAACCAATGATGTACCAGCTTGGATGCTCTGCCTTCCACTAAAGCAGGAGAAACTGACTCTGGATGAAATGTCCCTGCTCAGCTCTGGAAACATGCCAGGGGACCTTGCACTGGCCTTCAGGGGCCAACAAGACTGTGGGCAGTTACTCAGGTGGTCCTCCCAAGGTATAGTTTCCCTGCTGGCTGCAGGGCTTGCTCTTTTGGTCACTGGCTGGAGGATGTCATTCTCTCTCTCTCCCTTGAAGTTAACCAGAGCCATAAGCGATGGCTCTCTGAGGAGCCCTTTCTCTAAGCAGGATCTGTCTCCAGAAATCCAGTCTTGGGAGACCAGTAGTTGAGGAGACACGACAAAATAAGTGGGACCCGTCTTTCAACTCTGATGCAATCTTTGAAGGAGTCCAGAGCATAACCCACAGGCTTAGATTACATTTTGGAGACAGAGAGGAACGTGAAAATACAGTGGCATCTTAATGCATTGTCCTGGTGTGAGAAATGCTCACAATAAAAACTGGAACACAGGACCTGAGCAGCAAAGAGAGGCATTTATTCACAAGTCTGCAGAGTCAAGAGCACCACTAGCCAGGAGAATGTGCGTGCAAAGTAGACAAAGAAAACTGGTTTTATACTAATGCGGTTAGCTCGCCTCCCTAACGCGATTAACTCCCCCTCCCTTCTCCTTCTCCCCCATTTCTCCATTACTGGTTAATCTGGGTTCACAATCTAACACAATTAAATACTTAACTCAGGGTGTAATTAACTAAGGGTAATCTAGTTATAGGTCTATCTCCAACTTATTTGCAAAGTTGTCTAGCTACATCTTCCAATTTCTCTGTGTTTGGTGACAACAATCTTCATCCTTTTGATCCCAGAGATATGTGTAAGGAGCTGCTGAATGTCATTTCCTCGCCTCTTTTCCATGATTCATCTGTTAATTATCTCCTACTGATTTGAGAGTCACTGCTTGCTTCTTTATCCCTAATACTGGAGACCCTGGGGACCCCATGAGGTACTTGAACATGTATCTGAATTTGCAGCTTGTAGGTTCATTTCAGCCAAGGGAAAACACAAGTGAGTCTTTCTAAAGACTCTGGTCTAACCAGCTGGAAAAACATGTATTTTTCACTTAGCATTTTTAGACATTTCTAAAGATATTTCCTCATGAGGAAAAGCCTTTTTTTTTTTTTCTTGCAGAATAGCAAGCTGACTTCCCCTATTTCTGGAAGCGCATTATTCTAGGACTTGTATGTCCCACTTTATCCATTTCCTCTCTCTTCACTTCTTTCTCTCTGAGAGTTCCTTTTTCCAATGTCTTTGGCCTTCTGTTACTCGGCTTTCCAAGACATCTTCATCTTGCTCAAGTCTGAGCTTTCGCACTCTGAGGAGAAAGCAATTTGAGCTCAGTTTGAAAGGCACCAACATCTGCAGAGGCCTCCCAGGAGGTTTGGTCAGGTTCCCTAGATCTATGGCATGAAACTGCCTCTTGGGAAGGAGAGGGTTTTAACAAAATTCTTTTGGTTCCTTCACGTCTGGGCTCCTTGACAAATAGTGAAACTGGAAAAGCTGGTGTTCATGCTGCCTGTCACCTATCAGACCCAATAAACAGAGACAGGGATTGACTCTTTATGGGACCTTTATTCAGGTGGTCCATGATCTGAGATGACAGCAGGTTTGTACCTGCTTAAATTCCATTGTAAACAGACCCTTCTTATAGAAGAAAAGTATAGGTAAGGGGTTTGGAATTCAGGGAAAAGGTTAATTGAATAAAAGCTGCAGTGTCCTTTCTACTGTGTCCGGGTGATGGTCCCTGTGCCCTGGGCAGTGGTCACCCTGGAGTACAATGGCTCAGATACCACCCTGATTGCTTGCAGTCCTCCTGAGACACAAAGGTGGAACTGCTTATGGTTTTCTGGAGTCAAGGTGGGTCATACCTTCAGTTCCTGAAACAATAGCTTTTTATATACATTGATTACTAAGCTTATTAGCTGTTACTTGATGCTAAAATGTTCCACATTTGAGTCCCCCATTATTAGGAGGTCCAAACAGGTCCCTCACATTCTGTCCTCTTAGGTCACCAAAGCAAGATTATATTTATATAAATTCTAAAACAAAAATGATTTTTAACCTTCAAGAAAATGAGGATTGATCAAGTGTGGACAGACTCCATGTGGCTCTCTCTGACTTACAGAATGCAAACAGCTGAGGACAGTGCTGTGTACCCAGTTGGTGATTACTATTAGCCATCCGACCTGAACCCAGGATGAAGCTCTGTGTGACTAAATCTAAATTTCCTGCCAAAGTCTAAACATATTCCAATCATGTTGAGAAGACACCTGCCAGCCCTGCCTGGAACTGGGCCTCAGCATAAGCCCTAAACTGAGACTTAACTGGGGAAGAAGCAATTTTGCATGTGAGAGGCACCTATCAAACTGTCCTTTTCATTTGCAAGTGTGGGGTGTGCCCAAGGGCAGGGGTCAGGGTGCGTAAAGTGGCTCTGTGCAGAAGCTCAACCACAACATTGTCCCCAAGTCAGAAAGTGATTTTTCAGTCACTTTATTCCAGCTCAGTGTGGGCTCCATTCAACTGGCCAGACAAGCATCCATAGTAACTCTTGGGAAATAAAAGCCTTGCAACTGAAGTCAAAGTGGCTGTACATTTCCCATGAGGCTGCAAGGGAGGAAGGGAGCCAGAGGATGAGAAGACCATGTGTTTCTGCTTCCTCAGAGATGAAAGGTGTCTACTGAGGAACCCCAATCCCCTCTCCCCCTTCCCTCCCTACCTGCCTTCCCACCCAGCTGAATCCCTGCACAGACCAGCAGAAGGGGTGAGACCCTGCAGGGAATGGCGATCTATAACTGCAGCACAAAAATGACAGCGTCAAAATCTGAATATGGCATCTGATGGTGTTTAGTGTTACAGGACGACGTATCTGGGGGAATAACTGTTGATTCCTGCCTGACAACATAGAGGGTGTGTGTGTGCGTGTGCATGTGTGTGTGCATGTATGTGTACATTGTGGGTAGGTTTTTAAAGTATTTAAAAAGTGATTCCTGGATCAGTAAATAAATACTGCTTCCCAACACATAGATGCATGCTCAGTATTAAAAATTACAATGTAACACTGGTTGAAATAGATCATTAGCTGATACATACATGATAGATAGATAGATAGATAGATAGATAGATAGATAGATAATAGATGGATGGATGGGTGGATAGATGGATTTGAGAAGCTTTATATATATCAGGGTCACCATTATTTTACAATGAGTAAGTTGGTGACTTGGGGTGTTTCAGATAAACACAATATAAGTGATGAGAAATGTGAATTCTGAGTTCTTTCCCCTTGACTACCCCTGTGTCTTCTCCCCCAGGTCCTCAGTTTTCTATCTGTAAGCAATACTGGTAATTATATAACCACTATACTTTCTGGCCCTAAAAATCTGAAGCAGTATCTGGGATTTGGGGGAAGGAAGATGGAGACAAGGGGGAGAGAAGCAGAAGGTCAGCAAGTTTTCATTCATGTACATTAGATTTTCAGAGGAGGGTAACAGCAAAGGTCGACTAATATAAAATAGAAACATTTGTCCATACTGAAGAAGAACGTAAATAAAAATCAAATCACCAAAAGAAATGTTTGGCTTGTGTCTGAATGTGAGTGGAGCCAAAAGCATATGCTGCATTGCCTTGAACTTCATATGTGGGATAGATCTCATTTACCTGAAAGGAGCAAGGAGGTGCTTCTAGTCTCATGGGCTTCCAGAACCTTGAGGTGTTCCACCAAGAGCCGGAGTTGGTTTTCTCTCCCACAGAAATTAGCAGGCCTCTGCAATGGCCTCAACAAATGAAATCTGTGGCAGCCAGGCTTCCTGCCGGCTGAGGCTGGGTTAAAGAAGGCAAAGCACCTCCAGGTGACTCTCTGTTAGAACGTTTACCCAGGCCGCACAGCAAGGCCACAGGGAGGTGTTCCAGCCTGAGGCCAGCTAAGGAGTCAGCCAAAGTCAGCATCCACCCCAGGTGCTGAGTGAGCCCATGAATGTCCCCAGCTGAGTTCATGTGAAGCAGAGCCGAGTGGCACCCACAGAGCCTACCCACGTTGTAGATTCATAAGCAAAATGAAAGTGTGAGGTGTTGGGGAGGTTTGTCCTATAAGCCATATAACTGGATCAAAGGACTGATACCTGAAACCTGCAATGGGGAAGAGGTTTCACTTCTTGGGGTGAAACAGCTGTATCTGTACATGTTTGGTTGTTATATCAAAAAGAAATTAAACTGGGGCCAATGGATGATTTAGATCTCTGTAACTTCCTGCAGGCAAGGGGCAGATTCATCAGGATTTGCTCACCCAGCACAAGAAAAGGTTAGAATAGTGCTCACCTAGCACGTAGGCAGTGGTATCTGGTATTTATTAAATAAGGTGAAAATCAATACATCTGTTATGCAGAGCTATGGAGAAGCAGACAAGAACATCTCCCAAAGCCATGAGTCCTGCTAAGATATTCATGAAAGTTGTCTTCTGGGTATCCACTCTGAGGCCCTGATAGCAAAAGCCAGGGTCCCTATCCTGACAGCACCATCTTAAAATAGCTTCCAAATCCTGGGGATGTGCCAATTGTATTGTCCAATTATACCTTAAGGTTTCATAGGACAGTTAAGCAGACAGACTCCCGAGGTGAGCCCCGGTCTAACCGCTCCTGTGGAAATGAATACTAATCAGTCAATGTCCAGAATGAAGTGTCATAATTTGTACCCAGGCCAGAAACATCACGATTCTCCACTTTTATCTGCTGAGTCCAGTGACGCCAAGGATGGAACAACTGTTAGAAGTGTGTGAGCCAGCCTGGACTCCCAAGTTACGGAGCAAACATTTAGGGGTCTTTGAAGGATTAGAAAAAATGTCCCACTTTAGCAAAGTATGTTTACAGCTGGGCATTGCAGTCAGGGGTGGGGTGGGGGGGATTGGCATGAAAGTGCCTTTCAATTAAAAAAAAAAATTTTTTTAAGAGCACCTGCATCCACACTTGTATTTGGCCTTTTCTAAATTCTGCGTTTACTGGGAGCCCAGCACACATTAGGCACTGAGGTAAGTGTTGACACACAAAACCAAGGAGGAGTAATTCTCCCCCTTAAAGAGATGACAGCCCTGGAGAGACAGAGAAAGGTAGGTCAGTGCAGAGCACAATAAAGATTAAGAAAGGCCCTCTGGATACCACACTCATTTTTAGGGACTTATAAGCAGATATTAATTTGTTATTTTCTGCTCAATACTGAATGAGAATCAAATGTTATATATCTCAGTTTTCCTCTACTAAAAATTATTCATCCAGAAAGTTGATCTAAATTTCTAAATTGAAATATATATATACATGTATACATATGTGTGTGTGTGTGTGTGTGTGTGTGTGTGTATATATGTTGTTGTTTTTTCTCAGCCTGTATCAGCTCTGTGAGTCTGAGAACCATCAGTAACGAGCAAGTATAATCTGTCGTTATGGGCTGAACTCTGTCCTCCAAAAAATGATATGTTGAAGCCTAACCCCCTGTACCTCAGAATGTGACCTTATTTGAAAATAGAGTTATTGTTAGTGCAATTAGTTAAGATTATATCATACTGGTATAGGGTAGGTTAGGATAGCTCATAATCCAATATGACTGATGTCCTTATAAGAAAGTGGCTGTGTGAAGACAAGGGCAGCGATGGGAGGAGTCAGGCTGCAAGCCAAGGTATCCAAGGATTGCCGCCAACCACCAGAATCTAGGAAGAGGAAAGGAGGGATCCTCTTCTACAGGTTTCAGAGGAGACATGGCTCTGGTGACACCCTAAGTTTAGACTTCTGGCCTCCATGTTACAGAGCAAACCTGGCTACAGGTTCCATTAAGCTCACCTGGGGTCGCCAAAACTGTTAGAGAGAACCTAGCTACAGGTTCCATTAGTCCCATCTGGGGTTGCCAAAACTGTTACAGAGCGAAAGGGGGTTCTTTCACGTGGTGCCTTGGTGGAAAACGCAACAGCTAGTGTTGAGGAAAACAGGTCTTTATCTACAGTGTTCCAACCTGGGGAGGGCAGTGAGCACTTCAGCTCAGGGCCCTGTTGCCCACAGGACCCACCACTTCCCTTGCTCCCCAAAAGGTTATAAGCCAAAAACATGTCCAGAAGTTCCCCATCCTTTATCTGTCAGCTCTCTCCTTCAGGATCTGGGGTACGATGTCACCAGCCTCCGTATAACAGTCCAGGAAATCATGTGCTTTGTCCTTTCAAAGCCACATGGTATTCTCCCTTTCAAAGAAGCATGGAGTTCTCCTCTGCCCTCCTTGCAAACTGTGTGGATCTCCTCCCTTTCTCTCTAAAATGGTTGCCATCTATTTTTAAACCCCCGACTGCGTCCTGTGACACAGTGGGCGTGGTAACCAGTTCTGACCATTCACAGAACCCTGTGCAGGCTCTGTATGCTCTTTCTGCACCATTCCATGGTCAAAACCCTTCCCATCTTCTTGGGGCCTTGGGAGAACCAAAGCCATTTGCATAACTGAGACACTAGCTACTAGCCATAGTCATGCAAAGGCATCTTAAAAGTTGTTCCCTTTTCCCCATCCCCAACCTGCAGGCTCTGGGGGTTTTTGGAGATCCCCACTCTGTAACAAAAAAGACTACTAGGCCAAGACATTTGCACACTGGTAGAGAGCTGCGGTGTGGTCAGTCCAGAGACACTTGGATGTGAGCATTCTGATTCCAGATACTACATATGTAACCAATGGACCATGTCCCCTCACAGGGGTTTTAGTGTCCTGGGGCAGCCATTGCAAAGTGCTACAAACTGCATAGCTTTCAACAACAAAAATTTATTCTCTTGCAATTCTAGATGTTACAGAATCGGGGGTCTCCAAAAGTCCCCAGAGCCTGCAGGTTGGGGGATGGGGAAAAGAGAACAGCTTTTAAGATGCCTTTGCATGACTATGGCTAGTAGCTAGTGTCTCAGTTATGCAAATGGCTTTGGTTCTCCCAAGGCCCCAAGAAGATGGGAGGGGTTTTGACCATGGAATGGTGCAGAAAGAGCATACAGAGCCTGCACAGGGTTCTGTGAATGGTCAGAACTGGTTACCACGCCCACTGTGTCACAGGACACAGTCGGGGGTTTAAAAATAGGTGGCAACCATTTTAGAGAGAAAGGGAGGAGATCCACGCAGTTTGCAAGGAGGGCAGAGGAGAACTCCATGCTTCTTTGAAAGGGAGAATACCATGTGGCTTTGAAAGGACAAAGCACATGATTTCCTGGACTGTTATACGGAGGCTGGTGACATCGTACCCCAGATCCTGAAGGAGAGAGCTGACAGATAAGGGATGGGGAATTTCTGGGCATATTTTTGGCTTATCACCTTTTGGGGAGCAAGGGAAGTGGTGGGTCCCGTGGGAGAACAGGGTCCTGAGCTGAAGTGCTCACTGCCCTCTCCAGGTTGGAATACTGTAGATAAAGACCTGTTTTCCTCAACACTAGCTGTTGCGTTTTCCACCAAGGCACCACGTGAAAGAACCCCCTTTCGCTCTGTAACAGTTTTGGCAACCCCAGATGGGACTAATGGAACCTGTAGCCAGGTTCTCTCTGTAACAGTTTGAGCATTCACGTGTTTTGCACGAATAGCACTTGGCACAGAGTTAGTTAGACACATAATCAGCCAGTAGAATAATCTCTGTCCCCCACCCCAAGCCTCTTTGACATTTTGATCATCTCCTGTGGTCCTTTCCTCCTGCATTATAAACATTGTCAGAAGTGGTAGCTAGAACAACCCTGTATTCTGTGGGCAAGAGCATATCAAGTTAATCCAAGAGCAGGATAATATTTTCTTTCTCCTTTACTATAGAAGGCCATGTAAATCCTTTGCTTATCACTGTTTAGGGTAAGTTCAGCTGCTCAGTGCCTGTGCTGTTCGCTAAGGCATGGGGCTGTGAAGCAACCGTTTCTAGGTGAGACCCTGCTGAGATCTAGTCTTAGCAAAAAGAATAATCACCTGCTGTCTACATTTGAGTGATACTTTTTTTAATTTGAAAAAGTGGAGTTTTATTTGCTTTCCAAGTTTCCTCCAAGAAATAAGTGATATCAGGATACAGAGGGTGCCTAACCTGGGCCCAGCCTACAGCAGGGGCTCCTGATGTTTCCTATTTGACGCATTAAAGAATAATACTTCATCCTTTTAACACTTTTAAGCTTACCAGTTGATATCACACTGGCTCACTTCGTCCTGTGAGGAGAGCAAGGTGAAGAAGTCTATCAACCTGACAGTGAGAAGAGGACGTTTGGGAAGAAGAATGACAGGCCTGGCTTCCTATGGCCGAAATTGACAGGACCAGGAGGCTGGCCTGAGTGCACAGAGGCCAAGGTCAGGGCCCTCCTGCTGTGGCATTCTTTTTCTCTCATGGAAGCATTTCCTATTTCTTGTTCTTTTTTTTCTTTTTTTCCAACTGGTTCTGGAGAACCTATATTAATTTGCTTGGTAATTGCATCCATTGATTAAAAAACAAGTTGCCTATCTTTAAAATAAGCTGCCCTTGGAGTGTGTATACCTGCTGTGGGTGAGTGTGTCTGAGTATGTATGAGAGTCTGTATATGAGTGTGTGTGTGTATCATTTTAAAGGCAGGGGGTGCTATTAAATGCTGATTATAATGAGTGGAGCTGACCTCTATGGGGGTGGCAATTATCAAATTTAAACTCATGATTCAGTAAGATAAAATATATAATGTTAAAAATTGTAAAAATTTTTTATAAAGATTGTTATTTGCTAAGATGGAGAAGAGATTTTGCAGTAGATTAGGGTTTACGTGTCACTTAGGAACTACCCAGTGTTGTTGTTCGTTTTTTTTTTTTTTAATTTAAGCATTGATTTAAAAGATGCGTCAGAGTTACTTATCTCACAGCAAACTGTAGTTTGCCTCTGAGACACCAATGTTTCTCTTTTCAGTACAACTATGTTACTCAAATTGTTCTTTGTTTCTCTTCATAAGCTAATACAACTCTAAGGGCTTTGTTTTTAGTGCATACTGACTGCAGGGTGCTTCACTAGTAGCCATTCCTGTTGGCCATACAATATAGATTCTGCTTAATATAACTCTTTTTTTTTTTGTTAAAGCATTAGTATGACTATTAGTGCTCTGAAGTCAATTTTTAAAATGCACAAGATATTAATACAGAAGATAGAGTAACTTACCAAATTTCACTTAACAAGGACCCCTGAAATTTTCTCTAAGACTATTGTAGGTTTCAGTTCTGCCTTTCTTTTAAGTTTATCTAAACTTCTGGAAGAAAATAACTAACATTATATCTTTTTATGTATTTATTATTCGATATAATAAAGCTTATTTTCATTAACAACTAGAAAAGATAAGTGCATTTATAAGTAATATAATTCATCAAAAAAGATACAGATTATTTGAAAACTAAAAAATGTACTTAAAAGAGTTAAGGATATTACGATATATAAACAACATGCAATAATAACTAAATATTCACTTGAGAATGTTTCACAAGGCTTTACTTCTCACATGGAAATGGCATAAAGTGTTACAGAATATTAGATGGAACCTAATAGGCAAATCTTTTATCCTGTGGGTAAATCTAATTTACCATGTTGCTAAATAACGTCCACTGAAATAACTTCGGAGAAAGAAATATCACCAAGGCAACACATTCCATTTTTGAACAGCCATGTTAGTGCTTCCATATATTGAGCTGAATCCTGCCTGTAATTTCCAAACTTGGTTTACTTCTCTTCCACATGACTGCCATTTGCTTATTAGATGGTAATTTTTAAGGACCCCTTCCAGATGTCTCTTCACGGAGCCACAGTCCCTAATTAGTTCTTGCATTTGTTCATTCATTTATTAAATATTTATGAAGTATCCATTATATGCTAGGCACTGGGGACATTGAAAAAAAAAGGCATAGTTTCTGCCCTCAAGGATCTAATATAGGTGGAGATAAACACATGAAAAGAAATTTAGTACAGAGTACGTACTTTCATACGGTTGGCCAGACTTTGTGAGAGCATAGAGTGGGGAAATGTTATCTTGCTTTGCTGGTAGGATGGTAACCAGAAAAACGCTGCTGAAAAAGAAGACTCTTAAAATGAGTTTTGATGATCAAGTTGGAGTAAACAAGGGGACTACTAATAAAAACAATGATTACATTTTCCATGTTCCAGACACTGAGCTAAGTCTCTTACAGATATAATCTTATTAATCTTTAGTAACATAGTGGAGAGTGATTTTTCCCCCTCATTTTATAGATGAGAAAATGGAGGCTTAGAAATGCTAAGTGCATGACTGATACAAGTTCACACAGCGAGTAGCTGAGCTCTACCTAGGAGAGTTTTCCGCCAAGAAAACAGTATATAAGGTCTTAGGAAGGGAAATAACCAGACCTGTTTGAGCCATACTGATGGGACCCTGTACCTGATGCAAAACCAGATAAATGCAAGTGGGAGTGGCCGACTTACATAAGTGACCACAGACAAGTGATGCAGAATTGCTAAATTAAATGTTTTGGATTTAATCCATAACTATAAAAACTCTTGAAGTATCTCATACAGGACAGGAAAAACTTGAATATATTCACGTGTATAAGCTTTAGTGTATTTTTTATTTGAAACTTGGCGTTGCCAGTACGCAAGACTTAAATATCATCAATGAAAATTTTACTTCGAACATCCCTTATGCTAATGGACACACCTTTTGTGGTGGATATTTCAGTAATAGTATTTGAAGTGGTAAGTAACCTCTTCTGAAGCACTGTTCCCTAATTAGTGTATTTCACATGCTAAATATCCACCTTTGGAATGTCCATGCCTGATTGGGAGGGAGTCTTCAAAGGCCTCCTCACTACTCTCAGGATGTAGATGGTACAAAAATATTTTAAAGTAAATCAGCACAGATATAATGTAAGTCCTAGAAACAGCTTGCTATTAAAAACAAGAGAGAGAAATGTCCCTTTGTGTGTGTGTTTGAGGTCATCGTCACAAGGACGAGTACAGACACGCTCTGGAGTGATGTGGCCCCAGTCACTTCCCTTTCCTGAACGGGTGTGTAGATGATGAGTGAGGAATGTGTGAGCCTCTGTACCCTTTTGTCTGAAAACCCCCGTGACACACTCTGGTGCTACAAACATCACCATTATCGCCCATGCCTTTTCCATAACTGGGCGGTGCTGACGTAGAGAAGTCAAGGCACAGACAGGCTGACACATCTGAGAAATGAGAGCATATCTGAGACAAAGGCCCGATGGCATCATGTTTCCGCAAGGCTGGCCTTGAGACAGAGTGCATATTCACTGGGCTCGGCTTGGGAAAGGGGACTTATTCCAGGCTAAAGCCAAAGCCCTGGCACCCTGTGACAAGCTGACCAGGCAGGGATGTGAGTGTTCCTCTCTGAGCAAGATCTGAACAAGATCTGGTCTGTATTCCTTGTAAGTGTGACATCCTAACTTCACACAGCACTTCGGGGATGATACAGAACTGCATGGGACCCTTGGACTTACAGACTCTCGTATGAGCTCTGGCCCCAATTCCCAGGGAAAAAAAAAAATTAAGAGCACATATGCACAGGCCTGCATGATTTTGTATATAATTTTGGAAGGGTCATGGAACTTCCCCTTATCTAAAATACTAGTATGTTTCAGTGCAGCCTAAAACAAAATTACCTTTAAGGACAAAAATATCACAATAAATTAAATAAATTTTTCATCACTTCACTTCATTTCAGATTAGATTTTAGCTGAAAATAAAGACTGAATTGTTTAGCCTCTGGGGTTTCCAGCAACGGCATAACCAGTCTTGAATTTCTTATTCCTTGTCGTGTTTGGCCCAGGTTGGGTGTCACCTGCCAGTGATGCTAGAGAGGGGATGCCTATACTGGAGGGGGGTTGGTCTAAATTAAATTACAGCAGGCCAGAAGGTGGAAGTAAGCAACAAAAGGTTAACCAGGTAAAATGCAGGTTGGAACCAACAAAAAATAGCTAACATTCCCAAGTGTATACAGAAAGTTTAAATTAACTTCCAGGTAGCTATTTCCACAATTATCTAGAGAGAATAGCCAAAAAGACCACCAGGCACTACCACATTTTGTCTCCCCATGAACTTTCCACACTGTTCTCCATGACCCATCCAAAAAAGCAAACACTTCTTCCCCATAGACTATGCGTCTATCCCAGAACTAGCCCTGCTTCACCTTCTCCCACCCCCATTATCTATCGCCAGTGTAAAGTTTTTCAAAACAACTTACATTGTTGTTCCCCCTACTTGTTGTATAAAAGAGCTGTTAACACAGGACAGCAAGCATGTTGTCTTCCCTACCCAGCCTTGCTGCTGCTGTTTAGATTTACCACATGACTCAATAAACCTCTTTAGAAAAGCTTTCAGCTTTGAAAAATTTTTTTAACAGCATGATACCCTACATACACATGGGCCTTTCAACTATTAATGTTGCTGGTGGAAATGTAGTTCTTTCAGAGTCACAAGAAAAGTATTTCGGGAGACTCACACACATGCAGGATGAAGCTTAGTGGTAAGATTCATTGAGGCGTAAATAGAAGGCTGCCCTTGGATTTTCAGTGTCCTATTTCCATCCATCTCACTGTAGAAAACGTCTAGTCTTGTCTTCATCAAGCCCAAAACAGAGGCCAAGTTCCAAAAGTTCTGTCCATATTAAAGCTTAGTCCAGTCCAGGCTTTATCATCACCCAGCTAGCTTAGCTTGTTTCCAGCTCTGACTGGGCTGGAGGACCACCTTCAGTGCTTGCACTGCTTGGGCCTCAGGCAGCCGCTAGTTCTACACATTCCACATGGCTGCTATAGAGACAGACAGTGTGTGAACAAATGGGGTGAGCTTGTGTTACTGAAGAGAAAAAGAGGAGAGAGAGAGAGAGAGAGAGAGAGATTCTTTCTTAAGCTGATTATATTATTTGGGCTTGGGAAGGACTAGGCAGGCTTTTCCTCAAACTAATCAATCAACTTCCCAAGCTTTTGCAGGCTTCTGATGGGTCCATCCTCTAACCAATCTATTTCCTAGGTCTTCCAGGGTTTTGTGTCCCTTATTCAATCTGATTCTTTTCCCATGCTAGACTGACAGGCTCTGTGGTTGCTGTCTTGGGTTCTATTGCACATGTGTTTACCTCTGCCCATAGTTCGGGCCAGTGGACAGGAAAGATTGAAAAGCCAGTCCTTCCTCCCTGTGTGGAGGAGAGAAGGGTGTTATTCCCCTTGGTAGGGAAATGTTGTGATCACCTGGGGTATCTATGAATGCTGCAACTTCCTAATGAAGCAGGATTATGCTCCCTAGTTTATTATGCTTAATAATGTCTGATTTCCTTTGCTCCCTTTTAAAATTAATACCTAGCTACGTACACTAACATTAAGTAATCTATGAGTTTTAGTTTTTGAGGCAACTTTTGTAACCCCAAGGAAGGAGCGTGCTGAAAAATCTCCCAAGAGTCACAGAGAATTTATCTCTCCACAAGTGGGTCACAGTTTATCTGATTTTAGGTCTCTACACAAGATCAATTCTAACATCTCCAAATTTAGTAGTCCCTTCCCATCAAGTCTAATCATTCCCAACACCCCGTAAACCTTCTGACTAGGGTCTAGGAGATGGGACCCAGAGACAGGAAGAGCAAGAAGCAGAAAGCAGGTATAGGGATCAAATTTCCTCCAGGACTAAAAAGACAGATGAACATTAGGGATTATTTGAGGTCTAAAGGTCTACTTCTAGAAAGCAGAGGTTCAGTTTTCCTGTGTAATTTTTTCCTCCTCACCTCTCTCCTGCGTGTACTGCCAGCCCCCTGCAAAGAGAGAGTCAGGATTAAAAGATTCTTGTTTGAAGAAAAGAGAAAGCATCTATCGGGTCTGTCCAGAAGGTATCCAGCCATGTAATATGGAAAATAGAGACATTTACTGAAGAAGATACAAGAAACATTGCACAGAGGACAATGATGCCTCAGTCCCCTTCAAAGTAGGCATCTTGGGACTTCACACAGCTCATTATATTAACAATGGCTGGGCTTCTTCCGGACAGATACACACACACAGACACGTTAAGACCACACTAACGGGGGCAATAAAATATTAGTAGTAATTACTTTAAGGTCGTGAGTTTATAGGTAATTTTGGTATATGTATTTATATGTATCTTTACATGGATTGCCTGTGTTTTCTTCAATGAACATTATAGCTATTATTTAAAAAGTGATAACATTTTTAGATACAAATACCTATTTAGAAATACATCCACCAATGTTGTTAGGTTCCGGCCTGGTACAATAACTCAAAACCAGATTAGATAATTCAGGAAAATAGGGGCTCTTGGTTTCTTTGGATGCCTTGAGATAATTCCCAATGTCATGAAGCATAAGCAATATATCAATGCAACTTAGCATTCAACAAATTAAATTTTACCAGGGACAGTCTAAATGCAATCTGAATACATTATACATTCAAATGTAACAGCAGCTTTAGTGACAGAAAATCCCTATTTTGCTTGGGGTTCTCTCCCTTTGGGTGCTCTCAATTTCATACAAATCTCGTCTTTCCTCCTCCTTCACAAGTTGTCAGCAGCTTTAGAAGAGGCTGGAACAGCCATACTGCCACCCCATCCATTTTATTCACACTGCAGCAGGCCTGTCTAGTTGCTATGATCTCTTGTATCAACTACTCCGAGAATCTCTTAGCCATTCTCTGCCCCTGTTTTATCCTTTTCACACTGCCAAAACCAGTTTCTGTTACAGGAGTTCACTTTGCCAGGGAATCAACACCTCAATCTGAAATTCAAGAGCAGGTGCTCTTAACTGTAAACACTGATTTTCAGTTAAGCTGTTTCTAACATGAGTAACTTTATATAAAAAGATCCAGGGAAATTAGAACCGGAAATTTCTTCATTGAAGAATGTTAATGATCCTCCTAAGCAACCGCTGGTAAGCCAGTGTTGATTTATAAGTCCTCGTTTCAGTCACATTGCTTCTGGGATTTGGCTTTATGGTACATAGGAATAGAGACAACATCTTCTACATTTTTAGAATCCTCCACCTAATTTACTGTAAAGCTGAACACTGAATAGATACTTTGTAAATTCTTGATGACATAGTGCAGGCATGGTGGCTGAGGAAATCTGCCACTCTGCTAATAGTGTACCTTCCAGAAAGCAACTGTGCTTGGAAGAGTGAATACAATTTGGAAGGCCTCTGAGGATGGAAAACTTCTGAATTACAGACTTTGGATGCAAATCATCTGCATACATGCATTCGCCCATTGAGCTGGGACCATTTGTCCCTTGAATAGTGTTCTGCTTCCTTCCACAATTGGCTCATGGATCTTTAGTGAATGTCTGTCATATGCCAGCCCCTGGTTAGGTAAAGGAGGTCCAAAGATGAACGAAGGATAGTCCAGGGACGTTCCCTCCCTTTGAGTAGTCCTAGTCTACTGGAAATTGAGATATACAAGAACAACTGTGACCCAACATAATAATTGCCTTACAGAGTGTGGATTTGCACAAAGGGCTTCCCAGTCACAAAGAAGAGTTGGAAAATTTTAAAGGAGAAAAAAACATTTAAATTGAGCTTTGAAACATAAATAAGACCAAACCAAAATAGTCTTGAGGGAAGAGTCTTAGAGGCACAGGGAATGACATACCAAAGCACAGAGGAGTGAGCAGCAAGTTACATATAGAGAAAGATACATCTCTTGTGTGGCTGGAGCATATGGTGAGGTGGGAGAAGGGGAGCTGGCTTCAGGGAGAGAGGACATGGCAGGAGGTGGGCTATACCGCAGACTGGGGTAGGGGTTGAGGGCACAGGTGGAGAGGTGTTGGGGTGGGGTGGGGAGAGAGGATGCTTCCTCTCTTGGTCCTTGTTTCATGCCATTTTCCTGCGGCCTAGGTGACTGGGCTCTCTTCTGCCGTGATGTGAGTCACTGCCTGCCCTCTGCCATGGCCTGAGAGTGGTCTGAGGAAGGCTACCTATTCCTCCATACATAAGGATCACTAATGAGTAATGAATGGATGAGGCCTGGCCCACTGAAGGACCAGCTGCCAGCTCCAGAGGTGTCATCAACTCCCAACTCCCAACGTTGCTTGCAATCAAGCTCCTGCCACAGAAAGCAGGACAACACACTCAGAAGAGACACACCAAGAGGAAAAATAGAAGGAAAAAAACTGCAAGAAGCTGACTCAAGACTTTCCAGACAGGGAGTGGCCTTGTAAAGCCCTAGGTTTTCCTCAAACATACCAGAAGAGTCTATTAAAAGAAGTGGTTTAGTTACTTCTTCTGTCCCTTCATGAAGGAACCTCATTGGAAATGTGAGGAAAGAGCAGAAAGACCCATTTGCTCAAAAGGAGAGTGATTAGATTTGCAGGAATAGGCTCATTTGTAAGCAGGGGAGGAATTTCTCAAAGTGGTGTCATTTCTGAGGTTCCTTCAGTACAAAAACACGTCAAATGTGAGACCATTGAGCTGCTGGAAATGCAGAGATCCTGTCCTTTGAGCATGTAAAAATGACTTAGGAACTGCAGTTAAGGGGTGGTAGTTCTGTTAACTAGTGGTAGTTATTGTCATTCCTCTGTGCAAATATCCCCCAAGGAGGTGATAGATCCCTTGGTATTTTGCCTTTTTTCAGTCTTTTACTCAGCAAATATGTATGGAGTGGTTACCATGTGACAGACACCATTCTAGATATTGGAAACATAGCAGTGGCTAACTAGTTTATAATCCAGGGGTGTAAATTCATTTAACGATGTCTTATACTAACTTTCTCATACTGAAGAGATAGAAAGAAAGGGAGAAAAGAGTGTGCAGTCTGAGGCATTGGGAGTCAGAAGTCACTGGCTACCTGGATGTCAGGTGAAGGGAAGGCTGTGGGTAGGAGATAGAAGAAAGGAATTGTTGGAGAATCTGAAGAGAAACTTGTTGATATTACCATTTTGTTTGAGACTCACCTTAGCCAAATCCAGGCCTTGGAAAAGGTCCTAGCCTCTTGGATCCTCCTAACCCAAAATAAAGTTCACCCAAATCTCATAGATCACCTCTGTGAAACTGGAAATGTGGGAGGGAACGTGAGACTCAGCCTGACAGGGAGGAACAGGAGGAAGAGGTGCTAATTCCTGGGGAGGATTCTACCTTGCTCTCTGCTGCCATCTTCCTCCTTCTCCTTCCAGAGCTCAGGTATGGAGAAAGCAGAAAAGGACAGAAGACCCACCCTCAACAGGGAAGGGGCTACGGGGAGGTGCAGGATGATGAACCCTGACGTCACTCTCAGCGCTGACCCTGGGATCAGGTTGATTTTCCTCACCTGAAATGAGTCTGGCAGCCGTCAACCACACAGCTGCAGACAAGGGCTGATCTCAGAGCTCAGGGCCTTGCTGTACATTCTGTTACCTGTGAGCTTCCCATGGTGCTTGGTTGCCATGGAGCATGAAGACAGAGTAGGTGACTGAGGTGGCTCCCCAGGTAATATTCACATTCTTGAGTTCATAGATTTTACATCTGAGCAGTCAGTCAACCAAGGAGCCTGAGAGACTTTCTCGTCTCATTGAAAGGAACATGAGAGTTTGACGTTATTATATGACATCCTTTGCTATATTCTCTGCCAACAGAGTGAAGTACCTACCATCATCAGTTCAAGTTCAACCATCAGTCAAGTTTTATCACCTACGGCCACAAAATTTGGATAAATTCCTTCTGGGAAAACAACATCATATTTCTGGTGTGGTAAGTACAAGGGAAGGAGGGCAATGGCTTTTTCAGTTCATTCAGGTCTTTCAAGTGTTGTTTCATCACTCAACTTTACTTGCCAAGGATGAGAACTTTATTTCTGCGGATGATCTACTTTCAGAAATTGAACAGCCTGGGTCAGTTTCTGGTGGGGGTATACATGGCTCCTGGTGGAGTGTGTGTTGAGAGTGGAGACCAGCATTCCTGACCTATTCCCAGCCTAATCAAATTACCCAGGAGACTGGCACCCAATCTGCTTGCACAGTACGTTTTTAGACTCTGAGTCTCCTGAGATTCCCTTCTTGGTATCACTCTGGATTAAATTCAACAGCATCTTAGTCCTTGGCTTTTCCTTGGACAGAGAGGTTGGCTTCACAGACTTCCCAGGCATCCTGCCTTTGGGAAGCAGAGAACCTCTGGTAGAAAAAAGGGTTGCATATATGAAACACCGACTTGCCTCGGACAACCATATGTTGGTAACAGGGTTTTATCAGTTTCAGTCCTATAAAACCCACACAAGGCTCCCTGAGGCAAAATGGTCTCTCCTTATATCACATCCTTCCATTCCCACTAAAATACAGCTTCATGCAGCTAGTGTCCATTGACATTTATTTTGGTAAATGGTCTGTGCCAGGCACTGGTCTAGGCACTGGAGATGTGGCTGTGAACAAAATAGACAAAGTTCCTTCCTCATGGAGGGATCTGTCATATCTGTTATATCTACTATATAAATCTTTCTTTATACTATATACAGATTTCCTGTACATAGTATAAACCTGTACTGAGAAAATCAGGATAAAATGAACATCAGTCAAGTGTCCTCTTAAATAGAAAAATGGTACAACCTGAAGCATGACCATGCATGGGAGAGAAGTAGGCACCGGTTTCTCAGAGCACTTGGTTTGTGTGAGTCTCTGATGGTCCCTACCACCTTCCCAGCCCCCACCTGCCAGCCACAGCTTTATTTCCTGCTGGCTGCCTTCTGTGTCATTAGGCAGCTCTCTCACTTCTAATCAGGACAGGATTATGTCAAAGGTGAGAACCAACCCCTGGTCTATTTAAAATGGAATGACAGAGGAAAGGTAAGGGGACTGGCAATAGCCTACTTACAGTTATCTAAATACCATCAACACTCTCCCAACTCTAGAATTACATTTATATCATTCTTTATAGGAACTTCTCCATAGCGATACCTGATGAAGTTCTAGCTTTTCAAGGCCCCTTTCAAATCTCTAATTTTTCCCAAATATGACCTAATCTTCTCCTGGGCTCACATGATATGCTGCCAGTCCTTTATAGCAACTCATACAACTGGCTTTACACTGAAACTGTTTCTGTGTGACATTTTCTTCTCATTGAACTGGGAACTCCTGGCATCTAACACAGGTCTGTTGTCATCTCTGTACAGCTTACAACACCTAAGTGACAGAGTGCTTCACAAATGTACTCCTCTTTGCAGAGCATAGGCTTTGTTTCTGACAGATCTGGATTCAAATTCTGACTCAGTTTCTTATTAACAAGGTGACTCAAACTAGCTGATTAACTACCCTGAGTCTCAGTTTCCTCATTTCTAAAATAGATATAGTATTTACCTTTAAGGAGTCTACAGACACTGCCAGGACTGTGGTAGTTACCCTGTATGACTCTAATTATAATGATGATGATGATGATGATGCCATATGGTCATCAACTTCTATGTATAAACAAAATAATACAGCTGACACCAACAGAAAACAACTATTCCATGAGAATTTCTAGAGCCTTCCTCCACCTGACATGCTGGAGTTGCTTCAGTGGAATTTCCAATGAAAAAGTAGAAACTTGGTAGCACTGCAGGAATAGATGAACCATTGTGCCTTGAGACATCTTCAATAGAAGTAAAAAGAAGAGTAGCTGCAAAAGTACATAAAAAAATCTCCACTGTGTCCTTATATGAGCCACTCATAAAAGAATATTAATGAATCAAAAAAGGCAAGTTTTTTTATCATTGGTATCCTTGTAGCATCTTTCAACAAAGTTATTATTTCAACTTAGATCAAATCTAGAATCATCTTAATGAAAGTCTCTTTTCTGCCAATTTCTTAGTTCCCCGGAGTTCATTTCTGTGGAGAGAGATTCTACTACATAAGAGCAAGTTCAGCACATTTTGCAAATGTAGACCTTTCTGAGAGCATCAGGTTAGAGCTATGCCTAGACCCAGAATATAGGCCTTAGCTAAGATGGGAGGTGGTCATGACAGTAAAGCTAAGATCCAGGATCATTTTTAAATTAAAGTACAGTTGACATACAATATTATATTAGTTTTAGATGTACAACACGGTGATACAACATTTATATACCTTACCATGTACTCACCATGATAAGTCTAATAACCACCTGTCACCATACAAAGTTATTACATTATTTTTTACTGTATTCCCTCTGCTGTACATTACATCCTTATTTATTTTATAGCTGAAAGTTTATACCTCTTATTTCCCTACACCCATTTTGCCCCTCTGGTAACAACCAGTTTGTTCTCTATATGAGTCTGTTTCTACTTTGTTTGTTTGTTTTTTCTCATTTGACTAATTTTACTTAGCATAATACCCCCTAGGTGAAGACTTTTGTTTTTTAATGTAACATCTAAGCTAAATTACACTGTATTCCTTCTTCCTACTCAACTTTCACACACAAATAAAAATTGACTTACAATAAACATAAAAGATGGCATTTAAATTAACAAGAAATGATGGCTTCTCAGCCTTTTGGCTAAGATCAAGTGTAGCAAAATGACAAGAAATGACAAAACATCAAGGAAAAGGAAGGGATGTCATTGATTCTTGGGGATTTTAATAGGGGAGAATGGTGGTGACATTGTAGGATATTTTAACAGAAAAACCAATGTATGTGGACTTGAAAGATCCACAAGGGAGTTACGATTCCTTCACTTGATCGACAACAGATGCTGAGATATTAACTCATTTCTCGGAACTTCTGTTCCTCATCTTTAGAATGGAGGTTAAAAGAAATTACTTACCCTCCAAAAAATCACCTGCCCCACAGAGATGCTGAGGAATTTAGAAAGATGGGAAACAAAGCACCTTATAATGAAAAAGCACCATTCAATGTAAAGTAATTGTTTTGAACCCAGTTGATTTTTTAAAGTATGTAATAAGATGAATCAAGTAGATCAAAATACTAACAATAGATAGTATTTCATGATGTTGTATTTGGGACAGTAATCTTGTTTGTATTTGTATTTTTACTTTGCTATATTGCCAACCTTTCTACAATGAGTATGCATTACATTTTCAACCTGAGAAATGTATAGTAAGTAGCTAAGATATGTGTGGCTTATAGATACATACCATATAGTCAAGCAGAAAGAAATGCAGAAGGATGACACATGCTGATGCCAGGGTGCGGTTACTGCTGGGAATGAGACATGAGACAGAATAGAGAAGAATGCATGGGGGCACAAATTACATCAGTAAAAATTAATTTCTTAAGCTGAGTGGTGAGTACACATGTATTTTTTTAAATTATAATGTATGCCTTTTTGTGTTTTTAAATATTTCATTATGATTTTAAAAACAAAATATTAGTTCTGGGCACAAAGGTTGATATGCAATGATTCTCCTTACAGAGTTATTTGCAACAGTCAAAATTTGTTAAATTAAGTGTCCAACAGTACAAAATTGGTTAAATAAGTTATGGTGAAGTAAAAAAGCAAGATGATATTGTTAATAATACTATTCTTGTTCTGTGAACCTTAAGTTACCTAGTTTCATGGAGCTAGCTGCTGAATCTAGCTATTGTGGGTGGAAGATTATAGAAAATTGATGCCTAATTCTAATTTTGATTCCTCCTATTTTATTTCTCCGATACTTTATTAAGCCTATGATTGTGTGAATTTATTCACTAGGTGAATGTTCCTCAGGATTTAAAAATGTTCCATCAGCCTTGTACGGAATTGTTAGTTCCATAACAAATAAGAATATTTAGTTCTTGAACAAGAAGATATAAAGAAAGAACATTTGAAAGACCCAAAAGAGGCCACCTACCATCACAAGCTACAAACCTCAGCCTTTGGCATACTGGCCTCTTTATTTCCCAGATGAGGCAGCTTGATTTTGGTTGGATTTTGGTTTCCTTCCTCTTATCAAATTGTTAAGCCAAGGGAACAGTTCCTCACTTGTTCACTAGGCTCCACAATAAATATTGTATAGAACTCACGGAGGATTTGATATTTCTCTCCATCCCCTTTTACACAATCTACCCAAGAATTCTAAGGAATGTAGCTTTCAAATCAATAATAAAAGACAATGGTTTTGTGCCCTGTTCTCAGGTAATTAAGCTGTGATTTTGCAGTTCAGAGTCAATTTTTTCCATTTTGAAAAATCAGAAATAATATTGTTTTATAAATGTGTATGTTGCTGATGTAGATATGGCAAGCAACCACCAGGTGTCATAAGAGTGAGTTACAGATTCAATTCAGAGGATCACCAGGTTTTAAGCAGAAGAGTGAGCTTGTCTTCAGCACCTTGAGACCCCCTTGTTTCTGCCCAGCTTGCTGTAACAGCTTGGCAATCTTTCCCGAACTTTTAGGAAAGGACCCAACAGAGCTTTGGGGGAATATGAACATACATACTGCTTTTCAAATTTTATGTAAAATTGTTGAAATATTTATTTTTTATTAATAATCCAGAAGCAAAAGGAAGAGATCTATTTCAGAGGTTGGAAGAACTATAAAATCTTTAAATCATTTATCCCTCAGGCAAGACTTGCAACTATATTCAGTTTTATATTTTTGTTTATGTAGCCTTAGTATAATGTTGTAGGGTAGAGGCTTATAAATTCAGTTTATAAATAAATGCCTAGTTTTTAAAGTCTGTATCTGTAAGGCATGTATACAATTACATAAATCATCAGTAAAAGGCACATATGCAATTTGAATTAAATAAGAAATAAATTTATTATATCACAATTTACCACTTCCCTTAATTTTAGTAAGACAGCTTCCTTTTATCATAAAATGCCCTTCAACCATCACAATACTGAAGTGCTGTGTTCAAGTCACCCTTATTTTACTTAATAATGGCCCCCCGAAAGTAGTGATACTCGTAATTCAGATATGCCAAAGCCATAAAGTGCTTTCTTTAAGTGAAAAGTTGAGGTACAGTAAGATATTTTGAAAGAGACAGAGACAGACTACATTCTAATAACTTTTCATACTGTTACAATTGTTCTATTTTATTATTAGTTATTGTTAATCTATTACTTTGCCTAATTTATAAATTAAACTGTATCATAGATATGTATGTATAGGAAGAAACATAGACCATATATCTATGGTCTCAGTACTATCTGCAGTTTCAGGCATCTACTGGGAGTCCTGAAATGTATCCCCTGTGGATAAAGGAGGACCACCATACCAAACATGGTTTCCATGATGACACAGTTCTCTCCGGGATACTCTTACTCTTTTCTGTTTCCACGACTTAACTAGTGGAAAAATGATCTCCCTTTAAAACAAAAATACTCCTTGGGCATTTTTTAAAATTGAATCTATTAAGTAACATTGGTTAATACAATTATGTAGGTTTCGGGTATACAATTCTATAATACATCGTCTTTATACTGTATTGTGTGTTCACCACCCCAAGTCAAGTCTCCTTCTATCACCATTTACCCTCTCTTTACCCTCTTCTATCTTCCCCTCTTCCCCTTTCCTTCTGGTAATCACTACACTGTTGTCTGCGTCCATGAGTCTTTATTTTTCTCAAATACTGAGTGCCCCCATCAGGGATTGAACCTGCTTAATCCCTTCATTTTTTTCACCCAGTCCCCCAACCCCATCCCCTCTGACAGCTGTCAGTCTATTCTCTGTATCCATGAGTCTATCTCCAGTTTGATAGTTTATTTTGTTCATTAGATTCCACATATAAGTGAAATCATATGGTACTTGTCTTTCTCTGACTGGTTTATTTCACTTAGCATGATACTCTCCAGGGCAATCCATGCTGTTGCAAAAGAAATTTTCCTAATTTTTCTTTTTGTAGAACCTCTGCAGAGTTGCTGTCGTAAAGCCACTTGCATTAACAATATGATATACTTGTTCTTGTGTTGCAGAAGTGGAGATAAGGAGGACACAGGGTGTTGACCTTGAAGAATGCTTCAGAAACTATATGTAAGGGGCTACAGAGATAAGAGGCAGAAACAAAATTTTTAAAAATGTGACCGGGAGAATATTCTGAGGGAAATAAAATCAATTGAAATAAGATCTAATTGACTGCCTTAGATACGCTTTCTTTGTGTACTATGTGTGTATGTCAGGGAAACCGCTGTGGCCATCTGTTAAATGTTTATTTCCATTGTTACTTCTTAGGTGCCAAAAAGCTTGTAATGGGAAGAAAAAGGAAAATAGCCTTTAAGACTTTTGGAGAATGATCAAGAAAAGGAAAAGCCAGAAGCCAAATTAAGGCTCAAGTTCGGTCTTCTTTTTTATAGCCAGAAAGTTATAGAATAAGCAAGTCTACCTTTTCAAGGAATTATTACCTAGATCTCTTTTTTCCCCCTAATTATTGATAATACTTCTTATGGCAGAGGAAATGGAAATTGGAATGGAGACGTTTTGTTATTTGTTGATACATTTTTGAAAGGACAAAGGAAATAGAGCAGACAGGAAACTAACCACTCTACTTGTTGGCTCTTATGGAATAAAGTTTGAGAAGAGTGAAGTCTTCAGTCAAAAAAAGGTACAAGAGCTTGTCTGTATGATCTAATTATTCATGCTTCCCCTGCTCACAATTAGTCTGGATAATCAAATACTGAATGACCCAGAAAGAGAGAAAAAAACAATAAAGCATTTTCCAGTGGCCTCACATGCTCTTAAAGTTTAATCCTGTTAGCTGACATCCAAGAATAGCTTCATCATGGAAGAAATTGAAGAAGAAAGTAATTAGTATCCCTGAACAAATTCTGAAAGTTTGTGTTTACAATTGGTTAAATTTATAAGAGGAAAAATTGCGGTTTTCTGTTTCCTAAACTATAATAATTTGTATAGACAATACCTAAACGGCTAGCAGCTTCAGAGTCAGTTACCCTGAATCTTGCTGCCAAAAACTAACTTTATTTGGCAAAAGGCAAAATGAGTCTCCTTGTTTGGCCTAAACCTTAAATTAGCCTGCAAATAACAAATCCTCATTTATTTTCCACCTAAATAAAAATTTCTCTGCTTAAACATTATGAATTTTTGGAGATTAAAACTAATATATAGGACTTACTTTCAAGTATAGTAACCATTTAACAAAGCTCTTTGGGCACCTCAATAAATAAACCCTTTGGACTACAACAGTGAAGAATTTGGTAAAAAGTCAAATGCTTGCAGAAAGTTATAGTGATATTTCAGCATTTTATGAAATAACTTATTTTAGGTTCATTCTATGGAATGGCCACGTTTTTGGTGAAAGTAAAGGATTGTAGTGCTCAATATCCACACTTAATATCCACTATCTCATGTGGTCTTCACATCCCAAAAAGGGAGAGATTTTCATCTATATGTTTTATCTCTAGCTATGTTATTTTTAAATCCTCACCTGAGGATATGTTTACTGATTTTAGAAAGAGGAGGAGGGAGAGAGATAGAAACATCAATGTGAGAGAAAATCATTGATTGGTTGCCTCATGTAGGTGCCCCAATCAGCCTAGGTATGTGCCTTGACCAGGTGTATGGGACAAAGTGTAGGAGACCGTTTTTTGTGGTATAGGAAACTGGAACCACTGCACAAGCCAGGCCCTAAAATGGGACTGTTAAGACTTGACTGAAAATGGGAAGCATCTGGTGGCAAGCTCCAAATACTACACCACTGGTCATGCACTAGGGGGAAGAAATAGGAATATGATGTATCTTTTGAGGCCTGTCCTGCTTTATCCAGCTTCAGATCTTTAACTATCAACAGAATGCTTAACTCAAGGAGTACAATCTAATCTTCTGCTATGTGCTCTGATGCCAGAAAGTCTAATCAATTGTTACAATGTATTGATCCATGTTCCTCTTTGATAATCCTCTTTATGGTTCGGTGGAGGGCTGCTTCACAAGCCAAGCTTCTACATGAAGCTAACTCAATAAAAGCTCTACTGAGAAAGGGGTCAGCAGCCTTCTCCTCTGAGATGTGCTCTCCCTTCCTCACCTGGTCATTCGTCTCTGGGTCAATTTCTTCATCCGCAATCAGGGGACCGAGGGTCCAGGAATCCCCGAAGCAAAGGTCCAACCAACCAAGCCACCTGACCTTCTGTAGCACTTCAGAGTGAATTGCAGATATGATGCCACTTTTAAAAATTTACTGTGAATTTTTCTATTAACAAAGACTTTCCTTATACAAATACTGCACAATGATCAAACTCAAGAAATTAACCTTGATATAATATTCTTATCTAACCCACAGACATTCAAATTTTGTCACTCAACCTATTAACTTTTGGCAGGATTCATTCTATGATCATAGGTTGCATTCAGCTGTCACATCTATATGGTGTCCTTAAACTTGTCCACACCAACACACATTATAATTAAAATGCAAAAGTTCAAGACAAAGAGAGAATCTTAAAAGCAGTTAGTTATCTCCAAGGGATCACATAAGACTGTCTGTTGATTTCTCAACAAAAACTTTGCAAGCCAGAAGGGAGTGGCAAGAAATACTCAACGTGATATAAAGCAAGGACCTACAGCCAAGATTGCTCTATCCAGAAAAACTATCATTTAAAAATGAAGGACATACAGCGTAGGGCAAAATTAGGTTTACAGTTGTGAGTATGCAAAACAGAACTTATTCTTGTACTATTATTTATTATTTATTATATTATTTTTCATATGAACAACTGTAAAGCTACTTTTTACCTGTCCTGTAAAAAGAGCTTCTCAGAAAAAAAAAACTAAAGAAGTTCATCACCTCCAAATGAGTATTACCTAAAATATTGAAGGGTCTTCTTTAAGAAAAAGAAGAAAAGAAAAGATTAAAAACATGAACAATAAAATGGCAATAAATACATATCTATCAAGAATTGAATCTAAAAAACAAAATAAATGAACAGGCAGAACAGAAACAACCTCATAGATACAGAGAACATTTTGACAGTTGTCAGATAGGAGGGGTTGGTTGATTGGTGAAAAAGGTGAAGAAATTAAGAAGTACAAATTTGTTGTTACAGAATAGTTGCAGGAATGTAAAGCACAGCATAGGGAATATAGTCAATAATATTCTAATAACTATGTATAGTATCAGATAGGTACAAGATTTATTGGGATGATCACTTAGTAAGCTACATTAGTGTCTAATCACTGGGGTGTACACCTGAAACTAATATAATATTGTATGTCAACTATAATAGAAAAATGAAAATGATTATTAATAAAAAATTGTCATAAGTCACATTGAAAAAAGAAATAACTTTTCTGCCAGTGGACACCGCTAAGCATCGTTGAAGTCAAGTCTCCTGTCCTATAGTTGTCATGTCTAAGTCAGAGTCTCCCAAAGAGCCAGAACACCTATGAAAGCTCTTTATTGTAGGTTTGAGCTTTGAAACAACAGATGAGAGTCTGAGGAGCCATTTTGAGCAATGGGGAACACTCACCGACTGTGTGCTGATGAAAGGTCCAAACACCAAGTGCTCCAGAGGCTTCGGATTTGTCACATACACCACTGTGGAGGAGGTGGATGCAGCCATGAATGCTTGGCCACACAAGGTGGATGGAAGAGTTGTGGAACCAAAGAGGGCTGTCTCAAGAGAAGATTCTCAAAGACCTGGTGCACACTTAACTGTGAAAAAGATTTTTGTCTGTGGTATTAAAGAAGACACTGAAGAACATCACCTAAGAGATTATTTTGAACAGTATGGGAAAATAGAAGTGATCGAAATCATGGCTGACCGAGGCAGTGGCAAAAAAAAAAAAAAAAAGAGGCTTTGCTTTTGTTGCCTTTGATGAGCATGAGTCTGTAGACTAGATTGTCATTCAGAAATACCATACTGTAAATGGTCACAACTGTGAAGTGAGGAAAGCCCTATCTAAGCAAGAGATGGTTAGTGCTTCATCCGGCCAAAGAGGTTGAAGTGGTTCTGGAAAATTCGGAGGTGGTTTCCGTGGAAATGACAACTTTGGTCGTGGAGGAAACTTCAGTGGTTGAGGTGGCTTTGGTGGTAGCTGTGGTGGTGGTGGATATGGTGGCAGTGGGGATGGCTATAATGGATTTAGTAATGATGGAAGCAATTTTGGAGGTGGCGGAAGCTATAATGATTTTGGCAATTACAGCAATCAATCTTCAAATTTTGGACCCATGAAAGGAAGAAACTTTGGAGGCCAAAGCTCTGGCCCTTATGGTGGTGGAGGCCAATACTTTGCCAAAACACAAAACCAAGGTGGCTATGGCGGTTCCAGCAGCAGCAGTAGCTATGGCAGTGGCAGAAGGTTTTAATTACTGCCAGGAAACAAAGCTTAGCAGGAGAGGAGAGCCAGAGAAGTGACAGGGAAGCTACAGGTTACAACAGATTTGTGAACTCAGCCAAGCACAGTGGTGGCAGGGCCTAGCTGCTGCAAAGAAGACATGTTTTAGACAATACTCATGTGAATGGGCAAAAAACTCAAGGACTGTATTTGAGACTAATTGTATAACAGGTTATTTTAGTTTCTGTTCTGTGGAAAGTGTAAAGCATTACAACAAAGGGTTTTTAATGTAGTTTTCTTTTTTTTCTTTCTTTTTCTTTTTTTTGCACCCATGCTGTTGATCGCTGAAGGTAATAGTCTGATCATGACGCTCAATAAATGTCTTTAAATAAATAAATAAATAAATAAATAATGAAATAATTTATAATATTCTATACTTTAGAAAGTGACTGTAAGTTAAAGTGTTCCATTACATAAAGAAGGCTGCCAAACAAGCTTACAATTCAATGATTTATTGTGGGACCTATTTTATTGCCAATTGTCAGACAGAAGTATACCAAGAAGTCAATTAAGATTTTATCCTTTAGACAATTATATACTGATACATTTTCAGAATTTGAACTTCTAAGGAAATTTGTAACTAAGTTTTGAAAATGATAGTATTTTTAAGAAAATCAGGAGTTATAAACAGTATATACATACTAAAGCTAAAATGAATAGGAAAAGTGGTTTCTCAGAGAACAATGAAATAAACTAAATCCTGATTGCTACTTGAAGATGTTGACAAACAGATAAGCAGGATTGAAGAAGTTATTTTTGTAGAGCATGATAAGGAAAAGTAGGAGGAAAGAAGAGCAAGGGAGGAAATAAGGAAAGAAATAGAAATGAATTTGTTCAGAGGTAAAAGTTCTCCAAATCCCAAGATGATTTCATTAGTAATTGAGTCATTTTACTTTCTCTTCTTTGAAGAGGATTTGGAGATTATTTATTTTAAAATGTGATGGTAAATTAAAGTGAAAATTAAACGTTCAAAGAGTTAAGCCTACAAAACAATCATCATTTCTCTCCATTTTATTCATCACCAAATCTGTACATCCTTCTATATTCCTGATCATTGTGAATGTAAAACTATCTATCTGGCTTCTAAGCTGGAATCCCTCTCCACACCCTTCTCATCTAATTTGTCATCAAATCTCATAAAGCAACTTTCTAAATATTTCTTGAAACTGCCCACTCTTCTGGTTCCACTCCTCCAGTCCATGTTGTGGCCTCCTAAAAGGTGTTGGGTCCATGCCTCTAATACCTTTACTTCCACCCAGTTGCAATGATGATCTTTCTAAAATAAAATGTTGATTATGATATTCTACTTAAAATCCTTCAGTGACAGCTCAGAGCTTTCAGAAAAATTTAAACTCATGGATCCTGACTTTCTAGCTTCATCTTGATGACCCCAAATGTACATACTTTGTTCCAGGCAAAGTGAACAATACTTAGTAATGCTCCATGCCTTGTTGTTCCTTCTGCTAACCAACTCACCTATGTAACTGTCACTTGACTTTTCAACTTTGGTTCATATACAGTCATCTCCTCTAGAATGCCATCTTTAATCCCTCAGCCTATGTCTCTTTTCCTGGCTCCTATACATTTGTTTCAGGTCTAAAACATAATCATGGTCTGAAGTGGATTAGGGAAGAGGCAGACAGGACACCAATCTTTAAGAAGATATATGTGATTAGGAGCATTGCAGAGAGAAAAAAAATGTGTTTATCAAATACTATGTGTGGTTAGGAGTACTTCAGCAAGCCTCTAGGAATCAGTTGAGAAGACCCAAGGACATGCTTGAAGAGCAGTAAATTATTTTTAAACTGCCTTTCAAAGAGGGTGAGTTTGACTAGCTTTTGTGTTTTTGTTTTGCTAATTAGGATATAAAAGTTCAGAGTAAGAGCTAAGCTGCTTAAGACATCACAGGAGAGGGTATCTTTTGCCAACAAAGGTCTTTCTCCATCCTTCCCTGCACTATGCTTATGGTGCAGTGGTCTTTGCAAGACTGTGGTCTCCTTCCTTCCTCCCCGCAAAATGGAACAAATACTTAAAGAACATCAGTTTGAAGGGGAATCAAGTATCTAATTATCTTTCTCAAAGGCACACCATGTTTCTGTATGGTCCCAATCATTCTATTTGTCAGATGATGTTGTAGTAAGTCAAATTGCGTGTCTAAATTTTCCATAACTTTTCCAAGGACTGAGACTATGAAGTTTTTCTTTTGCAACAAATCTGAAAAAAGGGACACATTAATCCAAAGTGTGTGACTTTGAGGTATAATGAACTGACACTCAAAGTTCAGGATTTAGCAGTGTATATCTAGCACTGTCCAGAGAAAGATGACTCAAGTCAAATAGGTAATAATATACTGTTTGCTAAAGAGACATTTGTTATGGTGGAATAAGTACAAATAATTGTGAGTGAAATATCCTTTAAAACTATTGACTGTGGGAGAAGGGGTGGGCAGGGTGCAGGGAAGCAATGGGGAAAACAGTGGAACAACTGTAATAGAAAAACAAACAAACAAAAATTTTTAGTGGGGCAAAAAGAGTGAAAGCAAAATAAATTAATAAATGAACCAGCAAATCCCCCTCACCCCCCCAAAAAAATCACACGTAGGAAAGTAAATAAAATGTAAAGTATGGAAATGCAATTTTAGTGAATATTACAAGAACAAGGATTTTCCTTCACACTGTATATTAAAAACAAAAACAAAAACCTACCCTTCTCTCTTTGGTTTGACTTCATGTTTACCAAGTAAACTACTGATTACTCATTTATTAGATATTTTTATATAAGGGATGGATAAAGTCTCCTAGATAAAAAAGACCAAATCTGTAATCACTGGAAAAATATATGAACCATTATAAGTAAATGAATTTACATTCTAGCTTATATATTACTTTCTTAAAAGTGTGATTAGCAGGAGATAGGATCTCTAAATATGATCAACCATATGTACATAAACAAAATTTAATATCTGGACTTCTCACGCTGGTGACTACATCAAGGCACTATTACCCTTTCTGGGGTCTTGGGAAAATAAAATAAAATAAATGTTATCATTTTCAAAATTATAAAGCTCTAACACATATATTTTCCTTTTTGACAGGAATGACCTACATATTTCAAAGAATGATTTAGCTCTGATTTTCTCTCTAAAATTTCATTTCATTTTGGTACTATTTTTGGCCAGTATTTTATGGTCTTGACCTGATTTAAACTAATATTTTCCTTCTTTCTGCTGCCAGTAAAATATTGTTATTCTCAACTTTTCTCAAGAGAAAAATGTTCTGTATTTCTTCATTGTAGGCTACAACACTGAAGGGTGAAAGGGGTGCCTTTGACCTGATGACTATTTTTCTGGAAAATATACAAAACACTATGAAAAAATGCTACTAAGATCTTTTCGGATTAAGTTACTTTAATAGAAAAGAACCCTACACAGATGTGGCATTTATAAGAAATGATGTATCTTTTGAAAATGACCCAGGTTGATTTGGCAGTTGCTTAAATATTATGTCAACCAATTATATTTAAAATCTCAAGCAGATTGGAAAGAAAGTTCAGAAAAAAGATAATATCAAGAGCAAGTAAAATTGTTTTCTGAAAACTTCTGCAACTTCACTTGAGCCTTATAAGATTCAAAACAAATATAAATAATCTTAAATTTTGTTAAACTGGTATATTGAATGTGTCTTGAAATTCAAAAAATTTCAGATTTTAGAAAGGTAATATCATGTGCTGCCATATGAAATCTGTCCAGAAGGTATACAGTCATGTAATATAATAGAGACATTTATCGAGGAAGATATAAGATGCAAGAAACATTGTACACAGGACAATGATGCCTCAGCCCCCTTGAAAGTAGGCACATTGAAATCTCACACATTTCTCCCAATCAGCATCAGCTACGCTCTCATATTTTCCTGAATCTCATCGAGAGTCTGAAATCTCTTTACTTTCAAAGGTGATTTTAGTTTTGGGAAAAGCCAGAAGTAACAGGGCACCAAATCTGGGCTGTAGGAGGGCTGAGTCACATGGGTGATTTGATGTTTCACAAAAAACTCTGCACAAGATGTGATGCATGAGCTGGCACATTGTCATGATGCAGGTGCCAATCACCAGTTGCCCATAGCTGCAGCCTTCTGAATTATCTGAATAGTTTCTGCAGAGGAATGTTCAAGCTTAACATAAACTTTGATGCAAATTCATTGCTCTACTCACTCAGTCATCTTGAATGCGAAGTCACACAGCACATATGCTCACTCAACGGTGTCTGTCGCCCCCATTAACTAGTGTAGTGAAGTCAGCATTATTCACAATGTTCATTCCAGTCCACTCTCCTTGGCTGCCAGGTTACATTGATGTCATGCAAACCATTCTTTTTATATTAACAATGGCTGAACATTTTTCAGATAGACCTCATATATTCAATACAGTAGTAGTAAATGGTTTTCAGAAAAAAATTGTTTATATGAGTTTATTATGACTTTTGCTCATTAACCAATGTATAACAAAATTATAAATAATAATAAAACTATAATACTCTTTACTCTTTCCTGTAATTTTATATAACCAATCTATTTTCACAGAATGCATTAATTTTGCCTCTTATATCCATAGCCAACCTATGGTTATGACTGATGAAGGAATGTGATTCAGTCATAAATGTTTGTTGATATTTTTCCTAACTTTTAAAATTTTGGGGGGTCATTAGTTCTTTTTCTAACTTCTTTAATGTTCATTTATTTTTATGTAAGTGTATGCATATATGAGTATAAACAGACATATATATATATATATATATATATATATATATACTTATATACACACATATTAAATGTATTTCAGGCCTTAAATTTCTAAGTTTCAGTGTAGCTGCATATATACAAATTTTATGTTTAGTTTTTATTTGACTCTCAAATAGGTTGGACTTAATTATCTGATTGGGAAAAAATGATGTAAAGGTATTATTTTCAAACCCAGTAGACCTCTCCAAATTCCTCAGCCTATATTTACCTGCTCCAACATTTTTGAAGTGTGTCCAGCAAAATATTTAAAGTTTTATTTCAATTGACAAATAAGTTTGGGAAGAAATGGTTAAACAAAGTTAAACAAATTTCCTTAAAGCAGGATTAATATGCTAACATGCATTATAAATCTATAAAAAGGAGACATAGAATGTGATATTTCCTAAAACTATTTGACTACATTTTTTTGTTTGTTTCTTTGCTAAACTATTAGGTCTCATGGAATCGTCGGCAGCCGTCCGTCTCGAGAGACGATGGTGTAGCTTCTTAAGAGTCTATCTGCACCGCCGAGAATGGCTGTGCAGTCCGACTTGGGAGTGACACGGTATCTGTCTCCTCCCGTGTTGAATTGACATCTTGCGATGACGCTGGAGTGTCCTCTCCAGTGGAGCTGAAGCTACAGAGCCTGGGCAGGGTGATATGGAGGGTCTGCTGTTGCCCATGCAGCAGACCCCCCCTCTCTTCGCAGCTGAAGGGTCCAAGGGAAAGACGGAGTCAATACAGCTTGGCTTCAGGTGCGCCGCAGGAGTTGCCGGTGTTGACTACAACGTCAAACTGCCTTAGGGACTCCGGCTCCGGATTTTCTGTCGGGGTTTACTCCCTTAGCCTTTCCCCTGAAGAGGTATGCCGCAAGGCAGCGGAGGTCTCATGGAATAATGTAGAGATAATAACTACTCTATAGCACTTGGTGTCAATATCATGAATTCTACCTATAATCATCATTTAGTACTATATTAGGCACGGTTGTTAATTGAAAATAATAGAAGTCAATCTAAATGAGTTTAAGCTTAAAGTACATTTATTAAAAGATAAATAGACCAAAGAATTTCCAGAAAAGCCAGAGAATCAACTTTAGAGGCTAGCACCAGAAACAATACTCAGGTCACATTATTGGGTTTCTTTTTGGCACCACCAAAAGGGAAGTGAAGGCTCTTTTTTTTTTTTTAAGTCACAAACTGACAAAACAGCAGGTTAAAAGTCCAACAGCAGCAACAACACAGTTTGGACACCAGAAGGCAAGTGAGTGACTACTTACTACTTTAACAGATTAGGAAAACTTAAATGTTTGTTTCTAGGATGAGAATTCTCAGAACAGGCTGATTAGCACATAAGGACCCCCAATAGTTAAAGAGTTAGAAACACCATTTATCTCTGAAACTAGGGGTAGGTTTGGAAGGAGGAATATGGAGCTAAAACCAATTCATTAAAAATGTGTATAAAAAGCAATTTGGACTTAAAAACTTAAAAACTACAGAACAACCATCATTCAGAACTGCCTGAAATCTAGCTGAATGGAAGTCCTACAACTTGGAATTTAAAGAAGAAACCACATCAAGACTGGGAGAAGGGGTGGAGACATGGAATGGAATGGTCTCACACCCATGTGTGGCTATTAAAAATCAAAAGTGATATCTCAGCTGTGGAGGTACCCCCTGAGAAGCAAGCAGGCCCCTCTCCATACCAGGCCCCCCAGCACAGGGTTCCAGAGCCAGGAAGAAAAGTTTCATGGCTTCTAACTATAGAAACCAGTTAGGAGTGTGGCTCAGTGAGACAAAGCCTGCTGGAGTCCCAGGCAGTTCATCTTAAAGGGCCCACACAAACTTACCCAAACTCACTCCTTCTGAGCTCCAGTGCTGAGGCAGCAGCTTGAAAGGCACCAGAAACATATGGGGAGGAGCTGAATTATCTGGCTGGGGGAACAACTTTCTGCCAGACAGAAGTGCTGGCAGAGGCCACTGTTTCTTTTCTGAGACATTCCCCCCACAGAGCTGGCAGGCAGGCACCATGTCTGAATATTCATGAAGCTGGCTTACACTGTTCACCCCACCCTGATTATCCCCTGAGGCCCTACCACACCCAACTTGCAAGCCTACCCAAGCCATTACCAGTGGCTTTGTCATACAAACTGCTTGTCTTGGCTCCTGCTGGGGACTTTCCTAAAATCTCTGAAAGGTTCATAAATTGCAAACATGCAGCATCTGGCCTTGGCATGTCCATACCTTTCACTAAATGGTTCAAGGCCCAGCACTAGTTGTAGCTGGCATTGGTTCTCATCTTGGCCTCTCCTGAGTACCTCTAAGTCCAACACAAGTAGCAACCATCTGCAAATCACTCTATACCTCCTGCTGATTGCCCCAGGCTGGGCACAGGCAGTGGCTGATCTTGCACCTCCAAGGAGGCCCCAGAGCCAGTGCACCCAGTGGAGAGCTACAGACAATACTGGATTAAAACTCTATCGCCTCTACAAATGACACAAAGGGCAGACTCAATGAGCACCAAAGCCCTAATGAAGCAAGTCCTGGTCTGAAGGGTTGGCTTCTACATAATAGCTCCTTTGCTGTAGTCACAGCCAATAGGCCTGGGGTCAGTCCCTCTCAGTGATGACAACAGCAATGAAGGCTCAACTATAAAAGATAGTTCACACAGCACACACAGAGCTACTAATGGAATGTCCAGCTCAGGTGACAGGGGAGGTTGCACCACTGGGCCTTACAGGACACTTACTACACAAAGCCACTATGCCAAGTCTAGGAGATGGAGCAGCTCTACTTAATACATAGAAACGAACTTAGGGAAGCAGCCAAAATGCAGAGAGAGAGAGGAAAAAAAAAAAAAATCCCAAATGAAAGGAAAGAAGAAATCTCCAGAAAAGGAACTAAATAAAATTGAGGCAAACAAATTATCAAATACAAAATTCAAAATAATGGTTATAAGTATGCTCAATAAACTTAGGGAGAACTTCAACAGCTTGAAAAATAACATATAAACCTTAAAAAAGAACCAATCAGAAATGAAGGATATACTGAAATAAAATTAATTTATAGGGAATCAGCAGTAGAATAGATGAAGGCAAGAATCAAATCAGTGATTTGGAATATAAGGAAGCACAAAACACCCATTCAGAACAACAAAAAGAAAAAGGAATACAAAAAAAAGAAAAAATGAAGATAGTGCAAGAAGCCTCTGGGGCAACTTCAAGTCTACCAACATTCTCACTGTGGGGGTACTGGAAGGAGAAGAGAGATAGCAAGATACTGTAAACCTATCTGAGAAAAATGATAGAAAATTTTCCTGCCTGGTGAAAGAACTAGACATACCAGTTCAGAAAGAATAGAGAGTTCCAAACAAGATAAACCCAAAGAGGTCCACATCAAGACACATTATAATTAAAATGTCGAAGTTTAAAGACAAAGAGAGAATCTTAAAAGCAGCAAGAGAAAAGCACTTAGTCACCTACAAGGGAGCAAACATAAGATGGTCAGCTGATTTCTCAACAGAAACACTTAAGGCCAGAAGTGAGTAGCAAAAATATTCAAAGTGATGAAAAGCAAGGATCTACAACCAAAATTATTCTACCTGAAAAGCTATCATTTAGAATTGAAGGACAAATAAAGGCTAAAGGAGTTCATAACCACCAAAGCAGAATTACATATAATGTTAAAGGGTCTTCTTTAAGAATAAGACAAAAAATATTTAAAATAAAAATAATAAATATATATCTATCAACAATTAAATCTAAAAAATAAACTAACAGGAATAACAAAAACAGACTCATAGATACAGAGAGCATTTTGATGGTTGCCAGAAAGGTGGAGGGGGGAGGGTTGGAAGGATGGGTGAAAAAAAGGGGGAAATGTAGGGACAACTGTAATAGCATAAACAATAAAAAATAAAGAGAACACACACACACACACACACACAATAGAAAAACAGGAACCAAAACAAGCAATCAAAAAGTGGATTTCAGGAGAATCAAAAACAGATTTCAGAAGAATTCTTAAACTATAATTATATTCCTTAATAATATAAAAGATGTTTAAAACTTTGAAACAAGAATAGAAAGCTATTGATATTTTTAGAGGACCAAAAAGAGATGATGACTATTAAACACATGATAATGTAAACTAAACTTGTAATAGAAGAGTTAAAAGTAAAATAAAACCAGAAAGTGAAATCCTCCTTTAATAGAATATATTTATCAATTCAAACAACAGAAAAAAAATGGAAAATGAGAAAGAAGATATTAGAGATTTATAGGACGTGAGTTATTTATTATTCCATAACAAATCACCCCAAACTTTGTGAATTAAAACAATTTATTATTTTTCATAAATCTGTTGGTTGACTGGGCTCAGCATAGCAGATCTCTTCTGTTACATTCTGACTGAAAACTGCATGGGGCTTTGTAGTCCAAGATGCCCTCACTCTCCAGGGTCTCCCTCCACATCACCTCTCACTATTGAATAATCCATTCCATGCTTCTTTACAGAAGAAAAAGAAGGAAATGGAAGTGTCCAGTCCCCTTATGTCCTGAGCCTATGTGTCTCAGACAATTTGAAGCTTAGCATGTGAATAAAGGTTTGGAAGGAGTTGTTGGCCATTGTCTTTTATGGATGATCTTCCTTACCACAAAAGATATTTTAACTTCAGGATTTCCAACATCCCCAAAATAAGAGTTCGGGGAAAAAAGATAAGAAACAATGAGGAAGGGGTAGGAACTTAGAAATGAATATACTTTTAAATTATAAAAACTGAAGGATGTGAATTTCTAGATTGAAAAGACCTACCAAAGTGCTCCAACAGCAAAACAAACACACAAACAAACAAGCATACTAATCAACACTGTCATGAAATATTAGATCATAAATATCCTAAAAGCTTCTAAAAGTGAATTACATTTTAAAAATTAAGAATCAGAATAACAGTTGATTTATCAAAAATGAAAACAGAACATAGAAGATGGTGAAATAATAGCTTTGAAATTTTGAGGGGAAAGTAACTTCTAACCTAGAATTCTATACCTAGAAAAACCATCAGTCTAGTTTGAAATGTAGTACGTTGTTAGACAAGCAATTTCTCAAATAATTAAAACCCCACGCATATGATCTCAGGGAACTACTGGAGAATAGATTCTACCAAAATTAGTAAATAAACCAAGAAAGAGGAAGAGGTTTGATCTAACTCAGGAGAAACATGCAAGAACAATGTGAATAGAAAGGGGATTACTAGAGACCTGTAATCAATGGAAGAGTCTTAGAGATCAACCAATTTACCTTGGAATAGGAAAACAGATGGCTCCAAAAGGAAAAACTTCAAGAAGCTAAGCAAATGGAATAAATACAATTACAAACTCAAAAAATAAAACAAAACCAAAAATTACAATGTACAATGTAACTCTTCTGTGGATAATATTTATAGTTGTAGTAATGAAAACACTAATATTAACCTATTCCAAAATGATGACATACCCAATTTGAGAGGCTAGAAGGTAAGGAAATGAATGGGTAGTGTGGTAGGACAATGGAAGCAGAAATAAATATCTTTCTTAAATGAATGTAAATAGATAATATCTAAAGCTAAAATTCAGATTAGCAGTTAAGTATGTTATTAAGAAATAAGAAGGAAAAAATGCCAGAACAAACAGCTGATCTGAAAATAGTTACCTTTGGGAAGTGGGTATGAGAAGGAAGGAGTACATATGGGGTACAACTGATTCATTTTAGCTTTTTAAAACTATTTGACTTTTAAAACTAGGTATATGTGTTCAATATAACTGTGTTTCTTAAAACACAATTTAAAAGTAATACAACTTTTCATTGGTGGGAATATAAAACGGTGCAGCTACTATGGAAAACAGTATAGCACTTCCTCAAAAAGTTAAAATAGAATTATATGATCCAGTAACTTGACTTCCGGGTATATATTTCAAAGAACTGAAAGCAGGATCTTGAGGACATATTTGCACATCCAAGTTTATAGCAACATTATCTACAATAGCCAAAATGTAGAGACAACCCAAATGACCATCAACGGGAGAATAGATTTTTTTAAAACGCAGTACCACATGAATGGGAACTTAAGGACATTGTGCCAGTGAAATAAGCCAGTCACAAAAAGATAAAATACTGTATGGTTCCATTAATATGAGGTATCTAGAGCAGTCAAACTCATAGGAAAAGTAATAAATAATTTTTAAAAACTCCCAAAGATGCCATTAAATTGACTAATTCTAGGACTCATTCACCAAATGAGAATTTATTTAAAACAATTCATTGTGAATTAATTTAAAATTATATATAAATTCCCCTTTTATAAATGAAATTTAACCAGCCATTAGCAACTCTGCATTTTATATGCCACTAAGAATCTCAATGAAGTCTGTGATAACTGAAATGGTGTCGCATATGCACAGCAATTTCAGTGCAGTGACATTTCAAGACAATTGGTATTATCAGTTAGATGAAAAAAGTCTCAAGAAACCAGAAAGTCTGAAAAGAAAAATAGCTAAATTTACCAATGCAGCATTCTCTAGTAAACAAACTCAAATTTTGTATGAAAGGCTTCAAGTCAAAATGCTATCAATGTATGCAGTTTCATTTGCCTTTTCTTAAAAATTGATTTTAGAGAGAGAGAAGGGAAACTTGTTGTTCCACTTATTTATGATTTCATTGGTTGAGTTTTCAAGAAGCTAATAAGCAAATAGAATAAATACAATTTTAAAAATTAAGAATCAGAGTAACAGTTGACTTATCAAAAATGAAAATAGAACATAGAAGATGGTTAAATAATAGCTTTCAAATTTTGAAGGGAAAAATGACTTCTAACCTAGAATTCTATACCTAGAAAAACCATCAATCTAGTTTGAAATGCAATACATTGTTAGACTAGCAATTTCTCAAATAATTAAAACCCCATGCATATGATTTCAGGGAACTACTGGAGATCTTACCTGTAGGAGCCCTGACTGGGGATCAACCCACAACCTTGGCATATCAAGACATGCTCAACCAACTAAGCTACCTGGCCAGAGCTTGATTTCTTGTCTTTGACAGATACCTTTCCCAGGACAGGGGCCACTTTCTTGGCTTTGTTTTTCTAATCAGAGGAGCCTATTCTAACTTTAATCTTGAAGGACACTATTTGTTTTCAAAGTTTCAGAGAGATAAAACCAATGATTTTTGTGATTGTGCAGTACACAGATAAATATAAATATTACATAATTTTATTCATGACAAAAACTATTATTTATGTTTCTATAGGTTGAGGTTCACATGAATAGTTCTTTTTTACTAACATTAAGTAGTCTGAATTATAAAATGCTTTTGAGTTAAGGGATTGGAACAATATTTGCCATAAATGATTAGTTTTGAAAGTGAATTGCTATTAAAATTTAACAAAAAACTCATACAAAACAAGTTACACCTTCAAAACTATTTTGATGGAAACATATTTTACAATTTCCACTAATATGTAATTTAAAAAACTCATTTATTCTAAGAAATCTTACAAATTCACTATATTTATGACATTATAAAATAACTTCAGATGGTGAGAGCCAGAAATTATAATCATATCCTATTAATTGATGTTTTCATTTCATTAACCATAAATTTTCATCTTAATAATGCCAAGATATAAAATCCATTTTTACGTATCATTAGAAAGAATCACAAATGTTTGGAAGCCTATATTCATCAGGCTTCAACACAAATTTTACAAAACAGTACACATATTGGATACAAGAATAGATAAAAATTAGACAATCTAAATATCCATTAACTGGTAAATGGATAGAGTGTGCTACTCATACAATATAATATTATATAGTAATAAAAATTAATGAACTGTAGCTTCACTAATCTGCATGAATGAATTTTAAAGTTTTTCAGCAAAAGAAGGTGATGGGAGAACACATACAATGATTCCATTTATGTAAAATTCAAAAACAGGCAAAACTAAGCAGTGCAAAACTATAAATACAAACAAGGGAATGATGAACAGAAAATCTAGGACAGCAATACTTCTAGGGGAGAGAAGTGAATGTAATAGAAGAGGAGCCGCAATGGGCATCAAAGTTATGAGTAATGTTCTATTATTAATGAGGCAGTGACTACATGTGTATTTATTATTCATCCTTAAACATATTTTGTACATACTCTGGAGAAAATGAGAGGAGAGAAAGTAGAGACCTGTATGCAAACAACGCTTTTTTGAAGAAGCTTTTTGAAGAGTAGATGGGGAAACTATGTGGACGTTTAGATTTTGGTTTGCTCTTATGCTTTTTCAGATAGGAAAAAAAGAGCATCTGAATGGCGTAGAAAGAAGTTTCAATAGAGGAGAGAAGTTGAAGAAACAGAAAAGGAGACAACTGATGTAACAAGTTACTTGAGTACTTTGAAGGAGAGGGCCCAAGGTATGCTTGAAGAGGTCCACCTCTGAAAGGAGGAATTCGACCTAATTTCAAGCAGAGTAAGAAAGGATAGAAACAGGTGCAGCAGATTTATCACATTTGGTGATGGGAAACGAAGGTACATCAATCTGATGGCTTGTTCCTCCTCCTGAATGGAGCAAGATCATTAGCTGAGAGGGGAAGGGCCAGAGCTGGTTTTGAGAAAAAGTGAATGTAAGAGAACAAACTAACCATGGATAAATACAGGTGCTTTCTTAGACATTTCATCTTACCTGTTTCCCTTGTTTCTGTCTAGAATGTATTTCCTCCTCCTCTTCTCTCAGGAAGTCTTCCTGTGTTTCAAGACTCACCTCATGTTCTGTCCTCTAAAATCTGACTATTTCACAGTAATCCTTCCCTTAAATCTTATAACACTTGACTGTTTCACTTACTCATGGACTGTCTTGGAATAACTTTTGTGTTGTACATGATTTAATTTTTATGGGTTATCTCCTTAACTACAGTTCTTGAGGACAAAAACTTTTTGTTAAACTGTCCCTCCCTCTTTCAGAAAGTGGATTCACATACACACAGTGAATACTTAAAATGTATTTTCTAAATGTGCCTTCTACTGAAACAAGTATCCTTAAAAGCTAATGATAAAATAACTAAGAGTAAACTTTGAAACCTCTATTATTTTCTTATAACTGCTCCCGGTTTTCAATTTTTGGTTTTAGAACTTACTTTTTAGAAGTTAAGCCGGAGAGCCAAGGTTAATATATAATTGGTTTGCATTTTTTAAATTTTTAAACAAAGTATTCGTGCTCATTAAACTACTGATTTTTGAGACTGGTACATGATCTGACGCCACCAGAGGCAGATCCAGGAAGTGCAGATCATTCCAAGAAGCACCAACAAACAATAGGAGTCAAAAAAATGGGGAGACAGAGAAACAACCTCCCATCAAAAGGAAAGGTAGAATCCCCAGAAAGAGTGCTAAATGAAATAGAGGGGAGCGAACTATCAGATATGGAATTCAAAACATGGATTATGGAGAAGCTGAATGAGCTCAGCGGAAACTTCAAAGAACTCCAGAAAAACTACAAGGAACTCACAGAAAATTACATGAGCATGAAAAAGGACATAGAAGCTATCAATAAGAGCCAGGAGGAAATGAAAAATACGATCTCTGAATTGAAGAACACAGTAGAAGGAATTAAAAGCAGGCTAGAGGAAGCAGAAGATCGGATCAGCGAGCTGGAGGACAACCTACACAAAAACTCCCAGACAATGCAACAAAATGAAAAAAGACTGAACAAGACTGAAGAGGTTCTAAGACAGCTGCAGGACAACATGAAACGTAATAATATCCGTATCATAGGAATTCCAGAAGGAGAAGAAGAAGAGCAAGGGATAGAAAACCTCTTTGAAAAACTAATGACAGAAAACTTTCCTAACATGACGAGAGAAAGAGTCACGCAAGTCCAGGAAGCACAGAGGGTCCCAATGAAGATGAACCCCAACAGGCCCACCTCAAGACACATCATAATTAAAATGGCAACATTCAAAGACAAAGAGAGGATCCTAAAAGCAGCAAGAGAAAAACAACTAATAACATACAAGGGTACTCCAATAAGGCTATCATCAGATTTCTCAGCAGAAACACTACAAGCCAGAAGGGAATGGCAAAAAATATTCCAAGCAATGAAAAACAAAGGCCTACAACCTAGAATACTATACCCAGCAAAGCTCTCATTCAAAATGGAGGGTGAAATAAGGAGCTTCCAAGACAAAAGAAGGCTAAAAGAATACATCTCCACCAAACCAGCAATGCAAGAGATGCTAAAAGGTCTGCTCTAAGAAGATAAAGAAACAGAGAGAGACAGAGAAGAACACGAGTACAAAGGGGAAAAATGACAATGAATAAGTACTTATCGGTAATAACCTTAAATGTAAATGGATTAAACGCTCCAATTAAAAGACATAGGGTAGCTGAATGGATTAGAAAGAATGACCCACATATATGCTGTCTACAAGAGACCCACCTTAGAACAAAAGATCTACACAGACTGAAAGTAAAGGGATGGAAAAATGTATTCCAAGCAAATGGACATGAAAAAAAAGCTGGGGTAGCAATACTTATATCAGACAAAACAGATTTCACAGCAAAGTCCATAAAAAGAGACAAAGAAGGGCATTTCATAATACTTAAGGGAAAAATCCATCAAGAAGATATAACCCTTATAAATATATATGCACCAAACTTAGGAGCACCCAAATATGTAAGGAAACTTTTGAAAGACTCCAAGAAAGATATAGACAACAACACACTCATAGTAGGGGACTTTAACACCCCATTGTCAACAATGGACAGATCTTCGAAGCAAAGAAACACCAAAGATATGGAGGCACTGAACAACACTCTAGATCAAATGGACTTAGTCGATATATATAGAAGTTTTCACCCCAAAGAAGCAAAATATACATACTTCTCAAGTGCACATGGAACATTTTCAAAGATAGACCACATGGTAGGACACAAAACAAGCCTTAACAAATTCAAGAAAATTGAAATTATATCAAGCATCTTCTCAGATCACAATGGCTTAAAATTGGAAATCAACCTCAAGGAAAAAACTCAAAAACATTCAAACTCATGGAGAATGAATAACATGCTATTAAATAATGAATGGGTTAACAATGACATCAAGGAAGAAATCAAAAAGTTTCTGGAAACTAATGATAATGAACACACAACAACCCAAAACCTATGGGATACAGCGAAAGCAGTCCTAAGAGGAAAGTTCATAGCAATACAGGCCTACCTAAAAAAGCTAGAAGAATATCTAATAAAAAATTTAACCCTACAGCTACAAGATCTAGAGGAAGAACAACAAGCAAAGCCCAGATCAAGTAGAAGGAAGGAAATCATCAAGATCAGAGCAGAATTAAATGACATAGAGTCTAAACTAACAATTCAAAAGATCAACAAAAGTAGGAGCTGGTTCTTTGAAAAAATAAACAAAATTGACAAGCCTTTAAGCAGGCTCATCAAGAAAAAAAGAGAGAGGACCCAAATAAATAAAATCAGAAATGAAAGAGGAGAAATCACAACTGATACCACAGAAATACAAAGGATTATAAGAAATTATTATGAACAACTGTATGGCAAGAAATTTGACAACCTAGAGGAAATGGACAGATTCCTGGAAACCTATAGTCTTCCCAAACTGAATCAAGAAGAAGCAGAAAGTCTGAATAGACCAATAACAGCTAGTGAAATTGAAGCAGTAATCAAAAAACTCCCAGCACACAAAAACCCTGGACCGGATGGCTTCACAAGTGAATTCTACAAAACATTTAGGAAAGAACTAACTCCTATCCTTCTCAGACTATTCCAAAAGATACAAGAAGAGGGAAGACTGCCAAACTCATTCTATGAAGCCAGTATAACCCTAATTCCAAAACCAGGTCAAGACACAACAAAGAAAGAAAACTACAGGCCAATATCGCTGATGAACATAGATGCTAAAATCCTCAACAAAATATTGGCAAACTGGATCCAGCAACACATTAGAAAGATCATACACCACGATCAAGTAGGATTCATCCCAGGGATGCAAGGATGGTTTAACATTCGTAAATCAATAAACGTAATACACCACATAAACAAAATGAAAGACAAAAACCACATGATAATATCAATAGATGCAGAAAAAGCATTTGATAAAGTACAACACCCATTTATGATAAAAACTCTCAGCAAAATGGGAATAGAGGGAGCATACCTCAACATAATAAAGGCCATATATGAGAAGCCTGAAGCCAACATCATACTCAATGGGCAAAAACTGAGAGCATTCCCCCTGAGATCAGGAACAAGACAAGGATGTCCGCTCTCCCCACTCCTATTCAACATAGTCTTGGAAGTTCTAGCCACCGCAATCAGACAAGAAAGAGAAATAAAAGGCATCCAAATTGGAAAAGAGGAAGTAAAACTGTCATTATTTGCAGATGACATGATAGTGTACATAGAAAACCCTATAGACTCCACAAAAAAACTACTCGACCTAATAAGTGAATTCGGCAAAATAGCAGGATACAAAGTCAATATTAAGAAATCGAAGGCATTTTTATACACCAACAATAAAAACTCAGAGATAGAAACTGAAAGAAAAATTCAATTTACCATAGCAACAAGAAAAATAAAATACCTAGGAATAAACTTAACCAAGGAGGTAAAAGACCTGTACTCAGAAAACTACATAACATTGAAGAAAGAAATTAAAGAAGATACAAATAAATGGAAGCATATACCATGCTCATGGATGGGAAGAATCAACATCATTAAAATGTCCATACTACCCAAAGCAATTTATAGATTCAATGCAATCCCTATTAAAATACCAGCAACATATTTCACAGACCTAGAACAAATACTTCAAAAATTTATATGGAACCAAAAAAGAGCCCGAATAGCCACAGCAATTTTGAGGAAGAAGAACACAGTAGGAGGAATCACAATACCTGATATCAAACTATACTACAAGGCCATGGTAATCAAAACAGTCTGGTACTGGCATAAAAACAGACATATAGATCAATGGAACAGAATAGAGAGCCCAGAAATAAACCCAGGTTCATATGGTCAACTAATATAAAAAAAAAAACAAACAAAAAAAAAAAAAACTGATTTTTAAATAAATTTTAATGTTTTTTCCATAGCAGTAGTTCTCCCAGACAGAGAAGGAAAACTCTGATTCCAAAAAACCTCCGCTGCCTTGAGGCATACCTCTTCAGGGGAAAGGCTAAGGGAGTAAACCCCGACAGAAAATCCGGAGCCGGAGTCCCTAAGGCGGTTTGACGTTGTAGTCAACACCAGCAACTCCTGCAGCGCACCTGAAGCCAAGCTGTATTGACTCCGTCTTTCCCTTGGATCCTTCAGCTGCGAAGAGAGGGGGGGTCTGCTGCATGGGCAACAGCAGACCCTCCATATCACCCTGCCCAGGCTCTGTAGCTTCAGCTTCACTAGAGAGGACACTCCAGCGTCATCGCAAGATGTCGATTCAACACGGGAGGAGACAGATACCGTGTCACTCCCGAGTCGGACTGCACAACCATTCTCGGCGGTGCAGATAGACTCTTAAGAAGCTACACCATCGTCTCTCGAGACGGACGGCTGCCGACGAGTTCTCCCAGAAAATAAGGTAAAATGTTATCAGTAATTACAAATTATGTTAGAAATGCCATCTTGCGGTTGAAAGTAGTCCATTGCACTAAAAGGTCCTTTTGAGGACACATTTTTCTTTTTAATTTTTACTTATTGATGAGAGAGAGAAAGAATTTGTTGTCCCACTTATTTATGCATTCATTGGTTGATATTTGTATGTGCCCTAACCAGGGATTGAACCCACAACCTTGGAATATCTGGACAAACTCTAACCAATTGAATTACCTGGCCAACGGCTTGGTGACAATCTTTATTTCAGAAATAAAACATCCAGTAAGTTCATAAATGTATTGTTGAAACATACTGTCACTACAAAGAATTAAATATATGCATCAGTTGTGTATAATTTTAGTTGTCAAAAGAGACAATGTTCATTGTAAAGAGACAAAATAGGTTATAGAGGAATGGACTCTGCAGGGAAACTGCTAGCTATAAACATACTTCCATTAAAACTACTCAAAATACACTGAATTTTGAAAAATTCTTCTCTTGAAATAGGTAACTTTATTTCTGAATCTTGATTTTCAAACTATATCACTATAACTATAAACACCGAAAGGGGTGTGAAGGACAGAGCACTTACCTAATTTGGATGGTGTAGCATACACATAATTATTTGTAGCCCAAATGGATTCTAATAGAGTTAAAAACACTGGCTTGATTTTAATAGATGGGCTTACTAATTCATCCATACAAGTTAGCTTCTTAAATGGTAAATTATCTTCCTCATCAACAGAGAAGCAGTAATGATTACAGATATAGTAGTTAGCAACTGTGCTTAAATATTTTAAATGCCCAATTGAATACCAGATATTTTGGTCCACCATAAAGGGGGGGTAAATAAGGGGAAACTGATATATCCCTCATGAATACAAAGCACAGCACAACGGTCCATGCACTAATGCTACCATTTTGTCACTTCCAGATAAAGGATCCAAGGAGCATGTGCAGGTACAAAGTTCAGCTCTAGAGATTAGGCTACTGATATTCCAAAAGATAACAATATAGGCATATTTAAATTAAAAAATGCTATTGTACTCAAAATCAACTTTTGTGATTTATTATTGCATGCTTGTTACCAGAAAAAAATATTTTACTCAAAAAACTTTTATATGAATTGATTTTGTATTAGCTTTTCCACATGACTCTTCAGGACATTCATATCAGCTGCACAGACCTGGTACTCCATCTCTTCTTGCTGTTTTGTTCTCTCTAATAAAACTTCATGTGGTGGAGGTAATGCATTGTATGAACTCAATAAATAAAGCTGACTTGATGAAGTTTCGCTGATTTCTTGAATCTTTAAAGCCTGCATGATAGCAGGTGCAAACTTTGAGTAATGAGCTGTAGATGAGATAATGACTGGGCAAGTTTTGTCTTGCATTCTGTCTGCAACCACTTTTGCAACAGCAGTGTGTGGATCCAAAATATACCCTGAAGTATTGTATGTAGAGTGAATAGCTGCTAGGCACTCTCCCTCAGAGCACCAGCCAGCTACAAAATCCTCCTGAAGTTTCTCAACTAGAATCTTTTCTATCTGGAAGTGATGCTGCTCTTCTAATTGATTAAATAACTTTGTCATTAATTGCCCATCTTTATTAGCCATCAAGTGTAAGTGTCGTTCCAGGTTTGAAGATTTGAGAATATCTATTGCTGGCGAAAAGGTTTGTGCTAATTTTCTTTTCCTTAGATCATAATGTCCTGTTTTTATAAAATCAGTCAAAACATGGTTCTGATTAGAGGCACAAATAAATTTCCGAATAGGAATTCCCATCATTTTGGCATACACTGCAGCTAAAATGTTACCAAAATTTCCTGTGGGAATACAGACATCCACTGGGCTTCCAAAAGAAATAAATCCTTGGCTAACAAGATCAAGATATGCAGAAGCATGATAAACTACTTGGGGAAGCAGTCGGCCCCAGTTTATGGAATTAGCTGAACTTAATATCGTTCCATATTCCACAGTAAGAAAGCCAGTAAAATCGGAATCTTTAAAAATTCTTTTTATAGCTGTCTGGCAAAAATCAAAATCTGACTTGACACCCACTGCCCATCCATTTTCTTTCTGACTGCCAATTATTTGTGCTTTTTGAAAATCACTGACTCCGTTCTCAGGAAAAAATGTGGCCACAGCTATTCGTTGCTTGTCATTCTCATTAAGATGACTAAAACCATTTAAGACAGCACTCCCTGTGTCTCCTGAAGTTGCTACAAGTATCATGTAATTACAACTTGGTGGAATACAGTATGCAAAAAGATGAGGCATAAGCTGTAAAGATAAATCTTTAAATGATCCTGTTGGTCCATAAAACAACTCCAAAATGAACTGGTTGCCAGAAAGATGCCTAACAGGGGCAATTTTTGAGCATGTAAAGTTTTCCCCGTAAGCAATTTCAATCATTTCTCCCAGTCTGGCAGCAGGTATGTCAGCAGGATGTATACACTTTTCTAATAGTATTTGTGCTCTTTCTACATAGGTTGCTCCTACTAGGCTTTTCCACTCCCCAGAGTTTAATTTTGGAAATTCCTTCTCAGGAACAAAGAGTCCACCATCAGCAGCTAACCCCTCAATCACAGCTTCACTAAAGAATTTTGTTGAAATCTTCTGTTCACATTCTTTAGAACAAATGTGTCTTGTTGAAATGAATGTTTCTGAGTCCACATCTTGGAATCTTTTAACTGCATTAAGCACTTTGTCAGCTACCTCTTCTGGGGAAGCCCCACTTTCACAAAAAACACGGGTATCGTACCACTTCTTATAATACTGTCTTCTTACTTTAAGTAATTCTATCATAGATGTCCCAGAATTCTGACCTACAATCCTATCCACTTTCATTAATTTTAGACGGCTAACTATATCTGTTAGAGCTACATCCAAGTATATAATTATTCCATTTTTCTTCAGATGCCACATGCTTGCATCATGCATTGGATTGGACCCAGTAAGGGAAATTACACTTCCAGATGCAGAGAAGTTTAACACAGCTTTTCCTTCCTCTTCTAAAAATTGTTCATTACCAACATCCTGTAATTTTTCAGACACACTCATATTCCAGGTTTTTTCAAGGATATCATCATCCACATCTATGACACAACAACCTAGTTTCTGACCTATTATTCTGCCTACTGTTGTTTTCCCAGCTCCAGGCGGTCCCATCAGGATAATATTTTTGTCTCCAACAAGCGAATGGGTTGAGTGCCATGACTTCCTTAATTGTGTAAGTGTAAAGGTTCTTGAAAGAAGTAACTGTGCATGTTTATCCGTTTTAACATGTATAATAGAAAAACATTTCTGGGTTATTTGTTTCAGATGCTGACATCGGTTAAAGTGGAGCATTCTCTTTTCACTTTTCTGCTCAAGCCAACCAAAAAACTGGCTTTAGCCCTTTTCAAAACATAAAAACAAACAAAAAAACATTTGGTTACTAATTTCAACATACATAAAATCCTGACAGGAGTGGATGTAACCATGCCCACAATACATAAACTATTTAAAAATCTTCCATATTTATGGGACATTTAAAAAGTATTTGAACCCAAATTCCCATATGATGTATATTATATTTTTTAAAATCTTTTCAAATCTCAAGCCACTGAATAATCAAAACTTTAATAATTTGTAACTATTAAGCAAAAGAAACTTTATTCAAAAAATGCCAAATAGATGTTTTTTAAAAATATATACTAAATCATAGTATTTCTTTTACTATAATGAAAATTGTTTTATGGTTTATAACCCATATGATTATTTAGAGTCGGAATGCTATTTACCTTCAATTCACAAATGCTGATTAATACTCTTTAAATTTAATTTTTCTTTAGTTACATGAACATGTTGGTAAGACTATCATGTTACTCATAAATTTCTTAGCTGTAGTATTCACAACAGGAAACCAGAATAAAATATTGCTTATAAAATGCTTAAATAATTTTCTAAACTATAGGGCTAAGGTATGACATTTCCTTTCTTATGGTTTTTTCTATGCATACTATTAAAAATCATTCTTACATATTTTCCACATTGAAGACCTTAACAAAAAGATAAAATGGAAGGTATAATATCATGCAAACAGTTAAGAAAAAGTGCTATCAGCAGCAAGGTCGAAGGCTACATATCTATAACCTTATCTGCATGGAACTACCACTTAGGTCTCTGTCCTATAAACATCATCAGTGGAGAGACTTATTTAAAATTCCATACTTCAGGTCTACAAGATCCTTCCCCATGTGGGAAGGCCACCCTCCCCGCTACACCCCCACTCTTATTAGATTTCTGGACCCAAGGGTAGGTAGGACGACGACCATGTCCAGCTTGAAGCAGCTAGAGGAGCACGAGACCTTTGCCCATTGTCCTTTATAAGATTATAAAGGGTCTTAAGTCTGACAGGGGGGAATTGTTATTTTTTATTGTTACAAAAAATTAACTAATTACTTTAAAAAAAAAGAGAATAATATAGGAAAGGGTGAAGCCAAGGAACTTATATGCACGACCCATGGGCATGAGCTAAGGAGGGTGGGACTGCTGGGGGAAAAGGGGTACTGGGCAAAGGGGAGCAAAGGGGGAAAAAATTGGAACTATTTTAACAACATAATCAATAAAATATACTTTAAAATAAATAAATTAATTAAATTAAATTAAATTCCAGATTCTGGAGTGATAGCAAAATAACTCAAGAATGTTACCAATAATAAGAGGAAAAAATTATTCTGGCATCCAAAGCAGCTTTGTAATGCCTCATACTGGGCACATCTTTATTTTTGGAAATATACTCACCGTTACAACTCAAATGTATGCCAGACAAGTCAAAATTTTAGTCACATGTAAATGCAAGTTAATAACTTCTGCCACGTTCATTGAAATTCACTAAGGTAACTTTACTGCTGCACAGTGGGGCTTTTCAAATGTTCTGCGGTAGACACAAAATGCAACTGAGCCATATTGAATGTTAGATGGTATATTTAAATATGTTCAATCATTTACTACTCTGATTATCAATCTACTTAAACTATGTTCTGTAATTAATCATTGAAACCATTTTAAGCTAACACTGAATTTAACTTACAAGTTAAATTACAACTCTCAAGAGAAGGAATGCAATTCCTTATTTGGCTTTCCAGCTTGTATGTGCTGTGCTTAACTTCCAGTGACTTGTAAACAGATGATACACATGCACCGATCTTAGATGATGAGTTTGCTGAAGCTGCAGGAAAGTCAGTCTCTGCAAAAATGTGAAGTCTATAATGGAAAAAATTTCAAGTTAATCATAACTGCAAACAATATCATAAAATTCCACACATAGACTAGTCTATTATTAAAATGTCCATCTGAAATATTTGAGTGAATTGATCCTTTTCATGTTTCTGCAAGTCTATTACTAAAAGATTAAGATACTGCTTTTTTCAACATGTGTCTCATCAAAGAATTTTACTAAACAGTAGTGAAAAAAATTCTGCCATCAAGCAATATAAAAGACAATATAACCAAATAATAAAAAATATAAAATCTTTCACAATGACACTTAAAATTTTAATAATTTAACTGGGGTTATAAATTTTATCCAGAATTCACAAATATGAAAGCTGTGAAAAGTGAGGAACAACTGCATATCATTTTCCTTTATGTTTCAAAGATATGTTATTAGAAATTTTTCATTTACTTACATAAGTATTTTTTCAGTATAATGGTCATGAACAGGCAAATTTTCCTTAGCCAAAAGACAAAACTATATCAAACTAAATGAAAGTCAATGATATAGGAGTCAGAAAACAAAAACAGTACTTAGACTAAATCTCATGGCCATAAAGTACTCAGTTTTCATTGTATCATTAATATTCTCAAATAGTTTTTAGTGAGCCAACCAAGTTCTACACAAAAATGTCTTAGTTATACTCTAACTACTCAGAGGATGGAAGATCTACACAACTCCATTATAAATTAATAATTTTTAAATAGGTTTTCCTACTGATCATTTATAGTGGGGCTTTTACCCAAATTCCAATGGATATTATTTAGATATTAAAAAGTCAGGTCATTCAGACAGATAAATGAAAAGGTAGTGATGTGTCAGGATCACAGCAATAACTTTAAAAAACAAAACAGAATGTCTACATGTACATATTAATTCAATTTCTGTGTGACCTTAAGGCACAGAATTTAACAATTTTACTGTGATAAGCTGACCAAAACTGAATTAAGAATTCAAGTGGAAAAAATTAATCACTTTTTAAATTGCTTTTAAATTATTTCTTATGAATGTTAATAAAGTTACATTTTAAACCAGAAATACAGACTAATTTTCAGCAATCTGTTTACAGTGATGTTTTCCTAAGTTAACCACTAGATGAATGATAATCAACCAAAATCATACTCAACCTGTTATCAATTTTTAGTTTCAAAATGGTCCAAAAGAATTTTTCAATTCCATTATGAAATTACCTAGTTTTCAATTCCTGAGAAATTGTCAAAATTCTACTTAGTCAAAATGATTCAGCATTTTTCACCCATTTAAAATACTTGTTATTATATACTCCCTAAAAATAAAGTAAGACACAGCACTTCAAAAATTATTTCATGATGAGAACTGGCTATAGTTCAATGAACTTTTGGACATATTTATGCTATGATTATGTTTGTCATCCTATATTAATGCAATTTCTATTTAAATTTTTCAGATGAATCCCTAAACGTAGTCCACTATATCATGAAGACAGATAACGAGGTTTTTAAAAATTACTGCAATTTTACAGCATTAAATTGTTTTCTAAGAAGTAATAAGAACAAATGAGAATTACAAATGACATAAATTAATGGTCAGGGGCAGGTAAAGCTTTCCTGCTTCTGACTGAGCAAAAATCCTCTCAACAAGCTCCTACTTCCATAGACACTGTGAGGTGGAGAGGGTGAAAGGACCACACACTCCAATGCCATGTTGTAATCATAGGAATCTTACAACCAAAAGCATATTTTTACAAGTTCATCACTCATTGTTGCCTTTATCTTAGTATTAAACCTGACTAAGCATTTCCTGTTGTTTTTTTATGCTGTTAAATATCCCCTTACTGGTCTTGTATATTTAAGACTTTTTAAGTATACTTTTCCAATTTATTACTTAGAAAAATATTTTAAAGTATACTTGTCTTTGTAAGGGGTTTATTTTCCTCCCAATTGTCTTATTTGTATTCACAGCTACACCCATTTTATTCATCTAACTAGATTAAAATAATCTTTAGCAAAAAACTGAAAAAAAAAAAACATTTTGTATGTACAACCATTTATATCAGGGGTCTGTGCCAACTACAACCCACAGGCCAAATCTGGCCCACCACTCATATGTAAATTTAAGTTTCAGGGAACACAACTTTGCTTTCACTTATTTGTTCATTTGTTTAGTACTGTCTTTGGCTGCTGAGGAGCTACAATGGTACAGCTGAATAGTTGCCAACAGAAACCATCTGGCCTGCAAAGGCCTAAATATTTATTAGCTAGCCCTTTACAGGAAAAGTACATGACCTCTTACGGATCCTCCGGACATGTTGGACATAGGCATTTCCTTGAACGGTAGTGTCATTTTGAGGGAATTACAGAAATTATAAATATATTCTTTGTAAACATGCTTTCAAAAAAATAAATTACAGGCCAAGCATCGAAGAAAAAAGTTCCTTTCCAAATGATTTAACAACTTCCATCATAACTGTAAACTAAATATATTATAGTGAGATCTTAAATTCTGTTTAGTAATTTTAAAACCACAATAAACAGACTGACATCAGTGAAAATACTATATTCAGTAACGCCAGGAAGTTGAGACTACCAAAGGCCAGCTGCTAGTCTTATTAACTAAAGAAATGTTTTTCTTTGCCTTACTGGCTCCTAAATGAACTGATTAACACAAGCAGTCTTAAAGTATTCCTTCTAATGAGAAAACTTACAAGCATTTGCCAATGATTATCCATTTGGCTAATAGTAAGACCATTCTAAGTCCTTAGTTCAAATCTTAGTATGTATAGAGAAGTCTATATATGCTAAGAAAACAAACAAACAAAAAGGTCAAAGTAGTATATATACATGTTTTGAAAAATAGAAAATCAGATGTGAAGAACAGGGAAACCATCCCCAAGTTGCCGCTGACCTGAAATAAAATATTTTTTAAACGTCTGAGATAAAAATTAACATCCACTAGCTATGAAAATACTAAACTTACACTTATCTAATGAAATTCACCATGATCCCCAAATGATAAGGACCCACACAATCAGCAAAGCCTGTTAAGTCGGGACTTAAAAGTTAATCAAGCCACCATACAGTTTTAATCCCTGCACTGAGCAGCCTGGGAGTGAGGCGACCAAAACTGGTGTTCTCTCCCGTCTTCGAGCATCTTTATTTCTTCGGACAAAGTGGCCACTGTAAGGTCAGTTCAGAGTCTTCCTTCCCAAATCACATTGCCAAGATGTCTTTTAGAGACTCGGATGGCAAAAACTTTTAAGAGTTTCTCTCAGCAGTCATACGTGTATAAATAGGTGTATGTAAGACCAAATGGGTGGAGAACAGAATAAAACCGCTTCTCCCAAAGACAATTTTCAAAAATGAACACACACACACACACACACACACACACACACACACACAAAAAAAGCAGGCAAAAACTAAAGGGCCCATATAAAAGGCTTCCTCTGGTTTAGGCTACTTGTTTAAAAAAACAAAGTCCACATACGTGGAGAAAAGCCTAAGAGGAGGCGCCGGATCACGAGGGAAACAGGACACAAAGCAGGAAACTGACAAGGGGCAGGAACAAGGGAAGAAGCCGGGGGGCGACAGGTGGATGGCAGGACGTGTGCGCACAAGGAGCTCAGACTGGCCTAGAACAGGCGAGAAATGAGCGGAGATGACAACCAGGGAGCGGAAAGGGGAGGGCACAAAGGGGATAAAGGCATGCGACGGCAACGGACTGTGTCTAGAGACTACATTTATTTCTCCTCAAGTAACCAAGAAAATCACACTGAGAAGACGGGGAAAAGGAAAGGAAATGTGAGGGAGTACCCAGGAGCTGCAAGTGTTGCCTCGGTATCGAACCCCACACCTCTGGCGCTCCCCACGCACGACCGCAGCCCAGGCGTGCGCCCTCGCTAGGCCCGCTCCGAACCTGCGCTGCGACCCCTGCGCCTGCGCCGGTGCGGACTTGCGAGTCCGCGTGCCACACCCACGCCCGGAACTGCCCGGCCAGGCACGTGACTCCCGTCTGGCGTCCCGCCTATGAGCCCTCCCTGCTCTCCGGGCCCCTCCCCTACCTTGTCCTGCTCATGACTAAGGCGGTGCGTCCCCTGGGCAACAGCCGCTTGCTCCGCCCCCGCCGTTATTGGGACCTGCGCACAAGAGCCTTATTATGTGACGTTACACTCCCGCTTCGTTTGTCGTGCGTCTGAGGTCTTCTTTCTCTCCAAATACACAGAAACGAGCAGCATTATTAAGGGAACGCCATTTTTCATCCCATTACTCCCAAAAGCACATACAAACAGTGTTCTCCGTGTTGAACTTTCCAGTAAGAAGAATGAGAGGCGGAGACGGAAAAGAGGAAGCCTAATTTACAGTGCTTCCTCCCGCTTCCCCGTTGCCTAGTAACTGTTTCCAAGGCAAGCTCGAGGTCAACAACGCTCAGCAACCCCGGGAGAAATAGAAAGGGTATCTTCCCAATAGAGGACCACTAAAAGAGGTCAAAGGGTAATTATGTGAAAGAGAGACCTTAGTTCATTGAGAAGGCAAGAGAGTAGGGAAGAAAAGGGGAAGCAGTGAAGAAAGGGACAGAGATATTGGTATTTTGAGGGAAAAGAGTAGCCTTGAAGATTCACTTGGTGACCATGGACCCAACATGTTCTTCTGAGAGCATTTATAACCTCATACCCAGTGACTGGAAGGAGCCTCCCCAGCCTCCTAGGTATGTAGGTAACACAAGAGTATCGCTTGAAACCAGAATGGGGAATAATTATTCTATTTCAGGATTAACAAAGCGTCATATGATTTTTAAAAAGAAATAAAAAATAGATTTGTCTCGATGAAGTAGCCTTGAATGATAACTTCTTAAAGAAACGTTTGCAAAATGTAGGTATTTAGCATCTCAGAATTCAGAGGGGGTGATCCAGTGCTGTTAAAAGGCCATCTTATGTTAGTCCCTGTAATAGGGTATGTAATTGTTTTGTAATTTATCTGATTTGTGGTATGTAATGTGGAATTTCTTGTTGAAAAGAAAAAAAAAATCACAGTTTTATTATCCTGTGTTAGGATATTTGATATTTGGTTTCAGGAGTTCATTGTTTCATTTCTGACTTTTTTTTTTTTTCCCTAAAGAGCTAGTACTTATTTTTTCCCCAAGATTATTGTCAAATATAAATTAGTTTGTTTCTGAGCCTCAATGTTTGTTTTAATTATTTGTTGATTTTTAGAGAGAGAGAGAAACATCAATTTGTTGTTTCACTTATTGATGCATTCATTGGTTGATTCTTGTGTGTGCCCTGACCAGGGATGGAACCTGAAACTTTGGCATAGCTGTAGGACGTGCTAACCAACTTAGCTACCTGGCCAGTGCAAAACTTCACTTTTTTGATCAGTGAAACAAAAAGGTCTTTTATGAGTCTAATAGGTGGAAGAAAGAGTGAATAGCTAGAGAACCAAAAATATGTAATTGATTTAAAATTTTTACATAGGTGATAGGACCTCTTAAATTCCCTAAATTTCTAAAAGATTATCACAAAATAAACATCCCATTTACTCTCCTGTGTAGGGACTTAGGACTTATTTAAATCTATGAAGAGAAAAGAAGGTAAGCAGTGGAGAAAATATCATTCCTCCTAGGACTTTGCTATCATTTACCTTTCTCCTTTCCCTGATCCAAGTCAAAACCACACTAAAAGAGCACTGGACTAGAAAAATAAATCCAGAGGCTGCAACTAATGGGTTTTGGGATCATGAATTAATTTTCATTTGTTATCTGATCTGTAACACTAAATAACCTCTATGACCCCTTTCATATCTAATGGTCAGTTGTTTTTACTAATAATTACTTGGTGTGCATAGCATCTTCAACAAGTGGGCACATCCTTCCCTTTTAAGCCTGAGTATCTTAGCTTCTCAAACTCTAGTAGATCATTGAAAGGAGAATGTAAAGTAAGAAAATATGATACAGTTGCAGAGTTTATGATGAGTGTTCAAATTAACTATTACTGAATGGACTTTTGGTCCAAAATTCCAATCTCGGCAGCCTTACACAACAATGACACTTCTCTTCATCTCTTGAGTTATTTTTACCTAAGTCCTTTTCTCATGCTTATATATGTTCATTCTAGACATAAACCTCACAGTTCATACAGATTTTAAAATCACCAAAAAAAGCAAACATACTATGGCAGAGGTGCCTCACACACCCTAGGCTCGGTTGGAAGTTGCTCTGTCCAGCAGAGGCTTTGTGACTATGGCGGAACAAACTCTTACCCAGGACACTTTGTTACGTCTGGGGGAAGGAAGGTGGCTGCCTCTCTAGTGGAGACCAGCAGCTAGACCTTCTTCCCTCATGCCTTTTATTGGAGAAGATATACATGAGAGATACAAGGTCAAGATTCATGAATCATTAATAGTTTGGAGGCGTTAGGGTTACAGCTAACAATAACAGATTACATGTATAAGTACAGGGGGCACAGTGACCAGTCTGTGTTATGGTTTATCAAACATCTTGACGCCACACTGGTATTAGGTGCAAGGTTTCATACATTCCTATCTAGAGACTGTTTATGTTATACTACACATAAAGAAAGCAGAGCAAGTTCTAAAGCATAATAAGCATTTTTCAAATCTAATTCCCATGGCAACCCTCTGAGTGGTTGTCAGTCATGTTCCACACACAGCCTTATGTTGAGACTTAAAGACAGGCGCGACCAGAATGCCAGCGGCAGTCATGCTCAGGCTGGGGCTACAATTCCCTAAACCACGAGGAGCAGTTGCCTACAACATACAACTTAAAATGTGCTATAATTAATAGAATCATCTAAAGAATGCAGAAAATTTGAAGGCCTGGGAAACTAGAAATGAAAGGGATAATGGGAAAAGGCACTTTTTTCCGTCAGACATGTGGATGAGGGTAGGGCATTCACAAACAGGATTTTTGTCAGGAAGAACTGCAGCTTCCATCTGCATTTCCTGACTTAATGTCTGTTTATAGTGGGTTATTGCTTCTCATTTAGATTTCTATAGATTATATACAACATGCCACATCTCTCTGGCATTTCACATTTACCTTTAAATGTTGAGGAGAAAATATGCTAAAATATTTTTTTAATTAATTTCCAGGGAAATTTGTGAATAAGTGAACTTTTGTGAATATTAGATTCATTTTTTAGAAAGTTATTCCACTCCAGAGCAAGGTTCAACATCTTAAGTATAGTGTGTATATACATCGTTGTATGAGTATCTGTTTATTTCAAGTCAGGCAAGTATGTCTATCTGTGTCTGTTTCTTGTATTTATATACCATGATGCAACATTTTTAGAGACTAAGACTTTCTGCTAGCATACAAGTAAAATAAAATAAAACGTCGATCAGTTTTTTAAAATGTAAGCAATATAAGTATCCAATAATAATAATAGCAATAAGAATACTAATAAAAATAATAACATGTTCAAAGAATTAGTGTTTACAATGGGCCAGGAACTGGTCTATGTTTTACACAATCAATATTTTATTTAATTCTCACAAGAATCCTGTGAGATGAGTAGTTTTAGCCCAGTTTTATGGAAGGGAAACTCAGGCCGAGAACATTGAGGCAGCTAGGATGAACAAGAGCTAAGATTGAATTGTAAGTCTGACACCAAAGCAAATAACTTCAACCAGTTTGCACAATGCCTTTTATCCTGAATTACTAATTAAAACAAACCTAATGAGTATGTTTTGCTTCAACAGCATATGTATTTTAGTTTTCAGGTAATTTATCATGTGTCAGATACTGTTTAGTTTTTATTTATACATCACCACATTATAATGCAATAAGATTTTTTAAGTATATTTTATTGATTATGTTGTTACAGTAGTCCCAATTTTTTTCACCTTTGCTCCCCTCTACCCAGTACCCACCTTCCCTCCAGCAATCCCACCCCCCTTAGTTCACGTTTATGGGTCATGCATATAAGTTCTTTGGCTTCACCCTTTCCTATATTATTCTTAACTTCCCCCTTTCTATTTTGTACCAACTGATTATGCTTCTTAGTCCCTACACCATTTCCCCATTTCTCTTCCTCCTCCCTCCCAGCTGATAACCCTCTAAATGATCCCCATACCTATGATTCTGTTCCTCTTCTGGTTTGCTTAGTTGGATTTTGCTTTTATTTTTTAGATTCAGTTGTTGATAGTTGTGAGTTTGTTGTCATTTTAGTGTTCATAATTTTGATCTTCTTTTTCTTAAGTAAGTCCCTTTGACATTTCATACAATAATGGCTTGGTGATGATGAGCTCCTTTAGCTTTACCTTGTCTGGGAAGCACTTCATCTGCGCTTCCATTCCAAATGATAGTTTTGCTGGATAGAGTAATCTTGGTTGTAGGTTGCTTTTCATCACAACGTATACTGCTTGTTCAGTCCCTTCCTGCGTGCAAAGTGTCCTCTGAGAGATCAGCTGATAGTCCTATAGGCACCCCCCTGTAGGCAACTCTCTGCCTCTCTCTTGCTGCCACCAGGACTCTCTCTTTATCTTTCATGTTTGTCATCTCAATCGTGATGCATTCTGGTGTGGTCCCTTCTGGGTCCAGCTAGCCCGGGACCCTCCATGCTTCACGGACCTGTATGTCCATCTCCGTCACAAAATTTGGGAAGTTTTCCTCATTTTTCTCAATTCTTGCTTCCTCATTCTGCACTGGTTGACTGTTTTTCTTCCTTATGTTCCAAATCATTGATTTGAACCCCAGTTTCATTCCCTTCACCATTGGTTTTGTGTGGATTTTCCTTTGTTTCACTTAGCATAGCCTTCACTTTTCTTATGTGTCTACCATACTCAAGCATATCTGTCAAGCCTGTGAGCATCTTTATCACCAGTGTTTTGAATTCTGCATCTGTTAGGTTGTCTGTCTCCTCATTTGTTAGGTTGGCTATCTCCTTGCTGCTTAGTTCTCCCACTGGAACCTTGATCCATTCCCCCTTTTGGGCCATACTTCTCTGTCTCCTAATTCTGAGGTTCCTGTGTTTGTTTGCATCCCAGGAAGAGCTGTCGCTCCTGTTACATTGTAAGGGGTGGAGCCTTAGGGATTCGTCAGTACAGGGCGACCTGTTTCATCACATTGTGGCACTGTATGTTGGGAAGGGGTCCGAGAGGGAACAATGTCGCCTGCCCAGCACTCGTCCTCTTTCCAGGCATGTCTCGCACCACCACAGGGGACTGGCGCCCCTCTAGCTGCTGCCCTGGCTGTCACTCCCAGAGTGGGTGGGTCTGCGGACGTTCTAGGACCATGGGGGCCCTTTAAATAAGCAGACTCTGCTGAGAACAGTAGTTTCTGCTTTCACCCCAACCCCCGCTGGTCTGCACAGTCAGAAGCAATGAAGCTTGATTTTCCCCAGTGCTGGGACCGTGAGCTTCGATGTCCGGTGAGGAGCTGGGAATGCTCCCCAGGTGTCCCTCCTGACTTTTTAAAATGTGTGACTGCGCTTTCTGCTGGCCTGCTGCTGCCATCACACCACATCCTCTCCACCCCTCCTACCTGTCTGGATGAGTATTTCTTCTTTATATCTTTGTTTGTTGGACTTCCTTGCAGTTTGATTTTCTGGAACTTCTGGTTGTTTCTAGTTTTGAGGTAGCTGTATTCCTTCTTAGTCATGGAGGGAGATGCAACCTGTCTGCCTACATCTCCCTCTTGGACAGAAGTGCAATAAGATTTTAAAAATAAGGATATCAAAGCAAATAAAAATAAAGATAGAAAAATAAGATTATACCACAAATGAGCGTGAAATATTTTATGTATGAAATGTATGCTTTAAAATATTTTATGTTTCCTTAAAGTTTGATCCTAATTTGACTCAGCACTAACTAGAAACTGGGCAACCCACAAAGAAAGGAAGATTCTCACCATGATCCTCTAAAGATCACTTACATTCTAAATCACATTTCCTATAAGATAAAAGCGAAGTGATAGCTGAGAAGTATTCTCAGTATGAAGCCAGAATTGCACTTCCTCCATGGATCATAGAGAGGAGAGACAATGTGTGTAATATAATGAAGAAAGATTTTAGCCACACTTTTCCATTAAATGCACTGAGTTCCATAGGTTTAACTATTGCTTTCATTATAGACCTGTGGCCTCATGTGAAACCATAATTAAATGAAAGAAGTTTAGAGGTGTGGCTGTGATGTAATCTGGGTATGCAACTATATGACTTATTATTTCATTCAAGGATTGATTTTTCTGATATCTAGGCAGCACTGTCCAATAAAATGTGAACAACATATGTAATTTTAAATTTTCTAATAGCCACATTTAAAAGGTAGAGAAAAACATAAAGCTAATTTTAATGATATATTTTATTTAACCCAATATATCTAAAATACTATAATTTAAGCATATAGCATAGCCACATTTCAAGTGCTCAATATCCACATGTGGCTGCTAACTACTGTATTGTCCAGTGCATATCTGAATGAATACATTAACTGCATATCCTTTTGATAGCCTACCATATTTATTATTTCTCTCAACAGCCAGCACTAAGTATTGAGCAGCAGTAAAATCAGAATTATTATACTCATTGACACATACATGTGTTGTCAACTAAGTGGAGAGCATAGGTTTGACAACCAGCCAAGCTGGGAGTAGAATTGACATCCATTTGTGGAAATTGAATTTCCTGATACAGTCATGTGGCTGAATTGAAGAATATCACTTCAGCGTCTTTAGGTAGGCTTAAAGTGTATCCATGTACATAGACAAAATTTTCTTCAAGAAATAATTTGGAGGACTTTTGAATATAACCTGGGTAGCAAAGTTCTACACAATGGGGAAACACTGCAACACTATTGGCCAGGTTTTTTTTTTTTTTTTTAAGCAGTTAACCAGATGCCCATCTAACCCATTAGTAAAAATATCTCAATCAAGCATTATCAAACTGTCACAACTTTGGGTCAATATTTTTCTGTGTGCTTTTTAAGATAAATTGCTTTAAAAATGTATATCTGGAGACTTGATATGACTTACTATGTGGTGATTATTGGCAATAAGGTAAATGCAAGTATAGTATGCTATTGAAGATGAACATTTTAGTTTTAGAATCATTAAGCTAGGGTTAACATCTAATAAAAAGTAGGCTGTATGGCCAGTTGTCTAATAAAGTCATTTCCTAGATCTTTATAATAAAACCACACCATCCAGAAAATGGAATAAAATGTAGTTATTGGAAAGAAAGTATTAGTTTTACATATATTAATATGGAAAAATAGCATGTAATAATAAGTTTTTTAAATTAAGTTACAATTCATACATAAATAGAAATACAGGAAAAACTTTATTCTGGAAAATGAATTGAGATAGAGGGAACCTAGATCTGAAAAAAAGAATTGAAAAAAAATGAGGAGAGGTATAGGAACCTCTGGGACAACTTTAAACATGCTAACATCCAAATCATAGGGGTGTCAGAAGGAGAAGAGGAAGAGCAAGAAATTGAAAGCTTAAGTGAAAAAATAATGAAGGAAACTCCCCAAATTTGGCAAAGGAAATAGACATACAAGTCCAGGAGGCACAGAGAGTCCCAAACAAGCTAGACACAAAGAGGACCACACCAAGACATATCATAATTAAAATGCCAAAGGTTCAAGATAAAGAGAGAATATTAAGAGCAGGAAGAGAGAAGCAGAGAGTTACCTACAAAGGGGTGCCTATAAGACTATCAGCTGATTTCTCAAAAGAAACTTTGCAGACAAGAAGGGACTGGCAAGAAGTATTCAATGTGATGAAAAGCAAGGACTTACAATTAAGATTACTCTATCCAGCAAAGCTATCATTTGGAATGGAAGGGCAAATGAAGTGCTTCTCAGACAAGGTAAAGCTAAAGGAGTTCATCATCACCAAGCCCTTATTATATGAAATGTCAAAGGGACTTATTTAAGAAAAAGAAGATCAAAATTATGAACACTAAAATGACAACAAACTTACTACTATCAACAACTGAATCTAAAAAGTAAAAACAAAATCCAACTAAGCAAACCAGAAGAGGAACAGAATCATAGGTATGGGGATCATTTGGAGGGTTATCAGCTGGGAGGTGGAAGGGGGAGAAATGGGGAAATGGTGCAGGGACTAAGAAGCAAAATATGTTGGTACAAAATAGAAAGGGGGAAGTTAAGGATAATATAGGAAAGGGTGAAGCTAAAGAACTTATATGCATGATCCATGGACATGAACTAATGGGGGTGGGATTGCTGAAGGGAAGGGGGATACTGGGCAGAGGGGAGCAAAGGGAAAAAAATTGGGACTACTGTAACAACATAATCAATAAAATGTACTTAAAAGTTTTTTATTCTGGAAAATGAATTGAGATGGAGGGAACCTAGGTTTTTATTCATTTTTTATTTGAGATATAATTAACATTGTATTAATTTCACTTCTATTTTATTTTTTATAGTATAGAAAAATAAAACTTGTCATTCATATAGAATAGAATATCTTTTTTTCTATGGCAGATATGTTTAGCTTCGAGCTCACACAAAATAATGTGTTGAATCACAAGATTGCAAATTAAAAGGGTTAAAAGTACATACATTTCTTTTTTATCCCAAAGAAATATTTTATTAACCAAAAGATCATATCCTCCAATCCCAGCTTCCAAAGGAGTTTTAAGGCACAGGTTTGGATTGAACCTTATTTCCTGATGATATCTAATGAGTTCAAGATTGATGAAAGGCCCCTAAAAGCAAGAAACAATTTCATGTTTCTTCAAACAAATTTATTCACATAAGTATGAAGAAAACATAAGTTGTTAAAAGTGGTGTAGCTGAACTTCTGCTTCCAATCAAGAATGGAATTTAACCTCTCACCTCAAACAACTAAAGCATCAGAAAAAATATATAACAATGGTTTTCAGATGGTGGGCAATAGGCAGCACAAAGCAGTCATCCCTAAGAGAAGGGAAACAAGCCCTACAATTGCCCCAACATACTCTCTGGAGAGAACTTATAAGCCAAAGTCCAAAGAAGAGGAATTTAAACAAAACCTAGCAGTTTTCCTGAGTTAAAGAAACAGCGTTTAGAGTGCAGGAAGGTCAAGACAAGTCATCTAGGATTCACAGCACAGAAAACGGAGAGGTGAGAGCTGCAGAAAGAGAGATGGAAATATGCAAGAGGATTTCCCCAAAAGTCTTTGGTTGATAGTACATGTGAGTGATGAAACTACTCTATGTATCTATATATCTCTATATCTAGATATAGATGTATAAATAAATCCTCACCATCACCTGAGGACATTTTATCATTGCTTTTAGAGAGGAAAGGGGAAAGAGATAGAAAGAAATGTCAATGTGAGAGATACACCAATGGGTTGCCTTCTCATGTGGGTCCCAACAGGGCGGGTCGAACCCACAACCTGGGTATGTACCTTGACCAGGAATCAAACCCATGGCCTCCAATCAACTGAGCTACACCAGCCAGGGAAGGATAATTTTAAAATAGTTTATTTTTTATTGGATTTTTTTCCATATCAATATGTCCTCCTATACCCTCTTTCACCTCCACCCACCACCCTACCCCACAATGACCACATTGTTGTTTGTGTCCATGAGTTCTTTTTTTTTTTTGAAAAGAAAAAGAATTGTTTATTTAATAGTTATATAGATTTAGATCCATGACTTCTTATTTTTTGCTCAGTCCCTCCACCCCGCAAACTCCTCTCCCCTCCTAGAGCTTTCAGTCTGCTCTCTATGAATCTCTATTTTGCTTGTTAGTTCAGTTTGTTCCTTAGATTCCACATATGAGTGAAATAATATGGTATTCATCTTTCTCTGACTGGCTTATTTCACTTAGCATAATGTTCTCCAGGTCCATCAATGCTGTCAAAAAGGGTAAATTTTTTCTTTTTTATGGCCAAGTAGTATTCCATTGTGTAAATGTATGATACCTGTTTTATCCACTCATCTACTGATGGACCCTCAGCTGCTTCCAAATCTTGGCAATTGTAAATAACACTGCAATGAACATAGGGATGCATATAGTTTCTTCAGTTAGTGTCTTGGGTTTCTTTGGATAAATTCTCAGAAGTAGAATGGCTGAATTATAAGGCAACCCATTTTAAATTTTTTAATTATATTTCATTGGTTATTACAGTTGTCCTGATTTTTCGCCTTTGCCCCCTTCCATCCAGGACCCCCACTCCCTCAGGCAATCCCCCAGCACTGTTCCTATCCATGGATCATGCATATAAGTTCTTTGGCTACTCCACTTTCTATACTGTACTTTAATCCCTATGGCTATTTTGTAACTATCTATTTGTACTTCTTAATCCCCCCGCCTCTTTACCTATTCCCCCACACCCCTCTCCCATCTGGCAACCATCAAAATGCTCGCTGTATCCATGATTCTATCTCTGTTCTTTTTATTGGCTTAGTTTGTTTTTTAGATTCAATTGTTGATAGTTATGTATTTTTTCCATTTTATTGTTCATAGTTTTGATCATCTTCTTTTTCTTAAAGCAGTCCCTTTAATGTTTCATATAATAATGGTTTGGTGATTATGAACTCCTTTAGTTTTTTCTTATCTGGGAAAGTCTTTATCTGCCCTTCTATTCTGATAGCTTTGCTGGGTAGAGCAATTTTGGCTATAAGGTTCCTGCTTTTTATGACTTTGAATATTTCTTAACAATTCTTTCTAGCCTGCAAAGTTTCTTGTGAGAAATCAGCTGACAGTCTCATGGGAATTCCCCTGCAGGTAACTAACTTCTTTTCTCTTGAAGTTTTTAAGGTTCTCTCTTTAACTTTAACATTTGGCATTTTAATTATGATGTGTCTTGGAGTGGGCCTCTTTGCATCCATCTTGTTTGGGACTCTCTGTGCTTCCTGGACTTGCATGTCTATTTCCTTTACCAAATTATAGAAATTTTCTTTCATTATTTTTTCAAATAGATTTCCAATTCCTTGCTCTGTTTCCTCTTCTGGCAGCCCTATGATGCAAATGTTCAACATCTTGAAGTTGTCCCAGAGGCTGCTTATACTATCTTCATTTTTTGGATTCTTTTTTCTTCTTCTTTCAATTGGTTTTTTTTTTGGTTTCCTTATCTTCAGAATCATTGATTCATTCTCAGTTTCATCCACTCTACTGTTGTTTCCCTGTAAATTGTTCTTTATTTCAATTATGGTATCCTTCGTTTCTGCCTGGGTCATTTTTATGCTGTTGAATGACCCAGTGAGTTCCTGGAGCATCCTGATAACCAGTGTTTTGAACTGTACATCTGATGAGTTGCTTATCTCCAGTCCATTTAGTTCTTTTTCTGGAGTTTTGTTCTCTTCTTTGATTCGTGCTATGTTTCTTTGTCTCCTCATTTTCACAGCGTTCTTGTGTTTGTTTCTGGGTATTAGGTAGGTCTGCTTTGACTCACTGTCCCAGTAGGATGGCCTATTGTTGAAAAGCACACTGGTAAGTTGGATGGGGTGGAGCCTTAGGCAGTCACCAGAGTGGAGCAACCCATGTCTCCACTCTGTGGTTCTGTGCGTGGGAAGGGACAATGACGCTGTCTGGCCTGTGGAGTTTTGCCTGGGAGGAAGCTGTCTCCCGGCACTCACTCTGTTGCCAGTCACTTCACTTTTTCCCCATATGCCACTGGTGCCCTTGCACCTGTTGCCCTGTTGTTGAATCCAGAGTGATTGGTTCTGCATGAGTCCTAAGTCTCAGAAAATCATGCTTTATGGCTGTCTCCAAATAAATTTAGACTTACATAAATTAGAAATGTATATCCTAATTTAAACTTCAAATAATTTTTACTAGAAATATAAATGCTGAAATTTTTAAAATTTTAGGTACATATCAATTTTTAAGACAGCTGTGAAAGAAGACATGCAAAAATTTAAAACTGCTATGAAAACTATGGGACCACCAAAAGTTGAAGTACCTTCTCCAAAGGATTTCTTGAAGAAACATTCAAAGGAAAAAATTCTACCACCCAGTAGGTTTTCTCACTCTTTTAATATTAACAATGTTAACAGGTAATTTAACTAAAATTATTTTATTGTCTATAAATATTAAATCTCTACAGATGATAGCAACTTTACCTCATATTAGACAGAATTTGAAAGGCTAAAATGAAGTAGAAGAAGAGAATGTATAAACAAACAAAGTAGAGAATGCTAATGTGCTCCCAAAATAGACTTTCTTTTTGGTAGTGCAGACACCTTGAACTACATCTTAGGCTGTCCAATAAGGCACCACATGCTTCTCTGTCCTAGTCACTAGCTATATGAGTTCATTGACAATTATAAGAAGAGTTCTAAACCCCAATGGGCAAGGGAATTTTCTCCAAGAGATGAAAATTACAGGCATTATTATCAATTGTTGAAGCAACAACTTTAAGCTTGAAAATGGGTTTAAATCTCTCAGATCTGTAAAACCATTAAGACAATAAGTTGGATGCCTTAATGAATGAGTGGTAGACATAAAACTTTATGAGCCTTAAGAATAAGAAATTCAGTCCAGTGAGTCAAAGTTGAAGGTAATATAGGCCAAGGCTGCTGACAATTTCTTTTTTAATATTCTGTCATTTTGAACATAATTTTGAAGACAGTAATGACAGATACACTGAAAAAAAACTTAATAGATACATGAACATTTCTCTAAATTTAACTGATAGAACATCTGCATGCAAACATGACTGTGTTGACATTACCATTTTCACATAGCCTGAAAAAACCAAACCATTTGGCTTTTAGATTTATTATCACTACCACCAAATAATTTGTGTAGAAACATTCTGACCCCATTTTCTAAGCCTCACCACATAGTCAACCTCTCGTCGTCATTCATGACTCCTTTATTCATAGGAGTCGTCGTCGGCAGCCGTCCGTCTCGAGAGATGATGGTGTAGCTTCTTAAGAGTCTATCTGCACCGCCGAGAATGGCTGTGCAGTCCGACTCGGGAGTGACACGGTATCTGTCTCCTCCCATGTTGAATCGACATCTTACGATGACGCTGGAGTGTCCTCTCCAGTGAAGCTGAAGCTACAGAGCCTGGGCAGGGTGATATGGAGGGTCTGCTGTTGCCCATGCAGTCAACCTCTACTCCTGGGATAAGGGACAATATGATATTTAGATAAATATAACACAAGGGAGAGGCAGGGGTAAGGTAAAGGTACCACCAGATGGACAACCATAAACAACTATGAGTTGTAATTTACTTACTCACCTAAGAATGAATTATTAGTCTTTCTAAACAGTTTCCTCATTTTCTGACAATTCAGTTTTACTTACAATACTATACATTAACAAATATATAGATTCTCTTATAGGAGTCATTTTCATGTACTTTTGATTCATAATTAAATTTGGCTTCTGAATATTTTCCATGTGAACATCTAGAGGACAGATACCTCTGATTTTGTAGTCAAACAAATCATGCAAACCTTATTTGGTTAAGTATATCTGATAAAAGATATGATTTTTGTAGGTCAAAATCAGTGAACAATTTCACATATAGTTCAACCAAATATATACATTATATTCTACATATTAACTTTTATTTTTTCTTTCCCCCTATAATGTAAACTCTATGAGAACAGGAATGTTGTCTCTTTTCACTGCTGTATGTTCCTAGAGCATTACTTGGGACACAGTAATAGCTCAACAAAAATATATTGCATCAATTAATGAATAAATGAATATTCAAAACTCTTTTATAATGTTCCTGGAAGTATAGATAAAACTAGTATTAGAGGTGTATTGGTTTGCTAGGGCTGCCATAACAAAGTATCAAAGACAGGGTTGCTTAAACAGAAATTTATTTTGCCACAATTCTGAGGGCTATATCCAAGATCAAGGTGTTGTCAGGGTCGGTTTTTTCTAAGGCCTCTCTTCCCTTGTAGATGGCAGTCTTTTTCCTCTCTTCATATGGTCTCCCCTCTGTGTGTATCTTGGATTCAGACCCACCCTAATGACTTCATTGTAACTTAAGTATCTCTTTAAAGATCCTGTGTCCAAATACAGTCACATTCTGAGGTAGTAAGGGTTAGGTCTTCAACGTATGACTATTGGGGGAACAAAATTCAGCCCATAACAAGCAGTTAATCCAGTCCATAGACTTTCAATAATAAGTGCAGGATGGGGCAAAAGTAGGTTTACACTTGTGAATATGCAAAACAGAGTTTATTCTTGTATTATTACTTATTTTATTATGTATTTGTATTACAACTATAAACCTACTTTTGCCACACCCTGTGTTTTTAATAATAAAAGTTATATAAACAATGCAGAAATAAATAAAGTCAAAGTCCCTAGTGTGATAAGGTTAAGATTCAAGTAAGGTGTTTCAAGAGAGTTGCTGCCTTTGGCTCTTGGAAATAAATTGTAATTATTTTACATTTTAATATTCTTACAATCCATTTTGATTTGGCTCTATCAAAATAGATGAATTGGAGTGGTCAAGTTAAAGAGACTATGTAAAAATGACCAGTTTTACGTGCTGCTAATGGAAAGAATTTGCTATAGAGAAATAAAATAAATTGAGAACAGCAGGTTTTTTAGCAGGTAAGATGCAATCAGGGAGGAGCAAATAGGAAACTTCAATTATATTGGTAATGTTTTATTTGTTAAGATGCATGTTGAGTATATAGCTATTACATGATTTTTATGCCTTGTAGTAACAGTAGTTAAGTAAAAAAAATAATCGATAGGTTCTTGGACTTTCTATACATCATTATTTTTTACTTACATGTGATTTTCCAGTGTTTTCCTATGAAGAAACAATTATCGTTAATATTTACAGTACTCAGTAAAAGTTTAAACTTTTTTCAATGTGAAAGCCAGACATTTATTGTTGGAATTTTTATAAGAAAATATTTTCACAATAGCTAATCAAAATATATTAGTTAGCTAGCATATGATTTGGCGTGCTTATCTTCTTCCCTTAGATTTTTATACTGTTCTTCAGTTGATTATATTGCACTTGATTTTTTGCATTTATGATTACTGACTTTACCTTAAATATTTGACTATATTATTAATAAAACTTCAATATTCCAATGGTAAAGTATTTGGATGTTATAGATAGCACTGGATAGCAATGTTTATGGTTTAATATTAACAAAGAAATGCTACATTTAACAGAAAAAATGTTTGATCGGAATGAGCCCAAAAAGCCTCCTGTGCCATTGAGGACAGATCATCCAGTCATGGGAGTACAGAGTAAAAAAAATTTTATTAATTCAAATGCAGCCAATGTCATTATGAGAGTGGCTAAAAGGCCTAAACCAATTTATGTTGACAAAAGAACTGGAGACAAGCATGATCTTGAAACTTCTGGACTAGTTCCAAAGTACATCAATAAAAAGGTAATATTGTGGTATATTAACTTTAGGACTGAAATTCAAATAATTCAAATATAGTGTTCATGATGATTGTCAATATTATCATTAATAGTGTTCTCACTGGACAAATTATCTAGATTGCCAGTTCTTATTCCCCAGAAATCTGTGTTTGGTGCGAATTGAATGTAATGAAATTGCAGAGAATTTGGAATGAATACCATTATAGTCCAGTAGAAGAAAACTGTAATTATTTTTCTTTAACTTTAATTTTTTAACATATTTAATAATTTTAACAAACATTCTCTAAAAGATATTAATTTTAGGAGAGGTGGACATGTCATTAAAAGCACAGTCATTACTATAAACCTAGAAGGAATAACCTTTCAAAAGGTCCTAAGATCTAGTCATTAGGTTTCAGTGTCTTGGTAGCAGAATACGAGAAATAAATTTAAAGCCATCCATCCTATCAGAGTAGTATAACTAACTCACATTGCTGTCTCAGCTTGAATATATTCATTTGTTTTTAGTTTGAAGTAAAGCAGATGTTGAAAGTACTAGACAGTAATCTAGTCCTTTTGGGATTTTCATTTTTACTTGAAAAAGCACTAATCAGATGAACATATCATTTCATGGGTGAAAATTATAGAAGCTTGGGTTTAATTGTTTAAATATAAAAGATCTTTAAAATTTTTTAAACTTACCAAAAAATACCTTATACAAAACCTATTTTACTTTGTGTTCTTACAGAGCATAAAAGTACTTGAAACACATATTGTAAAATATGAGTGCAAAACCTTAAAGAATAATAATATGTAATAATGGGTGGCAAAAAAAGAAAGGAAAGAAAGAAGGAATCAAGGAAGAGGAAAAAGAAATAAAATTGTATTAGAGATCTATGAGGGGCTTGCATTGAGGTAGTCCAGTGAAGTACTGTGAGAAATCAAAACAGGAATCTCAAAGCTGTTGTTAGAGAACACTGCTTATTCCTTTGTCTAAAACACCTTTGGAAGACATCAGCAGAAATCTAGGAGTTGGGAGCACATGCTAATTAAGTGATTTCAGGCTTCTTGGGATACTTCCTCCTTCTGTGGCCCCTGGAGGATACTCATAGCCCTTGTCCCTTACAGTGTAGAAAAGCAGAAATTTCACTCTCCTGGCTCTTTAAAGTTATTTTCAGTCCATTATTTCTCTGCCATCACGTAAAAACCCTTCTTCTTTGATGGTCATACCACTAATTGCCACACAGTCTGTCCCTCCTTCTGTCTGCCTTCTGCCTAAGCTGTCCACTTCAACGTATTTTCTACCTTCAGCAGAAAATTGAACTAAAAATACATTAGAGACAGAAAAATATTAAGTATGTCTACCTGTGCTCATCTACCAAGCTGTACAAACACTACATTATTATTGTCCCCTCGGTGTTGCTAGCTAAACAGTCAGAGCTCGTGAAAAACTTTACTCAACTTTCCACTTACCAGAGTTAAGTTTTTTTTTAAATCTATTATTGATGAGTGAGATAGAAAAATTATTTTTAAGGTCAATGTCACTTTTAAAAACTGAGTAAACTTCATGTTAGTTCCAAATAAAATATATGCCCATTTGTGCCATGAGAAACAATTTGTGAAAACAAAATGAAGCATGGATGATTGCTTGAGGTATATAGCAATAGTAATAGGACATCATTTCAAATTCTAACTGTACCACTTACTTAACTCTGTGATATTTAACAGGTTAATTTATCCCAGGGTTAAAGTGAGAATTAAGTGATATAAAATCTATTAATCTCTTGACATAATACCTGGCACCTAATAAAAATTCAGTAAAGAGTAGATATTATTATATATGTAATTATTATTATCAATAGTATGCATTAGCCTTCAGTGATCCAACACATGCAAATATTTCAGATCACTGAAGCTTTTACCTATTTGTGAAATTATTCTTTCCTAAAATGTATCATGCCTTTCTTTTTATTACACAGAGTATGCCAAATGTAATTTAATCTTTTGTGATGACACTAAATTATTATGATTAACATCAGTAAGTGTATATATATATATATATATATATATATACTGAGATGCAATGAGGTGTTGCCCTCAGTGTTTCCTAGAATGGATTGGACTTTACCACTGCACTAACCAGAATACTGTGCTCTTAGCGTTTATTTGTAGAGTGCTTTGCAACTTTCCAGGACACATTCACAGCTGGGATTTCTATCCCTTATGCTGCGGTAACAAATAACTCCCACATTTCAGTAACTAAAAGCAACTGAATTTTATTGTTTACTTGTGCTACATGTCCATTGAGGGTTGTTGGAAGCTCTGTTCCCTGTCCTCATTTTATGACCCAGGCAACCAAAAACATCTTTCGCCACTATATTAGACAGAAAAAGAACATGGAAAGTCATCCATTAATTCTTAAGGCTTCTACCCAAAAGGTATGGAGGTCACTTCCACTTACATTGGGCAAATCAGGTAACATGGCCTTCATCTTACTTAAAAGGGAACAGGAAAGTATCCTCCTACCAAGTGCTCAAGAACCAGAATACTTGTGAGTAGTTTGAATGACCACCATCTCTCTCAATAGCTGCTTCCTGAGAGAGGTCTCCCCTGACCTTGTTATTTGCCTAAAATAACTCCTATTACTTTCTTTCCCCTTATTGACTTTCATTTTACCTTGGAATATATATATATATATATAATTTTATACCTGGTTTTGGGTTCCTCTCACATTCCATGAGGACAGAAACTGCTTTTCTTATTCATTAATATATCTAGCAACAAGTACAAATATTTTTTTGAAGAATAAATGAGTAGTTCTGTACCTCAATACAGTGCTATCTATCCCACGCATTCATTAATCTGAAAGAATCACAGCTGATCACTGTCAGTCCTTGTAAGCAGCCCAGAATTTTGCATTTCCCCAACACTTAGGGTCCCAAGTCCATGTTCTTTTAAAAGAGATATGCTTTTTATCTTTTGAGAGTTTGTTTTTATAATGTCTTGGAAGTATGTATTTTCTTTTATTTAGTAAGAACTTGCAAAAGAGGTGTCAAGATATTTAAGATATTCCAAGTAAAAGCTGAAGCAGAGATAAAGAAAAGCTAGCTCTTGGGGGTCAAGTAAGGGCTGAGTAGTCATCAGCCAAGAGCAGTCTCTGGAAACATTCAGAAGAGGGAGAACAACCTGCTGCAAATAACAGCTCAAACGGTTTTAAAACAGAATCAACTGGTTCCCAACGGGGAAAAAAGTCCCTGAATTTTGTCTGTTTGCAGTGTTTTTAGAAAAGGCTTTAAGTCTGTACCATTTCTTTTTCTCCCAGTTATTGATTGATATGGACACAGGTATTAGAGTGCATTCTGGTTACTGAATTTTTTTTTCTGAAAATTTTTGTAAGGATTATGGTGTCACACCTGAATATATATGTAAGAGAAACGAGGAAGTAAAAAAGGCCCAGGAAGAATATGATAACTATATCCAGGAAAACCTCAGGAAAGCAGCTATGAAAAGGCTCTCTGATGAAGAAAGGGAAGCGGTGTTGCAGGTAAGTGTTCTGTAATTTCTATTCCTATGTAAGTCTTTAGAGTATCTCTGAAAAAAAGGTCTGCCATCAGTGATTAGTAAAGCCAACACTTTCACTCTAAAATCTGACAATGTCTTTTGGTTATGGCGACAACTACATGCAGCAAAGATGACTCTTGAGGGAAAACAAAAGTTGTAATATAGGGCTTATTATATGTTTCCAATTTGGTGAGCTTCTATTTTTTCCTGAAGTAGTGTTGTAAGAAAGCCCACCTTCTCCTTCAACAACCATGCATATAAAAAAAACAAAAATCAAAAAAGCATTTTTATTTTCATTCTCATATCTCTGAATTTTTTTAAAAAATCCATAAAATAGATATTTTTCACTAGATGGAGCTCTAGAATAATTGAAACTATCCTTAGACCAACATTTTTGTTTTCCTTTCCTATAAGCCAAATGTTCACATTTTGAAGTATCCAGGTATTAGGTTATACATATATTTTCTTTACTTTGAATAAAATAAACTTAAAGACAATATTTGCATTGTGTGTTTACTGCAAGGTTTTATCTGAAGCTTTTAAAATAGTGGGGATATAGCCAGGGTTGTATTTATTAAGTACCTACGTATACTCATCTACAGTCATACCATCTCTTATAGAAGTAAAAATGGTAGTTTACTTGTTATTTTGAAAATTTTCTACAAAGCCATTTCTAGTTGCCTTTTTAAAACAGAAAAATGTGCTTTCTTACTGCATCAATTTCTGTTGAAAAATGGATTCATATGTGTTAGAAATTCTTAACATTTATCAGTGTCATAATTATCAATAAACATTTTTTAAATGCCTGTTTCACACAGAATGTCATGCTAAGCCATGAGGATATTAATAAGTGTATAAGAAAATTTTCTGCTGTAGGAATGTTGTAATTTAATTGATGATTAAATTAAAATGCGTGTCTGTATAGATCCTGAGTATTATAAGGGCCTAAGGCACAAGTATCCACTGAAGGATACAGTTAGGTCGTTAGCTGGGCTTTAAACTGCAGAGTAAGAGGGAATCCTAGGAGTGGCCTAAAGGCAGAGGCTGTACTGTGTCTCTTTGTTGACAGCAGTCTCCCCAGTGCCTAACCTTCTGCCCAGTATAAACATAGATGTTTAATAATGGTGTCCTGGAAAGAAGAAATGAAGGCATACTGGTAGGAGACTGGCAGACCTGCACATGTGACTTTTCATGTCATTTTCAGAAAGAGTACTGATCTTTGGCCCATTCTCATTCCTCATTCTCTCTCTCTGTCTCTCTCTCTCTGTCTCTCTCTCTCTCTGTCTCTCTCTCTCTCTCTCTGTCTCTGTCTATCTCTGTCTCTCTGTCTCTCTGTCTCTCTGTCTCTCTCTCTCTCTCTCATTTGGATTCTCCCATTTCTAGAAAGTACATGCTTTTGTGAAAGCCAGATTTTTATATCTAAATGATACTGAAAAATAAGGAAAAAGAACCTCCCTCAGAACGAAAAGGCTTGTCCCTCCTGCACTTTTTTGGCTGTAGTGGATAAACTGCTCTCACTTCCTAATCTATGCACTACAGAGTTTCTTCACATGCCCTTTGATGTGCCACTAGCAGATCCTCCATTGATGTTGTTAGCCAGGTGGTGAAGTAGTGTAGCCACTGTGCTAACAAAGCCACTGGCTATGCTCCTGACAAGTCCAGAACCATGCTTCCTTTCCTGTTAAGAGTTGCCTATCGTTCTAAGACAAGATGGTTGTATATCTCTGAGCAGGCCACATTCTTCTGCTTGTTCTTCACAAAATAATACTCTTGTTATACTTGGAAGGGATTATCTGGTCTAATGATTCCAAACTCATTTTCAGATAAGAATACAAAATGCAAATATGTTAAGTGGGCTTATTTGTTCATTCATCCATGGATTCATTTAGTGAACATCTACTGTATGCCAGGCACTGTACCCAGCCTGGAGGACACAGTAGTAGGCAAAACAAATGCAGTTCTTAGCTTAAGAGGGACTGAAACCCACATCAAACAATTCCCAGGTCACTATTTTCCACTGCATTATATACACATGCATAGGCAGTAACCAAAGGAAGCTCTATCAATCAGGGCTGAAGCAGGAAATAGAAGGCACACTCAGCTGGACCTCTGAACGGAGTTTTGAAGGAACTATTTACAGATATGAAGCAGAGCTAAGGAAACCAACAAGGAACACTGAGGTACCCAGAACTAGGGACAGTGTGAATCCTCCTCCACCTGAGGCTTGAGGAGTAGAGCAAGAAACCATGTTATCAGAGCCCAGTGAGACCTGGAGCCTGGAAGACCAGTCACCCAACAGGCATTGTCACAGATGGATAAGCCAGAACTAGGGTGAAGTAATATCAGGAGAGAAGGCAAACAAAGGCCCCAACCGTTCTATCCCATCAGTGCTGACTTTGGCTGAACTCAGGCAGAAGCTGAAGGACACATGAGCTAGGGGGTGGAGGGTAGTCCACAAAAATCAACCCACCCCACCCCACCCCTCCTCAGACTGAGAGACAAGAAGGTGAAGAATAGATGGGGGTAGGGTGGATACAAAAGGATCATGAAACTGAATGAAGGCACTATTTTATGACTGCTTCTTCTCATTTGAAGTTTTTCCAAAATTCACAATCTTGTTTCAGCATAAAAATAGAAGAGAGAAAAATTCAGAAATAAAAATAAGGGAGAATCACTATTGCTGCAATGGATAAAAGTGTTTTTAGATGAGATAACAAAAGTCTTAAAAAACAGCAAAGAGGTTATTTTAATATAATATGAAAGACTAGTTACATTTAATTGCCATTCCTGGCTATTGACTTTGATCCAAACATTATTGTACACACTGGAAGATAAAAGAAAACTATGTTTTAAAAGGAAATACAGAGGAAAAAATGTAGCTGTTGTGACCACAAGTAATATGGAAATATCACCCAACTAAAAAATTAATAAATTATAAAAAGTTTTTTAAAATATATCACACAACTAGAAATGAAAAAGCTTTGATATTTGAAGTGTATAGATTTCCTTTCTGCAATAGGCACTCTTGTGGAGCACTGTGGAAACATATTTCCCATTCTATAATGAAAGACAATGGAATAATAGAATTTCCATGAGGACTTCTTTTTGATATATCTCATATACTATTAAGAGCTATGTTAAACCATCCCACTTTAAAAAATTCAACCTGGATACTTTTCCTTCTATCTTTCTCCTTTCCCAAAGCTTTGATATAATCTCACTTAAGGATTCAAAATTTCTTATCCTTTTTTTCAACCAACCCATTCTATATAGTATGCCCTATCCTATAATTATTTTTACTTAAGCATGGTATGAGTCATTGAAATTTTATTGTCCCTGAAAAGTTTCTACAAAGTTAAAATTTTACTATAAGGCTTTATTATGAAGGCATTATTATATAAGACATTTTTAATCTTTTCATAAAGCTAAATGTATGGTCATGATTTTCAAGGACCATATTGTCATGGCAATATTTTCATTGTACTTTCAATTTTACTTCTTTTTTTTTGTAAAAAAGTGATTTGTGCATCCATAGTGAATAAAAAGAAAGTGTTAATTTACAAATTTTTATTGCATGAATTCAATTAGTAGTTTAATACTAGTTTTGTCACTGGGGCCTCTAGTGCACTCTGATAAGAAATTGTAACTATGCAGAGATGGAAATAACTTTTATTTCTCCTAAGAGATCCCTAATGTTGAATTTGTTGGTTACTAAGACTATAAAAAATTAACTACATTATTAAATTAGCATGTGTGTTACATTTAATGACATTTCAGTCATTTCTAGAACACATTAATGGAATGTATAGATCCCTTGATTCCTATGGAGAAAGAATTCCAACATATTGAAAGAGACATAAAAGATAATCTCTTGTGAAATTGAATTTTGGCGTTTTGTACAATTCTATTTAGTCAGGTGTAAGAAAATATGGCTATGCAAGTCAGAATCAAGTCTTTTGATGTGATTTCTCTGTTGAAGAATGGGGATGATGGCTCAAAAAAAAATCCGAAAAAAAAATTAAAATTGTTATAAGAAATAATTTTCTGGCCTGTTGGTTGGGTGTCATCCTGCAAACCAAAATGTCGGGGGTTTGATTCCCAGTCAGGGAACATGCCTGGGTTGCAGGTTCAGTCTCTGGTTGGAGCATGTATGACTGGCAACTAACTGATGTGTCTCTTTCACATTGATGTTTCTCTCCCTCTCTTTCTCCCTCACTTCCCCTCTCTCTAAAATCAATAAGCATATCCTTAGTGAGAATAAAAAATAATAATAAATTAAAAAAATTTTTCAGTTCAAAAATGTTTTTTGCCTGAGCACCTCAATTCTAAGTTGTTGTTTTTACCAAAGCATTTGCTGTGAGCTTAGTTTCATACTACTCATAACTCAGCATATGCATATTTGATGGTAAAAACAAGTACAGTAACATTAAAAACAGAGCAAATAAATACTCCCAATGGGAACTGAGCACACAATCAGAACAGGGTTTGGCCTCTGTACAGTATTTGCTGTTACTGTGGCCAAGTACTTGATAAATACGTATCATTTTAAAAGTCATTTTTATCTGTCCTTTTTTTTTCTTACCTATTTACATTTTTCTCACTAGTACAGTTTTCTTCACTATTTACAATTGAATTTCCTTCTGCAGTTTAGTATTTACAGTTTTCTTTACCATTTGTAGGGGCTTAAAACAAACTGGGAAGAGGTGCATAAAGAGTTCCAGTCCCTTTCGGTCTTCATCGATTCCATACCAAAGAAAATCCGCAAGCAGAAGCTGGAAGAAGAAATGAAGCAACTGGAACATGACATTGGTGTCATAGAAAAGCACAAAATTATTTATATTGCCAATAAATAATAATGGATTTTTAAAGTATAATAATTTTATATAGGAAAAAAACATGGAAAACATACAAATGAAAATAAGTCTTTCAAAGAGGAAAATGCTATGAAAAGAATAAAAATACATAGTCTTTACCAAATGCGTATGCAATGTTTAAAGAATAATTGAATTTTTTTCTTATGCAAGAGAATTTTTTTTTACCAGTTTCAGGCTTTTCATCTATAAACTAATTAAAGTCTGATGTTATCTGTTCCAGTTATATATTGTAAGTATTATTATTATGTGCTTGTTTCACATAAACATTAATTTGTGAGCCCTGAAAAATAAAGTCAGTACTCAGTGTTTTACATATTCTTTCTACACTACATGATTCAAGGAAAACAACATTAAAAATGGTTAAGTATTTTGAATTAGAAATAGTGGCATATGCTTTCTTATTACACTAAAGTGTTTTCTACATATTGTTTCAGAGCTCCACAAACTTAACAACATGTATTTTCTGGTAGCTTCTGCCATTTGCAGCTATTCCCCACTGTAAATATTTTCAATATCCATAATGTTATATATGCTGGAAGGCTTATATTTGGAGGAAAAATTATTCAGAAGGTAACATAAAATCAAGGAAACAACTTATAAAATGCATCATTAAAGAGAATAGCCTCCTTCTTGACATCAAACTTTTAAAAACTTTGCTACTCTAAGTGCTTTATTCCATAATCTACTATATGTATTTCACTAAAATAGGATGTCACTTTTTCTTTTTGGTCCTTCTAATCTATGAACATGAGATGTATTTTTGTCTTCTTTAATATTTTCAGCAATGTTTTGCAATTTTCATTGTACAGATCTTTCACCTCTTTGGTTAAGTTAATTTCTAAGTATACTTGATGCTATTCTAAATAGAATTGTAATTTTTCTTTTCAGATTGTTCATTGTTAAGAATTGCATCTGATTTTTGTGTGTTGACTTTGTATCCTGCTACTTTGCTGAATTCATGCATTAGTTCTAACATTTTTTGTGTGTGTGGAATCGTTAAGGGTTTTCTACATATAAGATTATCTGCAACCAGATAATTTTATGTCTTCCTCTCTCATTTGGATGCCTTTTATTTCTTTTTCTTGGCTAATTGCTCTAGCTAGAACTTCCAGTATTATGTTGAATAGAAGTGGTAAAAGCAGACATTTTTGTCTTGTTCCTGATCTTGGAGAAAAAGTTGTCAGTCTTTCACCATTGAATATAATGTTTGCTATGGGTTTTTAATATATGGATTTTATTATGCTGAGATAATTTCTTTCTACTCATAGTTTGTGTGTGTGTGTGTGTGTGTGTTCTAATCAAGAAAGGGTGCTGTAAACATCAATTTTTAAACTAAGAAATATCTTTCACCTGAATGATCAATGCATTCTCTCCTAGTTATAAAGCTATCAAGCTATGTGCAAACACAATTAATAACCAGTAGGGCATCTTGACTAGAACAGAGTCAAAAAAAAAAAAAAAAAGGAATTTAGATTATAAAAATTTCTTCAGCTAACAAAGCACATTCATTGTCATTCAACAAATACCATCTATTACTTGTCAGGAACTGTTCTGATTGCTGGACAGAAAAGTTAAATAGCTATGTTGGAAGACAGAAATAATCACACAAATTTAGTTATAATTATAAATTGAAATTAGTGACTTGAAAGCAAGAATAGAAAGCTATACAAGGGAATATCAAGGAATTCTTAAGTTAGATTTTATAGTTAAGGGGGTGCTTTTCTGAGGATGCCTTTCTGAAATCTGACATATAAAAACAGACTAAAGAATTAGAAGTTGGGAAAGATGGGGAAATAAGGTTGTGGAGGGAAAAGAATTCCAAGCAGAAAGAATAAACTAGCTGAAGGATCTCAGGCTGGAAACCCTCAATCCATAGGAGTAAGTCAGTCATTAGGGCTGGATTGTGCTTAAAGAAGAGACAAAGCTACAAGCTGAAGAGGAAGAGGGGAGCAGGGGGTCATTGACGTGTTTTAAGCAGGGTAGCGACATGATGCAATCAATATTTTAAAATGCTCACTTGCTACCTAGATTATAGTGAAAGAATGAATGCATGGTGGGGACTAATTAGGAGACTATCATAACTTTTCAGGTAAAAAAAGAGAGTGGCATAGACAAAGAGTAGCTGTTGTCTTTAAGAAATATTTAAGAAGTAAAAATATAATTTGGTGATAGACTGAAAGGAGAAGAGGGAGCTTTCAAAGATGACAACTAAATTTCTGATTTGAGCAACTGGGCAGTAGGGGTGCCCTTTTCTGAGTTGGAGAAATCTAACGGAGGAGTAGATTGGGAAAGGTTACAGTGAAGAGAGCAAGAACACAGTTTTAGACATGTATTTATGACAATCTTGTGGCATCTCATTGGAAATTTAGATGATAGATAGATAGATAGATAGATAGATAGATAGATAGATAGACAGATAGATAGATAGATAGATAATTTCAGTCAGAAAAGAGATCTGGGGTAGGCCAATGGATCTGGGGATTCAACAGCATGAATGCAATCACCTTGGGACATGTATTTAGTGAGAAGACAATGAATGAGGTCTCAGTAAGTCATTTAGAAGTCAGATGGGAGAGCAGGAAGGAGCAAGTAGATGAAAGAGAATCCTGAGAGGTCAGAAGAAAACCAGGAAGCCAAGTAAATTCGAGAAAGGAGCACTCTTTCCCCAAGGTAGAACCTTGACAATGGGAATGAAATTCTCAACACTTTGCTCTGAGCTGTTACAGGTCAACTTCTACATTGACTCCCCCACTCCTGTTTCTATTTGCAGTCCAAACTCTTCTGTTGAAGTTCTTTTTCTCTCTCTAGATATGTCGATGTCATTGGCCAATGTCACAACATTAGCATGTGATTTAATGTGCTTATTAATACAACCCACATGAACACAATTTGACCACCAAAGTGAAAGAAGCTTTTCAACAGCTCAAGAAAAATTTTCATCAGTTAAGGAGGCCAATGCTGGTTAATATCATAATTAACTCTTAAGAGGGCAATTTAATTTCATTTTCAAGTTCTTAGTAACCTGCAAAAGGTGATTTACTCATAAACACTGGTTACTACAAATAGGAGACACATAAATAAGGGACAAGAAGAGCAAGATCTTTTTCTGGGAGGGTTTGTTTCTTCCTGCTGAAATGTGCCATGGTGAAAAAAATCAGCAGACTTGACTGACACTAAGTTATGTGACCACTGGGAAATCACTTAGTGTCCTTCAACCTTAGTTTCATCTGTTAAAGAAAAAAAAAACTGACCTTGATTTTGTTTAACCCTCCCTTCAGTTCTAATGATCTATCAGTATAAAACTAAATGGCTATTTTCAACTTAGTTTAAGCAAAAAAAGTCTGATTTCCAAACTGATCTGAATGCAGATAAGTGCTAGAGGATCCAGAGCCAATGATTTGTACCAACACTCATCAACCCAAGCCACCATTTGATGTACTGGAGAGAATGTTAAGTAGAGCAAAAACCATCACTAATTTTCAGATCTTTTTAGATGAAAACTTTCTTAATTATAGTCATTTAAGGTTTTTGACCATAGGATGTTCTTTGCTGTAAGATTTTAAATAGATGTTCTCTTTAGGAAACCAGTACTGAAAGAAAAAAGGAAGGGAGAGCAGGAGAGAAGGAAGATGGAGAAGAAAGAAAGGAGGAGAAAACTTTAAAAAGAAATGGGATGTCTTTTAACTGGAAAGAGTGATCCTAATTATAAAAGAACATTCTCTCTGGTCATGCCACATCCTCTGTGCTCTTAGAAAATATCTATGATCACATACATAGGAGACTTGCAGCCAAGATGGAGGCCTAGTCTGACACTCTCCGTCTCCCTCCACAACTAAGAAGGAATACAACTACTACAAAACCAGAAATGACCAGAAGTTCCAGAAAATAAATGGAAATCCAACTTATGAAGTTATAAAGAGGTGCTCATCCAGACAGGTAGGAGGGGCAAAGCTGGGGAGGAGAGGTCAAGGTGTGTTGGTGGCGGCAGCAGTGGTGACAGCAGTGGGACAGTGGTAAGCACAGACAGCCATATTTAAGGGGAGGCAAAAAGCGCCTGGGGAGCACCCATGACTGCAGACCACACCCGTCAGCTTGCGATTCCAAAGCCGGGGAAGGCAGACCCCCATTGACTTGGACTATGAGGCCTGGAAGGGGTGGGTACAGAAGTGGAGGCTCCCAGTCTATCAGCGGAGAATGAACGTCAGGAATCCATCTTGGACCCCCACCCCCACACAAAACACCACAGCATGGTGAGAATGGTTACCTGATTGTGATGAGTGCAGAGGGCTCTGCCCACTATAGTGTAAGAGGTGTGACAGCCCCACCCAGGAAGCAAAGGTAAACACAAAGCTATCAGGATGGCACAGCTCATGGTAGAGATCCTGGTGATGCAGCTGACCAGACAGCAAATATCTAATCTAACGAAGCAGCAGATAGGAAATCTTTCTAAGGCACAGTTCAGAGCTTTGGTTATAAAAATGCTTACAGACCTAATAGCAGATCTTAAGACAGGGAAGGAATGAAGGCTAGTCCTGCTGAAATGAACAAAAACACATATCAAATTAGCGGTGAGGGAAAGAAAACCAGGATCAAATCAACAAATCGGAACATAGGGAAGGAACAAACAGTCTAACAGTGCAGAAAGAGGAAATGAAAAGTGAGGAAAATGAGAAGAGGTTCAGAAACCTATGGGACAGCTATAAGCGGAACAACATCCAAATTATAGGGCTGCCAGAAGGTGAAGAAGAAGAACTAGAAATTGAAAAATTATGTGAAAAAATAATGAAGCAGAACTTCCCTAACTTGGGGAAGGAAATAGACTTACAGGTCCAGGAAGCACAGAGAGTTCCAAAAAAACTGGACCCAGGGAGAACCATGCCAAGACACATTATCATCAAAATGTCAAAAATTAAGGATAAAGAGAGAATCTTAAAAGCAGCAGGAGAGAAGAAGAGAATTATATAAAAGAGGTCCCAATAAGACTTTCAGCTGATCTCTCAAAGGAAACTCTGCAGGCAAGAAGGGACTGGCAAGAAATATTCAAAGTAATGAAAAGCAAAAACCTACAACTACGATTACTCTATCCAGCGAAGCTGTCATTCAGAATAGAAGGGCAGAGAAAGTGCTTTCAGGACAAAGTAAAACTGAAGGAGTACATCAGATCCAAACCACTGCTATATGAGATGTTAAAGGGACTTGTTTAGGAGAAAGAGGATCAATACTATGGACATTATAATGAAAACTGTATCATAACCAACAACAGAAGCTAGGGAATTGAAACAAAGGCAAACTAAGTAGGCAACAGGAGTGGGAAAAGAATTATAAGCATGGGGAACATTATGGGGGGAGGTCAACAGGGTGGGGGAAGGGGGAAAGGGAGGGAGATGGTACAGGAATTAAGAAGCATAGTAGGAGGGAGTGGAGTAGACAGGAAGATGTTGAGACGAACTATATGCACAATCAATGGGCACAGACTAAGGCAGGGGACAACTGGAAGGAGGGGGGTCACTGGATGGAGGGGAACAAAGGAAAAATAAATTGGGACAACTGTAACAGCATAATCAATAAAGCATATTTAAAAAGAAGAAAAATCTGTGGTTAAAAAAGAAAGAAATCTTGTCTTATAATAAAAAAATAGTTTCATTCATTGCTGAATAAAGTCAGGGGTGACAGCTTTTTTTCTTCACACATAATGTGCTTAATGAGAAAGAACTGAAATTAGCAACAAACTAAATTAATGCTAATTATCTCTGAAAACTGAAGATAATGTTTCATAGGATTGGTGTAAAAAGGCCATGCACATATAAATTTTAAACTGCACACGAAGATACGGCTTTTAGATGTAGACTTTTTATTATAAAGGATGCTGCTTCAATATGAAATAGGATTGGATGGTGATAAATATTTCTGACTGCTTTAATTTAGGCACTCAAATTAATGTTGTCTATGGAACAAAGATATACGTACACTTATCTAAATGATGTTGCTGATGCGGCAAATATTTGTGGAATTCTTTGGGAATAAAAGTATCCACCCCACCTCTGAACCTCTGCCTCCAAGTTCTCCTTTCAGAGACTGCCAATGTTATCAATTTTTATGTAGCTTTCAGAAATGTTTTATGGAAGCAATGAATATATACGTTCTCACAAAATATACATAATTATATATTTCATTTTTTAAAAACTCAAATGACAGCATGCAATAACACTTGCCTTTTTTATTTAATAATCTTGTGGAGCTCATTTTTTATCAATACATAATGTTCTCCATTCTTTTTTGTGGATGCCCAGTATTAAGTTGTGCATATATTTCTTTTATTTATCTATTATTTACTGTTCTTCTATTACAGGTGTCCCACTTTTCCCCCATTGCCCCACCCCCACCCCACCCCACCCACCCTAAATTGTGCATATATTTCACCAGTGCCCTACTAATGGACATTTAAGTTACTTCATTTAAGTTGTTTTCAATATTTGCTAATCAAAACAATGCCACCATGTTTCTGAACATTCATCATTTCACTATATTTGTAGGAAATCATTCCCAGGAGAAAAATAACTAGGTCAAAAGATATGTGCGCTTGTAGTTTTACTCAGAACTGTGTTTTATTTTACTCTGTGTGTGTATGTGTGTAGGTGATGTATATACATGGTTCAAATTCATAATGTGCCCAAAGGTGAGTAGGCATAAGTACATCTCCCTCATGCTCCTTCCCTACAGCCACTGAATCCCCCTTCCCAGAAGTAAGCATTGTGACTGGCTTCTTGTGTATCTTTTCAAATAATATAACATGCATATGTGTATATATAACGACAGATACATGGTTTTCTTCTGTCACAGTCTATGAGAATCAGAAGACTTGCTAAGAGAGGCATCATAGGATCGGTGTAAGTACTCATGTAAGGAATAACTTTTTTACTTCACCATTGTCATCTACATGCCATTAATATTATGGATTCCACCACGAAAGCATAATTTTATTGATTTTCACTATGCCTATGTGTTCATTCTGGATGAAAGGAAGGCCATGGATATGGGATCTTGCCTTGTCTGTGGCCACACCATGTTGAATTTTCCAGTGTGGATTCATTGCAACCACCTGAGATCTGTTTCCTCCTTCCTGGTGGTGCCACCTGCATTGGGTCTACTGCTTCCTGTGTTTTGTGCTTGAAGGATACACATTTATTAACTTTAGTATCCTCCATTCAGACCACATTCAGAGAACCTCCTTCCTGTGTTATGCGCCATTGACTCAGATCTGAAAGTGATGTTCCTGTGAGTGAGTGATGTGCACAGGATCCTGTCCTCAACAGCCCTGCTCAGCTCCTGTAGACACACGCCTGTGGCTCTTTTTATGAAGTTGATTCATCTCATAGTTGGTCTTTCTCTTCTCCTGCAGCCTTCTCTTTTTCCAAGCATTATTGTCTTTTCCAAAGAACCCTGCCTCCTCATAATGTGCCTGAAGTAGGACAGTTTCAGTTTTGTCATTTTTGCCTCCAGCAATGTTACAGACTTAATTTGTTCTAGTACTTGTCTTTTCTGGCAGTGCAGGGTATCCATCGAGCTCTCCTCCAACAACATATTTCAAATGATTCAGTTTTTTCCTATCAGTCTTCTTCAATGTCCAACTTTTGCATCCATACAAAGTAATTGAGAATAAGAGGGTGTAGATAATCTTAGCCTTAGTCTCTAAAGACATATCTTTGCTCTTTGTGATCTTTTCTTATTCTTCCGTTACACTGGGGAACACAATTTTGGTTGAGTTAGATCTGACACTTGTTTTGACTAACTTTTGGCATCTGAATCCAAAAATGACCCCAGTTTTTCTCCAGCACGTCAACTTTTTAAGGTACAGGATACCCTACCTTGGCCCCCAAAATCATACAAAATGTACATACAAAGGAAAATAAAGAAAAAACTACCTGAATATACCTTTTATTTCAAGTTATTTTATTCATATAAAGGCTATACATTATTACTGTAAGTCAAACTGTGTGCAAGTAGTAAAGTTCTGCTACCAAACATACATATTAAGGTATTTTATCTTTTCAAACGACAGGCTAGGAAATGCCAAAATGAGATACTTGAAACAATCTTCTTCAGTTGGCAAAGCTTTAATAACTTGCTTCATGAGACCCAGTTTTATGTGCAGAGGTGGGAATATAATGTTCTTTCTGTCAACAAGTGACTCAGGTAGAATGTTTGGATCACCAGGTTTGAGGTCAGATCTTGGAGACCAATTCAACTCCACCCAATGCTTCTCATGAGCTCTGCTGTCCCACATACACAGAAAACAGGGATACTTGGTGTATCCGCATTGCTGACTACGAAGGAAGCAGACCATTTTAAGGTCAACGCAGATGATCCAATCGTGCTTGTGATATTGCAACAGATCAGTGACTCTCTTTATGTCTTCATATTCTTCACGAAAACCAACTGAGTGGCCAATTGGGACTGCACCAAATAAATTGCCATTGTGGAGGATGACACACTTCAAGCTCCGCTTTGAGCTATCAAAGAACTGTTGCCATTTAGTTGCATTATAAATTGGAATTCCCAATTCCTCCATTAAACTATGTATGTTATGGCAATACACAAAGCCACCATCACTTCTAAAGTACTGCAGAAATGCACTTTCTCTTGATCAAAAGTAGAATGCCTTAACGCCTTATTCAAGCAAGTTTTTCTCATGCAGTCTTGATGCTAGGAGTTCTGAAGCCTTTTTGGATAGTCCCTAATCTCATGCCAAATTATTCAACTCATGCTGACCAAATCCCTTACGAACTGAGTCATCTTCAATTTCAAAATATTCATCATTGCTGTCACTTAGTTCTTCACCATACTCCTGTTTTTTGAAAGAGGGTAGTTCAATGAAAATTGGCACTGGGATTTCAGCTGAATGAGGCCCTGGGCGTATAGCTGATGGTAGACTAGGATACTCTATTTTACATTTATTTTTCTTGTTCTATCCTGACGTTTTCACTATACAAAAGTAACAGTCACTTGAATGATCTCTGGTCTCTTGCCAAACCATAGGTATGTATACCAAATGGCAATTTATCAGGCATTCCCTTCATCCACATCTGTAAACTCTCAACACACTGCTTGCACACCTTGTAAGGGGCCCAAGACTTATCTTGATCACCAAGTTTTACTTTAAAATATGCAAAATAGGCTTGCCTGACAAATGTGCTGATGTTTGTCCCTTGATTGGGAATGGCGAAACTGCCACAGATAGAACAAAGCAAATCAGGGTTGTTTAGGCACTTACGATGAGAAATAGCAGAGGCAGACATGATCTGAAGGAAAGGAAATAAGTACATATGAAAATAAAAAATAAATTCTGCTAACTCCTTTTATACAGACAAGAACTTGGACTACGCTTCAGAATACGATTCACTATATAGAGCGGCACACAACCTCTCACCACACTGTCTCATGTGTAACTGAATAGCCTAGATAAGTATGAACCTGTCACTGGTCTCCAAGGTCATCCTCCACCCCTCCTGACTCAAGGGAGGTTTGTTCTCAGCCAATAGGAGAGCACTAGTGCTTCCGTCGATCCAGGCTCCATCCAGCCTAGAGTGGTCACATTAAGATAAGCTGTACAGAAAAAACTTGACATGGTAGAAGAAAACTAGCTGCAGTTTTGAAATCAACATGCCTATTTAAGTCTAAAAGAGCTGAAAAATCGAACTCAACAGGAATTATGTTAAAAATTCTTCCCCTGTGTTACTGCCTTTTCCTTAATCTCCCTTAACACAACCTATTCACTCCCATATCCTGTGCAAACTGTACACCCCCTGCCTGAGTGCTTCGCTTTCATAGCATCTTGCTAAAAGCAACAAAGAGCAGCCAACCCACCAAAATATTCTTTTTTCAAGCAGTTCCCCCCAAGGGTATAAACACGTATGTGCTTTCTTTTTTGTGACAGTACAAGTGACACCTTTATCAACTATTTTGTCATGAAATAACAAGGGTCCACAGCTTTCCAGACTACCAAAGAACCTTTCCTTTTATCTACATGCCACCTTGTTCAATAACTATTAAGAAGAACTGGATCTTTCCAAGGGCCAGAAAGCCTATTAAGTCTTACTTTTCAAATGATTCTGTCCCAAAGATATGGCTAGTGTATCACCTAAGTACATATAAGAACCAGAGTTTGCTGTTACGTGCTCAAGCCCCCTATTCACCAACAGGGTTAATCAAGACCAAGTTAACTATTCAATCCAAAGTTTCTTCTAAGCAACAAAATTGAGGGACTCAGCAGCAGTCTACTTTTCTTTCTCTTCCCTGGCTTTTCTGAGACCAAACACAGAGGACAAACCTTAATCTTGTGCAATTCCCACACATGAGCTGTGCTGTTTTGGACCAACGCAGGTTCTTTTTATCTTTATTGGCTTTCAGAAGACAGTTGAATTTTCTTCTGGATAAGCTCTACGGTTTTACATAGCCAGCAGGCTTAGGCTTTAGGCCCAGAGCACCCTGGAGGCCATATGTGATTTCATCTGGACAAACACTTTAAAATAAATTCTCTGGCTTTTCTTCAGAATTATCGAGATGACAGGCAGCTGCCACCCACATAGCAAGATGATGACTAGGGCTAAGGTGAGGGCCATATAGGATATGGTGAGTTAGGCCTCAAATTGTAACATTATCTTAGAATTTGTATTACCATCTTACCAGAGCATTAAAATGCTATTAGTTCTTTTGTAATGCACTCAAAGCTGTTTTAAAAAATCCTTTTAACACACCCTTTGGGGAATTAAAGTACAGTAATAAAGCCTGAAAGACTCCGTTTCTTCTAAATATATTTCCTAACATAAAAAATAAAATAAAGTATATATCAACAGTTTAAGTTTTCAAATTTTCTAATTATTTCATCATGAGCCAAACAAGTTGATGACAATTGACCTTTATACTTTTTTAAATTAAATAAAATGGAAAAATTTCAAAAGGGAAAAATATAAGCCAAGAGTCTTAACCAGAATAATCCTCCTTATGAAAGGTGCATTATTCTATCATTGTTTAGTCTTATGGTTCTAGTATTATCTCATAAGATTATTTTATGTAATTATCTGGTACTCGTTCATCACATGGTATGTGGGATTTTTTTTTTTTAAGAACTCAGGTATTTTTCATGGAAATGGAATGAATTTATAGTGAATGTTCAGATTGATATTATAATCCTGGTAATAAACACATTGAGGCTAATTTTCTTAAAAGATTTTTAAATCATTTAAAATTTTTAGATTCTTTTTAATAGTTACATCGTAATTCACATGTTCTAGATTATTTTTCAAATGTTTAAGAGAAATTAATTCTAAAATTATTATATTTTCCAACCAATATTTTTCTGAGGGTCTTAATGTAGTGTGATTTTTACCTCATATTGAACTTCTGCTTTTCTATTGTATGTTCTTAAGATCCTATTTACCTTATCTTTCTCACATACCCATATCTCATTAAATCCAAGATGCCATCATAATAGGATATCTCATTATCTTATGTACCACTAAGAAAGAAAAAACTCTGTCACAGGGCTTTGTTATCACTAAGAATTTTTATTGTAGACTTCTTGAAAGAGCTTTTCTCATCTTAGGTATAAACATTTTTCATGTATTCCTATGTGACAAAAAAAGATGAAGGTTACAGTCATCTTAAAATGTCTTCACATTCAGAGCTGTATTCATCTTTATCATTTTTCTATACTGAACTTCAGTGTTCATATCTTACCATTTTCTGTGCCATCAGCAGTGTGGGTGACACAGTTGACACAAGAGATCTCCAGTATTGTCTCTGAGATTTTATTCCCAGTTACTGACATCTCTTCTGCAAATTTTGATGATATTGGTCTTTCATCAAATGACAACCACTTCTCTCAACTAATATAATATCAAACTGGCCACTCTGCTCTGTTTCCATACCTTGCTGTATACACAGAAACTTTTATTTCAGGGATTAATGGTAGTCAGTTTTTTTGTAAGACATTTTAAATGTCTATTGAACTAAACATATGTAAAGCCAACAATGTACAAAACTCAGTTGAAGTGACAATGACCAAGTTTGCTTGCATGTGTGTGACCTCACATCACAATTGCCACCTCGTTGATAGTGACTATGAGACACCATCAAATCTAAGGCAGACTCAATTCAGAGATGTTCAAATCTGAGAAATATGCATTTTAAGATAGATGAAATATATCTTCTACCAAAACACCCCTTAGCTTCTTTTATGTTACTTTGTCTTAAAATCTGGCTCAAATCCAGCTCATTGTGAAAGCCTCCAGGATTACTGACCCACTCAACACATCACATTGCTCACAGAACGCTACTATGCACCTATGCAGTGGTATGTCACTTTTGCTCTTTTTTTTTTTTTTTTCTTTCCAGAATAAATTCTTATTAAACCAGGCTGGAAGAATCCTGTTTAATATTGCTTAGCTGAGAGCTGCGGTGATGCTCTCCTGGGTAATTAGAGCAGAATAAAAAGCAGTGGGCATCAAAGTGTCCATTTTGACGGGTTATTTAAAGCAAGCTATAATTTAACTGTTTGATGCACAAACATTTTCTCTCATATTAGGGTTGTTATTTTCCCCCTCTACTACCTGCCTATTAAATTCACAGTCTGTTGTTGGATTTGACTCTCAACTGATGTTTAATTTGTATAGCTTAGATATTTGTATGAAAATTTGCTACCATGATTACCCTTCCATCAAACGGGGGAAAAGTTTTGTTTCTATGGTAACTGTTTTAGAACAGTGCATACTTACTATACTTCTAAAATATGTAGCCTGTCCTTATGGGAATACACATCATCTTGAAAGGATTTTTCCCCTTAATAAACATAATTTTGTTCCTTTTCACCTGATTTCAGAATAAAATAAAACTTTGTGAGAATTGCTAAGGAAGACCTACAGGAAATGAGACCCACGGGTAAGCCTGGCCCCTTGCAGTTGTCATGGGAGAGCAGCAACACAGTCCTCAAGTGGCTTCTGGGAACATATGACCTCTCTCTCTTGTGGATTTATTTCTCTCAGACTCTCTGTTTTTCAGCATCATCACCATGTTTTTTGTGTTTGGGATGTTGCTATGCAAAATGATAATAAAAGGATGGTTTTTTTTTCTAAGACAATCAAGCTTAACAAATGCTACTTTAGAATGATGCAAAACTTTCTCAGAAAAACTTTATAATTCATTGGGGAATGATCTAAGAACATTAATGATAAGAAATGATAAATGTCAATAATGACCTAAAATGTCACCCCACATGATAAAATTCATCCATTCCAGGGGCTTTGAAACTATTGATATTACATAAACTGCAGTTTTAAAAAGTGCTCCTGTTTGTATTTTTGCAAATAGGAAGCTTTCTCCATCTTTTTCTTCAAATTAATTGGCTTACATGAATTTTTCCCTTTAAAAATTATACGACACAATTTTATTAAAGCAAATAAATAAATACACCAAACAATAACCTTTAGTGTGTTTTAGAAAAAGATCTATAGATTTTGTAGTTCTCTGATAGACATGTAAAAGTTATAAAACATGTCCATAATATCTTTTTTTTTTTTTTTAGTGTTTGTCACCTTGTTCTAGGCTGAGTGTTTGCATAATATCTTAAGAATATAAATCTTATTCTCAGCAAACATAACCTGTAGATGCTAAAATGATGAGTCTTCATATCTAAAGGGGAAGCATACGCTTACTTATGGATTAGAAACACCCATCATGCTACTTAAAAAAGAAGCTGAAATGGGAAAGCAGAGTGAGTGATCAGACCTGATTTAACTTTTGTGCTTCCAAAATCAGCAGTCCCTGTGTGAAGTGAACCCTGAGTAGGATACAGGCTTCCTAGGTGATATTTTGGGTTTCTAAAACCCTGACTGCCACCATTAACATACTATAGTATTTGAAATTCCTCCATCGGGTCTTTATCAGGTTCTACTGAGTTAGATTTCCCAAACAGATTGAGGCACCCCTACAGAAGGAGTCAGGGGCATGTGAAGGAGGAGTGGCAGCATAGGAGACTGAAAAAATTCTTGGGTGTGTGGTAATACCATTCAAGGTAGAGCCTGGTATAGCACCACTGAGGCAGACAGAATAGAAAATATTATAAAGGATGTTAGAGGAGACTTGGTAGAGGACATAGAAAGCTCTTCCTGTTTTCTAAGTCTGCCTTGTTGGCTCTGCAGTACAACTTAGTGCCATCTCAGACCTCATGGGCAGGAACACCTCAGAATGGCTGGGCTTACACCTTATTTTCTTTTTACACCAGCTCTGGAAAAGGATTATTGCCAGAGAAAAAGAAAACAGAGTTTTTTTTTCCTCTTGGGCCTGAGAAAACTCCACTCACTATATCAGGATGAGAAGGAAGAAGAAATGAGAGTCCAACATCCTATTTCCTTGTCTCATGATGATATAGCTGATGGCCAGCAATACTGGAAGCCTGGTCTATGGGCTATTAGAATCGCTTTTCTGCCCTTACTAGTGTGGCTCATTTGGTTGGGACTTGTCCCACAAGGTGAAGGGTCACTGCTTCAATTCCCAGTCAGGGCAAATGCCTGGGTTGCAGGTTTGGTCCCTGGTCAGGCGAGTACGAGAGGCAATCCATCAATGTTTTTGTCTCACGTCAATGTTTCTCCCTCTCTTTCTCCCTCCCTTCCCTTATCTCTAAAAATAAACAAATAAAACCTTTAAAAAACAATTTTTCTAAAAATTATGTATTGCTTTTCTATATTTCCTTGTATCAGCTGAAATATATGTGTCACTACTATTCAAGAAAAGGGATAAAACAGGGTCAGGATCATGGTAAGACTGTTAAAAAGTCTTGGAAAATTTTTGTTCAAGGGTCTAAATATAGAATTAAGCAAACAGTAATTCGATGAGAAATACTGGGGCTTAATCTAAAGGAAAAAAATAAAATTCATGGCCTTTCATGTGCTACCTCCACCATGAGTATTCAGTTCATTTGGAGGGATATTCTCATTTGTAAGAGCCAAAGGCTCTCATCATTTCTGGGCCTGGAATCCATTAAAGGCAGACCAGGTGGTAGCAGCTGCACATAATGAAAGAAATCACACGGTTTCACTCTGTAGAATAATGACAGAAGAATGGACGATCCAAACCAGCTGGCTCCATCTCCACCACTGTTTTAGCATGTGTGAGCATGAGCATGCACGCATGCACACACACACACACACATACACACACTCCAGAAAAAGGACTCAGAAGCTCTGGATTTGTGGAGGCAGAAACTGAACCTGGCACCCATAGAATCTAAAACCTTCTTGGTCTGTTATAATGAGCAGACCAAGAGCAGTGGGTCTTGCTCATAGTGAAGAGTAAATCTGCTTATTAAATTAGGTAAAATAAAAACCCACTTAAATTATTATATGACTTTTCAAAGCCATGAATAGCCAATAAAATAAGAAACACAGATATTACCACATTTCCTTCTAATACTAGTAATAGCAAACATATATAGCAATTCTAGGGTCTGTTTTGTTCTACATGCTTAACTTAAATAAACTCACTTATCTTCATAATAACATTAAGATATAAGTATGATTATCATTCTCTGTTAGCAATAGGAAAACTGAGGCATGGGAAAGTTAGGTGATTGTCCAAGATCTCACCATTTATAATTGGCACTGAAGTGTTGATGGCAGGGAGTGTTTTTTATTTATGCCTGAAAATAAAGGCATACACTTAGGCACCTGAAGAGTAACTGACATACCCCTCACAAAGATTTCACTTAATCCCTAACATCTTTCTTGTACCATGTTCCATCCACTTTAATGCCTGTGTGTGCAGAGAGGTCCATTCTCACAGAGCATGACTGCATGGTAGCAAAGGCCCCCGGGGAACAGGACTGACAGCACAAGATGCTCAGTTAATGTTGGGAAGTGTCTGAGAGGAAAGTGTTTCTGATGTTCAGAAAAAGCCCACGGCTCTGGGAGAAAGGATTGGAGGATACCAGAGTGTGTTATCATCTAAGGGAAAGTCTACACTGCTTTTTAAAGTTGAGAACATTGCACATACAACATATAATGGGCTTTCTCCTTTATTAGCCACCGTAGTATTAAGGCCTTTGCACCTAGTTTATCTTTCTTCTCTAATTACTAAGGTGACATAGATGCCCATGTGCAAATTACATGAGCCATGTTCAAGTTCCTTTTGCTATTTTCTGGGCATATCATGGAGGTTCCAATTCATATTCCCCTTGAGTGTGTTTGACACTTACTCTTCTGGAGGAAAGCTGTGAATCTGAATGTATTCTGGGAAAAGAATTCTTACACGCATGTGTAGGCATATGGAGAGCTTTGTAGCTCATCAGTGAATGAGGAAGGTGGCGCCCACAATTGTTACAGAAGAAAATCCAAAAGGTACAGGTAGGACAATATCAGAACTTTCCAACAGTTAGAACTTCTCAAAAATGAAACGGGGTACCTACAAAGGCAAGTATCCATAAGTGAAAGATTCCTGGCCACATGTCAGGAGGGCTACTCCTCGCCGGACTAGACAACCTCTAGGTTCCTCCTGCCCCAGCTCTCAGACTTTGGTAATTATTTTCACAGAGAACCTATTTTTTTTTTTTTTTTTTTTTTTTGTATTCAGAGACATCTAAGCACTGGGTATTTAATAAAAGAATATTAAGTAGTAAGAAATTGAAAAACAGATAGTGCTCTCGGGTAATTTTATGAAGCCTGTGGACTTCGTTTCCAAACCCTGGGTAGGTGTTGGAAAGCTCCCCAGTGCAGGGTCTCGGAACAGGGCTGAGCGAGTCCTTGGGGCCGTGACCCAAGAGGGCCTGGGCGTGGCAAGGACAGACACAAGCAGAGCAGAAGGAAGGAGAAAGGAGGAAAAGTGGAATACTGTGCGTGACAGTGATTGTGATAGTAATGTAATCATCACAATAATCACATCAGTTAATCCTGGTTGTTCTCATTTCACACAGAGGAACTGATTGTCAGGGACATGAGTCTCAAGACAGTGGCAGAGGCAGGGCACAGACATCAGTGCTGTGGCTCCTGATTCCAGGTTTGCCCGTGTTACCAGGCGGCTCGCCTGCCCAGTGGCTTGCTCAGCCTCGCAGGGACAGCTCTATATAAAAGACGGGCGTAAGAAGACACACTCACTTCTGAATCCTGCCTTAAGCCTCATGGATTTAAAATAGCACTACTTTAGGCAGTCTTAGTACATTTGCTCAGCCTCCCCTGAGACTCACCTTTCTTTATATGAAATGGAAATAATATTAATAAACCTTAGAGGTCTATTAATATCATAAACTCAAATTCCTATTTTGAAGGACTAGGAGAGCATGGAAAACAACCCATTGATCCATATGGAAAAGAAAGTGCAGAAACCAAATTTTGGTTTTGCTTTTGACCTGAATTTTGATTTATGTTTCTCTATATTTGAAACATAATCAATGTTTTCACATGTTTGTTTATGTTGTGCTATTCCAGGAAGCAGAAAAGAAAGAAAACGCTCCCACAAACTCTTCTCACATTAGTGCATAGCCAAGGAGGCTATACTTACTGTCGATGGGTATTGGACAAACCTTTTCGTTTATGTCTTCAAAAAAGAGTAGGGGACAGCTGAGGACACTGTAAAAGCTGCTACTCTTGAAAGTGATTCTTATCTGGAAGTGCTTTTGCACCCTCTCCCTCATGGGGGACATTTGGCACTTTCTGGAGATATTTTTGATGACCAAAACTGGGAGTGCTATTGGCTTCTAATGGGTAAAAGTGAGGGATACTGATAAACATCCTTCGTGCACAGAATCGCCCCAGCAACACTTATTTAGCGCCAAATGTTGGTACAGCTAAGGCTGAGAAACCCTGGTCTAAACCAGGTAAAAGGCATGAGAGCTTGCATACTTGGGCAAACCTATTTGCAAAATCTAGACCCTAGCCCTAGGGAATCTCAGGATGGTGGTGTTGCTTAGAGTTTTTCACAGATGGAGAGGGAACATCTTCCCTGTATTCTCCATTAATTTTCACAAATTCATAGAATGGGCTGTATGAAATGGGAGAGTGTTTCTTAGATCATTATTTCCACCATCTTTTTTCTCTATTTTTCTCATTACTCAAAGCAAACTGACTTTGGAGAATTTTTGCTTGTCTGTCATTTTATATCATTGTCATGGTTTTATTTTAAGACCAGAGTTTTCCTTTTTATTATTCTTCTACAAGAAAAAGAAAATGTGGAAGATTAGGAAAATCTTTTTAAAATGTCTAATCTCTCTAAAAATAAGAAAAAGCTTTGGAAACCTATGTTTTAGGTTTTCTGAATTAACACAAAGAAGTTTCTGAATAACTACCAAATGATGACTTTAGTTATCAGTCTCAATACTCATTTTTAAAGCTTCCTATTAAAAAATAATTAATCCAGTTGATTAGACTATTGTACTGAACCCAGGAAGCATGCCTAAAGCAACTTAGAAACAAACTAGTTTTAAGACCTAGAAAAAAATGTTGAAAAGAATGCAGGAAGGTCACAGGTAACCAAAAAAGTCATAATGTAAAAGGTAACATAACTTGACTATCAAGGTAAAAAGGTAATGAGTATAAAGTCCAGGTATGACATTTATAATTTCAAAGACAGTCTGTCTGTATTACTTAAGCTTTGGCAAAATCCCCAGACCCATAGAGAAGACGAAGTCACTTGTCTCTCATTTCTTTATGTTCTGTAAAAGGTGACCTGGGTATATATTCTATGATTGACTGTGCTGAACATGCTGAGAAATTTGAGAATAAAAAGGCAATGAGACCAATCCTAAAGTCAGAAGGAAATGATTTCTTGGTTGACGGTGCAAACTAGGTTTCTCTGGTCTCTAATTCCTTTAAAGGCCTTAATTTAAAGATGTATTGAAAACTTCTCACCTTCGTAACTTTTAGGATTGCTTGCTATTTCTGTGTTTGGTATAAACCAAAGAGAACCTGAAGGTTATTTCTCAAGCTAAGGGACCAAGTTACATAATGACAATGTTGGCCTGAGCTTCATGTTCAAAAGGATCATGATAGTTTTGCAGAGCTAAGAAATAGTGGAGAATCTGAGGTAAAGTGAGGGCTAAAGCAAAAAAAAAAAAAAAAAAAAAAAAAAAGAAAGAAAGAAAGCACTAACCACAGTAACCAAATAGCATCTAAAGTGGCCTATGGAAACAGAATACTATTTTACCCAAATACCCAATACAATGCTCATTTCTGCATGGTAGGACAACTTTTCAGTATAAAGCATTCCCTGATTGCTCTGTAGAGAAACAGTTAGAAAAAATGTTGTGTTTCTTAAAAAAAAAAAATAATAATAACCCATTTACACTTGTTCCTTAGGTATAAAGTGAAAATATTGAGATTTTTGATGTACTTATGTTTGAGGTAAGCTTATTTAAAGTATATTCATTAATTTTTAAATAAACTTTTATTGTTGTCTGTCATATTCCAAACACTAAGAGCATTAAGTCAAGCTAATTTTTTCTTTCCAGTATACGATTTTAAAAAATAAAACAATAAATAAAATAAATAGACCTCTTATTCAGAATCCATCACTATTTGTACTGACAAGGGCTTTTCTTGTAACTTTTGTTTTACACATACACACATACACAAACACATGATACAGAGAACAGGTATGTAACACAACAAACATAATTCTATGGATAATATTAGTTCATTTACATAAAGAAACTTGTATAGATTTTAGGTTTATTTATTTAAAAACCTTTAGATGATTTGTTTATTAATGCAGAAATTCTACCTGAATTCTGAATTATAAATTCAGAAATTCTAAATTCCATTTAAAACTATTCTGTTTTAATAACAGATAAAATATACTACGCACTCCTTTGGTATTCAGCACTCTAAACACATGATTTTATTTAAGTCTCAGATTAACTCTAAGAAATAAGAACTAACATTATCTTCCTTAAACATACGTACAAAATAAAGCAAAGAAGTTAAGACAGTTGCCCAAAGTCAGGTGGTAGGTGGTGAAGTCTGAGTTTAAAGCTGAGTCTGCCTGACTTGGAGCCAAAAACCTGAAACAGAGCACTATAAACTTTTCATTAGTCTGGGTATTACTTTATGGACTACAACAATAAAAGCACATTGTTTAAAGTGCTCTGTAGTTAAGAATTAATCACAAATTCAAACTGAGTTTCCTTATTAGTTCTAATTACTCAGCTTTTAACATATGTTAACTAATACTCTTCTCCCTCAAACCTCAAAGTGTTTTTGCAATAAAATTTTATTCATGTTCAGTTAAAAATTTCATAAGATTTACTATAATTTTCCATTGAACACAGAAATTATTATTGTAAGCTAAATTTAGCAATACATATATAACAAGTCTTAAAATATTTATACCCTCTTAGAAATTTCACTTCTGGAGACTTTATCCTCCAGAAATTGTTAAAATGCATATAAGTACTTTATTACAAATGTAGTTATTTATACATATTTATAAAATCAAAATTTGGAAGTAATAAAAATAAATTGGGGAATGATTGAATAAATAATGGCATTACCATTTCAGGTGATGCTTATTTAGAGTTTATTATACATTGGGAGGCTAGGTATAAAAAGTGAAGGGATTAAGAAAAAGACCCTCATAAACACAGACTACAGTATGGTGATTACCAAAGGGAAAGGGGGTCAGGGTAGGTAGTAGAGGGAAAAGGGAGGATAAATGGTGATGGAAGAAGACTTGACTTTGGGTGGTAAACACACAATACAATATACAGATGATATATCATAGAGCTGTATACATGAAACCTATATAATTTTATTAACCAATGTGACCTCAATAAATTCAATAAAAGTTAAAAATAAATAAATTTGCTAAGAAAGTAGATCTCAAATGTTTTTACACAGAAAGACAACTGTGTGACACCTACATGGATATGGTAATTATTTCACCTTAAATATATACACCTTAAATATATACAATCTTATGATAGTTATACCTTGATAAAACTGGAATAAAACCAAAATTAAAAGGTATAAACAGAATTACTAAAACTTACAAAATTTTGTCCTCTGTAAATCAGTCTTGATTTGCCATGAATCCTACAGGTACAGCTGAGGTAGTAAGTGTAGTTAAGAGATCCCTAGTTGGAAAACACAAAGAACTCAGTTCCTTCAAGAACAAATTACAGGATTATTAATAAGGATGCTGCAATAGATCCCCATGGACCTGGATGTGATAGAGAGCTCCTTAAAAATAACCAGGAGTCCAGTGGGCCAAGGTCCTTGTATGACCTGCTGTATCACATACCAACTCTGCTTCCTTGTTCATGGGGACATTCTATCTCAATACATGCTGGCAATGTCTAAAACAATTACCTTTGGAAGCCACCACACTATCATTGAGAGGAACAAAAGGGAATTCCCACAACGAGGTGACTTTCATCTTTCTTGCTACCCAGAAGGCTGAGCTCATTCATACTCAGAGGAAAAGGAGAAAGTACGAATGGAGGTGCATAAGAGTAAGTTCCTTGTCTTCTAAGTTTCCCATCAACTTGAAGTATGGCAAAGCCAGCGTCTTTCAGAGGTAGAAAAAGACCTTAGCATGTCCATTAAATCATTAGTGCATATTTTAAAAAAGAAAAAAGCACAGTTTGAAAATAATTTTATATTTAAAATATTTAGTCCTTTCAAGTGTATCTTTAATACCATTAAAATCTCTTACTTCAAGATAACATTAAAGGGATAAATTTAAATATTTCATAATAATGTAATTTTGAAAACCTTTGTAAACACCTCCTAAAATGGTTTCTATGATCAAAATAGTTTGGGAAACACTACATTCTGCCACAGTCTTCTTGAATACTGACAGTACACATTGGCATATTAAAGTTTTCTAGGAGTCTTACAAGCACGGCTGTGTGTTTAACTCACTTATCTTTGTCTCTCAAACTTAATGAATCACAACATCATCTTTTTCAAATATAAAGGAAAGTGAATCAAAACACATTTTAGGAAGTGTTGCTCTAGGTAGATTAGCGTCCAATATCTTTTTCTTTCTCATTCTCTTTTCCCATGTGAGACAACTCAAGGCTTCAAGCCACATTTCCCCAACCTCTTTCCCAGAAAACTCCCCAAACCTCAATTCTAAAATATAACCAAGAGCCTGGCAATAACTTCATCAGTTCCTGGGATATTGCCAGTGAGTGTTGTATATCTACTCTGGTCTGAAGAGAATCTATGTACAGTGAAAAGAATAAACAGCTCAGTTCCCATTCCAGTTGGTCGCTAGTCCCCCCACAACACCAGCCACCAAAGTCTTTGTTGACTAAGGAGGACCCTTGGGTTTTTGTTGTTGTTGTTTTTAAGTGGACATCTTTCCGTTAGAAACTCAGCACTGGCTGAAGTACCAATTAATTTTGCATAAGCTGCCACAGCACCATTAGATGCTAATCCGTTCATTCATAACCACAAGGTATTGTGTTAGGGTCATGTACATGACTTACGCCTCCAGCCCTGTGGATTTATTTAGCGCTTAGCGGCTAGTTCCTGCAGCTGTGTCCTTTCAATGACTGCTTTATGGTGGCCAAGAGAGTTGAGGTTGGCTGCCAGGACTCTGAGATCTGGAAGAACACATGGACACATTATTCTTTTGCTCTGAAGCTACTCAATTCCTGTTCCGGTCAGATGGGGGGAGATTGTGGGAGAATATCTCTGAAGCAACCCAGTACTTACTATGGATGGATTATTACTCATGCCTGACATTATTGCAAAAGAACAAGCTTAAACCTACTCTGCAGTGCATTTTTCAGTGGAAGGTTAATTACTAATGAAAGTGCAATAATGCAAAATATAATTCTGAATGTAGCTCCTGGCTTTATTTGTAAGAACTACTACGAAGCCATTATTTTCTTTACTTGAAAGTTACACATTGGATTCAATCTGCTTCACACACAAGAGGCCAGGAAAGAGGGCTTACTATGCTAATTGAATACTAATGAGGCTTTTGCTTAAGTTGCTTTGTGTTACAATTATTTGCAACTAGATTTCTTCTGTGTTTATGTAGAGGGAAAAATACCTCAGTGGTAGCAAGATTCTTACTTAGCCTGAATATTTGGAAGAAAGTATCTTGCCACTTTTTCTTTTGTACTTGTAACATTTGTAAAGGGTTTTGTTCAGTCCTAAGGAAAAGCAAAATATCATCATCATTATGACTGGCCTTTGTCCACAGTGGATTTCATCCAGCCCAACCAGTGACTCTCTGACTAACAATCTGAGTCACTAAGTTTCATATGTTTATGTATTTCAACACAATTCTCAGGCTGAGAGTTGTGTGTGTGTGTGTGTTTTTTTTTTTTTTTAAATTTGTTTTCATGTTTCAGGACTCAGAAAAAATGAAATGCTCCTCTGTATTTTGAATCTAATGTCACTGGGTAGTGACTGGCTCTGAGCAACTCAGTGCATAGAATTACCAAACTGTCAAAAGATTAGTATATACTTCCAAGACAAAAGTCTTTAGCCTGGTGGAGAATTCAAGTAAATATAAATATTTGTGTTTTTACCATGGTACTGGCATAAGATAATTTCAGAATTTAAAATGTTGGGAACCAACAACTAAAAGGGAATAAAAAGAATGACAAAAAAAGGCAAGTATATTTACCGGTTATTCACTTTGTAAGGATGTATGACTTTATTCTTACAGCTTCTTCAAAGGAATATCAAAAAATGGCTAAGCTAAAATATCTGTTTTTATGGGAAAATCCTATTATTTTAGTAATTTTCTCATTTTATGGTATCCATTCTCATACTAGCCCAGATTATAACTGTCCCTGATTGGTCACTCTACATCCATCTTTAAAAGGCTATTACCCTGTCATTTTCACATCAAATGACTTTACAAACATTTGGTCATACATTTTCACAGCATCTCAAATTAATAACACCTTACAATTTTATAGCATTTTTGAAAGGACTCTTTTGCACGTTATCTCATCATTACAGGCAGTAGAGCAGAAATGTATTGTCCCCTCTTACACATGAGAAAATTGAGATATACTGTATTGATGTAATTGGCATTGGCAAAGGTCATATGGATTGTTACTAGAAAAATTGGAATCCTAGTCCAAAACTATTATACTAGATGCATAACAGAAATTTGAGATTTACAAAAATATTTGCCTCTAAGATCTCATAATGAAAAATTAAGAATAAAGCCTAAACAGATGAGTTGTTATTCTTGGATATTTATCCTTGCAATTATTTGTGACTTTATTATATTTTTTACATTAATGCTATCCAAAGTATAGAAATATAATTAAATCACCAAATGTTATCAACATATAAAAAGATAATAAAATGAATTCAATTAAAAAATGATTTATTCATCATAAGATTCCGTTGTCATCTAAGCAGTTAACATATTTTTAATTGTGAACCTATTGGGTTTCACATTTAAATTAACAGTCTTCCCAAGGACAGAAGATTTACTTACCATTGCCCTTCTATCTTCCGCAGTGCCTAGACAGGGCACACAGTTGTTACTATTGGTCTCATATAGCAGCTACATCTGTAACTTATTTTGAAGTCCCATGCTCCTAATCTGGCCAAATCACCCACACCAGCCTCTTATGAGTAAATTGATTTTGTAGGAATAAGATGGTGAAGTGGGTTACCTGAAGGCATGGTTTGTCAAGCACCTGAATCACACTCACCTGAGTGTTAACAGTGCAGATTCCTGAATCCCACCTGCAGCTTCTCCACCAGAGTCTGCAGATGCAGGGTAGGATGGTGGCCAGCTCCTGGAGAGACTCTTATGACCCCTAAAGGTTGATAATCAGCACAATGACAACACTTTTCATTCCTGGAAGTTTAAGTGACATTGGTTGTAAAGATGGATCCTGGGCTTGGTCTTTGACAATGAAAACAGAAGATGGTCCTTTACCTTTGGGAAGAGAGGTGAAGCTAAGACTATATAAATGGCTCCAAACACGGGCTTCTGACAACTCTTAGAGAAAATGTTTGCCTGTGAGCTAGGAAACAATGTCACCCAGTTTAATGGCATCCGGTGGGCCCGTGTGGTGCCTAATCTGTGTGACCCACGAAGCTGTCTTCCTTCCACTGCCTGGCATTTAGGAGAGACTAAGACCAAAGAGTGCTGAGCACTGCCAGGGACCAAGTCAGAAGAACCTAATATTTTTCCAACCTAGTGCGACATTGAGTGATAACAGCTTCCCCTCAAACCTGCCGTGTGCCAGAATCCAAAGATGAACACAATCGCCTCTTAAGAGTCGCTTGAGTCAGAGGCCTTATTTGGCTCAGGGCTTCAAACCCACAGCAGGGCAGTAAAAGATGCGACAGGAGAGCAGAGACTGGTGAATGAATACATATATAATGTAGGAAAGCAGGGCCCTTGAGGAATGGACCAAGACCTGGGACATTCAGTTCGGGGAAGGCTGGGATTAGAGGTTGAATTAACAAAATTCATAAAAGGATTTCTGATCTGAGGGGAGTGATTGCTTTAAACTGCAACCTGAAACAATCAAAATCTAACCATATATTCTTACAAAAAGTGGTAAAGCAGATACTTTGTAGAAATCCTTCCTTTTCCCTTTTTCCTCTTTGCTGAATGATAAGGAAAGGCCCTGTTTCAAAGTCCAGATTCTTAACCGTCCACGGTAAAGCAATCGCGTGGTTCTTTCACACTCCCGGCTTGGCGCTTTGAGGATGTGAAAAACACATCCGGAAAGTTTCGTGCACAGCCTTACTTTCAGAACTTCCTAGACCGCAGGCTCCTTCGGGTATTTACTTGGGATAAGGAGCGCATAAAAATTAGCAAGGACATCTTTAGCCTGAGGTTGGGACGACAGACTTAGGGAGGCAAGGACAAAGGAACACTTTCTCTTCCTGTAAAAATCGAGCCGCGGGCAGACTCGTTCTCCCGAGTCCCACAGGGGCGCTGACCAGGCGGGGTCCCGGGCTCGCAGACACGCGGCGGCGAGGAACAGCGCCCGGAGCCTGCTCTCAAGTGGAGCGGGCACTGCTCCGCAGCTGCTCCGCGCGCTCCAACTCCGCGCTGCGGTCCCAGCATTCCTAGCCCTGCCGACCCTCCGGGGGAGGAGATCGGGGAGGGGTCGCCGCAGGGGGGACGCTGGAGTCCGGCCAGGCCACGGGTCCGCGGCGCGCGCCCCTTTCAGCCTGCCGCCAGTGGCGGGGCGGGGCGGCCCCAGCCCCCACTCCACCCCACTCCTAGGTCCTTCCCGCTCCTTTCTTTCCTTCCCGCTTTCCCCGGGAGAAACATGGCCGGGAGCAGTGAGGAGGCGCCAGACTACGGGCGAGGCGTAGTGGTAAATGAAAACTCCCGATTGATTTAGTGGCTGCGTCGTGCGCTCCCCACGCTCTCCTTTCCCCTCCCTTCTTGGCACCCTGCTCTTAGATTCAGTGCTTGACGTGCATTCGGTGAGCGCGGGCCACTGCTTTGTTCTTCCCTGCCGACGGGGATCGCTTCCACCCTCAAACCCGCCCCTCCCCCTCCCCTCCACTCCCCTCCCCTCCCCTCCCCCCTCTTCCCTCTTCCCGCTTTTCGCTCCTCGTTCCTCGCTCCCAGCGCGCAGTCTGACCTAAAACTTAACTTTCCTAAACCGGGTGTTCTCAGTGTCCTCCCTCTATCCCCCCAGCCCTGCCCCGGGCCCGAGTCTGCTCCTCCTGCGTTAAGCCTGAGTCATGCCGGGTCCCCACTCCCGCCAGTCTCCAGGAGTCAGCCGTGGGAGCGGGACGGGTCAGTGAAGACCTCCACTGGGCACCTTTGGGGGCCTCCTTCCCTTTGTGCTTCCTCCTGAGCTCTCCAGCACGGGCCCCTCATTTTGTTTTCCAAAAGAATAATGAGGATTCTCGAGGGCAGCTAGGAAATAAAGTAGCTATAGCGGATGGACTGCGCTGGGACCCTGTCTATGGGGTCTCTACCCAAGCTTCAGACAAGTTGGCCCTCTGGAGTGTCCGTTTCCTCTTCTGCAAAAGGGAACACAGCATCAGAGGTCCACCGAGTGATCTAGAGAGGATATATGTAAAGTACGTGGTAGTGTGCCCCAGGGGAGGTTGTGGAAAGATGGTTCTCAGACCAGAGACTCTGTATCCCTGAGAATCTTTCTAGGTGTCAACCAGAGGACTCCCATCTTTCAGTGTCCTGGAATCAAATCGGTTCTTGCCCTGTGGCCACCAGGGTCCACTGGTGGCTCCCACGGAGGATGATTTCTTCAAAGGTGGTGGTGGCTACTGTGTCAGGTTTAATGTAAAACGATGGTGAGGGTGGCAGGGGGGGCCAATTTTACATTAATGTTCTTTTTTCAGAACTCACCCAAATAATATGTGATTATTAGTGGACTGCATGAGTAAGTGGGTAGGGGAAGCAAACACCTCACGCTCAGACAGAACTGTTCAGGTTGAACTGTGTTGCTCAGTTCTTAATTTAACATCAGGGCCTCTGTTCTTCTATGAGTTGAAGTTTATTTATTCATTCCACATATGTTGACTGTTCTGCTGGGTTTCAGGCAGTGTTTTAGGCTCTAAGGATACAGCATGGAACATAAAAAGCCCTGTCTTCATGGAGCTTACATTCTAGAGAAAGGGCTAGGCAGGCAGCATGAAAGCAAATAAATAAAGGGGATAATTTCAGATAGTGATGTGCAATGAGAAGGGAAGAGAACAAAGAGGGATGGAAGGAGGGCTGGGGAGCATTGCTTTTGCTCAGGGGGTCAGATTGGCTTCTTCTGAGCCATCTTCTGAAGGGTAAGCAGCAAGTAGCCATGGGAAGGCTGAAGCAGAGTACTCAAGACAGCATATACCAAGTGCTAAGAAATCATTACATCCTGAGAAGAAATTATTATACCCAGTGTATACTTTTAAAAAGTCACTCTGTGGAAACAGACTTGACTTGGAGTGATGAACACACAATACAATATACAGATGGTGTATTATAGAATTGTACACCTGCAACCTATGTAATTTTATTAACCAATGTCAGCCCAATAAATTTAATAAAAATAAATAATTTTTTTTTTTAAAGTTACTCCATTTGCCGTGGAGAGGACAGTCCAGCCCGGGGTTGGATTTGGGGGGGGGGGGGTGGTTGTTGAAAATGTAGAAGGAAAATAGTTCAGTTCTGGATAGATCAAGTCTAGTGACTATAGGGCCCACATGTCAGGATGCATTGTAGGCAATTTGAAATTCATACAAAGAATTCAGGAGAGTGAGTAAATGTATTTGAAAATCATCGGCAAGTAGAAAAATATCTGATGTTTGGGAGTGGGTAGGTATGCCCAGTGAAAGTGGAAAAACATTGAAAACTACCATTATGGATAGAAACCTGCAAAGTACCAAATGTAAGAGGCAGAGTCCAGGAGGACACAGATAAAGAGACCAAGCATGAGGAGCAAAGTAGGAGAGAGCAGGAAGGGTGGTAGATGCCCAGGGAATAGGATTTTGTGGAGGAGGGTGAGGGGGCAAAGAGGTCATTTAAGAGTATCAGATACTACCAAAAACTAGTAGGATCAACATGGAAAAGTGGCCATTGCATTTAACATTTACAAAGCCATTAATTAAAAAACAAACAACAAAAAAAAAACGCATCTACTACTTAATAATAGATACATACTCTTGAAAGGGAATGAGGTAGATTGTTAAAGTCTAAAAAGCAAATGATGGAACCATGCAAATAGTCCAATCTATTTGTGTCAAAAGAAGACATCTCAAAAGCAAGATGATTTTGTGGAAGATGCAGGGAGGCAGTGAGAGGGTCCACCTTGATTGGACATAATCAATGTATAATAGAAATATTTCCTGCATTTACATAATCTTTTCCAGTAGATTTCAGGATAATTAGATTAACCTCAAGTTGGATATAGGCAGGCAAAGCAAACTCAGAGCTCAAGATGCTGACGTTCAGGTATGGGATTCTTGGAAACAGAGCTGAGAGGGTAGAGTCCCTTTCTCTTTGATGGTGGAGAGGTAGCTCTGGCCTGAAATTGGCAGCAGCCATTGTCGCTGTCTGAGGGAGAGAGTGGGACCTGACATGAGGGACTCAGCAGCAGAAAAGAGCAGAAATTCACTTTTTATGTGTTTTCAAACTATTTTCTTCCTGGTGGAAACTGCTTGAAAAATAATGCAAGAAATCTCTAAGTCATATATATATATATATATATATATATATATATGACTTAGAAAGAAGGTTTTCAATGTATCTTCAAATGAGAAAAAGAGAACTGGAATGAGTTCTGGAATTTGATGTTGTATAAAATGGCTCAGTTAATGTGTTTGTCACTTCCCCAGCTTGGCTGTGTTTTTCATCTTTGAACAGAGAAAACATTGTTCTGAATAAACTTAGAGCATGTCATCAGTGATACTGAAACTATTTAAAGACTTCTTGTTTTGATTCTTTAAAAAAAAATTAATAACATAATTATCTACAATTCACATTAGTTTTCATTCTCTCAGGTTTAGGACTTATTTACAATGCAACTTGCATGCAACATAAGGACAACGAAGGGTAATAAAGTTATTCCTTTACCTCTAGCTGTCTTTTATCTCAACAAGGAAAACTCACTATTCTAGACTCATTGGAAATAAGGCCAGTTTGGATTATAGAACAGTTTTAAAGAAATACAGTTCTTCTGCTTTTATATTCACAGCTTTACCTAGAGTAACAAGACTTTGGCAAGTAGATTTGAGGCACTTCTTTGAATTCATTAAACATATCATTTGTAAGTAAATGATCAATGTTTCAGCACATCTAAATGGTTAATATTTATTACATAGGTACAGTAAATAGATACAGATATAAGAGTTTTATACCATTATCTATCTTATTTACTCCTCACAGTAACCATATGAGGCAGGCACTGACTCCACTTTACAGATGAATACATTGGGACACAGAGAAGTTAAAATGCCCAAGGTCTTGTAGTTAGTAAACTCACCTCCAGGTGTGTTGGACTTGTAACTCTATGCTCTTGACCATTACTCCATCTGCCTCTGAGTTGTGGATTATCATTACAGTTTTTATCTATAGGTTGGTTTAATTTGTTATTTTCTTTTGGGGGAGGGTATGATTTATTAAGCACTTATACATCAGAAAGTACTAAGAGCTCTAAGTACATTATCTGTTCTAAGCTCTAATCCTCAAAGTACCCTGTCAATAGTCTTTATAGAGAGTATATCTTATTTAAAGTAGGGAGAAAACTGAGTCTCAAAGAGAGTAAACAGTTTCCCTTATACCACAGCTTGTTAGTGTCAGAGCTGAGCTCTAGAACATGGAGTGGGAGAGTCATCTCTTGAGATTTAACTAGAGCAGAGGGCAGTAACGGATTTGCATGGTGGGAGGAATGGGTTCAGATGACCATTAGTTAACGATGCCACCACACAGAGGGGCTCCCAGGAGTAGAGTTGGTTAGTGTGTGGTCTATAAGAGGAGCCAGAAAGTGCTACGCACTTGGAGGATCTCCCTGGTGCTGGTCAGGATCCCTCTCTGGTCTTTACCTTGGCCTGCCAGCAGATCTTCTGGAAGTTGGTGACATAAAGCTGGTGATTCAGGCTCTGACCAGCACTGTGGTATTGATGGTACTGACAATAGGATTTGCTAATGGGTTGCATGAAAGGGATGAAAGAATGGAGTCAACAGAAACCCTGAGGCTTTGATCTGAGCAACTGGAAAAATGAGTTGTTCTTCCCTGAGAGAAAAGGATAAATTGGGGGGAAGGGGGCATTACAAGTTTGGTTTGACTGGCATTCCAGAGCCCAGAACTGGGGTAGGAGCAGGTGTGGGCTGGACCATAAATTACCTTTCCAAATCCTGAGCAAAAGAAAACTGGTTTCAAGTCTTTACTAGAAGGATTTGATGACGCAGAAGTGTGGGTCCACACTAAACCCTGGAAACATGTGATTTCAATAGGTAGTCTTTTCCAGGCACATGAGGCATGTACAAGGCATAGAAATATAATAGTATATATAATAATTAGTAATATATGATATAGTATAGATATTAATATAATTACAAATATAATGTTATACATACTCATATTAATGGTAACAATTTAAGTATAGATTATATTTTTATACATATATAATTTTTCAAACAATACAATCAGGTTAGTTACAAGACATTGAGTTTATATTTTTACTGTATGATGCCAAGAGTTAAGAATGGAGTATGTACTCTGTTTACTTCCAGTACTAGGTCCTTCATCCGGTTGAATGAAACATTACCTTGTCCCACTGAGCTTTTCATAGGTTGACAGAATATAATTTAATGACATATTGATCATAGGACCCACTCTGTTTTCAGTGTTATTCTGTTTTTCAAATGACACTTTTTTGTTTATTTAGGTTTCAAAAATAATTTGCCAGTAAAAAATACCATAACAAAAATAATTTGATTTGCAGATTATGGATGATTGGCCAGGGTATGACTTGAATTTATTCACATACCCACAGCACTATTATGGAGATTTGGAATATGTCCTCATACCTCATGGCATCATTGTGGATAGGTAAGTGTCACTTCCTGTGTCAGGCTTGGTCCTGCCCCAGGCTGGCTGTCTCTTGTATGAATCATGCGATACACCTTAGGATCCTATTCCTGGATCTCTTTTATGCAGTAGGGGACAGCACTTTTTAGGACAGAGAATTTGAAAGAAAAAGAATCTCTACGTTAACTGAACTGTTTACCTGGACTTTTGTTCAGGCAAAACAATATATATGCATAAAGTATTAACATTATAAAAACCTCAAGGTAGTAATGTGCTGGACAAACTGATGAAAATGCGTCTAACCTGAGCACCTTTGTCTCACATTTCTTAGACTCTTGAGTTAACCAGGGAGAGTTAAGAGGTGACCTTTGCTTTCATAGAACACACCCCTAAAACCTTGGCTTTTCCTGCAACTTGCATTTATTTTGGAGCAAGTAATGTATCATAGGTCGATCAGTCTATGTGCAATTTTATTTTCCCACCAGGGGTAAAGTTTCGGGAATAGATATATTTGCAGCTTAAAAAGATCTACACAGAACTCGTTCTGGAATACTATTTCTCATCTGTCTACATAGATATCCTCTGGCTCCTTCCTAGCTAGTTGGCTTTCCTAAAGCTAACATTTTCTTTCCTGTTCTAAGCCCCTAAGTCACCCCTGTTTGGACCTTGGTTTTCAGAGAGCCCCCTACAGTTCAGCCCACAAGTGCCAGAATTTGTAGGTCATGTCCGTTACACAAAATGGTCTTAATGCCCAAACTATTACATTTCCATGTACCTCTAATTTCTGTATAAAGGTCAAATACTTAAGCCTTCACATTTATATGGAAAGCAAGCTTCATGAATTTCACAGTGAATTCCCAGGAATCACAGAGATTCTTCAGAGACCCAGATACCAGGGTGACAGAGGTCCTGGAGAGTAGGAGCAAACAGAGGCTTTGGGCTTCCACCCTACCCTTTCCTTACACATAAACTTAAACTTCTGCCCCTACTTTTTTAATCTGTTGTATTCTTCTGAGTTAAAATTTAACTTTATGAAGTAAGTCTGCAGCCAAAAGCAAGTTTGAAATAAACGAGGTGGTTACTATCCCCAGGATATTATCTTTCTATCAATTTCTATCTATAAGCGAAAGGAAATGTCATTCTTTCACTTAAATTCTAAAATCTTGCATTGGATATGACTTGAATATTGTGTGTTTTCTCTCAAACTACAGTATATTATTAAGATAAGGTAGAGTTTGGGTTTTCTCATGGCCTAAGATGGCTCTCTATGGAATATAAGTTCTGATTGTCAAAGGGAAAAAAAAAGGTTTCATGATCAAATAAACTTGGAAAACTTTACATCTCCCAAATTGATAAGTCTTTCTATTGACAACTCATATTTAAATACATGGAAGTTATGAAAAAATAATAAAAATCTGCTTGACTTTAACAATTAAACCAACTTTTGTTGTTCTTTGGGTGTCTTTATACTCAGTTCACCTCTTAATAACTCTCAGAAGAGTTTTCCCTTATCATCAGTATGGAACACCCCTGGTTTAAATAAATTTCTACTTTATTCACCTGAATTTTATGATTTAAATTATTTTCATCCTGTCTAGTACATGACTGAGTCCTGGTAAGGTTATCTGAAGCCAGATCCCTGTATAGGAGAATCACCCAGCAAACTTGTTAAAAGCTTTATGTCCAGCAATTCTGATTCAAAGTCTGAGGTGGGCCCAGTATTGTCTATCTCCACCTTTAAAAATGAATTAAGATACTATTTACATACTACAGGATTTACCCACTGTAGGTAAATCATTGAATGATTTTTTTAGTAAAATTTTATGGTTGGGCAAGCATCACTACTACCATTTTACAATATTTCTATCATTTCAAAAAATTTGTTTTCTCTGTGCTCCTACCTTCAGCATTAGACAATCACTAATCTGATTTAGTTCTCTATATATTTATCTTTTCTGGACATTTTTAATAAATTAATTGATACAATATTTGATTACTGATACATCAGTTGATAGACATTTGGATTTGTAGTTTGGGGCTATTATGAATAATGCTTCTGTGAACATTCTTTGTGGAGCTATATCTTTTCATTTCTCTCGGGTGGATTTGTTGGAGTGGAATTTTGAGTTTTGTGGTAAGTGTGAGAAACTGCCAATTATTTCCCAAAGTGGCTATACCATTTTACATTTCCACCAGCAATGTATGAGGTTGCCAGTTTCTCCACCCATTTGCCAACATTTAGCATTGTCAGTTTTCGTCGTCGGCAGCCGTCCGTCTCGAGAGACGATGGTGTAGCTTCTTAAGAGTCTATCTGCACCGCCGAGAATGGCTGTGCAGTCCGACTCGGGAGTGACACGGTATCTGTCTCCTCCCGTGTTGAATCGACATCTTGCGATGACGCTGGAGTGTCCTCTCCAGTGGAGCTGAAGCTACAGAGCCTGGGCAGGGTGATATGGAGGGTCTGCTGTTGCCCATGCAGCAGACCCCCCCTCTCTTCGCAGCTGAAGGGTCCAAGGGAAAGACGGAGTCAATACAGCTTGGCTTCAGGTGCGCCGCAGGAGTTGCCGGTGTTGACTACAACGTCAAACCGCCTTAGGGACTCCGGCTCCGGATTTTCTGTCGGGGTTTACTCCCTTAGCCTTTCCCCTGAAGAGGTATGCCGCAAGGCAGCGGAGGTTTTTTGGAGTCAGTTTTCCTTCTCTGATGTGCCCTGACTGGAAGATCGAACCAGCGACACTTAGCTCGCAGGCCGACGCTCAATCCACTGAGCCAAACCAGCCAAGGGCCTCAGTCCTTCTAATTATAGCCATTCGAGTAGATCTGTAAGAGTATCTCGTGGTTTTAATTTGCATTTTCCTAATAATTAGTGTGCATGTTAGTTGTTATATGTTTTCTTTGGAGAGATGTCTATTTAAGTCTTTGCCCATTTTTATTTATTTTTATTATTTATTTCTTTTCTGTCCACCTGGAACATTTATTGGCATTTCACACAAAACCCTTCTCTTCCCCACCGGAAAGTCCCAGGCCCCCGAGGTAGGGGTCCCCTGGTCCAGATTTCTGAAACGAGGTCTTAGGCCTTGGTGGCCTGAGTTGCTCCCAGGGCTGTGAGCTGCTGAATCTTCTGGCTCATGATCTCCATGACAGCCCGTTTCATGGCATGCTTCTCCTGCAGGGCTGGCTGGTCTTTCTCCCTTCGCTTGGTGAGGAAGTCTATTTTCCTTTTGAAGAAGTCCTTGGCATCCTCAGCTGTCTTCTCTACATAGTAGCCAGTTCCCACATCGATGAGCACGTATTCCACATCATGTAGCTTCCCAGGGACATACATAGAACTCGTCAATGGGACAAGTAATTCTTTCCCCTCATTGCTCTTGTTCAGCACGTTCAGACAGTCCTTGGCTTCCACATACTTGGTTTGTACCACTTTGAGCTGGGCAATGGATGTGGACAAGAACTCCACTTCCTGGTCCAACTGGTTCTTAAGCATTTCCAGCTGCGGTAGATTCAGCTCGGTGATGTTGACTGACTGCACCATACTGGGAAGGAGGACTCTCTTTGCCCATTTTTAAATTGGGTGATTTGTCATCTTATTGAGTTAGTTGTAAGAGTTCTTTATATTTTCTGGATGCAAATCCTTTATCCCCCATCTGAGGCTTGCCTTTTTATTTTCTTATTGACATCTTTTGAGAAGAATGTTAGAGGGAGTTTTCCATAAATGTCAATTAGGTTCAGTTGGTTTATGGTATTGTTCAGTTCAACTATATCTATATCTTTACTGATTTTCTGCCTGTTGGATCTGTCAGTTACTGAGAGAAAGGTTTTGAAGTCTCCAAATGCAATAGTGGGTTCATCTACTTCTTGCAGTTCTGTCAGTATTTTGACACTCTGTTGTTAGGATTATTATGTCTCAGAGAACTGACCTCATCATTACGTAATGCTTCTCTTTATTCCTGTTAATTTCCTTACTCTGACATCTGCTTTGTCTGAAATTAATATAGCAACTACAGCTTCCTTTTGATTAATGTTATTATGGTATATCTTTCTTTTTAGTCTATCTGTGTCTCTATATTTAGGTGTGTTTCTTGTAGCAACATATTTTAACATTTGCTTTTATCCCTTTTATCCACTATGACAGCCTCTGCCTTTTAATTGTTGTATTTAGACCATTGACATTTAATGTGTTATTGTTACAATTGGTTTAATATCTACCATGTATGTAACTATTTTCTATTCATTGCCCTTGTTCTTTATTGGTTTTCTTTTGTCTTCCACTCTGTGAAATATATCTCCCCCACAATGTGTGGCCTTTTAAAGTTTATTTCTCATTTTTATTTTTTTTAAATCCTCATCTGAGGACATGATTATTGATTTTAGAGAGAGGGGATGTAGAGAGAGAGGGGAGGAGAGAAACATCAGTGTGAAAGAGAAACATTGATTAGCTGCCTCTTGCGCATGCCACAGTCAAGGGACCGAACCGGCAACCTAGGCATGTGCCCTGACTGGAAATCGAACCCTCAATACTTCAGTTTACAGAATGATGCTCCAACCAAGTGAGCCACACTGGCCAGGGCCTTGGTTTTATTTTTAAGACTCATTTAATAGGGTTCACCCCTGTGTCTGAATAGCTTAGTCTTCAGCCTTAGATTTCTTAGAAATTATACTTAAACACCTTGAGCCAGTAAGGCTCTCTGTTGATGAATGTGTATGGAGGTTGGCAAACACATTCAAATTTCCAGCCTTCTTCAAGTCTTCCTTGGCTTTACATTCTACTGGGCTTTCTTGTGTCCTCTCTGTTCATGTTTACAGGCTCCATCACCCAGAGAGATGTGGGTAGCTTAGGCCTACTCTAGACCCTGCTGGACATACACATAGCTCTGGTCAGTTTGGGATATGCAAAGGGTTTATTGTGTAGCCCTGTCCTATGACTCTAACCTCCTGGAATTACCTATCAAATCCCAGACTGGTCTAACCAGTTAGTTGCTCAAGCAGGACGGCAAATACTGGAAAATGGAGCTACTGGCCCTCCCTGTTCACATGCTGCCAAGATAGCCATTTTAGCTGACAATGCTCCCAGTCAGGTGAACTGCCTCTGGCAGTGCCCCACCCTGTTTGAACTACCTGGTTGAACAACGGAGTTGATGATGGGGGTGTGGGGGGGTGGGGTAAGGCACAATGGGGGCTTTCTTGGGCAAGAATCTATAGACTTGCTCTGTTTCTACCCAGTGTTCAATGTTTTCATCAATAATTGATTCTTAGTTTGTTGTATGCCTTTGGTTGATATCTAGAGTGCTGACATGGTTTGTTTGTTTGTTTGAGAGTTTTGTCCAGCTTTGTAGTTGCTGTTTGTGGAGAGGATATGTTGACCTCCTTACTCCGTCATGCTGGAAACAAATGTCCCTTTATGTAGAGTATCTGGCATGCTGATGTACATTTTTTGATGATCATATTTTGAGCCTGAAACTGTGGTTGCTATATGTATACGTGTGTATACATACATTTATATAAAACATTTATAATGGGGTAAAAAAGGTGAAGGGATTAGGAAGTAAAAATTGCAAGTTATTAAAACAGTCGCAGGATATAAAATACAACATTGGGAGTATAGTCAATACTATTGTAATAACTATGTATGATATCAGATGGGTACTAGACTTAAGGGAGTGATCACTTTGTCAGTTATATAAATGTCTAATCACTGTGTTGTAGAAACTAATGTAATAATGTATGTCAACTGTAATTGGAAAAAGATTTAATTTATTTTAAAAATTATTTTAAATAAAAGAAAAACAAGAGGGATCTAATATATATAACATATATAATTACGTATTTTATATGTAGATCATATGTAATATAAAGTTTTATTTATATATGTTTAAATAAGCTTATTTATTTTAAATCAAATTCTACTTGAGGTACCAGTGGGATTTTTTTTTTTTTTAGGTATGTACCTTAGATCCTGCCTCTGTTCAAGGTTTTAATGTTGTATTGGTGCATGGGCAATGGATTTCTGACATGAAATAATTAGAAAAAAATACAACAGCAGTTCCAAATTAGGTATGGGGTGCCAACCCAAGGTTTTCATCCTTGCCTAACTGCAGGAGGCATCATTCACATTGCATTCCATGGAAATGGTGCCTGCTGGAATTGTACTCTGGTGCACCTTTCACATAAATAATGTGCTATCTTTATGAAATATAAGGCAAATGTTATTCTTTTGATAGTTACTAAGGGCTTGACTTTTTCTCCAGTTTCATCTAACATTGTAAGGTGGGTTAGTCATTCTCCATTTCCTTTTTCTCTGCTGTAAAATGAGCATACTATCAGCAAATACCATCATAGCATTAAGGTTAACAACCGGGCTTTGTGGTGATAAAAGAACAGCATCCATGATCTTTGATTTTATATACTACACCTTAATCATTTCTGAAACACAGAGAAGCAGTAATGTGCTATTTGATGATGTAATTATCAAAAATATGTTTTGAACACTCTCTTTGTCCAACTTTAACAAAGCTTCTTTATCTATAGGCTTCTATCTCCCAAGCTCTTCTCCACATTTTTCTGCATAATCTAATATGCATGGTACATCTTGTGCTTTTCTAAAAGGAACAAAAATACTCAGAAGTACTTATGCTTTAATATATCTTTTAATCCCTTCTTTCAGAATTGAACGGCTGGCTAAGGATATTATGAAAGACATAGGCTACTGTGACATTATGGTCCTGTGTGTGCTTAAAGGAGGTTACAAGTTCTGTGCTGATCTTGTAGAACACCTTAAGAACATCAGTCGAAATTCAGATAGATTTGTGTCTATGAAGGTTGATTTCATCAGACTAAAAAGTTACAAGGTAAGTTATTTGTTTCATTTTCATTATATGACCTTAGAATAAACAACTTTAGAGAATAAAAGAATTAATAATGTTACAAAAATGAAGATTGTAGTTTTTTTTAATTTGCAAGATACTGAAACCTGTCATTCAAGTAGTATTCTATGAGGTGGGGGAGGGGTTGGGACCCCTGCTATCTATGTTCATCTATATGGAAAGTTGCTCCCAGAATGATTCTTTTGTGGCTGTAAAGTTGAGTGGTTATTTCCCGGTGCCCAGCTTCACAAGTATGTTAAGAAGGAGTGTTAAGAAAGTCTTGAGAACACCAGCATGTTTCTACCCCGGTTGTTACTGTTGGCCCTGGGGACTTGTGTGAGGGTATCCAGCCCAGAGCGGAGAGTGCTACAGTCATGGCCTTGAGGTAGAGAAGGGAAGCTGTAGGGACAGAGAGTTGTCATGTGAGATGAGACAAGACCAGGGAACCTCCAACAGAAGGCCCCTCCACCAGTCTATGCTGGACTCTCTTGGCAACCACTGAACAGAATTGAGGTAGATTATTCTCCAAAGACATCATCCCCTTAGCCTTTCCCTCTTCTCTCTATGATGTTACCTTTTGTGATGCTTTTTGATTCAATGTATGTAAGTCATTAATAGTGGCTTACGATTGGGTAAGGAGCTGTTGGAGTCAAACTCATGAAAGTATTCACATTGATTAAACTGGCTTGCACACTTTAATTCACTCTTCGAATTGGTTTTCTACTGCTGCCTGACAAAATCACCATGAAACTAGTAGTTTAAATGGATGCACATTGATCATCTTATAGTTTCTCTAGGTCAGAAGCCTGGGTACAGTTTCTCTGCTCAAAGTTTTCCCAGTCTGAAATCAAGGTGTTAGCCGGGGATTTGATCTCATCTGAAGTTTGAGGTCCTTTCCAAAATCACTGGTTTTTGGCAGAATTCAGTTTCTGTTTCACTGTTGACTCTAGGTTGGAGACTTCTCAGCTCCCAGGGGTTGCCCTGGGTGTTTACTTGGAAACTTCTGCATGGCAGTACACAGCACTGCAGGAGACCTTCTTTCAAAGGCCAATCTGATTAGGGCAGGCTCACCTAGGATAAGCGCCCTTCTGATGATCTCAGAGTCAATTGAATAGTCTCCTAATCATGGTAGTGACTTCCCTTGATATTTACAAGTCTCATCCACACTCAAGTGGAGGAGATTATAGAGGGTATGTATACCAGGGGACAGGAACAGAGTGGGGACATTTTAGAATTCTGCCTACCCCACTCTGTGACTCAGTTTTCTCAGCTATAGTGCAGCTGGCAAATTATTTGTTTCCTAAGATACTATGCATTTTCCTGGTGACCTCCAAGGTCAGGATGAAGCTGTCTTTTGCACACACCTCAACCCTAATTTATTGGTGTCATTGTCTCTTTGAAAACATTTTCTCTCTTTAGGTTCCTTTCATCCTGGATTAAGTAGCTTTATTTCCTTCTTACAAGCTTTTTTTTGTAACTCATTTACTTAGTTCAGATCCTTAATATATATATTTTCCAAGCAAACAGCTTTCTAAAACATCTTTTAAAATCTTTTTAAAATTAAAGTCAGGTTTATTGATATATGATTTACATGCAGGAAAATTCATCTCTTTTACTTTATTGTTCTGAGTTTTGACAATAGTATGTGGTCATGTAAGTCACCACTATCAAGATATAGAACAGTTTCTTACCACAAAAAAATACCCTTGTGTTCTTTGAAGTCAACCCCTTCCCTAACTCCTAGACCCTGGCAACTACTAATATGTTTTCTGTCCTTAGAGTTTTGCTCTTTCCAGAATGTCATATAATGTAATCATATGCCTTCGTAAATCTAAGTCTTAGCATAATTCACTTGAGATTCATTCATGTTGTTACATGTACCAGTAGTTTATTTCTCCGTATTGTCAAGTAGGATTTCATTATGTGGTATATGTATATACTACAGTATCAGCTGAAGGATATTAAGTTAATTTCCTTGTCAGGGTCATTATGAATAAAGCTGCTATAAATATTCACACATGGGTTTTTGTGTGTATTTATGTCTTAGATTCTCTTGAGATTGCTCAGCCATATGATGAGTGTATAAAGAAATTGCCAAACTCTTTTTTAGGGGTTGAATAATTTTTCATTCCCACCTGCAGTATATGAGATTTCCAGTTCTTCCACATTTTCAACAGCACTTGGTATTGCCAGTTTTTCTTTATTTTATTTTTTATTTTCTGTATCTTACCCATTGCAATAGGTGATGCTATCTCATTGTGGTTTTAATTTGCATTTCCCTATTGAATAATGATATTGGGAATAATTTTATTTGCCTATTTGCTATTCATATAGCTCCTTTGATGAAATGTTTGTTCAAATAACCTTGCTCCTTTTTAAAATTGGGTGGTCATTTTCTTATTGTTGAGTTTTGAAAGTTCTTAATATATATTTTTTGCCACAAATCCTTTATTAGATACAGGAATGTATATTTGGGTGTATTTTGAGTACATTTTCTAGCAATTGGGTTGCTTTTTCATTTTTATAGCAGTGCTTTTTATTCAAAGAGCATACTTCAAAATTTTTTATAAATTCCAGTTATCAATATTTTCTTTTGTGGATCATGCTTTTTTTAAAATGTATCTATCTATGTAACCATTGCCTGGTTCAAGGCCACAAAGATGTTCTCTCTTTTCTTTGAGAAGTTTCATAGTTTTAGATTTAAAACTAGGTCTGTGGTCAATATTGTGTTAACTCATATGGTACAGGTCAAGGCTCTCTCTCTTTTTTTTTTTTTTTTTAAGTGAATGTCCAGTTATTCCAGGATCATTTGACAATCAATTGACTATGTATATGGGTCTATTTCTGAACATTCTATCCAGTTCTGTTCATATCTGTGCTTACCCTTTTGTCAATACCCCACTGTTTAGATTAATGTCACTGTATAGTAAGTCTGAGAATCAGGTAGTATGTGTTTTCTCAACCTTGTTCCTTTTTATAACTTTTAATTATTCTACTTCTTTGCCTTTCTATATGAATTTTAAAACCATGTTGTTGATTTCTACAAAGTAACCTCTTAGAATTTTTGTTGCTTTGACTCTGCAGATCAGTTTAGGGAGAATTAAAATCTTAACACTATTTAGTATTCCAATCCATGGACAGGGTATACTTTCCAACTTATTTAGGTTTTATTTAATGTCAGTTGTTTTCTAGTTTTCAAGAGTCAGATCTTAGACAGACTTCTTAGGTTTATACCTAAATATTTAATGTTTTTTAATCTATTACATTTGGCAAGTTATTCTTTGAATTTTAATTTCCAATTCTTTATTGCTAGTATATATTGTGAAATACTGTTGATTTTGTATATTGAAAACTGACTTTTCAAAACTCTTATTAGTTCTAATAGTGTTTTTGTAAATTCTTTGAATTTTCTATAAAGACTAATTTCTTCTATGAATAGAGATGGTTTTACTTCTTCCTTTCGAATTTATATAGTTTTGATTTCTTTTTATTGCCTTATTGCAATGGCTAGTATTTCCTGTACAATATGATCAGTGTTACTGAAACTAAGAGCATTGTATGTAATTCATGTTAGATTAAACAATACTGCTATAATCTCTCACTGTCCATTTCTTTAAACATCTTCTCTATTTATCTATGTTTTAACTTTGAAGCACACATTTTAGCACTTATTAACAGTCTTTAATACTTATTAACACTTAATGGTGCTATTAATTCATGTTTATATGCTACTAGTTCAGAACAAACATTTGCATTTCTAAAACTCCAGTAACATTGCCATCATTACTGCTATATCTAGACTGATATTTTCAAATCAACTTATTTTTCCTGGGGATATGGATGTGGGAGCCCATACCCAAGGCTCTGATGAAGGAAGAAGACAATACAAGACTTTAAATCTTCCACAGCTTGATCCATTCTGCACACTGTATTTTAGCTTTTGTCCCACATTTAAATCCTATAGGACCCAGAAATGATGTAGTGTCTTTCTCTCCCCTTCTACCTAAATGTGTATCACCAGAGTGACACAGATCATCTCCTAAGAGATTACCTGATATAAAAGCCTACCTGCTCATTCAGAGAAAGCTTTTCTGCTAATTAAATATCCTTAAAATGAGGGAAAAATCATAATCATAGTCTGGGGTACAATGGGAACAGTTTGCTTCTCATAGCACATAAACTGTCCTCATCCAGAGATTAATTAATTGCTATGTCTGGTTAGGCTTGAGCTGACCTTCCTTTACATACTTGAGCAATTTCAAAATTCCTGAGGGCAGAGACCTATTAAAAACCAAACTAATAAACATCACCAAATAAGGGGAACAGGACTAGGTCATTTTCCTCTGAGGGTGTTTGGTGCTCCTGCATACCTTCAAACCTATTCATAGGGAGCAGACATCTCCAAAACATCTTAGCAGAAACAGTGGCCACTAAAGTGTTCTTTTTCTTCCCACAGAGAAGTTTGGAGGGAGATCAGGGCTCTGTGTACTGTTATGGATTCTGGTAAAAAGCATTGGATAGTTTTACTCTCTCCTACTTTTCTGCTCTGTGATTCTTTCTAAATTTTATTTTATTTTTTGAGGAAAAAGAAGATGAAAATTCATTTTACTTAGAGGCACTATTTTACTTGTTGTGGCCATCCGCATTAGGAGCTCTTTCCCAGGAAGGTCTCAGTGTTTGATGCCCTTCGCTGTTCATGAAGAGACCTTCCTGAGGGATGGATGGCTTCAGATACCTCAGGGCTTTGGGCAATTTGACTTGTCTTTTTGTTATCTTCCCATAAAACAGGAAATGAGTTTGCATAAATGATAGCAATCTAGACAAAGATTATTTAGAAGTCAGCATTGGGCAAATTCATTGGAGAGCATGAATTTCTCCTATTCTTTAATGAAAATGAGAGGCACTGGGAACCTGACTTCCTTAATATTTCAAGTTTTTCTTCTCCCCTCCCTCTGTTTCTGTTTCCTTCTGTCTTTCCACTAAGTTTATTCAGCACTTGCTAGATGAATTTATTATCTCATTTAATCCTGACTACAAACCCTGCCAACGTATCTCTCATCTCTTCTTTTATTGATGAAGAAAAGGAGGCTCAGAGAGGATAACTAGCTCATCTGATGTCACACAGCAATAAATAGTAGAAATGTCATTAGAGTCCAGACTCATCAGTCTCTCAAGCCTGTGCCCTTTGCAGCACATCAACATGTCCAGCAGTTTTCATAAGATGTTAATATATTTGCCAACATTGATAAAGGACTTGATTATATTTTCTCTTAAAATACATGTCAGAGAACTGTTAAGTACCTGTATACAATTATTATTCTCATTATGTAATACTTTGCTTTTATGAAATGGTGACTTAAGTTGAGAAAATCTGTGAAGTGTGTGTGAGAGAGAACTAATTACATGCATGACATCTCATATACACACAAGCGGCTACATTTTGCAGCTTGTCTTATAAGACCAACAAAATTTGTGAAAGTACTTAGTGTTTATATAAAAAGAAATCAAATATCTGTTTTTTCTCGTCAGGATGTATTCAGCTATGGGGCCTAATTTTTCAGTGGCTCTAATCCAAGGATGCACTACATCTCATGAATGCCTATTTGTGTTATCACTATAGATTACACATTTGAAAAAAGTTTTTTTTCTCAAGGTAATATATTCACATGGACCAACAGACCAAAAAGAGAGAATTTGATTGTGGCAATTTTATGGAATACACAATTTGAAAACCTCTTGCTACAAAAATGCTATGTGAAATATAATTTAAAAGCCTCTCCAATGCTTACTGGAGCTCACAATAAGGTAAGGGATAAATTAGAGGCAGAAATGAAGTGTCTGAGAATCAAGTATAAGTGTGCATTGTTGCCTCCCAGGAATAAGGCCAGAGAGGAGTGTCGGTCTCAGTAATCTGGGTTTCACATCAGAGACAGATGATACAGCCTTGGACCCACATGAAATGGGAAGTTCAGTGAGACCTTTGTGGAAAGCCCATGTCTTCGAAGATGTATGCCCTTGGTAAAAAAATCCAAACTAGTTTGTCCTTGGCATGAGCTCTAGTGGGAAAGTAAACTATCCCTTGGGATATTTTAAACATGAACCTGTACCACATGTGAATTTGAGGTTTTTAATTTACCTGCGTAGTCTGGGAAACCCCAACCAGAGAATTTAATATTAAAATTGATCTCATATCGAAATAACCTCCACTCTGGGTGCCTGGTAGAAACAAGTTGAAAAACCTGTCTAGAGGGAGCACCTCAACCTAGGCAGGATTCCTACAGATAAGCTTCACTTAATCTGAACTCACAAACCCAAAGCAAAAAGCACGAGTGAAAGCAATCCACATGGGTAAGATACACTGGCAAAAATAAATAGCAGAAATAGGTAAACAAACTGTCTTAAAGAGAATATAAAATAATTCTACTTAATATGGCTAAAGACACACATGTCAATATTTAAAGAAAAAATAAGAGAACATGAGAAGAAAAGATAAAAGGACTTTTAGAGCCCTGACCAGTATGGCTCAGTTGGTTGGGCATCACTCCACAACACAAAAGGTCACAGATTTGATTCCCAGTCAGGGCACATGCCTGGGTTGAGGGTTTGGTCCCTGATCAGGGTGTGTAGGACAGACAACCAATCTATGTTTCTCCCTCACATCCATGTTTCTCTCTCTCTCTCTCCTCTCTCTTCCCCTCTCTCTAAAATAAATAAATAAAATCTTTAAGAAGTGAATTTTTAGAAGTAAAATAATACCAATGAAAAAGATAGTAATTTAATAGATCAGATAGTAACTCAAACAATAGGCTATGCAGAAGATTGAATGTTATTATGGATGTGAATTTTGAACTGGGAGATAAATTTGAAAAAAAAAGTCAGAAAGTACCATGGATATAAGAAAGAAAATAAGAGATATAAAATATTGAATGTAAAGACCCAAAATATGTCACATAGGAATTCTAATAAGGAAAAACTATAGAGACTTGAGGAGAGGCATTATTTTTATAAGCCAGGGCCTAATCATTTTCTAGAGTTGGTGAAAGACATGAATATTCAGATTCAGGAACTATATATAGTGAGACCACACCTAGACATGACATAAGCAAATGAAAAACAAAAAACAACAACAACAAAAAACCCAGAGTCAGATAACAGATTGTAAAGGCAAATGAGGAGAAGAGAAAAATTGCCTCTATAGGTATTACCACTATCCAATCAGCAATCTTCTCAAAGACAATAAATCAGAAGGCAGGGTGTAGCATCATCAACATACTGAGAGAAAATAACTGTTAACTCAAGTGTCTGTGCCAGCTAAAGACATCACTAGTCTCATTCTGAAAGAGTTTCCTGATAGCAGACGCTGGCTAAAAGCACCTTCTCAAGGGTATTTTTTAGTAAGAATAAAACTGAACCCCAAAGAATGAATGTGATGCAAAGAAACTGATAAGCATATAGGTAAATCAAAAAAGTTTTAATTGTTTAAAATAATAATTGATGAAATAATAATGCTGATTATAACACATTTTGGTGGTAAAACAAAGAAGATAGAGTTAAAATACCAGTTCACACCCAGATGTAAATGATCAGAGTAAAAACATTCTACTGTCCTTTTACTGTTTAGGAGAAGCATAGAAATGTTGATAACTTGCAAACTTTAAGTTAGGCATACTTTTAAAATTTTAAGGATAACCAATGAAAAAATAGGAATATTGTGTGTTATGTTTAACCTCCAAGTAGGTAGAGGATGAAAAGGAATACAGAAAACTTAAACTTGATTGATTTTTCAGTGGTAGACAGAAAATGAGAAACAATTAGTTAACCTTATTATACCCATTCTACAGATGAAGAAACTGAAACCTGACATGTTAAGTAGTAACATGTTCAAAGTCAAAAGGCTTGTAAATGGAGAATCTAAGATTCAAAGCCAAGTTCAATTCCAGAGCCTGAGACTGAGACCATTAAAACATACTGGCTCTCTAGAGATATGTTGGTGTATTGTGATGTATTACGCTGAAAGGAGGAAGATTTCACCGAATGAATCAGCATTCATTTTTCCTGAACTTAATTTTGATATTTATTGAACTTGGTTAAGCAGCTCCCATAATTTCTAGAAGAATGGCAATAGCTCTAAATAAACAATTAACTGCTCATTTTTCTGAAATGTTTTAAATGTTATATTAGTAAACTATGAAGAATTACTTTGCAAGAAAATGAATAATAAATATTGACACTTGGTTTCCCTGTGAGTTATGAGAAACTAGGACTTTCTTTTCATCTTTCCCCCATACATCATGGAGGTTTTTCCAAGGATGCAAACCTTGATGACACTTGCTGCCTTTCTGGGTACACTTCAGGTTGCCACTGTTAGGAAACCAAATCCAGCAGAGGCATACAGGAGCCTTGAGAGCCAAGCTCCCTACAAACCTGAATCAAAGAGAAACAGGTATAATTCAGCTACCCCTTGAGCAACCCAATTTCATGTGTTTTGAGAAAGCTCTGTCAAGGAAGGGATGGGAGGCCTTTTGGAATATCTATTCTAAGGGGCTCGGGAATAGAGAGCTACGAGGATGTCAGAAGTTGGCAGGAGTAGGTGCCAGCACATGACTTCTCAGCCAAATTGTTGTGTGGAGATGTATTGTTTGCCAACTTTTCCCCTTTATTCCCTCTTAAACATCACCCTCAATTAAAGGTTTATTACATACAATCCATTGTGAGGATCAAGTACAAGTCAGGATGCAGTACTTACATTTCTTTGTTTTCCACCAATTTTGCTGTGAGCAAAGGAAAATCTTCATCAAGCTTCGAGGCTTTAAAAACTGAAGAGAAGTTTTATTTTAAGCAGCTGCAGTTGCCCTAGATCCCTTCCCCATGCTGTTTGAACATGCACTGCTTTGTATTAATTAATATTTCCTGTGTGGTGGCAGCACCAAGAGAACACTTTCTGGAGATAAAATACAATCAAAAAATGTGGCTGCAATAAGATTGAGATTTTCCATGCCAGGGACATGGGCCCCTGGGGAAGCTGGCATCTCCATTAAAGAGGCTCATGAGAGCTAAGGGTTGGCCACAATCCTAATCCCTTAAGGGAAGAGAAAAGCTAAAATATCTGTTTTTTCTCTCTCATTCCCACAGTTCAGAACAAAGGGTCTAGGCCAATCCTTGATGATCCATGCTAGTAACAATAGATAAGCTAGACCCAGGATCCTTAATTTTAGTGAGTAGTTTTCCCTTTGCTCTACTAGAGGCCTCTCGCTGAACTTCTTTCATGTAACGGGGCCTTGAGATGAATACTGCCTTGGCTTGTTAAGACAGGAGGTCCACCTTTTGAAGACTCCCGTCTTTTGCAAAGGATGAGGAAAAGGACTCCTCATCTTTGGAGATGGACAGGTGGAAATGAGAGGTCCCCTGTTCTTTGGGGATGCTGGATGGGTGCAAGACAGGTGTATATTTATGTGTGTATAATTATAATTTGTATATGTCTATATATATAATTTGTGTGTGTGTATGTGTGAGTATATCTTTTTAAATAAGAAAGGGAGAAAAATTAAAGGAATAGGAAAGAGAAAATGAAGGTAAAAAGAAATTCTAAAACTTTCCGTATTTCATGAAATCAAAGACAAAATAGATTTTAAAGTAGACCATTATTTTACGTACCACTAAACAAAAAAACATGCTATAAATTTAGCTATGACCTGACATGGATTATAAGATGCATCCTGATTTGGGGTTCATTAAAATGTGAAAAAAATATACCACTTGAAATTGATGAACTGGAGGTTCTCCCCCTCCTGTTTTTTTTGCAATATCATTTGCAAGTGTTCAAGTAGCTGAAATATAACAGAAAATATTGTATTTGAACTTTGGCTATTATTTTTATTTATTTTTTTTTAATTTTGTATTTTTTTAATATGTTTTATTGATTATGCTGTTACAGTTGTCCCAATTTCTTTTCCCTCTGCTCCCCTCCACCCAATAATCCCCCCTCCCAATGGTTGCCCCCCCCTTGGTCCATGCCCATTGGTTGTGCATATAGTTCTTCTCAACATCTTCCTGTCTACTCCACTCCCTCCTACTATGCTTCTTAATTCCTGCATCATCTCCCTTCCTTTCCCCCCTTCCCTTTCCCCACTGACCTCCCCGCTGTATGTTCCCCATATCTATAATTCTTTTTCCACTCTCGTTGCCTACTTAGTTTGCCTTCGTTTCGATTCCCTAGCTTCTGTTGTTGGTTGTTGTGATAGTTTTCATTTTAATGTTCATAGTTTTGATCCTACTTCTTCTAAACCAGTCCCTTTAACATCTCATATAACAGTGGTTTGGATCTAATGAACTCCTTCAGTTTTACTTTGTCCTGGAAACACTTTCTCTGCTCTTCTATTCTGAATGACAGCTTCGCTGGATAGAGTAATCGTGGTTGTAGGTTTTTTATTTTCATTTCTTTGAATATTTCTTGCCAGTCCCTTCTTGCCTGCAGAATCTCCTTTGAGAAATCAGCTGATAGTCTAATTGGGACCCCTTTGTACATAACTCTCTTCTTCTCTCTTGCTGCTTTTAAGATTCTCTCTTTATCCTTAATTTTTGACATTATGATGATAATGTGTCTTGGCATGGTTCTCCCTGGGTCCAGTTTTTCTAGAACTCTCTGTGCTCCCTGGACCTGTAAATCTATTTCCTTCCCCAAGTTAGGAAAGTTCTGCTTCATTATTTTTTCACATAATTTTTCCATTTCTAGTTCTTCTTCTTTACCTTCTGGCAACCCTATAATTTGGATGTTTGCTCTCTTATAGTTGTCCCAGAGGTTTCTGAGCTTCTCCTCATTTTCCTCACTTTTTGTTTCCTCTTTTCTGCACTGGTTGACTGTTCGTTCCTTCCCTATGTTCCGATCTGTTGATTTGATCCCTGGTTTTTCTTCCCTCACCACTAGTTTCGTATGTGTTTTCGTTCATTTCACCAGGACTAGTCTTCATTTCTTCCCCGTCTTGATTAAGTCCTGCTGTTATTTCTGTAAGCTGTCTTATAACTATAGCTCTGAACTGAGCCTTAGAAAGGTTATCTGTCTGTTCATCCGTTAATTCATGTATTTGCTTTCTGGTCAGCTGCATGATTGGGATCTCTATCATTATCCCTGCCATCCTGGCAGTTTTTTGCTTCCTGAGCGGGGCTGTCACACCTCCTATGCTATCAGGGAGCAGAGTCCTGTGCACTCGTCACTACTGGGCGACACTTCTCACCACACTGTGGCGCTTTGTGTGTGGGGGCAGGGGTCCAAAATGGATTCCTGCCGTTCTCTCTCCGCTGAGAGACCGGGAGCCTCCTCCTCCGTCCCCATGCCTTCTGGGGCTCACAGCCCAAGGCAATGGAGGTCTGCCTTCCCTGGCGTTGGAACCACGAGCTGACAGGATTCGTCTGTAGCTAGGGGTGTTCCCCAGGTGCTTCTCGCCTCCCCTTAAATACGGGTGTCTGTGCTTACAGCAATCCCTCCGCTGGTTGCTGCTGCTGCCACCGCTGGCACAGCTTGACCTCTCCGCCCTGGCTTTGCCCCTTCTACCCATCTGGATGAGCACCACTTGTTTATAACTTCATACATTGGCCTTCCATGTAGCTTTATTTTCTGGAGCTTCTGGTTATTTCTGGTTTTGCGGTAGTTGTATTCCTTCTTAGTTGTGGAGGGAGATGGAGCGTGTCAGTCTAGACCTCCATCTTGGCCAGAAGTTCGAACTTTGGCTATTCTTAAATCTTGGGTCCTGTAATATTATTCCAATGCTCTTTGGAAATGGTGGGGTATTCCTTTGAGGCTGCAGCTTTTTTCCACTTAGTATCTAAAATATTTTTAACTTCCTCATAATACCTTTGCAAGCTTCAGAGGGAGGGTTAGATACTAAAAAATAAATCAGAGGGAGGCCTGGGTGGTTTGAATCAATCCATATAAATCCTTAAAATTAATCAAGCATTTATGAAAACCAGAACATGATTTCTACGAGACCTATGGATAGAGATGCTGAATTGTCTGTCATGTTTACATGTGTACTGAAACAAAGAGGGTTGGCATTACCTGTTTTGTCTTTGACCTTTAGTTCCTGAGGTATATTTACTACTAGCTTTCAGCATGAGTGGATGAGAAAACTTGGCATGAGGCAAATCTCTATTTGACCTGAAAAAAAATCATTTAGCTTTTCCTAGATTGCTGTAGAAAAGTTAGTTTACTTTGAGATTTTTAATTCAATCGAGTAAAAGATTTTTTAAAAGTAAAGGCTATTTTTTCTTTATCTTTTTAAATTTTATTTTCAGTTACAGTTTACATTTACTGTTATTTTGTATTACCTTCAGAGTATCAGCATTGTACAGCATTGCAGTTAGACAATCATAAACAAAACCTGTTTTTATAATAAGGTGAATGGTAGGGTTTATAGCAACATTTTAAATTATCATTCCTTACAGTTTTTATTTTGTAATTATATATCCATTTTATTAATGTACATTCTTTTTTTCTTTTTAATCCTCACCCAAGGACCTTTTTTCATTATTTAGAGAGAGGGGAAAGGAAAGAGAGAGAAAGAAACATCAATCAGTTGCCTCCCATATGTGCCTGGACCAGGGATCGGAACTCGTAATCTAGGTACATGACAGGACCAGTAAACAAACCTGCAAGCTTTCTGTTAACCAAAGTACGCCCTAACCAACGAGCCACATTGGCCAGGGCTTAATATACATTGCTTGTACTCAAATTTAGTTGTCTCTAAAGATGCTTCTTAAAGAATTTGTCTTTCCTTATGAAAAGCAAACACTGAGAGGGCAAGTAATAGAATAATGCAGAAGTAATTATTAAATTATAGAAGCAACCAAATTTTCAGAGACTGCTCTGGAGATAGAGCTTTGCTTTAGTCAGTAACTGCCACAGGCTGGGGTTCAATCTTGGCTAAGGAACATGACCCAGCCCAGACTGGTTCGTGTTGGGAACATACTCTGCTCCCAATGCAAGCTGAAGTCCAGTGCAGCAAGTATAACAGGTAGCTGAGAGATGGGATGAAAGACCACAGCCTTAGAGCTACAAAAACTAGTCTGGTAGTATCAGCAAGCTTGTGTTTTACTATTAATAAAATCTAATATTCACGGAGTACTTTTATATTATGGCCAACTATTATTCTAAGTACATTATAAGTATTAACTCACTATACCCTCACAAGACTCCTATGAAGTTGGTGCTACTAATATCCCTTTTCACAGGTGAAAACATAGAGGCCAGAGAGGTTAGTTGGAGACCCTAGAACACATGGCTAGAAAGTAGAGCTTGGTCAGTCTCCCAAACTAGGGCCTTTAACCTCAACACCATGGCTGCCTATTGAAACTATGGGTGAGAGAAAGGGTCTTAATGCCTAGGAGGTGGACAAGCAGAAGGGAGCTTCCCAATTCTCTAGGAATGCTGGGTGAATTTCCAGGAAGGGGCTTTGGCCTAGAAGACCCAACAAGGCATAAACCCAGCATACCTGAAAGGCTCTGGATCTTGAGGACAAGGCAGAGTACCAAAGTCAACAGGAGAGGCAAATACCGAGTCATGGGGCATTAGGCTCCATTGCCTGCCAACAGTTCCAGAGTTCCAGTCCCATCTAATATTGGTTTGTTCCTAGAGATTTGCTGAGGTTGAGCTAGTGGGTGAGGTCAGGGGCCAAGGTCAAGTGCCTTTGCCATTAGGAGAGAAGGCTGCAGAACCTGGGAACTAGGCAGGACCCAGCCCACCAGACTGTGTGCACAGAGGAGTACTGATTCCAGCAAATGCCTCAGGGTTCCAATTATACCTCATATCCCTGCGTTGCCCCATTTAGCTTTCCCGTGCGTGCTCTGGATCCCTAGAACTTAAGCCTGCTTCACCTATATAGTAAGAATGCTGTTAATCATTTTCATTTATTTGTACCTGTCCTTTTCCAAAAAGGATACAGTGTGGTGTTTTATTAATTATGTCCATATAATTTCCAATTTTCAGCATAAAAATAATTGCAGGCAACAAAAATCCTTGCCCTTACTTTATGTTAGGCTATTTTTAATCAACATTTTATAACTCATATAGTATATAAAACCTAGCATCAAGGTTATAAAAGTACAAAATCATATAGTCCATATGTATTTTATGAAACACATGGGCTTTATATGCTGAGAGTTACTGGAAAATCATTTGGATTTGGAGGGGAAAATAATAGGCATAACAAAATGACTTGGGCAAAGTATTTATGGGAAATTGATCACTCTAAAAATCTTTTATGATGGTCATTGTGCTATAATACAGTTTGAATTTAATGTTTTTATTCTCATTTTAGATTATATAATGGGTTATTTTATGGCATGAGTTTTCATTATTAAATGTAATATTGTCACCAACTTAGGTAATGTCAATATATATTAAAATACTTGAAACTCATAGCTTTCAGGGACAAGAATTATTTAACTTTCTTTTTATGAATTTGGCATTCTTTTGGAGGAAGTTTTGAAAATCTTTCTTTTTTTATTTGCCTACCATTATTTTCTCCTCAAGAACAGAAATGGAATCCAAGCAGCCATTGAAATGTTAGAGAATAAGACCTTGAAAACAGGATGACACTTGGTGAGAAAAGGGGCACAATAATACATCAAGGGCCCCACAGCTCATGCCACCAGAGAAATGACTGGGGAGAAATGCCTCAGGGAAAGGCTAGCCAGTCACGGTACACCTGTAATCTGATGAATCAGCAATGCCTTTGCTGAAAATGTTAAACTCATACAGTAGTGGGAAATACTGGTAGGCCTGTGACATGTAGAAGCCGGAAAGCACTCACATGGACTTTGGTGTCCTACTGACCTCCGCATGGTGTTTTTGTTGAAGACTCTCTTCAAATTAGGAAAGATCTAAGAAGTGAAAATGTATAATGTTATCTCTCCTCCTCCTATTAAGATAATTTCTTAATATGTAAATAGGTTTTTCCGTTATTCCACTGCTTTCTGAGCCCTAGTCACTCAGGAAGATACTAATTATGCCTCTGTTGTTCAATTCTTTAAATTACTTTGAACTGTTGTTGAATTATAGAAAGGGAAATACCGAATTATGAAAGAAACTCATCCTAGCTTTCTTTATTTAAAGCAAAATCCACTCACTTTTAATGCAGATCAATGTGGATGAGCAAACAGGGATAAAATTTTAGATGTTTTTAGATAGTGTTCGTGTAAGAATTAGAATTCTTAGTAATTTTAGATGATGAATGAGTATATTTTCATTGGAAAACAATTATATAATTCCGTTTCTTATATTGGATAAACTTAAACACATTTAAATACATTTTTATGTGTTTAAATTAATGCAGACTTTTCCAAGGATAATGATTTTTCTGTCAGCATCATTAGGTTAATGTCTACATACAGAACACATATACTAGAATAAATTATCCCTAAAATTACTTGTACAAATTCTTAAATTAAGATCTCTTTCTACTGGGTGGTTTCCTCCTACGGAGTGAAGTCCTCCATGTAGACCTCAATTCCAGTCTCTCTTCTCTGGAGCTATAAAGTTCAGAACACATGTCTCGGAGATATAACTCCAGGCCCACTATATTTTCTCCAGAAGGTCACTTGTACCAAGCTGAATATGTCATGGACATGATTGGACATACAGGCACCTGTAAAGGAATTTTAGCAAGCAATGGTGTTTTGCTTGCAGCAGAATGACACAACATCCACAAGCCTCTTTTTTAAATTTAATTTTATTTATTTTTATTGTTCAATTACAATTGTCCCAGTTTTTCCCTTGTTGCTCTCCCTGCCCTGCCCACACTCCCTCCCACAGTTAATCCCCACCCTGTTGTCCCTGTCCATGGGTCCTTTATACCTGTTCCTTGACTAGACACTTAATGAAGTCTTTTTTTTCCAAAAAAATTTATGAACTCAATGAGGACATGGCTTGCAGTGTGGCCAGCATAACTTCTGATGCTAATGTTCTGACTAATGAACTGAGAGATTCAGTGGTCAGAGGTATTTATTACAGTGTCAGGAGCCAATTCCGTGTGACCAGTTGGTTATAGCACTGTGATATCAAACAAGCTTATACACAGTTTGGAGGAAAACGTCCCTTTGGTGTCTCACTGCTCTACGTTGGCTGGCATAAGCATTATGGCTTTCAGCTCTCAAAGTGACCCTAGCAGAAATTATGGTGGATGGAATGCCATGTGCATCGGAAATAACAGCACAATAGTTGTGTCCATGTTCAAACAAGACTACAAAGAAGGAGAACTGACCCTGAAGTCAGTACTTGCTTTAGCTACCGATGTCCTCAATAAGATCATGGATGTGAGCAAACTCTCTGCTGAAAGAGTAGAAATTGCCACACTAACAAGAGAGAATGGAAAGATGGTCATCAGTCTTCAGAGTCCTCAAACAGAAGGAACTGGAGCAGTTGATCAAAAAGCATGAGGAAGAAGAAGCTAAGGCTGAGTGTCAGAAGAAACAAAAAGAACAAAAAGAAAAGGATAAATAGAAGACAAATTGGAAATTTTATAATTCGTTTGAGTACCATTTCAGTGTGAAAGCCGTCCTCTTCCACATTGAGAAAGCATTAGTTTTTTTAACCTGGACAGTGGGAAAGCAGGATGGTACCATTTGATTGGAACCTTGATATTTCTGTCAAGTTGAATGATGATTGCTCTTCATGGATGTTTTAATTTTCCTCCCGTTTTGGGGAATAAAACTTGGAAAGAATGGAAATGGTGAGGGAAATTTTTAAAAGATCTCTTTCTACTATAGCATAGGTTTTCTAAAAGTTGTTAGATTTATTCATATAATATGATTGATTTATTCATATAATATAATATTCATCAACTACTGTGTAAAAGTGCTTTTTTAAGTGCTTTGCAAATATCAATGCCAACCACAACCTAATGAGTTAGGTAACTATTGGTATCCCCATTTTACTTAGGAGAAAAGTGAGCTGCAGAGATATACAAAACTGTCCCAGGATTACAGAACAGGTTGAGATTGGAGCTGAGATGCAAAACTAGGCAGCTTGACAATGTCTCCCCAGTGCCTCCTAGAAGAAGGACCATGTTACTAAAGTTCACTTGGGGAAGGCACTCATTTTTCTGGTCTTTCCTTTCTTCTTTTGTAAAATGATGAAGTCAACTTTCAAGATCAGTAGGATCCACAACAGATTTGAGTTTATATAACCTTTAAAATTCTGGAATATCTGCAAAAATGGCAGATTGACCATACATATTTGATTTGCATTCTCCACTAAAATGACATTTAAATTCATATACATATATATATATATGTGAGGAGATAACAGTTTCAGAGATAATAGACCTAATGGCATGGAGATGAGCAGGATCCAAGTGCCTGCAGCCCACACCACCAAAGAGCAAGTTAAGCAGGGCCTTGAGAGACTCAGTGCTCCAGGGAAGTGAGGTGCAGCAGATAGTGGGCTGATGTCTGTACAGACCAGCTGGACTTCTAGTCCCCCCCCTACCTCACCTCCATTGTTTGAAGTCAGGTGACTGTTCTCCTCTCTTCCCAACTAGCCCTCATCTCCCTCTTCTACTGTTGCAGGAAATTGAAGGTCTATTGTTCAGAAAAATTGAAACAAAGAGGCGCCAAAAGCATGAACACCAAGTAAAGCAGAGGCCTAGGAGAATTGAGCTTGACTTTCTATATAACATCCTGGAAACATCGCCCCTACCTTAGCAGCCCAGGCCTATGACCACCCCCACCCCCTCCCATGAGGTTTGAGAGTGAATATTCTTCTTTAAAAAAACTGCATGGTCCTGAAGAAAAGACCTTCACATGTTATTTATTGCTTTTGGGAGTTCCCCGCTGAAAAGGACATGACTCCCTAGGGAACCCTCTAGTAAATACATCTGTTATCATTCTTTGCCCTCAGTGGACACATAACTCTTTCCAGTCAGCTTTTTTGTTGTCTTTTAAGCAGGAAAAAACAACCAAGAAAAATAGTTTCTAATATGGATGAGAAAGACTACACGAAACAGAACAAAATAAAAACAAAACTGCAGAAAGGAAACTCCAAGAAAAAAAGAGATAAAACAGGGAGCAGAAGAAAACTTCACAATATTTTGTTTGATAATATTAAACATAAGAAACAAAATAAGGTATTATGTCTCTAAAGCAAGAGCAAGTCTGTAACAAAAAGATGAGCAAGAGGAGAACGTTTCTTGGAAGTCAAAAATATGTGCACTGCATCAGATGCTCTTGCTTGCCCCTTTAACAGTCATCTCTGCTCCTGAGCACCTCTTTGCCTCCCCATGCCGAGACTACTGAGCCCAACAACTTGCTTTTCCAGCCTCCCTTGCACTTAAGAACTGGGCACTTGACACAGTAAAGCGAAGCCTGCTGCAGTGTCTTCCCAGTAGGAATGGTTTGTTTCCCTAATGAAAAACAAACCATGGGAGGAAGTCTCTCTTGTTTTAGCAAGATGTTGTTTGTCATAAGTGACCCCTGGAACTGTAGCAATCTTGGAGCCTCGCTAAAACAAGTATAAGGATTTAGCTAATTACTGAGGATGGCAGAGAAGAAAGGGGATAGAGCCTGGTCCTCGATGGCACCACTGAGCTCAGGAACTTACTCTGACCTATAGGGCAATGGGAAGATAGGCGTATATAGGTCCAAAGTTTAGGTGGAAGAGAAATGAAGCTTTGTCAGGAAATAGGAAATGTTGATATTGGGGGTTCTATGAGCACAAAATTGCCATAGTTCAGTCATCCAACAAAGAGTTTTACTATGGGTCAGGCCCTAATCTAGGTGCTAGTGAGACTGGAGTAAACAAAACAAATTTCTTGCCATTCTGGAGCTTACATTCTAGGTAAAACAGACAGGAAATTAAAAATAAAACAAAAATAAGAAATATGTCAAATAGTGAAAAATACTGTAGAGAATAATAAAGTTGGGTCAGAGAGATAACGTGGGTTAAAGGGGGTTGTGGGTATAGTAGTCAGGGAGTTGACAACTCGTAACTGGGAGTTGTTTAAAGCAGAGACTTGAAAGTAACAGGAGAGCAAACCATGTAGACAACGGAAGTGAGTTCCAGGCAGAAAAAATGGCAACTGAAGTGGCCGTTAGGTGAGAATGTGCTCAGTACATCTGAAGATAATCCAGAAAAGAGTAGTGAAGGGAGATAAACAACAGATGAAGTCAGAGAAGTAATGAAAGATGGAACCGTGTTAAATCTGTCAGGCAAAGTGGGGACTTCGCCTTTTGCTCCAAAGAGGTGACACAATCTTATGAAAGTTTTAAAGAACAAGTCTGTCAGTTGTATTGAGAATGAAATGAATGGGGTAAAGGTTGAAGGAGGGACGTTTGGAGGGTCATTGCCATAATCACAATATGAGATGATAGCTTGAACCAGGATGATTACTGAGCAGGTGGTGAGAAGTATTGGGATTCTGTATGTATCTGGGAGTAGAACCAGAACCATTAGCCAGATTGGCTGATGGATTTGCTGTGGCTTGTCAAGAATGACTCCAAGGCTGTCGGGCTGAACGAAAGTAAGAACTGAGTTGCCATCTACTAAAATGAAGAAGAGTGTGAAAAGAGGAGGTTTGGAAGAGGAAAGAAGTGTGGATATTTAACTTTGTAAGAAACTTTTTAAGTTTGGTTTTGCACTGTTTCCTCTTGAAGATCCAAGATAAGCAGTCAGTTGCATACACCAATATGGAGTTCAGGGAAGATGTTGAGGATGGAGATATTTCAGCAGGTCCCTGAAAAACATTGTTTTATTATAATGTTGATGAGAGAAAAAGAATCAGTTTCCAGCCAGGGCCACTGTGTGTGTGGAACTTCCAAGTCCTCCCCATGTCTACATGGGTTTTCTGTGGGTTCCCTGTTTCCTCCTACAACTCAAAGATGTTCAGTTAGGTGCATTGTTATGTCTACATCGTCCCAGTCTGAGTGAATGTGGGTATAAGTGAGTGGCCCTGTGATGGAATGGTGCCCTGTCCAGGGTTAGGGGTCCCGCCCTGAACCCTGAGCTGCCGAGGTAGACTTGGGCCACCTGTGACCTACACTGGAATATTTACAATCGGAAAATAATTAGCGTATTTGTTTTTATTAATCTTTCTTAAATGTATGCAGAGCTCATATTTATTTCAATGCTTAATATTAGAAGTGTTTGGGGTCTTTAAAAGTTTGATGATTTTTTTTGTGACCAAAAATATGCCATGGGGCCTTAACTCTTGTTTATATCAATTAGCCTGTGGTAAAACTGGGTATATAGTTCTGCTTAAAATCGCAGTTTCCAAGAATCTGTTGAGGATGTTAAGTGAGAACTTAGTGTCATTTAAAAGTGGTTAATGTACAGAAGGGATTTAAGGCCATGATGAAGGATGTGGTAACCTGGGGAGTGAGAATAAAAGGAGAAGCCATCTAAGGACTGAGCGCTAGGGAATCCCAACAATTAGAAAGTAGGGGGACAAGAAGAAACTAGCAAAGGAGCCTCCAAAGGAGCAGCTTGGGAAGCAGCTGATAGTTCAGACAGGAAGACCGAAAAATTGGCCACCAGATTTAGCAAGATGGAACTCGGTAGTGACCTTGACAAGGGTCCAGCTGTTCTAAGGAACAAAGAGAAAAAGACAGTGTCAGCAGTAACAGCTAATCTAGACAATCAGTCATAAGAAGTGAAGTGCAACTCTAACACTGCCTGTAGGGGTATGGAAGCCAAATGTAGGAAAAGGTCATTCAAAGGAAAATGAGAAACTCTGGTTTTACCATTTAAGTTGAATAGATATGCTCTTTGCAGCTCATATTTATTCGGAAACATGATAAATGAAGCTCTGTGATCCATTTCCCTGTCCAGATATCAGAGGTCTTTGAAAAGGCGAGCATACCAAAAAGGACAATGGAAGACAAAAGCACAAACTTCAGAATACAAATGTATCAAGTACAAATTCCAATATTATATACTAATTTTGATACCAAGTGAATGAACCATTTTGAATCTTAATGTTCTCCTCTGTAAGATAAGGCTATTTAATCATGCTTATCTCTTGAGATTTTATGAGGAATAAATTGACATATGGAAGGCCACTAGTACCGAATCATGCAAAAAAAAATGGTCAATAAAAACAACTATTACTGTTGCCATTATTATTAATCCATCTTAGGCCTGAGGTAAAGGCCACTCACTGTGATATGGAAAAGATGAAGTATTTGTTGACATGAACCTTGTTGGCGAAGGGACTGGCTTTGCCTGCAGTTTTAACAAAATTCTTTGAAAGTCATTTATTATGGCCTAGACCTTGTAAGAAGCAGAGCAGGGCTCAAGGCCATATTTTCTCAATATATTCCAAAACAAATTTCACAGACTTCTCTTAAACTCTGCTGTTTAAAACAGATCATAACATGTGTAAGGTTAAGATAATACCACACCCCTGGGATGCTGAGGGCAGAGAAGAGAACACCTTGCTGCCTAAGAATGCTGCCCAGCCAAGAAGTACATCTTTGTGAGGCATGGATGGCCCTAAGCTCACCCTCATCTTGTGTTTTTGGTCTAACCCTATGTATTCTTACTTTAGAACACTATGTGCACAAGGGTGTTGGTTTTGTTCTTACTGGTTCACAAACTAGAAAGCAGATAGCAAATGCCTAAGATATAATTTTGTGAAAGCACATCATGACTTTCTTTTTATTTTCACAGTAACTCAGACAAAATTGGAACATTTCTAGTTGAAATAGTCACATTCTTCACACTTGAATAAAATATTTGGAAATTGAGCAAATGGGTTCTCTGTCCTAAAACAATATTTACTTGTAGCTATTATTAACTTCATTCTTTTATTTAAATGTATGATTTTGAGTCCTGGGTCTGTGATTTTATTTTTTTCCAGCAGACCAGACTATGAAACCTATGGCATGAGGCACTTTAGCCGAGAGAATCATAGGGTAGTGTTGGTTTTGGATTTTGTTTTGTATTACAGTTTGTGGTCATTAAATGTATCAACATAAAAAATAATTCAACAAAATGGGTATTCCCAGAAGACAAGTGATTTCCCCAGAGAGAAAAGGAAATTTTATTAATTCCCAAATTTTAAAAAATCTCCTGATGCTACTTTAAAAGAACCATGGATATCCTTTTTCTTCACATTTGACACAAAGAAAAATTGGTTTGTGCATCTTGGATGCACAGTGAATGTGTGTTTCTTGACTTTCGCTTACATGCATTCTAGTTCTTATGTTGGGGGTAAATAGATTGTGAAATTGCTTTAAAATCATTGCCCTAGTGGCCTTACCCTTATTAGCATTTAACTATAATCTGAATGAAAATACATCCTGATAGGGGCATTGAAAATCATTTAAGGTCAGAAATGAGAGTTAATGACAATTCCTAAACACTTGGATGGATGTATTAGCCCATCTTGATTCTAACCTCTCTTTATTGTGAATATTGTACCAGAATTTTACTTAACAAATTCTCTGGGCGTGAAGAATTGTCAGTTTGGGCCTGAAATATGTTAAAGTATTTGGAGACACAGGAACAAGCATGTCAATGATAACACCCAACAGAGAACTTTATTACAATTAAAAACTGTGTAATGAATGAATCATCTCATAAACCTAACACATAGACATGAAGTTACTTAAAGGGTCAAGCTAAAAGGAACAGTAAGATTGCTTGTCATTATTTCCTAACAGCATTATACTCCCATCTCTTTGCTAACCTAACTTTGAACCAATAAAATGATGCCAATTACAGAGTTAACCTTTTTCAGCTCAGAGTTTACTGGGTGACTCTGCCTGGGAAGCTGAGCAGCCCTAGAAAAGTTAGTGTTTTCACTATAAAGTGGCTGAAATTTTAATGGTGAATCATATTAGAACTTCTAGATGCCATATTGAAATGTTTTATATTTGATTTAGTGAAAATATTTTATAATACTGAAAATATATTTTGAACTCAAATCTGGGTTCAAAAAATATAAATGGCATTTTCTCTGTTTTTATTATAACTGTCTGCAGTTCTTGATTTAGTAAAAGGAAGCCTTTGGAGGATTTCAAGTAGAAAAGTGACATGATTTGATGTATTGTTTAAGAGGATCACTCAGGATTCTATGTTCAGACCAGAATGAAGGGGCAAGGGCAGAGTCAAGGAGATCAGTTTAGAGTTACTGCAGTAATCAAGCTGAGAGATAATGGAGCAGCGTGGCAGTTGTGGAAGTGACAAGTGACAGATTCTGGGTACATTTTAAGGTAGAATCAGGAGTGAATGTAAATAGAAACAGAATAAGAGTTTTTAAGGATGACTCTAAGATTTGGGACTTAGGCACCAATTAGAAGAAAATCCTTGTAAAAGATATCTGCTAAAGATGTTATATTCACACATAAAGAATTCTTACAACCCATTAATAAGACAACAAATAAGCCATTTTTTTAAATGGCAGAAGATTTGAACAAGCATTCCACTATATATATATATGGCAAATGAGAATATAGGAAGACTCCTGTAACAGAACCCCTGGGTCTGCTCCGACTGAAACAGAACCCACGGGCTGTTTAGTTAGGGGCCCGATTGCCCGCCGCCAGAATCGTAACTCTGAATACCAGAGTTTGGGGAAAAGAAAAAGAATTGTTTATTTACACAAAGTCCTGCCTCCCCCTCCCAGACCTGGCCAGTCTTACGGAAGTCAGAAACACCGTTTCCCTACTTCCTAGGCACAGTTCAGCTTTACCTGTAGCTGCCAATCACTCAGTTCTGATTGGGGAGGTCCTTTCTGTGCTGTGGTGCCCTCCAGCTCTCAATGCAGGACCGCCTGGATTCTCAGCCTCCTTGCAAACTGCCTTCTTCCTGCAAACCGCATGGATCTCCTCTCCTTCTCCAAGCAGCCTGGCAAGAGCCTCTTCTTAAAGCCGCCTGGAGACCCCTGCTCCAGGCCAGTTGGAGGGAGCCCACAAGAGCCAGGGAGTGGGGGCGTGAGGGCCAGAGAGAGCCTGAGAGAGAGAGCCTCCTAGAGCCAGAGCCAGCCCAAAAATCTCCGCAGCTCCTTCTCCCTTCCTCCCTGCCTCCTCTCTCTCCCTGCGTCCTCTCACGCAGTGGGTGTTACAAACAGTTCTGACCATTCACAGAACCCTACGTAGGCTCTGTCTGCTTCTTCCTTACCAGCCCACAGTCCAAGATCCCTCCCATCTTCCTGAGTCTTGGAAGTAAAGCGGATCTTTGCAACAATGTATCCAGCCACTAGCTCCAGGCATGCAAGGGCATCCTGAAAGCTGCTTCCTGCTCCCTATCTCCCTGCCTCAAACTCTGGGGTTTGTTTTTGGACTCCTCTGTTTCTGTAACACTCCCAGCATCATTAATCAGCAGGAAAATGCAAATAAAAACCACAGTGAGATACCTTTTCACACCATTAGGTTGCCTATAATCAAAAAGCCAGATAGTGTCAAGCATTGGAGAGGATGTTGAGAAACTGGGATTCTCATATACTACTGGTGGGAATGTAAAATGATCTAGCCACTTTGAAAACCTTTTTGACAGTTTCTTATAATGGTAAATATATACTAGATGACCCAACAGTCCTACTCCTAGGTATTTATACAAGTGAAACGAAAACATTTTATACACAAAAACTTGTATGCAAATGTTCATAGAAACTTTATTCGTAATAGCTCAAACTAGAAGCAAATGTCTATGAAGGAATAACCAAACTGGGATACATCTGTGAGCAGAATATTACTCAGCAATAAAAAGAAATGAATTACATGCAAGGAATAACACAACAACAGGGATGAATCTCAAATGCATTATGCTAAGTAAGAACTAGACTTGAGAAACTGCATATTATATAATTCCATGAAAATGAAATTAAAGGAAAAATAAAACTGTCATAGCAAACAACAGATCAATGTTTATCAGAAGTTGCAGTTGAAAGGGAGGGGAGGACAATGGAAGCATTCTATATCATGATGGTAGAGATGGAGACATGACTATATGTATTTGTCAAAACTCATTGAATTATCTGCTCAAAATATGTACATATAAATTAAACCTCAAAGGGACTGATTTTTTAAAAAATAATGCTAAATATTACTGTCTTCCCCCTCCCTTACTGGTGTAGTTCAATTGTTTGGGAGTTGTACTGCAAAGCAAAGTGTCGCCAGTTCGATTCCTAGTCAGGCCACATGCCTGGGTTGCACATTCTATTCCCAATTGGGGCACCTATTGATTGATGTTTCTCTCACACATCAATATTTCTCTCCTTTCTTTTTCCCTCCCTTCCCCTCTCTCTAAAAACAAATAAATAAAATCTTAAATAAATATTACTGCTTTTTTGAGAGTAGCACATTTTAATTTGGGGGGATTTGAAAAATAAATGTACAACTGTATAGTGCGTAAGAAATCTTGAAAAAAATAAAACACACACTTTACCCTTCAGGCATGTCTTTTCTGCTCTAATTGGAGACCATAGTTTTTTATTTAGTGATTTTTTAAATCTGAAAAGTCAGGCCTAGTAGGTATTTTTATAAATCATATTGAATTTTAATTGCCTCAAGTTCAGTTTTTATTTAATGGAATCCAATGGTGATTCATTTTTTAAAGTATTCTTTTGCAATGAAATAAGTGGGGTTGAGTTATTTTATAGATTTGTATTATTGAGTGCCAATTTTTATTAAAGCTGGATGTATATAAAATTATATATTCCTGAGAGAAGAAAAATGCTTGCTCTCATACTGACAACCAGAAATTCTAGTTTCTTATTTACACCCAGCAAACGTTGATTATGGTATTTACTGTGATCATACATTGTACTTTTACATACATTACCTTACTCTCCACAGCCTTTTGAAATACGTATCATTTTCCCCATTATACACAGAATGAAATAAAAATATTTGAGTTGTCATGACTTTCTTGTGGTCACCTAGCTTGTAACTGATAAAATCAGAATTAAATCTTAGGTCTTCTGGCTTTATGCTATTTCCTCAACCAAAGCTGCCTAATCCCCCTGGTCCTTAAAATATATGTAAGTTGTGCTAAATCTCATTGCATTTTATTGGAACATGTCTGTATGGAAGCCCAGCAATGTTGTTAAGGTCTGGGAAAGGGCCTTGTACTGCTAAGCTAGGCTCCAACCTAATTTCACTGACGTGCTAAGGGCTTCATGGACTTTCAGTAGGAGGCAAGATGAAACAGGTGGCATTTTCCGTGTAGAAGGTAAAATACAGAATAAGAACATTTGAAATTTACATTTAGTGTCATGTATAGCCTATTGGTCTTTCGCTATTAGAAAAAAGTAATATTTTTTCCTATACAAAGTATAAAGATTAAGAAGAAATATATGTAATATTTTAAAATCCACCCATTCAACTGATACTTGCAGACAGTTTGTGCATCAATGATTCTGTTAGATCCTGTGAATTCACGTAAACATAAGCCATACACAATCCTTTTCCTTAAAGGGATGAGTAAGGAAACAGATGTGCAAACAAATGAATGTTGAACAGTGAGATAATGGGTAATGGGTATTTTTATAATAAAAAGACAGTTTGCATCCTAGCTACCTATTAAAAGTCCCACAATGTTGCATTCTAATCTTTGAGGTAGATAGCCTTATTTTCACTTAAAATATGAGGTGACTGAGGCTCAGGAAGGTTAAAAGCTTTGTTTAAGGCTGATCAACCCAGGATGGGAGTTTTGTTTAAAACAGGGTTCCTCTTTCCTGCAAACTCACCCCCACCCAGAGATCTTCTGTTTTTCTCAAAGTAGCTGGAATCGAAGGAGCTATTAGAAAAAGAGGTTCACTGCAAGTGCCCATCCCCACCTCCACACTCCACCTTGGTTACCAGGACCGGAGGGGAAATAGATCCAGTGAGATGCACAACAGCATGAGGAAAGTTCTAGCACTCAATCCCTTCCCTGCCGCTTCAAGCCCCGGCTCTACCAGCAGTCCTGAGGGGGAAAACCAGACGCATTATCACTTGATGGCATATTTCTTCCTGCCTGAGATTGTGAAAAACATCAAAATATGTAAAGAAACACTATTTAGACATTAAAAATATTGCCTTGAAACACTCCGGTGGTCTTCCTGCTCTTTATTCGATAAATAGTACAAGGCACGTTCAATTAAATGCAGTTCAGTGAAAATGTATTGAGGGTGTTCCCCACCACAGTGGTGGGGACATAGTGCTGGATGAAGCCCTGGGCCTCAGGGGATTTTACTGCAACTCAGTGAGACTTTGTTCTAAAAGGCCCTATTCAACATTCACTTTCAATGTCTTGGATCAAATCCTAGAAAGCAGTATTGCCCTCAAGTAAAATTTTCCCACATTTAATGTTCAAAACCCTTGGTTGCTAGAAAACTCTGTAAAGAAATTTTACTGAAAATCAAACTCTTAGGGCAAAGGTTATGACATTTTATTGCCTGGCTCCAAAATGAAATGGCCTTTTATTCTGTGTCCTCTATTTATGCTGGCTTAGAATACTTTACTTTGAAATGTATTGGTTGTAGTTTTAAAATGAAAGAGAACAGAAAGGAAAGAGTCACTCCAAAGATTTTAATTTAATGATTAGATATTACATTTGAAAGAATTTGACGTCTACAGTGGTGTTGGTGAAGCTGCGCAGGATTTTCAGAACTCAAATGAAATTATGTAATAACACCAAAAATGACCATGTTGCTATCTTCATAGAAATGATTCTTTGAAGAATTTGCTTTGAAAAGATTCAAGTCAAATGCTTTTATCCTGTGGAAATTCTAACTCATACAACTGTCTCTCCCTCAGTCTCCATTTCCTGGGTAATTTTCCATTTTTATACTTATCTACGTTATCCTATTTTCTTCAATGTGTTCATGTGATATTTCTATTCAGGAAAGTAAGACATAAGCTGCTTTATATCCTAAGTGGATATAACTATAACATAACTATATGCTTATATTCTAATAACATCCATTTAAGGAAAGTTAAATGAGCAGTAAAACCAGGAAGAGAGCCAAGGTCTCCTGACATTTTGTCGGTGTCTCTGCTCCTTTGACCCCATGCCTTTCAGAACCAGAGCCTGTGATACACAAATGGAAGCAAGCAGCTAGTAGCTCTCAAGAGCACCAAGGAAAACTTACTTGTGGGCTTCATAGCCACAGTTGCTCCTGTGAAATGAGGTCTTATAGCAATCTCACTTTTATTTCCTTGATAAATAAAAATGTTCCAGTTCACTGGTTTACTAGTAGAAATGCCAAGGATATTGAAAAACAAAAGATAGCCTGTCGTGTTCCCTCCATGTGGTCTACATTCTGTCCACCAAGAGAGAGATGATTTTCTTCATTCCACATGGTAAGACATGTTTGTTTATACAAGCCATTTTTGTTTAGGAGTGTGTGTGTGTGTGTGTATTATGTAAGCATTTAAGTTATAACTCATTTTATGATTCTTATATTTCTTAATATTCAATATATCAGGATTCTCATTAGATGGGTGGCCCAGGCCTCTCTTGACGTCCAAGAGGACCTGGCAGTCACAATGCAATCAGAATTGTAATGAGGCATATACACAGTGTGGGAGCAGAAAGGGGTTCAGGGAGCCTTCCTCAGCTGAGTCATGAATGTGGAGTAAGGCTCTCCATGGATACAAGAGGTGATGGGGAGTTTGAGGCTGAGAGGAAGCATTTATAACTGTAAGGAGCAAGAGGAAGCCTGATTTGGGATGGATGGACGACCATGTACATGGGATGTGATAGGAAGCAGATCTGCAGAGATGAATCTGGTCTCCTTTAAGGAGTTTGCCCTGATACTCTGAGCCTGGAGGATAGGAAACTATGGAAGGATTGTGAGCAGGGAATTAATATAGTCAGCTGTGCCACAGAAAGTCATACTGAGGGTGGTAGACCATTGTAGGCAGAAGGGATTAGGAATGGGGAGGCCAGTTAGGAGTCTATTGTAATAATCCAGATAAGACATGATTAGGGCCTTGAACTAAGGTAAAGATGGAGGGGAAGCTTCAGATACAATAGGCTTAGCTTGACTCTTTGTGGAAATACTTTGTAAAGGAGATATAATAACTCCTACTTTGAAGAATTATCATCAAAATCACATGAGATAAGGATAAAAACCCACCATAAAAACCCGAAGGACAGATTTCCAGGGCTTCCTGGTCAGTAAACCCATGTGCGTCCATTTGCCACCCGGTCTGGCCCAAAATTCCATGTTCCTGTGTTCGGAACTTTGCACTATGTAACACTTTGTCTGGCTATTGATTGGTTCATATCCTTCAATATCCTTTGCAATAAACCAGTAATCTAGTAAGGAAACTGGTTTCCTGAGTTCTGTGTGCTGCTTTGGCAAATCGGTCAAATCCAGAGAGGGGGTAGTGGGAACCTCTGATTTTTAGTAGAAGCACCACCTGAACTTCCTATTGGCATCTGAAGTAAAAATGATCTTGCAAAACTGAGCCCTTACCCTGTGGAATCTGATGCTATCTCGAGGGAGCTAGTGTCAGAGTTGAGTTGAATTGTAGGATACCCTGCTGGTGTCACTGTGTGGTGAGAGGAGAAAGCTCTCTGAGTTCCAGTGTCACTCTCTCTGGTCCAACCTGTGAAGAAAAATGTGAAAGTCAACTTCCCCTGAGGCTTCTAGGAAGAGTCTCCTTTCCTAAGAGAGGCAGTTTGTACGGGATTGGATTTATAAGTTCTAGATTCTAGTCCTGGTTCTGACGTGACCTCTTGAATTACAAGGTCTTGGACACAAGTTGACTGGATCTGTCATCTGTGAAAGGACAGAACTGGACAATTGCTAGAATTCACTCCTGCTCCAAGACTCCAACAATGAACAAGTTTCATAATGACTGGCTGTACCTGTAGGGTTCATTCTGTGGCCACAGAGCAGATAAAAATGAACTGGGGCCCTACAAAGGTGAGCCATTTGGCCTGGGTCCACAGCACTATCAGTTGGCTGACCAAATGAACCAGGCAAAGATGAATGCCTAAATAGAATGTGAACTCTTGCTTTGCAATAGAACAGCTTAAACCTTAAGAAAAACAGTTCCTGGGCAATCACATTGCTATACCATCCAGCAAAATGGACGGCTTCCGTGAGTAATCCCTCTATTTCTCCAAGCCATCGCTTTCTTTTTACACCATCCTTTGCTGTGGCAGTTTTTTCACTGCCCAAAGCAACTACTACTGTGCAGTCTCAGGTGACCAACAGCCTACCAACTACTCAACCACTTCATGTATAAACGATATTAGAATTGCACTTATATTCCCAGGGGGAAATCTGGGCTTTGGCCCTTGTGGATGTACTATCTAGACTATCTCTGTTGGGGAAGTTGGATATTTACAGATGTTAAGGAAGAGAAATGCACTACAAATGCAGAGTGATTTGATACAGCAATAAGACATTGTAAATGTGATTAGTGCAAAAATATGGGAAAGATTAAAAATGTTCTGTTTCAGCCTTTCAGACAATATATTTTAGCATGTATGAGTGAGGTTAGGCCATGGCAGTCATTTCTCTTAAAAAGCAACTTTCAATCTATGACTTCTATTTTTATCTTACAGTTATAACATGGACATACTCTCACCCAACTTCCCTTATTCTTCTAATTGCTGACATTATGCCAAAAAAGAAACACCCATTTAGTTTCTTTCCCACACAGTTGCAGGTTCCTTTTTTCTCGTGTTCTTGATGTTACCCTGCTTGGCCATTCAAGAAACAAGAGCCTGACAATTGAGAGATTTCGTTTTTATTTTTTTATTAAATAAAAATGTTTAAATATTTTATTTATTTACTTTTAAAGAGAGGGGAAGAGGGAGAAAGAAACATCAGTGTGTGATTGGTTGCCTCTCGCACACCCTCAACTCAGGACCTGGCCTACAGCCCAGGCATGTGCCCCGACTAGGAATTGAACCAGCAACCTTTTGGTTCACAGTCCAGTGCTCAATCCACTGAACCACACAAGCCAGGGACAAATGGAGGGATTTTAACTGGTGTTATGATCAACTATACATGCATAAAGGAACCAATATAGAATTTTCTATTAAATTGTGCGATGATGTCTGAGGCATCGAATTCTAAAGCATGTTAGAAGACTAGACACCTTTCCAATGCTAAAATGTGATTTACAGGTTATAACTTCTTTGTACTTTAATAATTTGAGGTTCAACCTTCAGACTAGAAATTTCTAAAACCCATTAGTGACAGGTGGCCGTGAAATAATTTCCTTTCTTAAGAACATGTGCAAGAAGCAGGGTTCTTCCTTTCTTTAAATGGTCTTAATGCATAAATTTTATTTACATAAAATGATAATCCCAAGACATTATAAAAAGCACTCATCCTAGTTATTGGTTTTTTAATTCTAAAAATAAACATGTACAAAATTTAGCAACTAAAATCCAAACTCACTGGGCTTGCAAACAGTGTGACACAGATTTGCTGATTTGGTTTGTAGGAGAAACAATTGATTTTTTTTTAATTCAATGCATGGACTTGATGAGAACATTTAAAAGAATAAGGAGATATGTATCCCCAACAGCATATTTTTCTTCACCAGGTTACTCTATCATCATTGGTTACCACATTCTTTTCTCTCTGTCTCCTCTCAGGATTCTAGAAGGGCCTGAGGTATTGGCTCTGTGTTAATTTACCAGAGTAAGAGAGCAACTTCTCTGGAACTGCAGAAGATGATGGGGAAAATTCAGTTGCAAAAATACCAAGTTATTAAGGTTCTGTAAAAAGTCAACCACAGAGCCATGATTCAGAGTTCCCGGATTTTGGGTTTCCACCCCTTTCTGAACCTAGGCGTGAAATGGTGTGTGAAGGACACACCCAGAGCTTGAGGGGGATCTGGGTCAACATCACTGCTATGTTCTGTTTCTTACATCTCTTCAATATTAGTTTAGGTTATCACAAGAATTTATATTGGAACAAAACTCTGAAGAGGCAAATATTTAAATTCTTTCAATTTAGTAATGTGAGAAATGGTGTAAAATAAATGGTGTGGTTTTCAAAAGAGATTAGGCTGCATCAGTGAATTAGTTAAGCTGTGTTGTTCTGCCTGTCAATAGGCAGTAAGCATCTCTAGTGGAAGGTAATCCATGCTCTCCATGTCTGTATAATAAAGAAAATTCATAAAGGCAACACTATTGTTTAATTCAGAATGCTTCCTGCAACATTGCTGGCTATTATCTGGTGAAATAACAGCATCTCATTGTTGTAGTAACATATTTTAACCGAATATCATTTGCCATAGTTTCTGTCTCTATTATCTTGAGATCTGGGTTTTTAGACTCGTGTTGTCTCTCTGTCTTTCTCTCTATGTAAAACATATGACTTAAATATGGCATCTCTAATGATAGCATCATGGAGTTCACTTTCTGGTTAGTTAGAAATCAGCATGTTTTAGAAATGCTCTGCTAGACTTCTACATAACAGATAAATTGTTTCATATACCCAGTTCTTACCCACTAAGTTCCATGGAGGCTGTGAAGTCTTTTGTTAGTGTTGGCAGCTCACCTGCCTGATTCCACTCACTCAGTGTGGCTGGGATAGGCATGCACAGCTCCAACAGTGTGACCCTGCCCAGTACCCTTTACTCCAGGGCATGCCCCAACCACAGAGCCATAAAGGAATCGCTTTTCTTGAAATAAAGACAAAGCTACTCTTTAACCTCACAAGAAGACTAGGTCCAACTATTGTGGAAAGAAAGCACTGATAAATAATGTTATAAACTGAAACTGTGGGAAACAGACTAAAGTGGCTCCCCTGGTGCCAGCCTCAGAGACCTTGACTGTGCTAGTCCATCCACTCCACTCCTCTTGCAGGGGGTCCAAATTGTCCCTTCAATGACAGCAGTTGATCTAATGAATAGGTTTCTGGCACGAGGCAGGATAACCTTAGACTTCAAGTATACCTGGCCTCAGTCATTGGTCCAAGAGGTACATGTATGATCCAAGTCAGACCAATCAAGTCTTCCTTGGAGGTTTTCACACTAGAGTTTTCAGGGAAAACTCCTTTCCTCTTGGGTGATGAGATTGTTAGGGTGTGAGCCTATAGGTGGAGTGGAAGCAGAGACAAAATAAAGAGTCTTGAGGCCATCTGAGTCCCTCTGTCTCACTGGCCCTCAAACTGCCCTGTGTCCTACCTGCCTAAGCTTGGCTGTTCAACTCTTCCTTTCCATCAATCACCTTTTTGTTGAAAGTCACTCAGGTGAGATTCCTATGACTTGCCTTCAAGAAAGTCCTGAGTTGAACACATATCAAAGGTCAGCAATGTGGTGATTGTAGGGGGGAGGTGGGTATAAGGGGGCTAAATGGTAATGGGAAAAAAATACAATTAAAAAAATGGAAAAGAAAGAGTACTTTACAATATCACTTTAAGTGGCTGGTAAGCATCCTGTTATATGTATATATTTATAGGTTTGTTAAATAATCCTCTATTAACAGGCATTTAAATTGCTTAAAGTCTTCCTGTATCATAAGTAATGTCATGATAAACATCCTTATTCATAAAATGATGTCCATACCTCTGATTATTTCATTAACCTTGCTCCTGAAACTGCATGCATTTTGTAAGCTTTTGATACATTATTGCCAGATTTCCCTGTCGCACAATTGTAGTTAATGTGTATATCCAATTAGCAGTTCACAAAAATGTCTTTTTTTTCTCATTGTCACCACTTCAGGATATGATCATTCTGTTTCTTTCACATGTTTCTCAATTTTACAGGCAAAAAGTGCTGCCTCATTGTTTTTTTTAGTTTGCACGTCTTCAGAAAAATGGGTCATTCTTGTAAGGAAGCCTGGACAGCCATCGTGTTTCGGGCAGCGTGCTCAGGGCTCTCTTATCACTGCGCCGACCTCAACAGCTGACTCACTCCCTCTATCAAAGAGCTCACAGTTTCCTGACTTCGGGAGGTTTTGTCAAAACATCACGTTGCCTCATTTTGATCCCAAATACCAACAACCTTCTTCATTCTGGGAGGAGGGGATGATAAATCATCAAGTAAACATCCCAAGAGGTGATAGGAGGCAGCAGGAGCATTGTCACTTAATTTTGTTTGGTTTTGTAAAGTTTAGACTTAGTGACTGAGGGAATGGGAAAATCCTTTAACTGGCCGGGAAACCAACTCTAGGGAGACTTTTCTTAGGACTCAGATTGCTGTCAATTTTTTTTTTTTTTTTTTAATGCACTCACAATAGTTTGTCTTTTGGTATGGAGTTGGAATGACCTTGAATTTCACAGAGGCGCTTTTCAGGACTCTTCCACGTCATCTTTTTCCAAAGCATTTGCAATGCTTGACCGCCCAGTGCTCCTCACAACAGACCGAATGACACACTTTCTGTATTTCCTCTAAAGTGGTTCCAAATAGGGTACGTTTGCTCTCATCTTTTTCTCCCCTTCCATTAGAACAGACTAAAACTAGCATTACATTGTCAGAATTTGAATTTAGTGAACTCGGGTTCTCTTCAAGAGGCTCCAAGTGAAGACAGGCCACATGCCATAATTAAAGGCTTGAAGAAGCAACCTTTAGAGCACATACGACAGACTTCTGTTGTCCAGGACCAAAGTACTCTGTGGTGTGAGTGTGATGAGCCCATAGAGTTCACTGATTCTTCATATTTTTCACAGTATCAGAAGAGGGAGGCAGTATTTTCCTCTTATTTTTAGATTAAGTATGTGTTGACCTAGTTCCCAGTGGTCTGAAAATTCTGATGTGCACATTTATTGAATATAGTAGGGTCTGTATTAATACATCATTATTATTGATGTAATAAGTTTAAAAGATTGTATTAAGACATATTGATTTTTATTCTTAATCATATTTATTTATTTATTTATTTATTTATTTTGCTAGCCTCAGCTCCAACTCTTCTAGATTTTTAAGGGTTTCTTTCACTTGTATTCTAGTACTATACCTTTACCCTAAGCTTACATTAGCCTTGTTCCCCAGCAACTCCCCCCCCCCGACACACACACCATGTACATAGAAAATGACTTCATTTATTTGAAGAAGGAAGTTTAGAAATTTCCAAAAGAAGGAAAAACCTACATGGATATAGAAATATAATGGTTTCTAATTTAACCTTGGTACAAGTCACAACTTCCCTAGACCTCAGTTTTCACATTTATAACAGGGGAGGGACTGCATTTTCTCTATGGTGGCAAACAGTTTTATAATCAGAAGATAAAACACAGGCAGTATCCAGTTTTATAATCAGAAGACAAAATACAGGTAAACCCTTCTCTTGACTTCCGACCTGTCTGTTGAGCCAGGTTCCCATGTCTTTCTTTCACAAACCAGTAGGTATTTGCCTTGCCTTTCTGGATTTTAACCTGATTCCCCTCTAGTTTCTCACCCACTAACGGGACCAGACAGTAGTGTTAATAACTAACATTTCCTGATGCCGATTCCGAGCCAGAAAATATATGTAAGATTCAAAAGGGTGGACTAATTTGCTGTGAGGCACATAGCTCAGGAGTGATTGAGCCTAGATTTGAACCCATTTTGTCACACTCCAAAGCTATGAACTTAACCATTGTGCTATGCTACCTCCCAGTAGGCCTGTGGTTTTCAAACATTTTAACTGATACTTTCCATAAAACCTCAAAACCAGAGCTGCACTGGATAAAACAGAGTGGGAACTCGGGCGTCAGCTACTTTGCCTCATCTACAAGCCTAGGTTGACCCATAGTGTTTTCACAGAACCCCGAGCTACATGAAGTGGGAAAAGAAACCACTACACTCCCATGATTAGACATAACTGTGACAGAGCAAAGCCCACTTTGCCTTCTCTCCAGGGTCTCTGGGTGAAGATCAGCTGGTCACTGTCCACAAAGCCAGAGGCCCAAGAGCATGACTCACAGCTTAAGCAGCAGTTCCAACAACCAGCAGAGCTGCCCTATTTTAATGCTTCCTTTGAGGGCCACAGTAACATTATCAGGAGACAGGCAGTGCCTACATTTCCTTTGTCTTGACCCTGTAACATTTCCAATAGAGGTGATAAGGTAGGAGCCTGTGTGCCTTCATTTTTGAGCACCACTTCCACCACCGTTGCCAAGTTGATTACTATTAATTTGTATCATTTCTGTGAAGTTCAACATAATGGTCGAGAGAGGAGTTTGCTATTGGCAGGCCTGGTTTCCCATTCTGGCCCCGCCAGTTTCTAAGTGGGCTTGGACCACCTATTCAATGATTCCATTTTTTCATCTAGAAAATAAATATGTAAAACACAGCATAGTATCTATTAAGACAAAGTTTAGCTATTAGTATTAATATTGTAAGTTAATGAAACATATCCTTCTAGTTATAAGAAAATAAGAAGAATCAGTGTTTTCAAAAACCTTATTAGTATGTATAATTATCTAATTATTAAACAATGGACCCATGAAACTTTTTTCTTAGATTTAGTTTCCTTCTGAATATCATTTGAATTTTTTAATGATCACCACAGTAGATCTAGTTAACATCTGTGGCCACACATAGTTACAAATGTTTTTCTTCTTATGACAACTTTTAAGATTTACTCTCTTAGCATGATGTAATGCACAGCATGGTAACTATAGTTAATAATAATAATGTATCGCATATTTGAAAGTTGCATTTGAATTTTAAGTGAGTTACTTTCTCAAATATTAACATCATGTAATACAGGATGTACTTCTTTTTCCTGTCCATCAGGTGTACATTACAAAGACGAATATTAGATGATCAGGGTTTGGATGGATTTTATTATCTATTGATAGCCAAATACCAGGGTTTTAAGAGAATTTGGAAACTCCTTCTTCTCACCCTTCTCAGCCAAATAAAAACCAGAGTTATAAAATCAAATATTCTCTTTGGCAGGTTTGAGAACCATTACTGCATCCTGAATATGTAGCCATGTCTCCCAGTGGTAGCAAAATGTGCTTTTAGGTCTTTGGTGCTCCAGAGATAACTAATGCTTCAATAGAATCTGAAATGTCAGTTTTCTAGTGAAGAATATTGCTTTCATTGCCACTTGCCTCCTGAGATATCTCTGTCCCTTCATGCTTGTGAACCAGTGTGTTTACAGAACCCACAATTTGTTATTGAATTTCAGTTGTTGAGTTATGTGTGCTTGAAAGGCATGTGGGCACAGACTCATGGCTGCATCACCTAACTGGTCCCAGTAGCATTTATCATAAGTTGTGGGAGAAGTGGATTTATTTTGACTATAGGAGGAAAAATAATAGTGCACAGCCATTCTGAGCAGAGGAGAAGCAGAGGTGAACATTCAGAAGAAAGAAATGGTGATGAGTAAAGAGAGGCAGGCTGGAAGTTTTACAGAAGAAACAACTTAATCAGAACTTGGGTGACTTGAATCAATTTAAAAGGTCCGTCTGAAAAAGGGTTGACTGGTTGGTCTCTGTTGTGGAAATGGGGTTGAAGATTTGGAGCAAGTTCTGAGGACTTTGGGCTACAGTAAAGTGTAAATTATTTAACATAATCAAATATGTTTATTAATTTTTTAAAAGCTAAGGTCTTTATAAAAAACATTTACAAATACTTAAATCTGGTGTGAAATACTTTGAAAATGGCCAACATCAAGCAGTGTGAGGCTTTTTCATTTTCTAGGGTCGTCACCCTCCTCTAATCCCACCTGATTGGCACCTGTGGATGGACGTGTGGGTAGTTTCCAGTTTGGGGGCTCTTACAAATAAAGCCTCTATGAATATTCATAACAGGTCTTCATAAGGACATATGCTATCATTTCTCTTGGGTAAATACCTAGGAGTGAATGGCTGGACTTTAGAGTAGATGCATATTTAATTTTCTAGGAAACTGTCCAACTGTTTCCTGAAGCGTTTCCACCAGCAGTGTGAGGTCCGGGTCCTCTACATCCTCACCAGCACTCAGTGTGGCTATTAAGTTTAGCCATTCAAAGAAATAGAGGTTTCTCACTATGGTGTTAATTTCTATTTCCCCAATTATTAGTACGCTTGCTCATTATTCATATGTCTTTTTTAGAGAGATGTCTATTCAAGACTTCTGCCAATTTTTGTTTTAGACCTTTCACCCCTCCCAGGATCTTTCAGGCTCTGATGAAAGCATTCAATCTTCTAACATCAGGGCTCAAATGTAGTCAGATGAATCAGACAAGAAACAGTGTTCATAGGACCCTCCACCTTTTCCTCTCTTTCCTGTCACCTCTAATTCAAGCTTCTTTTCTGGCCCACCTCCCTTCCCCCTTACAAAACAAAGGCCCTTATGCTCATCAGCCCATGACAGCAATTATTTGACAGGGCAAAGAGAGAGAACATTAGGTATTTTGTGCATTAGCAGTATCTAGATGCAAGAAACATCCCATGTGCCCTGTTTCATGGATGCTGGCCCCTGTTAGGCCAGGTTTTGTGAACATTCTGACATTCCGAGCCCAGAGATTGTTGGGCCTGGAGCCTCAGTTGAATGTCTCATTGAAGAGTTGTTCTTAGATCATTCAGCAAAAACTGAGAGTGAAAGCCACCTTCCGTGGGTGCTTTTTATTCCTGCTTGGCAGTCTAGAATAAGGTACACTAGAGTAGCCTTTTACATTGGACCCCACATCTCCTGTGTTTAGGAAGGTACAACCACTCTAAGTCAGACACAGCTGTGGATGGCTTTCGTCTCCCACTCCTCCTCCAGGCTTCCGCCCATAAATTGGTACAGCGGAATCTCATTTCCTTTGGTGTCCTAGACCTCTCTTTTCACTGTGATTATAAAAACATTTATTAGAGAATAATGTATTCCTCAGGCACATTAATGTAGTCCAGATTCTGTTTGTATAATGTGGACAGACAGATGTGCAGTATTTTGTGTTACTTTTAGATGAGCAATGCTGTTTACACAGAATTTTTCCAAGACCACCCAACTCCGTTCATATGTTGCCTTCAGCTACTTCCAAGCCCTGGCCTCCAGAGGAAAAGAGAAAACTTAATAACTCAGAGCCCCACCCAGTTGTGAAGACATGACTTAATATGCAAGGAATCTGCAAGCCTGCACTGCCAATCAACATGCCTACATCAAATAAACCATCTTTTCTTATTCTGAAATATATAAGGTGGTTCTAGAAGCATTCTACCCTGTGGTCTCCTTACCTATTACTCATGTCTCTTTAGATATCGGGAGAAGGTTAAGCAAAGACTAGATCTAAAAAAGAACAGTAGAAGGTGAAACATTTGATACTTGGCCCTCCTCAAGTCTTCTATTTCTGTATTATTTCACATAAATTGCCTTTCCCCTAGCTCTGTACTGTGCCTAATAATTTTGCTAATAATTTTTGCACATAAAAAGTTTGCTTTATTTTTCATAGGGTTTGCCAACATTGGCAATTTGTTCGCTCTTCACGTGAACTCTGAAAATCAAGTAAAGCAGTTAGTACTAGCTCCATTTTCCGGAGGATGTCAATGACAAATCAGGCCAGTCAGTCAAGGTGTCTCAGTGAGTAATCAGTTAAGGCAATTATAATGGCTGATCATAATCATTACTTTTTTTCTTGTATGATCACGTTTAATCTGAAAACTATTACCTATTTTCAAATTTGGTTGTTTTGAATTGCATAGGCATACCATTATAGATGTATAATAAGTATATTATGTTGCTACTTAAGTTTACCAAGATGTTAAAGGTACACCGATGCCTATTATTTCTAAGCCCTATTTGGATTTTAGTCAGTGATTTGCATAGAAAATGTGAACCAGGAAATAATATTCTAGGTTTCTTCTGTAAATACTGATAAATTTTAGTTAGATCAATAAGTAGGAGTTACTCACATAGCCAAAATAAAGTGAAGTAGAGCTTGATAGAGTGGAAAAATCATTTGCATAAAAGTTAAGACAGCTGGTGCTATGCTTGGCTCTGTCATTAATTTTCTTGCATGTCCTCCCCCCTCCCTTATATGAATAATAAGAGAGGAAAATTGAATTCAGCAAATATTTATCAGGGGCCTACTGTGGGCAAAGCATTTTAAAAATGACATTTAATTTAAACCTCAAAATTCTAACAGGTAATCATTATTGTCCCATTTTATAAAAGAGGGACCATTATCAGGGAGCATAAAGATGGGGCAAGGCAGCCCCTTTCCTTAACACACCACATTCCTTTCTGCAACCTAGGCCCGGCTCAGTGTTGGAGATCCTATAAAGATGCATGAAACAGTTCCTATCCTCAGGTGGATTTCAAAATAGCAGAAGTGAACAGATTCAGAGGTAATGGGTGAGGAATAGCCAGGATTACAAGGAAGAAACAGGTGTTGCATGAGCTGGTGCTAAATGCGAAGGAAGCACATTGGCAGAAGATCAGTTCCAGCTAGCGGTGGAGGAGGAGGTGAGCATCAGGTGATGATTTATCATGAAAGTCGACTTTCATTGGTATATCTAAAGAAATTTATGATTTTGAGAGGCATGGATATAGCAGAAAGACATTCTGGGTGGAGGAAGCACTGTAAGACACAAAGGTGATAAAAAGCAGGGTGTGCTCTGGACTCAGCCAGTAGGTTGGCTAAGGTGGAACACAGACCCTGGCAACTCTGAGTGTGGCCTATGGGACCTGCTCCATCACCATTGCCTGGGAGCTTATTAGAAATGCGGGCTCTCAGGCCTCACCCCACACAAGATCACACTGCACAGGTGATTCACATGCACATTATGAAGCACCGGGGAAGACGGAATATAATAGCGGATCACACAGAAAGGTAGATTCTGATCAGACTCAAGAGAGAAGCTGTTGAACATACGAGTAGGTGGAGGCTTCGGAGCAAGACAGAGGGTTAATCTCTGCTCAACCTTCAGCTCTATCACTTTGCAGCTGTGGGGCCTGGAGCGATAACAGCACCTGTTACCTCACAGGATTTCTTTTTTTAATGATCTTTATTTTTTAGAGAAGTTTTAGGTTCACAGCAAAATTGTCCCCACATACCCACCACCTCCCCCACTATCAAATTTTGACCCTGGGTAGTACCATTGATGAACCTACTTTGGTATATCATGATCACCCAACGTCCATAGTTTATATTAGGGTTCACTCTTGTTACACATTGCATGAGTTGGAACAATGTATAATGACATGTATCCATCACTGCGTTCTCATAGAATAGTTTCACTGCCCTAGAAATCATCTGTGCTTCACTTATTCATCCTTTCTTCCCCCAATCCTGGGCAGCCACTGATCTTTTTACTGTCTCCATAGTTTTGCCTTTTTCAGAATGTCATACAGTTGGAGCCTTTTCAGATTGACTTCTTTTACTTAGTAATATGCATTTAAGGTTCCTCCATGTCCTTTCATTGCCTGATACCTCATTTCTTTTTCATACAGAGTGATATTCCACTGTCTGTATGTATCACAGTTTTTTATCCATTCACGTACTGAAGGACATCTCGGTTTCTTCCAAGATTTGGCAATTATGCATGAAACTGCTGTGAACAACAATGTGCAAGTTGTTTTAGGGACCTAGCTTTTCAGTTCATTGGGGAGATGCCAAAAAGCATGATTGCTAGATCATACCTCATAGAATTTTGTTAGGATTCCTGTAAGTAATGTGCTTAGTTAACATCATACCTGCCACTTAGTGAGTGCTCAATAAATGGTTCTTAGAGTCAGACTTGCCCCTAATATTCAAGGGGCTCTGGGCAAGAGTACAAATGAAGATCTACAACCATAAGACTAAATAGTTAACTTTATACTTTAAATATTAACTTGAAAACTTTATAGCTTTGTCCATGGCCAGCTCATGTTTGTACCCAGATTACCTGAGCTGCAGACTGGAGGAGCTGTGCTCATCCCTGCAGCCTACAAGCCTGAGCAGAGCCCTGTGTCTGCGGGGCAGGGCAGGGCCCATGCTGGGCCCAGAACCAGCTCCCGGGGGGGTGGCTGAGCCTGCCTGAACCACACATCAGACCGACCTAGTTAAGGTCTTCAGGGGACTGGGGCAGCTAGGTTTTTCTCCAGGCATAGCTTTCCGAGTCAGATGCCTCCTTCTAACTCAAACCGTACCTTCTGAACTGAGAGACAGGAGGGAGCACAAGAGTTATCTGGAGAGTTCGGTCTCTTATTCACCTGCTTGAGTGATTTAGGGTGGCCAGCTTGAAAATGATCAGCCACTCTTTAGTATCCCAAGGTAACTCTGTACTTTTCTCCTACACCTTCCCACCACAAACTTAGCCCTGCAAGGGGGGTGGGGAGCAGGGGCAAGGCCCAGTTCAGCATACATGTGCTTGTTGTCTAATTCCCATTAACTCAAACTGTTACAGAACCTTCCAGAAAACTTCCGTATAAGAAAGAAAAAAATAGCAAATGTCTTTGTGTTTCAGTATCTGTGATATTCAGGGTAACTCAGGCCTGGCTGTCAGGATGGTCCTGCCCATTGCAATGACAAAACTGGACTTTATTTTGAGGGCATTGGAATCTTCTAGAATATTGTGAGCTGAGAAGTGACACAAGATAACAGAACTTTTTGGACCCAGAGTAGTTGGGTGGGAATGAAATTAGATCCAGTCTGGTGCCACAAAGCAGTGTATGAGATGTCCCCAGTGTGGGACCCTCCTCTGGCCCTTCCTCCCATCCCATCCCCTTACAACCTTTAAAAAGGCTCAGTAGAACTGGTTTAAGATATCATTACTGTTGAATAACAGTTTTTATTTGGTTATTTTTTGGAAGTTATAGATCTTTCCTAGGCTTTTCAGGGGGGGAAATGTGTGGAGAAAATGGTCTTTCAAAAAAAAGTCACCACTGATACATGCTGGTGGTGGTACACATTTTCACACACAGATCGTACTGAATCTTCTGAAGCCATTCAGCTTGTTAATCTTTCTGACCCATAATTTAAAAACATAATTTAAACCAAAACAAGTGTACCAATGTTCAAAACAGAAGGATATCCTGCTTTGAGGTTGCAAACAGAGTTCATGTAAAGCAAAGTCACTGAAACTGTTTTTAAACTGAGTTTCCTCTTTACTGAGGTTTGTTACAACTAAGTTGAAGTAAAGTTCTATTTTATTCACACACACACACACGCACACACACACACACACCTTTTTTTTATGACCCTGCATTATTCCTACCAGCCTGTAGCTTCTTCATATGATTGTGGTCTCTTATTCTGACCCACATCACTTTATATCTCATAAGAAAAGTGCCTTTCTCTGTTGGGTGGGGGTTACTCTTAGCTAACCAATACCCCTTTGGGGTACTGGGTGGAGCAGAATACCAATTACAATAGAGTAATAAATCATTGTCAATAAACAGAAAGCCATGTTGTCTTTGAATAAAGTCACATCATGTTTGTGAAATTAGACACACCAAATATAGGAAATGCAAAATGTATGTGTACTTTCAAATGACCTAAATTATACATGCTAATATATATTTTTTCAGGTTAAAATGCTAGTTTGGATTTAAAATGTACCCTTTACTAATCATGAAATGAATTCTTAATATTAAAGTATCTCAATAATTAACTTTTTAAAATATATATGCTTTATTGATTATGCTGTTACAGTTGTCCCAATTTATTTTCCCTCTGCTCCCCTCCACCCAGTGAACCCCTCCTTACAGTTGTCCTTGCCCCCTTATTCCATGCCCACTGGTTGTGCATATAGTTCTTCTCAACATCTTTCTGTCTACTCCACTCCCGCCTACTATGCTTCTTAATTCCTGTACCACCTCCCTCCCTTTCCCCCTTTTCCCCTCCCTGTTCATCTCACCCCAAAATGTTCCCCATATCTATAATTCTTTTCCCACTCTTGTTGCCTATTTAGTTTGCTTTTGTTTCGATTCCCTAGCTTCTGTTATTGGTTGTTGTGATACAGTTTTCATTTTAACGTTCATAGTTTTGATCCTCTTTCTCCTAAATAAGTCCCTTTAACATCTCATATAATAGTGGTTTGGATCTAATGATCTCCTTCAGTTTTACTTTATCCCGGAAGCACTTTCTCTGCTCTTGTATTCTTAATGACAACTTCATTGGATAGAGTAATCGTGGTTGTAGGTTTTTGATCTTCATTACTTTGAATATTTCTTGCCAGTCCCTTCTTGCCTGTAGAGTTTCTTTTGAGAAATCAGCTGATAGTCTTATTGGGACCTCTTTTATATAATTCTCTTCTTCTCTCCTGCTGCTTTTAAGATTCTCTCTTTATCCTTAATTTTTGACATTTTGATGATAATGTGTCTTTGCGTGGTTCTCCCTGGGTCCAGTTTTTTTGGAACTCTCTGTGCTTCCTGAACCTGTAAGTCTATTTCCTTCCCCAAGTTAGGGAAGTTCTGCTTCATTATTTTTTCACATAATTTTTCAATTTCTAGTTCTTCTTCTTCACCTTCTGGCAGCCCTGTGATTTGGATATTGTTCCACTTAGAGCTGTTCCATAGGTTTCTGAGCCTCTCCTCATTTTCCTCACTTTTCATTTCCTCTTTCTGCACTGGGTGACTATTCGTTCCTTCCCTACGTTCCGATCTGTTGATTTGATCCCTGGTTTTCTTGCCCTCACCACGAGTTTCGTATGTGTTTTTGTTCATTTCAGCCTTCATTCCTTCCCCATCTTGTTTAAGTTCTGCTGTTAGGTCTGTAAGCATTCATATAACCAAAGCTCTGAACTATGCCTCAGAAAGATTTCCTATCTGCTGCTTCCTTATATTAGATATTTGCTGTCTGGTCAACTGCATAACCAGGATCTCTACCATGAGCTGTGCCATCCTGACAGTTTTGTGTTTACCTTTGCTTCCTGGGTGGGGCTGTCACACCTCCTAGGCTATAGGGGGTGGAGCCCCATGCACTTGTCACAACTGGGCGACCCTTCTCACCATGCTGTGGCGTTTTCTGTGGGGGTGGGAGTCCAAGATGGATTCCTGCTGTTCACTCTCTGCTGAGAGACTGGGAGCCTCCTCCTCCATCCCCACGCCGTCCAGGCCTCATAGTCCAAGGCAATGGGGGTCTGCCTTCCCTGGTCCTGGAAACACAAGCTGATGGGTCTGGTCTGCAGCTGGGGGTGCTCTCCAGGTGCTTCTCGCCTCCCCTTAAATACAAGTGTCTGTGCTTACCACTGTCCCACCACCATCGCCACTGCTGCTGCTGCCAGCACAGCTTGACGTCTCTGCCCCAGCTTCACCCCTCCTACCTGTCTGGACGAGCACCACTTCTTTATAACTTCATACATTGGACTTCCATTTATTTTCTGGAACTTCTGGTTATTTCTGGTTTTGCAGTAGTTGTATTCCTTCTTAGTTGTGGAGGGAGATGGAGCGTGTCAGTCTAGGCCTCCATTTTGGCTGTAAGTCTCCAACTTTTATATTTTTAGTGTTCAGAATTCATGTGGATTCTTGAATCCAAGTGTTTTACAATGATGAGAAGGCTGTTTGGGAACTAAGATAATAAAATAATAATCATGAGAATAAAAAATATAGTTTGGGTGGAAATCACTCAGACATACAGAAGAAGGTCAGGTTTTTTAGTCTTCCCATCTGCTGAGTTACTCAAATCAGCTTCATTTATGTCCCTCTCACTTGAGTTTCATAGATATTTTTCATATGTGTTTGTTTATAATTTTTATTTGTTCTTTGTCTACCATTGGACATTAAGCTCCTTCAGGCTTCAGGACAGCTGGAGAAAGAACTTAAAGCAAGAAAAACTAAGTGCTAAGTATTAAAAATATAGCTAACATGGGTATTCAGATGCCTTAACATCTGACATCTCAGCAAACACTGGATGCCACAATGTGCCAGCCACTGGGAGTACAGTTAGGATGAAAATAAGGCTGCTATGCTGAGGGCTTTTCATTCCATTGGCAATCGCTGCATACACAAAGAGTTCCATTTGGCTGTGGTTTATTAACATGCAGATATACAGAGGGTTACGGGGATGCAGATGAAGTCCTGGGGAGTCCAGAAGAGCTTGATGATGCCTGAACTGAGTCTTGAAGAAAGTAAGAATTACCCTCTTGAAAACGGTGGAGAGGTGTGGCAGGAGCTACTGTGAGCTAAGACATAGAAGATAAAGCAGTGTGTCGTATGCCAGAACTCCCAGGGTCTCAGAGCAGCATAGGGGTGTTCATTGGCAATGGTGAGATGTGACATAAGTAATTTTTCATTAATAATATTTACCAAAATTCTCATATATTGACTTTTCCAGAAAATTAGCATGATATCTCAGTCAAGGTTATTTTGTTTACAGGTAGTATAAATCTATTTTAAATTAGCATCAACTAAAATGGTGGATTTATAGAAAGGAATTGGGGTATCTCATGATCCCCCAGGTAAAAATGCAGCCAGGCCTGGAAGAATACCAGGATTCTAACCATTGATTCTCATGTTCTGCCACAGGTCACGTGCTGCCATCATGTAAAGCAGTTTTAAGATAAACTCCTTGCTTTACTGACTGTAAATGGCTCCATGGAATAACCAACAGATCTGACAAGAGATAACAGGTTCAAAAGTAGGTCAGAGCATGATCTTCAGGTGGCTTCTGTCTGTTGAGGAAAAGGATGGAAACAGCAAAATGGAATGATGCAAAGTATACCCACCAAATGGCCCACTTTAAAGCTTTAGACACCACAGTACGGAAACTGGAGAGCCCCCCAAAAACACACAAACAAGGTTTTTTTAACCAAGCCTCTCACCGCAATAGAGCAGCAATGGCATTACATGAGTCCTTCTTAACCACATGCCTCATAGGCTGCAGTCAGCCTCAGTAAGCCCAACCACAGAGCACATGGCATACACGTGTTAGTAATGTGCTGACTGAGCTGAGCAATGAGTGTATCACAAGCCAATGTTAGTAAACTCAGGTAGATATGCAAGTTTCTCAAGACTAGAGGAAGATGGTGAGAAAACAAGGCCTGCTTTATGTTCTGGTCATTATTACATGCCAGGCACTTTTCTGAGTGCAGACTGTATATTCTTTTAGTCCTCCCAACAAGCCTATAAGTTGAAACTATTAATATACTCTCTTTAAAGATAAAGAAACTAAAGCACTGATAGGTGAAGTGACATCATCAATGTCCCACAGAAGGTCAGACTGTGACTAGAACCCAAGTCCCTGAGTGCAGGGGACACCAGCTGCCTGTTCACTTCTTATCAATAGCATCCTTTCTCACAACTCACCCCACAGAGGTTGTAAGAATGAGTTTGTGAACACAATCTCAGAAGCAAATGGATAATTAAATGAACAAGAAACCCAGAAGAAAGCGAGTCAATTTCAAAGGAAGAAAACGTCGTTTTCAAAGTTGTTTTGCCCCTACCATCTTCCTTTCAACCCAATCAATCTAACAGAAACAGGTGGAGCTGGTTTGGTTGAAGCAAAAAGCCACACCAGCTCTGGCTGCGCTTGCCCTCCACTTTGGCCCTGGGGCTCAGTTAAGAGTCATGTTGAAAACTGAGGATACTGGAATCAATTCACCTGCCCTCACTATCTGACTTGTTATCAAATATCAGGTAAAAAAAATTTTCAGCAGTTTGCAACATTTTAATTAGAAGCTCTCGAGATTGATCATTAAAACTTCTTATAATGAACTGGTATTGTTTTGCATTCCTATCCATTTTATATAATCTAGATGACCTTATCAGGCACAGGAGAATAGATGAGAGGAAGGATTGGGCTGAAAAGGTGGGACAGGGTGTAAAGTTAAGGCATCTGTGGAGGATGAGAATATTGAGAAAGCTTTGGCATGTGTAGATTTTAAAGCGGGTCATCTCTGACTCTGGAAATGGTAGCTGAGAGAGAGGTTCTTTTGTTTGTTTTCTCGACGTTTCCCCTTCCAGTTCCTCAGAAGGACAGGAATTCAGGATATTTATTCTTCCTCAGTTATGCTCTCTAAACATTATCTAAGCAGTCCAAATTCTCTGCATGAGGCATCACCACATCTGCTGGGCTATTTGGAGATTTTTGTTTTTTGTTTTTACCTGGAAATCAAATCACCAAACTTGCATAGTTTCAAAAAAAAATTTCTTGCAAGGATGCCTAGACTCAATGTCAGAGGTTTCCTTTGCTACTTAAATCCACACCACCTCCACCAGCACTTCTACCAAAATGTTGATTTCTCCTAGTCATTTCAACTCATGTATTTACTTCATTAGTAGAACCGAGACCCACTTTTTCTCTGTGTTACTCTCAAAGACATACTATGTGCTTCTTTCTTCTAGGAATATTGGGTATGGGGGGTTTCACCAGAATAAATGTGGAGACAGGCAATTCTAGGATTCAACTGGATTCCTTCACTTCCTAGCCACCTCTTTGGACAAGTAACTTAAACTCTCATTGCCTCAAATTCCTCATCTGTAAATTGGAGATTAAGTAATATCTATTCTGAGCTCTACTGAACCTTAGCAATACAGATAAATCCATTCATATGCAGACTATTTTAGACCATAGGAAAAAATGATAAAAAGAAGGTCCAAGATGGTGGAACAAGTGAAAGCCACACTCACCTCCTCCCATGACCACATCAAAATTACAACTAAATTATAGAATAATCAACCTGGAGAACCATCTGAAGACTAGCTGAACTGAAGTCCTATAACTAAGGGTATAAAAAAGAAGTTATACTGAGACTTATTGGAGGGGCAGAGATGCAAATGGCCGTCCATGCACCCACATGCAGCAGTTGAGACTCTGGAGGGATATCTCAGCTGCAAAGTTCCTCCTGGAAGAATGAGGAGTCTCAGCCCCACACTGGCTTCCCAGCCTAGAGCACCAGTGCCAAGAAAAGGAACCCACATGACATCAGACTGTGGAAATCAGTAGGGATTTTGTTTGTCCCCAGGAGACAGAAAGCTGCTCAAGACCCAGGTGTCCTCTTTAAGGGCCAACACACAACTCACTCTCAGACACTTACCCTGGGCTCCAGCGGAGGGACAGAAGCTCAGGGGGATGCCAGAGTCATACAAAGAGAGACTGAGTTGTGTGACTTCAGGGTAAGGGATAAAAGGAAAGCCTTCCAGTGTCCCTGTGTTGGTTCCTCCTACCACACACACGCAGGGACCATCTTTCCTGGGTTAAGCTCTCCCCCAATAGGCTGTAGCCTAATAACAGTGACTCCACCCTGAGGCCCCACACTAACTAGCTCGAGCATGGCTGAAAGTGGGGGCCATCCTCTCACTCTGCCTACAGGCTTCACTCATTCCTCTGTGGAGTCCTTCCCACACATGACATTAGCTTGGTGAACTACACTAGCTCCATCCTGATTACTCCCAGAGGTTCTGCCCTAATCTGCTCACACACTGCCAGAGGTTCTGTCAGTGGTGACTACTAGCCTGCTCCCACATTGCATTCCTTATTTTAAAAATCTCCAGGAATTCTGGTCAAGGTCTGGAATGCCAGACATACAGGAAGAAACTGAGTTGTCTGGCTTTAGGTCAAGGGCCATTCTCCCTCCGGGTTGCCTTTCCTGTGTTAAACTCTCAATCCACACAGCCAAATCTTAATCTGCTTTAGCCTGGTAGACTCTACCAGCCCCACCCTTATGACTCCCTGGGGCCCTGCCCCCACCACAATGGTGCAGGTGGGTGGTGGCTGGCCTTGGTATACCTTGAGACTTGCTAAGTGGTCTCAGACCCAGCACATGTGCTGAGTTCGAAACAGTATTAATCTGGTAAACACCACTCACCCCTACCTGGTGACACCCTGAGAACCAGCCACATGCAACTCACAGACAGCTAACCAGTAGGTGACAGCAGGTCTCAGTGCCTTGGGCCTTTTGCTGACCTGCCCCAGGACCAGTACTGGTGGCTGATGGCCTCAGTTCATCAGCCCCTCCCACATGCACCCAGGCCCAGCAGAGGCAACTATAAACCATGGATCACTTTGTAGCCCCTAAAAGGTTGCACAGAGCTGGTAACTGGCAGGGTCTGACATTGACCTACATTGGAGACACTCCCAAGAGACCCCAGAACAAACACAAGCAGAGACTTGCTTGAGACTACAACAGAGCACCACCCAATTAGCTTCACAAGTGGCACACCAAAAAAGAGGTCTCTGTAGGCACCCGATCCTGCTGGGGCAAATTCTGTTTCATGGGATCAGCCCTTGCATAACAGCTCATACACTGTTGTTGTGGCCAATCCTCACAGCCAGCCGTCCTGAGGGTCAACCCTGCTCAAAGATGTGCCAACAGCAGTCAAGACTCGACTACAACAGGAGTGCTCATGTAAGCCACACAAGGGACACTCCTGGAGCACCCAACCAGTGTGACTGAGGAGACTACATGACTGCCCCACAGGACACTTACTACATAAGGCCACCTTACCAAGACTGGGAGACATAGCAGATCTACCTAATACAGTAGTCCCTCTCTATCACGGTTCACTTATTGCGGCCTCAAGGTATCATGGGATTTTTTAAAATATTATATTTAGACTTCCAGCCAAGATGGAGGACTAGACAGACATGCTGTGTCTCCCTCCACAACTAAGAAAGAATACAACTACCTTAAAGCTAGAAACAACCAGAAGTTCCAGAAAATCAAACTGCATGGAAGTCCAGCAAACAAAGATATAAAGAAGAAATACTCATCCAGACAGGTTGGAGGGGCAGAGCCCCGGAGGAAAGGACGTGGTGTGGTGGCAGTAGCAGCGGTGGCAGCGGCGGCAGCAGTGGCAGGTTGGCAGAAAGTGCAGTCACACATTTTAAAAAGTCAGGAGGGACACCTGGGGAGCAATCCCAGCTCCTCACCGGACATCGCAGCTCACGGTCCCAACACTGGAGAAAATCAAGCCTCATTGCTTCTGACAGTGCAGACCAGTGGGGGTTGGGATGGAGGCAGAAACTGCCGGTCTCAGCAGAGTCCGCTTGTTTAAAGGGCCCCCACGGTCCTAGACATCCGCAGACCCACCCGCTCTGGGCGCAACAGCCAGGGCAGCAGCTAGAGGGGTACCAGTCTGGTGTGGAAGTGGGAGAGGTGCCTGTAAAAGGGGCGAGTGCTGGGAAGATGGCATTGTTCCCTCTCAGACCCCTCCCCCACACAGCACCACAACGTGGTGAAACAGGTCGCCCCGTACTGACGAATTCCTAAGGCTCCAACCCTTACAATGTAACAGGAGCGACAGCTCTACCTGGAATGTAGAGGCAAACAAACACAGGAACCTGTCAGAATGAGGAGACAGAGAAGTATGGCCCAAAAGGGGGAACGGATCAAGGTTCCAGTGGGAGAACTAAGCAACGAGGGGATAGCCAGCCTAACAAATGAGGAGACAGACAACCTAACAGATGAAGAATTCCAAACACTGGTGATAAAGATGCTCACAGGCTTGACAGATATGCTTGAGTATGGCAGACGCATAAGAGAAATGAAGGCTATGCTAAGTGAAACAAAGGAAAATCCACACAAAACCAATGGTAAAGGGAATGAAACTGGGGTTCAAATCAATGATTTGGAACATAAGGAAGAAAAAAACAGTCAACCAGTGCAGAATGAGGAAGCAAGAATTGAGAAAAATGAGGAAAAATTCCCAAATTTTGTGAAGGAGATGGACATACAGGTCCAGGAAGCACGGAGGGTCCCAGGCGAGCTGGACCCAGAGGGGACCACACCAGGACACATCATGACTGAGATGCCAAAGGTGCAGGGACTAAGAAGTATAATCAGTTGGTACAAAATAGACAGGGGGATGTTAAGAATAATATAGGAAAGGGTGAAGCCAAAGAACTTATATGTATGACCCATGGACATGAACTAAGGGGTGTGGGATTGCTGGAGGGAAGGGGGGTACTGGGCAGAGGGGAGCTAAGGGGGAAAAAATTGGAACTAGTGTAACAACATAATCAATAAAATGTACTTTAAAAAATAACTAAAAAATAAAAATAAAATTATTTATCATGGATTTTTTGCTGTATCGCTGTATTTTGCGTATTTTATACATATGTTGTTAAAGTTACGTAGGTTTAAGAGTGTAGAATATGTTTAAGAACATAAGTAGTGTTTATAGAAGTGTGGAAAAGGTTAATAAGGGAGTGGGGATGGTTAATAAGGGACTGGGAACAGTTTATAAGTGTGTGGGAAGGGTTTATAAAGCCTTAAAATATACATAAATACTAAAATAAATGTAAGGTTCCTACTTCGCAGATTTTCACCTGTTGTCGTGGGCGGGGAGGGGGGTCTAGGATGTAATACCCGCAATAAGTGAGGGAATACTGTACACAGAAACAAACACAGAGAGGCAGCCAAAATGGGGAGACAAAGAATCATGCCCCCAATGAAAGAACAGGAGACATCTCCAGAAAAAAAACTAAATAAAATGGAGGCAAGCAATCTGCCTGATGCAGAATTCAAACAACAATTATAAGGATGCTCAAGGAACTAAGTGATAACTTCAACAATAGAAAAGACAGAAACCATAAAAAAGAACCATTCATATATCAAGAATACAATAACTGCAATGAGCAATACACTAGAAGAAATCAACAGCAGATTAGATAAAGTAGAGGCTCAAATCAATAATTTAGAAAATACCCAAATGGACCAGCAAAAAGAAAAAAGAATTTTAAAAAACAAGGATAATATAAGGAACCTCTAGAACACTGGTTCTCAACCTTCCTAATGCCGTGACCCTTTAATACAGGTCCTCATGTTCTGGTGACCCCCAACCACAAAATTATTTTTGTTGCTACTTCATAACTATAACTTTGCTACTGTTATGAATCTTAATGTAAAAATCTGATATGCAGGATGTATTTTCATTGTTACAAGTTGAACATAATTAAAGCATAGTGATTAATCACAAAAACAATATGTAATTATATATGTGTTTTCTGATGGTCTTAGGCAACCCCTGTGAAAGGGTCATTTGACCCCCAAAGGGGTCACGACCAACAGGTTGAGAACCGCTGCTCTATAACAACACTTCGAATACAACATCATTCACATTATAGGAGTACCAGAAGGAGGAGAGAGAGAACAAGGTATTGAGAACCTATCTGAAGAAATAATGACTGAAAACATTTCTAATCTGGTGAAGGAAAAATACACACAAGTTCAGGAAGCACAGAGAATCTCATGTAAGATGAATCCAAAGAGTCCCACACCCAGACACATCATAATTAAAATGGTAATTGTTAAAAACAAAGAGAGAATTTTAAAAGAAGCAAGAGAAAGGCAGTTGGTTACCTACAAAGAAACTCTCATAAGACCATCAGCTGTTTTCTCAACAGCAGCTTTTCAGCTCAAAAGGAATTGGCATGAAACATTCAAAGTGATGAAAAGCAGGGACCTACAACCAAGACTGCTCTACTCAGAACATCTATCATTTAAAATTGAAAGAGACATGAAGAGCTTCCCAGACAAGAAAAAACTAAATGAGTTCATCACCACTGAAGCAGTATTATAAAAAATGTTAAAGGTACTTTTTTAAGAAGAAGAAGAAATAAAACATATGAGTATATCGTCGGCGGCGGCGGCGGCAGCCGTCCGTCTCGAGAGACAATGGTGTAGCTTCTTAAGAGTCTATCTGCACCGCCGAGAATGGCTGTGCAGTCCGACTCGGGAGTGACACGGTATCTGTCTCCTCCCATGTTGAATCGACATCTTGCGATGACGCTGGAGTGTCCTCTCCAGTGAAGCTGAAGCTACAGAGCCTGGGCAGGGTGATATGGAGGGTCTGCTGTTGCCCATGCAGCAGACCCCCCTTCTCTTCGCAGCTGAAGGGTCCAAGGGAAAGACGGAGTCAATACAGCTTGGCTTCAGGTGCGCTGCAGGAGTTGCCGGTGTTGACTACAACGTCGAACCGCCTTAGGGACTCCGGCTCCGGATTTTCTGTCGGGGTTTACTCCCTTAGCCTTTCCCCTGAAGAGGTATGCCGCAAGGCAGCGGAGGTTTTTTGGAGTCAGAGTTTTCCTTCTCTGATATGAGTATATATGAGTAATAAAATGGCAATAACTATGTACCTATCAATTACACTTTAAATGTAAATGGATTAAATGCTGCAATCAAAAGATATAGGGTCGCTGAATGGATAGGAAAACAAGACCCATATATATGCTGTCTACAAGAGACCCATTTCAAATGGAAAGACACACAGAACTAAATGGATAGAAAACGGTATCTCATGCAAATGGAAACCAAAAATGAAAAAAAGCTAGGGTAGCATACTTATATCAGAGAAAACGGACTAAAACAAGACTATAATAAGAGACAAGGAAGGATATTACATAATGATAAAGGGATCAATTCAACAAGAGAATATAGCCTTTGTAAACATTTATGTACCCAATATAGGTGCACCTAAGTATATTAAGAAAATATTGATGGGCATAAAGGGAGAGATTGACAGTAATAGGGTCATGGTAGGGGATTTAATGCCCCATTGATGTCACTAATAGGTCTTCCACATGGAAAATCAAAAAGGAAGCAGCAGACTTAAATGACACACTAGACCAGATGGATTTAATTGACATTTTTTTTTAGCATTTTACCCCAAAGCAGCAGAATATACATTCTTTTCTAGTGCAAATGGAACACATTTTCCATGATAAATCACATTAAGCTAAAAAACAAGTCTCAATAAATTTAATGAGAAAATCAGTTATAAGAAAGAAAAAACAAAAACACATGGAGGCTAAATAACATCTTACTAAACTATGGGTTAACAATGAAATCAAGGAGGAAATCAAAAGATGTCTTAAGACAAGTGAAAATGAAAACAGAACAACCCAAAATGTATGACACACAACAAAAGCAGTCCCTAAGAGGGAAATTTATAGCAATACAAGCCTGCCTCAAAAAACAAGAAAGATCTCACATAAACAATCTAACCATACCCATAAAGGAACTAAAAGAAGAATAACAAACAAAACTGTGGTACATTTACACAGTGGAATACTACACAGCAGAAAGAAAGAAGGAACTCCTATCTTTTGCGACAGCACGGATGGAACTGGAGAGTATTATGCTTAGTGAAATAAGCCAGGGGGTGAAAGACAAATACCATATGATCTCACTTATAAGAAGAACCTAATGAACAAAACAAACAAATGAGCAAAATAGAACCGAAGGCATGGAAGCAAGGAACACACTGACCATACCAGAAGATAGGGGGAGGGGGGGAAGGGGGGAAAGAAAGGAAAGGGTCTAGTCAAGGGACATGTATAAATGATCCATGGACATGGACAACAGGGTGGGGATTGACTTGGGAGTGGGGGTGGGCAGAGCTGAGGAGAGCAACAGGGGGGAAATTGGGACAATGTAAAAGAACAACAATTTAAAAAGGCAAAATAAATAAATAAATAAATAAATAAGAATAGCAAACAAAGCCCAAAGTGAGTAGAAGGAAGAAAATAATAATGATCAGACTATCAATAAATGGAATCGAGTCTAAAATAATAATACAAGAGATCAACGAAACCAAGAGCTGGTACTTTAAAAAGATAAACAAGAGTGATAACCAAGACTCATCTAGAAAAAGAGAGAAGACCCAAATAAATAAAATCAGGAATGAAAGAGAAGTGATGACTGACACCACAGGAATACAAAGGATTATGAGAAAATACTACAAACAATTATATGCCAACAAGATAAATTCCTAGAAACATACAATCTTCCAAGACTGAACCAAGAAGAAACAGAAAGTGAGAACAGACCAATCACAACCAACAAAATCAATTCAATAATCAAAAAATTCCCAACACAAAAAGTCCTGGAATGGATGGCTTCACCGGTGAATTTTACCAAACATTCAAAGAATTAACACCTATTCTCAAACTATTCCAAAAAAATTCAGGAGGAAGGAAGGCTCCTCAATTCATTTACAAGGCCAACATTATCATGATTCCAAAACCTGACAAAGACATTATTAAAAAAAAACAAACTATAGGCCAATATTCCTGATGAATAAAGAGGCAAAAATCCTCAACAAAATATTAGCAAACTGAATACAGCAATACATCAAAAAGTGCATACACCATGACCAAGTGCGATTTATTCGGGAATGCAAGTTTGATTCAATATCTTCATTCAATTAACTTGATATATCACATAAACAAAATGAAGGATAAAAATAATATTATCATTTCAATAGATGCAGAAAAAGCATTTGACAAAATCCAGCACCAATTTATAATAAAAATTCTCAGCAAAGTGGGAATTGAGGGAACATACCTCAACATAATAAAGGCCATATATAGCAAACCAACAGCTAACATACTCAACAGGGGAAAGCTGTGTTTTTTCCCTAAGATCAGAAACAAGACAGGGATGTCTGCTTTCACCACTCTTATTCAACATAGCACTGAAAGTTCTAGCCACAGTAATCAGAAAAGAATAGAGAGCCCAGAAATAAACTCATGTCTATATGGTCAATTAATATATGACAAAGGAGTCAAGACCATACATTACGGTAAAGAAAGTTTATTCAGTAAATGGTGTTAGCAAAATTAGATAGATATACGCAAAGAAATTGAAATCACCTTCTTATTCCATATACAAGAAAAAACTCAAAATGAATTAAAGACATACATGGCTTGAAATCATAAAAGCCTTAGAAGAAAAAATAGGCAGTAAACTCTTACATTTCTCTCAGCCGTATTTTTTTCCAATATATCTCCTCAGGCAAGGAGAAAAATAAACAAATATGACTACATCAAATTAAAAAGGTTTTGTACAGCAAAGGAAACCATCAACAAAATGAAAAGACAGCCTACTGAATGGAAGAAAATTTTTGCCAATGATATATCTGATAAGGGGTTAGTTTCCACAATTTATAAAGGACTCATACAACTCAACACCAAACCCCCACCCACAAACAATCCAGTTAAAAACAGACAGATTACCTTAATGCACACCTCTCCAAAGAGGACAGACTGATAATTACCGGAGTGGAGCAGGACAGTTTTGTGCTCTGGTTGAAAACATAGAAGGGGTGAAGTAGTTACAAAATAGTCATGGAGATATGAAGCTCAGCAGAGGGAATATCATCAATAATATTGTCACAGCTATGTATGGTTTCAGGTGGGTACCTGAGTCAGGGGGACCACTTTATAAGTTAAAATAATATTGAATGTCAACTATAATTAAAAAATAAAATTTGAAAAACAAAAATATATAAAGAACAACCCAACTCATTAGATGAGGCCACTATTACTTTGCTTTAAAACTATAGTCCAATCTTACTTACGGAAATAAGATGAACAATCTCAAAAAAATATTATCAAACCAAAACTAATGACATTACAGGCCAGTAGGGAAAAATTAAACAAGTCAATAAATGGTATGTGGACAGTTGACTATATACATACTTGGAAGATATAAGTTCCAGATGAATTAAGGACAAATCTAATATTAAAAACATGTTATAAATTTGGACTATGTAAAACCTTCTGAGATAGGACTCACTTGGCAACACACGACTGTGTGACTTAGAGCACATTATTTAGCTTTCTGATGTATTGTGTGTTTTTTGTTTTTAATCAATAGAATGAAGATGATAATAGAAGTATTGTGAAATATATTCTGATCTGACAAAGTATAAATCTCATTTGTTATATTAAACTTTGTGGTTCAATAGTTGTATCCAGTTCTGCATAATTCAGTCCTCTGGAGGTACTGAAATTTTATTTTTACTGCTGCTATTAAGAATATATTTGAGTCCAATATGCAGAAATTCTCCTTATGTTAACTCCTATATCACAGCACCTCTAGAAATGACAAGAAAATTTTCTCCTTTTACATTTTTGACAAGTTCTTGACCTGTTGACATGATTTCTTGTGGATATATAGTTATACATGCCTGTACAAAAACAGCAAAAAATCTGGGAATTCTGGATATTCTTTGATTTTCTCCTTTCAAGATCTGTTCCCATAAGAAGAAAATTATTGTTTTTTTTATCTAATTTAGTGGGCCACTTTTAAGCACTCTCCACTTATTTGCAGTAAAGAGTGAATGCTTCACCAAGCAGAAATGAAAGTATTTTAAGGTCATTTATTCTTTCTCTTGAGCAAAGAGATAAGACAAAACATCTTTCACTGGTAAAACTGTTATATTGGTTGTCTGGGTGTCTTTTCCCTTCCCAGATGACCAATTCTATGACAAACTAACTCTATGTCTAGATCAACACTCACTTTCAAGTGACAGAATCCAATTCAAACCAACCCAAGAAAATTCCTAAGGAAAGAAATTGCTTTCTGTAGGTGGAAAGTTCAGGGTTGTATATATCTTCAGGCATAGGTTTGCATGGTTAAGGCCTAGCCCCACCTGATCTGTACAGAACGAACTGCCCCCCAGAAAGAGGTGGGACCTTTTCGGCAGAAAAAGGGAGGAAAGCACTGAACTGGCAAAAGCAGCAGCTGTCCACAGCAGCGATGGAAGATGTGTCCTGATTCCACACGTTGTACACGTGGTGCCTACATTGTCATCTGCTCCCTTAGGTTATGTTTGCATCAAGGGGTTGCAACATCCCAGCCGTTTTGCTTGGTCACGGAGCCGATTGCCTGTAGGATATCTGCTTCAGTTGCTTGAATGTGTCTCCATAATGAGAATAGAAAACAACTTGCCTGCACTGTTTCCTGTTTGCCCCCATGTTATTCTATTGTGATATTTGCTAAGTAACAATCCATATTTTGTTTAGTGTGTGTGTGTGTGTGTAAGTTTAATCAGGACAGGACGATATACCACACATAAACATTGAGAAAGCAAATGCTCATGATCTCTTATGGGATTTGAATGAAAAGTCTTCTACAGAGGATTCTGGGTCTCATTTTCCTGGGACTGTAGGAAGTTCCTGAGGCTTCGTCATCCATATTCAAAGGTCTAAGTGTGGTAGTTCTTGATCCGTGGCCTGTTACAATTGCCCTCAACATCAGCTGAGGGGAAGGACCTGTGCTGGAAGGGAGTAGAGGAGGCCTCTAATTGTTTGGGAGCCACAATCTAATTGTTCCCCACTGCAAAGCTATGACTGACATGTTGGCACAGTTGGCAAATTCTTGGCCCACTCCTGGGACTCCCATGGCCCTCTCCACCCCAGGGAAGTCTGGGTATATGACTCGCTTCTCCAGTTCCATCTGCCTCAGGAGAGTTTGTGGCACCTTCCAGTTTTTTGTTCCAAAATTAGGTTTGATTGTCCTCTCTCCACGTCTTCCATCCCCTCTCCATGATCTTTCCCCAGCCTTTAGAATGCTTTGTCTCAAGCACAGGAGCAGTGCATGGCTATTGGTAACTATAGGCAACCATGAACCTGCACTAGCTATTTGTGCTATGCTACTATTTGTAAAGTTCAATCTAGCCACTAGCTGGGTAGATGGAAAAATGTTCTCTATGGGTTTTCTTGTCCAGTAAAATATTGGCTTCTCTTTTTTTTAGAACGACCAGTCCATGGGCGAGATGCAGATAATTGGAGGCTATGATCTTTCAACACTGGCTGGAAAGGTTTGTTAATGTAACTCTGCTCAGTTCACACTGATGTCTGATGTTGTGGGGCAACCAGTGACCTTCATTTCAGGTCAGCACTTGTGGTACATTTCAGACACTCTCCAGGGTTTGCCAATTCATGCAAATGGATGTGTGAACTCTTTGAATGGTTTCTCCTTTATAAAACACTCCTTTTATAATGCTTCCAGGACATGATGCAGACCATATCTTTGGTCTATGAGCTTCCTTCCAATCTTATTTCAGACAACCTTGTATTACAAACCCCCTTGGCTCTCCGTGTTCTTTCTTTTCTACTCACCCTCTCAGATACCTCCCAAAAAGGAAGATTTTCCCTTTATCTGTCTGCTTTATGTCTCTCATCCATGCCTCAGCACCCAGGCACTTCAGTAAGACAGTTAATAAACAGGTTTGTTGAAATGTACAAAAGTGAGGAGAGAATAAAATACTTTTGTGACAACACATTTTTCAGCCCTTTGCCTTTTCCCCCTATTAAAAAGTTTTAACCCATTAGATTATGGGGAGAACACCTTCAGTTTTAACATGGAATTCCAAAACTCTCCAATGCTTAGTAATCAAGTGAAAAAAGTGTTTGAATTCTGACAATAATGCATACATCGGAAGGAAGAGTTGTTTCATAAGCATATGCTCTTTGTAGCAATGTGATCTGAAACTAAAATTTTGCTAAGAGTAAAAGCAACGTAGAATTTGTTTTTGTTCAGCTCTGCTGACGTATCTTGTATTCATTATCTCTGAACAGCTTCAGCTTTCTAAGTAAAATGGTTCAGTCTGTTACACAAGCTTAATCGTTCATATTTGTGGTTGTTATTGTTATGCAACGCTCGGATGGTGAAAGGAATACCAATCATATTTCATAAAAAGATGAATAATAACACAAGGGACACTCCAACACCACAAGTACTCTACAATAAACAGCTTATTTCCCCCAAGTCTGAAGGCAGCATAGTGGCATCCAGTTGTTAAATTACTATCCAAGTAGTAAATTCTGTTCCATAGAAATTGACATGAACTTACTGTTAATGTATCACTAGGCCACCATTTGATGTTACTACTTCAGGGCATAAAATGGCATCCTAGAAAGCTAAAATATGCAAAGCAATTTCCAGAAAATCATAACTTTTAATACCCCTGGAGAGGTCTTTAAATGATGTCATTTAAACATCATTAAACATCATTTAAACATCATTTAGGTATTTATTTTTATCTTTTAACTTACCTTTATTTTACCTTTATGAAGTGTATCATTTTATCAGTATTTGAAAATTTGCACATAGTTCAGATTCTCTATAATGTATCAACGTGTGTTTGTGTAAATTATGTTCCATAGAAATTGAAATTAATTTGTTAATGTATCACTAAGCCACCACTTGATGTTAGTACTTCAAGGCATAAAGTAGCATCCTAGAAAGCCAGAATACTCAAAGCAATTTCCAGGAAATCATAACTTTTAACTCCCTTGGAGTGGTCTTTAAATGTCATTTTTTTGTCTTTTAACTTACCTTTATTTTACCTTTATGAAATGTATCATTTTATCAATATTTGAAAATTTGCAACAGTTCAGATTCTCTATAATGTATCAATGTATGTATGCATATGTCTATAGTAATATGTTTAACTTATGTGTGTGATATCAGATCACTCAACTTAAACATTAAATTTTTGTCAAATCAGAAATAAAGCTAGATGGCAGCTTGTAATATTGTGGAAATATATCATCAGAATTTCTGAAGGTCGAAAGCTGGCAAGTGATATTGAACACAACTCAATATTAAACTACATCAGTTTTATATAGTTTTTGTATGTAAATGTTAGTTCAGTACGAAGCACTGCTTTCATTTAGGAAAAGATGAGGCAAACATAACTTAAGTCATTATACCAAGCTAATATTATTACTCTACATTTTTCTCCTAAGATCTGAGGTCAAAGCTCAGGTTATTAGGTTTATAAATAGCAACCGTATTCTAAGTTAATGCACATTTTAAAAATTGAGCTACAACTGACATATAACATTATATTAGTTTCAGATGCACAACATAATGATTCAATATTTGTATATATTATGAAATGATCACCACAATAAATCTAGTTAACATCTAGTTAACATGATAAGACATTTTAGTACTTTGTTGTGTGACATTGTCTTACAGGTTTATTGCACAAGAAAAATATACCTTGTGCTTTTACCACGGGGTCTATCAAAGCAGCAACTCTATGAATCCCAAATGAATGTCTCCATGAAAAAATTGCACATAAAATGGTGGCCCTTCTGTCCTTCCTTATGTTTCATTTTAGAGTGATTTCCTTATTAGGTGAACAGTGGATAATCCCTTCCTTTAAGAGATAGAAAGGAGGTTAAGGAAATGGTACTTTCTTACTGGGGGTAGAGTGAGCAAAAGGGGTGACAGCACTGTGCTTCCGTATCCCCTCCTATAATTACTACAAAGACCCACCACCACCACCTTGAGAAAGCAGAGATCATGGAAGTTCAGATAGGAGAGATGGAAAACCAGCCAGCAGTACAAATGACAGGAGTCAGCTTTAACCTTTGCTAGCATGACAGATGATTCTTTCAGGTTACCCGGTGCTGGGTTGTGATAGCTTTATACTCTCCATGTATCTATAGATGCATTTCTATCTATATTTCAACATATGCCCAGTGAAACCCCTTGGACTTAGAACACACTGGGTTAGTATTTCTAAGATGAATCAACATCAGTTAGTCAGGTTCTCAACTGTCACAACAGCTTAAGGTTAAAGATCCTACAGTTCATGGTGCCTGGGCTCATATCAGGAGGGAATGCTAAATATGCCAGTGTAGGCCACACTCTGTGCCTTCAGCTATATTTTGAATGTGCCCACTTCTCTTTATCTCCTTGGTAATCTCCCAAGTCTAGACCCTTGGTACTCAAAGTGTGTTCTAGGGCAGAAGTCAGCAAACTTTTCAGATAAGGACCAAAGAGTAAGTCTTTTGGGTTTTGTGGGGCATATAGTCTCTGTTACAACTGCTTAACTCTGCCATCATAGCATGAAAGCAGCCATAGATGACATGGAAACAAGCAGCTATGTTTCAATATAATTTTATTTACAGCAGGCCAGATTTGGCTGATAGTTTGCCAGCCTTTGATCTAGGAACCAGCAAGGTCAATATACCTGGAAGCTTATTAGAAACGTAGTATCTCAGATCACTCCCCCAGATCTTCTGAATTAGGTTTATTTTAACGGGATCCTTAGATGTTTCCTATGGACATGAAGGTTTTAGAAGCACTGGGCTTCTAGGGCGAGGCCACCACCATCCCTCTCTGAACTTCTACCTTCAATTAACTTCTGCGACCCTTCAAACCATTTTCCCCAAAGTAGCCAGGGTGATCTTCTTAAAATACAAATTGGATCACATCACTGGCCTCCCACAACCCATTCAGCAGCCTCTCAATTAGGGATATCAGACTTGGCAAAAATAATGAAAAAACAGAATACCAAGTTAAATTTGATTTTCAAATAAATAGTGAAAACATTTTTAGATAAGTATATCCCATGCAGTATTTGGAGCATACTTAAACTAGAAAGTTTGTTTTTCTTTATTTGAAATTCAAATGTAACTGTGTGTACCATATCTTACCTGGCAGCCCCACGCCCCGTGCTTGACATTATAATCCAAGCTCCTATGGCAGCTTGCAAATCAAATGCCACCCTAACCTCCTCACAGTGCTATAACCACACTGACTATAAGCACCTTCCTGCCAAGACCTTGGACAAGCTGTGGCCTCCACCTGGAATCCATTCTCCTAGCCCTTCAGATCTCAGCCTAAAGGGTCACCTGCCCTGATTATCTGTCTAAAATGAGCACATACTCTACACTAGATTCTTCTCTTGAGCTTCAAGAAATCCAAAGATGGAATGATTTTTTTTTTTTTTTTGCGACTGTCATTGCCTTAGTGAGAGGAGGATAAATAAGGTTTCCCTTGGGAGCACCAGGTCTAGGGATAACACAGAAGAGTGGGGAAAAGAAGCGTGGGGTGAAGGGAGGGATAGCAGAGCCAGAGGACAGGCGAGGACCATGTGACTGAAGGAAATTAGTCAGCAATAGGGAAATAATCTCAAAAGCTGAACATGTAAATTACTTTTGGTGTATAGAGTACGTTGAATTTCTCAACAAGAGTTTGACTTGCTCAGAAAAGCAAAGAGGAGCCACAAAACTTGTTGAGCAGAGGTGACATCATGAAGCTATGTTTTGGGGAAATGAACCTGGCAGAAGGAAGGGGGAGAGACCACAGGTAGAGAGGCCAGCCAGGAGGTGGTGTGGGGAGCAAACCGCAGTACGTAATTGACCTACCAGGGCAAAGTCGGAGTGGAAGAGAAGTAGCGCACTCCAAGGAGCAGCAGCAGAGTTAAATGATTAAATGAAGGTGGGAGGGTTAGAAAGGAGGTTTTCAAATTTGTTTATGAAAGAACTTTTAAAAACATGGGAAAATAGCTTACCTGTATCATCTTCCATGCTATGAGTTAGAGGCATTATAAACCCCATGATTGTCCTATGCAACTCAAACCTTCTAAAGACATGTCAGTTAAAAGATTTGGAAGAATGAGACTCTAGACAAGCCCCATGCACCTTTCTCTCTCTCTCATCTTCTCTTTCTTTCTTTCCTTCTTCTGTCTTCATCTTTTTCCCTCCTTTCTGCCTTTTTTCTTTTTTTTTAAGCAAAGAGAGAGGAACTCACAAGGGAGGCTGGCTGAGTCATGGTTCTAAATAGGTCATGGCTATTGAATAAAGGGAGCCCTCAATGATGAAGTTAAATGGCCTCTTCGCTCACAATGTTAAAAGCATTTCACTCGGTGAGTTTAAGCTGTCTCTGTACCATGCTCTCTGGCTGATTTTTTTTTTTTTTCAAAGTTGATTTAATCCTGGCACTTCATAAAATTTGTGTGAAGCAAGATTTTAGTCATGTTCAAGCAAAATCTCAGAAAGGGTGGAGTAAAACCAAATGCATGGAAACAAGCTCAAATCTGGCAACAAGAAAACACAGATGTGCAGGTTAAGTGCAAGATTTGGGAGACATACCCCCCCCCAACCAAATAAGTTTCTAATCAAATGCCAGAATGAAACATTGGAACTTGCCAAAATTTCCTACTTGGCTGCCTTTACTCTTGAAATTATTCCTTTTTATTGCATCTGACTAGGCTGAGAACAATAATGGAAATGCCCACCAACCGATGATTCTGGTAATTTTGTGAATTATTACATAAAATGAAATGCTAAAAACTACACTCTTTTCTCCATGGGGTTTATATTCACACTCCTATACATGCTCTGCATCCACAATCAGCTCCTCACCCTACTGCCATCCCTCTGCTTGGTGTGACCGCAGCCAAAAAACTGCACTGCTCAGGATTAGACTGTGATACCCTCATCATTTTTGCAGTTTAAAAGAGTAGAAGTAGACATAACCTATATAAGGAGTCCATTTAGATTTGTATAATTCTTTCCTTCTTCTCTTTCTTTTTCTTTAGTAAGCTCGATGTGATTAGCTTTAATCAGAATGTGCAAGAGAAAAGAACACACTTCAGAGATTCCCCATAGAATTTTGCCAGCGGCCCCCAGGCTGCAGATTTCGCTGGCTTTCTGGGAGGAAATGAGCTACGTGTAATGAGATGACTAAGACAGAAGCTGGCGAACATCTCAGATTCAATGAGCAGAGTTATCAGATTGCAAGGGTTTAGGAAGCACAGTGTGTTCTGAAGAAATTTCCAAGGCTGCCCACTCAAAAAAAAAAGGAATTTTAGAAGATTTCTCAGTGCCAAATTAAAAGCAGTAGATATTAAGTATAGCTCAATTAAGGAGGAGTTATACATCACTAAGGAAAAAATGTACCAAAAGTATAATGAACTAGAGAAAGTGAAAAAATTGGGTGAAAATTGTTGCTTTGTTCCACAGGCATTTCTTGAGCAACTACTGTATACATGTCTCCATGTTATATATTGTTTGTTTAAAGATGAGTTAGTCTTTGTCCCTTGTCTCGTGGAATTAATCTTGTTTCATAAAAATGTAAAGAGATGAGTTCTTTTAGACACTTGTGAAAATGCTTCCAAGTTGGGGTAGTTGCTTTCTCTCTCCACTGTGGCTACTTCTTATTTCAAATGACAGAGTCAAGGTTCTAAAGGGGCAAAAGGCATTGCTTTGGTTAGAGGTGAGCTTTTTACATAACACATGGGCCAATAAAAAGTCCCGATAGTGGCATATATTACTATTGAAAGAATTTGAAAACAGTGTGATGGTCTGTAAAGGAAAATAAATATATATGTAATGACTATATAACTCACTTACCCTGGCTGGTTTGGCTCAGTGGATTGAGCGTCGGCCTGCGAGCTAAGTGTCGCTGGTTCGATCTTCCAGTCAGGGCACATCAGAGAAGGAAAACTCTGACTCCAAAAAACCTCCGCTGCCTTGCGGCATACCTCTTCAGGGGAAAGGCTAAGGGAGTAAACCCCGACAGAAAATCCGGAGCCGGAGTCCCTAAGGCGGTTTGACGTTGTAGTCAACACCGGCAACTCCTGCGGTGCACCTGAAGCCAAGCTGTATTGACTCCGTCTTTCCCTTGGACCCTTCAGCTGCGAAGAGAGGGGGGGTCTGCTGCATGGGCAACAGCAGACCCTCCATATCACCCTGCCCAGGCTCTGTAGCTTCAGCTTCACTGGAGAGGACACTCCAGCGTCATTGCAAGATGTCGATTCAACACGGGAGGAGACAGATACCGTGTCACTCCCGAGTCAGACTGCACAGCCATTCTCGGCGGTGCAGATAGACTCTTAAGAAGCTACACCATCGTCTCTCGAGACGGACGGCTGCCGACGACGATAACTCACTAAAAAACTCTAGATATCTTCATAGTCCCTTTCTAATAGTAGCCAGTTGGTCTATACCACCATTCCCTGCACATCATGTATGAACCCACCAAATAATTTTACTTTTTAATACTGTACAGTACTGTATATAACTCAGAGATCTTTGAATGGTTACAGATATTATCAACCCATTCCTTAATCCTCCAAAATCCTCTGAGAAATATAGTTAAACCATAACTAACCAATATTTTCCTCATAATAATCCTTCCAAGAAAGAAAAGGTTGCTTAAAAAATAATGGAGGATTCGTCGTCGGCAGCCGTCCGTCTCGAGAGACGATGGCGTAGCTTCCCGAGAGTCTATCTGCACCGCCGAGAATGGCTGTGCAGTCCGATTCGGGAGTGACAATCCCTGCCGCACTTGTTACAGGTGAAGGCAGATGGCCGTTGTTGCTGCTGTTGACGCTGCTTCCGCCTCGATCTTTTCTGGACCGCCTCCTCGTTGCGCGCAGCCTCTGCACGTGACGTACCTTGCCTGACCGCGAGCCTCCAGGCTAGGAGGTCGTCTGCTTGAACTTCCCATGTGTTGAGATTGATGGAGCATTGTGTCATGTCCTTTTTGCAGATGTCTTTGAACCGCAGTTTTGGGCGCCCTGTCATCCTCTTGCCTTCTGCTAGCTCGCCGTAGAGGAGGTCTTTGGGGATACGGCCTGCATCCATTCTTTTGACATGGCCGAGCCACCTGAGGCGTCTCTCGCTAAGAACTGCATGCAAACTGCTCATATTGGCTCGCTTCAGCACCTCGGTGTTGGGGACCTTATCCTGCCAGGCGACATGCAGGACGCGTCGCAGGCACCTCATGTGGAAGCTGTTGAGTTTCCTTTCGTGCCTTGCGTAGGTGGTCCACGTCTCGCTGCCATAGAGGAGAGTGCTGAGTACGCAGGCTTGGTAGATGCGCAGTCTGGTTTTCTCAGTGAGGCTGGAATTGTTCCACGCTCGCCGGTTCAGTCTGGCCATAACTGTGGCTGCCCTGGCGATTCTCCGGTTGACCTCCAAGTCGACTGACAGAGAGCTCGAGATGGTGGACGCGAGGTAAGTGAAGTCGTTGACAACCTCCAGGGTGTATCCGTCGATGGTGATGCATGGGGGAGTCCCCGTGCCTTGAGCCATAACATTCGTCTTCGTCAGGCTGATGGCTAGTCCGAACTCCTTGCATGCGTGGGAAAGGCAAGTGACTAGCTGCTGGAGTCCCTCTTCGGAGTGTGATGTCAAAGCTGCGTCGTCGGCGAAGAGCATCTCACGGATGAGCACCTCTTTGACTTTGGTCTTGGCTCGTAGACGGGCCAGGTTGTAGAGCTTGCCATCGGATCTGGTGTGAATGAAGACACCCTCGCTGCAGTCCTTAAAGGCATATTGGAGGAGCATGGAGAAGAAGATTCCGAACAGCGTAGGCGCGAGGACGCAGCCCTGCTTTACTCCGCTGCTGACTGGGAAGGCCTCAGAGGTTGCGCCGTTGTAGGACACCGTGCTGTGCATGTTGTCGTGAAAGGACATGACCACAGCAAGCAGATGTGGTGGACAGCCAATCTTCCGTAGCAAGCTGAAGAGTCCGCTTCGACTGACCAGATCAAACGCCTTCGTGAGGTCAATAAAGGCGAGGTAGAGTGGTTTATGCTGCTCATGACACTTCTCCTGCAGCTGGCGTAGGGAGAAGATCATGTCCACTGTTGATCGGCCAGCTCTGAAGCCACACTGGGACTCTGGGTAGACGCGGGAAGCAAGGGTCTGCAGGCGGGCAAGAGCAACCCGGGCGAATACTTTGCCGACGACGCTGAGGAGAGAGATGCCCCGGTAGTTGTTGCAGTCGCTGCGGTCTCCTTTGTTCTTGTACATGGTGATAATGTTGGCGTCTCTCATATCCTGGGGGATGTAACCCTCCTTCCAGCAGAGACAGAGTAGATGGTGGAGCGGCTGTAGCAGGACTGGTTTCCCGCTCTTTAGGATTTCTGGAGCGATTCCGTCGCTTCCTGGTGCTTTCCCGCAAGCAAGGCGGTCGATGGTTTTGCCGAGCTCTGCCGCAGTAGGTGGGGTGTCTAGCTCCTCCATGACTGGTAGGTCTGGGATGGCTTTAAGAGCAGTGTCTGTTACGGTGTTCTTCGTTGCGTACAGCTCGAGGTAGTGCTCGGTCCACCGCCGCATTTGCTGTTCCTGGTCAGTGATGACCTCACCTGTCTTGGACTTAAGGGGGGCGATCTTGGAGGGGATTGGGCCTGTTGCCTTCTTGATACCCTCATACATTCCTCGTGCGTTGCCTATATCGGCGGCTTCCTGAATGCTTCTGCACAGGTTTAGCCAATAGGTGTTGGCACAGTGGCGGGCGGTCTTCTGGACTTTGTTCCTGGCAGCCCGTAGAGCTTGAAGTGTACTGGGAGTGGGCGTGACCTTGTAAGCCAGTAGGGCCTTCCTCTTAGCCTCGATCACGGGTTCCATTTCTTCCCAGTGAGCCTCGTACCAGTCAGCGTTCTTCCGCTCTTTCTTCCCGTAAGCAATAATGGCGGAGTTGTATATGGCGTCGCGGAGACGTGGCCAATTGGATTCGATAATGTCATCTGCCGCCACTCCCTCGCCGAGTGCATCTTCCATCTTGTTGATGAATTGCTGGGTCTTAACTGGGTTGCTGGCACAACTGGCGTTGATGCGTGGGCGACCCTTCATCTTGGAGTGGTGCAACCTCTTCGGCATTATGCGCACCTTGCTTACCATGGGGGCATGGTCCGTGTCGCAGTCTGCACTGTGGTAGCTGCAGGTGAGGAGGGTGCTGCCAATATCCGTTCTTCTGGTGATGACGAGGTCAAGCTGGTGCCAATGGCGGGAGCGGGGGTGCCTCCATGACACCTGGTGGATCTCTTTGCACTTGAAGAATGTGTTTGTCACACACAGGCCGTGGTGACACGAAAGCTCAAGCAGTCGCTGACCATTCTCATTGATCTTTCCTCTCCCAAAGTTTCCAAGGCAGGTGGGCCAGGCCATGTGGTCGGCTCCTACTCTTGCGTTGAAGTCTCCCAGGAGATAGAGAGCGTTACTTCTGGGAATCTTGGATAACGCTTCGTCCAGTACATGGTAGAACTGTTCTTTCTCTTCGGTGGTGGCGCAGAGGGTTGGGGCATACGCGCTAAGAATGCTGACTGGGCCGAAAGTTGTTGACAATCGGAGGGTAAGTAATCTCTCTGTGCCTCCTGTGGGTGGCTCTATGGAGTTAACAAGCGTGTTCTTCACAGCGAACCCAACACCGTGCTGTCTTGGTTGGTCCGGAGACTTCCCTTGCCAGTAGAAGGTGTAGTTGGTTTCTCTGATAGTTCCGTTGTCGGCCAACCGGGTCTCCTGTAGAGCCGCAATGTCGATGTTTAGTCGTGCCAGTTCCCTATCGATGACAGCGGTTTTCCTGGCACCCTTGATCCACGGAAGGTCTGCAGTAAGTCCGGGGCACATGGTCCTGATGTTCCAGCTAGCGAGGCGAAGAACCGGAGGCTTCTTTCTTGTTGTTTGCTTGGAATTAACTGGTGCGGGTGTTTTGTGGCCCACTTTTCGAGAGGCGCCTCTCTGATCCCCACGCACCCAGTGGGGCAGGCGAGCCATGGCGAGACGGTAGCTGTCCAGTGAGGTGCGATGACCTCTCCCACTGTCAGAGGAGACCCCTGGCGCTCGTTTCCTTCGCCAATCGGATGAGCTTATAACCGGTATCTGTCTCCTCCCGTGTTGAGTCGACATCTTGCGATGACGCTGGAGTGTCCTCTCAAGTGAAACTGAAGCTACAGAGCCTGGGCAGGGTGATATGGAGGGTCTGCTGTTGCCCATGCAGCAGACCCTCCCTCTCTTCGCAGCTGAAGGGTCCAAGGGAAAGACAAAGTCAATACAGCTTGGCTTCAGGTGCACCGCAGGAGTTGCCGGTGTTGACTACAACGTCGAACCGCCTTAGGGACTCCGGCTCCGGATTTTCTGTCGGGGTTTACTCCCTTAGCCTTTCCCCTGAAGAGGTATGCCACAAGGCAGCGGAGGTTTTTTGGAGTCAGAGTTTTCCTTCTCTGATTTTAGAGATGTCCTTCCTCTTTCCTCCTTTACAGTCTTGAGGGCAGCATTTACAGGCTAAAATAGAAAACTGGCAGTGTAACCTTCTAAGCAGATACTACCAATACCCTGCTTGGGTATACTCACCCAACAATAAACATCTCTTAAATGTCCTCCAAGTGCCATGCCTCGAATTAGTAAATGGCAGTGCAATGGCAGCCAAACATTTGGATCAGTTTCACTAAGTAAACCACCAACACAAGTAGGTTTTTAAAACAATAGAATAGTGTCTCATTTTATTAAAAATAATAACTATTTTTAAGCAACTTACCAGCAACACTGAATAAAAACCTGGCTGTGTTTCCCACTGTTTCAACTGCTCCTCAGCTGGCTTTAACACAGCAGTATCCTGACTGGTGGCCTGAGTTAAGACTTGAAGAACAACAGTGCTGGCACTATTGAGATCCATGGAAACCAATTGGCTCAGTCCGAATAGCCCGGCTCTCCAGCTTCCACTGTCCAACACGAAGTGGCATCGGTTGGTCCCGCGCCCCACGCTTGCAAGTCCACGCGCTGCTGCCCACTGATGCCGAAAGCGGCTTCTAAGAACGCGCCATGTTCTGAGTCGCAGCTCTAAACAATGCGGACGCTAGAATATCGCGTCACAGACATCCACAGCAATAAAAAAGATCAAAATACTGATACACAAAACAACACAAATGAATCTCAAAAAGCATTACGCTAAGTGAAAGAAGCAAAGCATAAAAGTCTACATGAAGTTCTAGAAAATGCAAAATTATAGAGACAGAAAGTAGATCACTGGTTGCCTTGGGCTATGGGACTAGAGGAAAGGATGATACAACAAGACACAGGATAATTTTTAGGGAGATGGAAATGCTTTAATCTTGATTCAATAGTAGTTATGCTACCGAAAAGCAATTTGGGGTCCTGCTGCCTGCCGCCACCCTCTAGGCAAAATTCCAGAAGCAAAGGTTTGGTGATAAAGAAAGTCTATCCAGTCACAGCTTCAATTACTTAAGCCTATCAATTAAGGCTAAACTCTAACACCTGGGCCCTGCTATCATTTCCCCCTGTTTTAATCACCTTATTTCTATAGGACTAGTTACAAACTAAAACAGCATAAAATACAAAAACTACACAACTTTGGAAGAATGAAAGGCTTCTGCCTCATAGCCTGTTCCCTCTAGAACACCCAAAGAATAAACCAGGGACCCTCTGCCAGGCCAGCCCAATCCTTTAGAAAAATAGGAAGCCCCACACTTTGTTCTTCCACAGAGACACGAACTTAACAATATACTGTCTAAAAACGCTTTAAGAGAACTCCAGAAACCAGTTAAAAAGTCATAATATCCCAGGAAAGTGCAAAGCCAAAACCAGCTACATTAAAATGGTTAAAAAAATTATTTCACCCATGAGAGCCCCTCCCCTAAGCCAGCACAGAAACAACCTTAAAGAAACGAAGACCTAATAATTATGAGACAAAAATAAAAACGACCATCTTAAATAAGTTCAATGAACTTCGAGAGAAAACAGACAACTAAGGAAAATCAGGAAAATGATGCATGAACAAAATGAAAATATCTTAAAAAACAGAACTTCAGGAATTGAAGAATATAATAATTCAATTAAAATATTCACTAGGAGGACTTCTGGCCAAGATGGAGTCATAGACAGACATGCGGCGTCTCCCTCCACAACTAAGAAGGAATACAATTACCTCAAAACTAGAAACAACCATAAGTTCCAGAAAATCAAAATAGAATAATTATAACAATATCCTGAAATAGAGTTATCTGAACGTGGCCTCTTCCTCTCTCCCAAAATATCTCATAGTGGACTGTACTCACCCTTCTTGTTGATGAGCTGGGATGACATTACACCGACGTGATGAGAGGATTATTTCAGCATAAGACACTGAAAAATGATACAAAAACCAATTAAGAATTCCAAAAAATATATAAACAAGCTCTAAAAGGAAATATAATTATAGTACACTACTTGACTCTTTATTGGGAAAAATGTTAGCAGTCATCCCCTGGCTGGTGTGGCTCAGTTGGTTAGAGCATTGTCCCATAACTGAAAGGTTGAGGGTTTGATTCCCGGTCAGGGCACATATCTAGGTTGCAGGTTTGGTCCCCGGTCTAGGTGTAGGCTCTCTCTCTCCCTTTCTCTCTCTCTAAAAAGCAATGAAAAAAATATCCTCAGGTGAGGATTAAAAAGAAATTTTTTATAGAAGATAGAGTCATAACAAAAGTAACTGCATTGGGGGATGGGGAAAGGAAGTGAGTTCAAATGAAAGCACTAAATTATCATCTATTATATAATATAGTGAATAGGTGATGTCTAAAATTATTAAATTGAGAAACAGAAGTACAGAAAAAGAGACTATTTTATATTAAAAGAGAATTAAAAACCCAACGCATGGCCCTAGATTGACAAATGAGTTACAAAGGCAATTTTAGGGACAACTGGAGAAATTTAACTATATACTAAGATTTATATGATATTAAGAAATTGCTGTTTTTGTTAGATGTTATAATATTTACCTATGCATAGTAAAGACTATTATGATAAGTTTAATCTATTTTAAAGTACATAAGCATTTTAAGATATTTTAAACAGGCACCCATCAATAGTTAGAAAACAGACTTTCCTATTTGGTTTTGAGCACGTGCATGTATTACCTGGATTTTAAAACGTGTTTAAGTAATTTTGACAATATATTTCTGGATTACTACACATCCAAATTCAGTTTCCAGCTACCACTAATATCTTATAGTTGAAGCTAATCTTTTCAAAGATGACTTTTGTTTTGCAATGTTCTGAACTTTCAAAAAACAGATTTAATTACATTCAATCCACTTAATTAGGCAAGAATGCAGACTAACAGAGTTTAGAAAGGTTATTCATTATCAGATTAAAACAAAAAGAGACTGTGAACTAGAAAGTTAAATTAACCAAGTATTCGCCAGGTATTCTGGTTGGTTAATAGACATGGTTGGTAATTTTCAATTAAACTAAAAATGTACATCTTAACTAACTGTTATGGGTTGGTGGTTAAGATCAGAATAAATGCGCTTAGAATACCAAGTGGACTCCTATGTCAGTATGATTCTCAGAGTAGAGAGCATACTGGGAACATGTCCTACTTTAAAAATTGACAAAATTATCTTATATTTTAATGGTAAAATTAAGGGTTTTAAAAATGGATTTAATGAATAAAATACCATACCTGAGAGGAACACTTCCAGAAAGAATTTTACCTCAAAATACTTGACATATAAAACAATATGGTGCAAATTTAACAGTTTTTATTGGTTGGTTAACATTTTTCTCACTTAAATCTCTTTTGCATTACCTATAAGTAAGATACGTAAGGTGTAAGTCTTGATCCAGTTTTTAAACTATTATATGGATCATTAGGATAAATGAAAGGTCATCTAGAGAAAGAAACCATTACATTGAGGGCATGTCCACACCATTTAGTTAATTGGAATGGCATGTTAACACAATCATATTTTAATTTGGTAGGACAGTATTGACATGTAACTACTAATCCATTTAATTGGTTGATTTTGACTCATTAATAAGTGTATTAGTTATTGCTTCATTCAACAAATAAGTACTTAATGTATATATATAGGTATTTGTGCTCAAGACTAAGAATACAGTAATAAGCAAGATAAACATGACTCCCACCCTTGTGGACTTTATTCTTTACAAGAAATTTAAATGAAGTATCAATCAGTGTTCTTAGGGGAGAAGGCGATGAATATCTTAAGATCTCATAGCAAGGAACCTAACCATATCTCTGAAAACATAAACTCGGCACCTATCTATCCCACCCCCTTTCCTCAGGGTTGAAAATTCAAAAGTACGGAATCCCCAGTGATGTTGGTGGCTATGCAGGAATAGAGCTGTCCCAGCTGAATACATGACACCTCTACAGAGCACTGTCTTCATTAGCAATGTGGTTTATATTGGCTTTGTTTTCCTGGTAAATGCAAAGTGAGCTTTGTACCCAGAGAATGCTGGGTGGGGCACTTGCCAGATTTATGAAGGTGGGATGACTATGGATAGCTCTTCAGGCAGGTAACAGGGTCTAAGGTAAGCCTGCTCTTAACCTGAAGATAGTTATTAATACATATTGAAGCACCAAGTAATTCCAGAGAGACTGTTAAATTGAGTCTGTAACACCTAGATTATCTCCAAGTGTTTATTTGGGTTAAATGGATAAGGAAGGACCAAATAAGCAAACTGGGAAATTCCAACTGTAAGCAAAATGTGTGTGTTTATCTTGTGAGCCAGATTTACATTAGATTCTAAATAACTGGTGGTTTTTGTTTGTTTGTTTGTTTGTTTGTTTTGGTTTGTTGTGTTTTGTGTGTGTGTGTGTGTGTATGTGTATGTTTTTCCAGAATGTCCTCATTGTTGAGGTAAGCTGACGTTTTAAATCCATATTTGGGAGTTGAAAGGATGAACGGTAAGTTTTAAAATATAGAATTTTTCATCAAATTGGCCAAGGTTTATTGAATTTCCTCTCTGCACATGGCTCTCCAAACTTATTGACTAGAAACCAGCTAGAATCACTAACTTGAAATAACTTATAAAAAGCTTTTTAATATTCAATTTCACACATGTCTAAATTGGTTATTATCCCTATTTGTGAATCAGAAATTTTTAGAAAAGAGACAACTTAACCCACAAAACCAAATTTATGTAATAGTTAAGCCAAGGTTAGAACTCACTTCACCCTTAACTCAATGTTCTTGCTAATTACCTCTAATGACTTTAAGCAATTCTACCTTCAGCATCCAAATTATAAATATAATCAATTTTAAAACAGCAGTCCAAAGGAAAGCTATAAATTGATTTAGTTGGTTCTGTTTAAAAAGGAAGAAACACAAGGAGAAAGGAAGGAAGGGGAGAGAGAAAGAGAGAAGGAAGGAAGGGCTGGAGGGAGTAAGGGAGAGAGAAAGAGGAAAAAAACAGGCTCTGTGCAGCAGTGGACTAATACAGCAGATGTCCATGTTTCCTTCAAGAGCACACCTGTCTTTTATCAGCTGGCATAAATTCAGGGTAGCTGTTTTCAAGCTTTTGTTACACAGTTGCCTGTGTGTGCCATATGTATCTGCAGTTCTGGCTCACACATGATCCATGAAGTAGGCCCTCTAGCCAAACGGATTGCCCGACTCACTAAATTCAGACCTCTTGTTTTGGTAATCAGCTCCTGACAGCTGATTTCTGTCCTGAGGACAATAAATTTCTGCTGCCCATTTCTACTCTAATTGTGCAGCAGCTCATCAGCAGAGATGAGCCTCAGCTCACTGCAGGCTTGCACCCTCAGAATTCAAGGGCTGTCACCAGCTGCCATCCAGACACATCTCACTTCCCAGCCATAGAATCCCCTATTGAGTGGGGAGGGCAAGGGGGAGGTGTTTATCTATTCAGTGTATTCAGATGTACATCCCATGTCCATGAAAATTCATGCGTCCTGTATTGTTACATAACCTCGGGGCCAAATGTAGTGCTTGAATACGCGTGAGCGAGTCTAAAAGTACTCAATGAGGAGCTCCACATGCTCTCCAAAGGCTGAATTTAGCCTTTCAACCCAGCTCAAGGATTCGAGGAAATACTCACCAACATATTTCCCCAAACCCAGCTTTCAGAAGGAAGCACCTGTCTAAAAAATAGAACCAGTTCTGTCTCCTATTTTGACTTTAAGTTGATCACAATTCTAATTATGATGCATTATTAATAAGGAATATAATTATCTGTCTGAATGAAAAATCTATTATGCTGCCCAAATGTACTTGGTTGAATTTGTCTGTTCTCTTTGCAAAGGATGTTGTTGGAACGGGGAGGACCATGAAAGCGCTGCTCAGCAGCATAGAGAAATACAAGCCCAACATGGTTAAGGTGGCCAGGTGAGTAGGATACACATCATTGTTGCTGCCTTTCCAAACCAGTCCAGAAGGGATGCTAACACAGAATGCTGTTTTCAGAGAGTGCAGCCTGTTCCAAACCGGTGGCCTTTTGCTCTGGGGTGTTATGGTTTGACCACATTATACACATAACCCATTTGACTGCTGGCCTGAGAGAGGAAAGGGAAGAGAACATGTTTTGCTGTGGCTGAACCTCTTTAGTGTGCCTCTAGCTGTTTCCAGGAGCAGCTGGGCCCCGGTACCAGTGCTCCTTCCTTCCTTTCATAGAGAATCACTGAGGTGGTGCGCAATAGCAGAAGCATGAGTTGTGGGTGCTATGATCTGTCCCATATACTCAAGGTGAAAAAATACATATTTTAAATACATATTTCAATGAAGTTTAATTCAATTTTCAATTCACAGAGATTTTATTTGGATCACTAAAGTTTTTTGTTTTTTTTTTTAATGGTAGTTTGTTGGTGAAGAGAACACCTAGAAGTGATGGCTTTAGACCTGACTGTAAGTGTTTTTGGTTTTTGTTTGTTAATGGGTTAATTGGTGGTGGTGGTTTGTGTTTAAGAAATTCCTATTTGACAGCATTCTGTGTGAAGTGGAAGCTGAATAGATTTGACAGACCCACAGATTCCCCCTGGTCTCCTCAGCCTTGCTAGTGAGGCTAGAACTCTTTACCACAAGGGGCTTAAATTTTCTAATTTGCATCTTTCACAAGTACTGTCATGTGCATGAATATTTTGAGTTTTAGGTTTTCCGTGGTACCTTAACTTCAAAGAACTCAGATAATAGGTTTCAGGCGGTGGAGAGAGACTTTACCTCTTTGGACTGACTCGTATGCACAGGATTCCTGCTTTCGCTGCTCTCCCCACCAATCACACATGGAGAGGTAGTTGTAACAGTTTAGAGGTATTCTCATACCATATCCAGGAACTACTACCAAACAATGCACAATGCTGACCTTCAGTGAGCCTGAATTTTAGCACACAGAAGGGGAAATCCCCCTACCATCTCTAAACAAAGGTCAATAACACAAAAAATTAAATGCACAGCGTGGGGAAGATAGTCAATATTTTTATAACTTTGTATGATGACAAACAGTAATGACTTTATACATTTTGTAATGTATTAAAACATCAAACCACTATGTTGTACACCTGAAACTAATATAATATTGTATGTCAACTGTAACTCAATTAAAAAATAAAATATAACGTCACAGAAACAAAACAATAACAGGGAATTAGCAGAGCAAATATCTATAGATACTATCTCTGCACTTGCCTTCAGGCGTGTATTCTGGAAGACTTTCTCATCAAGGGCAGAAGGATGAACGAGCAACTTGATTACTGTTCTAACACCGGAGGTGATTTTTTTTCACTTGCATAGGCAGACTTCAGCTTGATTTTTATAACTTAAATTTGCTGTAAAGCCTCTCGGATAATTTGGCTACAGTTCTAATTAGCAAGCTGAACAAACATTATAGCAAGAGAAGCATGCTATATGGATGGGTAATGTGCCAGTGATGTTTAGCCAGTGACTCTCCTCTAAAAAACAAGTCTCATTCCTATGCAGGATGTATTAAACCTAGACAATGTCAATTCTGGGAAGATAGACTCTATAGTGTGTATCTATCCAGTTACTGGCTTGGAAAATATAATCTGGATATAGTTAAAGTTGGACAATGTTAGTAAACAGAAATCTAAGGAAATAATGTAAGGCACGGTGTAGAAAAGGTTTTAACTGAAATTGAAAGACATTCACTTCAGACATCCAGTTAATTATAAATTTCTTGTGTCACTTATACCAACAACATTAATAAAGTGATAACAGCAAACACTAGTAAGAGGTTATGATATTCCCCAACACTGTTCTAAGAGCTGCACAGCTTTTAACACATTTAATCCTTTAAGGTAGGTGGTATTGTTATGCCCACTTTACAGACAAGGAACTTGAACATAACTAGGTTAAATAGCTTGCCAAGGTCACACAGCTCTAAGTGTAGAGTCAGTATTGAACCAGGCAGTCTGGTTTCAATCACTGCTCTTGTGCTTGCAATATATATACTTGTAAGTAACATCTGCAACTGCAAATAGAAGAGCGGGAATTGCACTCATTTACCAGCTAGAGTTAGGTCACTCTGGTTCCCATCCTATTCCTCCAAGTTTTTCTTTAATTCCATGACAGCTCCGCAGGTTTGGCTTTCCCAACTGGCTTCTCCCTGACTGAGTTGCCACGCCTATTCTAGGGTTTGCATTGCTCACTCTAAAGTCATTCTTGTTACAAACAGCATTTCCTGTGGTTTACTAATATTCTTTTAGCTAGCTCAGAATCTCTGTTTTTTCTTTCTTCATGGATTTCTGAGCCTTCGTACTTCTTGTTCCTTTCTCCTAACTGACTCTTCTATGCTCAATGATATCTTTTCTTCTGCTCATCCATCTCTTCTGATTATTTTTCTCAAGAACCTACAGTTTGGAGGCTCGAATAGGCTTCCTAATGGTGACACATAATGTCTTCCCCCTCAAAATAAGTTTCTCCCCGCTAGCACACCCAGCGAGCAGGAACCACTTGGTTTCTGCCTGTGAAAATGTCTCTGGTCATAGGGATCAAAGTGGTGGTGGGCGGTACCATGGAGGTAAATTTCTCTGCACTGTACCACTGTAACTTTCCACTGGCTGCACCGAAGTCCATTTTCATAAGAGTACACAAGTACATCCACATCTGCAATCCTGGGATAAACAAACATAGATTCCAAAGAACTGGAAGGAGTCTGAAAAATCATTGGAACATAAGCATGTTTATTCTGTTTCAAGACCTCCAAAAAAGGAGAGCAATGGTCTGTCTGTTCCTTAAGGATTGTTTTCAACAAAAATCATCTTCCTTTCAATAAATTCATCTTTTGCTTAATCTATGTACCTCCTACTGCATTTAAATCCATTTACTCACCTTCTGCTCTTAACAGAGATAAAGAACTAATTGCAGTCACCTGCATTGTGGACACTAAGCAATCTCTTCCTCAAGCTGAACAATCCCATTTCTTTTCTTTTTTTCTTTTCATCTTTTTTATTGTTGTTCTATTACAGTTGTCCCATTTCTCTCTCCTGCCCTGCCCACCTCCCCCTCTCCCACAGTCAATCCCCACCCTATTGTCCATGTCCATGGGTCATCTATATTAGTTCCTTGACTAAATCCTTCCCCTTCTTTCCCCACTTCTCCCCTTCTCCCCTCCCCTCTGGTCACTGTCAGGCCTTCCATACTGTCTCCCAAGTTTTGCTTCCAAGCCTTTTATCCCACCAAGGACACCAAGTACAGTGGGAAAATATCCTCTCAGTTGCAACAGCCTGCACACCTCTTCACATATTGCAGTATCGTCATACCTTCCATGTGAACTGCACTTAGTGCTTTCAGAGTGTTTCCTTTGGCATTATACCTTTGGATGCTGCTTTGGAACAACAGGACTACGTGACTAACTCAGGCACATTTCTTACTATCCACTGGGCTGCCTGCACCCTTTCTCAGCTCTGAATCGCGGAAGTACAGTCATTCTTCATTGTATGTTGTTTGTCTTCTCTGCCTGAGTTTTCACTCTGGTGCAGATTCCTGCTGGGCTCATCCTGTGCATTGCTTATCACTTTTTCACTTGCTTCTGCCTAACGAAAAGTCCTTACTGTTGAAGTGTCATGAATAGCATATGGTGGCCTTATACTTATGTTCTCTAAATTTTGTTTCTTTTTTTTTTTTTTCTTCTCTCTCTGCTCAGATGCTGGATTTGAGATTCCAAACTTATTTGTGGTGGGTTATGCCTTAGATTACAATGAATACTTCAGAGATCTCAATGTAAGTCTTACATGCAAATCCCTACGCCCTCCCCATTCACAAGAACTTAACAGTTCCATCAATTTAACAAATTATTGAAATAGGAGTAATGATAGCTACCATTTATTGAGTAATTTTTATGTCAGGAATATTCTGGGTACTTTGCCTGCATAATCTCAATTCATTCCCCCCACTACCCTGCAAGGTAGGAATTAGGGTGTAGAAGCAATTATGATTATCTCTAATTTATTTATTTTTGTACTTTCTTTTTCTTTTTGATTATCTCTATTTTATACTAAAGAAATAAGAAAGCTAAAAGCAGAACTGTTGATACTGATTTTCTACAAGTCATGGACTAAGCCCACCCACCCATAATAATAGTCAATATTCTATAAACTGTTTTGTGTCAGTGCTTGAAATCTAGTAGGTGCCAATTAGAGTGGCATGCAGCTAGCTCATAACTAATCCCATTTTGGGGGTGTAGGGGGAAAGAAAGAGATATTTGTTGTTCCACTTATTTATACATTTATCAGCTGCTTCTTGTATGTGTCCTGACTGGAGATCAAACCCGCAACCTTAGTGTATTGGGATGATGCTCTAACCAACTGAGCTACTCAGCCAGGGTGGGAGCAAGCATTTTAATATATAGCTGTGGATCCCCACACCCCCAGCTGTGTGACCCTGAGCATTACTGAATGATCTAGAACTAGACATCTTACCCAAAATGGACCAACCAGTCTCTCTCTCTCCCCTAAGAATTAGAAACTTAAACCAAAATTACAGAGACCAAGGGGTAAGCAATGGGCTGAGGTCTGGAGCTACCCTGTTCCTGCCTTCCAGTTCCTTCATTGCTCAGCCCTTTCTTTGCTCCTATGAGCTACCCCAGTATCTCAACAACAAATCCTCTGTTTGCTTATGTTATCCTGACTCTGTTTATGATGCTTACAATCAAATTACTCATGAAACATTTTTTTGCTACTGAAAAAGGGTCAAATAAGAATCAATATTATTTTTATTATGGCTATTTTTTCATTCACCTAGAGACTGTACTTTTACCAGTAGGAGATTTCTATCTCTGTCACAGCTAACCATACTGCTCCCTCAGAATTTCTGGTTGTATAGACCTAGGGAGCCAAATTCAGAAAAAGGCCTCAAAACCAAAGCAATGAAGAAATTTTTGTCAAAAATTTGAATGGGTCTCTTTAGATTTTACATATACACACATAAATACATATTTAAATCAACAGTAACTAATCACAAGGTGATAGTCTGTTATTATTGCATAACATTTTCTGCACCTCATATTTTGTTAAGAAATGGATGCATTATTAAAATTTTTATTATTTCAGCACATATGCGTGATCAATGAGAATGGCAAAGAAAAATACCGAGTCTAAAGAAGTAAATCCTCACCATTGAATCTCCAGATAACATCATACTTAGTGCTACACTCAGGAAGCCACCGTGTAAAGTTTGTCTCCCCAGGCATTTTTACTTAGTAGAATAGAAAAGAAAAAAATGTTTTAATGAGAGAGCTTTCTTTTCTGAGATTATAATATAAAGAATATCAAAAATTCTTAAGAAAAAGAAAGCCATGTTTTTATTTGACTGCTTCCAAATTAAACACTCCACCTGTGACTCACGAGTTCTATCTACCTTCCCACTCCTGTTACACCTTTTTTTTTTTTTTTGATACAGCCATTGTGCTTGAATGCTGTACCCCCACCTGGTTACTCAAATACTTCTCATTTAACTTTTTTTTTAAATATACTCTATATAGTTAATATTTTGCAGTCTTAAAAACCTGGAAGACATTTAAGTAAAGCTCTGAGCCCATACATATACTGGAAATGCAACTAGATTCCCATACTAAGAAAGGAGCGAAAGGACAATTTAATATAAATTTCTGTTTGTGCTTTTCTGACAGGCTGTTATTATCTGCTTTGACAAAGCCTTTCTGAACCACAGTGTACAATGAATGTTAATGATGTTATGAAATGAGCCTTGCTTAGTGCTCTTGATTGGAGCTTCCGGTATGTGATAACGGTATGTCATAGATGCATGGATGTATTCAACTGTGCTTAATACTCTGAATTTTAATTAGAAAAATACAATGGCAGTAAGGCCCTGGTTTCTAAGTGGCATCCTTTTATTCACGTGGGACATGAGCAAATGGCAGGATTTGGGGGAGGGGCAAGTGTTTTCAATGCTCAAAACTAAGTAAGAATAAATTTTTCCTCTTATTTGCACCAAAGGAAAAGCCATTATTATGTGTTAATCCTAAACAGGAACACAGAGGTTGAATTTTTATTTTTAAGTGGCCTTAGGTCACACAGTCCCAAGTACTATAGAAAAAAAACACTCTTAAGAAAGTTTTTTTCTAAATAATGTTCTTTCCGTTTTTCCTGTTTTATGAGATGTTTTATAATTTATGGGAATTTTAATTGAAAATAAACACGTGCCAATAGAGCTGTTTTTCTCACTTCCTTAAAAGGAGCAAATGCAAAATAAATAACTCAGCAGCTTTGTTTGGTTCAGAACTGTATGTGGCATATTATTATCAACTTTCTTTAAACTAATAAAGAATAAGAAACCATGTTATGTTTCATAACTGCTTACTGTTTTTCTTCCGCCTTCATATTTTTATATACTTTTAGCCATTAAAATGTGTGTGAGCTGGTAGCTTAAATATACTACTGCATATATCTTCCCTGTGGCTTTATTTTTGTTAACCTGGAAAAAATCCAATATATGCACCAGTATAAGCAAACGATTAAGCCAGGCTTGATCTGCTGCTTTTTTTTCTCCTTAAGTTTGTTTGTAAGAACAAGAAATTTTAGTCGTTGAAGAAGATTTTCCTGCATATTTTTGTTCCAGCCAGAGAAGAAAATAAACCACACCCAGATATCCTCAGGGGGAAACCAGCAAGGAGCATTCCTTCTAGCTTTGTTGCCTAGAACAACTAGGATTGAAATTATAAACTGATAATTCTGTCTAAGTTATCTATTTCTTGATCTATAAAAATTAATGTTCTAAACATAATTTTTATTATGACACATTATATCAGAAGACCTAAAACAATTCAGACACATTTTGATTTTAAATATAAAATTATCTATAAAGTAGATTTATTAAAATACTTTCTTTAAATTTTTGAATTTTAGTAACCATCAGTATCATTTTTGAGGGCTTTATATTTATTCAGATTAAAAAGGAAACTACACAAAATTTTGAGGACTTATACCAGTTAATGCTGAAAAAGAAAAATTCATTAAATACACAAGAAATTTAATCATTCTTGCAATATTTTTCTATCAGATATTTTGACAGTGAAATCCAAAAATGTCATCTTGGGAAAACTAGCATTTCCTTTTCTCTTGCAAAATTTAGTCTATTAATACCACTGAGTTTATTCAACTTAGACCAAAAATATAAAAGCTTATTACCAGATTAATAACCAATGAATTTATAAGTTTGTGTTCCCAAACTGATGAGTATGGAGAAAAAGATTGTGTGGTGTGTTTTATTGGAAAAATTTGGATTTAGTTGCGAGTATTCATAATGCTTTTACTACAATCATACAGTAACAAAATTAGTAATACTTTGGAATCTTTCAAACATTTTTGAGCCCCTCATTAAAAATTAGACTTTTCTTTCTGGACAGGACTGTATCACATATTGAACCATGTACCTACCCACAATGTGAACTGCAGCCACAGTGGGCTCTTGAACAATACAAGTTAGAACTGCTTGGATCCATTTATTTTTAAAAATAAATATATTGGGTCCTGGGGGTGTGGCTCAGTGGATTGAGTGCCGGCCTGCAAACCAAAGGGTTGTCGATTCGATTTCCAGTCAGGGCACATGCCTGGGTTGCAAGCCAGATCCCCAGTTGGGGATGCACAAGAGGCAACCACACATTGATTTTCTCTCCCTCTCTTTCTCCCTCCCCCTCTTTCTAAAAATAGATAAGTAAAATCTTCAAAAGTAAATAAATATATTGGAAAACTTTCTTGGAGATTTGCAACAATTTAAAAGAATTCTCAGATGGACCTTATGATTTTCTTAATAACAGTTCCTCTACTTTATTATAAGAATACAGTATGTAATATTATGAGATCTATCTGGAAAAAGTTCAACCATTGTTAATATGACAAGAATGGTTTGTGTGACATCAATGTAACCTGGCAGCCAAGGAGAGTGGACTGGAATGCACATGTGTGAACAATGACAACTTCATTGTACTAGTCAGTGGGGGGCGGTAGAGGCCACTCTGTGAGCATGTGTACTGTGTGGCCATGGCATTCAAAATGACTGAGCAAGTGCAGCAACGAATCTGCATCCAGTTTTTCACTAAGCTTGAACATTCCTCCTCAGAAACTGTTGGGATGATTCAGAAGGCTGCAGCTATGGGCAACTATTGATTGGCAGCTTCATCACACCAACACCCCCCTCATGCATCACATCTCCTGCATGGTTTTTTTGTAAACATCAAATCACCCAGGTGACTCAGCCACCCTACAGTCCAGATTTGGTGCCCTGCAACTTCTGGCTTTTCCCAAAACTAAAATCACCTTTGAAAGCGAAGAAACTTCAGACCATCTGATGAGATTCAGGAAAATATGACAGGGCAGCTGATGGCAGTTGGGAGAACTGTGTGAGGTCCCAAGGTGCCTGCTTTGAAGGGTACTGAGGCATCATTGTCCTAGGTACAATGTTTCTTATGTCTTTTGTCTTCTTCAAAAAATGTTTGTTTTTCATAGTACATGGCTGGATACTTTCTGGACAACCTCATCATATAACATAAAATATGTGTTCATCAGCTGTTTATGTTTTCAGTAAGGCTTTTGGTCAAAAGTAAGCTATTAATAGTTAAGTTTTAGGGGAGTCAAAGTTATATATGGATTTTCAACTGTAAAGGGGTCAGTGCTCCTAATCCCAGCAATGTTCAAGGGTCTCCTGTAGTCAAATCCTGATGTATCCTGTTTAACTTTTGGATGTCTTCAGGTATAGCATGTTTGCCATGTTTCAGGCCTTCTGAGACTGAAAGCAGCCCTTCAGAGCACAATGGAGAGAGAAGGTAATCTATCCTACTTCTGGAGACCTGGTGTCATGCAAATATTTCCTCGCTTTTGTAACAGAGGCAGTATGTTCTAGGATATTAAAGTCCTAAAGCACATTCTCTACCCAGCTGTCTGCCAAATTTGAACAAAAATAGCATTTGGGGGTTTTACTTACTTTCCTATCATAAAGTTACTTAGAGATTCCCCAGATGACGTTTGAGGGCTGGAGGCAGGCTAATTCCACGAAGGGAAAAGGGCTGGTGAGAGGGAGATTTGCACACTGATGCTAGCAGTTATGCAGAAAGGAAAGAGGGTGTGCATAGAGAGGGCTTCATTGTTTCCTGGCCTTGCTCATGTCCTCTGATTGATTCTGAACCCTGTGAAGAGCAGTAAGCAAGGATGCCAGCTGAAAGGGCTGTTTTTATAGTAGCCTTTGTGCCACACAGCGGGGCAGACAGGTCATTCTCTATGTTTTACTGATCATGGCACAGCCCTGGTGCAGGAAGGAGTGGGAAGACAACTCCATTTTAGGATCCCAAGGATTCTGCAGTTTGGGGAGCACTCTGGGCTGGAAAGGGTGTCAACATCCAGAGTGCTTCACAAGATGCCACCCTCCAAAGGTTTCTTAGGCCAGAGACATCCACAAGGAGACCAGAGCCACCCATGAGAGGAAAGTTAATGGAGTCGTGTGAGAAAGCTCTGAGCATCCCTGAAGCACAGCTACTGCACGCGCTCACACTGCACCTGTCAAGCCATGGATCCTGGCTGAGGACTGCATTAGCCCTCCAGAAGAGTCTTTTTCTCAAAGGGGCATCTTTTTCTAATCCACTCAACAAAAGATGTTTTGTTTTGTTTTGTTTTGTAGGAGGTTTGTAATTTCTCAGCCAGGAGGGGGGTGGCTTTTTGTGCCCAAGTGGGCTTTGCTCAGAATAAGTAGGGGAGGGCATGAATGCAGGGTGGGGTACTGAAGTCCTGCATTTTCCAAGTGGAAGAAACAAGCTTGGACTAATGTCACTGTGACCTCATTTGTTTTCAGAGCCTAGTGGGTGTTAACTAATGAAGAAGTTGTGAGTGAAGATGGTAAGTGTAGACAACTCGTTTAAAAACTGGCTGTAAAAAGAAGAGACATATAACCACAGCCAGAAGGCTTCTAAAAGATGGAAGAGATCTGTGCATTTTTATTTGCTCTAGAGAACAAAAAATAAGGAGAGAAAAAAACTATAGAAAGTGTGTATTTGTTACTGATTGTTGTGTCACACTAACCCCCAAACTGAGTGACTTAAACCAACTGTATTTATTTATTATCTCATGGTTTACAAGAGCTGGGAATACGGAGAGGGCACAGTGGGGATGGTCTGTTTCTGCCCCGTGATGTTTCTTCAGCTGGCAAGGCTGGGAAGCTAAACTATCCAATGTGAGAGCCATTAGCCAGATGTAGTTTTTAGATTTAAATTTAAATGATCTGAAGTTAAATAAAATTTAAAATTTACTCCCTGAGACTTGTGTGTGGTAAGTTATCATATTAGACAGCACAAACAGGAAATTTTCATGATCACAGTAAGTCCTACAGGGATCTGCTCTGAAGGCTTGTCTAGTGGTTGATGTGGACTGTTAGCTGGAATCTTAGATGAAGCTGTCAGTTGGGATTTTTGTGTGTGCTCTCTCCTTGTTTGAGCTTCCTCACAACATGGCGGCTGGGTTCCAAAAGTAAGTGCAGACAGAGACGGACAAGCAGGTCAAAGCCATATTGCCTTTTATATGACAGGCTCACTCCCACGACTTTCTATTATTAGTCAAGGCAGTTACAAAGATTTGTCTGAGTTCAAGGGGAGGGAACCTAGACTGCCACCACTCAGTAGAAGAATAGCAGCATCATACCATAAGAAGACCAGCTGGAATGAGATATATACTGCTGTGGCGATCTTCAGAAAACTGAAAAGAACAACACAAACAAACGAACTAAATAGGACAAAGAGCAGAATAGCAGTCAATAGGGGGGAGGGGGGAGGGAGAGAAGGGAGATAAGTAAGGGAAGGGTTTAGTCAAAGAATGTCTATAAATGACTCATGGACATGGACAACGGGGAGGGATATGATTGTGAGAGAAGGGGGGCTGGGTGGGGGAGAGAAATGGGGGGAAAATGGGACAACTGTAATTGAAAAACCAAAGAATAAAAAATAAAAGAAAACTGAAGATGAAATCTGCCACAGAATGGTTATGTGCCCTGCATATTTTTCTACTAATAAGATTAGTGAAGAAGTTGATTATTCAGTGGTCATAACGCATAATTGAAAACATGCCTGCTTCCATAGTTTCTTAAAACCTACAAAATACTACCTAGCCACAAGGGAAAATATGAGATGATATACAGAAGAACACCAAACAGTAGCAGATCTTGATTATAAAGATAGAAATACGTGTTTACACACTGATAGTGTGCAATAAGACATCGAAAGAGTAGTTTTATTTCTATTAAGTGGTTAAATTTGAAATATAAAAAATAGTTTTTGCTTTCCAAGTGTTTCGTAAATGTAAATTCATAAGGAAATTTTAAAAGTAGTTCCACTTTTATAAGAAAAATTGCATAATAATTTTGTCGGGAAACACAACCAGGGTGAGAGTACCTTAAAACACAATGAATACAACTAGGTGAACTGAACCGTATGTATATATAACCTTATACTTGAAAGCAAAAATCAAACCAATTAATAAACATTTTTAAAAACTGCAGATTACTGAATACCAACCAACAGAGCTTTACAATGAAAACTGTTCTTTCTGATTTATCTAATCTCCTAATATTGAGGGACAGAGTTAGTTGACTAGAAAAAGAATTCGCTATAATATTGTCTTATATTTATTTTACTGAGGCTTTTGGTTCTGCCAGGTGAAGAATATTCATCAATAGCCTGAGCAAATGACTTACACTACATAGCTATTGAGTGACAGCACAAATGCTTCGAGTTGTATTCAAAAGAGATCTATCATGGAAATAACAAAGCATGTATTTAGATAAAAGGCAGGCACCTGAATGTTCATAGCAGCTTTATTTGTAAGAGCCAGAACTGGAAACATCACAAATGTCCATCAATAAGTGAACAAATAAAGAAATTATGGTATATCCTTTAAATAGAACACCACTTAGCAATAAAAAATAAACTATTGATACAAGTTAAAAACATAGACAAGTAATAAAATAATTATGCTAAATTTAAAAAGCCAGATAAAAAAGGAACATACTGTGTGATTCTATTTACATAAAATTCTAGGAAATATAAACCAATGCATAGTGACAGAAAGTAGATCAGTGGTTGCTGGGGGACAGAGAATGGGAGAGCAAAAGCAGGGGAGTGTGGAAAGAGAGGATTAAAAGGGGCAGGAGGAAATTTTATCAATGTTGAATTATCTTGATTTTGGTTTCACAGATACGTAAGTTAAAACTGATCAAATTACATACTTAAATATAAGCAGTTTATTACATATCAATTATATCTCAATGAAGCTTTTAAAGTAAAATTAGGTAATTAGGAAATACAATCCCAAATCAGCCTAATTTGAACCATATTATATGTGACATGCACATTGTATTATCAACCCTTCAACATTATAGACTCTAGCTGTTTTAAATACTCTACCTGACATGTGACATCTGACATGTGGGCTAAGTGAGGGCTCCCATGGCAGTCCATAGGTTAAATGCTAATAAGAGTCAGTTTCTTATTTTTACATTTAAATTAAGAAACATTAATAGAAGTTGTAATATTTTTTTGTCCATCCTCATGAGTCACGTGCATCCATCTTGCGATATGAACATCCAGCTCTGCAGACATGTGTATAAATGATAGAGCAGGAAATGTGTCATTTCATCTTTGTCACCAGTGCCTATACAATGGTATACAATAGGCATTTGATAAATATGTATACAGTATTTGTTAATTGGGTGTCATGGTGCTGATAAAACTATTTTGTCCTGTTGACCTAAGAACTAATACTCTTTCTAGAGTACCAGCACTAGTTCTGAGAATGACAAGTTTAAAAAAGCAATGTAGAGGGTAAGGAGAGAGCAGAAAATTGCAAAGAAGAAAAGTGACATTAGATCTCTAAAGACAGATTAAGTAGCTTAGAGAGAAATCTAGTGCGAGGGTAGAGATTTCGGCTCTTAGGGCTTAATTCATTTGTGTAGGTGAAGGGCTGGACCGCCACTCTTGGAAATCACGTCCAAGGGTTCCTGGTCCACACTGGAATGAAAAAGAAGGCATAGCCTAATGAGGCACCTGGAATTATTTTGATACAAAGAGGACATTTTCTCAGTTCCTTGTCTGATCTGGTACTACTATAATACTAAATTTTGATAGGAAAAAATAATTTCTACAAAATTGTGCTTTTGGGGTGCAGAGGGAAGTAGAGGGTCATACAAGTGATGGTCCAAACCTCTCAAAGTCCTTTCAACTATATCAAGCTATTAAGATTTTCTAAATGAGCCAGTAAAAGGCATTTTTCTCTCATGTTTAAAATATACATGCTACTGAATTTCTCTGTGTCAGTACACATTTGATATACAACCCTTAGGATTACCAGAAGCCAACTGTTTCCCAAAACATGTTTAGATTGATTGTCCCTAATGTAAGGTAGTTTTTTGTTTTGTTTGTTTGTTTGTTTGTTTTTAGGTATAATTGACATATAACATTTACTAGTTACAGGTGAACACTATAATGATTAAATATTTGTATAGATCTCAATAGGTATAGTTACTATTTGTCACCATGCAAAGTTACATATTTATTTTTTCTTACAATGAGAACTTTTAAGATTTACTCTCTTTAGCACCTTTCAAATATGCCATACAGTATTGTTAACTATAGTCACCATACTGTACATTACATTCTCAGGACATGTTCATTTTATAACTGGCAGTTTGTACCTCTTGACCCCCTTTAGCCTTTCATCCCCCTGAACTTTCCTTTCCTCAGGCAACAACCAATATGTCCTCTGAGTCAGTTTTCTTTTGTTTGTTCACTTATTTTGCTTTTTGGATTCCACATGAGTAAAACCATACATCGTTTTTCTTTCTCTGACTTATTTCACTTAGTATAATACCCTCTTGTCACAAATGACAAGATTTCACTCTGTTCATGACTGAGTAATATTCCATTGTATATATGTACCACATCTTTTTTTATCCATTCATCCATCAATGGGCATGTAGGTTGTTTTCATATCTTGGCTATTGTAAATAATGTGGCAATGAACATAGGAGGGCAGATACCTTTCTGAATTAGTGTTTTCGTTTTCTTCAGATAAATACCCCAAAGTGAAATTGCTGGGTCATATGGCAGTTTTATTTTCAGATTTTTTAGGAACCTCCATACTGTTTTTCCTAGTGTAGTTTTCTAATCACACATGATGTATTTAACCACTGTTCACTTAAATGACATCTATTTTCAATGTCATTATGACTTAAATGGTATTTTAAATACATAAATTTAAATTTCCATTTGGTACAGAATCTACATGTTCTCATCTTTAACATTATTACACATACCACAACATGGTTTAATTAAGAGAGCTGCTAAACTTTGCTTAATTGTGGTTGCACCCTATGACTCATCAGCTTTCTTTTTTCCTATTTTAAATTCAGTTCAACAACATCTGGTAGCTTATATAAGCAGAGAGGATGTTCTTTACAATCAGTGATTTTTCTGGACAACATGTTTCTGCAATTGGCAGACTTCCATTTTTCTCTGAGTTGCTCTCTTCATGTAGTCTAACACAGGCATCTTAATTTTTTTCCTAAGTAGGTGTAGTTACCATCTGTCATGTGCTGTTATTTGGTCTAATTTTGCATAATAAACTTTATAATGAATGCTTTCTAAATCTTTTATTAATATCTTCTGAGTTGGTCCAAACCTTGAAAATGGAAAACTAGAAATAATTGTGAATTAATTAGAAGAAAAGAAAAATATTAATCATATACACTTCACATGCAGAGTGGCATTTCTTTTAGGAAATTTTTGTTATGAAATCTTTTTAGTCTCTTTTAAAAAAAGATAAGGATCAGATGTTGCAAAATGTATCTCTAGATACACTATTTTTTCCTACCCAGGTGTTTTTCACATCCTTTCTGACTCACAGTCCAGTCCTTCAGACAAAGATAAACTATGCATGATATTCACACTACTGAAGGCTCTTGAAATATGTCTCTGGGTTTTTTAATATTTCTACTTTAGTCTGGTCTTTTTTTTTTTTTTTTCATCTTGGAAATGGGAATGGGAAAAATAAGCTTGTTCTCTGCAACAGGAATTACATTCACTTAAATAAGATCCTTTTACAATTTTCTACTATTGTTTCTTCAGGCAGAAAAAGAACAATATTAGCTCCAGTTATTTACTCTCCATCTGTTTGCATTTGCATTCTGCTGGGGGAAAAAATAAGTACTCCAGGAGTTTAAAAATGCACTGTGATCAAACTGGGCAGACAACAAGATAATAATTGACTCCAGACACTTAAGAGTATCAAATAACTTTTAGAAAAAAAGATGTTGACATCCAATATAGAGTAATATTGATTATAGAAAAGATGCTGTTCAAAAAAAGACTATTTAATACTTTTCTTTGCATGAAACTATTCTAACTTCCAAATAAATGGATGGTTCACTCAAATAGTTGGTGGTTTGCAGGGTTTTAATAAATATATTTCTACTTTCTCTTTCAATTTTTATTTATGAATATTTCTTTAAAGAATAAATATGATCCTGAAGCCCAAGAATAACAAAAAACTGGGTTTAAAATTTTTGTTTTGAAGAGAAACTTTGAGATACAGCAAAGTAGATTGAGGTCTTGCCAGTTTCAAATGCTAGTGATGTTTCAACAGGTCACCAGTATCTCCACTCCCACATTTCTACCCTCACTGAGTCCTTAAACCCCCTCATTCTTCTCTGGCAACACAGTACTTACCCCAGGTTAAGAAATTGCTATTTCCTTGCACATCCATGTTCATAACAGTACTATCCACAATAACAAAAGAGGTGGAATCAACCCCATTGCTCACTGAATAATGAATAGATAAGCAAAATGTGGTATATACATACTATAAGATGATATTATTCAGCCTTAAAAAAAGAAGGAAATTCTATCACATGCTACAACACAGATCAGTCTTGAGAATATTGTGCTAAGGGAAATAAACTGGTCACAAAAAGGTAAATATTGTGTGATTCCATTTATATCAGGTACCTACAGTAGCAAATTCATAGAAACAAAGTAGAGTGGTAGTTGTCAGAGGCTGGAAGAGGGGAGAATGGGGAATTATTTAACGGGTACAGGGTTTTAGTTTTCCAGCACGAAACGAGTTCTGGAGATGGATGGTGCTGACAGTTGTGCTTAATGTGCTTAATGCCACTGAACTGTACACTTGAAAATGGTTAAGATGGTAAATTTTATGTTATGTATTTTATTACAATTATTAATAAATAAATGAGTTGTCCTTATTATTTCCACAGAAAGGATTTTAATTCCCAAAGTTGATTTTACTTTGAAATTTCCCATTGTGGGGAGAGAGGAATAAGCATCTTCTGCTGTCTCCAAACGTCCTAAAAATAACAGATGTCTCTATTTCTTCTTTACTTGCTTCAAAGTTGTTACTTAATTTTTCCTGTCAAAACCTGGTTGGGTTTTAGAAGTACTCAGATTTCAGGCAGGAGGGTTTTTAGAATTGAAATTTGGAAGGAGTTGTGCATTGTATTTCTTTAAAAGATTTGGAGACTTGCAGTTAGCTCCTACCCTCACTCACCTAGAGAAATGTAAATTCTCATGAAATGTAATGGGTGATTAGTTTTTAGATAAATAGAAAAGAACTTGGAAAGAAGGGAACGGCATGTGGTACAAGTACCAGAGCATCATCCAGTATTCTCCCAGTTTCTGTGCTTTTCTCTCGTGCCCAGCCAGTGCACTGTAAGCCATTTCTGTTGTGTGGGTGTTTAAGGCAGAGTCAAAATGAGTAAAATCTCAGTTTTGGATACTCCCACGTGCAACGTTTAATAATCTGACATTTAATTTATTTCCTAACCTACTGCTGGTACACACAGACTTTACGCAGCTGAGCAAATTCATTTCTGCACTGCAGTCTGTAAGCAGCTAAGAGGCAGGAAGGCTGAAAGTGACCTTCATCAAAGCATTTCTACCCTCACTCCACTTGCTTCCCTAGGCCAGCGTCTTTTGTAAGTCTAAATTTCATTTTTGTGGGACGGGAGATGGTTTCTCCACTTTCTGCATATACTGAATATTTCACCTGTGGATTAGTTCTTAGTTTGGGGGAGGTGGTTTGTAGGCCTCCCAGTAGAGTTCCAAGTAGTATGCAGTTTCACTCATTCATTTAACAAATATTTATTATTTAATATAAACTAGGCATTGCTCCTTAACAATACATGTCTATTTAATATAGCTCTTTAGTATCTTAGATATTGGCCCTTAATTAATTAAGAGAATATCTTGAGAAAAGCTTTCTATATTTAAACCAAACAATGATCTTGACCACCAACTCAATGCTAGATGTATAACAAAGCATGTTTTTTTAAATTTCACAGATTCGCCCTGACCAGTGTGGCTCAGTTGTTTGGGCATCATTCTGCAAAGTGAAAGGTCACTGGTTCAATTCCCTGTTAGGGCACATGCCAGGTTGTGGCTTGGGTCCCAGGTTGGGGCACATATGAGAGGCGACCGATCAATGTTTCTCTCTCACATCAATGTTTCTCTCCCTCTCTTTCTCTCTTTCTTCTCCTCTCTCTACAAAGTAATAAAATCTTTTTTAAAAAATTGCACAGACTCTTGACTCACTTCTGGGAATACAGAAACCAGCTATCTCTCAAGTGAGATACTTCCCAAAATACATTTGGAGGGGCTGGCACAAGCTTGCTCACAGGAATCTAACCTGGCCTTGAACACTGACACCTATGACCCAGCTCTACTCCGGGGCATGCATGTGCAGGCCCCCAGACAAGAGAAACATGCAGAGCCTCCAGACTGGGCCTGCTGGGTGCTGGCGCCTCAGGGGCTGAGGTTGGTCCTGACTGATCAGCTGGTTTCTGGCCACCTGGCCTTGGCCTGCAGTGACTCTGTCTGCTCACCTTCCTTCTAGACCTGAGCTCACACCACAGGACAGGCCCCTTGGCTTCTTAGTATTCCCAGACTGCTGCTGGCTTTGCGCCTGCCTCCACAGTCCCCTGCTGCTCAATGCCAAGCCTGACAGTTGTGACTAATAGGGGGCAGGTCATCCTTTCAGCTTCAGGACGCTCTCCCATCTACCTCATTCCAGCCTGTCTTACTCAAACAAAGGCATTTTCTTCCCAGCCCCAGCAACCCAGAGCTTCCTTAGAGTATGAGTTTGCTTCCTGAAGTCCGAAAGCTAATAGAGAAAGAAGTTTCCTTCATATACTGGTAACAGATTTACTTGAAATTGCAGTTTTAATTACCTTTCACTGTCTATGTTAGTAACACATCATGCAACCTCTCTGGAACCCATTCTTAAAATGAGGGAGCTAAACTAACTCTGTTCCTCCATCTCTCAGAATATGATATTAGAATAGGAGGTTAAAAGCACAGGCTTTGTAGACAGGCAGGCCTGTGTTTGAGCCCAGATTTCCCATTTACTAACTGTGAACCATGGACAAGTAGCTTAACCTCTGAGTTAAACAGAGACAATATCTACCTCCTAACATTGTTATGATGATTAAATGAGATAATTTATGTAAAACTACTAGCACTTGGTATTAATCAACACAGTTATATATAATATACAAATATATGGTTACATGTAAATACTTAGTGCTGACATTTTTCTTATAATTCAATTCTGAGCATTCCTTTCAGCTCCATCTCAGTCCTTACATCTACAGCATATTTAAAATAATTACTAAATATTTCTACGACCAAGTAATATTTGCCTGAACCTTAATTCTGTTATGAGGGTACAAAAACCTTAGTTGTTAAAATTACCCCAGTCAAAACTATGGTAAAAGTAACTGTGGTGCTGTTCTAACTTGAACAGATGGCTTTTTTTTTTTAAGTACAAATTATTTTGGCAACCATCTTTGAACTGACTATAGTTAAAACTTTTAAAAGAAGTTCCAGTTTTTAATCAGAAAGCAAAAATGACTTGGCAAATCGTTCCCACACTGGGGAGAAACCACCAGAGAGGTGCTGTGTCTCTGCTAGTTTAGGGCCATGAATTCGTAAATACTCTTTTGACAGCAGCCTTCAAGAAAGTGTGCCAACAGTGAGGGGAACAAAGAGAATTTTCATCTCATCATGACTCTAAGCTGGAACTTCAACAATTAAGACTTAACAGGTTCCACTCTTCCAGTCAGAGGCAAAAAAGTCAATACTGAGGTAAAAACTCAGAACGCAGGAAATTCTGACATCTACAACATACAGCTATGATTCTGGGCTCCAGTGGGTCCTCTCTAGGCCTCCCATTACTCATATAGAAGGCCAGGAGAAACAATCAGTCCTCTTTATAGTGTAGCTATGATTAATATTAGTTACTAAGAGAAAGGTAGCTCTATTGACAGTAGCAAGCATCAAGATGCTATAATTCACTTGGGAAAAAGAGATGGCTGAGATGCTTACTACCTCCATCAGAAGCTGCCCTCCTCTCTGCGGCAAGGCCACAAAACTGCTGGTATTTGGAAATACCACATGTCCTTGAATTTATAGAAGGTGCAAGGAATAGCTGTTCAATGAGACAGATTGGGCAAGGTCACATGGTGAGCAGAGGCTCTAGAAGGAAGTGCTGACACGCAGACAACATGCCGTTCATTCATTCCTGCTGTGGTCAACAGATCAATGGTCCCCCAAAGATATTCATAATCTTATTCCCAGAGTATGTGACTATGTTGCCATACGTGGTATAAGGGATGTTGCAGCTGTGATTACATTAAGTCTCTTGAGATGGGGAGATTATCCTGAATTGTCCAGGAGAGCTCAATGTAATCATGAGGATTCTGATACAAGAAAAGCAAGTGAGTCAGGCTCAGAGAAGGAGGTGTGATGGCAGAAGTAAGGGCTCAGAGTCTGAGAAACTTGAAGGTGCTCCACTGCTGGCTCTGAAGAATGAAGAAGAAGGAACCAGCCAGGAAATGCAGAAGGCCTCTTGAAACTGGAAAAGGCCAGGAAATGGATTCTCCACTAAAAGGAGCACAGCTCTGCCAACACGTTGATTTTAGCCTAGCTAAAGCCGTTTTGGACTTCTGTTCCAGAACTGTTGTTTTAAATCACTAAATTAGTGGTAATTTGTTGTAGCAACCATATAAAACTAATACACTTACTATATAACAGTGCCGAGTACTAGAGATTCAAAGATGAAGACACATTTTTCCTTTGGGTATTTGTTCAACAAATATTTATTGGTTGCTCAAAATCACCTAGTATCAGATGTTTATTAATCACCCACTATGTGTCAGAAAGAATGTTAAGTGCTTTGCATGCATTTCTCTAATCCTCCCACTGATCCTATCATATATATTGCTAGTATTTATGGAACACCGAGTGCTAGACACTGTCTCAATATGTATTATCATATTTAATACTTAAACTTTGATATAGATAATAATTATTCTTTCCCATTTTGCACAAGAGGAAACAGACTTAGAAAAGTTGAACGTAGTTTCTCAGGGTCAAACTGCTAGAAAGTGATAAAATTTTAAATTGATCTGACTCCAGAGCCTGCTCTGCGTATTCCCCATTATCTAGATGGGTAAACTGAGGCTCAGAAAAGTTAAATTATTTACCAAAGCCAGACAGCTGAGAAATGGCAGGGCCCAAACTGCTTCATCATCCCCTGATTGACCAGCTCTGACTCCCACTGCACGCCTTTCCCACTTGCTCTGAGTCTTCTGATTCTAGTCTGAAACCTTTCCAGAAAACAATGCGTCGTGTACTAACTAGATCCCTCCTAGCCTGATACTCAGTTGACCAGTTCTTGTACCGAGATTGGGGGTAGGACATCCCAGGGTGGATGGCCCAAGTCCTCCTGCTGTCTTTGGCTCCCTTTCAACTGGGACTAATTGGATTCCCCTGACAATACTTTCTTCCCTTGGAGGAGAAGCCATTACTCGGATAAACTCCCTTTTCCCCTTCTCCCTCCACTTTTGCCATAATCCCTTTAGGACCAAGAGTTCTCCATACAGAATTCTCCGTGCAGGTCCTAAAAAACAACGGTTTTCAGAACTGGGAGTACCCAGATTAACACAGCCCCCAAACTGTGAATCTGCAAACTGCCGTGGGGATTAGGGAGGGGGGAAGAAAGAGGCTCAGCTGCTCCACTTCCTTCAACACCCTCACCCTCACAGTATCCTCACTGTTCTCTGCATGAATTCTTGCTGGTGGACACACAGCAGGCCACAGAGCATGTCCTTTGACATGCTAAGATCCTTAGCTTTCCATGGGAGAAAACAGGGTTAATGGAAAACTGAAGTAAGACAACGAAGAATAAAAGGACTAAATGCATATACCAGTTTCTAAATATATCAGTTTCTATACTTCAAGTGTCTGATGATGGTAGGAAATGAATTTTTGGAGAAGAAAAATGCACCAGACTTACCGAAAATGGTTCAGACACCTGCTGAGTACCCAAGAAATATTTATTTAATTGAATTGGTTTACTCAAAATAAATTGATGTGATGGTCTGGCCTATTGTAACCTAGACACATACCCTTTTCCCATCATGAGCCCCCTCTCAATAGGAGAAAGTCCTGTCTACTCTGTCTTTCAATAAAAACATTTTCCTTATTAAAATCCAAACTCTTTCCTTGTTCAATGCCCCCCTCACACACACACACACACACACACACCACCCCTACCTGCCAGCTACCTTACTTTTTCCTGTTGGTTCTAGTTTGCAGTTTGAGGGAAATGCCTGTTCTCTGTCTGATCCAAAGGAGAAGGCAGGTGAGGAAGATTAACCCAGGCTGTCCTCACAGAGGTTGCTCCCTCTACTCTGAAGCCTTTTGGTCTCTCTTCTCCAGGTGAGTCCCAGCTGAAGTCCGCCTCCGAATGTGGTCTTACAAATTGGTAGCCAGGAATATCTAAAATAAGAGCAGTCCAATAACCATAGAATAACCTTGTATCTCTACAAGGAAAGCCCACCTAGAAATGGGGTCAGGCAGAGGAAGGCAGCCTTAACCCCTGCCAGAGTGGGAAGAGTAGCACATGGATGCCTGCTTCTCTGCTCAAGTCAGTGATAGGGCAGCACATACCCAGTGGCTTTCCTCACTCGTTGAAACATTTATAAAACACATTGATTATTTACTGCTTCTGAGAATTTCTACGCCTCCTTACTTTTGAATGACATACAGAGTGCTGATTTTTCTCCTGGAACTGTTAGGGCAGAGCACACCTGTAAAACATACACTCAGAGCAGAGCTGAGTCTGTCTCGTCCATGGCACACCAAGGGGGCCAGCAAGAACGTGGTGAGAAACCCGTTACCAGTCTCGACGGAGTTATGTAGCTCAGTAACAGCTTTATGATCCCTGAATTGTTGTTAGCAAGTGCTGGGAAACAATGCCTGTAATTTCATCGTTTCGCCTACAACTGGTTTTGTTCCTTAGCTACCAAGCCAGGGCAGATTCTTCAGATTCTCAAATGTCAGACAGCTAGCTGCCTCAAGGTATGACAGGAATGTTTTTAAGGTTGGTTTCTCTCCATGACATCATTTCTCATTACTTGTTGATGCATACTGTCCTGATCAGTCAAACACTCCGATTTCCTGCCTGTGTTCAGGACTCTCACTCCTTGCCCCTTCATCCTTTGGTACAAGTGGTGTTTATTCCTACATTGAACGCATAGTACTTTCTCTCTACCTATTCACACCCCTGTCATCTACATCAATGTGGAACAGGGTACACTTCTAGAAACCCTTGTTGGGTTACTCCCACCCTACCCTGGTCATGTCTCTGTTCTTTCATGAGTGCTGGATTCATGAGGTAAGTGGCCACATTAGTCCATTGAAGCTTGAACTTATGTATCCTGTGTATCCCCAGGGAAACTGTAAGCCTTGAGAGGGGAGGAATCATATCTTCAATTTCTTTCCTGTCACATCCCTGCCAAGACATTCATTAATATAGCCTGCAGTTTTTTGTAAGCTCTTAACAAACAGTTTTAACTGGGTGTGTTCTTCTATACAGGCAGTTTTCCTCCTGACTCTGTCTCGAACCACCTGCGTGGTATTAGCTGAGGCAGTACACCTCCCTGACACTCAGCCTCTCAGTGATAAAATAAGGAGGTGGCTGAATGATCTCTAAAGTCTCTTTCAGCCCTGGCGAGTGTGGCTCAATTGCTTGGAGCCTCGTCTGGTAAATCAAAAGATCACGGGTTTGATTTTCAGTCAGGGCATACATATGCCTGGGTTGCAGGTTTGGACCCCAGTCAGGGCCTGTGCGAAAGGCAACCAACTGATGTTTCTTTCTTACATTGATATTTCTCTTTCCCTCTCACCCTCCCTCCCCCTCTCTCAAAAAATCATTAAGCATGTCCTCGGGTGACAATTAGAAAATAAATAAATAAATAACAATAAAGTCTCTTTCAGTTCTAAAGTTCTATGTATATATCTCTGTCTTGATGACATTTGCTGCAGCCTAAGCGCTCAGGGGCACTCTGTGGGCAGGGCCTGGTTTTCTGAGCAGATCCATGGAGAGTCTCTTTGCATCTGATTAACCAACTGTCAGCCATGGACGTAAGCTGTCTTGTTGGGGTTGCAGCTCCAAATTCTTTCTCTTCTCGGACAGAAGAATGCTGGATCCCCTACAAAAACCAACATAAGCTTCTCTCTTCTATCTCCTCAAAACACTCACTATCCTCGGAGCCCTCTCCATGTGTACTCAAGATATGGTTCTCTCATGCAAGAGCTAGTGATGCCATTTCATCACAGACATGGGGCAAGGCAGTTACCTGCACATGTAGAATGCTGCTCAGCAAAGTAGGTTCATGGGAGGCCCTGAACATGTACTAGAAAAGACTTACAAGTCATGAGCTTGGGTAAGTTGCTTAAGCTCTGCTTCAGTCTTCTCATCAGTAAAATGGGACTAATAATGGTACCCACTTCGTAAGATTCTCATGAGGATTCAAGCAATTAGAACCCAGTCTGCTGCATAGTAAGTGGTCAATAGATGTTAGCTCTCATTATTATCATTATCATCATTATTATCTTTATCATTATCATTATCTTTATCAGGACGCTATCTTAAACCAACTCCCAAAGGGGCTTCTCCTTGCATGAGGATGGAAGCTCAGACAGGGTGGAGAGGTGAGTGCACATTTTAGAACCAGCTGGCTTGCTAGGAAGCAGAGAAGCCCAGGTGGCCTCACAGTAGTATTTTTAGCAGTGATAGTGAATCATGAACATTTAATGTCAGAAAGACTTAAAATTGAAATAGCTTCTAACACCTCTCCAGTATTTTTACCACACTGTTTTATCGGGGCATAACAAAAAATGGTTTTAATTATATCTTGTCCTGTAAGGGAAGGGAAAAAACCCAAATACTTGCCATCTCTCTTCTTTTCATGTGTGTCTCATTCCAAACGAACAGCAGACCTCTAAAATGATGACGTGAAGTGGCGTGTCTCTTAGTCAGGTGGAACCTGCCTCCTGGGCCTTGTTTAGCCCAGTGTTATTACAGGAAATGAATGCATTGTACTGAAGCTGTTTGTCACCCATTGTTTCTCTGGCCCAGGCCTGTGTGGGACTGTTTGTACTCCAGCACACACAGCAGCCATTATTTCCCTGCGACATCCTTCATGCAGCTGTGAACACTGGTGCCCAAGCCAGTTTATCTGCAGCGGCATCACTCAGAGAGGGATTGAGAACAACGTACCAAGTCAGGGCCCTACTTCACTATGAAAACGTCCTGAACTCTCCAACATTCCTCCTCCCACTTGGCCAAGAAAAACAAGCAAATAGAGGCCCACTTTGATGTGTGTACCTCTGGGGTGGTGATTTCCAATCTCCACATGGAATCTCCATTCACAGCTTTCTGACCCAGAGTAGGAAACAGTGAAGTGCCTCGCAGGAGATGGCTTTTCCCTAAGGCGGCAGAGTCTAGCAACCACAAAGCTCTGTGTCTCCACTGTCAAAGCTCAGGAGTGTCCAACCTGGTCATTTAACACTCTGATAGACTAACTTGTGACGTGACGGCACAAAACTGTGTGATTCTCTCAGGTTTCCTTTGGCCCACCTACCAGAGGACACATACTGTATTTAAATAATAGGAATGAGAAATATTGGCTCCCAGGTTAGAAATGAGTGTCAAGGAAGACCAAGGTAGTGAGTTCAAAGACAGACATTTATTTCAGGGCTCAGGACTTCCACTGACCACTTCTGAATGTTGAGAAGTGCCAGCATTTTGCCCTCACCTTGAGGCTTGGGGCAAGGGCAGACCTAGAAGCTGATCATTTCTTCCTAGGCATGGTGCCTACAATTTCGGTAGATAAACTATGGTGTTTGAAGGCTTGGTTGTGTAAAGTGAACCAATCATCTGGGATTTCCCCAGGACTGATGAACAGAATATTTAGAACAAGGAGCTGCCACAAGTTAAACAATTCTCATAAAACATACATGTGTATTGATATGTATGTACATAGAAATATAAAACTGGGTATGGATTTATCAGTATAAATATCTAACAAACACAATTTATCAATGTTGGTCAACAAATTTTGGAGTAGATGTCATTAGAACATGACATATAAATACAAATACCCGGATGTAAGTTAAATATCTTGCTGACTAAATGTCCCATTTTTACTGTTAAATATGACTGGAGTTTATTACCAGGACAAGAGGAAACTAACTTAACTTGCTCTTGACTTTTTTTTCAGTCTGGAGCCTTCTGGGCTTATGCTTAGCTTCTGTGCAGCAGTTTTGGAGTAAAAACTTGAAGGGAACCAAAGTTTTGCCACCCTGAAGTTGCTTTGGGGGATATTGAATATAAGCTGTTCATTAAGAAACAAGATTCAGGAGGACCCTTTGGCCCTCCCCTCCTTTTCTACCTGAGAGATTCAGACAGAAACGTGCTTCAGGAAGGAGATCTTAGGATGTTCACCTCCACCTAATTTGAATTAAGTATGGTAAATAAGAGGGCTTCAGGGCAGGCCTGTTAGCTGGATACCCACTGGGTCCCATTGCCTTTGAGCTGCCTAGCAAGAATTTGCCTGCCATGTAGGCTCTCCTTTTCCTCAACTACCTGTAAATTGCCCATTCTCACTTCTGAAATCTAATACCCCATCCTCCCTCCTTTCCTTTTTTTTCAAAAGTGTTTTATACACCCAAATTTACCTCACTGTATTTGAAATATTCATGGAATTTTTATGCTTATGTGAGTTCCCCATGTGCATGTATTAAAACTTTGATTCTTTCCCTGTTACTCTGTCTCTGTTAATTTGATGAGTAGCCCAGGCAGAAGAATTTAGAAGGTGGGAGGAAAGGTATTAATATTTTTTTCAGTCCCCACAAGTCCCTAGGCTGTTCTTCCTACTGCTGGCATAAATTGCCCTTCTGCTGACTCTCACTGCCCTGGTGAAAGAATGTCATCTTTGGCCACTGATCCCAGGGACCCCCATACTCTGGAATTCCTTTGCTAAAGGAAATCCTTGTCCCTCTGCCCACAACAAATGCAGTTGGCAGAAGTTTCTCTTCATTTCCAGCCCCTGAATGCTGTCTCTCTTGTAACCAATGGAAAAGTGCATAAAGATGTTCATGGAAATCTCATCCCCATACACCAGTTTTCTCTGAGACGAGTATTTATTTTTCCAGTCAGGAAAGGGCTCTCTTAATAATGAAGATACTGAACTATTCTCAACTCTTCCCTCCCCAATGATACTTGAGACATGGGATGGCCATAAAAATAACTTCACAAAGAAGACTAAGGATTACTCACTAATTATGTTCCTTTCCCACTCATCCTCCTTGCCAAGAAATCTCGAGTTTTGTTTTTTATTTCTTTCTTCCTTTCTCCCTTTCTTCTTTCATCCTTTCTTTCATGGAATATTCAAAAGCAAAAGGAGGCAACAGAAAATGAGAACAAATTAGACTTTAAAATAAACATGTTAACATGATTTCCTACAAGGTGTGTTCCTTCATCTAGTGGTCACGGCCATATGAGGTCTACTTGCTTTGAGCAAGTGTCTAGAAATTGAATCAGGGATTAGAAGTAGAACTTGGATCTGAAAGACTCTGGATCTTGGGCTCTTTTCAGCACAACACAATTCTCCTTAGGGAGGGAAGTCAAGGTTAGGGCACCTTTAGGTCTTTTCGCACTTGCTGACCTCTGGCTCCTGTGTGAAGGGCCCTCTCCCTGCCAGCCCCTCACCTTCCCTCAGCATTGGGCAAGGGCTCAAGGCTTCGCTTTTCACAAAGGCTTCACATCCGAATCCAAAGTTAGTCATGGCCTTCCAAGCACATTGCATCCATTTATAGAAAAAAAGAATCAGATAAGAAAGGGGATTTCCTGAAGAGAAGGAAAAAGGAAATCTAGGAACGTCACGTGGGTACACAAGAGTCCCCTTGACCCATTCTATTCACATGTAGAGTACTTGCTTATTAGGCAAACTTGAACTTTTGCCTTGGAAATATTGACAACCAGTAATATAAAAGAGGAACATGGTGGGTCTTCAAAGAGAAGTCCCTTATATGTCATTTGAGTCTTGGTTACTAAGGAATTAGCTCTACATCTGGTATTTAATCAATAGCTATGACTCCAGATCATTGGGCTTTGTATTTCCTTTAGTGCTTAAGAATTTTCTTTTTTTTTAATTTACGTCCTCACCTAAGGATATGCTTATTGATTTTAGAGACAGAGGAAAAGAGAGAGAAGGGGGTGGGGGACATCAATGTGAGAGAGACATTTATTGGTTGCCTCCCATACATGCCCCAACTGGGGTTCAAATCCGCAACCTAGGTATGTGCTCTGGCTAAGGGGGACTGAACATGCAACCTTTTGGTGTTTGGGACAATGCTCCAACCAACTGAGCCACCTGACCTGGCCAGAGCTCTGATGATTTTTTTTTTAATCAAATTAACAATCCCAGCATACTGTCATTCGATATAACAACAATAATCATAGAAAACACTTATATAATATTTTAACTGCATGAGACATTATGTTAATTTTAGTCTTACAATTACCCTGTGAGCTAATTATCATTGTATCCCCATTTCACAGAGGAGGAAACTGAGGCATGAGAGATTAAGTATTTTACCCAAAGTGACAAGGCTAATAAGTGACAGAGCCAGGGTTCAAACCTAGGCAACTGGGCTCCAGTCTGGGTTCTTAGCAACTCTGGGAAAGATATACTACTCTGAATGAGAAAGACATCCATTACAGGAAAAATATCAAATGCATCATTAGAACTATAACAGCTGTGGTGGCATCACAGCATCAGCATCTTAACTTTCTTCTTGCCTTTGCTGAAGTTGCTTTTTAAAAAAATGGAATTCAGAGTCAGGTATTCTTAAAACGAAGTAAGTAACATCTGGTCCCTAGGCCTAACTACTCCTCGCAATCTCTGTATTTAGGTCAGATTTGCAGAGTAGCACTCACAATGACTCCTAGCCCTCTATTTATTGGCCAGTCCAATTATGTAAAATAATAGATCCTTCTCGCTGCTAGCAACCAAGGAAGGGTTGGTAAAGTCAGCAACAGGTAAGATTTCAGCCAAGAGGGAAAGGCTAGAGTTCATTGATGTCATTATACATCATTTGCTTGCAGAAGGTAAGGAGTTAAGGTTACTAGAGAAATGAGAAACACTCTTTATTCTGTTCTGAAACATTTCTTCAATAATTTTGACACCAAACTATGGCATTTCTGGCTTCAAAAGCTCACTCTGAAAGCTCTTTAGCCTTCTGATTAAGTATAATGGGTTTAACACAAGCCTAATAAATGTGATAAAATGTCAGGAATTAAAAAAATAAAAAGTCCAAAAGACCAGATGAATGATATGGTAACATCTCTTTAAATTTTAAAAATATGAATAGATAAGACATTATGCAGAATGGAGAACCCAGCCACTTAAATGCCTGAAAGTGAGACAACAAAGAGGCAGGTGAGTTTTGAATCAACAAGTAATATGGAAAGTTGTGTAACCCATGAAACTAAAACTGTAGATGAAGGACTGCACACATAGTGCAATTTCTCTTGTTTTCCTTGTATAGCCAAATGAACTGCTTTATCCCCTACACACACACACACACACACACACACACACACACACACACAAAACAAATTATTTTTAATCTGAATCTCCAGATTAAAAAGTGCATGTTGGACACCTACCACAAAGGACCCAAACCCCAAATATCACTGGGAAGTTGTAAAAAAAATTTTAAATAAAGAGAAAATCTTAAACATTTTTAGAGGAAAAAATTTAAAAACAATTTACTTAAGAAGTATCAGGAATCGAAATGACATTGAACTTCATACCAATAATAGAAGCTATAAGTCAACGGATCACTACCTTCAAAAATGAGTAAAATTTCTGACATAAGAGTTTTATACCTAGCCAAAATATTAATGAAGTATAAATACAAGGAGGGGGGAAATGGAATTTATTTATAAAAAATTATTTATTCTTACAGGTTTAAGCTTCAGTCACCTTCAAAGTACTCTCCATTTGGTGCAATACACCTACTGAGACTTGTTTCCCACTGCTCAAAACAGTTTTTGAAATCATTGATTTTGATGCTTTTTATTGCTACTGCTGGTTTTTTCTTTTTTTCCCCACCTCTTCCACATAAGCAAAATATTTCCCTTTGAGGACTTTTTTCACATGGGGAACAAAATAAGTCGCCTGAGTGAGATCCAATGAATAGGGAGGGTGGGGCATGGGGGTCATGGCATTTTTAGTCAAAAACTGCTGAACACTCAGTGCAGTGTGGACAGGTGCGCTTGTAAATCACCCATCATGAAATAGGCAAATGCGTTAAAAGAGTCTTTTAAAAAATTCACTATAGTGAATGCAGCCTCTCAAAACAATGCCAGCAGGTACACTGATGCAGATGGGTTCCTAGAACACACCTAACTGGGGGAAACCCATACTAAAGGGGTCTCCCCATAGAATAAAATAACTTTTTAGATATATGAGAGTATAAATCCTAAATTTTTTTATCTTTCATATGCTCTTTATTTTTTTATTATATTTATTGTATTTTTTCCATTATAATTTAGTCCTCCTATTCCCCCCACCCACCCACAATCATCACACTGTTGTCCACGTCCATGGGTCCTTTTCCCTTCTTGCTCAGTCCCTCCACCACTAGCATTCCCCCCACCCCCTAGCTGTTGGCATGCTCTCTGTCTATGAGTCTGTCTCTATTTTGCTGGTTAATTCAGTTTGTTCATTAGATTCCATATATGAGTGAAATCATATGGTAGTTGTTTTTCTCTGACTGACTTATTTCATTTAGCATAATGTTCTCCTGGTCCATCCACAATGTTGCCAAGTAGTGTTCCATTGTATAAATGTCCCATATTGTTTTATCCATTCATTCAGGTCCTTTGCCCATTTTTTAATTGGATTGTTTGGGTTTGTTTGATTTTTTTTGTGTGTGTGTTGAGTTTTGTGAGTTCTTTATACATTTTGGATATTAATTTCTTATCAGATGTATTGGCAAATGTGTTCTCCCATTCTGTGGATTTTCTTTTTATTTTGTTGATGTTTTCCTTTGCTGTGCAAAATCTTTTGAGTTTAATGTAGTCCCATTTGTTTATTTTTTCTTTTGTTTCCCTTGCCTTGGGAGATATATTCGATAAAATATTGCTACAAACTAAGTTCGAGATTTTGCTACCTATGTTTTCTCCTATGGTTTTTATGGTGTTGAGTCTAACATTTTAATCTCTGATCCATTTTGAATTTATTTTGTGTGTTGTGTAAGAAGGTGGTCTAGTTTCATTTTTCTGCATGCATCTGTCCAATTTTCCTAGCACCATTTATTGAATAAACTATCCTTAGTTCATTGTATGTGCTTGCTTCCTTTGTCAAATATTAGTGTGGGTTTATTTCTGGGCTCTCTATTCTGTTCCATTGACTTACGTGTGTTTTTATGCCAGTACCATGCTATTTTGATTACTATGGCCTTATTGTATAGTTTCATATCAGATGGTATGATTCCTCCAATTTTGTTTTTTCTTTTTTTTTAATGTATTTTATTGATTACATTGTTACAATAGTTCCAATTTTCTCCCCTTTACTCCCCTCCACCCAGCATCATCCTCCCCCACAATTTTGTTTTTTCTTTCTTAGGATTGCTGTTGCTATGTGGGGCTTTCTGTGGTTCCATGCAAAATTTTGGAAATATTTGTTCTAGTCAGTGAAATATATCATTGGAATCTTGATAGGAGTTGCGTTAAATCTCCCCTATTGATCATGGTGTATGATCATATTTGATGGATTGCTGTTCATATGTTCTTTATCAGAAAAATGCTGAATGATGTTCTCTAGAAAAATAAGGAAGAAAACCAAGCAACAGAAATTATAGGGACCAGAAGATCCAAAACAGAATGAGAGCTGTACAGGGGACCTAGGTTGGAACATGAGGAAAGAAGGTGCCAGGGAAAAGGTCTCCTGGAAAAAAGAAAAAACTAATCTACTTGATTTGGTGAAAAATGGAATTATGAAGCATATTACAGAGCTATTAAAGTATTTAGAATTTATGATTGTATAAATTAAGAAAAAAATTAAAGTCAATTAATATCTCTAGAAATATTTTAAAGTATATTTTATTGATTATGCTGTTACGGTTGCCCCAGTTTTTCTCCCTTACCCCTCTCCATCTAGTACTCCCCTTCCCTCGAGCAATCTCTCCTGCTCTTAGTTCATGTCCATGGGTTGTGCATGTAAGTTCACCCTCTCTTATATTGTTCTTAACATCCCTCTGTCTATTTTGTTTCTACCAATTATGCTTCTTGATCCCTGCACCATTTCCTCCTTCTCCCTTTTCCCCCTCCCAGCTGATAACCCTCCAAATAATCTTCATACCTATAATTCTCTTCCTGTTCTGATTGTTTGCTTAGTTTGTTTTCCTTCTGTTTTTATTTTTTAGATTTGGTTGTTGATAGTTGTGAGTTTGTTGTCATTTTAATGTTCATAGTTTTGATCTTTTTTTTTTTTTAATAAGCCCCTTTAATATTTCATGTAATAATGGCTTGGTGGGGATGAATTCCTTTAGTTTTACCATGACTGAGAAGCACTTTATCTGTGCTTTCATTCTAAATGATAGCTTTGCTAGATAGAGTAATCTTGATTGTAGTTTCTTGCTTTTCATCACTTTGAATACTTCTTTCCAGTCCCTTCTTGCCTGCAGAGTTTCTTTTGAGAAATCTGCTGATGGTCTTACAGGAACCCCTCTGTAAGCAACTCTCTTCTCTTGCTGGTTTTAAGATTCTCTCTTCATCTTCAACCTTTGGCATTTTAATTATAATGTGTCTTGGTGTGGTCCTCTTTGGATCCAACTTGTTTAGAATTCTCTGTGCTATCTGAACTTGTATGTCCATTTCCTTCACAAAATTAAGGAAGTTTTCTTTTATTATTTTTTTCAACTAAATTTTCAATTTCTTGCTCTTCCTATTCTCCTGTAGCACCCCTATGATTTGGATGTTGGTATGTTAAAGTTTTCCCAGAAGTTCCTAATCCTCTCCTCATTTTAAAAAATTCTTGTTTCTTCTTTTTATTCTGGTTAAATGTTTATTGCTTCCTTATATTTCCAATCAGTTGTTAGAATCCCAGCTTCCTTCCCTTCTGTGTTGGTTCCCTGTATATATATTTTTATTTAACTTTGTATAACCCTCACTTTTTCCTATATTTTGTGGCTGTACTTAATCATTTCTCTGGGCATCCTGGTCACCAGTGTTTTGAACTCTGCATCTGATAGGTTGGCTATCTTTGTTTCATTGCGTGCTTTTACTGTGGTTTTGTTCTGTTCTTTCATTTGGGCCATCTTTCTTTGCCTCCTAAATTTGTCATCCCTCCCTGCATTTGTTTCTCTATATTAGGTAGAGTTGCTTTGACTCCGTGTCTTGGTAGTATGGCCTAATGTAGTAGGTGTACTATAGGGTCCAGTGGCACAGGCTCCCCTTTCACCCAAGCTGGGTACTCAAGGTACACCCATCGTGTGGGCTGAGTACACCCTCCTCTTGTATTTGAGCCTTGGTTGCTGTTGGTAGATCAATGGGAGGGATTTACCCAGTCCAATGAGCTTCAAGGATTGGCTGAGACCACTTATCACCAACCTCCACCCTCCATGGAGGATCAGCTGTGCAGGAGCAGGGTGGTCTGTAGCTGTCCACTACGTGTGCTGGCCCTGGGGTTTCCTGGGTGGTGCAGGCCAAGGTCAGCCCCAACCTGTGTTTCACCTGGGGCACCCTGCCTGAGCCATAAAGCAATCTGAGATGGCTGCTACTTGTGCTGGACTTGGAGATTCCCAGGCAATGCCAAGCTGTGAATCTAAGCTTTCTACTGGTAGTGTCTGGCCTGGGGTTCACTAAGGCCAGCTGTTGCTTTTTCCATAGGATTTAGGAAGTTGTGAAGCATAAGCCAAGATCAGCCATTCATATGGAAAAGCAGCTTGGGTGGTCCCATAAATTGGGTGGGGCAGAGTCTCTGGAGATCTCAAAGGTGGGTCTAATAGTGTTAGCCAGGTTGATGTAGTCTCAGATATGGCACCAGCTTGCTGGCTCTGTGTGGGAGAGGTTTAGAAAAGAGACAATGGCTTCTGCTGGCCTTGGTGCCAAACACTTCAGTTTATCCCTGTGTACCACTGGTGCCTTTCAAGCTGATCCCCTGGTGCTAGAGCTCAGAGGGAGTGAGTCTGAGTAGGTGAGTCCATGTGTGGGTTCTTTAAGATGAACTACTTGGGGCTGCAGCACTTTCTTCCACTGATTTATTCTCCACCTGTTTTTGCAGCCAGAAGTTTTGGGGACTTACGTCCTGGCACTGGAACTCTGTGCTGGGAGACCTGGTATGGAGCTGGGACTCCTCAATACTGAGATATTCCTTCTGAATTTCTATCTACCACATGTGGGTGAGAGATCAGCCCATTCCACGTCTGTATCGTTCCCACCTGTCTCAATGGATGTGGTTTCTTTAATTCCATAATTGTCAGATCTCTATGCAACTAAATTTCTGATGGTTCTGGCTGATGGTTGCTCCATATTTTAGTTGTAATTTTGATGTGGTTTTGCAAACAGGCAACGCATGTCTGCCTATACCGCCATCTTGGCTGGATCACTCTAGGAATATTTTTAAAAAATGAATAAGGAGAATACAATAATTTTATTCTAATTAGCTCAGCCACAAAAGTTACAGTCATAATAATATAAGCTCTGATGTTGATTTACTAAAAAATTATGATATAAATTAGGTAGAATGGAAATTACTATTAGCTTTCTAAAACTATGTTCTTGAGTTACTTTAATAAAAACAAAGATTAACTGACCTTAAAAGGCAGAGTGCATGTGCCATTCCTGGCATGTAGGATGGCAGAGACTATGTTCATGTTTGCTAAGCCTTGCAGAGACTGCTATACATGGTGAAGAAAACAATGTTGGAGAAACAAGTCTCTTGGGGTTAACCAGTAAAAGTGTAGCATTTATAAGACAAAATGCAGAATGATGAGAAAAACCAGAGTGTTCACAGAAAAGGTAACCAACAGTGTATACTTGGCTTAATTACTGAAATAATCACATACTACTTTGCATGGAAATTCAAGAAATAGTTAAAGTGAGTTAAAGAGTTTATTCTCATTCCATATAGTAATCTATGTATATAAAAGTAGTATATTTATTTATGAATATATGCATGTATATTTATAATCAGTTATATATGTATATAGATATGGATATTTCACATATATTCCAAAATGTTAACAGTGTTTTGTATTATAGTGATTGTTATTGTTATTTTGAATGATCTTGGATTTTATCTGTGTGCCAGTACTATAATGATTAGGAAAAACACAATTTTTTCTATTTTATAGATTTTTTTTCAGTTACTACTTACTTTCAATATTATTTTGTATAGTTATAACATAGTAGTTAGACAATCATATACTTTCCAAAGTGTTCCCCACGATATTTCCAGTACCCACCTGACACCATGCACAGTTATTACAGTATCACTGACCATATTCTCTATGCTGTACTTCACATATCCATACCTGTCTGCAACAACCAATTTGTACTTCTTATCCTTTTGCCTCTTTTTCCCAGTCCTCTGACCTCACTCTCCTCTGCCAACCACTAGTCTTCTCTCTTTGTCTATGAATCTGTTTCAATTTTGTTTATTCATTTATTTTGAAGAAAACCTTATTTTTGGCATTTTTATAACTTTATTTGACAATCAGCAGTTAGTTCTCATCCACATTAACTGCTTGCAGATTTTGAAAGTGGTGACAGGTATGTAGGTGATCCATGTATAGAGCTTGTTTGGTGATTCTTCATCCTCATTTTATTTTCTGGACAACCACACCCAGATACAGTATGAGACATTCCTTGTTCCTTTGGCCCAGACAACTTTGTTGAGCCTGGTATCAATGTGTACATCTGGAGTTCCCATTTCCTTCATGGCAAAATTCTGGATCTCTCTGCGTGTCTGAGGGGCACGCTTCTTAAAACCCACTCCCCGGATGCTCTTGTGAATGTTGATAATGTATTCTTTGGTCATTATCTCATTGATGGCCAGAAAACCCTTTTTGCCACCCTTCTTTGTGGGAGCCATTATGCCAGGCCCAAGTTTGAAAGAAAGGAAAAAACACAATTTTAAGTGAGTTATTTGTATATGCCTGTGTGTTTCTGTTTACTTTTCCTTTTGTGTTGATAAAATTATAACATTAAGAATTGGAAGGGACAGGAGATTAAATTAAGATGGTTAGCTGAGCATAGATACCTAAAAATGACAGAAAGGGGTGACATGTTTAAAATAATAAACCCACAATATGACTGGAAACCAAGAAGAGATATTCTTGGTGGACCAAAAATAAGAAGGAATTCCTAAACAAGAGAAGGCAGGCATGATTGAGAGAGTAGAGGAAAATGTTTTTTGAAAAACAAAAGGCTGTTGTAGAAAGAAGAAAGCATTCTGGAATATTCCAAGCCCTCAATCCCAAGCTTGGAGGTGGCAGTTACAAAGAACAAGACAGAGGCCTAGAGGTAAACCTAGCGGTGACTGGTTATGGATGTCAGATTGAACAAGCTCTTACCCCTCCATGCCAAGTAGGCACGTCTGCCTACAGGCTGGAGCAATGAACGTGAGATTTGGAAGCATCCAGGAATAATGGAAAATCCCTTTTCCCAGATGACTACTAAAACATCCCTTCTGACAGTAGATAGGTCCACCACTCCCATTTGAGAATATAAGGAAGCAGAGAAAGCATTCCCAGATGAGCTACCAGGAGATTCCAGCTACAATAATGAGCTAAAGGCAAAGAATTGTCAATCATCTGAGAAAAACTAACATCCTCAAGAGTCAAAAGCAAATGTTTCCCCCACCCCCTAAGGACACAAGGGTAGTATCTACAGAAAATAAGAGAAGATATTGCATCCCTGAAACTGAACAGGGCCCTTTTTTTTCCAAATAGTCTTTTAAAATTGATTATGCTATTACAGTTGTCTCAACTTTTCCCCCTTTGTCACCTCCCACCCAGTACCCCTCACTGCATCTGGCAATTCCCCCTTCTTTGTTCACGTCCATGAGTCATGCATATAAGTTCTTTGACAACTCCATTTTCTATACTTGCTCTTAACATTCACCTGTCTGTTCTTTAACTACCAATTTGTACTTCTTAATCCTGTTATCTTTTTTTTAAAGATTTATTTATTTATTTATTTATTTTCAGGGAGAGGAAAAGAGAGGGAGAGAAACATCAATGTGTGGTTTCCTCTTGCACACCCCCAACTGGGGACCTGGCTCGCAACCCAGGCATGTGCCCTGACTGGGGATCGAACCAGCAACCCTTTGGTTTGCAGGCCAGTGCTCAGCCCACTGAGCCACACCAACCAGGGCCCTGTCATCCTTTTCACCTATTCTCCAGGATCCCCTCTCCACTGGCCACCATCCCATTGTTCTCCATATCTATTATTCTGTTTCTGTTCTGCTTGTTTGCTTATTTTGTTTTTTAGATTCAGTTGTTGATAGTTATGTATTTATTGTCATTTTAATGTTCACAATTTTGATTTTCTTCTTTTTCTTAAATAAACCCCTTTAACATTTCATATAATTATGATTTGGTGATGATAAACTTCTTTAGCTTCATCTTGTGTGGGAAGTACTTTATCTGCCCTTCCATTTTAAATTATAACTTTGCTGGATAGAGTAATATAAGTTGTAGGTCCTTGCTTTTCATCATTTTGAATACTTCTTGCCAATCCCCTCTAACATGCAAAGTTTCTTTTAAGAAATCAGGTGACAGTCTATGGGAACTGCTTTGTAGGCAATTATCTGATTTTCTCTTGCTGCTTTTAAAATCCTCTCTCTATCTTTAACCTTTGGCATTTTAATTATAATGTGTCTTTTTGTGGTCCTCTTTACATCCACCTTGTTCAGGACTCTGTGCTTCCTGGACTTGTATGTCTATTTCCTTCACCAAATTAGAAACATTTTTCTTTATTATTTTTTGAACTAGGATTCCAATTTTTTGTTCTTTCTCTTCTCCTTCTGGCACCCCTATGATGAGAATGTTGGAACATTTGAAGTTGTCCCAGAGGCTCCTTACACTATCCTCGATTTTTTTGAATTATTTTTTCTTCTTCTGTACTGATTGTATGTCTTTTTCTTTATTATGTTCCAAATCATTGATTTGATTCTTGGCTTCATCCACTCTGCTGTTGATTCCCTACAAATTGTTCTTTATTTCAGTTAGTATATCCTTCATTTATACCTGGGTCTTTTTTACACTGTTGAAGTACCCACCAAGTTCTCTAAACATCCTTATAACCAGGGTTTTGAACTCTGTATCTGATAGATTGCCTTTCTCCATTTTGTTTAGTTCTTTCACTGGACTTCTGTTCTTTGATTTGGGCCATACGTCTTTGTCTTCTCATTTGGCAGCTGCGCTGTGTTTCTTCCTATGTATTAGGTAGAGATGCTTTGACTCCATGTCTTGGTAGCATGGCTTAATGTAGTAGGTGTCCTGTAGGCTCCTGTGGCACAGCCTCCCTATCTCCCAAGCTGTGTACTCAAGATGCTCCCTCTATGTGGGCTGAGTACTCCCTCCTCTTGTAGATGAGTCTAGATGGCTGTCAGCCGGTCAATGGGAGGGATTTACCCAGTTCAAACAGCTGGTAGGACTGCCTGTGACCCCCTGGTCAGCAACCACCTCCCTCTGTAGCTAGTGGAGGAGATTAGGTGGTTCTCCAATGTGGTCTGTAACTGTCCACAGGGTTTTCAGGCTCTGGGGTTTCCCAGGTGGTGCAGGCCAAGGTCAGCTACCACCTGTGTTCTGTGTGGGGCTCCTTGACATGAGGTATAATGCAATCTGCAAGAGGCTGCTGCTAGTGCTGGGCCTGGGGCCACTCAGAGAGAGGTACGGAGGCTGGGCTCAGCTGTTGCTTTTTAAAGTGGATTTAGGAAGGTCTGAAGCCTGCACCTAGCCCAGCCCTTCATATGGAAAAGCCACTGTTACCAGAGTGGGGAGTTGCTTGGGTGAGCCTGTCAGTTGGATGGGACCAACCTTTAGATTACCATCAGGGTAGGGCTTACCATGTGATCCAGGCTAGTGGAAATTCAGATATGGTATGCTCTGTGGTTCTGTGTGGGGGAGGATTCAGCAAAGGTACATGGTCACTGTCTACAGTTCTGTACGGGAGGAAGCTGTCCATCAGCTTTTGCCCTGATGCCAGACATTTTAATTCCTCCGCACATGCCAGTGATTACCTTCAAGCTGCCACCCTGGTTCTGGAGCCCAGAGGGAGTGAGTCTGAGTAAGTCCATGTGCAGTGTGAGGCCCTTTAAGAAGAGAGGCAGAGAATCCTGCAGTTTCTTCTGCCGACCCAACCTCCACCGGTTTTTACAGCCAGAAGTTATGGGAACTTATCTTCCTGGCACTGGAACCCTGGACTGGGTGGGCTGGTGTAGGCTGGGATCCTTCACTCTGAAGATATCCCTCCATTTTACAGCCGCCACATGTGGGTTTTGGACCAGCTGGTTCTGCGTCTCCACATCTCTGCCCTTCCATCCCTCCTACCCATCTCAGTGAACGTGGTTTCTTCCATCCCGTAGTTGTCAGACTGTCATACAGCTCTGGTTATGAGTGATGGTTGTTCTATATTTTATTTGTAATTATACTGTGGTTGTGCAAGGAAGAAAGCCACATTTACCTATGCCTCCATCTTTACCAGAAATCCTCCAATCAAAAAATCAGAACTGACTTCGGGTTAAGATGGGAGGGTAGGCAGACACATTTCACCTACTTGCACAACCATAGAAAGAATAGCAACCAGATCTCAAAATTAATAACACCCAGAACCATCTGAAAATCAAGCTGTATGGAATCCTGATAACCATGGATTTAAAGAAGACACATTCATCCAGATGGATAGGAGGGGAAGAGTCATGGAGACAGGTGGAGAGGCAGTGTGGCACAGGAAGGCGGAGGCAAGGCAGTGGGAGGAATGGGAGGGATACCTTGGGAGTAAGTGATCCCAGTCCCAGGCCAGGCCACACAGCCCATGGTTCCAGCACCAGAAAGATAGATCCTTGTTACTTCTGGTTGTAAAAACCAGTGGGAGTTGGGATGCTGGATTTTTGCCATTTAAAGGGCCAGCATGGTCTTAGGACATACACAAAGGATTCACCACCTGGGCAGCAGTTGGAAAGGTGCTAGGTACACATGGGAAGAGTGAAGTGATTGGAACTGGGGTAAGCACCAAACTGCCAGAAGCCACGTGGAGGCATTGTCTGTTCTCTGAGCCTTCCCCACACAGCCACAAAGTGGTGATGTGAATTGCCTCACCCTGCCAATTACCTAAGGCTCTGCCCCATACAGGTGCCTTTGCTACATAGGCCATGCTACTAAGACAGGGAGTAAATGCAGCTCTACCTAATATACAGAAGCAAACATAGGGAGCCTGCTAAATTGAGGAGACAAAGAAATATGGCCTAAATGAAAGAACAGAACAAAACCCCAGAAAAAGAATTAAGTGAGATGGAGATAGCCAACCTATCAAAAGAAGAGTTCAAAACACTGGTTATCAGGATACTGCAAAAAAATAAAGGAAGAAATTAAGGTTACACTAAATGAAATAAAGAACAATACACAGGAAATCAACAGAGAAGGGAAGGAAACTGGTATTCAAACCAACAATTGGAAACATAAGGAAGAGATAAGCATTCCATCAGAACAAAAGAAGAAGCAAGAATTCAAAAAAAAAAAAAAAATGAGAAGAGGCCTAGGAACCTCTGGGACATCTCCAAATGTGCCAACATCAAATCATAGGGATGCCAGAAGTAGAAGAGGAAGAGCAAAAAATTGAAAACTTACTTGAAAAAATAATGAAAGAAAACTTCCCTAATTTTCTGAAGGAAATAGACATGCACGAAGAGTCTCAAACAAGTTGGAACCAAAGAGGACCACACCAAGACATATCATCATTAAAATGACAAAGGTTAAAGATAAACAAAGAATCTTAAAAGCAGCAAGAGAAAAGAACAGAGTTACTTACAAAGGAGTTCCCATATGACTATCAGCGGATTTCTCAAAAGAAACTTTGCAGGCAAGAAAGGACTGGCAAGAAATATTCAAAATAATGAAAAGCAAGGACCTACAACCAAGATTACTCTATCCAAAAAGCTATTATTTGAAATGGAAGGGCAGATAAAGTGCTTCCCACACAAGGTAAAGCTAAAGGAGTTCATCACTACCAAGCCATTATTACAGAAAATGTTAAAGGGACTTATTTAAGAAAAAGAAGAAGATCAAAACCATGAACATTAGAAAAACAACGGATTCACAACCATCAACAATTGAAATTTAAAAATTAATAAATAGATAAGTAAAAAAACAGAACAGGAACAAAGTCATAGATGTGGAGATCATTTGGAGTGTTACCAGCTGGGAGCAGGAAGAGGGAGAAAGGGGAAATAATGTAGGAATTAAGAAGCATAATTGGTAGGAACAAAATAGACAGGGGGAAGTTAAGAAAAGTATAGAAAATGGAGAAGCCAAAGAACTTAACACACAGGAGCCATGGACATGAACTAAGTGGAGGATTACTGGAGGGCAGCCAGGTACTGGGTGGAGAGGAGCAAAGGGGAAAAAATTGGGACAACTGTAAAAGCACAATCAATAAAATATACTTTAAGAAATCAGGACTTTTTTTTTTTAAGGAAACTATTAGAGTCTGGAAATTAAATTTATGATGATCAAAACAAGAATCTACAAGATATGGCCCCTGGCAAGAAGGAATATGTATTGTTTTGGAAATGGATTGTAACTTCCTACTTATCACCTTTTGGGAGTGGATGCCTGTGCTGTGACTGCTTCTTGATCTTTTCTTTACATTAAGGCAATGTAGTTTAGAGTCACAGGCAGGACACATGCCTCCTTTGTTTGGGAGTCCTTAACCTTTTGAGTGCCATGCATAATTGCTGAAATTCATGTGAGAAATGCCAGGCTATTTTGCTGAGAAATGTAGAGTTTATGAAAAGTGTCTATAAAAACATTATTATTCATAATAACTTGCTGAAAATTTCATGACATATAATACACTCTTCTTTTGTAAGCAGTGTTCTTTCATGCAATTTAGCAAAAAATTTATTGCATTAAAATTATTTTATTATAACAATTATTTTAGAAAAATAATTCTTTCCTTCAATACAGCTTTTGAAGTATAATATATGGCATAATATAAAACCTATGATTATAACTTGAAAAAGCACATAGCAACATAGATAACAAACAAGAAGTATGCCAAATATTGCATACATTTTTGAAAGTAAAAGAAAACTTCATAACATACAAAAAAAAATGAACACAAATGGTATTCACACTAGGGACATATATCAATAGATATCAGCAGTGAAAAACAGTTTATAAACAAAATGCTAATGCTATACGATGAAGCAATGAAAATGTCCATTAGCAAAAGCTTTCTTATCATGCACACTGCATAGTTTTGATGATTATTGCGAAGATAAATGAAATTAAAAGAACTATTTAAAATGTAAGTAAAAATTATAACAATTAATATGTCAGTATTTGAACAAGTGTAAAAACTTGAAATTTAGATGAACATGAGAAAAAGTTAAATCAATATATAACCTGAGGTACAAAAAAAGAGAACAAAACATAAAATACTAATTATTCCATTGTTATTTACATTTATAGCCATCAAGAGTCACTGGGAGCGACGCTGGCACTTTTGGAAAAATTTGTCAGCGTCACGCACAGCAACATTGACACACAAAGGGTTAAAACAAGTCTAGGACACATGGGCATGTGGTCTCACTTGCCAACCTGCCACCACTACCATGAGTAATACAGGCAATGTCTATTCTACCCAGTCCTCCTTGTGGACTTTTCAGCTTATCCAAAGGAACAGTCTAGATTCCCAGGCTTGACCTGCATTACAAGGCAGGATAAGTTGTAATAGAAAAAAATACAATAAAAGATGTTTATCATTTAAAAAATAATAATACATTAAAAGTTCTCTCCAAAAAAAAAAAGTTCTCTCATATTGATCTTGTCTCCTGGCTCTTAAATCCATGGTTCTGGATTTCCCTGTGTAGCTTCCTTATCTATAAGAAACCTTTCAAATATTTGCAAACTCTTATTATGTGTCTCTTTAGTCTTCTTGTCCCCAAGCTAAATAGTCAATTCATTCAATTGTTTCTCACTTGACAGCTTCCAGAGTCTTTATTCTTCTGCTTACCTTTCCCTTGAGTTCTTGCTACACTATTTCCAGCACCTACGATAGAAACTACTTAAGGCAGGCCTGGAATTGCTCATGACGTTTCAGATGTGGCCTGATTTCCCCACAACGGTATTATTACTTCCTCTGGTTTCTCAACTACTATTAGTAACATCTAAGCTGACATGATTGTGGTGCTTTCCTTAAATGAAATGACTAAGGAAATTAGTAAGTCTTTTTCTCTAATGTTTAATATTACTTTCATCTATTTAGTAAATATTTATTAATCACGAGCTGTACTAGGTGTTGCTCTGCCTTCAAAGATAAATGTAACATAATCGTTGCCCTCAGGAAGTTTACAGTTAGTAGGAAACTCAAGTTATGTATAAATAACCTCCATTGTAGGAAGTGGTATGGGATGATACAATAGTGCAAATGTACAGCTATAGAATCCAAAGGAGATACATAATCGAAAATCAGAAATTCTTCCTGATAAACAGTATCTCAGGAGGCTGAGGATGGAGTTCCTACTGCTCAGGTTCCTTGACTTGGAACCTGTTTGCCCAGCTGTCTCTTCCCTGTTCCTCCTCAGTTTCAGTGCTCAGTGTTTGTCCCTGTTTTTTCTAGTTGTTCCTTCCTGGGCTTGAAAGTGGCATGACAGGCCTACCTTTAAGAATCAGCCCATCCAGCCCTGACCAGTGTGGCTCAGATTTTGGGGCATCATTCCACAAAGTGAAAGGTCATGGAGTCAATTCCCAGTCAGGGCACATGCCTGGTTGTGGTTTCAGTCCTTGATCAGGATGCTTATTAGAGGCAACTGATCAATGTTTCTCTCCCTCTCTTTCTCCTTTCATTCCTCTCTCTCTAAAAATAAATAAATACAATCTTTAAGAAAAAAAGAGGAATCAGTCCATCCAACTATCCCATTTTTGTGTAAATGCCCCAAAATATTGAAAGCAGGAATTAGAATAGATACTTGAATACCCATGTTCATAGGCAAAAGGTGAAAGCAAGCCAAGTGTCCATGGATGAATGATTGACTAAACAAAATGTGGTCCATAAATACAATGAAATTTTTGGGGCCTTATAAAGGGAGGACATTCTGACATATGCTATAATATGAGTGAACCTTGAAAATATTATGTTATGTGAAATAAGCTAGTTACAAAAGGACAAATACTGTTTAATTCCACTTATATGAAGTACCAGGAGTAGTTTAATTTATTGAACCAGGAAGTAGAATGTAGTTTCCAGATGATGGAGAAAAGGGAGAATGAGGAGTTAGTGTTTCATGGGTGCAGAGTTTCAGATTTGCAAGATGAAAAGAGTTCTGGAGATGGATGGTGGTGATGGTTGCACAACAAGGTGAACGTTAATTGATGCTGCTGAACTATACACTTAAAAATGCTTAAAATGGTAAGTTTTGCACTACATATATTTTACCATAATAATAATAATAATAATAAAAAGAATCAATCTCTCTTTAACCCTTAGATATTGCATAATTCAATTATTCACTTCTTTTCCTGGCTCTGATTCACAGCCTAGCCCTTCCTTCTGAGTACTGTGTTTATGTAGAGATATTCCTGGCATAGGGCTGTCTCATGGCTGCTGTGGTTGTGACAAAACATTAGCCAAGGGAAAGCTATGTACCCAGAGGAGGGGTTTGCCTTCAGGGGCCACAGCCAACAAATTTATGATAGAATCTAATGAGGCAAGTCTCACATGCCCCTTAGAGACCCATCTATCCATAAACCTGCACAGAGCAGGCCCATGAATTAACCAGAGCTTGTTTGGCTCTAGTCTGGACTGAGCCTAAAGTGAAGGATCCCCATTCCCATCCCTGCCAACCTGGCATTCTTCAAGGAAACTCATTTTGAAGGAGGCTCTTTGCTGGCATTTCTTGCTCCATTCCCTGAAGAGGACCTCATGCTATGGCCAGCAGCCACAACACCTGCTATTGGAGTTTTCAGGTCAGTGAACAAGCCAAAAGACTTAAAGAAACTGAAGTGACTGTGTCATAAAAAGCACTCTATTAATCTATTTTGACAAGGGTTGTTTAATTTCAATTATTTATGATGTTTTCATGTTCACTAGAGACTGCCCACAACTCATTCAATAGGAGGCAATTGGCAGAGTAACCTGAGACTTTGCTTGCCTCTAAACTGTCAAACCCTTCTTACAAGAAATGGCCAGTTTTTTCAAGAAAGAAGAGTTATTCATCGATTCAATAAATATTTATCAATATTGATAGAATTATAAAGTACGTGACAATAATAGGGTTATGATAACAAATGGGCCTGTGAGTGATTAAATGAAAATCCACTGGTCATGGACATTGTTTTTGTATGGAGACTGTTTTATTGCGATCTTACCCCAAAGCATTTTATCTCTGTGTATACAGGGAGGCCACTGGTGGCATGTTATGGGCTGAAATGTGCTCCCCTCCCAATTCATATGTTGAAGTCCTAACCCCCAGTACCTCAGAATATATTTAAAGATAGGGTTTGTAAAGAAATAATTAAAGTCAAATGAGGTCATTAGTGTGTGCTCTGATCCAATATGTCTGGTGTCCTTAAAAGAAGAGATTAGGACGCAGACACACACAGGGGAAAGACCATGTGAAGACACAGAGAGAAGACAGCCATCCACAAGCTGAAAAGAAAAACCTCAGGAGAAATGAACCCTGCGGACATCTTAATCTTGGACTCCTAACCTCCAGAATTATGAGAAAGTAAATTTCTGTTGCTTAAGCCATCTGTTCTGTGATACATTGTTATGGAAGCCCTAGCAATAATATACTCTGTCAATGCCCAGTCCATTTAACTACTAAATAATCCCATTCTGTTCAGTAATATCATATCCAAGACACTAGGACTGAACTCTTTAGAGTCATCAAGGAACTGAAGAAACACACAGCTAATAAATCTTCCTAGCAACATAGTATGCATATAGGAAGAAAATATGGTGGGAGGGGGTGGGGATGTATCACACCACAGCTCAGCAAGCTGCTGGTCTATTAAAAAAAAACATATTTGTTATTACTTGCATTTTCTCCCAGAGTAGGACTCTTCCAGTTCAGGAAGGCTTCCCAGAGCTGGCATTGCTGCATTAATAGCTCAAAACTGAGGCATCTATCTAACACCATCACAAGTAGCTTACTCAGAGTGGGCAGTCTCTAAAGAAGGACTTCGCTTTGATTATAATTTACGTGAACATGAAAACCCACAAACTTTAATCCCTTAAGAAGGATGCCATTTCCAGCAGTCAGAGAATGTAGGTGCTTAGCTCCTTTGGTTTGCGTTCCCGAATATCTGCCTTGTGCTTCTCCCTCCGCCACCACCTCCAGCACACCCCCCTGGAGTCATATAGCCACATGCCTGCTCAGCCCAGCCAACACCAAGATCCACTTTTGCTTCTTCAGGGAACATTATGGTATCCTGATGGAGACAACACTTTGATTCCAGCATGTTTCTAGTGCTATGGACTCTACCTGTTTCCCAAACTTTCTTGCCAGGATTTTGAACCGTTTTCCCAGTTTTTCTCCTAATTTCCTGAGCCCTGTGCCCAGGGTGCTTCTTAATCTGTTCCGATCTGTTACCCTACATTTCACCTTTGTCCATGACTGCTTTCCTGACCCTTGGGTAGTACTATCCAATTTTTATCTGCTTATCTGGATGGACCAATGGATATTCCTAGTTGAGGGTTATGAGCCTGACTTGATTGTCTGATCTAAAACTGACACTACCTTTCCAGACCTAGGAAGAGCCCCCAGGCCAAACAAACTCTTTGCCCTTGTCACCTTTTAACTGCTCAAATTCTGGCCAACATCTAAATACTTCCCCCTTCCTCTCATTTTGCAGAAGGAATCTTTGTGCCCAATATAATGGCAAAATGATCTCAATATTTATTGAAAGTCAGGCAAAAGATGCCTCACTAGTGCTTTCTTTCAACAGTATTACTGATAGCAAACGTTCCCAGCAAACCTAAGAACCCAGACTGCTTTCCAGTGCACTATATGTTAGATGCATCAGAGCTGTTCCCAGCTCTCGTTATAATCACTCCTTTCTGTTTTAGAGGGTCATCAACTGAGGAAGCTTAACCACCCTTTTTGAAATCAATACTCATCTAAACCCTCACCAGCTCTTAGACTAGATGACAGGTTTGTTTTTTTCATTTTGCTCCCCATTTCCTTCTTCCTTGTCTAATCAGCAGCATTCATGCTGTCCCCTAGAATTCTGGATGCCTTCTTCGCTATCCCATTTCTCCCTACTTTCTTATCACACCCTTTCTCCTTGTTCTAAAGAGGAGGATTGTGTGTGTGCAGAGCTGTTTATGCCCAAGGCTGTGCATGGTATGCTGGAAACAGGGTGGTTTCTGCAATGTATATCATTGCCCTAAGGAACATTAATTGCCACTCTGATTAATGGAGAAAGAAAAAAAAAAAATGCCTTAGGGACAATGCCAGGCCCTTTTTTAGAACAGAATCAATCCTTCAAGCTTATCTCCAGAAACATCAGGTATTTAAAGCAAACAATCCTTTTCTCTCCCCAAAATTTTTACTTTGGTTTCATCCTCTTCTCTTAAGCCATTCTTGGATATTTCCTAACTGATCTGAACAAGGCATCTCAAGCTAAAACAAGCAAACAAACAAAAATAAGTGAGCCCAGAATGATGGTCTCTGCTATTGTCAAGTTCAGGATTAGCTGGAAAAGCCCTGCCTTTCTGGTCTTGTCCCCCTATCATAAAACGCCATTTTCCCAAGACATTCTTGTAATCCATTGTCATTCACCAATCAGGGAGCCCAGTGGGGTGATATTTAATTCATGTCTGTCAATCACAACACAAAGAAAAGGCCTTCAGCTGGCCAGCAAGAAAATCTTCTGCCCACAGAACAAAGAGTCGGTGGGGATCTTTGGTCCCAGCCGCTCACTGTGCTCAGGGGCGGGGTCGTTGCTGCTGCTGGCAGCCGTGAGTGGTTTCAGAATAATTGAGGTATTGGAAATGGCGAGGCAGATTAAACAGATTAAATCGGCAGTGCATCCCTGTAACAGTCAGAAGAGCAGAGAATACGATTGGGACTTTCATGCTTTAGCTCTTCAATTGCAGATCAGCATGTTCTTGGCCTTTGACCTTTGCGACAAATCCAAATATTTGAATTTTAGAATAACTGCTGTGGCCTAACCCTGTCTACTGGGCTTGTATTTGCCTTGTAATTTTTAAACTAATGTATCAGCAAAACAAAGTGATTGAGATAGGAATCTAGTGCACAAGAATGAAAAAAGCTTCACTTCCATGCCTTACATTTATCTTTGGAAGTTGGAGGGATATGAATAATAAATAAATGAAATGAAACACTTCCGTGGCAATTGTCAGTAACACAAACACAGGATTCGAAGGCAGCAGCTGTACAACAAAGGAACAGTGCCTCACGTTCCAGATTAGCTCACCAGGGATTTTTTTTTCCCCCAAAAGAGTCACTGGGAAAAGTACAGTGTGTTTTCCCTTCTCCCAGTCTCTCCTGTGCTAATAATGGAACCAAAATGGTTTTGTATGTTGAGACTAAGTGGTGGGGACTTAAACTGATGTTGATAGGACTTGCAAAACCTAATTTTGAGTTTCTTTTTACCACAAGAAGCCTTTACATATATTTTACACCTTCCTCTTTCAAAACATTTCACATTGCTTCACTCAATTTTCCTAAAGGTAAGGAATGTTTTAGTGTTCCCTTTCTGGCTCCCTTTTACAAATAGAACAAGTGAGGGGGGTGTGGAAATGAATGAGGGGTGGGGGTGGGAGAACAAAAACAAAAGCAACTGGGTTTCAGGATAGGAAGCCCTGGTTTTGAATCTCAACTCTTCCATTTCTAGTGTTCTGACTTTGGCAAGATGCCTAACCTCTTTGATCTTCGGTTTCATCTGTTAAGTGGAAATACCTTTCTCATAGTATTCTTGCTACAATTAAGTCAGATAACACAAGTAAGAGTTTCTGGCACACAGTCGTCGTCGTCGGCAGCCGTCCGTCTCGAGAGACGATGGTGTAGCTTCTTAAGAGTCTATCTGCACCGCCGAGAATGGCTGTGCAGTCCGACTCGGGAGTGACACGGTATCTGTCTCCTCCCGTGTTGAATCGACATCTTGCGATGACGCTGGAGTGTCCTCTCCAGTGAAGCTGAAGCTACAGAACCTCGAGAGACGATGGTGTAGCTTCTTAAGAGTCTATCTGCACCGCCGAGAATGGCTGTGCAGTCCGACTCGGGAGTGACACAGTATCTGTCTCCTCCCGTGTTGAATCGACATCTTGCGATGACGCTGGAGTGTCCTCTCCAGTGAAGCTGAAGCTACAGAGCCTGGGCAGGGTGATATGGAGGGTCTGCTGTTGCCCATGCAACAGACCCCCCCTCTCTTCGCAGCTGAAGGATCCAAGGGAAAGACGGAGTCAATACAGCTTGGCTTCAGGTGCGCCGCAGGAGTTGCCGGTGTTGACTACAACGCCAAACCGCCTTAGGGACTCCGGCTCCGGATTTTCTGTCGGGGTTTACTCCCTTAGCCTTTCCCCTGAAGAGGTATGCCGCAAGGCAGCGGAGGTTTTTTGGAGTCAGAGTTTTCCTTCTCTGATGTGCCCTGACTGGAAGATCGAACCAGCGACACTTAGCTCGCAGGCCGACGCTCAATCCACTGAGCCAAACCAGCCAGGGGGTCTGGCACACAGTAGGCTGTTAGATATTGTAGTTCCTTCCTTAAGCCAAGAACAGTTGACAGCGGGGTTGGAACCTCTGCCTCTAACCCGGATGCCTTGCTAACTCAGTTTACTCTGGCAGCTGACTCGTGCTGCTTGCTGGCTTTGTTCAATAGGCTGGATGCTGGTCAGTTCCCTCTCTGAACAGCAGCAGTCCCTTCCAGAAGTTTCCCTCTCTCTTTCCCTAGTATGTGCTTCCTCTCTCATGGAAACTTGAGATGGGAGGAATTTCAGAAAATGTTTGCTTGTTGAGACCCCGGGGCTTCAGTGCTCTACAACATGCTCTTATCGTCTTAGACTGTAATTAATATTTCAGAAGTGGAAAGTCTCCAGGAAACTTGCTTTTCCAAAGTATCTGCCTTAGAAAGGAGGAAGCAATAACAACAATGTCAATTATTTTTTCATTTAAGTGCTAGTCTGTATAACCAGACTTTCCTCCAGGTTTCGACTTTGAACTTGAAGACCTATTCCGCTTTCCAAAATCTCTGTTCCCTCAGTAGTAAAATGAGGGGCTTGAATGAGAATATTTCTTTGTATGTGTTTATTCTTTATGTAACCTCCATTTTTAATTATTGTAAAATAAGGATAATAATACCTCATATATAAGTTAATATGAGAGAATATATGTAGAAGGGATAAATCTCAATCCACAAATTCTGATGTAAAAGAAATATCATATATACATATAAATTGTTTTAAAATTATATATTCTCTGAGCCCTAATGCTCTGGGTTACTAGAAATTTAATTTCAGATCTTCTTGAAGCTTTCTCACCCACATCCCCAGACAGAGTTGCAGGGCCTTATACAGCTCCAGGTAGTAGTTGGGTGTGAGGGGTAAGGGATTCTTGTCTGTATTTGAGATGTCTATTGTCTTGGACCACATGGGCCTCTCACCCACTCTCCTGCCATGCTTGGGATAAGAGCATCTTTGATTAGGCTGAGAAGTGCAGCGCCTGTGGTCCCTTTCCCTTTCTGAAGCCGTGTCCAGTCCACAGGTCCCTGCCAGTAAGCAACACTTATTCCCCATGGCTCTGAGATCCTTATCTTCTCATCCCTGCAGTAAATTTTCTGCTGTTATGCATGGCAGGAAAGGTCTTCATTATCTGGCCTCCACCTGTTTCTCCAGCACATCTCCTGTCATCTCTTTCCACATATCATCTGTGCCAGCCAGGCCAAGAAACTACCTGCAGCTCACCACGGCTGCCTGTTCTCTCATGTTTTATTGCTCTGCATGAGCTGTCCCTCCTACCTGGAACATCTTCTCATGCACACCTCCCAACCTAAATTAGCTGTTAGTCACTCTCAAGCTTAAGCTCGCCTGTCACTTCATTCAGGAATCTTCTTTTCTGTTGCCTCCAGACACTCCTCTCTCTGCTACATGAGTGGCACTGGTTCCATTTTATTGTGATGGCCTCTACTTCTTGAAAAGCAACCCGAGTTTTATCTCTGTATCTCCAGCCCCTACCAGAAACATAGCAAGTGCCAATGTAGATTAATTAAGTCAATTTTCTTCTTAACAGCAGCCCTATCCCTTAGCTTTTCTAGTCTTCTCTCTTCTAAGAACTCGTGCCCTCTGCACTTGAATCCATGGCAGCACTGTCCAATGTGAGCCATTTGGGTATTAATGTGATTACCAGGCACCCACAGATTTTAATGAGTTACCATGTTCCCTCTCCCAGCCTCCTAATCACAGAGCCAGGAGGGGAGCTCAGTGGTCAGCAGTCTAACCTCAGATTTATTACAAGATTGTCCTTGGGGATGGTCACTCAGTCTGCGCTGAAATAATGCCTAAGGCTTTTCTATTAAGTGGCTAGAACAGAGGCATCATGGGAGACACTAGCATGCGGGGTGAATATTACCACGAAAACATCCTGGCATACAGGAGCCGATTCACTCTGTCCATGAGGACAGGGCAGTCCAGAAGAGACAGATGCTGAAAAAAAGGGTATATTCTGTTTTTGACAGAGTTTATTTTTCTTTCAAATTACAGTCCAGCTGAAAAAGATGCTTGCCTGCCTTAATCTTGTGGGCTGTGTCCTGTGGGCTGGTTTTGGCTGGAATTCTGCAGGTGAAATGACTGCCACCTTCTGTTCAATCTGCCTTTGTTATCTCCACAGTAAGTTTTGGACTCTTAACAGTTTTTGAAGAAGGAAAAAAAAGGCAAGGACAGTGGTTCTTTGTGTCTTTCAAAGGCAGCACTGTTTCGTTGGACTGGCACAAACCAGAGACAACGTGCGGCTCTTCGTGCGAGATTGTTTTATTGCCCTGACACACAGACAGCCCAGTGCCAGCCTTCACACAGGAGAGAAATGCTGGGTGCCCCCTGTGATGTGAGGACAACTTACAAAGCAGCAAATGGAGATGAGCTTCTGATGATGACTCTCAGTAATTCATATTCTCCTCTCACATCCCAGGGAAGCGAGTTTGGGGGAGCACTTCCTACTACTCGGCTGAGTCGTGACTCCTGCTGCCTCAGAGTCAACAGTGATCTGCAGCTTAGAGGTGAAGTTTCTAAGGATCTCTCTCATATTTTCTTAATTTAAATTCATTTTTAAAGGTTGAGAGTCAATGAACAGTTAATCTTTATACCTACTTATCTGTGAATGCAACCTGAGCTTAGAGTGATTCTGCCCCTTTCATTCATTGGTGTGTTTAACAGGCATCCGTTGAGGACCAGTTCTGTGCCACCCACTGCGCCTGGTGCTGAGGCAGTGAGAAGGAATATTCCTGTTTTCAGGGAGTTTATAGATGAGTGATCGTTCACTGGGATAAATTACAAAGGGGCACTGGAAGCCACGAGATCCCAGAGGAAAGGTCATGGAATACAGCCAGTGGGAGCCATGGAGGCTTCACAATGAATGTGAAGACTGAATTGTCACGGTGAACAAACAGAAGCCAGCCAGGGTCTGACAAGGAGGAAGGGTGCACTGCACTGTGTAGGTAGTGAGAAAGCATGGTACATCGGGAAACTGAACTTACCTCAGAGAGGCTGGAGTGTGAGGTGTACACTGGTGCCGGGTGGGGCGGCAGGAGATATTAATGGAAATACAGAGAGATTTCGAATACAAGCCTTAGGAGCCCTTTGGATTTTATATTTTATTCTAAAGGTAATTGGGTACTTGGGAAGAATTTTTGCTGGATGGTGATGTGGTCAGGCACAGTGTACAGACCATGGGTCTCGACCATGAAGCAGTTCCACACAGGAGGCCGCACATTGTCTGTGGGCCACACCAGCCCAAGGAAGCAGTGCTGCCAGGAGAGGCGTAAATGCAGGTTTCAGAACGTGGACAAGTAAGTGGCCTTTCTCTCCCCTGGACTGTATGTTGGGGGCAGACAGGGTCGCTTTTACTCTTGTACCTCTGTAACCTGGCTTATAGAAAGTGGTATGTGCTCAACAAATGATTGAAGAAAGGAACAAATGGATGGTTCTGCCTTTTAGGAAAAGGAGAAGCAAGAATAACCTTTCTGTCATGGGATTTCTTATCACTCTCTGATCCTTTAAGACCACCAGTCCTTTAGTCTCATGTTCTCAGTCTCCACATCCTTAGATCCTTCAACTATCCTTCATGTGATGTGATTCTCCCCAACTGTCCTTATTGAATTTGATGAAAATGTGGTCCTGAGAACTAAACACAAAGCTTCTGTCACTTGAATTGTAGTTATAGAAATACTTTCTATATGTTCGACTTCTAAGCTGTATGTCCTTCCACAAGAGTAATATAAGTTATTAAAATATTTTTCCTGTTTGATATATATGGTTTACACATTTCTGAGTCAAGGTTTAGCTCTTTTAAACCTTAACTTACTTTTTTAGACCCATCGTTGCAACCCAATAAGGCTATATTAACTACATCTTCCAATCTGATATCATCTGCAAACATAATCAGTGTTCAATCAATGTCCTAATTCAAATGACCAGAAGAAATATGTTCAACAGACTAGATCCCTATGGCACACCAACTAGAAACTTCCCTCAGGTTAATGTTTTTCAAGCTGTGGTGGTGATCCTTCAGGGGATCAGATCATGAAACAATCTTAGTGGGTTGAAATAAGCATTTTTTTAAACTACCATGTAATACAATAGAACATGTCAGAGTTTATTGTATGCAGTAAAGGCAAATTATATGCTGTGAAACTTATATCTCAGTCATACACACATACACACACAGATTCTATTAAGGTCTATGTAACACAGTCACAGACAGATAGAAATAATATTGCCACATGAATCACATAATTAATTGGAGAATAAATATTGTTATTTCTTAAAAACATATTAAATAGATTAACATAGAAATGAACATAAAACCTCACTATCACACTTACTAATCTTGGCTTGTTAAAATGAACACTCCCATTGTAGGACAATTGACAATTCCCTTCCTTTGAGAAGTGTTCTTGAAGCTGCAATGTAAAGTATTTCAGGCTTTCTGAAGTGACTCAGGACCACTGTGGGGCCTTTGAGTCTCCAAACCCAGTTCAGTTGGCTCACCTCCACTTCTCTGTTTTTCCCATGCCATGTTGCTACGTAAGATTTTTTTAAAAAATAAGGTCCCAGTTTCTTTTTTTAAAGATTTTATTTATTTATTTATTTATTTATTTATTTATTTATTTATTTATTTGAGACAGAGGGTAAGGGAGAGAGAGAGGGAGAGAAACATCAATGTGTGGTTGCCTCTTATGTGCCCCCAACCGGGGACCTGGCCTGCAACACAGGCATGTGCCCTGACCAGGAATTGAACTGGTGACCCTTCAGTTCACAGGCTGGTGCTCAATCCACTGAGCCACACCAGCCAGGGCACTACATAAGATTTTACTTGACAGGTCCAATGGAGATGGAAGTTTCTTTTGAATTAAAAAAATTAAAATAAAAGGTTGAAGGCTACTGACAAAAATCATACTTTCTAATAAAACTAATTAGAAAATATCTTTGACTTGCTAAGTAAGAATACAGAGAATATAATGACAGACCAGAGAAGTTTTGCCTGATGTTTATGTTTGGACTATTTCTCATGACTACTTCTATCCTTCTGTTCAACCTAAGTGATACATTTTCTAGATTCTAATGTTAGTGTATTGATTAGCCATATATGTGGATGTTATTTTTTTGAAGTCAACAAACACATTCCAGTTGTTGGTATTAATAATTCCCATGAGCTCTCTTTACATGTAATTGTGCTTGGTCTATAAGTAGTTTTTCTTACATGTCAAGTATGTACAAAATGATGTGATAGTCATTAAAGTTGTTCACAAATACATATTCTGATTCTCCTTCTTCCAGGCAGACATACAGTAGAATTGCACTTCACACTATTGAACTTAGTCATGGCCATGTGACTTTCTGGTCAATTAAATGAGACTGAAAGTGATGTGTGTCATTTCTATGTGCAGGCATTTAACTGATAGTGCTAGATATTACAGTGCTGCCTCGCCCTTTCCACATTGATAGGGAAATGCTAGGGACAAGGATGAGCAAAGCCTTCCTGCAGACACCCATGCCAAGCATAAAGCATGTGAAAAATAAACCTTTCTTGTCTCGAATACCTGAGATTTGAAATTTATTTGTAACTAAAACATTAACTAGCCCATCCTAATATGTGGTTTATTATACATGAATTTTCCTGTACTTTAGCCCATATGTATTTTTTGTTTTAGTGTATGTCTTTGTTTCTATGGTGATAAATCTTGATTAGTCTTCTTATGTCTCTATACTGTTTGAGTTGTAAGAGTCCTCTCTTTTGAGTTTCCAGTAGTTTTAATTTTTCTGTGAAAGAGTCACATTGCAATAATATTTCTTGAATGAATGTCAATAGTGGGGCAGTTGGAAGGCATACTTTTTTCATTATATTTGGCAAGAAAAATATACTTCTTTTAAGAGTATCCCCACCCTACAGCTGCAACTCATTACTGTCTACCTAAATGCACTAACCTAGCCAGAAAGCAAATGTTTCCTATTACAAATGACATTTATCAGCTAGTCTCAGGAACAAGTCTCCTTCAAAATTGATCTAGCTTGGGAGTAGCAGTTATGACTCACTACTGGATCTCTCAGTGCTTTCAAAGTGAAAAAATGCAATGGATGATATGATTAACATTGACCTATTGCATCTTTTGTATGTATACATCAAACATAACATTTATTTTTCCAATAAGACACTTTTTTGGCTACCAGTATTAGAATGTCTTCCTGAATACATCTGGTAGTCTTCCATTTGAATTAGTGCTTTACATTTTGAAGATTTTTTTCATAAAACATATTTATTATTATATTTTATTTTGCACTGTTGCCCATAAATTGAATTATAAAATGTTTGGATTAATATCATTCAGACTTTAAACCTGATTGAATTATAGAAAGACCCCAACTTCCATGTGGGCTATGTTCTAAAGTCTACTTTTTGGAGCTAGGTAGACATTTCTCAGAAATAAGTTTGAAATCCATGATTAACTTCAATCTTAGCCACCCAAAGCCAATTTAACCTCTAAAGTGGTTGAAATATATATAGTGTGTATGTGTGTGTGTAGATTATCTTAGAAGTCTAAGCACCATATAACAATATCTGGAGTAATCAATTCTTTGGCATGACAAAGGCACACATCTATCTGGAGAAAATGCTTTCACATGAGAAGAGAAGGAATACTTTTTTTTTCTTTCTTAAAGCCGTGGAAACTATGGTCTGCTGATATATATTTTCTTTAAAAAAAAAAGTATGGAAGTATAGGAATCTTTTCTTTCTCTTCAGGTAAAGTGAGCCTCTTAGAACATCCAATATGACCTGAGATGGATGATAAGACAAAAAGATCTTTTTAAATCAGATATTTCTTTCAAAATACTCATACTTAATATCATACAGTAACATAAAATTATAGATCCATGTTGAAGCATCAGAATGCAAAATTAACTCGAATAGTGCCTCACCTTCTCGTTCTGATTCTCCAACCAGAAAGTATTGACCACAATCTGATAGGAATGTTAATCTAATAACATTTTAATGAGGCAATTCAGCTGCAAAATTTACACTTCAACCATCTCATCCCTACAGTGCCATGGAGACTAGGATTTATATGACTTTGAAACTCTTAAATTTGGAGATGTGGAACAAATAATATCTGTTTATTTGGTGATAAATGGTAGGTGGACTGTGTCCTGCCACCTTTACCCAGAGATGAGCTAACTCAGTACTGAATCAGCAGGGATTTCATTTTTAGGGATTGTTTGCTCTGTTTCGAAAGCAGTAAAATGGCAGCCCATAAACAAGAGAAGAAAATCTGTGACCCACCCAGTAAAGAATTTATATAATTCTGCTTTTGACCATAAGCTGAAGAAAAAGATTTTTTCCCTCCTAAGAAAAAACAAAAGAAATAGAGAAAGAGGTGAAAACAGTGTTTGAATTGTTGAAATCTCTTAAATTGCTGTGCTTCAGACACTTAGTTGCACTGATAGCAAAAGTTTCCATCACTTCTGAAAGAGTAAAACTAGAGTCAAACATGAGGGGAAATGGTTTTGAGAAGATTATCTTATTGTAAAACTGCCTAGACAACAAGTGGAATTTACTATATGTCGCTAGTATTTACCTGCTTGCTAAATTGAATAGAGAATGCCAGGCAGTTTGAAAAATCTGGGAAAAAGTGAAGCAAAATGAAGTATCATGTAGGAGAGTAGAGTAAACAGGGTCCTAAATTTTAAGCCAGTTGATGTTGGTTTTAATTTCTCTTTTATACTAAGTTTCTGGTCATTTTGATGACCAAGACTTAGTTTAACCCTCCGCAACTGTATCTTACTAGATTACTTGCTCTCTAAGTCTTTTTCAACTTTAGTATGTCCATATCTCAGTGATCTATCACTGGTCTACTCAGTCAGATACAAGCATTCCCAGATACTAAGGGGTGGCAGCATTTGGTCATTTGTGTCACTCTTCAGTAGCAAAGTAGCAACAAGCACAACTGCCATTCATTGAAAATTTACTGTGGGCAAGATTCTATGCTGAGTCCTTTACATGCATTATCTCACTTAATCCTCAAAATATCACTAAAGATTTTTATGTAATTTGCCCAAGTCCACCCGCTATAAAATGACTAATGTGGAAGGAAGTAGTTAATATTGATCTGTTTATCATTTGCTCATAAACTAACTGCCATAGCAACTTTGACTGAAAACATAAACCTAATATATCCACTTTTACTGGAAATCAGATGTTTTATGTGTATTGGCACCAGACTTTAGGTAACATTTGGATCCATTCATGGATGTTACGTGCACTATGTACATCCATAAAATTATACAATATCAGAACTCTTAGGGATCTTAAAGAACATCTAGTGATGTGTTGTCTAACATAGTAGTCATGAGCCATGTGTGACTGTTTAACTTTAAATTTAATTAATTAGATTAAAAACTTATTTCCTCAGTCACCAGCCACATCTCAATAGACACATGTGGCTACCGTATTGGGCAGTGCATTTATAGAACATGTTCATCATCATAGAAATTTCTATTGGATACTGTAGCTCTAGTGACTGCATTCTAATTCAACCCCTTTGTAGCAATTAGAATGCTTTTGTTCCGAATAGGAGGAAATCTGGCCAAGACTACTTAACCAAAGAGTAAAAGAGTGGGACATTTATTGGCTCATATTACTGGGTAATCCAGGCCCCGACCCAGAGGTTCTTAAGGACATTTGGGCTCCTACTCCTGTTGTCTGTTCATCTCTCATGTCTCCCCTCCCTTCACTTCCTTCCACTCAATGCTTTGCCTTCAGGCAAGCTCCATTCACAGTGATAATGGCTCTACTAGTTCTAGACCTTCTCACCAATCCAGAGGAATAAATATCTTTTGTGATATTTTAGAAGGGTAAGGCAACTAACTTCTCAGAAACCTCATCATCTGTCTAGTTATGTCTCACTGACTCAAATCCGATGACGTTTATCTCTGAGTAATCATTATGGCCAGAAAGATAGGATGTTCTGTACGGTTTTAACCAGTCAAGCCTATACCTACGTCAATCCCACTGTAATACAGTAATTTCATGACTATGGATTAACAAAGAGATCTCAGAGTACTTTAAAAAATAAACAACAACAACAACAACAAAAAACACCAGAAGATATTTTGGTGAGTAATCCCCAAAATTTCCAGTACACCCTTCATTTTTACTGTTTCTCCAAAATAGAGCATAGGGATGTGTTTAAATGCCATATTGAAGGTCATGGAACTCAGGCACTACTATAGCCTGGATTAGATTTCCTAAGCAGCACACTTTCCACTCTACCATGGTGGTACCCCATCGTGATATATATATATAGAAGATACACCTCTTTGGCTGAGTATCATAGAAGGTATAAAATTATTAGATGTAACCACAGTAAAGGAAATTCAACTTTAAAATTGAACTTTAAAAGCTTTGCGTAGATCTAAGGAAGATGGACTCAGTGAATATGCAACCTCTCTGCTATGCTACTGTATAAACTTGGGTCACTCAATTAACCTCTACTAGTTAAGCTTTTATACCACACTGCTCATGAATTCCCTAAAAAGCAAGTCAGTACTGTAGCCATCACACACTAGATGTCTCTAACTCTAAATTAATGTTTTCTAAAGGTTTTTAACACTCTAGATCACAGAGTTTTATTTAGAAAAACAATATTGTTATCTAGTTTCACTAAAAGTGGAAGGAAATGATGCCAATACTCATCAATTACATTCCTTTCCAGTCTTTTCTCTTGGTTTTTAATAAATATGAAATCTGGGCCTTATTATTTTAAATGTCTAAAGGTTATACAAATGTAGAAGAAAAGGAATACTCCAAACTTCTCCTTTCCCAAATGTAAATATACAAAAGAAGAATCCACACAAGTCTGTTTACAATTTAGAACAAAAATAAATAAATTGAAAAAGTCATGGTGAGAGTCCAGAATATCCAAGCCAGTTTGAAGGCAGCTGGCCTTTGAGTTGCTAAGTGTGTTTATTTTTTCCATTCTGAAACCATAGTTGCTACAAAATTCCAGAAACAGAACTGCACTGAGTCTACAGCACTCTTTTATTCCATCAACCCCCAGTCATCAAACTGTGATTAAATGGGTGTGAAGAGTAAAACAGCCCAAGATTCCTCAAATGTCACATATTTGCAATTTGACCAAAATGGAACCAAGCCTGTAGGCTTGTCTCATTACTTTTTGGCAAGGGAAAAGTGAATATCCATGAGAATGCTCTTAAAATTGTCCTTATTTTTTTCTGAAAAATGGTACCAACTTATAAAGTAAATTTTAATCCCTAAGGGGTCAATAAACCTACTGAACAGAGACTCTCAAAGAAGAATCAACCCACCCAAGATGTTGGTGTTAGTATTGTGCTCTGAGTCAGTAGTTAGATAACTAAGCATACATTTCCAAACATGTTCTCACCTTATTAGCTGCATAATAAGAGCTCTCTCTCCCTCAAAGTAACTACCCTCATTTTGTGAAGCCTAGACATCAGCCTTTCAGGACAATAATTGCAACTCCTCTGAATTAAATGAATTAATCCCCTTTGTGTAATAGGAAGCACTTTAATGACCATTGATTATGATGGGAGTCAGTTCCTCCTGTGTATAAATGTCCATCATAGAAATCAATAGACTCAATATTCTACTTACCAGATTCCAACAATGGATTCTACAGGTAGGACAGTTATTTTCTTGTTTGTTTGTCTGTTTATTTGTTTCAGAAGTTTTTGGAGATGACAATAGCACATATTATTGTCTCATATAAGCTACTTATTTAAGACAGGAACCAAGCCTATCAGCTTAATTATTCCCAATGTCTTCTCTCTTAAGTATATATATATATTTTAAAAGCAAATTAGTAAGTCACCATCCTCTGAACCTTTTCTTCACCCCTCACCATACATCTGTGCTTTTCAAGATTGATATTTGATTTTGGGCTTTACAGAGCTATAGTGTACTCATAACATGTTACTGGTATTTAAATTTCTTTGTATGACTTTAAGATAATAACAGTAAGTCACTAATTAGATGAAGTCAGTGAATACATATGTGAGTTTTTAATCAAGTTTAAATCTAAAGAAATATGAAATGTGTTTAATTTATTTACTGCATAAAAGAGGAAAACTTGACCTATGTCTTAGTGTCTGATGCTCTAACAAAAAGAGAATCTCCTAATACTATTTATTTACCTATGTTATTTCAACAAACAACACTATGATGGCAAATGAAAATTCTGAGCCTTACTCCTTCTAAGTTATTGACAACAGCTACTAATTCGGAGGACATCAGATTTGAAAGACATGTAGAAAATAAGTGAAAGCTACAACATGAACTAGGCACAGAAGAAGGTATAATGAGGGATTCTAAGTAGTTCAACTTGAATGAAGTGTTGATTATGAGTAGGGGATTTGAGAAAACTAAAGTATCTTCATATATGATGTATAGACAAAAAACTTCTGCAGAAGAGCCTTCCCTGATCCTCCAGACCAGGTTAAATCTTTTGATATGAAATTTATTTCTCTTTATTTATTTTTTTTTTCAGATTTAATGTGTTTTATTGATTAAAATATTACATTTGTGCCAATTTCCCTTCCCTCTGCTCCCCTCCACCTGGTGGCCCCCCTCCCTCCAGTTGTCCCCCCCTTTTAGATTATGTCCATTAGTTGTGCATACAGTTCCTCCCAACCTCTCTCCGTCTATTCCATTCCCTCCTACCTTGATCCCCAATTCCTATATCATCTCCCTCCCTTTCCCCATTCCCCCTCCCTGTTGACCTCCCCCCAATATGCTTCCCGTACCCACAGTTCCTTTTCCACTCTCGTTGCCTATTTAGTTTGCCTTTGTTTCATCTCACTAGCTTCTGTTTTTTTAAACCAGTCCCTTTAACATCTCATATAACAGTGGTTTGGATCTAATGAACTCTTTCAGTTTTATTTTGTCCTGGAAACACTTTCTCTGTCCTTCTATTCTGAATGACAATTTCGCTGGATAGAGTATTCGTGATTGTAGGTTTTGGATTTTCATTACTTTGAATATTTCTTGCCAGTCTCTTCTTGCCTGTAGGGTTTCCCTTGAGAAGTCAGCTGATAGTCTAATTGGGACCCCTTTGTACATAATTCTTTTCTTCTCTCTTGCTGCTTTTAAGATTCTCTCTTTATCTTTAATTTTTGACATTTTGATTATAATGTGTCTTGGGGTGGTTCTCCCTGGGTCCAGTCTCTTGGGAACTCTCCTTGCTTCCTGGACCTGCAAGTCTATTCCCTTCCCCAAGTCTGGGAAGTTCTCCTTTATTATATTTTCACTCAATTTTTCAAGTTCTAGTTCATCTTCCTCATTCTCTGGCAAACCAATGATTCTTATGTTGGACCTTTTATAGCTGTCCCAGAGGTTTCTGATCCTCTCATTGTTGCTTCCCATTTCCTCTCGCTGCATTGGTTGACTGCTTGTTCCTTCTCCATATTCCAGTTTGTTGAAATGAACTCTGGATTTTTTTTTCTCACCATCTATCTCGTATTCGGTTTTGTTCCTTTCGTTATGAAAGTTTTTCGCTTCTTTCTTATCTTTTTCCTGCTCTTTTGTGAATTCTGTAAGCCACCTGATAACAATGGCCCAGAACTGATCATCTGACAGGTTTCTTATCTGTTCATCTGTCAGGTTCTCTATCTGCTGCCTGGTGAGTTGTGTCACCGGGATTTCTATAGTTGCCTGCCTCATTTTGACAGATGCGTTTTGTTTTCTTGGGCTGGCTGTCCGGGGCAGTGCCTGTGTACGCGTCACAAATCAGCGACCGGCGCCTGCCTGTCCGCGACCTATTTCGCAGCCCTGTGGTGCTTTCTTTGGGGGCGGGGGTCCAAGATGGATTCACACAGTTATTCAGCTAGGAGACCGGGATCCTCCCGCCCCCCTGGGCCTCACTGTTCAAGGCGATGCGGCGGCCGCTCTCCCCAGCGCCGGAGTCGCGCACCGCCAGGGGCTTGCGCAGCCGGGATTCCTCGCCGCCCTGCCGCTGTCCAGGTGCTACCGCAAACAGCACTGCCCTCTTTAACACTTACCTGCCCAAATGGCACCGCTGGTTTATAACTTCATATGTTGGACTTCCGTGTAGTTTTATTTTCTGGAATTTCTAGTTATCCTTTGTTTTGAAGTAGTTGTATTCCTCTCTAGTTGTAGAGGGAGACCTAGCGTGTCCGTCTAAGCCTCCATCTTGGCCGGAAGTCTTATTTCTCTTTAATAGTGCTGACAATTATTAATCTATTCATATAATGTTTGTCTTTCATGTAAGACTGAAATTACCCAAGAACAACAATCATGCCTATTTTGCTCACTGGTGTACTTTTGACATTTAATAATAAATATCTATTGAATCAATTAATGCATGGAATCAGAATAAAAAGCTTGTATTTAAATGGGAGTCTTTAAAAGCATTTGCTTTAGGAGAATGCTATATCCAGAGTGGTGCTTTAGGAAGACTCTTCTGGCAACATGTAGTGAATGAGTTATAAGGAGACAAGTATGGCATGAGGAGAGCTATGAGGAGGCTACTGTACAAGATTAGACAGGAGGTGAGGTGAGCCTGAGCCATGGTGGGGGCATAGGAATTGGATACAAATGATTCTGTAGAGGTAACACCAACAAAATATGGAAATCAGGAATGAGACAGAATAGAGAAGTAAGTTTTATGCCTGATGTTTTTGTAGTGGAAGATTAGGAGAAAAATCATGCCAGTCATAGAAATAACAATCTAATAAGAAAAGCTGGTTTGGGGAGATAGCTATCAATCATGAGTGTCAATTACCTGTGGACTTTCTAATGGATCTATTGATCAGGCAATTGGAAACATCTGTCTGTATCTCAGAACAGAGCTGTAAATTAGGGACATAGAGTGAGAATTATCCACCTAAAGGGAATAAAATACTTGGTTCTAGGGAACAATGAGATTGGGGAGGGAGAGAAAGAGATAGAGGAGAAGAAGGAGGATGAAGGGGAAGGGGGAGGAGGAAGAGGAGACAATTGTGGAGAGTTAGCTTTATATATTGCAGGAGTAAGGAAGGCAATCAAGCATATAGATAAAAAGTTTTCTGGAATTGGGAATAGAACTAATAGAGCGTTATGAAAGGAAAGAGCTTGGGCTTACTTAACTGAATACATAGAAACGTTGAATAACACAAAGACAAGAAAGACCATTGGCTTTGACCATTAGATAATTAAAAAATTTCAAGATAACTCAAGTTGCTCATTTTGATTCTTAGAATAATCCATTACAGCAAAAGGGCATCATTATTATCCTTACTTTGTAGATGAAGAAACCAACTCTCAGAGAGTTCAAGTGGCTTTCTCGAGACAACACAGATACAAAACATCATAACGGGGTCTTTACCCTGATGTCATCCCCGACATTGTCTCCTAATACCATGCTGCATCTTATTCTTTATAACATGCTTCAGGAAAATGTATTCCTGCAGGAGAAGTGTCACGAGCAGCATAAACCACTCTACCTCGCCTTTATCGACCTCACAAAGGCGTTTGATCTGGTCAGTCGAAGCGGACTCTTCAGCTTGCTACGGAAGATTGGCTGTCCACCACATCTGCTTGCTGTGGTCATGTCCTTTCACGACAACATGCACAGCACGGTGTCCTACAACGGCGCAACCTCTGAGGCCTTCCCAGTCAGCAGCGGAGTAAAGCAGGGCTGCATCCTCGCGCCTACGCTGTTCGGAATCTTCTTCTCCATGCTCCTCCAATACGCCTTTAAGGACTGCAGCGAGGGTGTCTTCATTCACACCAGATCTGATGGCAAGCTCTACAACCTGGCCCGTCTACGAGCCAAGACCAAAGTCAAAGAGGTGCTCATCCGTGAGATGCTCTTCGCCGACGACGCAGCCTTGACATCACACTCCGAAGAGGGACTCCAGCAGTTAGTCACTTGCCTTTCCCACGCATGCAAGGAGTTCGGACTAGCCATCAGCCTGATGAAGACGAACGTTATGGCTCAAGGCACGGGGACTCCTCCATGCATCACCATCGACGGATACACCCTGAAGGTTGTCAACGACTTCACTTACCTCGGGTCCACCATCTCGAGCTCTCTGTCAGTTGACTTGGAGGCCAATCGGAGAATCGCCAGGGCAGCCACAGTTATGGCCAAACTGAACTGGCGAGCGTGGAACAATTCCAGCCTCACTGAGAAAACCAGACTGCGCATCTACCAAGCCTGCATACTCAGCACTCTCCTCTATGGCAGCGAGACGTGGACCACCTACGCAAGGCACGAAAGGAAACTCAACAGCTTCCACATGAGGTGCCTGCGACGCGTCCTGCATGTCGCCTGGCAGGATAAGGTCCCCAACACCGAGGTGCTGAAGCGAGCCAACATGAGCAGTTTGCATGCAGTTCTTAGTGAGAGACGCCTCAGGTGGCTCGGCCATGTCAAAAGAATGGATGCAGGTCATATTCCCAAAGACCTCCTCTACGGCCAGCTAGCAGAAGGCAAGAGGATGACAGGGCGCCCAAAACTGCGGTTCAAAGACATCTGCAAAAAGGACATGACACAATGCTCCATCAATCTCAACACATGGGAAGTTCAAGCAGACGACCTCCTAGCCTGGAGGCTTGCGGTCAGGCAAGGTACGTCACGCGCAGAGGCTGCGCGCAATGAGGAGGCGGTCCAGAAAAGATCGAGGCGGAAGCAGCGTCAACAGCAGCAACAACAGCCATCTGCCTTCACCTGTAACAAGTGCGGCAGGGATTGTCACTCCCGAGTCGGACTGCACAGCCATTCTCGGCGGTGCAGATAGACTCTCAAGAAGCTACGCCATTGTCTCTCGAGACGGACGGCTGCCGATGACGATGACATCCCCGACATTGTCTCCTAATACCATGCTGCATCTTATTCTTTATAACATGCTTCAGGGAAATGTATTCCTTCTTAGGCCTATACTTTATTTTTATTCATCTCATTATTGTTTATGTCCCTAGGAGTCTTGTAAAACACTTGTCTTGGATCCTGTCAGTATAAAGAGCAATATTAGAAGTTGCTGAAATTATTTTAAAGGACCCCAAGTCAAACTTTTAGATCTAAAAATACAATGTATGAGATGAAACAATTCTGCATGGGGTTAACAGATTAAAAATTACAAAATAAAAAACTAGGAAATTTGAAGACATAGTAATAGAAACCATACAAAATGAAATACAAAGGCAAAAAGAATTTTTTAACATAGAAGTATTTACATTTAATAGCATAGAAAATATGTATAATATGGTGACCTTGTGCACTACATTTATTTATTTATTTATTTATTTATTTTATTGTTTATGCCATTACAGTTATTCCAGCTTACCCCCTTTACCCCCGTGCCCCTAGCTCCTCCTTCCCAAAGTCAATCCTAACACCATTGTTGATGTCCACAAGTGATGCATGTATGTTCTTTGTCTAATCACTTCACCTTTCCTCAACAAGTATCACCCTCCCCCTCCCCTCATACAGCTATCAGTCTGTTCCTTGTTTCTGTGCCTTTGATTCTATTTTGCTTGTTAATTGCAAGTGAGATGAGATCATATGGTATTTGCCTTTCATTGCCTGGCTTATTTCACTTAGCATAATAGTCTCCAGGTCCATCCATGCTGTTGCAAAAGGTAAGAATTCCTGCTTTTTTACTTCCATGTAGCATTCCATTGTGTAAATGTAACACAGTTTTTTTATCCACTCATCTACTAATGGGCACTGAGGCTATTTTCACATCCTGGCTATTGTAAATAGTGCTGCTATGAACATAGGGGTAAATATGACAAAGATTGTCCAGAAAAAGTCCAGCCATTGTTCATATAATAAGGATGGTTTGTATGACATCATTGTAACCTGTCAGCCAAAAAGAATGAACTGGAATGCTCATGTGTGAACAATGACAACTTCACTGTACTAGTCAGTGGGGTGGTAGAGGCTGTTGAGTGAGCATGTGTACTATGTGACCATTGCCTTCAAAATGACTGAGTAGAGCAACAAATATGCATCAAATTTTGCGTTAAACTTTAACATTCCTCCATGGAAAGTATTCAGATAATTCAGAAGGCCACAGCTATGGGAAACTGGTGATTGGCAGCTTCATCATGCCAACACGCCCGCTCATGTGTTACATCTTATACAGTTTTTGGCAAAACATCAAATCACCCAGGTAGCTCAGCCCCCTTGCATCCAAGATTTAGCACCCTGCAGCTTCTGGCTTTACCCCAAACTAAAACCACCTTTGAAAGGGAAGAGATTTCAGACCATCAATGAGATTCAGAAAAATAAGACAAGGCAGCTGATGACGACTGGGAGAACTGTGTGAGGTCCCAAGGTGCCTACTTTGACAGGAGACTGAGACATCATTGTCCTATGTACAATGTTTCTTGTATCTTGTATCTTCTTCAGTATATGTCTCTGTTTTTCATATTACATGTTTAGATACCTTCTGGACAAACCTTATATATTCTTTTGAGTTGGTGTTTTGGGATTCTTTGAATATATTCCCAGAAGTGGAATTGCTGAGTCAAAAGGTAGAAGAAAAGGAGTTTTTTTAATGAAAAGAGCATCAGTGAACCATGGGACAACTTCAAGTGATGTAATATACATGTAATTAAAGTTGCCAAAGGAGATGACAGAACAGAAAAATATTTGAAGAAATAATATCCCCAAATTTTCCACATGTGATGAAAATTATAAACCCACAGATCCACTGTCAATAAACTCTTAGAACAAGAAAAACTTTATATAACAAATATTGAAGTAAAAACAGACAAAAATTAATAGACCTACAAGAAAAAATGGACAAATGCAAAAGTATAGTCAGAGAACACTAGGAGAAGTATTCCTCATGAATTTAGATGCAAAAATCCTAAACAAAATTTTATCAAATTAGATCCACCAACTTATTAAAACCATTATGGTCAGTTGAGATTCATTCCAGAAATGCAAATTTGTTTTAACATTCAAAAATCAATCAATATAATTCACTGCATTAACAAACTAAAAAAGCAAAATCATGTAATAATTTCAACAGACACAGAAAAAAATATTTGACAAAATCAACATCCATTCCTTCTAAAATCAGAAACATGAAAAGGATGTCTGCACTTCCACTCAGCATTGTACTGAAGTTATAACTAGTGGGGGAGGTGGGGAGGGGGGGCGGAGAAGGCATCAGATTGGCAAGAAAAAAACAAAACTATTGTTATTCACAGAGACACAATAGTTTATGTACAAAATCCAAAGGAATCTACAAAACAGAATAGAGTCTAGAAAGAGAACCACACATATACAACGAATTAATTTTCACAAAAATTTCAGTATTATTTAATGAGGAAAATAAAGTCTTTTCAACAAATGGCCCTGGAATATCTGGACAAGCAAATAGAAAAATATAAACCTTGACAGCTAACCAAGCCACATACAAAAAATTAATTTTAGCTGGATCGTGAAGCTAAACACAATGCTAGAACTGAAAGTTTCCAGAAAAACACATAAGAGGATAATTAGACTTCATAAAAATTAAAAACTACATTTATCAAAAGACAAAATTTAGAATTTAGAAAACGTAAAGAGAAGTTACAGACTGGGATAAATTGCATACATATATTTATAGTCTATTTTCACCAATAACTTTATTGATTTGGATTTTTTGAGTATGTCAGCTAGCTCCTGCTATTAGCATCTTATGGATAGAGGCCAGGGGTTCTACTAATCACCTTCTAATACATAAGACAGTCCCACAGAAAAAATTATTTGGCCAAAATGTCAGCAGTACTAAGAAAGTTCACAAACCACTTTTTACATATTCGATCAGTCACAGCACCTTCTCCATATGCTGCACAAATCTTTTTTTGTGTTTCAGTTGCATTTTTACCTTTCTTGAAATAAGAAAGCATAATACACAGAAAAGGTTGCGTATTTTCTTCTATCTTCAATATTAAAATAGCTGCACAGAAATTCACCTATTTTGATAAGTTTTTTAAAAATGCACTCTGATATGATAGCTGTCACAATACAATCTAACAAAATTGTTTCGAATGAAGTTAAAGACAATGAAGAACTACTAGAGCCATTGTATGAAAGAAACCAACTGAACTTTTTGGCCAGTCCAATATATTTAATAAACATATATGCATGTATATGCATGTATATATTGTATACAACAAATACATACACATGAGTATATTGTTGCACATATAACGAATCTCTATGTAAAACAAATTACTTGTATCCAGAAAAATATATCTATGAAGACACACTAGAGGTCAATATTAAAGATAAACAACCTTTTTTTTTTTTTAATGGGCAAAAATCTTGAACAGATGCTTCACAAGGAAAACCTCTAGTAATGACAAATAAACATATGCAAAGGTGCCCACATTATGTGTCATCAAGGAAATGCAAATTAAAACCACAATGAGATACCATTTCACATACATAGAATGATTAAAATTTAAAACTGACAACATCAAATATTGATTAGGGTGTGAAGCTACTGAAACTCTCATAAGACTATAAATAGATAAACTACTTGGAAAAATGTAAGTTTTAAGTAAAGCTAAACATATACCTACTTTGATTTAACAATTCTTCTAGGGGTTTATCCCAAAGAAATTAAACATGGCCACAAAAGATTTGTACAAGTATATGTTTGGCTTTATTAATAATAGCTAGAATTTCGGTTTCCAGTTCCACATGTGAGAAGCTTGAGAGTCATTAACCTATCCTAACAAGTTAAAAGCTGAACAGACTTCAAAATCAACAACTCTTCTTAGGTTCAGAAGAGAGGGGGTGTGTGTACACACAAAACACTCCACTGCCCTAAGATTAGAGAAACAGATGGACCAGTACAGGGCATGGCAGCTGGTTAGAGCAGGCTCAGCACTGAAAACTACTGTGGGAACCAGTGCCATGGTAGGGAACCTGAACTGTAATCAACAAATTGAAGGAGGTTCGCTGTGGACTACTCTGAGAGTAAAAATCTCGGGGGGCAGGGCACAATATTGTGAAATTGACTTCCAGGATTCCAGCCTGGTTTCCACAGTAAATACTGAATAAAAATCCCTTTGTGTTTCCAACACTAGGCGGGAAAAGGAGCCATTTTGAAATGGTTCTTAGTACTCAGAGGCTTGCCCTCAGGCCAGACTACTTAATCAGAGTCTAACCAGCTGGGGTACTATCAGAGCCTTACTGATAGGGGAGGGGAAATGCTAACTCCAACTCCAACTCCAACCCACTCTAGCCATCCTGTCCCACCTACAGGGAATTTTTAAAAAGAGAGAGAAACACTGTGAAGTTCACAGTCTAAAGTTCATAAGCTCACTAAAGACTGAGACCTAATTATAAGACTATGGAACACCTTACAACCACATATCTAAAGGCTTATTTACAGCAGTTCCTTTCACCCAGTACATGTCCAATTATCAAGAAAAAAATCACAAAGAATACCAAAAGGCAAAAATTAAAACAATTTGAAGAAACAAAGCAAGTATGAAAACCAGACATGGCAAGAATGTTGAAATTATCAGACCAGGAATTTAAAACAACTATGGTGAATATGCTAAGGGCTCTAATGAATAAAGTAGATGACACGCAAGAACAGATAGCAATATAAACAGAGAGATGGAAATCTGAAGGAAGAACAAAAAAGAAATAATAGAGGTCAAAAACACTGTACCAGAAGTGAAGACTGCCTTTGATGGGCTTCTTTTTAGACTGGACACAGCTGAAGAAAAAAATCTCTTAGTTTGAGGATATATCAACAGAAACCTCCAAAACTGAATAAGAAAGAAAACCAAGAAAAAAACAAAACAAAACACAGAACAGAGTATACAACAACTGTGGGAACTTTAAAAGGTGTAATATCTGTAGTAGGAACACCAGGAGAAGAAAGAGAGAAATAAACAGAGCTATTTGAAACAATGACTGAGAATTTCCCCAAATCAATGTCAGATATCAAACTATAGATGAAGGGACTGAGTGTATACCCAGGAGTATATATGCCAAAAACCTACACCTAGACATATTATCTTCAAATTACAGAAAATCAAAGATAAAGTAAAAGTCCTGAGAGAAGCCCGAGGGAAAAAGCATTACTTATGAACAGAAACAAGAATTACATTTAACTTCTCCTCAGAAACCATGAAAGTAAGAAGAGAGTAGAATAATTAAAGTGTTGAGAGAGAAAAAAACAAACAAACACTCACTTATAATTCTGGACCCTGTGAAATTATCCTTCAAAAGTGAAGGAGAAATAAAGACTTCTTAAGACAAACAAAAATTGAGAGAATTGTTGCCAATAAACCTTCCTTACAAGAAATGCTAGAAGTTCTTCAGGGAGAAGGAAGATTCTATAGGTAAGAAATTCGAGCCTTTGTAAAGAAAGGAAAAGCATCAAAAAAGGAATAAGTGAAGCTAAATAAACACTTATTTTTCTTATTCTTAATCTAGCAGGTAATATTTTCTTGAAAATAACAACACCACATTCAATTATGTATGCTTATAAAAATATATCTTTTCCATATGTGTCTATATACATGGTCATAAATAAATGAAATGAATGACAGCCATGATACAAACAATGGAAGGAGAAATTATTATTATTTCCTATTATACAGTATTCACACCACCTGTGAAGTAAGTAGAACAGTGTTGTCTGACAGTGGACTTGGATTTTTGTAAATGTACACTTATAACAACTAAAAACTAGAAACAACCCAAATATCCATCAACAGTTGAATAGATAATCAAATTGTGGTGTATTTTGTACAATATAATTCTTACTCAGCAATAAAAAAAGAACTACCAATATCGTCGTCGGCAGCCGTCCGTCTCGAGAGACGATGGCGTAGCTTCCTGAGAGTCTATCTGCACCGCCGAGAATGGCTGTGCAGTCCGACTCGGGAGTGACAATCCCTGCCGCACTTGGTACAGGTGAAGGCAGATGGCCGTTGTTGCTGCTGTTGACGCTGCTTCCGCCTCGATCTTTTCTGGACCGCCTCCTCGTTGCGCGCAGCCTCTGCCCCTGACGTACCTTGCCTGACCGCGAGCCTCCAGGCTAGGCGGTCGTCTGCTTGAACTTCCCATGTGTTGAGATTGATGGAGCATTGTGTCATGTCCTTTTTGCAGATGTCTTTGAACCGCAGTTTTGGGCGCCCTGTCATCCTCTTGCCTTCTGCTAGCTCGCCGTAGAGGAGGTCTTTGGGGATACGGCCTGCATCCATTCTTTTGACATGGCCGAGCCACCTGAGGCGTCTCTCGCTAAGAACTGCATGCAAACTGCTCATATTGGCTCGCTTCAGCACCTCGGTGTTGGGGACCTTATCCTGCCAGGCGACATGCAGGACGCGTCGCAGGCACCTCATGTGGAAGCTGTTGAGTTTCCTTTCGTGCCTTGCGTAGGTGGTCCACGTCTCGCTGCCATAGAGGAGAGTGCTGAGTACGCAGGCTTGGTAGATGCGCAGTCTGGTTTTCTCAGTGAGGCTGGAATTGTTCCACGCTCGCCGGTTCAGTCTGGCCATAACTGTGGCTGCCCTGGCGATTCTCCGGTTGACCTCCAAGTCGACTGACAGAGAGCTCGAGATGGTGGACGCGAGGTAAGTGAAGTCGTTGACAACCTCCAGGGTGTATCCGTCGATGGTGATGCATGGGGGAGTCCCCGTGCCTTGAGCCATAACATTCGTCTTCGTCAGGCTGATGGCTAGTCCGAACTCCTTGCATGCGTGGGAAAGGCAAGTGACTAGCTGCTGGAGTCCCTCTTCGGAGTGTGATGTCAAAGCTGCGTCGTCGGCGAAGAGCATCTCACGGATGAGCACCTCTTTGACTTTGGTCTTGGCTCGTAGACGGGCCAGGTTGTAGAGCTTGCCATCGGATCTGGTGTGAATGAAGACACCCTCGCTGCAGTCCTTGAAGGCGTATTGGAGGAGCATGGAGAAGAAGATTCCGAACAGCGTAGGCGCGAGGACGCAGCCCTGCTTTACTCCGCTGCTGACTGGGAAGGCCTCAGAGGTTGCGCCGTTGTAGGACACCGTGCTGTGCATGTTGTCGTGAAAGGACATGACCACAGCAAGCAGATGTGGTGGACAGCCAATCTTCCGTAGCAAGCTGAAGAGTCCGCTTCGACTGACCAGATCAAATGCCTTCGTGAGGTCAATAAAGGCGAGGTAGAGTGGTTTATGCTGCTCGTGACACTTCTCCTGCAGCTGGCGTAGGGAGAAGATCATGTCCACTGTTGAGCGGCCAGCTCTGAAGCCACACTGGGACTCTGGGTAGACGCGGGAAGCAAGGGTCTGCAGGCGGGCAAGAGCGACCCGGGCGAATACTTTGCCGACGACGCTGAGGAGAGAGATGCCCCGGTAGTTGTTGCAGTCGCTGCGGTCTCCTTTGTTCTTGTACATGGTGATAATGTTGGCGTCTCTCATATCCTGGGGGATGTAACCCTCCTTCCAGCAGCGACAGAGTAGATGGTGGAGCGGCTGTAGCAGGACTGGTTTCCCGCTCTTTAGGATTTCTGGAGGGATTCCGTCGCTTCCTGGTGCTTTCCCGCAAGCAAGGCGGTCGATGGCTTTGCCGAGCTCTGCCGCAGTAGGTGGGGTGTCTAGCTCCTCCATGACTGGTAGGTCTGGGATGGCTTTAAGAGCAGTGTCTGTTACGGTGTTCTTCGTTGCGTACAGCTCGAGGTAGTGCTCGGTCCACCGCCGCATTTGCTGTTCCTGGTCAGTGATGACCTCACCTGTCTTGGACTTAATAAAAAAAGAACTACCAATATACACAATATTGATAAACCTCAAAAACAGTATACTGATTGAAAAAGACAGTCACAAGTGTAAAAACTCTCCCATACATAGAGTTAAAGAACAGACAAACCTAATCTCTGAAGATAGGAGTCAGGAGAGTGGTTGCCCATGGATGTTGAAGATTAACTGGAAGGAGATATGAGAGAACTTCTTGTTGTGTTGATTGGGATAGGGGTTTCATGTGTATATATATTTATCAAAACTTATCAAAATGTATGCTTCAGATTTCTGCATTCTATTCTACATAAATCTTGCTTTAAAAAAAAGATAAATATTAACCTTGTTAGGTGACAGCTTATGATTGACAGTTTATAAGGTTTGTTTGTGTTTCTGTGTATTTAATTTTTTTTAAGTAGGCTTCAAAATTTCTGCTCTGTAAAACATTAAATACACGTCATCTTTATACAGATTTAAAATGCATGTGTTTTTAAAAGTTGTATACATTTCTGAGGCTTTACTTCATCAAAGAGTTAAAATTTTAAGAAACTATATGTAAAGACTGAGAAACTGTGAAACAAATGTTACTGAAACGTTGGAAATGAGATAGAATGGACTTCAAGACTGAAGTAAAACAAATATAGAGAACTCTGAAGAAAGGGAAGAATGATTAAAATTACAAGAATAATTCAACACCCTAGCATTAATCCAGTAGAAATCATGAATGTGAATAACCAACAAGCAATGATCCATTTGGAAGAACATAACTCAGGAAATATGCACTAGAACTGTGAGCCCTGCAATGACCTTGGGTCCTGTTCTCATACCACGCATACCTCTCATTCCATGGGACATAAATATGCCTTTCATATTAGAAAGAGGACTATTTCCTATATGCTCAGCCTTCCCAGTGGCCATTGACAGGCACAGAGACGGCCTTTGGGCAGAAGCTACTTACATTTTTCTAAATCCTTTATTTTTTTCCTGGACAACTACATATTACTCTCTGAAAGTTTGTTCACTGAACTCATTAAGTGCTGTATTTGAGACCAAGATTCGAATATGAGTTTGTAAGAAAATATATAATTTGAGAATTAAGATCTGATAATACACTGTAACTATAGTGGGGGATGTCATTCCAGATATAGCCTCTTTATTATGGGTTGCTTTATATTAGAGTTGTTTGTTTGCTCTACTTTCTCTATTCAGCTATAAGAAATGTGAGGGCAAGGACTTGTGTTTTCCTTATCTGGAGATTAACAATTATCTACTCTATTGAAATGAATTGAATCATCTTTCACTTTTTCCTCTGCATTTCCAGAGCTCCAGTGTCTCTCTAGCACAAGTCCCCCAATCTGGCTTTTTCATACTCTTTTTTAGTGTGTTTTAAAGGTGTATTTTTTTAATTCATTCACACATCTCTTACTGATTTCTCCCTTCTTTCCCAAGGAGTTCAACAGCTAAATAGATAAAGCCTTCCATTTGAGGTCTGAGTCCTGTTTTCTCTGTGATTTTCTCCAAAAGAAAGAGCAATAAATAAAACAGGCAAACATGAGCTGTGTCAACACAGCAAAGCACCTGCAGAACAATTCGAAGCTGACAAAGGCTTATGCAACTTTTTAATGGTTTGTCCCAGACCTAAGATTTTCCTAACAGTAACTCCCTCCCTGCCAAAGAGATTATGCCCCCTTCAGTCTGGTAGAGACATTGAGTATAATCCTGTACTGTTGCTTCTAGGGATGACAGAAAAAAATATGTGATTGAATCTTTGTCACAAAAAGATGTTGAATGCAGATTATCACACAAGGCAGAAAATGATGATGATAGCAACTAAGACATCTAAAATATAGATAGGACTTATGGTGTGCAAAGTAGTTTTACATACATTGTAAACCCTCCCCCAACACACACACATTCATACAACAAACCAAGGAGATGGCTAATAATTTCTTTATTACAAAGATGAGGAAATGGACTTTGAGCAATGGAGGGATCTACTCAGTCACAAAAACCATATTCCTCCTTGATGTTTCTGACTTCTATGCATTAATCATCTAAGTCAATTTAGCTGTCTTTCCATAGTGGTTTTGGATATATAAATTATATATATATATATATATCGTCGGCAGCCGTCCGTCTCGAGAGACGATGGTGTAGCTTCTTAAGAGTCTATCTGCACCACCGAGAATGGCTGTGCAGTCCGACTCGGGAGTGACACGGTATCTGTCTCCTCCCGTGTTGAATCGACATTCTTGTGATGACGCTGGAGTGTCCTCTCCAGTGAAGCTGAAGCTACAGAGCCTGGGCAGGGTGATATGGAGGGTCTGCTGTTGCCCATGCAGCAGACCCCCCCTCTCTTTGCAGCTGAAGGGTCCAAGGGAAAGACGGAGTCAATACAGCTTGGCTTCAGGTGCGCCGCAGGAGTTGCCGGTGTTGACTACAACGTCAAACCGCCTTAGGGACTCCGGCTCCGGATTTTCTGTCAGGGTTTACTCCCTTAGCCTTTCCCCTGAAGAGGTATGCCGCAAGGCAGCGGAGGTTTTTTGGAGTCAGAGTTTTCCTTCTCTGATGTGCCCTGACTGGAAGATCGAACCAGCGACACTTAGCTCGCAGGCCGACGCTCAATCCACTGAGCCAAACCAGCCAGGGCCCAGGGTGATATATATATATATATATATATATATATATATATATAATCTAATTTCCTCATATGAAATAATTCTATATATACTACTACATTGCACCTCAGTGCACACGTTTATCTAATTCACTGTAACAACCACATAATCGTCTATTTTATAGATATGCCATAATTTATTTAACCAATCCTAAAGGTAGAGCCATTTAGCCAAATGTCTGTTCCCTATTGGGATGGCTTTGTGCGTTATAATCACACTCATTGTAGAATCCTGTGTTCTATTTCTTGTAAAATAAATATAAAAAAATATGAAGATGCGTCATACATAATTTGTAGATATCCTTTAAGGATTAGACAATGATTACAAAGTGCTACAAAATTATTATTATGTTGCCAATAATTTGATTGTCCCTTTTCTGTCACTCACAAAGGATTTTTTTCCATGTTTATATGGACACAACAATGTGGTGAAGGCCTAGGGATGGGGGAGGGCTGGGTGAAAAGGTCAAAAGGAGAGAAATGGGGGACATCTGTAATTTAAACCCTAGAAGAAGAGTCAATGCTAGTAAATCTAGTTTATATCTTGGGTTTTGATAGAATAATCAGGTTCAAAATGTTCTCACTTCTGTATAGTCCTCTCTTCTTAACTCTTGAAATGATCTAAGAAATTTAATATTAGTAAAGAAAGTGTGTCTTACAATTGCTTAGAAATTTAGAGAATCTGGACCGGATTTACCCATGAGTTGCAGAAGCACTTGTGACTTCAGACGGAAAGAGTTTATCAAGTTATTTATCAAGCATGAACGTGGACTGATGACAGCTGAGAATTGCAAGAAAAAAAAAATCTCCCAAGCAGTAGTGACACATCCAGTAAAGGTTACTTAAAAAAGGAAAAATAGGTTGGTTTCAAATAGTTTTCTGTAATATTAAGTACCAGAAGAGAGTGATGCAAATATTAAAATTTTGTGAAACCATATAATCAATTTTATAAAATGCATATGAATTCTATATAATAACTAAAAATAATTGACACTTCAAAACAAGGTAGGTGTTACCCCATTTTGCAGGTTGGAAAAACTGAGGAAAGAGAGGGTGCCCAAGTTTGCAAAGCCAAGATTTGGACTTTGGCCATGTGGGAGCAGAACTTGATATCTTAACTGCTGCTCTATTTTGACTTACCATAAGACATATGGTACTATCCTGCTGCTGCTAGATACAGCTAAAACACTGGACATTATATAAAATAAAAGTAAGAAAAGTATGGGGAAAGATGTTCCATATCAATAGCCATTAGGGAAATGGAAATTTAAACCACAATGAGCTATTTATTACTACACACTTCTCACAATGGCTACAATAAAAAAGTAATGCTAACACCAAATGCTGGCAAGGATGGGAGAAACTAGATCATAATCACTCCTACATTGCTGGAGGGGATGGAAAGTGGTAGTGTCACTCAAGAGAACACTGTAGCAGTTTTTTAAAAAAACACGTAATTACCGCATGACCCAACAGTCACACTCCTGGGTATTTATTCCAGACAAATACAAACTTATGTTCACACAAAAACCTGTACACAAATGCTTTTATAGCAGCTTTATATGCAAAAGCACTGAATTGGAAATAGCCCAGGTGTCCTTCATTTGGTGCATAATAAAACAAACTGTGATCTGTTTATAACGTGGAATACTACTCAACAATAAAAAGGAACAAACCAATGATACATGCAATACCCTGGATGCATCTCCAGAGAATTATGCCAAGTGAAAAAGGTGTTCCCAGCAAGTTACAAGCTGTATTGTTCTATTTACGTAACACTCTTGAAATGACAGAAATATAAAAATGAAAGCCGTGAATTAAGAAGGGTATGGGAGAGGGAGAAAAGTAGGGGTCACTAAACAGGGGATCCTTGATGTGATGGAAGTGTTCCCGATATTGGCTGTTAAATATCTTGGTTGTACCTGATGTTACCATTGTGAGAAACTGGGGAGAAGTAACACAGCACCTCTCTGCATCATTTCTTAAGACTGCATGTGAATCTACAATTTTTCCAAAATAGAAAGTTTAATTAAAAAACAGGTAATGTTCCTAAATCTAGAAGACCATATTTAGGCTCAAGGACAACAAAAAGACCTGTTCAGAGTTATCACTTTAGTATCCTTTATGGCTGAGGGGGTGGTGTGGATGGGATGAACTGGTGTTATGCCAGGGGTTTAAGAGGTTAAGAAAACAGAACCCACAAAGGCAAATGAAAAGCCTGTTAAAAGATACAACATCATTAATTAAATAAATAAAACAGTGTTAAGACTAAACAGTTGATACTATGATGATTACCTCAAAATACTTCACCCACTAAGTAATAGTAAAAGCATATTATAATTTTCCTCCTCACCTTACCTACCTGGGTAATGCTTACTGCTCCCAACTTGGTCCTGTACCAATCAAGTTCTTCATACATTCTAAATTGTTTCAAAACAGTATTAATGGTGCTTCAATATTTACTTCAAATGTCTAATAATTAGATTTATACATTTCTCTATGAGAATAAGAAATTGAGCTTCATGTTCTTATTAAAATATTTGAAATATTAGAGTTTATTTTATTTCTTAATATAATAGACACTATTAAATTAAATTAAATTTTTATATTTAGAAATATTTTCTACGGAAATAAGGGAGAAGGGAAAAATCCCTTTTGAAAGTACCACTCAAAAAATCAAAGCTGTTTTGATGAGTTTTAATTGCTGCTTCGCCTCAGTTTTTACTTTATTCAAAAGCAGAATAACTTCCTGTTGCATCGCCAGTTGGTTGAAGTGATTTCATGGCGACATCGACCACATGTGCTTTAATGAAGTCTAAACAGAACAGCTCACGTTTCTGGACTAAATAAGAACTCTTAATATGCCTTCTGTTCTAAAATATGAGAAAGCAGAAATACAAAGCCCCACACACATTTTTAAAAAAAATTCTCTCCTGTGTTTATGTTCACCGATTTTTTAGAAAAAGAGAAAAAGAGACATCGATGTGAGAAGTGAAACATCATTCTTTTGCCTCCCCTATATGCCCAGATCGGGGATGGAGCCCACAGCCTAGGTATGTGCTCTGGCCAAGGATTGAACCCGCAGCCTTTGGGAGCATGGGACGACACTCCCACCAACTGAACAACCCAGCCAGGGCAGGCCTCGCACACTTTTTGAAGTTTTACATTTCTGAAGCCTTCTGTGATGTAACTGTCCCTTTTTCCTCTCCTTGCTTTTAGAACAATGACTAGGTCTTAGTCTTGACTGCAGGAGAGGATCACCTGACAAGCTTTCAAAAATACTCATGTCTGGACATAGCCTCCCCCCCCCCTTCCCCACACACAGATGAATTGATCAGTTTCCATTGTGGCCTAAACCTCAGGAGTTTTTAAATCTCACAAAAGTTTCCAATGTGCAGTCCTGGTTGAGAGTCACAAAGCATTATACATTTGATCAAATCCAGGTGCTACTTAACTTTGCACTTCTAAATCAACTCAACTCCTGCCCTGGCCAGGTAGCTCAGTTAGTTAGAGTGTCCGCCTGAAATACCAAGGTTGCAGGTTCCATCCCCAGTCAGGGAACATGCAGGAATCAACCAGTGAATGCATAGATAAGTGAAACAACAAACTGATCTTTCTCTTTCTCTCTCTCTCTCTTAAAAAAAAAAAAGAAAAAAGAAATCAACTGAACTCCAAGTCTGATGAACCTCCATTTTGCAAAATAGTAATTGGAATTCTAAATCAAACTTTGCATCAAGTTTCTAAGTTCTCTCTTTAGTAATTAGCTCAGTTTTAAATCAGTAACTTAGTTATCTTGATAGGCCCTGGCTGGTTTAGCTCAGTGGATTGAGCGTCGGCCTGCGAGCTAAGTGTCGCTGGTTCGATCTTCCAGTCAGGGCACATCAGAGAAGGAAAACTCTGACTCCAAAAAACCTCGCTGCCTTGCGGCATACCTCTTCAGGGGAAAGGCTAAGGGAGTAAACCCTGACAGAAAATCCGGAGCCGGAGTCCCTAAGGCGGTTTGACGTTGTAGTCAACACCGGCAACTCCTGCGGCGCACCTGAAGCCAAGCTGTATTGACTCCGTCTTTCCCTTGGACCCTTCAGCTGCGAAGAGAGGGGGGGTCTGCTGCATGGGCAACAGCAGACCCTCCATATCACCCTGCCCAGGCTCTGTAGCTTCAGCGTCATCGCAAGATGTCGATTCAACACGGGAGGAGACAGATACGATGTCACTCCCGAGTCGGACTGCACAGCCATTCTCGGCGGTGCAGATAGACTCTTGAGAAGCTACACCATCGTCTCTCGAGACGGACGGCTGCCGACGACAAGTTATCTTGATGTTGGTAATCATTCCAGGATGTACATCCGATCATCACATTTTGCATTTTAAATATAAACAATTATATGTATTTGTCAATTATTCCTCAATAAATTAAAAAATAAAATAAAATAACAAAATGTCCCTAATTTTATGAGTAAAAATATTAGTAAATTAGATTTTGCTGCTTGGAGGTTCATGAGCAAACATGTAGGAAATTGTAATTTGGCTGAAGCACAAATTGGAATGAGATGTGCTTCAAAGCTAGAAAGCCAACCATCTACATCTGAATTCATTTTTGCACTATTCTACTTGTTGAATCAGTTCATTGCATAACACCTTTATCTTCTAGTTAAAAGTGGCTTCCACCTGGCTGCTGTGGCTCAGTGGATTGTACATTGGCCTGCAAACCAAGTGTCGCTGGTTCGATTTCCAGACAGGGCACATGCCTAGGTTGCACACCAGGTCCTCAGTTGGGGGCGTGTGAGAGGCAACCACACATTGATGTTTCTCCCCCTCTCTTTCCCCTTTCTCTAAAAACAAATAAATAAAGTAAAAATTAAAAAATAAAATAAAATAAAAATGGCCTCCAAGTGATGAACATGTTGGTAAAAGTGAAAAGAGCAGTTAACTTTTGCTGTAAATAGATACATCAGAAACTTTCCATTTTAAACCATATCCATGTCTATGGAACTCATGTACTTACTTCCCCCTCCCCCTACAATGCACACACATATACACACACACTCACTCATGTTCTCTAACCTCTTCAAGAATCAGTCACATTTCTGTAGTACATTTGGGGAAAAGGAAAAGCAAGTGTATCTCATGTTTGTCCATGAATCATGCAACCACGTAGCTATGTCTGCACATCCTCTCTTCCCTCTCAAGTCTTTCAGCTTTTGTGTTAAGCCTCTTCAATCTGCAGCTGGTTGCTGCTGAAAACCTTGGTACTACCAGCCTTCCTTAATAAAACATGCTATAGTCATGCTGGGTAGAGGGGATCTGGGAAACCCCAAAAGTCATTTATTGCCTCATCCTTTGGTTCTTCACTCTACCCCAACTGGAGTACATGAGAAGATTTACTGAAGGTTTGCAACTAAAGACAGAATTACAATGTAGGCAAAGGAACTTGAAACAGGAGGCAAGATACGGCTGTTCTAAGGCAAAAGGACAAGAAATGAAACACGTCTCACAGTGCCTTTCTCCTGGCACATTCCGGCTTCCAGCCTATCTTCCCTGTTTCAACATCTATGGTCCTACCTGTCTCTGCAGAAAGGCCTTTCTCTAATTCTTTAGAGTGATGGGAAAAATCTTTCCCTCCTTTTGAAAGTACTCCCTCCCCTAACCAGGGCAATCCATAGCATCCAAGTTCTCTTAGTACATTTCCCAAAATGAAGTGGCAGCATGCATCCACCTAACTTACTCACATTCAACTACATAGTCCTTCTTGAAAAATAGCAAGCAATGACAATTTGATAGTGCACATGATGCTGCCTGCCTTCTTTTTAAAAAGCTTTAGAACAGAACTGAAAATGAGATGGGAGACATGAGTCTTCATTTCCCCAAGCTTCTAATTTCCCAGTGCTAAGGATAATTCTGCCATTAGATATATGCATTTTCATACAATACTGTCACCAAACATACGCCAAGGATTTCATTAGGCATTCAGTTGAAGAAACAATGCTATCCTCTATCACTGGAGGAAATGCTGATAGGGGCTTATTCAATGATGACATCTCCATCTTCACTTCCTGAAGGATTATCAAGGGTAATGTTGTTTATATGCAATTTACTCTTTGGAAGTGCTGACTTTAGACCAGGTGTCAACAAACTTTTTAGGCAAAAAGTCAGAGAGTAAATATGTTAAGCTTCGTGGGCTATGTGGTCTCTGTCAGATTATTCAAGTCTGCCGCTAAGAAAGCAGCCATAGACAATATGTAAATAAATGGGCATCGCTGTGTTTGTTCCAATAAAACTTTACTTACAAAAGCAGGCAGTGAACAAGATTTGGCCCAATGGTCCTAGTTTACCAGCTCCTGCTTTAGATAATACCTCACAATAACAGGCCAGTTACAGGCCTCCATGGAATTATCCAGGTAAGCTCCGACAGGCAGGATTGTGCAGAGCTGGTTTGGTACTTCAAGGTTCCTAGTCTTTGAGATGTTTGTATCAAAGCGAGGTCAAAGTCCTCATCCTCCTGAGGCTAGGCCTCTCTGTGAGTAACAGTGGAAACATGCTCAGACACACTCCTACAGAAATACACCCCCATTCAACCCCTCACACACATTCACAAATTCTCCTCCCAAGGACAAACAATTCTCAGAGGCAGACAATAATGTACATCCACATTAGGGGAAAGAAATAGTTTCCTGGAAGCAACAAAATCTGCACTGCTGTCCACAGTAGAGAGCACATTCTGGATTACAATGCAGAGCTGTTTCAGTACTCTTCTTCTCATTTTCTTCCTCTGGTCCACACCATGGGGCCTGCCTCTGTACGGGAAGTGAGTTCCTTCAAACCCTTGGCTAAAAGGACAACTGCCTAGGTTTTGAAATTATGTTTTCCTTTACTGGATACAAGACTGTGCTCCACTCTAATCGTCTCTGGAGGAGAAGAACTGTAGAAAATGTATTATCTTACCTTCATCTCCAGCCATGGTGAGTCTCTAGAGGTCATAGTAGCATATTCCTCCAGCAACACTTGAGAACTTGGGTATTGGTTAACCTATTAGTAGATATCTCATGGGAATACCGAGGGCTTGTCGTATTGATACTATATGGAACTAAGGAGGATCCTTATCTCTGCAACAAGTGCTTAAACTCTTCACAATAGGCTTTCTTCACGTGGCAGTTCGGGGCCTTGCATAGTCAGTCACACAGACGGACACCTTTATCCTGTTTAGACACTCTTCCTTCACCCCCAATATTTCACTTCGATGGCAATATGCAAAAAAAATATCTTTTCTCTCTCAGCCATATTCAACTTCATTACCGTTCTGACTTTCCTACTGATTTCTCTCTCCTTAACCTCCTCCGCCACCAACTCAGCTTCCCAACCGAAAATGGTCACTGGGACCTGATGGCAAAACCAAGACACTCTACAATGGCCAGAAGACCTGACAGCTCTCTGCTCACCACCACTCTTATTTTCCCTTTCTTCACACAAAGAAAAATCAAAGGAAATACCATTGCTCTTTTTCTGTTTTCAGTTCGGGTGAATTAAATTCTGCAATGCACTGCACATATGCTCAATGTATGGGTAATTTGTTTTATGACTAGACATACATTTTCTTAGAATTTGGTGCAGTATATAGAACCGCTCACTTAACCAAACTGCATGTTTGATTTAAGCAAGACTGGTTTTCAAAAACTACAAATTTATTTAGTAAATGCTTTCAAGCATTATTCTGTGAATGGTCTCACATATTTTCCTTATCCACTCATGACAAAGGAAAAATGCATGTATTTCAATTAAAGCAGAAGAGATTAAGATCAGATTTCCTTCTTTTTCATTTTTTAAATTGAATATTTTTAACCTAGACTTAATACATATTCTTTGCAAAATCCTGTAACATTACAAAAACATAAAAAGCACAAAATAGCAGCCATGCTGTCTTTTAATCCTCCTCATCTTATTTAAAAAACCAATATTCATAATGACTATTCTTCCCAACACAGTGACCTGTTTTGTTCATTTTTTACTTAATAATAATATGTCATGAATATTATAATAGATAATGTTAGGTTCATCTATATTTGGTGCTCCTTCCTAAGGTATGAGCAGAATATGTATCATTTCCAAGCAAAAGCTTTGAAAGCCAGCTTAAACTTTTGTCATCTCTCTTTATCTTCTTCCATGAGATAAAAAAAATCTAAATAGAAGATATTCCAACCATACCGAGTTTTAGAGTTAAGATGATGTAGAGTTGATTCATGATGGATATGTGAAGTGAGCAAGAAAGAAGCCTTTGAGATTTGGGAAGCATTTGTCAACCATAGCATAAACATTGCCTATCTTGACCGATAGAGATATATTTGCATATAAACGCACAGGACTCTATGTTTTTTTTAAGCAGCTGCATGGTATCATCGCATTGTATTGATCAATAATATTTTATTTAATTTTCTGTATAGCTGTCCTAGCAGTTGTTGAGAGAGGGTGTATTGATGTTTCCAACAAAAATTGTGGATTTATCTGTTTCTCCTTACATTTCTATTCATTTTTTTGCTTCATATATTTTACAGCACTGCTTTTTGTTTTGTTTTGTTTTGTTTTGTTTTTGGTGTCTATGTGTTTAGGATTGCTAGGTCATTGTTTAACGTCTTTTTTTGTCTTGTAAGCTTTTTGCTCTGAAGACTATTTTAGTTGATATTAATATAGAAACTCTCGTTTTCCTTTTTATTAATGTTTGCATAATATATAGTTTCTGTGATATTTTACTGAAGCATTTACTGTATCAAAGCTTTCTTTTTTACTAGGCTGCCCCTTTTCTGGTTCTTTGGCTAGAGAGAGCAGTCTTGGAATGGAATGGGACCTCTTATGTCTGTACCTGGGAAGCCAGTAGAAAGTTTTAAGTAATGAAGTGACATGAGCTGACTTAGATCTTAAAAGGGTGACCTTGGTTCTGGTGTTGAGAATGGACACTAGTGAAGACAAGGGCAGATCATAGAAGAGTGATTAGACTGTCGTTGCCCTGGCTGGTTTAGCTCAGTGGATTGAGCGTCGGCCTGCGAGCTAAGTGTCGCTGGTTCGATCTTCCAGTCAGGGTACATCAGAGAAGGAAAACTCTGACTCCAAAAAACCTCCGCTGCCTTGCGGCATACCTCTTCAGGGGAAAGGCTAAGGGAGTAAACCCCGACAGAAAATCCGGAGCCGGAGTCCCTAAGGCGGTTTGACGTTGTAGTCAACACCGGCAACTCCTGCGGCGCACCTGAACCCAAGCTGTATCGACTCCGTCTTTCCCTTGGACCCTTCAGCTGCGAAGAGAGGGGGGGTCTGCTGCATGGGCAACAGCAGACCCTCCATATTACCCTGCCCAGGCTCTGTAGCTTCAGCGTCATCGCAAGATGTCGATTCAACACGGGAGGAGACAGATACCATGTCACTCCCGAGTCGGACTGCACAGCCATTCTTGGCGGTGCAGATAGACTCTGAAGAAGCTACACCATCGTCTCTCGAGACGGACGGCTGCCGACGACGACGATTAGACTGTCGTCATAATCCAGGTGACAGATGACCTGGCCTAGCTTTGAGTGATAGCTGTGGAGGTGAACAGATTCTGGACATAATTTTTTTTTCCAGTTTTCTTGAGGCTATAATTTGATGTTAGAGCTGACAGGGTTTAGTGATGATTTTCATGTGGGGTGTGAGAGAAAGAAGAGTCAAATCTCCCTTGAAGATTTTGGTGTCAAGCTGCAAGATGAACAGATTTGCCGTTTAATGTGGGAAAAGTAGATTAGGACATCTTACATTTGAGAACTTTATTGAATGTCAAAGTGAAGATAATAGTCATTTCAGATTTTGAAGACAATCCATGGTTTGGAACCTGAGCAACTAGAGTTGCCACTTACTGATTTTATGAATTTATTATTTCCCACCTGCAGTGTATAAGAGCTTCTATTTTAATCACCACTTCTACACTAGATGTTATCAGACTCATTTGTGCCAGTCTGATGGGTTTGAAATGGTCTCATTATCATATTAATTTGCATTATCCTGATTTCCAGTGATATTAAGCATTTTTTGTTATGCTTTGTGACCACACATGTTTCCTCTCTTGTGGAATACCTGTTTATCTTTTCTATTTTATATGCCTATTTGTTTATAGGGGCTCTTTATAAACTCTCAGTATAACTTTGGTGGGCTATATCAGTTTCACATACCTTCTGTTCGTCTGTGGCTTTTCTTTTAACTTTATTATTAATTATTTACTCAACCATTCTGCCTTAAATAATAACAATATTATTTCCAGAACTCTCTATAACTACTTTTTTCATCTGTCCTTCCCCCTCCACCTCTTATTTGTACCCTTGTCTTTGTTCTAGTATATTATAGCATTATTATTTTTCATTGTAGTACTTTTCTTTCAAAATTTTTAATGCATACATTTTGTATTATCATAATGATAATTGTTGCTGTTTTGGTTTCACTTGCAGTCCTTTTATATTTATCCTGAATCATCATTTAGTCAATTACACCACCATACTTAATTTTATTTTTTTGGTGAAAGGTGATATATTTCCTGAATCTTTACATATTTGAGAGTGTCTTTCTGCTGCTTTAAAATGTGGATAACTACATGATTATGTGTGATCTTTAAGGCACATTCTTTTTTCCTTCACATTTCTTCTCACATCAATTAATGCTGAGAAGAGTTCTGAGGCCAGTAATATTTTTCTCTTGGGTCAGAAGTCAGGAACCTCTTTCTGCAAAGGGCCAGACAGAAAATATTTTAGGCTTTGCAGTCCACATGGTCTCCGTTGCAATCACTCATCTCTGCTATCACAGTGCTAAAGCAGCCATAGACATGTAAACAAATGAGGGTGACTATATTCTCATAAAACTTTGTTTGTCAAAACAGGCAGAAGACTGGATTCGGTCTGTGTGCCACGGTTTGCCCACCCCTGCTTTAGGTGATTCACTTTGATTTGCTTGTAGAATTCCATTCTTTAAACCCAAAGTTTAATAACTTCCCTTAAGTAATTATTGTCTTTTAATGACTTCCTGAAACATGGTAAGTCCTTTTAATCTTTGGAATTGTAAAAGTTTACACATCATTTAGGACAAAGGCTGAGCTCTTATACAAAAAGATCTTTAAAATACCATGGTCCTTATACAGGGTGGGGCAAAAGTAGGTTTACAGTTGTGAGTATGAGAAACACGAAGTTACTAAAGCTATTGTAATAGTCATAACCTGCATGTCTTTTTCTGTACAAATAACTGTAAACCTGCTTTTGTTCTGCCCTGTATATGGAAGAGGCAACATAGACAGTTATGGTTTTTTTGTTTTTGTTTTAGGAAACAAGCCAGAAGTAGGCAATGCAGGCCTGCTACAGTGTGCTTGATGTCTTGCGCATGCAGCTTCCATCTCTGAGTCAAAGGTGGATGCTCCATTTCTCACAATTTCCAGAAGAGTTCGTAGACAAAATATAGGACATCCAGTTCAACTGGAATTTCAGATAAACAACGAATACTCTTGTAGTATAAGCGTGTCTTATACAATAATTGAAATGCACTAAAATTTGCTTATCTGAAATCCAAATTGAAGTGGACATTCTATATTCTTATTTGTTAAATCTAGCAATGCTTATGTCCAGTCACTGGGAAGGGAAGAAAGGAAAGGGACTAGGAAGCCACAAGTTTAATTCCTTTTAAAGGAAACCCTCCAGAGTAGCAGACACTAATTTCTGCCCACATTTTATTGCCTAGAATTTAGTCATGTGGCCACACCTAGTCAGAAGGAAGACTGAGAAATAAAGTCCAACTTGTTGACCATGTGCCCAGCTAAAATGTTATTCTTATGGCAGAGGGGTGAATAAATACAGGTGGATATTTAGTAGTCTGCCACATTATACCTTTGAATATCCTTTTAATTTCATTTGTTCTAAATGCTTTGTTAGAAACATTAATTTCTCTACATTTGATTTCTATTTGTCGTCCTTGTTTCTCATCTCCTGTCTAATCACTTTGTCCTTTTTATTTGTATTCGATGTGTTTTTAAAAAGCCTGTCTTCCATCCTACTAGGTATTTTCTGTTTTCTGTCAGGTATTTTTTCTTATTCTTCCTTATTTCTAATTTATTTATTATTTCTGCAATGGTATCAACTTTTCTCTTTCAATATCTTTCCTTAACTCTTCCAACCCCTTTTATGTCTTATTTATTCTCTTGTCATTTCACTTTTGTCGCTATTCTTCATTCTTTCTCTTTAGAATATGCTCTTATTTCATCTTCCTCGCCCCCCCAATTTAAAATATTTACATCAGTTTTTAAAGTTTTCTTCTTATTCATTTGTGATCCTGGTTTCCTACTTATAGAAAAACAGAGTGAATAAGGTATCTTTGAGTGCCTTGGGCTTACTGTTGAAGCTAGCCAATGAGGAGCCACAACAGGAGGTTGGAGGAGAGCAAGAGAATGGTTTCATAAATTGTGGTATGAGATTGGGCCCTTTCATAATTTCAGTGTCTATTTATTTTTTATGTTGCAATTTTTAAAAATTAAACTATAATTGAAAAGATATTTGAAGAAAATATTACGTAAGCTTGCAATATCCTACTTAAGCCCAGATGTGAATTGCCACATATTTTTCTGCAATCCTTTTCTATCTGAAGGAAGAAGCCTTGGTTAGTTGACTTTGGATTAGTAGAGAATGCAAGCAATTATAGGGAAAGAGGAATGAAATCTACAATGCTAGAGAGTGTTAAAAGGTACCCAAAGTTTCCATGATTCAGAGAATTGAGAGGTTATTAGATGTCTCTTTACTTCTGCTACCATGAAAATAAAAGGGAAAGCTAATATAATTTCTTCATTATGATAAAAAATATTTGGTTGCTCTGATTAGGCCTATAATATAAAAAACCAATTGCTAGCTCTGTTCCTAGTTAGAATGATTGGAACTTAGCATTCTACTCCCAGACGATGAAAACATATTTCAATTCTCCAGTTGTAATATGGGTTTCTATCCAGATTGTACAGTGTTTTCACAGGATGTTCCAACTTATATGTAATAGGGTGGGTGGAAACGTTTTAAAAACTGGGCTCATGTTTTTAAGGAAAATTGGAATGCTTATAAATGAAAGTCACGATTCTTAGGATAAAAATTTGTTAAACATTTTTATTTTTTCTTAAATTGTAGAAATAAACTCTTAATGATGCAGATAAATGTGACTACCATACCACTTGATTTTAATTATGGAGCTGTTGGTGCTGAAAATAATTTGATTTCAGAAGAAAATGTTTAATACATAATAATGGATAAACGATGGGCTGAACTTCTGTAATTACTTCCCAAATGCAAGTGATATTAGTTTTTGGCATGATACTGTTGTCACAAAACATCTCAGCCACCAGAGGTGAAGTTAGGTAAAGAGATAAAAGGTGGCATTTCTGGAAGTTGACACCCACACTATGTGTTCTCTTTGTGGACACTTTTTAAAATTGATACTGTCCATTTTGGGCATGTGCACACAGACATGTACGCACATCTTCCTGCAACCTGGAGAGTTGTTGGCCAGCCAGGAATTTTTTGAGTATAAATATTTATCAATCATACTGACACATCATTCATTTCTTGCATAATTTTGCAGTTATTTCTATGTGTAAAAGCTGTGATAGTTGTTATGGGGGCCTGAAAAGAAGTAAAAGCCTTAGGAAACTGTCCTAGAGAGGTTTATATTGTAGATAGAAAAGGAGATAATATTCAATTAAAAATAAAATATGATTGTTTAAGATCAAGTAACTAATTAATAGCAAGAAACAAACAAAAGAAGCATCAAAGCAGAGTACTAGTCCAGGGAAAAGAAAGACCATAATAAGCTGAAGGCAGAGAAATTACTTAAGAGTATGTTTTGTGTGTGGCACTTTGCTAGGGACTGTATACATTGAATTAAGCAGCATCACTATCTTCTAGATTAGAAATTAAAAATTGAAGATAACTAGTAATTATGTGGACAGAAATAATAAGTCATAAATCTATCAAATACAGAACATTAAATTAGTAAATAATTTACATTAATAATTTAAAAGGTGATGAAGGAAGAAGCATTTTAGAAATTTTCTATTGTGGAAAATCAATCTCTTCTCTTGATAATAGTAATTAAATGCCTTACTAAAGAGGTGGGTTTTCTGTAGCTATTTAATTCAACATGAAAGCCTTTATTTTTCAAAGAAATATTAGTACGTAATGTTTTTCATTATTGTATGAATAAGAAATAAAGTCTACAGCATTTTTCTAAAACCAAAAAATGCTCACTCCTCTGAGGGCAATTGGTCTAACTGCCTCAGTCAGACAAATAGTTTTGAAAAGCTTCATCCCATGTTACACATTTCATTTGTAGAATTCTCTGGCAAACACTGATACCTCTTAGAATTGCCAACTTCTATATTCAGATTAGAAATCATCCATAGATTATCATAGAAATGACATTAGACCAAGGGCTAGGACACTTTGCTTCTATTTCTGGCTTTGACATTTTCCCTTGATAATAATTCACCAAAACAATATTATCAAGTCATTAACAAAGTCAAAACTTACATTTTGAGGATCTAGTTCACAACTTTAAAAATGTCTTGCCTACATTGCAAGAATCATAGGGTACAAGGTTTTCTTATAGTTTTTATTAATATAACTGGAGTAACTTTTCAGGCTCTTTCAAGGGAAGCTCTTAAGTTGTTAGATGATAGGAAATCCATACATATATTAACTATGCTCAAAAGAGAAAAATAAGCAGACTTTCAAAGTAAACCAAGCAAGAATTACTGTTAGCTCTTGTTTATCCATGCTATTTGGGATAATGAAAACTATCAAAATATTAACTGTGTTTGAAACCCACAGTTAATTTCAAATCTCTTTTCAGTTGTAATGATCTCCAAACCTGTTTTTTCACTATTTCTTGCTGTAGTGGTTAACAAGTAGACACATGATGGAAGTTTGGCTTTTTGCTTTCTCTTGTCCTCCCTCTGGTGGAGGTGTTAATGAGTGAAATGCCCAGGATGGACAGCTGAAGACAACTAAGGATTTGTGTCCCCCACCAAGTACACCATTAGCTTTTGGAAAGGAGGATGACTGGCTGATGGTTGCCACTTCCCAGATGCCTAGAGGGTGTCCACTTTATAATCAATTCAAAATTCATCTAAATGAGAACTCACAGTTATCAAAACATTATTATTACTCATGCCTTCAGAAATGAATAGATCTAATTTTAAACCGGGTTTACATGTTCCTAATAAATACCAAAAAGGTATTTATTAGCATTCCCATTGGGGAAACAAGAATAATTCCTGCTTCATAATAATATTTTTATCGGAATAATGTTTTTACCTTTTTAAAGTTCCTTCACCTGTTATTACCTCATTTGATGCTCTCAGCAGGTCAGCATAATAGACATACTCTGAGGTCCTAGTAGAGAACTCGGACCCAGGTTTCTCAAATCTTAATACTGTGCTTTTGCCTTTCTCTATTCAGATACCTTAATACACATAAAATGCATAGGAAAACAAATTATTGTAAAGGTTTTTAAAAACATTCCCAAATTTTAGAACATCGTAACCATACTGTTACTGAACTCAGAGTATTCTCTATTTGGGGTGTTCTAGTCAAGAATAAGAGGCGGTGGTTGTTAGGTAGTTGTATTTACTTGAAGCAAGTAAAGGAGACTTGGGATTCATATCCAAAGCTGTCTCCCTCCCCAAAGGGAGGCTTAGTCATTGTTTATATACACTATTTGGTTAATTACATGTTGATTTCTTCTTTGCAGCTGGCTAAACTTATCTTGTTGGGTTGGGTCAAGCTCATCGGGTTTCAGCTGCCTCTGTAAAATATTGTACTACATTTTAACATTTAGCAAGAATCACCTGGACCTTAAGAACCTTTGTCTTAACAATACCTATCCTAACTCACCTAAGTTATATATAGTAGTAACTCAGCCTAATGGTTCTTAAAAACATTCCCAAATACTGCAACATCATACTCATACTGATCCCAGGGGTAGGATTAAATTAGTACCCACAAAGCACAATAATTAGCACATAGTAAGCTAAGTAAATATTATCTGTTGTTGTTATTAAGAACCATGTTAGAGGTAGAATAGCTGTGAGAAAAAGCATGGACTCTGAAGCTGATGCCCCTGGGCTTGAATCCTGCCTCTGCACACCTATCTCATTGAGTTGTGTGTAAGCTTTTTGAGGAATACCTAGCACGAAGGCAGTGCTATATAGATGGTAGTCACTATTATTATTTGGTAGCTCTAGATCATATACATATAATAGTTGGCCCTAAGTCACATGGGAAATAACGGAGCTAGAATGAAATGTAGATTCATCTACCTCTTGTAGAAATGCCTTTCTAGGTTATGCTAAATTTTCACAATTCCTAAAATGTCTTTTACCTCCTTTTCATGTCATAAAATTTATATTTACTCTCCTTTACCAAACTGAAACCCCTTTCAAAATTAACATTTATAAAAATTTCCATTACAAAAATTTAACCCTAAATGTCCTCAACTCTTAGATATTCCGTTTATGCCATGCATGCTAATTGGCATTTGTAAGGAGCTGTTTTGTGCTTAAAATCGTTTTTTCTTTCTAGGCATATTCTGTAAGGCCAGACATATTCTATAAGCCCACTAGAGGTCTGTTACTTGAACCCTGCATTTCTTTTCATTTCTTATTAACTTACTCATCGGCATCTAGAACTGGATACTGTTATAGCCCAGTGGGCTGTTCAGTGAATTACCAATTGACTGACAGGCATTCATTCCTTCTAGTTTATTCCATTTTTTTCTTTGTTATTGGCAGACTAGTTTCATGAGGGACGGTCAAGAACATGCACGTTTGATCACATAAAAATGATCTAGTCAAAGTCTTTCCTCTAGTTGAGGCTGAGGGTTTAGTGGTATATTCTAAATGTTTGGCACATTCCACTCTTAGGAAGGACTAAAAACTAAGGCACAGGTATTCAGGCTAAAGGGAGTGTTTTTAGGGTTTATTTTTTCATCGAGAAACAGGATCCGAGGCCGCGGGCAGGGAGAGGGATGGGAAGGATGGGAGTGGGGTGGGAAGGTGTCTAAATCCTCTCGGGATAGTGTGGCGAGAAAGAAGGACTCCATAGCTTCTAGGTTTGTTCCTCTTTTTCCCCTCGGGATGGTGGTGGCAGAGGATCAGACACAATAGCTGGCAGTATCCTGCCTGAGTGAGGATAAAAATGACCCTCAACAGCACCAGCAGGAGGGCAGGGAAAGGGGGGAGTGGAGTGAATGAGAGGGGGCTGAGATGAGAGTAACAAGGTGACAAACGCTGCCTCCTCGGCAGACTACTCTACTTCCATCCTGTGAGGACAGGAGCTGCAAAGCGACCTCCCAAGAGCGGGGGTGGGGTGGGAAGGGGACACAGAGGGGCTGTGGCCTTTCCTTTTGGGGGGCGGGACAAAGGGTGGAGAGAAGTCTGAGTCAGCAGCTCCTGACTGGCTCGTGTTGTCTCGACGCGTCTCCCGATTGGGCCATTTGCAGCGGGAGATGTTATGGGGCCCGGTGGGGCGGGGCAAGCCGCCAGGGGTCTGTGGCCAGGCCCAGGAATTGGGTGTCCAGAGGCCGCGGTGGGGCTCGGAGACCAGAGACGCTGTATCGGGCCGCGCAGCCACCTTTCCTCACTTCCACCTGCAGCGCCGAGTTCGCTCAGCTACTCTGGAGTTTTGACAGCGGGAAAAAGCTGAATGAACAACGCTTCTCTGCTACCCTCTTCCCCTCTTACTAGAAGCTATTTTGCCGCTGGGCATGAAAAGACACTCCCTTATCTTCCAGTCCCACAGCGCCTGGCAGCCTCTCTCCCCCTCACGCTGCGAAAAAGGTGCAAAAATTCACCAAGACTTGTTCCCCTCAGTCTGGGATCTGGGATCCCTCAATTCTGTACATCTAGCTACATAATTGTCCCCCTCTCCAGCTCTGACGCCGAGCACCGAGTCTCTTCCCTGTAGAAAGCCCAGTTCCTGGTCGCTCCCGCTCAGCTTTCGGGAGATAGGAGGAGGGGAAGGTTTTGTTTGTGTCTAGACTTAGGGTGGTACCGGGGGGTGGGCAGTGAGGGCTGGTAGGTCCCGAGACACATTGGGAAGGGGGGTGGCGAGCAACTCTCCCCCACCCCCGCCCCCAGGCTAATCCCCCTTCTGCGTTGGTTCCCGGGACTATATTATTCAAGACAGAAAATATTCAACCCCAGAGCCTCCCCTGGGGAGGGGAGGGGAAGGAGGTGGAGTGGGAGGAGGTGGATCCAGGGAGGAAGAAGCGAGAAATCCGCCCCCGGGAAACAGCTCGGCGCGGCAGCGGAGCAAGGCACTTCTGTCACTTGGCGATCGCAGGCGCTCGAGCGCGGCCCCGGCCCGGCCCCGCGAGGCGAGGGGAGAGTCCGGCGGCCGCCGCCCCGCCCCACGCCCTCCCGCGGCGGCCGAGAGCCCGGGGCCGGCCGGGACAGGTCGCGGCGGTGTCTGGGAGCGGCCGGCCGGGGGCGGCGGCCTCGGAGAGCAGCGGCGGGCAGCGCCAGGTCGTCGTCCGGCTCGGACTAGCTCGTGCTGGGCGTGCGGGGCGCGCTGTCCTGGAGCCTGGCAGCGCCCCTGAGGATCCACTCGCTCGCTTCCTCCGGTGCGTTTCTGTTGATTTTCCGCCTTAGCCGAGAGGGTGCAGAGCCCGCAGGCGGGTTGAGAGCCCGGCTCGCTGTGGGTTCCTTCCCTTCCCGCCACCTCTGACCACCCTGCCCGGCCGGCGCTGGCGCGTGGCCGGAGGAGAGCCCCTGGCAGGCGCCCTATGGGGGCGGAGGGGCCGCACCCGCGTGTGCGGAGCAAGGGAGAGACGGCGGGAGGAGGGAAGGGCACAAAGGCCGGCGGCGGGCGCCGGGGTCCAGCAGACGGCCGTGGAGGAGGGGCGCCTCCCGGTCGCTCATGAATATTAACCGAGCCTGCGGCCTAGCGCGTCCCGGTGGGGCCCGGTGTCCGACCCGCGCCCGCACTCCAGTTCGTCGCCGCGCCCAACGGGCGGGAAGGGTGAACCCCTAGCTTTTTGTCTCCCCCCCGGGCTCCCCACACCTTTTTCAAAGTACATATTTGGGCCGCCCTTCCTCGGAGATCGACCGACCCGCCTCTGGAAGGGGCGGAGGAAATCGTGGTAGGTGGGTGGTGGTTTTCTTTTTCCGATTTTTTTCCCCCCTAGGTGGCCACAGGGAAGAGGGAAGATAATGTCGAGTCTTCGTTTGGGGAGCAGCAACTACATAAAAAGTTGCTTGGGTTGCAGCTTCATTTAGGTAGCTCCGGAATCATGCCCCGGAGAGGGAGCTGCGCCGGAGTCCCGCCCGGCCCCGCGCCGTCCCCACCCAGCCGTGCCGCGGGCCAAGGAAAACAGCCGCCTCCTCGGGGACACCGGCCGGGACTCAGAGGCAGGCTGCGGGCTCCCCCGGGCACCCAGCGGGTGCTGGCCGCTTCCGAGGCTGGCTTTTTGTTTTTATTATGGAGAAGGTGAGAGGGGAGCGAGGAGATTTTTTGTAAAGCATTACAAAAAGAAAACTTCCCTTAAGTGTACCTATCTGGGTGATGCGGAAGGACGTATATACGCCTTCACTTCTGTACAGAAAATACATTAATTAAGTACACTTGAAAAGGGAATAGTTTTTCTTGAAGGCTACGTAACAGCCAGGCGTCTTTGTCGCAACCACCATACAGTTCTGATGTTTCTTCTTTTTCCTGATTTATATATTTTTCTTTTTTTCATATGGGAGGCTTATTTCAACTTTAATTTGTAAGGTTCATCAGCATGGATAGAATTATCTTTTCAGGTGTTGGAAATGCGCACTTGGGGTAGACATGTGGGCAAGGCTAAGGTCAGCGTCTGGAGAAAGTTCACGCCCTTTAACTTTTCCGTGTTCCAGGAGCGATCACTTTGGGAGCTGACGCTCGAGCTTTCACGACCCACTCAGATCCTACTTGCACTCGGGAGGAAGGGGACCGCTTTCTGCATTTGGCTTCGCCAGCAGCCAAGAAGCCTGTCTTTGTTTTTGAAGTCTTGAGAAATGAACGGAGACGGTGCCATCAGTTGAAGTCCGAAGAAATCATCAGGACATTCTACAGGGGCTTCATAAAAACATTCCTTCCCTGGCACATTATTTGTTTCACCAGCCCCATCCCTCCTCGAAGCCTGGTGTGGAATATTATCCGTTGTTTTTTTTTTTGGCTGTGTGGCAGCCTTTCCCCCCCAATGTGGACTCCAAAGGGTTGGTCCCTTCTTTGTGATTTGAAATGAAATGATGGCCACTCGTCGGACTGGTCTGCCTGAGGGAGATGGTGACACACTCAAGGCCCACGGGTCCCCTGCCTGTGAGGTAAGTGCAGAGGCAGCACTTCTGGCCCCCTGTGCCCTGTGTTTGCGAGGGTGCCCTTTCTGGGGGGTTGGGGGAAGGGCGGTCACTTGTCACTGGGCCTAAGAAGAGGCTTTTGGGGGCTTCAAGCTGATTGGTGGGAGCACCCCTGACCGTTAGTAAGGTGTGAAGTCTCATTTTTATTTCCAGGAACTGCCAGTGATTTCTTTGTAAGAACGTTTTCCTCACTTTGAAATGTCACCACCTTAGACACCTCTGAGTGGGGAATTCTCCCATTTCAGTTGTCTGGGAATGCCGAAAGTCTCTTGTTTTCCTTCAGCCCCCATCCTCCAGTATTTTTGGAGCTGGGCTGGTTAGGGGGTGGCTTTGTGAATTTTGTATGTGTGTATCCAAGGTTTATTCTCTTAGGTGGTGGCAGTTGGTGTGTTTTTTGTGCCTGGACCTTCATCACTCTTTGGTAGCAATGGGTGTCCTGGCTGCTGTTGGTATGGATCTCTGTTTTGGGTAGAAAAATAAGTCTTTCCTCTTGGCCAGTTTAGGCACAGCCTTGGAAAACTACTTTAAAGAGTTGTAATTCCACCGCCCTGAAAAATCTCCTCCCTTTACTGTTCTTTATTTGGCCCTTCCTTTCACTACTCAGAAGACCTGTGAGCTGCTCTGGGGTGTCAGGTGGCTAGCATGGCCATCAGACCAGCATCTTTGGAAGGGCCCAGAAGATTTTATGCCAAGCTTCCTGAAATTGTTTAAGCAGGCAGGACAGAAATCATAGAAAATCCATTGATTTATGAACCCCACTGCCCTGTTGCCTCTCATTATTTTTCCCCCTTATAAATGGACTTTACTTCTGTAATGACTATATTGTGTTTGGTTTGTTATCCTTATAAATTTTATTTTTGAGGTGCCTATATTTTTATTGAAAGGTTACAGGTTACTTTAGATAGCAATAACATTCCCAAATAAGCCTTCACTCACATTCATTTTGTGCCTTGTGTTAAGTTTTAACTTTGTGGTTGTTGAAACAAGGTCAAATTCTAAGCACGAGTTTTGGCATTTTAATAAAAATGAATCAGAAGTTAAATTTTTGTATGTAAAGCATGCAGAGAATATTACATCATTCATATTGGATTAGAAAGTTTAAGCAGAAAATAGGTAAGTATAGTAGAATTTAGTAGACAGAACTGTAGGTTTAGAGTTAGAATCAGTGTTTTACTCCTCGACACCTGTAAACACCTGCTTGCAGGTAAAAAACATGATTAAGTATAACACCACAATCCTCTGATCAAGGTAAACCATAATCACTCCTTTTGGAAGGCCTACCTACAACTTCGTGATTGCTTAATGTGTACATACTGTAGTTACATAATAATATGTACTGTGGTCATAAAGCCTTATTTGTCATTGTCTGGTGAATACTTTAATTAGCATTCATTTGCATTATATTTGCAAGAACAATGTTATTTGAACTCCTTTTTTTATTTTTCTCGGTCATTTAAAGGATGTCCCGAAACTGAGAATTTTTAATAGACACATCTTGTTCTTGGCTTACAAGGTAGTGTTTCCAGTTGCAAACTTGGCTTTTATTAACAATGACAGTTATGTATTTTTTAAGGGCTGTGATATTTGTTTTCACTTGGCCCTTACTGCCATATTATTTTTAGTCTGGGAACCAAGAAAACACTATATTTCTGTGTTTTGCTCATTTAAAGACTATATACATACTTGAGTTTGTATTAAACTGTTATTGTTTGGTCTTTTATTTTAAATTACTTATTTGTTTGTTTATTTATTTATTTTTTTAGAGAGAGGGGAAAGGAGAAAGAGAGGGAGAGAAACATCACTGTGTGGTTGCCTCTCACTTGCGCCCCGAACTGGGGACCTGACGGGCAACCTAGTCATGTGCTCTGACTGGGAATCGAACCAGCAACACTTGGCTCTCAGGCTGACGCTCAATCCACTGAGCCATAGCAGTCAGGGCTTATTGTTTGGTCTTTTAATGAATAGGTAGATGAGTTGCCACTGGAATGCTTTGAGTATCAACTTTGGGTTGATAGATACTGAAGTCTTTGAACACTTCGTTTAATTTTGGTGCTTAATTTTATCAGCAGTATTACATTCTAGAGTAGTATTGTCATATTTAAAAACTTAAAAACCAATAGCTATGTTCTAAATGTGTATTTGAATAATAAATTTACGTTTTTACTGAACCAAGAGATGAGCATATGTCTTAATATTAATTAGCCAAAAAACTTAACTTTGTAGAGCAGAAGAAATCTGTATAGTGAATTAATAGGATTCGCTGTTTCATGCCTTCTCTAATTAGCTAAGTCTACATTCTATGAATATGATCTGTTGCTTTATTGAAAAAGAATGGAAAAATTTCTTGTTCATTTTAAGAATTAGAATTTAATTCTGTTGATATATGAATAAATATAGGCACCCTCTCCCCAAGAATATACTGGCAAGTTAAAAAACAAATAACAATCTTCTTATGTAATAAAAGAATTGTGACAATCCAGTAGAGTATATCTGGAGTGGCACTATACAGATTATCCTATGACTAGAACGTATTATAGCTGATGAAAAATGTATGTTGGTTGATTTTGGAATAGTGTGAATAATCAGGCAGTTTCTGTGCATGAAATCATATGAAAATTCATACTTTTGTTCTTCTTTCTGGAATACACACTATACACTTTGCTTTCATTCCAGATTCCACCCCCCCACTCTTCCCCATATCTCTCCCTCTTACTCTTTTTTCTTTTTTCGGGCTCTTCCTATGCTGCCCCCTTTGTGTTGGTTTTAAAACAGAGCTAGGCCCTCTCAATTAATCTGTTCCTTTTTCTCATTTCCTGGCTTTATATGACAATGATTCCAAATTTATAGCTCTATTGCAGATTTTATGGTTTATTTCTCAACCTATATAGCCAATTGTGTGTGAGGTTTTTCTTTTTTTTTTTTTTTGGATAGTCCACAGGCATTTCATACTCAACAAATTGTTCCCCTACTATCAACCTGTGTTTCTTCTTTTGTGAGTAACACCACTATCTCCTTATTTGTCCAGGTCAAAAACTAGGTTATCATCTCTGACTCATCTCATTCCTTCCTCCTATCCGAAGTCCTATTGAGGGCACATTCCAGATCCCACTGCCACTACCTGAGTTCAGGTCAGCTGTTTCTCCGTGATGGACCCCGGGCCAGGCTCTCTTCCTTCCATCACTGTCCCCGCCATAGACTGCTCCTCCTGCAACAGAAAGCTGATCATTGCATTAGCCTGTGTAAAACAATTTTCTGGTTCCCTGTTGCCTTGGGAATAAACTTCAAACTCCTGAGAAGTCTTAAAGGACAGTGAGAGTCTGGCTTGCCCATCTCTGGTCTCATATGTTTCCTCTTTCTGTACATCTTACATTAAATTAATTACTTTCAGTTTTTCAGGGGTCATCAGTGTCTCTTCACTTCAGGCCCCTATAAGTGGTCCTTATAAATGCTGTTCTCCTTCACCCTTCCTTCAGTCTCCCCTCCTCTGTCTCCACTCCTCCCTGGCTGATTTTTACTCATCATTTTGGTCTTTTCTGCAACATTACTTCCTCAGGAAAAGCCTCATCTGACCTTCCAAAGTTGGGTTAGTTGCCCTTAGTGCATTATCCCAAACATCCTGTACCTTGTTAGGAATAGCACCTAAAAATTTGCTATCAGTATTCTCCATAAGAATAGAGACCCTGTTTCTATTTCTACAGCAGTTGGTAGATCGTAGGTGTTCAATAAATATTTATTAAATGAACGAATGGATATATAGGAAAGACCTTAATTTCTACTAAAAGTACACTTAGATTTCAGTACACTGTAGTCTCTTGATGACCCTCTTATCTCATTGTTTCCTCCTTCTTAGTCTCTTTGAAGTTTTCTCAACATTCTGACTTGTTAAATCTTCATATACCTCAGGGTTCAGTTTGACTCTCTTTTCCTGTTGCTGTACTTAGTTTCATGGTTTGTTTGTTTTTTTTAATATATTTTATTGATTATAATGTTACAATAGTTTCAATTTTTTTCCCCTTTGCTCCCCTCTGCCCAGTATCCCCCTTCCCCCAGCAATCCCACCCCTCTTAGTTCATGTCCATGGGTCATGCATACAAGTTCTCTGGCTTCACCCTTTCCTATATTATTTTTTAAATGATTAATTAATTAATTTTTATAACAAAAATTAACAACCCCCCCCCCCAGACTTAAGACCCCTTCTAATCTTACAAAGGACAGTGGGCGAAGGTCTCGTGTTCCTCTAGCTGCTTCAAGCAGTTTCATGGTTTTAAATGTCAAGTATAAACTGCTAATTCATGTACATACACATATATTTGTTTTTCTTTTTTTTTTTACAACATCCTAAATACATTGCCATTGATTACCTTATTAAAAGGTTTTATGCCTCCAGTTTTCTTTATAGTTTCCATATTTACTAGAAGTAGATGATGTGAGAACTTTTCAGATTAAAACAGTTTTAGTATAGATTTATCACTTATTATGCCCTTTTCTTCCCTGAAAAGGGATATTATCAGGCAGGGAATTTAGGATAAAGGAGCTGGAAAATATTTATGAAACTCAGGAACAAAGTTATTATTTCAATTGCAAAGTTTTATTATAAGCAGTTAAATACAATTAATGACAAGCTACCAACATCTGTAAAACCAAAGATGGTGTTTACTTGGCTGGACCCAATCAATATTTGTTTGCTATTATTTTAGATTTCTTTTCATATAGAGAGGCACTTTATTTATTAAAAGAAGCAATGTCCATAACAATTTATTTAAATCAACATTTTCTAGTTATTGAACATTTCATATGAGTAAATTAATCTTTTTTTTTAATGTGTTTTATTGATTACAGTGTTACATTTGTTCCAATTTCCCTTCCCTCTGCTCCCCTCCACCTGGTGGTCCCCCTCCCCTCCCCTTGTCCCCCCCCTTTTAGTCCATGTCCATTGGTTGTGCATATAGTTCTTCTCAACCTCTCTCTGTCTATTCCATTCCCTCCTACGATGTTTCTTAATTCCTGTACCATCTCCCTCCCTCTCCCCCTTCTCCTTCCCTGCTGACCTCCCCCCAATATGCTCCCCATACCTATAGTTCTTTTTCCACTCTCGTTGCCTGTTTAGTTTGCCTTTGTTTCAATTCCCTAGCTTCTGTTGTTGGTTGTTGTGATGCAGTTTTCATTTTAGTGTTCATAGTTTTGATCCTCCTTTTTCAAAACCAGTCCCTTTAACATCTCATATAATAGTGGTTTGGATCTAATGAACTCCTTCAGTTTTGCTTTGTCCTGGAAACACTTTCTCTGCCCTTCTATTCTGAATGACAGCTTCGCTGGATAAAGTATTCGTGGTTGTAGGTTTTGGATTTTCATTACTTTGAATATTTCTTGCCAGTCCCTTCTTGCCTGCAGGGTCTCCCTTGAGAAGTCAGCTGATAGTCTAATTGGGACCCCTTTGTACATGATTCTTTTCTTCTCTCTTGCTGCTTTTAAGATTCTCTCTTTATCTTTAACTTTTGACATTTTGATTATAATGTGTCTTGGAGTGGTTCTCCCTGGGTCCAGTTGTTTTGGAACTCTGTGCTTCCTGGACCTGTAAGTCTATTTCCTTCCCCAAGTTTGGGAAGTTCTGCTTTATTATATTTTCACTTAATTTTTCAATTTCTAGTTCTTCTTCTTCGCCCTCTGGCAATCCGATAATCCGTATATTCTATCTCTTATAGCTGTCCCAGAGGTTTCTGATTCTCTCATCATTTTCCTTGCTACCCGTTTCCTCTCTCTGCACTGGTTGACTGTTTGTTCCTTCTCTATGTTCTGGTTTGTTGATTTGAACTCTGGATTTTATTTCCTCACCATCTGTCTCGTATGAGATTTTGTTCCTTTCAGTATGAGTGTTTTTCAATTCTTTCTCATCTTTTTCCAGATCTTTTGTTAATTCTGTAAGCCACCTGATAACAATGGCCCTGAATTGAGCCTCTGACAGTTTTCTTATTTGTTCATCTGTCAGGTTCTTCATCTGTTGCCTAGTGAGCTGCGCCACCAGGATTTCTATAGTTGTCTGCCTCATTTTGACAGATGCGTTTTGTTTTCTTGGGCCGGCTATAGGGGGCAGTGCCTGTGTACTCGTCACAACCCAGCAACCGGCGGCAATCCGCAATGCCTACATACACATATATTTGGGTGTGTGTGTATGTGCATTTCCACCCTGACCTATTCCTTGAGTTTGGGTTTCTATATCCAGCTGACTGGACCACTCCGACTCCACTTAGATATTAAAGGGGCATATCCAAAATCAAGTTCCTGCTTCTCTACATTCACTCCCCCAGGTCACCTTCTGCAGTCGTCCTCATCATAAGCACTAGTAATCCCACCCTTCCAGGCCAGGCATCTGGGAGTGATCTTTGGTCTCTCATTTTTCTCAGGCATAACATCCTGATCTGGTTCACTGGTCTCTCACCCTCAGTCCCTGCCAGCCTAAAGTCTGTTCTTCACACAGTAATCAGAGTGGACCTTTTATAAAACAGATCATGTCACTGCTTTGCTCACATTCCTCAAATGGCTTCTCATTTGCCCCAGGATAAAAGCCAAAGTTCTGACTGTCAGGCAAAGCTGTGTACGGTCTACCCCGCCCCCACTGACCTCACCTCCTGTTGCACTCTCCCTCCTTGTTCTGTACTGGCTGCTCTGGACTCTTGCTCTTGTGCACACACACTGCACATGCCATTCCCCAGAGCCTTCCCACTTGCTGAACCTTCTCCCTGCAAACCCCACCCCCCAGGTGTCCTCACAGCTGGCTCCTTGTCTGCTTCTGGTTTTGCTTAGAGATCATCTGAGCAAAGCCTTCACTGGCCATTCTGTTTGTTGAACACCTCTCTCCTGCTCCTGTGACAAGACCTGCCTTCCTTGCTTTATTTTTCTCCCTGTCATGTAACCTCCATCTGACATGCTTATCCTCATTTTGCCTATTTATTTGGACAGCTAATGTATCTAGAATGTAAGTTTGAAGTGCAGTTTGTCTGTGTTGTTCACATTGTATTAATATTTCTTGTGCCTGGAAGAATACTTAGCACATTGTAGGCCCTCAGATATTTTTTCCAATTAGCAAATGAAACGAGGACTAAGAAACACTCCAAAATGTTTTTGGGTTTCTGTCTAGGTACGTAATATGTGAATACTTAATTCAGATTATACAAAAATACGTAAAGTATGAAGCATATATTCTTTCTTAGACCTGTATTTCCAGTAGGACTGCTGTTAACATTTTTGGTGCATTTTTTTTCTTGCATCTTTCTTACCTTTGGGAAGCTGGTAACCAAGTGACAGTAACCAAAGCATTGTGTAGCACAAATGTATGAAATAACTTGTATTAAGAGGTGAGGTAGTAGTAATTAGCAGACTAGTGGATGGGGAGTCAGATTAGTGGAGAAACTATAGAAAGAAACTATGTCTGTATTGACATAATTTTTTTTCTTAAAATGGATGAATGGCTAGTATAGAAATGGTCCTTATTATATTTTTTATTTTTTAATATCAAACATTTCATTATGCGCTAAAAATGATCACAACATTGACTATGACAAAATGTTGGCAGTTGTTAATTCTGAATGATGACAATTTGGAGAATATATTATTTCTGTATTTTCTCTTTTAATTCCAAAACTGCAGTAAAAAAAACATTTACAGATTTTAAAAATAGGTAATTTTTATCAGTCTGGGGAAAATCTGGTTTCTAGAAAACCTGTACTGCTTTAAAAGATGGTTATTCATTTTTTGAAAAGGACACACACTACTAAAACCAATATTTAAAAATTGTTATACTAATTAGAGGCCTAGGATTTTTCTGGTGTAGTTATAGTACAATATAATTTAACACTATCATTTAATTTTAAACATGTGTTCTTTCATGCACCTGACTGTCAGAATACCATACCATGTCAGAAGCTTTATGCTGCAAGTTGGGATTAAAGGTAAAGCCTGTTGGAATTAAGAATAGCAGCAGTGCCAGCCCTGATCAGCATGGTTCAGTGGGTTGGGCGTTCTGCAAAGCTAAAGGATGCCGGTTCGATTCCTAATCAGGGCACATGCCTGGCTTGTGGGCCAGGTCCCCAGTTGGGGGCGTGCAAGAGACTACTGATTGATGTTTTTCTCACACATCAGTATTTCTCTCTCTTTCTCTTCCTCACTTTTCCTCTAAAAATAAATAAATTCTTAAAAAAACAAAACAAAACAAAACAAAAAAACAATAGCAGAAGTGCCAGCAGCAGGTATCATTAAGTGGCATTTTAGCAGAAGTCTTGATTTGAATGTGTGAAGTGGGACCCATCACTAGATAAGGGCCATCAAGAAAATGAGTGCCCCGTCTAAAGAAAATTTCTCCATACATTGTTAATGATCCTTAGCATTCATTTCTTTCAAGTTAAACATGTGATGAAGTCGTCGTTCCTTGATTATATAATCTCTTCATTGCTTTAGTTATGACCAGGTCATATAATTCAGTACAGAAGTGATGTTCGATTTCTTTTGTTCTTTGCTTTGTGAAGGGACTTGTCATCTTATTATATTTAACACTTTATGTTGATTTAAGTATGGGTACTGCTAGTGTTGATAAAGATGCACAGATGCTGTTATTGAAAGCAGCTATTTTCTATTACAGAAAGACCATATGGTAGGCATTTATTTTTCTTTCTGGTCAATGTGATTAGATTAGTTTAACAAAAGGTTATTGGACTTAAAGATTGTCCAAGTATTTATCTAAATTTAGTTGACCATAGGGAATTAAATATGTTAACCTACTATGAGCCTTCTATATATTCTGTTGGTTTAAGTAGGAAGACATCTTCATACAAAGCTTGATTTTGGATTGCTTCCACGAAAATAGGTGTTTTTTTTTTTTTTTTTTTTAAGTTGTCATATTCCTTAAAAAAACTGATTGTTGTGCAAATAGTGTATTTCACAATAAAATCTGGAAGGTCACCTTTTGGGCCTGTAAAATAATCTGAAAGACAAATGGATATATTGTACTATAGGTTGAAGAAAATGTGGTGGAAATTATTTTTTCTAATTCCTCTTTTTTCTAATTGTCTATTAATATGCAAGATATTCCTTGTATAGATTGTGAATAAGAGAATAGATTTAGAACCCAAATTTGATATTTCTGAATATTCATCTATTGGGAAAGTTTTTAGACAGACCAAATGAACAATTATTAAAAAAAAGCAAGTGGAGTTTACTTTTCCCTAGTCAAACTAGCTGCTGTTGAGTTTTCTGTTTGATATTGGGCATGTTTTCGATTCAGAATTGATTACTTACTGACTTTTCCCCCTGTTGTCTATGTTCTGAAGACATCTGGCATAGTTACGAGTAATAAGATGTACGCAGTGTTGCTTATAACCCCACACCTTCTTTTTCCTTTTAACCTAATGAAGACATAGTTTCTTGACTTCTCTTTTGTTCGCTGTATTAATCTTTAACATATCTTCAGAGGACTTATATTCTTAAGAACATTTTGATTTTCTCTTTCTTTAAAATGTCAGACTGGCCTTAAATATCGATAGATAGAATGATTACATTTTTTTTGGATGTGTCTAAGCCACTATGATCTGGGGATTAATAGGCATCTTTTTTTTTTTTTTTTTTTTTTCTTTTGTTAACCTTTAGGTATCTAGACATCTTAATCCCCAGTATTTTGTAGTAAATAAAGGTTCTGTATTAGAAGTTGTATTATCATGATTGAGAACTACTTTCTTCTCTGGGTTCTCCATACTGATTTCTGGAAATATATTTTATATGTGAGAGGAGGGAATTGTTCTGGGCACCCAGTTTACATCAGATCTTTATTGTTATGCTTTTAGGAAATTTTTAGATTTATTTTCTTTTCATTTAATAATTATTTTAGATACCCTTCTCTGCCTATAAGAGGATAGAGATTCATCTATCTATTGCCATTGACAAAATATGTATCATCAATTTTGTGAATGTAGGAAAGAAGAACTTTTTAAAAAGCATTGTACAAAGATATTTTCAAGGATCATCATGTTGGAAAGATTAATTTGGTATGGCTGTGAAGGGCAGAACTGGGATCAGTGGACAGAAAGATAAAAGGCCCAATGTGTTCTTTGCAGAAGTAGGATGACTTTCAGTTAGATTACAGGGAGGATTCCTGCTTTGGTAGGAATTTAAGTCAGGTAATTCTGGTTGATTATTAGAATCAGCTGGACACCTTTTAAAACTACATATTCTTGTCTCCACAATTAAGCTAATGAGTCAGAACAGAATTCCCTGGGAATGGCACCCCAGAATCTTACCTTTAAAAATGGTCCCCTGGTGATCTTCCAAGTGTAAGAGCAACAGGACTAAATGACATTCGCAGCTACTTTCAAAGTGTAAATTTATATAGTACCTTGATTTTGGAATTTTACTGATCAGTTTGAAATCAGTATAAAGAAAACAGGCAAAAATATGGAGAGAAAATCTAAGTGAATAAACCAAGAAAATTTCAAGATTAACATTTTTCTATTTGTAATCAAACATATTTCTACATCATTAGTTTTTCAAAGTAATATTTTCAAATAAAATACATTTTATGTCAAAAGAGTACTTAAAACTTCAAGTGATAGGTGTTGTATTTTTTTGTATATGTGTTATACTTTAACCAAAAGTTAACATTTTTAAAGTGTCAGAATCTGACTTTGATTATGATTAAGCTGTTGTTACTTTTTAGCTGAATTATAAAAGTAATTTGTTTCACGTCATTTTCTTTATACAAATAACAGTAATTTCTTTGGTGCATCTTGTATTTATTTGTTCATATTAACTGTCAAGAATAAGAAAACTTACAATGGAAGGGAAAAAACATATTGTTCTTTACCTAGGTATACATTTGTGAAGGGTTTCAGAAATCATTCTAACATTAATAATAAACAAATCATTAACAAAATAAATCTCTCTGCACACTCTTTCTCTTTTAACACCAGCAGTTAATTCTGTCTATCCATTGAATCAGTCTTGTCTTTCAGTCTCACTGATTATGAGATGCATTCGCTAATACAATGCAAATATAATGTAAACTAATTACAGAGTCCAAACTACCAGTTCTGCAGTAGAAGCAGGATTTCTTGACGTCAGTGAGAGTGATGTTGGAGAAGGAACAAAGCCACTAACAAAGAGAATCTGGCAGAGTGAGACCAGTGGACGAATGAAAGCATAATCAAGGTTGATAGGCACCTCAAAAGAGAATGGTTTGAATTGGAAGGATTAAGAGAAGCCTTTGAGAAAACCGATGTCCTTGAACATGATTGCATATTAGGGGACGTATAGCTTTTCTTTTAGAAGGTGATGTTTAGTTTAGACCCCAGTGATTATGCCACTGAGAGTTAATAGGAAATCATAATTTCTTTAGTTGACTTTGAAATAAAGCTGTTTAAACAGAGGTCCAGGGGTAGCTTCTTAAAAGGTCCTACTTCTATAATAGTTCTTAGATGCCCAAATATTTCAGAGTTCTGAATATTTTAGATGACTTCATTTCTTTTTAAAGTCCCTTTATTGGGGGTATGATTGAAATGTGAACAACTGTACATATTTAACTGTACAACTCTGTGACATTGTGGAAAACACCCATGAAACCATCCCCACCATCAGGACCATAAACTTATCCATCACCTCCCAAAGTTGCCTCCCACCCCCTTTATTATTGTTGTTGTTACTATTATTATTTTGTGGTAAGAACACTTATCATAAAATCTGCTGCCTTAGCAAATTTTAAGTATAAAGTATGATATTGTTTAGCTATAGGCATTGGTTGTATAGTAGATCTCCAGAACTTATTTATCTTGCATACCTAAAACTTTGTGCCCTTTGATCACCTCATCAATTCCTGCAATGTGCTCTCTGTTTCTATGAGTTTGACTATTACAGATTACACATATAAGTGAGATCATACAGTGTTTTGTTTTTCTGTGTCTGTCTTATTTCACTTAGCACAGTGTCCTCCAGGCCCATCCGTGTTGTTGCAAATGGCAGGATTTCCTTTTTTAAGGCTGAGTAATATTCTCTTCAAGGTCCTGATTTCAGTTCCTTTGTGTAGATATGGAGAAGTGGGATTGCTGGATCATATGTTAGTTTTCTGTTTTTTCACTTTGCAGGAACCTCCATATACTGTCTAACCAATTTACATTCCCACCAACAGTGTGCCCAAGGCTCCCTTTTCCCCACATCTTCACTAGCAGTTACTATCTTTTGGTTTTTAATAATAACCATTCTAAGAGGGTGAGATAATATCTCATAGTAGTTTTGGTTTACAATTTACTCATGATTAGTGAAGTTAAGCACATTTTCATAGAAATGTCTGTTCAGGTCTTTTGCCCATTTTTATTTTTAAGTATATTTTATTGATTATGCTGTTACAGTTGTCTCTTTTTCTTTTCCCTTTGCTCCCCTCCACCCGGTATTCTCCCTTCCTTCCAGCAATCCCTCCCCTGAGAGTTCATGTCTGTGGGTCATGCATGTAAGTTCTTTGGCTTCACCCTTTTCTATACTGTTCTTAACGCCCCCTTGTCTATTTTGTTCCTACCAATTATGCTTCTTAATCCCTGCACCTTTCCCCCCATACTTCCCCTTCCCCCTCCCAGCTGATAACCCTCCAAATGATCCCCATACCTATGATTCTGTTCCTGTTCTGGTTGTTTGCTTAGTTTGTTTTTGTTTTTGTTTTTATTTTGTAGATTCAGTTGTTGATAGTTGTGAGTTTGTTGTCATTTTACTGTTCATAGTTTTGATCTTCTTTTTAAATCAGTTCCTTTAACATTTCATATAATAATGACTTGGTGATGACAAACTCCTTTAGCTTTACCTTGACTGGGAAGCACTTTATCTGCTCTTCCATTCTAAATGATAGCTTTGCTGGATAGAGTAATCTTGATTGTAGTTTCTTGCTTTTCATCACTTTGTTTTTTTTTTTTTTTTTAATTTTTTTTTAAAATTTTTTTATTTTGGTTTTTCAATTACAGTTGTCCCCTTTTCCCCCAATTTCTCTCCCCCACCCAACCCACCCCCTCTCCCACAATCATATCCCTCCCCGTTGTCCATGTCCATGAGTCTTTCATACAGGCTCTTTAATTAAACCCTTCCCTTACTTATCCCCCTTCTCTCCCTCTCCCCTCCCCCCTATTGACTGCTATTCTGCTCTTTGTTCTATTTAGTTCTTTTGTTTGTGTTGTTCTTTAGTTTCCTGTATTAGGTGATATCATATGGTATTTTTCTTTCTTTGCCTGGCTTATTTCACTAAGCATAATTCTCTCTAGTTCCATCCATGTTGTTGCAAATGGCAGGAGTTCCTTCTTTCTTTCTGCTACATAGTATTCCATTGTGTAAATGTACCACAGTTTTTTGATCCACTCATCTACAGATGGGCACTTAGGTTGTTTCCAGCACTTAGCTATTGTAAACAGTGCTGCAATGAACATAGGGGTGCATAAGTTCTTTTGAATTGGGGTTTCAAGATTCTTCGGGTATAATCCTAGTAGTGGAGTCATTGGTTCAAAAGGCAGTTCCATTTTTAATCTTTTGAGTTAATTCCATACTGTTCTCCATAGTGGCTGCACCAGTCTGCATTCCCACCAACAGTGCAGTAGGGTTCCCGTTTCTACACATCCTCGCCAGCACTTGTTGCTTGTTGATTTGTTGATGATGGCCATTCTGACTGGTGTAAAATGGTATCTCATTGTGGTTTTTATTTGCATCTCCCTGATGGCTAATGATGTTGAGCATTTTTTCATGTGTCTATGGACCTTCTGTATGTCCTCTTTGGAGAAGTGTTTGTTCAGGTCCCTTGCCCATTTTTTAATTGGGTTGTTTGTTTTCTTGATGTTGAGTCGTATCAGCTCTTTATATATTTTGGAAATCAGTCCCCTGTCTGTGATGTCATTGTTTTCATCACTTTGAATACTTCTTGCCAGCAAAGTTTCTTTTGAGAAATCAGCTGATAGTCTTATGTGAACTACTTTGTAGGTAACTCTCTCTTCTCTTGCTGCTTTTAAGATTCTCTCTTTCTCTTTAACCTTGGTTATTTTAATTATGATGTGTCTTGGTGTGGTCCTCTTTGGGTTCGACTTGTTTAGAACTCCCTGTACTTCATGGACTTTTGTATATGTATTTTCTTCGCCAAACTAGGGAAGTTTTCTTTCTTTATATTTTCAACTAACTTTTCAATTTCTTGCTCTTCCTCCTGTTTTTTGGGCACCCCTATTATTCAGATGTTGGTATATTTGGAGTTGTCTCAGAGGTTCCTAAGCCTCTCCTTGTTCTTTTGCATTTTGATTTCTTTTTTCTGTTCCGGGTGAATGTTTATTTCTCCCTTTTGTTCCAAATCATTGATTTGAATCTTGACTTCCTTCCCATTACTGTTGGTTCCCTGTATATTTTTCCTTATTTCACGTTGTATAGCCTTCACTTCTTTCTTTATTTTGTGTCTGACCTCAATCATTTCTCTGAGCATCCTGATCCCCAGTGTTTTGAACTCTTCATCTGATAGGTTGGCTATCTTTGTTTTGTTTAGTTATTTTTCTGGGGTTTTGCTCTGTTCTTTCATTTGGGTCACATTGCTTTGACTCCGTGTCTTGGTAGTGTGGCCTAATGTAGTAGGTGTCCTATAGGGTCCAGTGGCACAGGCTCCCCTTTCACCCAAGCTGGGTACTCAAGGTACATCCTTCGTGTGGGCTGAGTACACCCTCCTCTTGTATTTGAGCCTTGGTTGCTGTTGGCAGATCAATGGGAGGGATTTACCCAGGCCAGTGAGCTGAAAGTACTGGCTGTGTCCACTGACCACCAACCTGGCCTCCGTGGAGGATAAGCTGTGCAGGGGCAGGGTGGTGGTGCTCCAGCATGGTCTGTACCTGTCCACTGCATGTGCTGGCCCTGGGGTTTCCTGGGTGGTGCAGGCCAAGGTCAGCTCCAACCTATGTTTTGCCCAGGGCCACCTTGCCTGAGGTATAAAGCAATCTGAGATGGCTGCTATTTGTGCTAGGCTTGGAGATTCTCAGGTGAAGCCAAGCTATGAATCTAAGCTAGCTGGGCCTGAAGCTCACTGAGGCCATGTGTTGCTTGTTTGATAGGATTTAGTAAGTTGTGAAGCCTGAGCCAAGACCAGCTATTCACGTGGAAAAGCAGTTTGGGTGGGCATGTAAGGATGTAAGTTTGGTGGGGCGGAATCTCTGGGGATCTCCAAGGCAGATCAAACAGTGTTAGCCAAGTTGATGGAGTCTCAGATATGGCACAAGCTTGCTGGTTCTGTGGGGAGAGGGTTTAGAAAAGAGACAATGGCCTCTGCTTCCTTGATGCCAGACACTTCAGTTTCTCCCTGGGTGCCACTGGTGCCTTTCAAGCTGCTGCCCTGGTGCTGGAGCTCAGAGGGAGTGAATCTGAGTAGGTGAGTCTGTGCAGGGGTTCTTTAAGATGAACTGCTTGGGGTTCCAGCAGTTTTTCCCACCAACTCAATCCCCGCTGGTTTTTGCAGCCAGCAGTTGTGGGAACTTACCTTTATGGCACTGGTATCCTGTGCTAGGAGGCCAGGTATTGGGTAGGGACTCCTCCCTCCTGAACTTTATCCACTACATGTGGGTTAGAGAACAGCCCTTTCTGCATCTGTACCCCTACTACCTGTCTCGATGGATGTGGTTTCTTTAATTCCGTAGTTGTCAGACTTCCATTCAACTCAATTTCTGACAGTTCTGGCTGATTGTTGTTCTATAGTTTAGTTGTAATTTTGATGTGGTTGTTTGATGAGGTGAGCCGCGGGTGCTTATGCTGCCATCTTGACCAGATCTCCCTTTGTCCATTTTTATGTGAATTATTTGTTTTTTAGCTCCCTTTATTTTTTATTAAAAGTCATACTAATAGGAACAGTTACTATGATACTGTAGACTCAGTGGGAGAGACTAGATACCACTGGATTCTTCCTTAGAGTGGTATGAGCCACACAAGAACTTTTAGCTGAGGATATTAATAGATCATGTTAGTTTATGGCCGTTAGATATAACATCTGCTCTAGACAAGGGGTAATGCAAATTCTCTTCAGTTTCAAAGAACTTGGAAAAGAATCATTTTTGACAGGAAAAAGTATCTTCTTTTTTTCTTTTTTTTTGTAATTAGCTTTATTGAAATACAATATTTTTACAATAAAATTCGCAAATTTTATTTTTTTAAAGATTGGCATTACTTTTAATTACTTTTAAAAAATATGTTTTATTTATGCTATTACAGTTGTCCCAATTTTCCTCCTTTCCCCCTTTCCCCAGATCCTGCCACTCCCTCAGGGAGTCCCCATACCTTTGTCTCTGTCCATGGGTCATGCATATAGGTTCTTTGGCTACTATATTCCCTATACTGTACTTTACATCCCCATGACTGTTCTGTAACAATCAATTTATACTTCTTTTTTTTTAAATAATGTATTTATTTGTGTATTTTATTTTCAGAGAGAGGTGAAAGGAGAAAGAGAGGGAGGGAAACATCACTGTGTGGTTGCCTCTCACTCGCACCCCCAACTGGGGACCTGACATGCAACCTAATAATGTGCCCTGACTGGGAATTGAACCAGCGACACTTGGTTGCAGGCCAATGCTCAATCCACTGAGCTACAGCAGCCAGGGCTAATTTGTACTTCTTAATTCCATCACTTTTTTCTCCCACTAGACCGGACCCCCCCAGCCCATCTGGCAACCATCAAAATGTTCTCTGTATCTATGATTGTGTTTCTGTTCTGCTTATTTGTTTATTTGTTTGTTAGAATTGATAGATATGTATTGTTATTTTATTGTTCACATTTTTTATCTTTTAAAAATAGACCCTTTATCATTTCCTATAATACTGGTTTGGGGATGATGAACTGCTTTAGCTTTTTCTTATCTGGGAAGCTCTTTATCTGTTCTTCAATTCTAAATGATAGCTTCGCTGGGTAGAATAATCTTGGTTGTAAGTCCTTGCTTTTCATCACTGGGACTATTTCTTGCCAATTCCTTGTGGCCTGCAAAGTTTCTTTTGAGATACCAGCTGACAGTCTTATGGGAGCTCCTTGTAGGTAACTAACTGCTTTTCTCTTGCTGCTTTTAAGATTCTCATTTTGTCTTTAATCTGGCATTTTAATTATGATATGTCTTGGCATGGGCCACTTTGAGTTCATTTTGTTTGGGACACTGTGCTTCCTGGACTTTTACATCTTATTTCCTTCACCAAGTTACAAAAGTTTTCTGTCATTGTTTTTCCAAATAAGTTTTCAATTTCTTTCTGTCTCACTTCTCCTTTCAGCACTACCATGATGCAAATGTTGGTATGCTCGGAGTTGTCCCAGTGACTCTTCACACTATCCTTATTATTTTGCATTCTTTTTTTTTTCTCTTTTCTGATTGGGTGTTTTTTATTCTTCCTATATTTCAAATAGCTGATTCGATTCATCCACTCTACTGTTGATTCCCTGTAAATTATTCTTTTTTTCAGTTAGTATATCCTTTGTTTCTGAATAGATTCTTTTTATGCTGTTGAGGTTCTCACTAAGTTCATCAAACATCCTTATAACCTGTGTTTTGAACTCTGCATCTAGTAGATGCTTGTCTCCATTTTGTTTAGCACTTTTTCTGGAGGTTTGTTCTGTTATTTCACTTGGGCCATACTTCTCTGTCTCCTCATTTTGGTAGTCTCCTTATTTTTGTTTCTGTGTATCAGATAGAACTGCTACATCTCCGAGGCCTGACAGAGTAGCCTAATGTAGTGGTGGTTTGTAGGGTCCGCAATCACCCAAGCTGAATACGTGAGGTGCATCACCATGTGGGCTATGGAACACCCACCTGTTGTAGTTGAGCCTTGATTGCTGTTGGCACGTTCAAGATTAGCCACCACCTGTGTTCTCTTCGGGGTCACCTAGCATAAGCTACAAAGCCATCTGCAGATGGCTGCTGCTTGTACTGAGCGAGGCCAAGCTGTGAACCAAGTCCTGGGGCCACTTAGCAAGTGGTATGGAACTCCCTGAGGGCAGATGCTGCTTGTTTGAGATAATTTAGAAAAATCTGAAGCAAGAGCCAAGACAAGCCATTCTTACGGAAAAGCCACTAGAAACAGCCTGGGTGAGCTTTATAATTAGGTGGGGCGGAGCCTCAGGGAATCACCAGGTGGGGCAAACAGTGTGAGCCAGGTTGATGGAGTCTCAGATATGGCACCCCATCTGCTGGCCCTTTGGCGCTGAGGGCTCCCCAGATGTTGCCCTGATGCCAGACAATTCAGTCCCTCCCCATATGTCTGATGCCTTTCAATATGCTGCCCCTGTGCTGGAGCTCAGAGGGAGTGAGTCTGCTTAAGTCTGTGTGCTGGCCCTTGAAGAGGAACTGGCTGGGCCTCCAGCAGTTTCTGTCTTCCGCAACCTCAAACCCTGCTGGTTTTTATAGCCAGAGGTTATGGAGACTTATCTTCCTTGCAATAGAACCCTGGACTTGGGGGGCCTGATGTGTGGCTGGGACCCATCAATTTTGAAATATCTCTCCCGATTTATATTCACCACGTGTGGATGGGGGAACCAGCCCCTTCTGTGTCTTCGCCCCTCCTACCAGTTTCGATGTGGTTTTGAAACCAGAAAAGTAAGCATTTGTGCTGCCTGTCACTACCAGAAGCAGTTAGAGACAAAGATTGAATCTTTAAAGTTTGGAAAAAAGGTTAATCAGATAAGAGTTGCAGTCCAGTGGTGATTTTCCTAGTATTTCTTTATTTGTTGATCAACGATTCTTTATCTGCATCTTTATCTGTGTTCCCTTCCTGGAACACAGCAGCTCAGATACCATAGATACCATCTGGATGGATGACTTGCAGACCCTCCTGGGCACAAAGGTTGAAATCTTGTCAGCCTCCTGGAGTCACGTAGGTCATGCATTCCGGTTCTTGGAATAACAGCTTTTCACATGTAGTAATCACTTAAGCTTATCAACTGTAACTACAGCTAAAATCTTTAATTTTGAGTTTCCCTATCACTTTTTTCTTTAATTCCATAGTTGTAGGACTTATCTTAAGCTTGATTTCTGGCAGTTCTGAATGATGGTTGTTTTGTAGTTTAGTAGTAATTTTGATGTGGTTGTGCAAGGAGGTAAGCTGTGTTTACCTATGCTGCCATCTTAAATTTACCTCTTTTTTTTAAAAAAATTATTTAAAATTTTAAAATTACAGTAGATATTCAGTATTATGTTAGTTGTATGTATACAGCATAGTGTCTTCTCCAGTTAGCTTTGAATTGATAGTACACCCTTTCTGCAAATGGTTTTAAACTTTACAGAGCAGCTTGTGTGATTAAGAGGAAGAAGATAAAGTGCCAATATCAGAACTAAAAAGATGGCATCATTCAGAGCCTTCAGACATTTAAAAAGACAAAAAGGAAACATGAACAACTTTATGAAGGTGAGTTTGACAATTTAGGTGAAATGGGCAAAGGTGTAAGGATTCTGATACCAATTAGATTTGTGAATGTGTGGGGGTTCCCACATGGAACAATTCTCCAACAGTAGTTGAGTGTCCTACAATTCAACTAATTTCTGACACTATCTGCCTAGAGCCTCATAACATCAGATTCCACAAGTTAAAGGCTTAGTCTGTTGAGACTGCCCACCTCCACTTCAGCCACCTGCAGCAAGTCTAGATAGTCAGTCACCTGTGTCTTTGACCTACCAGACTACAGATGGGAGTTTCCAACAACTCCCTTCTTGGATTCAGTTAAGTTGCTAGACTGGCTCACAGAAATCAAGAGAAGCATATTACTTACTAGATCACTGATTCATTATAAAAGAATATAACTCAGAAACAGCCAGATGGGAGAGAAACATAGGGCAAACTATGGGGAAAAGGATTAGTGCTGCCATGCTTTCTCCAGGAGCACCACTCTTCCTGCATCTCTGTGTGCTCACCAACTCAGAACCTACGAACCTCATCCTTTGGGTTTTTATGGAGGCTTCATTACATAGGCAGGATTGATGAAATCATTGGCCATTGATTCAACCTCCAGCCTCTCTCCTCTCCCGGGACTTTACTGGGTTGGGACTGAAAGTTCCAACCACCTAATTACCCGGTGGCAACCATCCTTTGGTGTAGTCCAAAATTCACCTTATTAACATAACAAAAAACACCTTTGATGCTCTCATCACTTAGGGAATTCCAAGGGTTTTAGGAGCTCTGTGCCAGAAATGGGGATAGAGACCAAATATATATTTATTATGAACCATAGTATCTCACCTTAAGAGATACAAATTACAAAAACTGCCACAAGAAAAGATTAAAAAAATTTTTGACTAGTGCCACCTATGTTAAAGAAATTGAGTGTGAAATTAAAAACCTGACCAAAAAAACCCCCAACCAGACAACAGACAAAAAAACCCCCAAAACTCTATCACACATTTATGGAGGAAATCATACCAATTCTATGCAAACTCAAAAAATAGAAGGGGAGTAAACACTTCCCTTCTCCTTTTTATGAGGCTGACATAAACCTGGCAATAGCAGGCTGAAAACATTATAAGAAAAGGAGTTCAGATCAATAACTCTCATGGTTGTAGAGGTAAAAAAAATCCTTAACCAAATGTCAGCAAATCAAACCTAGCATTATATACAAAGGATAATATATCATGATTAAGTAGGAGTTATCCCAGGAATGAGAGGTTAGTTTATCATTTTAGCATAGTAACAGTTTAACATATTAACAGAATTTATATGATTATCCCAGTAGATGCAGAAAAAGCACTTGGCAAATTTAACACTTATTCATCATAAAGACTCTTAGAAAACTGGGAATATAAGCAAACTTACTGGATAAAGGGGCTCCTTATTGCTATTGTATGTGGTGTAATATTGAATACATACTTACTGTTGAGATCAGGAATGGGACAGGGATGCCTGCTGTCCACACTTATGCTAAACTTCAAACTGGATGCCCTCCTTACTGCAATAAGTCAAGAAAAAGAAATAAAAGGAAGGAAGGGAAAAGGAACAGAAGAAAAAACTCTTCTCTTGTAGACAACATGCTTGTGCACATAAGAAGTTGTAAGAGATTGCCCTGGCTGGGGTGTTGGTTGGAGCATCTTCTGTGACTGAAAGGTTGCAGGTTTGATTCCTCGTCAGGGCACATACCTAGGTTGCGGGTTCAGTCCCTGGTTCAGGTGCCTATGATTCCCTGGTCTGGGAGGCAGTCGACTAAAGCTTCTCTCTCATGTTGATGTTTCTCTGTCTCCCTTCTCTCTGAAAGCAATGAAAAAATGTCCTCAGGTGAGGATTTAAAAAAACAAGGGAGAAAGAAAGTTGTAAGGGATCTACCAATAAAACTTACCAGAACTGAAGGTGGCAGGATACAAGGATACAAAGTTACTATATAAATATTAATATTTTCTATATACTATCAACAAACAATTAGAAAATGGAATAAAATAATAGTATTGTTTTAATCATTTAAAAACAACCTAAATAGAGAGAGATATTATGTTTATGGTTTGGAAAACTCACCATTATTAAGATATGACTGAACCACAAACTGCTACGTTAATCCAATTTAATCCCAATTAAAATTCCGGCAGGGTTTAAAAATTTTTTTGTTAGAAATAGATGAGTTGATTCTAAAATTTATATGGAAAGGCAAAAGGATGTAGAATAGTCAAAACAATTTTGAGAAAGAACAACGTTTGGAGGACTCACACTGCTATTTTATAATTGTTATTCAAAAAGCCACAAAATCAAGATGGTGTAGAATTGGTATGATAGATAGACAGATATCCTCATTCTTTTACTATGGAAGAGAATGAGGAGTAAAATCATTTGAATTCAGTGGGTGAATTCAAGTAGTGCTGGAAGAAGTAAATACTCTATGGACAAAAAGGAACCTCCATTTTTACATTACATCATCCAGAAAAGTTAGCCCCAGATACAACACTAAAGTAAATGTAAAAGCTAAGACAATAAAATTTGTAGTCCAGAACAAAATATTCACGGCTCTGGGGTACACCAACATTTCTGAGATAGACCACACAAAAACCCCTTATAAATTAGACTTAACAAAATTAAAAACTTTGCTCTTTATAAAACACCATTAAGAAAACGAGAGATTCAGTCAAGATGGAGGCATAGGCAAACATGGCTTGCCTCTTTGCACAGCCACATCAAAATTACAACTAAAATATAGAACAGCCATCAGCCAGAATGGTCAGAAATTGAGCTAAAAAATAAAGGAAGAAGTGATGGTTATACAAAGTGATATAAAGAAAAATATACAGGGGACCTACAGTGATGGGAAGGAGGGTAGGGTTCAAATTTGGAACAAAAAGAAGAAATAAACATTCACCCGGAACAGAAAGAAGAAACAAGAATTGAAAAAAACAAAGAGAGGATTAGGAGCCTTTGGGACAACTTTAAATGTACCAATATCTGAATCATAGGGGTGCCAGAAGAAGAGGAAGAGCAAGAAATCGAAAACTTATTTGAAAAAATTATGAAAGAAAACTTCCCTAATTTGGCAAAGAAAATAGACATACATGTCCAGGAAGCACAGAGTTCCCAACAAGCTGGACCCAATGAGGACCACATCATAATTAAAATGCCAAAGGTAAAGATAAAGAGAGAATCCTAAAAGCAGCAAGAGAAAAGAAGAGAGTTCCTTACAAAGGAATTCCCATAAGACTATCTACTGATTTCTCAAAAGAAACTCTGCAGGCAAGGAGGGACTGGCAAGAAGTATTCAAAGTGATGAAAAGCAAGGACTTACAACCAAAATTACTCTATCCAGCAAAGCTATCATTTAGAATGGAAGGGCAGATAAAGTGCTTCCCAGACAAGGTAAAGCTAAAGGAGTTCATCACCACCAAGCCATTATTACATGAAATGTTAAAAGGACTTATTTAAGAAAAAGCAGGTTAAAACTATGAACATTACAATGATGACAAACTCACTACTATCAACAACTGAATCTAAAAAATAAAAACAAAAACAAAAACAAACTAAGCAAATAACCAGAACAGGAACAGAATCATAGTTATGGGGATGATTTGGAGGGTTATCAGCTAGGATGGGGAAGGGGAGAAAGGGGGATATGGTGCAGGGATTAAGAAGCATAATTGGTAGGAACAAAATAAACAGGGGGATGTTAAGAATAGTAAAGTAAATGGAGACACCAAAGAACTTACATACATGACCCATGAACATGAACTAAGGAGGGGGTTATTGCTGGAGGTAAGTGAGATACAGTGGAGAGGGGGGCAAAAGGAAGAATTGGGACAATTAACAGCATAATCAATAAACTATACTTAAAAAATAAAAATAAATAAACAAAATCTTAAAAAGAAAATGAAAAGCCAAGCCACAGATGGGGAAAAATACTTGCAAAACATGTATCTGATCAGGGACTTGCTTCCAGAATATATAAAGAACCCTTACAACTCAGTAATAAGACAAACAACCTCTGAGGGGAATCTTGAAGTCTGAGTCTCTGTCACAGGCGATGGCAGCGTGTTTCAGGCAGAGAGAACAGTATGGCCAAGGCAGAGAGTGAGAATAATTAAGCAGGAAAACCGCCACATTAAGGAAGAAAAGTCATGTTATAATAAACTGTTGTTACACTGTGAATCAGTTCCATATAAGATTGTCTGCCTTTGCAAAGATGATATGGTTGTTAAAGAACTGTATAGTCTGTACTTGTTTTGTTTGCTAATCCATAAATCAAGAATTAAAAACCAAACAAAACAAAAAAGTTATTTAGTAGTCCTTTGATTTCTGGCATGCAATACATTTCTATTTGTCCCTAGTTTTGAATGTCACAGCCTTTTAATATTCTTTATTCTTGTTGCACATCAGGTATTTATGTTACTGCTATTTTCTAGCCTTAATATTTACTTACTCATAATATACTTTTTGTAAGTACTAGACTGTAATGTGTTTTCTGAAAACATACAGTGATATAAATTAGATTTTAGATAAGTATTAAGGGTTTTAAGAGAGAACATTAAACCCTTATTAAGTACCTTACCTCATTTTATCTTCACAACATCCCCATGAGGTATGTATTTTTATTATATTCATTTTAAAGATGTCGAAAGTTAGGTCCAGCGAGCTTAAAGTTACACAGCCAAAAGAAGAATATAGTGAATTAAGGGTTAAAGTGGTAACTTATGATTGTAATAGCTTTACTAGAAGGAAGGAAAAAAGACTTTAGGGAGAAAAGTCTTTACTTTGATCTAGATTTACCAGTTTCACATAGATTTAAATCATTTGTGTTCTATTACTTAAGTGGTAAACAGTTCAATGGCAAATTAATAGACAGCTAGAAAATTTTATCAATTCTGAATTGTCTTCTGGCAAAATTGGAAACCTGATGTCTTGACGTCTTCAAAGTGTCAATTTTTGTATGCAAATGACCGAAATATTCTGATACTTCGATGTGTTACATTAGTAATCAAAGCCATATGCTATGTTTATTGTCTCAGACTTGGTCTTTAAGACTAAGGTTTGGAAGATAATCTCCTCTAGGTGTCTTAAGGTTCCGCTTTATTATTTCTCTTAGAATGGTAGATCGATCATATTTTATAGGTTTTTCTGGAGAAAATTTGCAGTTGAGGTATAGCTGAGCAACTGTAACAAGATTTAAAGTACATATACTTCTTCCACGTAGTCTTACTGTCCAACATAAAAAATTCACACAAAGCCAATGCCAGATCCATTGTTCCCTGAATATACATGAAGTCTGAAGTGTTTTCATGTTTGTTCATGTCCATTTTTGCTTGAAATGCCTTTCCCATGTCTTCTTATTTATGTAAATCCCATACTTCCTTCAAAGTCTGATTCAGATTTTACCTCCTTATAAAGCTTTCTCTGACCTTAGTGACCCTAGGGAGAAAAAATGTTCCCAGTCCCATGGGCGATGGTCTTGCCTCCTGTGGTCTTTCCCTCTCTTTCTTTATTTTCTTCTGGACTATTGCTGCCTAGGTACCCTCATCTCTAATGTTTGTACAGATCTGTAATTCATTATTCAAAATCCTTGGGTTTTTCAGGATTTAAAAGTTTTCAGATTTTATAAACGTAAGGTGATGCAGGTTCTGTGATAGCACCCAGCTGTTAAGAGTAATTTCTGCTGTTAATGCATGAATATTTATACTACGGGGACTAAGTAGACTTAGAGCTTTGTGTTAGCTCAAGGCAGGTCAGGTTTTTCTCTCAGTGAGTTACAAAACATATTTTGACTTGCAGACCTGTTTGAATTTCTGGAGTGTCCACATAGGATTATAGATATGTATTACTCAGTGTTTTCCAAGTATAAATTGTGTATAATGGCAGGAAAACCTAGTAATCATATAACACTTTATGATTTTTTTGCTTAATTTTTTTTCTTTTATTTATAGAACTAAATCAGTTCAAAAGATGACCTATGTGTGTATTATGTGTATGCCTATCTATCTGCCTGTCTGCCGGTTTGCCTGTCTGCCTATCTCTCTCTCTCTCTCATTTGTCTATCTAGTAGTATTAACTGGTAGGTGTAAACATGTCTTATGCTTCAGTTCTTATTGTAGCTCCAGTTGTCTCATTTTTGGCGAGTTAGCCTCTTCAAGTTTTCTCCCAAGTCTTTTAGACATAAGCCTAATTGTCTTTGGTAGCTTCCTGTCCAGTATGATCTTCGAATTTATCTTTCATATATATTTTCTGCTCAAGACCTGGAATCAGCTATTTTTTTTCAAGCTCAGCATTCTTTTAGTGGTGAGTGATATTTCAGGACCACATCTGGGTGTTAGAAGTGTTTGCTGCTACTAGGTTGTAATTGTTTATGGTCTTTTTCATACTAACTTTTTATTTTGAAATAACGTGAGACTCAGAAAAATTGCAAAGTAGTACAGAGATATTATTATACTACAGAGATACCTTGTATCCTTCATCCAAATTTCCCTAATGTAAACATCTGTTAAGTAAGCATAGTACGGTAACCTAAATGAGGAAGTAACAATGTTGATAGTAAATTACAGAGTATGTTTAGAAATGATTTATTAAAGCTTGATTATAGTTGTGTTTTTAGTTTCCAAGTCTATTTTTTCCCCTTTCATACTTTTGTTTGGTGCTTCTAAACTACTAAGAAAGGTCTATCAGATCAAATTACGTGGGAATTTTTTAATATAAGATGCCCGAAACCTTTCCCTCTCCTCCTCCAGAGTTGTTCAGAATCTCAGGTGGGGATATAATAGGTAGTATCAGTGTAGGTATATAGGGATTTTGCTAGAATTCCATCTGCCCTAGCAGCTTAGATTATTTTAGTAAGGAAGCAATTTGTGTTTGCTCACAACTGATAATAATGACCTCTTGATCCCAAAATAAGTTATTTTATCTTAAATGATTCAAGTTTGATGCTTCTAGTGCCAGAGATTCCTATCATACTTAGAATTGTCCTTCCACATTTATTAACTCCTTTAACAAATATTTATTGAGCACCTTCTTAATGCGAGACACTGGGGATATAGCAATGAAAAGGTACAGACATGTCTGGCCTCTGTCTTCATGGATCTACATGGATAATGGGAAATACAAACAGTTAAGCAGTTGGGTTATAATAGAGTGCAATGAATATTATTTTAGGAGAAGAGCAGAGAGCTCTGAAAAGCAGACAGAGCTCACCTAATGTAGGCATCAGGGAAACACAAACTTCCTGGGAAGATTATATTTAGCTTAGGTAGAAGTTAGCTTGGTAAAAAGAAGAGAAGAATGTTCTGGCTGAGGGAACAACCTGAGTTTCTGAATATGTCTAATACCTACAGCTAGAGAACATTTCTTTTTTTTTTTTTAAATTATTTATTTGTTTGTTTGTTTATTTTATTTTTAGAGAGAGGGGAAAGGAGAAAGAGAGGGAGAGAAACATCACTGTGTGGTTTGCCTCTCACTTGCTCCTCCAACTGGGGACCGGACGTGCAACCTAGTCATGTGCCCTGACTGGGAATCGAACCAGCGACACTTGGCTCGCAGGCCAACGCTCAATCCACTGAGCCACAGCAGCCAGGGTAGAGAACATTTCTGATATCTCATTGGAGAAAAAAGTATAAGACCGCAAGACCAAGGAAGGGGGAAGTATGGAAGTGAGCTACTTACTGGTAGTCTTTTCAGAGCATTCAAATTTTCATAGAAATAACTCACTTTTATTCATATTTCATCAGTTTCCATATCATCTAAGTTACATGATAACAATAACACAAATCCAACAGACATAAAGAGGTTTGTGGAAAATTAAACAAACTGTGTTAAGCGTGAGTCTCATTTGGTGGGAGCAGGCGTAAGTTGCTAAACATCTTCCCAAGCATAGAGTGAGTTGAGCTTGCCATGGGGTCAGCCAGTGTTTACACCCTGGGGACTGAGCTTTTTGGTTTGTCTGGCAAGTCAGTCAGCCAGTGGTCACTTAAGCCAACATCTATAATTATTATAGTTTTGGGAATAGATGAGCTCATTGAGGGAGATGAGGCACGAAGAGGGCCAAGAATGGAACCTCAGCACCAGTTAAGAGAGAGATAGAGGAAGACAAACCAGCTAAAATTTCAAGGCCTAATTAGAAACAATCTCCTAGGAGCTTCAGTTTTCCGAGTTTGAGGCCTTTGAATCTGACCTTGCAACTCATACTTGTTTCATTTGACTTGGCTTTTTGTAAACTTATTTTGCCATTGGAAACTTTTCTCATTTAACTAGTTCATACTCTGTATTCTATAGAACATGTAGGAATGTACTTTGGGAAACTGCTGGAGGCAAAAGGGAGCAAGGAAGGGATTAGGCAGGGTAATCAAAGCTAGCTTGTGGCTTCAGACAATCTTTCGGGAGTCCTGTGGAGGCAAGATTCCAGAAACGAGTGAGACAGGATGTTTGGAAGATCAACTCGAGGCCCTTGTGGTGGTCCAGGAGAAAGTTGATTGCAAGACCCCCGTCACTTGTTTGCAGTGACAACGGGGATCGAAAAGACAGGTTCAATATACATTTTAGTTGAAGTGACAGGACTTGGCAGCTCGATCTGAGAGGGGAAGAGGATGTCTAGGATCTCTGGTTTCTTCTGTTTGAGTGACCAAGGGAATGTGTTGTACTTCCCTTACACAGATGCCGGTTTGCAGAGCTGGTGCAGGTTGTGAGAGGGAAGATAGTTCAGTTTAGACGTGTATGTGTAAGGTATGTAGGTGAATGTATTTAGCAAGAGTCTGGACATGCAGATTTGGAACTTGGGAGAAAGGGTGGGGGGGCGAAACAGAGGTTTGGAAGTAATTGCTAATTAAAACTTATCAGGCTGGAGGTTAATGTCATCTAAGAAATGAGAGAATTCTAATTTAGGTTGGAAGGGAAGCCCATCTTAAGAATATTAATATCCTTGATTTATTAGGTGTCCATTAGACACTGCTTTAAGCATGTTATAGACATTATTTTAGACAAAAAAAAAAAAAAGAAAAAGAAACCCACGAGGGCAGGCGTTTCTTCACAAATGAATGTGTAGTTAAGCCCTTACCTCCCTGGGTAGCAGGTGAGGAAGTAGAGTGTATCTTACTAAGGGCCTTCTCACTTCGCTACATGGCCTTTTTCAAAAAAGGGGTGGTTCGAGAAGTAGGGAGAGAACCAGGAGAGTGGTAACATGGTACCCAGGGTGAGAGATGTTTAAGGAGCTGTCAGCACTGTGAAATGTACTGAAAGGCTGAGAAAGGAGGTGCCCTTCGGATTGAGTGCAGTGTATGGGTGGGTCAGGGATGCTGCCACACTTGTGTGCAGAGCTGGTTTGCTGTGGGAACAGTCAGTGTGATTGATTTCACACCCCCTTTCCAAGTTGTGTTTTCATTGAATGAATTATGGTAGCCTGTGGTACCCAGAAAGAGGGTAATAGCAATCATCTTTTAAAAAATTAAATAATAATAAATATGGGGTAAGACTTTCATACAAAGTCTTTCTTTGTGATCTAGTCATTTCAACGCACCAGTGTTTAGGAAGATGATGTAGTTCTGCCAATGAGCTCTTGCTGCTGAGACAGGAAAGGGAGGGGAAGATCCTATTTGTGGATCACATCACTGCGGAGCTCTTGTAACAGCGCCCCAGTGCTGACAAAAGCTGAGTCACAGAGTACAGCAGACTGCGCTGTAGCAGGCATGGCCCAGTTCAGGATTTTGGACTGCATGATCAACCACAACTGGAGTTTACTGTGCAATCTGTATTGTGCGTGGAGTGGCCAGGTTTGTGTGATAAATATATATATGTATATTTTGCTTTTTAATTCAAAACTGTATAAAAAATATCAGTGAAAATACTAGATGTGAAATCACTGTCTTCCTGTAACAATGAAAAAGTAATCTTTAAGACTATTACTTTTTATTAAAATACTTGCGTACCATGACATAGTTCAACCCTGATTATCTGAATTTTTCTGAAAGAATTAACTCTTAAACTGCACTGATAAGACTATTTGTAAAGCTTTATGTGATGGGGGAGGGGAAATAAAACTAGCAGAAATGAAAGCATTAATATTGTAAGATAAGGTAAATGTTACCTGTTTTTGGAGATATTTGCTGTGTTTATAAGAAGGTAGGCAAGATCTTGGAATGAGTTACTTTTCAGCTAGTTTTTCATTTTTAATAAAATTTGGTCTTTATTCTTTCATTATAGGATTAAATGGAAGTTCTTTTTTGAGCTTATTCTGTTACTAGATGGTCTTTTGATAAAGTAGTTATTTTGCAATAGAGAAAACTTGCTGGGTCTGTTTTTCGTGATAGTTGTTAATGTTTTTGAGTTTTCTTCCCTAAGAAGCAAAAACTTATTTTTCCCTTCAACTATCAATCAACATGCATATTATCAGGTGTAGAGTGCTTTTGTATGTTTTAAGTAGTATTGTACATATACAGCATAATGGCTTCTCTATAGAAATCTAGACACCTGCATGGGTGCTTTTTGTTTCAGTTATCGGTGAATCTCTACTAATTATGAATTATTTGCATTGTAGGGTTATTCATCACTTTGTGAGTATTCATCTTCCTTATTTGAAAAAAGTTCTTTAGTATTGTTTAAAATTTAGAAGAAAAACTAAATTTAAAATATTGAAAGCAATGAATGATAAATGATGTGTACCAGTCCTCCCCCATATACACACATACTGCCATTTATTTCCCAGTTCTTCCATAGCCAATGAGTAAACAGACGTGTATGACCATAAACTTAGTTACAAATGGGACTTTTGGGTCTCCAGTACTTCCCTTTATGTCCTATTCTCTTTATCCTAGAATGGTGAAAAGATATTTTCCTAGTTTAGGTGGGGCACAATAGACTAATGTATCAGAGAAGTTAGAGGTGGAGGTCATTTAGTCCATATTTCTTCTCGCGTAAGATTGATCTCTCAATGCACTTTCTAGTTCTCTTCCTAATGGATTTACATTACCGTAAAAATGTGGATTTCAAATGGCTGCTTAGAGAATAAAAGAAGAGAGATACAGCAATTATCTTAGCATGTAAAATTCATAATATTGGGAGCCTCCTAAAACTGAAACAAAAAAAATACTGTTTAGTAACTAGTTTGCAGCTATTACTAAACTCATTAGTTAACGTCATCATCAGAAAACATTCTAATTTGAGGTCCTGAACCTTATGAAGACTTCTTCATTCTGGCTAATCCCAAAGGAATACTTGGTTGCAACAGAGTTTAGGGATGTGTTGATCCAGTTGGCCAGCTATAGAAGGTCCTTGTGGACATGCCTTGGCCTGGGGTTTTACAGGATTGCTGTTACTACTTTCCCTATGGTTTAGATCCAACAATAGGTCATTTTGTTGCTAGGATCTCTGAGAAGAAGATTGTGCAGAATTTAGCCTTAAGTAAAAATGGCCTGTGGCTTTTATGCCATCACTAAAAGTATTTGCTGAAGGTCACATACTCAGTGCTTCTGGGACTAGACACGTTCCATACAAGAGTGAAGAGAGGTGAGCAATGAGGTATAGGACAGCAGGGATTGGCGGGGACTGTAGCTAACTGGAATTTAGCTTCAGAATATTCATGCCATCTTGAACCTACTGTTGCCATATCATTTAGTTTTCTGGAGAAACTAAAAATTTTGAATTTTTATATGAATTTCCTAACGTTTAAATGATGGTGACTAATTCAAGTTTTTAAAAAGACTTTGTACAGATGTGGCTCGAAGCTTTCAGTGTGTAACTTCTGATTTGTAGAAAGACTTAGGGTAGCAGTTGGTTTTGTTTGAGGTGTACTGTTGAAGCTAAGCAGCACCAAAGGATGCTGATGGATATCTTTGGAAAGTTTATGGTACATATTCTTAGGCAAGAAGTGTGAGAGAAAGTAGAGGAGTGAATGAAGAGGCTGGTTGAGGAGTGAGGAAGGCTGACCAAGAAAGAGACAGAGTAGTGCTGTGATGGGCACTCGGAGAGTGCCAGTTGGCAGAGACATCAGTTGGCACTTTTTTGGCATACTGCTGGAGAATTCTGACCAAGGTTTTGTTTATTAAATATTTCTGCACTGTTGTAGGAAGGCAATATAGTGCTGTTGTTAAGAGTGAAGATTTTCGTGCCTAAAAACTGGCTTCAAGCCCAGGGCTGTCCCTGGCTCGGTGATGAGCCTGGCAGTACTCCCTGACCTCAGCTTCTTCGTCCCCAGTAATAACTGCAGCATGGATTTTTGTGAAGATCAAACGAGATAACTTGGGTACAGCATTTAACATAGTGCCCAGCAGGACCAGTGCTTAATACGTGCTCACTATTATTATTACCATATTCTAGGTTGATAATGGTATATATTTTGCTAGATGAGATTTTTTTTCCCCGTGATCATTTTTGGGCTGTTTTTCAAGCCAAACCTATTTTTTTAATTAAATTTTTTTCAACTACACTTTACATTCAGTATTACTTTGTATTAGTTTCAGGTGTATAGCATAGTGGTTAGACAGTCACATACTTTACAAAGTGTTCCCCCTAATGTTTCCAATACCCAATTGGCATCATACACAGTTAGTACGATATTATTGACTATATTCTTAAATGAGACTTATTTTGGAAATAGAAAAGTCAGAGTACAGAGGTCCCTTTAATTTAACTTCTTAAATTGTAAATAAAATGCATGGTCACTTGTAAAAATTAGAAAATATAACTTAAAATTGATTTACCTGGTTCACTCATTCAAATACAGATACTGTTAATATTTTGATATGTGTACTGCCAGTTTTTCCCCACCGTGCGGTGTTTTTTTCTATGTGGATATATGTGTATTTTACAAGTTATAAATATATTATGCACATTTTTCCATATTGTGACATCCTTTTTAATGGTTGCTTAATACTCCAGCTAAAGAATTTCGATATAATGTTATCATTATAATATATATTTTATTTATATTAAAATATGTTTAATCATTTATCTGTTGAACATTTAAATTGCTTCTAGTCTTTTTATTATTATAAATAAAGTATGATGAAGATCTCTGAGATTATAACTTTTCCTGTTTAGGATTATTTTCATAGGGTACAATTTCAGAAGTGAAATTACTGGGTCAGAGTGGTAATATTTTTAAAGCATGACTTTTACAAAATACATTTCTATAGTAAAGAGACTCTTTACTATGTAATGCCCACAGCATTTTTAGATTTTGTGAGAGATGTGAAGTTTTAAAATTTATAGATTGTAATACTGTATATATATTGTAATACCACAATAGCATCAGGAAGAGAGAACCCTGTGTTGTTCTTTTTTCCACCTTGGTGTATGATAAATTTCAAATTGTAATCATATAGAACTATGACCTGAATGGTGATTGTGGAGTCAGATATAAGAAGTCTGGCATTAAGTTTTCATGTATGGGATGTATCCCATAATTCAGTTCTTGGGTTTTCCCTCAAATCTAGTGACAATTGATATTGCACAGCCACATATATAGAAGACTCAGAGGGAATACTGGGAGTACCAGTCATGGGAGATCCTGGCATTATCATTGTTCATATATATATTTGTATGCAGCCTGCAGTCTGTTTTTAGCCCAATGTAGCCAATCTGATCCTATTAAACATTGGAGCGTGTTGCTCCACTCAAAGCCCCTCGCAGATTGCCTGTGTCACTGAGCATAAATGCCAAGAGGCCTTATGTGAGTTATTTCTCTTCCTCCATCATCTCCATGGTCTTGACCTTGTTTACACATATTCGTGCGTTTGCCCTACTCATTGTTCTCCAGTAGGAACAATGGATTCCTTGCTATTTCAATTCCAGGGTCTTTGCACTTACTGATAACTCTTCTTGAAATGCTTCACATGGCCCTTCTCAATGGAGTATTGTGTTCCAGTTTCTTATAAAATGTTGTAAAAGGAAAATAATTATACCATTAAAGAAGATACATTTTTTTCCTTTGAAAGAATATGTAAAAATGATAGGACACTATTAATTTACAGAAATAGTTATTCTATATCAGTCTGTTTTAGGGAAGAAGAGCCAGATTAACCCTAGTTTGTACTGAGGACCCAGGAGGCAATTTTTCCTCTCTTCACTTGGGGAAACCAAATGAAAGCTAGAAAGAGGCTGTAGAGAACTTTTTTTTTTTTTTTTTTAATTGCTTCCCCCTTTAAGCTCCCCTGATCTTTCCTTTCTGGGTAAGAAGCAGTTGTAGCCTCGGGCTCACTTTGTTCCTCAGAGCTGTTAGAAAAGGACACTTTAAGTTGATAAGCTAGGAAACTGGGAATAGGCCTTTGGACACTTAAGATACCTTAAACTTAAGCCAGGCCTTTATGTCTCAGTGGATTGAGAGCCTGCTTGCAAAGATACCTTACACTTGCACTCTTAAATGTGGTCCGTAGAGCAGCAGAATCTGCATGACCTGGAAGCTTGTAAGAAATGCAGACTTTCAGGTGTCACTGTAGACTTATGAAATCAGAATTTGCATTTTAACAAGATCCTTAGGTGCTTCTTCTGCCCATTAAAGCTCTGCCTTAAACGACAGAAAGACAGTTAAAGTTTTTTTTGTTTTTTTTTTTAAGAGATGGTCAGGGCATATACCTAGGTTTAATTTCCAGTCAGGGTGCATATGAGAGGCAACTGATCGATGTTTCTCACATCGGTGTTTCTCTCTTTTTCTCTCCCTTCCTCTTTCTCTAGTATCAATAAACATTTTAAAAATTAAAAAAATTAAGGCAAATTCACAGTACTACAGTTTTATCACTTATTAGGTTCTTTAATTACATTTATAAAACATTATAGTTATATACTGCTTTCTTATAAGAGACCAGTTAATCCAGAATACCTGAATATTAAAAGGTAAAAGACCCCAAGGGTTTGCCTTGCTAGGCATAATAGTGTAAATTATTATTTTTTCTTGGCCTGACCCCCAAGAGAACTGTTTGTGTAGCTTTGTGGTGTCCTCTTCTCTCTGGAGACGTTGAAAATGGCGCAGGAGAAACTTGATGGTAGGCCGGGTGCACCTGGGATTGGCAGAAACACTTACGTATGCAGGGATACAGCTAACAGTGCCAAAATGCACAGATGGCTCATTTTCCACAGGTAGACTTAGCAGGTGAAAAGGGGGTGCAGTGGGGAGGTTGAGAACAAAATGACAGAGGCCTTTTTTAAGCATTGTGAGAAGTCCAAATAGCCACATCTGCATTTCACCAGTAGTATTTCAGAACTGTTGACCTACAGGGTCAGAAATATGGCTGTTAGAATTATTTGCTTTAGGTAGAGGGGGAAAAAACTACCCCATGCCCTGTGACTAGTCCCATAACACCAAACCACTGAAATGCTGAAAAATGTCACAGGAACTTCAGTTTAATATTTTGTGAGAGATAAAAGTAGGCAATGTTAAGTGAATACTAACTATGTGCCTGACACTTCACACATTGAACCTTCTTTAATTCTTTTACCAACCTTATGGAAATGATATTATTTTCCTATTCTCATTTATTGTTAAGGAAACAAATGAACAAGGGGTTAAGTCACTCTGTCAGGGCTAGGTAGCTAAGAAGCTGCAGAATAGGTTTCTGACTCAGGTAGTCAAACCCTTTGAGTCCTTGCCCTCAGTGCCCACAGTATACTGAAGGATATAATATAATATTTAGTTAATTAGCTTTTAAAGCTAGTAATTCTACAGCTGTATTAAGAATGTAGAGTAAATGATAAAAATTCTATATATATGTTTCCAATTAATGGCCAATTTAGTGAGTAGTAGAGAAAAATGGACTGAAAAAGGAGTAAGGAAATGGGAAAAAAGGGATAGGAATGTCTGGAATGATAGATACATATCATTGAAGGAGAAATACAAGGTTGAAAAGCAGGCTAAGAAAACAGGGAGGAGAATTAGGTTTTGCAATAATTCTGTGAGTTGTAGGTACCTGTTGTAATGTAGAGTAATTGATGAGTCACTTTCTTAGCTCTTCTTTTGTTCTGATATTGAAACCTTTAGCATTGCCGATACACATATACATACGACTATATTGTGAGTTGGTGACCATGTTATATAAGCAATGTAATTCTAAACATTAAGCCTATGTGAGCAGAGTTTAATGTTGAAACATTTTATTTTTTGAATTGAGGTATAATTGACATACAAAGTTACATTAGTTTCAGGTGTACAACAATGATTTGATATTTGCATATATTGCAAAATGATCACATTAAGTGTAGTTAATATCCATCACCATATATAGTTACAGACTTTTCTTGTGGTGAGAACTTTCAAGATGTACACTTAGCAACTTTTAAATATGCAATACAGTATCATTAACTATAGTCATCATGACTTACTCATTTTCTTTTTTTTTTAAGTATATTTCATTGTTTATGTTGTTACAGTAGTTCCAATTTTTTTCCCCTTTTCTCCCCTCCTCCCAGTACTCCTCTTCCCCCCAGCAGTCCCACCCCCCTTAGTTCATGTCCATGGGTCATGCATATACGTTCTTTGGCTTCACCCTTTCCTATATTATTCTTAACTTCCCCTGTCTATTTTGTACCAACTGATTATGCTTCTTAATCCCTGCACCATATCCCCATTTATCCCCCTCCCCACTCCCAGCTGATAACTCTCCAAATGATCCCCATACCTATGATTCTGTTCCTATTCTGGTTTGCTTAGTTGGATTTTGTTTTTATTTTTTAAATTCAGTTGTTGATAGTTGTGAGTTTGTTGTCATTTTTGTGTTCGTAGTTTTGATCTTCTTTTTCTTAAGTAAGCCCCTTTGACATTTCATATAATGATGGCTTGGTGATGATGAACTACTTTAGCTTACCTTGTCTGGGAAACACTTCATCTGCCCTTCCATTCTAAATGATAGCCTTGCTGGATAGAGTAATCCTGGTTGCAGGTTGCCTTTCATCACGTTGAATTCTGCTTGCTCTAGTCCCTTTCTGCCTGCAGAGTATCCTCTGAGAAATCAACTGATAGTCCTAAAGGCACCACCCTGGAGGCAACCCTCTGCCTCTCTCTTGCTGCCCTCAGGACTCTGTCTTTATCTTTCACATTTGGCTCCTCAATCATGATGCATCCTGGTGTGGTCCCCTCTGGGTCCAGCTCACCTGGGACCCTCCATGCTTCCCGGACCTGTATGTCCATCTCCTTCGCAAAATTTGGGAAGTTTTCCTCATTTTTTTCAATTCTTGCTTCCTCATTCTGCACTGGTCGACTGTTTTTTCCTTTCTTATGTTCCAAATCATTGATTTGAACCCCAGTTTCCTTCCCTTCACCATTGGTTTTGTGTGAATTTTCCTTCATTTCACTTAGCATAGCCTTCACTTCTTCTCTTATGCGTTTGCCATACTCGGCATATCTGTCAAGCCTGTAAGCATCTTTATCACCAGTATTTTGAATTCTGCATGTTAGGTTGTCTATCTCCTCATCTGTCAGGTTGGCTATCTCCTCATTGCTTAGTTCTCCCACTGGAACCTTGATCCGTTCCCCCTTTTGGGCCATGCTTCTCTGTCTCCTCATTCTGACAGTCTCCTGCATTTGTTTGCTTCTGCGTCCCAGGTAGAGCTGTTGCTCCTGTTATGTTTTAAGGGGCGGAGCCTTAGGGATTCGTCAGTACAGGGCAACCCGTTTCACCACGTTGTGGCGCTGTATGTGGGGGAGGGACCTGAGAAGGAACAATGCCGCCTGCCCAGCACTCGCCTCTTTTCCAGGCACCTCTCCCACTTCTGCACCAGACTGGCACCCTTCTAGCCTCTGCCCTGTATGTCGTTCCCAGAGTGGGTGGGTCTGCGGACGTTCTAGGACCGTGGGGGCCCTTTAAACAAGCGGATTCTGCTGAGAGACTGGCAGTTTCTGCCTCCACCCCAGCCCCCACTGTTCTGCAAAGTCAGAAGCAATGAGGCTTGATTTTCCTCGGTGCTGGGGCAGTAAGCAGCGTGGTCTGGTGAGGAGCTGGGAATGCTCCCCAGGTGCCCCTCCTCACTTTTTAGACCGTGTGACTGCGCTTTCCGCGGCCGGCCTGCTGCTGCTGCTGCTGCTGCTGCCGCCGCCACCACCACACCGTGTCCTCTCCGCCTGGGCTCCTACCTGTCTGGATGAATATTTCTTCTTTATATCTTTGTTTGTTGGACTTCCATGCAGTTCGATTTTCTGGAACTTCTGGTTGTTTATAGTTTTGAGGTAGTTGTATTTCTTCTTAGTTGTGTAGGGAGGTGCAGCGTGTCTGTCTATGCCTCCATCTTGGCTGGAAGTTGATCCTCCCTTGACTTACTCATTTTCTATCTCAAAGTTTGTACTTTTTGACCACCTGCCCACCCCCACCCCACCTCTGGCAAACACCAATCTGTTTTTTATATCTGTGAGATTGGGTGTTATTTTGTTTGTTTGTTTGTTTTTAGATTCTCCATGTGAGTTTTTACAATATTTGTCTTTCCCTGTCTGACTTCATTTTGTGTAATGCCCTCTAGGTCCATCCATGTTGTTGCAGATGGCAAGTTTCCATTCTTTTTTATGGCTGCACTACTTCTTTATATATTCACCTATTGATGGGCACTTAGGTTGTTTCCATGTTTAGGCCATTATAAGTAATGCTGCAATGAACATAGGGGTGCATATATCTTTTCCAGTTAGTTTTTTGTTTTCTTTGGATAAATACCCAGAAGTGGAATTCCTGGGTCATAAGGTAGTTCTATTTTTAATTTTTTGAGGAAGCTCCTAATTGTTTTCTATAGTGGCTCACCAATTTACATTTCCACCAACAGCGCACAAAGGTTCCCTTTACTCCACATTCTCGCCTACTCTTGTCTCTTGTCTTTTTGATAATAGCCATTTTAACAGGTGTGAGGTGATATCTCATGGTGGTTTGACTGACATTTTCCTCATAATTAGCGATGCTGAACATCTTATCCTGTACCTGTTGGTCATCTGTATGTTTTCTTCAGAAGAATGTCTGTTCAGATCCTCTGGTCCTTTTCACTTGGGCTGTTATTTTTTGCTGTGCAGTTGTATAACTTCTTTATATATTTTGGATTTTTAACCCTTTACCTGATACATGGTTTGCAAATATTTTTTCTCATTTAATAGGTTGCCCTTTCATTTTGCTGATGGTTTCCGTTGCTGAGTAGATGCTTTTTAGGATGAGGTAGTCCCACTTGTTTATTTTTGCTTTTGTTGTCAAATCCAAAAAACTATCACCAAGACTGATGTCAAGGAGCTTACAATCTATGTTTTCTTCCAGGAATTTTATGGTTTCAGGTCTTACGTTCAAGTCTTTAATCTATTTTAAGTTAATTTTTGAGTTTGTTGTGAGATAATGGTCCAGGTTCATTCTTTTACATGTGGCTGTCCAGTTTTCCCAACACCATTAATTGAATATGCTGTTCTATCCCCATTGTATATTCTTGGATCCTTTGTTGTAAATCATTTGACCATATATTCTTGGGTTTATTTCTGGGTTTTCTATTTTGTTTCAATGAGTCTTTCTATGCCAATACAGTATTGTTTTGATTACTATATAGCTTTGTAACATAATTTTAAGTCAGTGATCATGATGCCTCCAGCTTTGTTGTTTCTCAAGATTTCTTTGGCTATTTGGCGATCTTTCATGGATCTATACACATTTTAGAATTGTTGTTCTAGTTCTGTGAAAAATGCCATTGGAATTTTGGTAAGGATTGCATTGAACTTATAGATTGCTTTGAGTAGTATGACTATTTTAATAATACTAAGTCTTCTCATCCATAAACATGGAATGTCTTTCTATTAATTTGTGTCTTCCTTGGTTTCTTTCATCAGTGTCCCATAGTTTTCAGTGTATGAGTCTTTCACCTCCTTGGTTAAATTTATTCCTAGATAATTTACTTTTTTTGATACAATTATAATTGGGATTATTTTCTTAATTTGTCTTTGTGATAGTTCCATTATTAGTGTATAGAAACAATAGATTTTTGTATATTGACCTTGTATTCTGCAACTTGACTGAATTAATATATTCTAACATTGAAATGGTTTTAAAAAGTGGCATCATTAATGTATTTTAACAATATATAGTTGCTTTTGTTCTGAAAAGTGGTTAATTTGAATGGTTAGTAATTAGTTTAATATCTAGTTCTTATTGATGGTTAACATAAAGCCAGCTGCTTCTGGATCTGTGATTTAGGGCCCAATGACTAACCCTCTTTGTCATACCCATATTTGACCTTGGTATTCTATGTGGGGGCTCTGATTGATTGGTGAAATCAGGTTTAAATGAATAAGATGGTGAAATCAGGTTTAAATAATAAGAAAGACGAAATGGAAATATCTGAAAAGGCCGATCACAAAAGGACAGACTAAATGGTATGTTGGTGAATGGAATGGCAGACCCAGTCTGTTTTGACTTCTTGATGATAGTTGGACTTACTGCCAGGAGAAAAGCACTTAGAATAGTAGTTTTTGAATGTTATCTCCTCCTCAGCCTTAGGGAAAATGGTTTGCTTCAGAAGTTGGATGGTTTGGTGCAAGGAGTCTTAACTAAGAGTAGAGGCCTTGGCATACTCATCTGTTCTGTCACTACTAGGTTGTGTGATTCTGAACAATTCTGTGAATTCTCTGGGTTTTAGTGTTCATACCAAATTGCATATGTAGGATATGATTTATAGTGACTTTTGTATAGAGGATGAGTGTGAAAATCTTTCATTTAATACAATCATTATAGTAGGTACATTGAAGTATGCACCTCAGTGCATACATCTCTGTGTCTATGATTCTGTTTCTATTCTGCTTGTTCATTTATTTTGTTTTTTACATTCAATTTTGATAGATATGTATTTGTTGCCATTTTATTGTTCATATGTTTTATTTTCCTCTTCTTAAAGAAGACCTTTTAACATATCATGTAAAACTGGTTTGGGGGTAATTAACTCCTTATCTTTTTCTTATTTGGGAAGCTCCTTATGTGTCCTTCAATACTAAGTGATAACTATGTTGGGTAAAGTTATCTTGGCTGCAGGTCCTTGCTTCTTATCATTTTGAATATTTCTTGCCAGTCCCTACTAGCCTGCAGAGTTTCATCTGAGAAACCAGCTGACAGTCTTATGGGAGCGTCCTTGTAGGTAACTAACTGCTTTCCTTTTGCTGCTTTTAAGATTCTCACTTTGTCTTTAACCTTTGGCATTTTAATTATGATGTGTCTTGGTGTGGGCTGCTTTGGGTTCATCTTGTCTGGGACTTTCTGTGCCTCCTGGATTTGTATGTCTCATTTCCTTTACCAAGTTAGGGAAGTTTTATGTCATTTTTTCAAATAGGTTTTCAATTTCTTGTTGTCTCTCTTCTCATTTCGGCACCACCATGATGTAAATTTTGGTACACTTGAAGTTAAATGGTCCTCATATTTTTGGATTCCTTTTCTTCTTGTTGTTCTGATTGGGCATATTTGCTTCCTTGTGTTCTAAGTCGCTGATTTGATTCTCAGCTTCATCCACTATACTGTTGACTCCCTACAAATTGTTCTTCATTTCAGTTAGTGTATCCTTTATTTCTGACTGGTTCCTTTTTATAGTTTCCAAACCCTTTTTTATGCTGTTGAAGTTCTCATTAATTTCACCGAACATCTTTATAGCCAATATCTCTGTATCTAGCAGATTGCTTGTCTCCATTTTGTTTAGTTCTTTTTCTGGAGTTGTGTTCTGCTCTTTCATTTTGGGTGTTTCTTTGTCTCCTCAATTTGGTAGCCTTCCTGTGTTTGTTTCTATGAATTAGGTAAAGCTGCCACAACTCCCTGAACTGGAAGAGTGGCCTAATATAGTAAGTGTCCTATAGAGTCCAGTGGCACAACCTCCCCTATCACCCAAGCTTGGTTCTCAAGTTGTGCCCACCATGCGGTTGTATACACCTTTGTCTTGTAATTGAGCCTTGATTGCTATTGACAAGTCAATGGGAGGGATTTACCCAGGCCAATCTGCTGCAAGGACTGGATGTGACCATTGACCACCAACCTCCAACCACCATGGAGGTTCAGGTGTGCAGGGGCCCACTCCACAGAATAGGACTTACATCATCAGGGCTCTGGTGCTCGCTTCGTCTGTTCCTTGAGTGTGTTGCTTATTGAGGTGGTGTGGTGGTGGTGCTTTCACGTGGTCTGTAGCCGTCCATCTGGTGCACAGGCCCTGTCAACTCCCAGGATGTACAAGCCAAGGACAACCACTGCCTATGTTCTGTTTGGAGCCACTTGCGTAAGCTACAGAACAATCTGTAGTTGGCTGCTAGTTGTGCTGGGCTTGGAGTTGCCTGAATGAGGCCAAGCTGTGAACCAAGGCCAGCTGCTGCTAGTGCCAGGCTTGGGGCCACTTACCATTAGGCATGGGGCACATTGAGGCCAGATGCTGCTTGTTTGAGAGAGTTTAAGAGAATCTAAAGCATCAGCCAAGTCAAGCATTTCTTATGGAAAAGCCACTGCAAACAGTTTGGGTGGGGCAGAGCCTCAGGGAATCACCAAGGTGGGGCAAACTGTGTGATTCAGGTTGATGGAGACTCAGATATGGTGCCCACTTGCCCATTCTGTTGAGGGATGGCTCAGAAAAGGAATGGTGGTGGCCTCTGACTGCATTTCTCTGTGGGAGAAAGCTGCCCCCCACGTCTTGCCTTGATGCCAGACACTTCAGTTTCCCTCGTATGTCTCTGGTGCCTTTCAATCTGCTGACCCTGTGCTGGAGCTCAGAGGGAGTGAGTCCAGGTAAGTCTGTGTGTGGTCACTGTAAGAGGAACTGCCTGGGACTGCAGCAGTGTGTCTTCCACAGCCTCAGTCCCCACTGGTTTTTACAGTTAAAAGTTATGGAGGCTTATCTTCCTGTCACTGGAACCCTGGGGTGGTGCAAGGGGCCTGGTGTGGCATTGGGACCCCTCGCTCCTGAAATCTTTCTCCTGTTTTTTATTTTCCACACATGGTTGTGAGATGAACCTGTTATGTGTCTCTGCCCCTCCTACCAGGCTCCGTGGTTTCTTCTTTAATTCCATAGCTGTAGGACTTCCACGGAGCTTTATTTCTGGTGGTTCTGAATAATGGTTGTTCTGTAGTTTAGTTGTAATTTTGGTTTTGGGATGTTGTTGTGCGAGGAGGCAAACCATGTTTACCAAGGCCACCATCTTGAACAAAAGTCCAGTTTTCTTAGCCTTTAGATATATCTCTTCCACTAGAGTCTGCCAAAGCAGCTCTGGCATCTATACTTCATTTAATATGAATCTTTCTCCAAGCTTCCTAGAGCTGTCCTTGTTAGCACAGCGCTTCTCAACCTGTGGGTCACGACCCCTTTGGGGGTCGAATGACCCTTTCACAGGGGTCGCCTAAGACCATCAGAAAACTCATATATAATTACATAGTTTTTGTGATTAATCACCATGCTTTAATTATGTTCAATTTGTAACAATGAAAATACATCCTGCATATCAGATATTTACATTACGATTCATAACAGTAGCAAAATTACAGTTATGAAGTAGCAATGAAAATAATTTTATGGTTGGGGGTCACCACAACATGAGGAACTGTATTAAAAGGTTGCGGCATTAGGAAGATTGAGAACCACTGTGTTAGCATGTTTGAACCTCTCCTGTGTTAGCCCTTGCCTCAGTGTGTGACTGAGTGCCCCATCTCAACATTTCCTCAGCTCTGTTCTCTACCCTCATCTAACACCCGCAGAACCACTCCCAGCTGCACTCTCCGTTCACTGGTATGTATGCTGGCCTGCAGGTCCTTTTCATATAATTCCTTCCCTCTCCCCCCTTTTTAGAGTCTTGTGTTTAGGTTTTATTGGATGAGACCAGAGCAGCTTATAGTCTAATGCTAGTTTTGCCGCACTAGTTGGGCAATATACTTCAGAATGTTTTACCTGGTACTACACAGATCAGGAGGTTTTCCCCCCTTTGGTTGAAAACAAAACGGGCACTGTTCTGGCTTGTGTGAGTTTCTGGGCTTGGTCCCATGATTCTTCTGGAGGTTCTTTTCCCCTCAGGGCTTATCAGCTGGAGACCAGGTCAGGAGGCCCTCTGCACATGTCCAGAGCTCCCTCTCTGGGCTGCTTTCTTCTCTCTAGTTTTCTTACCTACTCTTCCCTGTGAACTCGAGCCACCTTGGCCTCATTGAACTTTAGGGAGACCACCAGGCCGTGTCTGAGTTCCCCTTCCTGTGCTATGGCCTTGAAACTATAGTAAAGTAGGGCAGTACGGCTTCCTTTATTTTTTTTCTTTCCCACAGATCACTGTCCTTTGTTGTGTGATATCCAGTACGTGGAAACCATTGTTTCATATATGGTTTGGCTTTTTTCTTTGTTTCAAGTGCTAAGAGTGTGTTAGTAATCTATTGCAGAATAATAGTGACCTAAAACAAGAACACTTATTATCTCACAATTTCTGCAGGACAGAAATCCAGGTGTGGCCTCACTGAGTCCTCTGGCTCAGAGTTACACAATGCCACACTCTGGGGTCACCCATAGCTTCAGTCATCTCAGGGCTTACCTGGGAAGGATCTGCTTCCGGGTGCACTGATGTGGTTGCTGGTGGGATTTGTTCCTCACAGGTGGCTGGGCCAAGGGCCTCAGTGATTTGCTGGCTTTGGCTGCCCTCACTTCTTGTCCCAGGCCTTTCCAGGAGGCAGATCACTACATGGCAGCTTATTTCATAAGCAGGAACAGGCTTTTTGGGGGTGGCTGGTCACATAAGCACCTTCTGACTAGCAGAGACCCAAGTTCCAGACTCCCACAAGGAAAGCAGGTGTTCAGCATAAACAGTTTAGGGACAGTGAGCCACTTTGAAGGAGTGGCGAGAACCCTTCAGAAATCCAAGTTCCCAGATGCCAACCCAGGACCAACCTTGTAATCAGACCTTTCTAAAGATAGCAGTCTTAGGCCTTCTGTGTTAACTCTTTCTGCACAAGAGGGAATTGGAATTTATGTTACGCTTACCCTAAATAATGACCAGTCAAAATATTTTATTAATTTGGTGAGGGAAAATGGTGCTTTTTAGGGCCTGGAGATTAAGGGAGTTTAATTCAGGCTATAATCCTAATGGTTAGATCCTGACTAGGGTATTACCATACATATTTGTAGAGAGCTTAGAAAAAATGAAGTTTTAGTGGTGCATTGATATAGTATATCATTTGCTTCCACACATATTTATTCAGGCCTGGTTTTTGCCCAGCTACTGTGCTAGCCATTGTGTATGAAATGGTGAGCATGTATGTCTTCTGTGTTCCCGGAGATTGTAATCGAGTGGGGGAGACAGATACTAAACAAATACACACAGATACAAACATATAATTACAAATATAAAAATGTCCTTTTTAGGAAAAGGAAATACTCATTTTCTATTTATTCAATACAATTTTTTTGTACCTGCATTATGCTACTATTCTCGTGTGAACAAAACAAACTCCCTGCTCTTATTGACCATACATTTTAATGGGAGGGGTTGGGAACAGACAATAAATAAGTAAACAAATATATTTATAATATTGTTTCAGATTGTGATGAGTGTTTTGTGAAAAAATAAAACAGGCTGGAGTGATGGGGGGAGTGCTACTTTAGATATAGTAGTCCGGAAAAGCTCCTCCAAAGTCACTTCTCTGATTAGATTATGTTTAAGCAGAATCTGAATGAATTAAGAAAGCAAGTCATACAAATTTCAGCACTCCAGGTAGATGGAATTGCAGAGGTAAAGTCCCTACAATGGGATCTCTATTGATTGGAGGCAGCCAGGAGATATATGTGTTGGGAGCCTGTGAACAGGGGAGAGGAATGAGGGAGTAAGATCCAAATCCTATCCAGGACCAGGTCATAGAGGATCTGTAAAAGAAGGGTTTTGGATTTTCTTCCTCAGCAACGGGAAGCCTATTATAGGGTTTTTAGTATGACAATGATGTAATCAGATTCAGGTTTACACAAACATGAACAGGTTTTGACAAACATGTAAACATTTTAAATAGAAATACAGCAGTGTATAACATAAATCGTAAATATATAGCTTGGTGAATTTTACAAAGTGAACACATCTGTGGATCCTTGTTTCTGATCAAGATATAGAATGTTAATAGAACTCATCAGTAGCCTCTATTATGCCCCCTTAAGCCATTATTCTATCCTCTAAAGATAAACACCATGTATTGGTTTGCTTGTTTTGAATTGTATTATAAATATTATCATATTCTATATACCCTTTTGTATTTGACTTTCTTCACTGTTATCTTTGAAATTCATGCATGTTGTTGCATTAGCTGTAAGAATTTATTCATGGTAGTTCATTGTATGAAAATACCACATTTATCAATTGTGTTCTTCATGGACATTTGACTTGTTTCCAACTTTTGGCTATTATTAAATAATGCTGCTATCAATATTTTGCACATAGCTTTTTATTTATTGATTTCTGTTGAGTATATACCTAGTTGTGGAGTTACTGGGACATGAGATATACACTTTTATGGGCAAACTTGAACAGATACTACCAAGCAGTTTTTCAAAGTTGTTGCATCAATTTACTCTCGTCGTCGTCGTCGTCGGCAGCCGTCCGTCTCGAGAGACGATGGCTTAGCTTCCTGAGAGTCTATCTGCACCGCCGAGAATGGCTGTGCAGTCCGACTCGGGAGTGACAATCCCTGCCGCACTTGTTACAGGTGAAGGCAGATGGCCGTTGTTGCTGCTGTTGACGCTGCTTCCGCCTCGATCTTTTCTGGACCGCCTCCTCGTTGCGCGCAGCCTCTGCCCGTGACGTACCTTGCCTGACCGCGAGCCTCCAGGCTAGGCGGTCGTCTGCTTGAACTTCCCATGTGTTGAGATTGATGGAGCATTGTGTCATGTCCTTTTTGCAGATGTCTTTGAACCGCAGTTTTGGGCGCCCTGTCATCCTCTTGCCTTCTGCTAGCTCGCCGTAGAGGAGGTCTTTGGGGATACGGCCTGCATCCATTCTTTTGACATGGCCGAGCCACCTGAGGCGTCTCTCACTAAGAACTGCATGCAAACTGCTCATATTGGCTCGCTTCAGTACCTCGGTGTTGGGGACCTTATCCTGCCAGGCGACATGCAGGACACGTCGCAGGCACCTCATGTGGAAGCTGTTGAGTTTCCTTTCGTGCCTTGCATAGGTGGTCCACGTCTCGCTGCCATAGAGGAGAGTGCTGAGTATGCAGGCTTGGTAGATGCGCAGTCTGGTTTTCTCAGTGAGGCTGGAATTGTTCCACGCTCGCCGGTTCAGTCTGGCCATAACTGTGGCTGCCCTGGCGATTCTCCGGTTGACCTCCAAGTCGACTGACAGAGAGCTCGAGATGGTGGACCCGAGGTAAGTGAAGTCGTTGACAACCTCCAGGGTGTACCCGTCGATGGTGATGCATGGGGGAGTCCCCGTGCCTTGAGCCATAACATTCGTCTTCGTCAGGCTGATGGCTAGTCCGAACTCCTTGCATGCGTGGGAAAGGCAAGTGACTAGCTGCTGGAGTCCCTCTTCGGAGTGTGATGTCAAAGCTGCGTCGTCGGCGAAGAGCATCTCACGGATGAGCACCTCTTTGACTTTGGTCTTGGCTCGTAGACGGGCCAGGTTGTAGAGCTTGCCATCGGATCTGGTGTGAATGAAGACACCCTCGCTGCAGTCCTTAAAGGCATATTGGAGGAGCATGGAGAAGAAGATTCCGAACAGCGTAGGCGCGAGGACGCAGCCCTGCTTTACTCCGCTGCTGACTGGGAAGGCCTCAGAGGTTGCGCCGTTGTAGGACACCGTGCTGTGCATGTTGTCGTGAAAGGACATGACCACAGCAAGCAGATGTGGTGGACAGCCAATCTTCCGTAGCAAGCTGAAGAGACCGCTTCGACTGACCAGATCAAACGCCTTCGTGAGGTCAATAAAGGCGAGGTAGAGTGGTTTATGCTGCTCGTGACACTTCTCCTGCAGCTGGCGTAGGGAGAAGATCATGTCCACTGTTGATCGGCCAGCTCTGAAGCCACACTGGGACTCTGGGTAGACGCGGGAAGCAAGGGTCTGCAGGCGGGCAAGAGCGACCCGGGCGAATACTTTGCCGACGACGCTGAGGAGAGAGATGCCCCGGTAGTTGTTGCAGTCGCTGCGGTCTCCTTTGTTCTTGTACATGGTGATAATGTTGGCGTCTCTCATATCCTGGGGGATGTAACCCTCCTTCCAGCAGAGACAGAGTAGATGGTGGAGCGGCTGTAGCAGGACTGGTTTCCCGCTCTTTAGGATTTCTGGAGCGATTCCGTCGCTTCCTGGTGCTTTCCCGCAAGCAAGGCGGTCGATGGCTTTGCCGAGCTCTGCCGCAGTAGGTGGGGTGTCTAGCTCCTCCATGACTGGTAGGTCTGGGATGGCTTTAAGAGCAGTGTCTGTTACGGTGTTCTTCGTTGCGTACAGCTCGAGGTAGTGCTCGGTCCACCGCCGCATTTGCTGTTCCTGGTCAGTGATGACCTCACCTGTCTTGGACTTAAGGGGGGCGATCTTGGAGGGGATTGGGCCTGTTGCCTTCTTGATACCCTCATACATTCCTCGTGCGTTGCCTATATCGGCGGCTTCCTGAATGCTTCTGCACAGGTTTAGCCAATAGGTGTTGGCACAGTGGCGGGCGGTCTTCTGGACTTTGTTCTTGGCAGCCCGTAGAGCTTGAAGTGTACTGGGAGTGGGCGTGACCTTGTAAGCCAGTAGGGCCTTCCTCTTAGCCTCGATCACGGGTTCCATTTCTTCCCAGTGAGCCTCGTACCAGTCAGCGTTCTTCCGCTCTTTCTTCCCGTAAGCAATAATGGCGGAGTTGTATATGGCGTCACGGAGACGTGGCCAATTGGATTCGATAATGTCATCTGCCGCCACTCCCTCGCCGAGTGCATCTTCCATCTTGTTGATGAATTGCTGGGTCTTAACTGGGTTGCTGGCACAACTGGTGTTGATGCGTGGGCGACCCTTCATCTTGGAGTGGTGCAACCTCTTCGGCATTATGCGCACCTTGCTTTGCCTGACAATTAATGAGGTTGAGCATCTTATACTTCTTGTCCATTTTGCATATTCTCTTCTGTGAAGTATCTGTTGAGATCTTTTGCCCATTATTTGCTAGCTCTAAGAACTTGGATAAGTTACCTAATTTCTAGGAGTACAGTGTTAAAATCCGTAAAATAGGAATAGTCATCTAATTTTCATTTTCCTTGAGAAGTCTCTATTTGAGTAACCAAAGTACTCAGAAGTTCTTGAGAACTACTTAGTAAGCATTTTCTGCGTTAATGACATATACTTAAATATATAAAGATTTTAAAATATAGAATATCAAGAGAATGAGTGGAATAGCTATGCTAAAATGGATATAGAAAAATCAAATTAAAAAAAAGACTAGTTTATAAGGAGGCAGACTCTTGTTTCTTCCTGTGGAAATTATAATTATTTAATGAAAATTTGAATTACTCCTACAACAACAATATCATTAACAAAAAATCTGGAAATTGATTTGGGAGTTGATCCAGCCAGCTAGTATTTAAAGAAATGCCCCATGGCATGCAATGTAACTGTAATCATTTGCACTATAACCAAAGCAAAAGAGTAAAGGAATGTAAAAAGCCCATTTAAAAAAAAAATATATATATATATATATATATATATATATATATATATATCCTTTGGCTGTTCAGTCTGATTGGAACGATTAATGTTCCTTATTTCTAACATAATTTTTTAGTAAAATTTATGATATGTTGGATTAATATTTTTGAGTATTGTATGTACTTTATAATCCTTTAAGATCCTCCTTGTATAGTATGCAGCTGGTGTCTTTATGCTTGTTTTAAAATCTAACAGTTTGCACTCATAAATGGTTTTAGAGGTTTCTAAGTGTTATAGCTTTCCTTTTCTGATATATTTTGAATCATTTCTGTGTTTTAATCACTTAAAGGATTTTCTCTGTAAAAATATTTATTAAAATGATCCAGTTTATAATGTAGTTAGCAGAAATACATTATGCTGAAAGGCAATGTATTTATAGGGCACAAATTATGGCATAATTAAAATAATTTATTGCTTTCCAAATGGTTTCTTTTAAATAGGAAGCACCACAGTACCTTTAAAATGTGTATAAAATACTTCTTGATATTAAATCATAACTTTTCTTGAACATGTTATAAAATAAGGACCTCCTGCATTGGGAATTTTTTATTTAGTTGGGATTTTGGAACAAATAAAACACAATTGAGTTCAGCCTGGAGACAGTGTGCATTTGAAAGGGCATAAGTGGACAGTACATTACCACATTAGCAATTGGATTGTAGCCGAGTTGCTCCATCTCCAAGGCCTTTCTTCCCCCAGGGACTGTAGATGTTATTAGCTCACTTCATCTCATTTGTCTTTGCTGGATGTGGACCTGCTCTGGTATATCCTCCTGAAGTTAGGGTACATCCTGGTGCTCAGACTAATCTGAATTTGAGACAGTTACACCCTCCTTCTTCAGAGGGGCTTGTCTGTTTTCCCATAGCTGGGGGTGGCTTCCTCAGGTGGTCACCTCTGAGGTCCTTATATTTTAAGTTTTCTTTCCAGTTCCCAGGGATTTTGCTTTGGTTTCTGTTACTGTTATAAGATATTCATATGAATCCTCATTTATAATTTTGTATGAGAACTATGTTCTGAATTCTAGTGACAACATGTTCTTTTGTAACTCAACCATAAACAAGTTGGAGAGCTCTGACTGGTGTGGCTCAGTTGGTTGGGCGCTGTCCCATAAAGCAAAAGATTGTAGATTCGATTCCTGGTTGGGGCACATGCTGAGGTTGTGGGTTCGGTCCCTGGTTGGGGCACATGTGAGAGGTGACCAGCTGATGTTTCTCTCTCATGTTGATGTTTCTCTCCCTCTCTTTCTCCCTTCTTCCCTGCCTCTGTCTCTAAAAGTAAATAAATAAATCTTTAAAAAACCCAGCAAGCTAGAAGCTATCTGTATGTTCATTTCTATATTATTTATATTATAGATTTTTAAGAATTGGACGTTCCATGCAAAAGTGTTTAGCCTCTCTAATGAAGCACAAAATGAAATAATAAGTACCATTTTTTATCTTAGCATATTTGTAAAAATTAAAAAATAACTCCCCATGCTCTGGCTGGTGTGAGTTAATTGGTTAGAGCGTCATCTCATATACCTGATTCCCAGGCAGGACACATGCTTGGGTTGTGGACTTGATTCCCCAGTCAGGATGTGTTCAGGAGGCAACCTGTGAATACCCCCCTGCCGCCCCCCCCCCACCTCCCTCTCTCTAAAAATCAGCGAACATGTCCTCTAGAAAGAATTTAAAAAAAAAAAACAAAAAACACCAGTGTTGGCTTAAATATAGATATAGCAGTCTCATATGCTGACAGTGGGTTTGTGGCTTTGTTACCCACTTTATAGATGACACTTTGAAATTTTCTGTATAAGACTAAGAACAAAACAAAAAATAAATATTTGACCAGCAACTCCATTCTTGGGAATTTATGCTAATGAACTACTTATGATTTTTTCACAGAGATTGGCCTATAAGTTGCTGTAGTAATAGTAATAATAATAGTGTTAGTAGTATAAAAAATCTGAGTGAACAGTGTACATCCTTAAATGACAAAGTAGAGAATAAATAGAATGTGATTCATTCATATGATAAAATGCCATACAGTCTTTAATGTATAGCTATATGTAATGTTAACATGGAAAGATACTCAACATATTAAAATAAGTTTAGAAAAGCATTTTTCTGAACTGTGTATTTGTATATGAGGTCTGTCTGGAAAAAATCCAACTATTGTTAATATAATGAGAAAGGTTTGTGTGACATCAGTGTAACCTGGCAGCAAAGAAGAGTGGACTGGACTGCACATGCGTGAAAAATGATGACTTTGCTATACTAGTCAGTGGGGGTAGTAGATGCTGCTGAGTGAGCATGTGTACTGTGTGGCTGTCCATTCAAAATAACTGAGCGAGTAGAGCAACAAATCTGCATCTAATTTTGCATTAAGTTTGAGCATTTCTCCACGGAAACTATTTGGATGATTCAGAAGGTTGCAGCTACGGGCAGCTGGTGATTGGCAGCTTCATCAGGACAACACGCCCACTCATGCATCATGTCTCATGCAGACTTTTTTTGCAAAACATCAAATCACCCAGGTGACTCAGCCTCCCTATAGCCCAGATTTGACATCCTGCAGCTTCTGGCGTTTCCCAAAACTAAAATCACCTTTGGAAGGGAAGAGATTTCAGACCGCTGATGAAATTTAGGGAAATACGACAGAGCAGCTGATGCTGAGAACTATGTGAGGTCCCAAGGTGCCTACAATGTTTCTTGTATCTTGTATCATCTTCAGTGTCTCTATTTTTCATGTTACATGGCTGGATACCTTCTGGACAGGCCTTGTATGTTTGTATAGGAAAAAGTCTAGGTGGATATACAGGTAAGCCCTGTATAACACTGTTGTTAGGTTCCAAACAAATGCCATGTTACGTATATCTGTATTAAACGAAACAAAGAACTAGTACAAAAAAGGGGATTAGGTTCCAAAAATTAAAAAAGCATACTATTATGTTTTTATCATTAAGAGAAATATCTTCATTAAAGCCATGTTCATCAAAAGTATTATACATCAATATGAATTAAATCATATTTTCTTCATCATCTCTTAGTTTCATTAACCGAATGCGTTTTCTTTTTGACAAGATATCCTCATCCTCTGAGCTTTCTTTAGCATTATCTTGATTTCTGTGTTCTACTTTTTGCAAAAAAAATCTGTTATTTTAAATTGCTTGCTTTTGTCTTAGAGATCTTTATAAATTTTGTTATATGGTGCTAAGCACTTTTGAAAAGTTCTCTCTTAAACTTTGTGCTCCTTTCAGTGCAAGGATCTTCATTTAAGAAATATGACTAACTGTTAGGCTAAATCTAGGCCTTTCTTTACGCTTTTTAGAGTAAAATGTTTAACTTCTTTGTTTTCATCAGTGCTATCATCCCTAAGTTTTCTTGGCACATTCTAGATGTCATTTCCACCAAAATTGATTCATCACTTTCTTCTTCTACCAGCAGTTCTTGGATATCTTCTATAGTCATATTATGTTAGAGTGAAACCGTGTTATAGAAGTACCGTGTTATACAGGGGATACCTGTATATACACCAAAGTAATGATACCAATTTTCTTTAGAGGGAGAATAGGAGATAGTTAAATTATTTTTGTTTTTCTTAGCTTTGTTTTCTAATTTGTCTTTAATGAACATATATTATGTATCATATAGTATAATAAAAAGAAAATAATGGTTCATTACCCATTAGCTATTATGCCCAAATTACTAAGCCAACCTGTTAGTGGTGTAGTGTAGTGGAAAAGTTCCAGGATCAGGAGGCTGAAAACATACATTCTAGTCCAAGCTGTGTCACTAATTAGCTGTGAGACCAGCAAGTCTCTGGGCCTTAGTTTCTGTGTTTGTAAAATAAATTGGTTGATCTAGATCTCAGATTTTTAAGCTCTTTAACAGATTGTTTGAGTTGCTGAGGAACTGGCAGAATGGACCAGGTTTCTGTACATAACTCCTCCGCCTTTCTCCCCAAACAGAGCAGTCTGTATTTTTGATATTTTATATATTGAATTTCTCTTTTAAGCCATCTTTCAGCAACAGGTAAAGGAAAGAAAAAGACTCTTATTTCTAAAATTCAGTAATTCTTAAGTACTTTTCATGCTTCTCTCTTTAAGTTCCCCATATATTTCCTGTTCACTGGGGTGCAGATTCTTGTAGGAGAGAGCTTACCTATTAACAAGATGCCCTCACTCTCCTGGAAATTTCATGCTATGATAACCTACATCCATTGAGTACTAGTAGGTAAATGAATAACTCATGTCTGATATGGGGTGCCTGCACCTTAGCTGACATATAGAGACCTATATTTTTGTGCATATGAAAAACCATTTCAGCATCTTTTATGAATTATTTTTTCATTTGCCTCTGACCTCCCTTTTTGGTCTACCCTACTTCAATTCAGGCCCTGATAAATATTTATGGTCCCCAATAATTGTGTAACTTTTGGCAAGTTACTTAATCTCTCAGAGACTCAGTATTTTATTCCATAAAATGATAAATGATCAAGATGCATTATATGAGCTGCTAGTTTCCTTCTAGCTATAAAATTCTGTGAAATATAGTCTCTATAGTTTAAGTTAATGAAACTGAGTCAACTATTAACAGTTTCCAATATATTGTCATTGGTAATCCAAATTTTACTTAGATTTAGAAAATTTATTTGTTGCATAAATATTTAAGAAGATGAGTCTGTTTTACTAGATCATTACAATGCTTCCAAAAAAAAAAAAGATACAACCTTATGACATGGGTCTGACCTTCTGTACCTACATCTTCTGTAGCCTGTACACATGCTCAGTATTGCTTATGTCTGCTCAAGAGGGGACTGCATGATTTCATTGGTAGCTAGAATGAAGTGAAATGTATGCTTGACTCTTAATTTGGAGACTCCCAAAGTGTAGGGAGAGCATTGTTTTTGACCTAAAGATACAATCTGTTCTCTTGATTCAGAGTAAGCAGATTTGATTCTTACCAAAAAACAAGTAGCTTCTGAAAATAACTATTATATTACCTGGTAGTAGAGCTTCTTTACAAGAAAATATGTAAAAAATAGACTCTAACCAAGTCACACTGGCCATGCCTAACAGTTATATTTCTAAAAATTAAGTTCAAGTGTTTAATTTGAAATATTTTAGACTAAAATCTTCTGGATTTTCAAATTCAAGTCATCAGGGTGTTAGAATTTCTTTGTCATCTTTCATGCTTTAAATATTAAAATACCTACTAAAACCAGAATTAATTCTTAGAAAAATATATCTAGATGATTCAGCATCAACGTAGTTCCAATTGTTATCAACTAGAGTAGCCAAAAACAAACAAAAAAACACCCAAATCTTTACAGACTTCAAAAACAGAAGCTGAGAGTCAAGAATTGCCAGGCATACTTAGTATATTAAAAAACTTTATTCAAGAGTCTTTTAATTCAAAGAAACAAACCTTTTAATTAAAAACAGCAGATTTCTCCTTGTGCTGAAGTATTTTGCAAGGAAATACCTCATTAAAGAAATTCAATATGCAAAGAATAATTTGCTATAAGAATAATTCTCTGTGGCATTGGAACTATGGAGAAAGTAATTTAAAAATAAACAATACATAAATGTTTAAAATTATATTATTTCGTTTCCACTTGTGGCATAGAGCAGAAAAATTAGGCTAGCTGTATCATTTACAAAGCTGTATTTGTTTTTGTTTTTCACAAAGTACTCAACCACTGTGAGCCCATTTCTCATTCAGACTTAATGATATGCCTAAAAATCTAGTAAAAAGTTTTATGGATGTTTAAGATTTTGTCTTTCCTCAGACAAAATTGTGTTTTATACATTTTTATCCTGAGATATGAAATATTATCGTAATCTATTTTTAAGATAAGCCTTTATGTCTTGGTGATCTTTGTTTTTATAATTTAATTTTTATGTAGTGCTTACTGTGTGCAAGGTACTATTTTAAACACTTTACAAACTTTAACTCATTTAATCTTTACAGGAAACATGAAGTATGTACTGTTACTGTCATCCTCATAGTAAAGATGAGGAATGGAGTCACAGATGTGTTAGGGAACTTGCCCAAGGTCCACAGCTGATAAATGAAAGGTCAAGGCCCAGGTAGTTTGGCTGCAGAGTTCATGCCCTTCCCCCACCCCTTCCTGGCACAGGCCATCTCCCCAGGTAATAAAAGATATCAGTCATAAATGTGACTGCTCAACAATTCAAAAGAAACAAAATTCCTAAGGCCCACACTTTCAAATCCTGTGTTGCGTTTTCTCAGAAAATGACATTTTAAAAGGTGTTGCATCACCATGCAGAAGTCTGGCCCTAAAATATAAGGAAGAAAGCCTTACTTTAAGAAACTGGTACTACTACTGTTATATTAAAAATATTATATAACAAAATATTCTCAAAGAATCCATAGGAGTAGGGCTTATAATCTTAGGTATATGATGGACTCAGTGTTAGAATCTTTCAGATTGAATAAAATATACTATCTTATCCTCCCTCATGAATGATTCCTGGAATATACTAGGAAGTCATGCCCGTTCTACTTAAAGTACAAATAATTACAAAAGATAGCTTAGGGGCTCTATATGCATTGTGTATACAGGCATTTTTTCCTAACTCATGTTTACTTTTGTGGCAGCCTCTCTTTCACCTCTGGCTAACATTTGGACTTTGGACTTTTTACTTATGAGAAGTTTTTATTAAAATGTCTTTACTGAACTATAATTTACATACCACAACATTCACCCATTATAAGTGTATATTTGACTGTTTTATAGTAAACTTACACAGGTATGGAACTTTCATTACAATATACGTTTAGAACATGCCTGGAAGGGTCCTCATGCCAATTTGCATTCCCTCCTAATGAGGTTTTTACCCCTTTTCTTGTTAATTGATTCCTATTCCGACTTCCATGTTGTCTCCTCTTTTAGGTTGCTTTGTCTAGCTGTTTTATCTAGTTCTTAGGGAGTCAGTTTCTATCCTTTATTTTGGTTTCTTTTAATCTCGAGTTATTCAAGCAAGTGACTTTTGTTGTGAACATTTTTAAGGGAATCAAATGACAGTTCTTAGTCTTCAGGAATTTAACTGCTGTTATTCCAGTCACTTCATGGCTTCTTACACTCTGATGCTGTTGGTACACGAAGGGGTGCTCAGGGTGGGGAGGTGAGACGCGTGCAGAGAGGTATGTGTTAAGGGGTGTTCTCAAGTAGAGAAATCTATAGCTGCAGTGTCCCTCCCTGTATGCCTGCATTTGCCCTTGTTAGAAATCCAGTAGATCAAAAGGCTCTGTGGGTAAGTAGGAGTAAAGAAGGCACATCTGTATATTTCATCTTTTCTACCTATGTAAAAAGGAGTATTACGCTCTCTTCTTTCCTGGAGGGAAAAGTGAGGAGACCAGAGAGGATTCCGTGTAACACTCTGGGGAGGATGGAATAATTGAGACACCTGAGTTGTGTTGCATTCAAAAATCTTAATCTTAGTTTGCAAGAGCACAAAATAAATAAATAAATGAATAAAAATTGCTGTACCTTCATTCTAGGTTCCCCATTTTTGTGAAAAACTTAGTAGAGCAAGACATAGTAGGCTCATTTCAGAAACTTGAAGCGTGAAACCATGATCTAAGAGAGTTATCTGAAACCATGATCTAAGAGAGTTATCTGTCTGATTCAAGGAAGAGGAAAGAACACTTGCATAAATTGGGAGCTGGAAGCCAAGAAGTATACTAGAAATAAATTTAATACATGTAAACTTTTTATAGTGCTAAAATTAGAGTCCTGCAGAAAAATAAAAATTAAAAATATAATAAATTAGATGAAAGACTGAGGGTTGTGGGAAGAATCTATGCAGACTACAAAATAGATGATGAAAATAGGGGAAATATTCTAGGTTCAGATTCAGAAAATCATGATTTTAATTCTTGCCCTGATACTAGTCAGTCTTGAATAAATCACTTAACTGATCTGGGCCTCAGTTTCCTCAGGTGTAGCAGGAAAGGTTCATTTATCTTGATTAAATCCTATATATTCTTTGTGGTTTAAAATTATATAATGAGATGAAAACTAAGCACATGAAAAGATGTTTGTCCTTAGCCATTAGGGTCATGCATATTATAATCACAATAAGACATTCACTACACACCTATCACAACTGCTGAAATAAAAGGTGATGACACTGCCAAATGCTGTTGGGGATGCAGAGAAACTGAATGAGTTATACATTGCTGATGGGAAAGTAGAATTGTACAACTATTCTGCGAAAACTTTGGCAGTTTCTTGCAAAACTAAACATACAATTACTATACAGCTCAGCAATTGCACTCCAGTACATTTATCCTAGAGAAATGGAAATTATGTTCACACAAAATCCTGTATATAATGTTTATAAGACATTTTATTCATAATAGCTAAAAACTGGAAACAACCCAGTTGTCTTTTAAACAAACTGTTGTATACTTATACCATGGAATACTTCTTCGGCAGCCGTCCGTCTCGAGAGACGATGGTGTAGCTTCTTAAGAGTCTATCTGCACCGCCAAGAATGGTTGTGAAGTCCGACTCGGGAGTGACACGGTATCTGTCTCCTCCCGTGTTGAATCGACATCTTGCGATGACGCTGGAGTGTCCTCTCCAGTGAAGCTGAAGCTACAGAGCCTGGGCTGGTGATATGGAGGGTCTGCTGTTGCCCATGCAGCAGACCCCCCCCTCTCTTCGCAGCTGAAGGGTCCAAGGGAAAGACGGAATACTACTTAGCAATAAAAAAGGAATGATGCATGCAACAAGAATGCTGAATGGGGGGCGGGGAACAATTCCAAACATCTACTGACTATATGACCCCATTTACATAACATTCTTGAAATGACAAAATGATAGACGGAATAGATCAGTGGTTGTCTAGGTTTAGGGATTCGGTGAGTGGTGAAAGAAAAGAGTAAATATGGTTATAAAAGGGCAACAGGAGAGATCTTTGTGATGGTGGAACTGTTCTGTGTCTTGACTGGTGGGGGATACACAGATTTGTCCTTGAGATAAAACTGAATAGCATAAACATGTAAACACACCCACAAACACAAGTAAACTGGTGAAATCTGAATAAGATGGATAGATGATATCTAAGTCAATTTCCTGGTTATGATGTTTCACTATAGTTTTTTAAGATGTTACTGTTGAGAGAAACTGCATAAAAATTACATGGGTTCCCTCTGTTACTTTTCACAACTATATGTGAATCTATAGTTATCTCAATATAAGAAGCTTAATTAAAAAAAACTAAACTTAGTGCATATTTTATTCACCCTTGTACCCCACTATGTAAAACTGTTGAGTCCATAATAGGTGCTCAATAAATACTTAATGAATGAAGGAAGAGACAGAGCTGTATATAAACTGGTTCTCTCATTTGGATCACAAAAGGAGGATTCAGGCACTACTTGATGCTTAACTAAACTATTTGGGAAATTAAGCCTAGAATAATAAACTTTATCATAAAAATTCTGTCTTATCATATGACCACTGTTGAAGTTTCTGGTCTCAGCTTGAATCACCCATGTTGATGTTTGGTGTTATCCTCCTCTCCTCCCCACCCCCCATCTCCAAATCCTAGAAGGGAAGACAAACTAAAATGTATTTATGGTACTTTCAGATGTTTACAGTCTCCATAGATGTCCTGAGAGTCTTAATTATATTGTATTGGCCAAAAAAAAAAAAAAATTCCATATTTTTTTTTCTGTAAAATAAAAGATATGTTTTTCATTTTCACCAATAACTAATGATTTTGAAATTTTGAGTATGTCGGCTATCTCCCTCATGGTATAATGTTGATTGTTCTCAAGTAATGTCTCAATTTGATCACTATCAACCTCAAATGGTCTACCCAACTGTGGGGCATCCTTCAGGAAGAAATCTCCAGCATGAAACTTCACAAACCAATTTTGACATGTTCAGTCAGTCACAGCACCTTTTCCATACACTGTACACAAATTTTTTTTTCTTTTTGCATATCAGTTGCGTTTTTAACTTTATTGAAATAATAAAGCATAACATGCTGAAAATGCGTATTTTCTTCCATCTTCAATATTAAAATGGCTACACAAAAATCCTATATATATATATATATTTTTTTTTTTAAATGCACACTGATATGACAGCTGTCACAATACAATCTAACAAAAGTGTTTCAAATGATGTTTGAGACAACTAAGCGCCACTAGTGCCATCTTACAGAAAAAATCAAATGAACTTTTTGGCAAACCCAGTAGTAGCTTTATAATAAGTCTCAAGTTCTTGTAGTGTACTCCAATTGTGTTCTTTTTCAAAGTTGTTTGGCTATTTACATCCTTTTTATTTTAAAAGGGAGTATAGAAAGAGCCTGTCAACTTCTGCACAGAAGTTTTCTAGGATTTTGATTGGGATTTCATTGAATCTATATATCAATTTGGGGGATGTTGAGATTGTAACAGTCTTCTGAACCATGAACATGGTATCTCTCTGCCTTTATTTAGATGTTCTTTAACTTTCTCAACAGTGCTTTGGACTGTATGTTTACAAGTTTTGTAAATCTATTGCCAGATTTGTTCCTAAGTATTTAATATTTTAACTAGTATATATTTAAAAAAATTTCAATTTCCAGTTGCTTATTAGTAAGTAGAAATGCTATTGCTTTTGTATAATACGTATTACTTTCATTTACATTTCATTGACTAGCATTCAATTACAGCTGCTCCTACTGTAAGTTTGGGGAATGATACTATCTAGCTTTCTTCCCCGAAAGAAAAGAAAATGAAATAGACAAATAGCTAACCCAGTTAACAGCCCAAATACTGACTACATGATGAAAATGTTCAGGATTTCGAAGTCTCTTGAATTCACTTTCTTCTCAGTGTAATATCTTTTTATCATGCAAAAATTACTTTTAGGAGCATTTTTAAGTTTTAACACCTTCATGTGTAGCAAACCATTGTGGAGGAGAAGATAGATTCACTAGTAGAACATAATAAAAACTATAACAGAATCATATACATATATGTATACATATAGAAGTATTTGCCATTTGATAAAGGTGACATTTCAAAATTGCTGAGATGACCTTAGGGTCATAATTTAATGCAAAATCTTAGCAATGCAGGCATGTTAAGTTTGGCATATCTATTATATTGGGGAGATGTCTGACTAGAGATAAAAATTGAGGCGTTATCTGTTTATAGATGTTATGTAATGTGTGAGACTGTATGAAATCTCCAAAACACAGGCTAGACATATGAGTCCTAGGTATTCCCAAGGTAAGAAATTTAACAGGTGAAGATGTAGTGAAGGAGACTGAAAAGGAGCCATAAGTTAGGAGGAAAATCAGTGTTGGAAGTCAGTGAAGAAAATCTTTCAAGGAGGCGGTGGTCCTGGTGCCAACTTAAAAATCAAAGTTGAAAACTGAGAATTGACTGTTCATTTTAGCCAGGTGGAGGTGATCCTGACAAAGCAGTTTCAGGGAGTGATGGAGACAAAAGCCTGATTTAAGGGGATTCAAGAGAAAATGGGAGGAAAAGAATTAGAGATAGTAACTGTAGAGTTTTGTTCTAAAGAAAGGAAGACAAACATAACGAGGAAAGAACTGTGTGGTCAAGAGGATTTTCTTTTTTGAGAGTAAAGAACTTAAAAAATGTATATATGCTGATGGGAATGGTACAGTGAAGAAGAAATGACACAAGAGAGTGGAGAATTGGTGGCTTTGTATCTTTGAATAGTGGGGGGGAGTTGGATCTAGTACACAAGTGAGGTCTGAGAAGGATGGACAAGTTCAGTCATTGTAATGGGAGGGCAGATAGGAGAACAAGAGCACAGTTGCAGGTAGGCGGGTAAATGCACAGGCCATTAAGTTGTCACCTTATTGCTTGGGTTTTTTCAGTGTAGCAGAAAGCAGGGTCACCAGCTGCAAGTGAGAATGGGGGAGAAGGGGTGAATTAGTCATTGAGGATGAAAAGACCTGAGAGATTTATCATTGACAGACAACACTAATTTTAGTGGTCATGAACTTAGAGTGAAAATAGTCAGCTTAGTTTTTTCCCTCCACCCCTGTTCAGCTCTGTAGGTGCAGGCCCACAGTAGGCATTGTTGATTTATCTAGGGTTAGGTGACTTTGAGGAAGTTAGAGAAAGGCAAAGGAGTGAATTGAAGCTGGCTTAAGGGAGAAATGAGGGTCTGCTCAGATTGAAGAAGCATAAGGGTTGGGGCATGAGAGGGAATGAAGAATGAAACCCTTAATTTGAGATTATGAATGGTGAAAGCCAAGAGCGGAGGAGAAGAGATCAAAGAATGGTAAGGCCAAGGTAGTAGAAGGATATCTATGGGACATTTAATTTATGCTCAGAACCTGAAGGCCTTACCTATTATTTGCTAACATTGTTGCTGTTGGACCATCTGGTAACAGCTCTTGTATTCTTTACTTGGTGAGAGTTTCATGTCTGTTCTTTCATAGTTCCTTAGTCCTTAGTGCTCTATATGATTTTCTTGGCGTTATCTTTCATTTCTTCTATTGAATTTAAATTTTAGCTGTTACATTTCTAATTTTGAAGAGTTCTTGCTTCTGATTAACTTTTCATACCATCCCTTTCTAGAAAACAAATTGATTTTTGATGGTCTGCATGATTTGTGCTAGTACATATAGTTCATTACACCAGAATATAGTTCTTTTTCTCCACTCAGAGAATTATATATATTTTTATATATAATTTTTTTCTAAGTGAGGAAGTATATTGTGTTAGTAGTTAATATTTCAATATATTTTCATTTTAGGTATCAAAAAGTAAAGATGGAAAAGAACAAAGTGAAACTGTATCACCATCTGAAGATGAAGCATTCTCCTGGCCAGGTCCCAAAACAGTTATATTGAAAAGAACGTCTCAAGGTTTTGGTTTTACATTAAGGCATTTTATTGTTTATCCCCCAGAGTCTGCAATTCAGTTTTCATATAAGGTAAGAGAAATAATTAAAGTAACTTGAAACAAAAACAAGGCTATTCCTATCTCTTTTCTTGTCTTCCTCTCATTTTCCTCTTCTATCTTAGAAGTGTTTTTTTTTTTTGTTTTTTTTTTTTATATTCTTTTCAGTATTTTTCTACCTACTAGAACAGGAATTTTTATATTCTCTGAACGGTTATACTTAACTCCAAAGCTGCTTCTTTTTTTTTTTTTTTTTAGTATTTCTAATTTAAAATCATTCTACTTTTTTTTATCATGTAGCTGTTTTTCTGCCATCTAGAAGGGTAGTGAGTTTTCTGGGCAGAGAATGCAGAGGAAATAGTGTATTAAAATATTTTGACAGTTAGAAAAAGTTATTGGGATTAGAATGATACTTGACTTTAGAGTGTGTAATATAATGGCAAACCAGAACCTGAAAACATAGCCTCTTACCAAGGTGAATTATGTTTATGTGTTTCAGTGTATAGTGGTAGCATGATCTAATGTGGGGCAACATGGAATACTTATCATAGCAGCTGACACACTGAACACAAGCTCTGTGTTCTTCACTATTCTTTATGAACATTACTCTGTGTTGTTATTAACCCTAAATGACATAACTGAAAACTGATCTGAGTCACATAATGAGTAAGTCGTGGACCTAGGATTTTTAACTTGCCAATAGTTAGTGCTTAACTATTGTACAATAATATAAGAAATAATGATATTTATAGGAGTTGTGAACGTTGGCCAATCCAGTACTTTTGGCTTCGAGATTTCCATTTAAATTTGAGGGAATTAAATTAGAAGATTAGAAAACCCTTTCTAACTCAAAATTTCTATGACTCTAGGGCTGTCTTTTAAAACATAGTGTCAAATTGCTTTTGGAGACCACACTCTTTATTATCTCTTTCCAGTAAAATGTCTTAAAGGATAAACTTTTTAAAGGACTTAATAGTTTTTAAGAGTTATGAATAATTGCTACTTTTGGAATTAAAATTTACCAGTTTGGGGTTCCTGAAATGTCTATAAAACTACTAACTGGATTTTCTAAGAATCTACTTTATCCTGAAATGTCTAACATAGTATTCCTCCCATGTCAGGTCACATGTGAGACCACTTGCTAATTTAGGAATCCCTTTCTTTAGTTACATATTAAGGCTGAATCTATTTTTGTCTTTTCATTTTCCTTTGTTTTGAAGAAGAGTTTTTGGTCATGATGAATATATAGTTAGTATAATTTTATAAGAATTTTATCAAACACAGGTTAAAAATATGTTAACATTATTATTTCCATTATTGGAAAATACTTCTAGAAGTTTTAATAACACAGTATAATTGTTAACAGCACAGTCATTGGAGTCAAATGAGCCTGGGTTTGCGTCCCATCTCTGCCCCTTGTTAGCTCTGTGACCTTGGATCAGTCACCTAACGGACAATAACAGCATCTTTCTCACAGATTGTTTTGTTGCTTAAATGATATAATGTATGTAAAACACTTACTACAAGAATTGGTTTAGAGTAATCACTTGGTAAACTTTAGATGTTAATGCTAAGATTATGTAACATAGATATTCTTGCAAATAGGTCTGTCTTATACATTTTACATAGAAAATAGATCTTGAAATCTCTTTTTAATTAAGAAGTTTTCTGCATTTACTTCAAAGGAGATTTTAAAGAATTCCTATTGTATAACTTCTAGAAAGTGTGCAATTAATACAACAATGTCTTAATTATGTCACTTAGCTAATAACATTACCAGTCTCGGAACAGAGCTTAAAACCAGAAAAAGATAGATGGAGGATAGGGCAAAAGTAGGTTTTTTTAGTTGTTCATATGGAAAATAATACAATAATTAATAACTAGTAATACAAGAATAAACTGTGTCTTGTGTACTCAACTGTAAACATACTTTTGTCCCACCCTATATATTTGCAGAGCGAAAATAAAGGTCATAGGTATATAATAAATTATCATCCCTTCACGAAATGTCTTTTTTCTTTCTATAGTAGATTGTAGCTTTCATATTATAAGTGGTTCAACATATGTTTGAATAAATGTATTTGTATACGAGTTTTTCAAAGTTGCTTTACTGATTTCCCTGCTAGAAGTGACTAAATAGAAGCAGGACAGCCTGGTAGCAATGAGTGAAACCAAATAGATAAACCTCAGAATGAATACTAGAAATTAAATAAATAGCATATTGGAGCCACTCAATTTATATAAACACTTCTGGGTCCTGTGATAGACCCAAAAGGCACATTTTATTATAGTACAGTGGGTGATGACCAGCCTGGCCCTGTCTCCCAAGCTGTAGGTTCATCTCTCCAGCTGCCTGCTTTTGACACCTTCACTGTCGGTGTCTCATACTCAGTGTCAGAAACTGGACTCCTGATGTCTTCCTTCTAAGTTGGCTTCACCCATACTCTTCCTGTCTGTTTATGAAGACCCCATCCTTCTGGCAAAAGGCATTATTACCCAGATTGTAACTGGCACATTTTGGGGAGGGCAGTTTGAATTGGATTGAGCTTTGCTGTGATTTCACTAGGGTTTATAAATATGTATTCATATATGGATATAATATATTTTTTATTTTGTAGGATGAAGAAAATGGCAACAGAGGAGGTATGCTATAAAGATTTAGTTTTTCTCTGAATGTTTTTCTATTCATTTCTTCCTGTTTTTGAAGTAATTTAAATAAGATTACTTAGTTTTTAGAGTTAAAATATATAACAGTTCTTAGATGTGAGAGTCATAGAAATTGAGTATTTTACTGTAGATTTCATTGTCTCATCATAATTTGAACAAGTGATGATTTTATTGTTAATCATGTATTAGTGTTTATGGGCGGAATATGTCATTGATTCTGGGGAAAGTAATTCTGACATTGTTATTCAGTTAGTAGTCTAGACTTTCAAAAGTTGCCAGAATCTGTACAGTTTTCATATATTCTTTCTCTAATGTTATATACTTATATAACCATGGTATAATTAACAAAATTAAGAAACTAGCATTGGTATGATACTATTACCTAAATTACAGACTTTATTTGTGTTTTTACCAATTTTTCTACTAGTGTCCTTTTTCTGTCCCAGGATTCTGTCGCATTCACTTGTCACATCCCCTCTGATTCCCCAAGTCCTCATCTTTCCTATATTTCATGTTCTTGATGCTTTTGAAGAGTAGTTGTCAATTGTTTTGTAGAATGCTCTCAGTTTGGGTTTGTCTGATGCTTTCTTATCATTAGTTTGAAGTTAAACATTTTTAACAAGAAATTATATGAGTGTACTCATCTGTGTAAAGTTCTATAACTATGTCCTTCTACATATGTTAGAAGCATATTTCTCCCAGTGAAGATCAGCATGTGAGAAGCATGAGACTATAGATGCTGTGTGTCCAAGAGATTATCTGGGCATCAGCACATTGTTCTATAAGGGATCCATCCTCTTTTCTCTTGCTGATCCTGGTTTTGTAAATTTTCCCTTTTCCCACTAATGCGTATTTCTAACCCATGCCAAGTAACATTTGGACTTCATCCTGAATCCTGGTGCATGACAGATGGTGACACAGGAGTGGCCCATCTTGCACAACAGTGACAACTATGAAGGGTCTTACCTGGCCCTACACTCTCAGATTACTTTTGATAGTGCTGGAAGAAACTATTTTCTCTCATTTTAACCCTTAACATAATCATTCTTAGATTTTAAATCTGATGAGGAGTATTACAAAGGTTCATCAGCAGGTGAGTGGATGAATAATTTGAACTATATCAATAAAAGGGAAATTTACTCAGAAAAAAAGATAGTGTTATTAGTACCCATACATATAATATAGTGAATCTCAAACATATTATACCCAGTGAAAGGCACAAAAGAGTACATATTATATTATTCCATTCAGAAGAAATTCTAGAACAGGCAAAGCTAATCTATGGTGACAGAAAGCAAATTAGGGATTGTCTAGGACCAGCAGAGTACTGGCAGCGAAGGGGCACAGGGAGCTTTATGGAATGACAGAAAAGTTCTTCTTGATACCATTATCTTCACTGAAATGGTTGTTTCACAATTTATGTATTATCAAAATACTATACACTTAAAATGGGTGCAAATACGTAGTGCCCGTAAATGTATGCTTTAGAGTCTACACTTGTTACCAAAGATGAGCTCTAAATTTGCTTTTAAGCTTTTCTAGTGGCCAAAAAAAGAAAATACAGTTAAGTAAGGATTCACAATATGCATAGGAAAAATAACACCCTGTTTGCACTGATGTCTGAGACAGATTTCTCCTATGGGCCCTCACAATGGAAAACAAAGAGTAACAGAGTAGATAGTATCCACACAATTTCATCTCTTCATATGGCTCTTCTTAAACAGGTCCCTCAGTGTAAGCAAATTTCAAAACCCCAAGGTCCAATTCAGTTTAAAGGGCTTCTCAACTGGGGACAGTTTTGCTCCCCACTGGAGAGTTGGCAACATTTTAGACACTTTTGGTTGTCACAGTTGAGAGGAGGGTGCGGTGCCATTGGCATCTAGCAGGCCAGAGATGGCGAACATCCTACAGTGCACAGGATAGCATTCCATGACAAAGAATTATTTGACCCAAAATGTGAATAGTGCTGCTGTTGAGAAACCCTGGATTACAGTAATAGATACCAAAACAATGTGGCCCAACTGTATAGGTCCCCAAGAGTCCAGCTTGATCTAATGACAATAGTCTGATCGTTTAGGAGACTGGATATTCAAGACCACATCTCCAGTCATCTTTTAAAAAAAATTTTTTTTTTAAAGATTTTATTTATTTATTTTTAGAGAGAGGGGAAGGGAAGGAGAAAGAGAGAAACATCAATGTGAGGTTGCCTCTTACACGCCCCCAACTGGGAACCCAGCCCGCAACCCAGGCATGTACCCTGACTGGGAATTGAACCAGCAATCCTTTGGTTTGCAGGCTGACACTCAATCCACTGAACCTCACCAGCCAGGGCTCCATTCATCCTTTATGAGTATTACCCTTTACAGCTGAATTTCAATCTGAATTGAGTTACTGCTGTTGTTTGGGGTTAAATTATCTGGCTCTTCTACTGGCATTCCATGTTGTCGGTGAAAGAATAATTATGACTAAGGAAAAGGTTAACATTTTAGGAAAACATAGAGTTCACATAATAACAACTAGAAGATAATTGAAATGTAATAAAAAGTTAACATCAGGGATCTGACAGATTGAAGAAGAAAATAATCATAAACTCAGCTAACAAAATTAAAATCAATAATTTAAAAGACTAGGGGAGGAATTAAAATAAACAAAATTAAGACTTAAGAGAAATACAAATTCAAGCACCCTACTTCCTGGCAAAGCAAGGCTCATCAAAGTAAGTTCCTTATGAAGTCCAGAATATCATACATTTTCTTTCTAAGAAGAATATTTGAAAAGTTATGAGAGTAACTACAGAAATTGTTTTGGGGACTTAATCTCTACCACGCATCATAATACATGTTATTATCCGATTTATTCCTCACTATAATGGTGTGAGATGTGAGACAGTATTCCTTCCCACTAAGAAAGATGTAAAATAACTCGTCCAAGACCCCATGGCTACGTGACAGAGCTCTGTGTGTCCAAATCAGGTGTGTCTAACTTTGAAGTCCATCTTCTTTTAACTCAGCCACTTTACTTCATTGATTTAAAGTCTCTTTCTTCATTTCTTTAGTTCTCTTTAAAAATGTCTTTAAAAAGAGTTTGACTTATATAGGGTCAATAGTGAATAAAAATAGGATATATTTAGAATGTTACAAAATTAACTCTTAACTTTCACAGAGCAGAGATTCTACAAATAAGGAAAAACTTGATTTAAATTTGTGACTACCTAAGGACAAAGAGGTCACACAGAAGTCAGGGATATCACAAGTTTAAAGGCCCCGAACATCTTATAGGAACAACCATCACTAGTTCTTCAATATGAAATATGTGGCTAGTGGTGTGGACCTGGGAAGTTTGAGATTTAGAATTACTCGTACCTTTGCCCTGGTTTGCTCTTGCCATCTCAGTTGTGAGTGGGGGTCAGAAGCTAGTGCACGGAGGGCCTACTTAGCTTAACTCACCAACCACCAGAACACATTCAATGTGAGAAAAACTTCTGACTTCTGCACAATTCCTAATAGATCAGGTTTTAGAATGCAACCTATTTAGAGACAGACTACATATAATTTATTCATTTAATTAAACTGAATATTATGATTTTAGTAGTCTCACTTCTTTTAAAATTTATTTTCAAGCGTATTGAGATTATGAAATCCTTTTCTGTGAATCTTGTTTTAATTAAATAGAATCCCAGCCTCCAGTGTAATGATCCTGAGTCAAAGCCTAGAACCACTGGAGAGAAAATAATTGCCAGAATTGTATTCAAATTTTTAAGAGATCCTGTTATAATGCCAGAATTCTGTGAAACAGTGGAAAGGTTTTGTTTTGATATTCTTTCTTTTTGGAAACAGAAGAGAATCTCTTTGCCACTTAATTTTCTGATTATCCTTCTTACCCAATTTCCCAATCTGTTTCTTATATCCTATATAAATTTTTTAAAATTTATTTTTCATTTTTGTTTTTTATACAATATGCAAATAACGTTTACAAGGAAAAAAGCCGTTAAGGGAGAAAAATATTTTTTGGTGATAATAGTTGCTTGAAGATAATTGCTATCTTGTTGACATCCTATTGTCCTTAAATGTCTGAAGCAAATATTTGTAAATAATCAAAATAGATAAGAAAGTTTGTAATTACTATTAGTTTTTATTCTTCCATGAGCAAAAATTTTCTCTTAGTTTAGTCCAAGGGGTATTTCCAAGTGTTATAAAATAGTGATTTTAAACATTTTCATTTTATGGCACACTTAAGTTAATTACTAAAATTCTACAACTCAGCAAAAAATATACTTTTTTGCAACCTGACAAAAAAATAGGTATAATTTTGATTGACTCACACTGGCTGGCTATTGTTGTGTTGGCTGCTGTCATTTGTTTATTAGACCATCTAAGGAAAGAAAGGTTACTACTACTCCTGACTAAATAGTCAGGTATTGCATGTTTTAAAAATTCTTGCAGCATATCAGTTGAAAGTCACTATTGAAAAATGTTATGTCATTTGTTAGCTGCTTAAATAACTATAGGATTTCTCCTTTGGCTGTAAAATTTATATTCAAGCACTTTAATAGGAGAAACAAAAAGTAACTCGGGAATGTATAAATTTATCAGTAGTAAAAATTTATATTTTGTAAGTTGCTTTTTTTTTCCCTGAATAAACAACTCCATAGCCTAGTAGAGTTTTCTAATAACCAAGACTCCTTTTTTAAAATGTTTTATTGATTATACTGTTACAGTTGTCCCAATTTCTTTTATCTCTGCTCCCCTCCACCCAGTGACCCCCCTCCCTCCAGTTGTCCCCCCCTCTTAGTCCCTGACCATTGGTTGTGCATATAGTTCTTCTCAACATCTTCCTGTCTACTCCACTCCCTCCTACTATGCTTCTTAATTCCTGTACCATCTCCCTCCCTTTCCCCCTTCCCCCGCCCTGCTGACCTCCCCCCAATATGTTCCCCATACCCATAATTCTTTTTCCACTCTCGTTGCCTACTTAGTTTGCCTTTGTTTCAATTCCCTAGCTTCTGTTGTTGGTTGTTGTGATGAAGTTTTCATTTTAATGTTCATAATTTTGATCCTTCTTCTAAACCAGTCCCTTTAACATCTCATATAATAGTGGTTTGGATCTAATGAACTCCTTCAGTTTTGCTTTGTCCTGGAAGCACTTTCTCTGCCTTTCTATTGTGAATGACAGTTTCGCTGGATAGAGTATTTGTGGCTGTAGGTTTTTGATTTTCATTACTTTGAATATTTCTTGCCAGTCCCTTCTTGCCTGCAGCGTCTCCTTTGAGAAATCAGCTGACAGTTTAATTGGGACCCCTTTGTACATGATTCTTTTCTTCTCTCTTGCTGCTTTTATGATTCTCTCTTTATCTTTAATTTTTGACATTTTGATTATAATGTGTCTTGGAGTGGTTCTCCCTGGGTCCAGTTTTTCTGGAATTCTCTGTGCTCCTGGACCTGTAAATCTATTTCTTCCCCAAGTTTGGGAAGTTCTGCCTCATTATTTTTTCATATAATTTTTCTATTTCTAGTTCTTCTTCTTCGCCCTCTGGCAATCCTATAATTCGAATGTTCGTTCGCTTATAGCTGTCCCAGAGGTTTCTGAGCCTCTCCTCACATTCCTTACTTTTTGTTTCCTCTTTCTGCACTGGTTGACTGTTTGTTCCTTCCCTATGTTCCGATTTGTTGATTTGATCTCTGGTCTTCATTTCCTTACCACTTGTCTCATATGTGTTTTTGTTTGTTTCAGTATGACTAGCTTTCATTCCTTCCCCGTCTTGTTCCAAATCTTTTGTTAATTCTGTAAGCCACCTTATGACTATAGCTCTGAACTGAGCCTCAGAAAGATTTATTTGCTCATCGGTTAGGTCCCTCATCTGCTGCCTGGTGAGCTGCATCACTAGGGTTCCAATCATGGTCTGTTTCATCCCGACAGTTTTTTGTTTTCCTTTGTTTCCTGGGTGGGCTGTAGGGGGCGGCGCCCCGTGCACTCATCACTACTGGCGACTGCGATCTTTTTCATGGCTCTGTGGTGCTTTGTGTTGGGGCGGGGGTCCAAGATGGATTCCTGCCGTTACTCTTGGCTTAGAGACCGGGAGGTTCCTTCCCCATGGCCTCACCGTCCAAGGCAATCGGGGGGTCTGCCTTCCCCAGCGTTGGAATCGCGAGCTGCCAGGTCTCGACTGCTGCCGGGATTGCTCCTCTGGTGTTTTCTCGCAGTCCCGCCGCTATCCCCGCTGCTACAGCCCGACCTTTCCGTTCTGATTCCGATCTCGGCCCTCCTACCCATCCAGACGAGCACCGCTGGTTTATAACTTCATGCGTTGGGCTTCCATGTAGTTTTATTTTCTGGAATTTCTGGTTATCTTTGGTTTTGAGGTAGTTGTATTCCTACTTAGCTGTGGAGGGAGACAGAGCGTGTCAGTCTAAGCCTCCATCTTGGCTGGAAGTCCTCACCAATCTCTAATAACCAAGACTCCTTTAGTGGCAGGAAATAGAAACTCCCTTAAACCACCTCTGGAAAGATGTGTGAATTCTAAAAACTAACAGGGAATTTCCAAAGTCAGGCACCATAGGAAACCCAAGGAACCACAAGTATTAGAATTGGGCCCTGGAAAGCTACTAAATACAGAGTAACAACAACAGCAGCAACACCTGGGCTTTGATCTTCCAGAAACTCAGACTCTGGTGTAGGAATGTTTAAATGACTTTCACAGTTAGTTTTGATCATACATGATTTTTCTCCTGAGCTGGCTTATGTATAAGATACAATCCTTACGATATCTTTTTTTCTTCGTCTTTCATTATGATAACTTCCAGTTCCTGAGAGAGAAATCTCATTGGCCCACTTCACCATTTTAAACCAGCTGTACAGTACCCACTGTGTTTAGATATCAAATGTTCTTCATTTTAATGAAGAGGTAAATTCTGTTTAGCTGAGAAAATTTGGTATATTTTAAGCCATTAATTTTTATTAACAGGTTGAAAATCTATTCCCTCAAATAAATATAATGCTAAAATGTGAACATAATAATTTATTGTGAGAAGATACTCTTACTATGCGCAGGTTTAGGTCTGGTGTAGTTGTATGGTATCAGAATCATGCTTCATTACTTTTAAGGTGCAGCAATACTAACTGAGCTCCGTGGATCTCTTCTGATGTCTTTGGGAAGGATTGTTAACTGAACTGTTAAGGATCCATTTTTAACTGTATTGATAGCTTAAGCTATTTGAGTTCCTCTGGTAGTTAGGTAAATATTCTTTTTAGTTGCATATTTTTATTGATTTTTAGTACTTTTTAGTAGAATAACCACAAGTATTTGAAGTTGTCTTGAACATATTTTAGGAAGTGGGGATGATGATGGTAATGATGATAATGATGAAGAAGATGACGTAGGAGTGATTGTGGTGGTGGTTGGTGGTAATGATGGTGATAGCATGGTGGCAGTGGCAGTTACTTATATTGTGTCAAGCAGTGTTCTAAGACTTTCCAGGGATGAATTTATTTCATCCCCTCAACAACTGAGGGGCAGATATTATTATTACTTCTATTTTTAGGGGAGGAGAGTGAGGCAAAAAGTTTTTCTATAACTAGCAAATGGCAGTGTTGGACTACAAACTTTGGCAGTCTAGTTCTAGAGTTTCCTCTCAATTTCTACGATGGCTTCTCAGAAAGTTCTTTACTCTTATATAATTCATTCTTGAAAACATATTAAAGGAGTATTAAAGATCCTTAATTCAATTTCCAGATACAATTTGACTAATGTAGTATTAACATTTAATACTTGTTCTTTAATTTTCTTCTTTATCTTTGTAATTGCAAATGTCCTATTGGTGTAAGTCTATTGAGCTTAAAGATGAATCTTTTTTGCTTTATTATTTGTAATTGATTTCCATCTTTGATTCAGTTATATTTTTGATACCTCTTTTTGGTATTGTTTTATGAAATGATAAGGGCACTCATAGGAGTTTACCAAAAATACATGAAATATTTATCTGGGAAAATATTTATACAGGCATTTTCATAGCTGTTTTATTCATATTAAATAAACACTGGATTGGACCTAAATGCTCATCAACATAATAAATAGATAACCAATTTGGGGTATATTAATATACACAGCATCATGTATCAATCTCATTAACATTTCTCACATTGATGAAATACACATAACATAAAATTTGCCATTTTAAAGTGAACAATTCAATGGCAGTTTATACAGAATTAAAGGACATATGTGAAATGTACATCTGCTACCTCTGCTTGATTCCAAAATATTTCATTATCCTGAAAGGAAACCCATATCCTTTAAGCAGTCATTGGCTATTCCTTCTTCTCCGGTCTTTGGCAACCACCAATCTGTTTTTTATCCATAGGGACTTACCTATTATGGATATTTCATATAAATGGAATTATTCAATAGTAACCTTTTTTTGCTCAATTAAAACATTTTAAATAGAGTTTAGAAAGAGGGGGGAGAGAGAGAGAAACATTGATTTGTTGTTCCACTAATTTATTAGTTGGTTCTTGTATGTGCCCTGACTAGGGATCAAACCCACAACCTTGGCATTTCAGGACAATGCTCTAACCAACAGAGCTACCTGGCCAGGGCCATAACCTTCTTTCATATGGCTTCTTCCACTTGTGTAATGTTTTCTCTGTATGTGCCATGTGTCAGTACTTTATTTCTTTTTATGGCTGAATAACTTTCAATTGCATGTATGTACCACAATTTGCTTATTCATTCATCTAGGCTTTTCTACCTTTCTATTTTGATTAGTGTTGCTGTGAACATGTATAGACAAGTGTTTGTTAGACCTTTTTCTTTTCACATCTTTGGGGTATATGTCTTAAGACTGGAATTACTGCACTATACAGTAATCCTATGTGTAACATTTTGAGGAACTGCTAAGTTGTTTTCTACAGCAGCTGAGCCATTTTACATTCCCACCAGCAGTGTTTAAGGGTCCTAATTTCTCCACATCCTCACCAATGCCTGTTACTTTTGGTTTCTGTATTATAGTGAACCTAGAGACTATGAAGTGATATCTCCTTATAGTTTTGCTTTCCCTTTCCTTAAAGACTGATGGTGTTGAGCATCTTTTCATGTGGTTGTTAGCCATTTGTATATTTTCTTTGAAAATGTGTTTATTCAAGTTCATTGCCCATTTTAAAAACAGGATTGTTTGTCTTTTTGTTTTTGAGTTGTAAGTGTTCTTGATATTAGACCATTATCAGATCAGTGACTCTCATATATTTTATTTTATAGATTTGGGAATTTTTGAATATTTACATTTAATATATTTTAATGATAATTTATTGTTTAAGCTCCTGATTAATTTTGAAATATCTATTTGTATTTTTTTTTTAATTTCTTATATTTCTCTTCTTTTTTTTGACATTAAATATATTGCCATTTATTTAGTGGTTTTTCCTAGAAAGTATATGCAAGTTTATTAAAGTCTAATGCTAACTAATGTTTTATTCTCCTGAAACAATATAAGGGTTTTATATTGTTTTACTAACTCTACTTGTCTCCTTCTTACCTCCTTTTTACCTTTGTGTGTATTGTAATGCTTTCAGCTTTTGTTTTTTCTGAAAGGTCTTTGTTTTGTCCTCATTTTTGAAAGATATTATTGCTGCTACAGAATTCTAGGTTGATACCTTCTTTCAGCACATTGAATAAGATAGTATTTCACTCTTGATTTCTATTCTTGTTAGTAAGAAGTCGTTTTGATTTATTGGGTCTTTGAAGGCAAACTTGTAAAATATCTGCTGATAAGATTTTCTTTATGTCTGGTGTTTGGCTAGTTAGTAATGATTAGTCTAGGTGAGAATTTGTTTTTATTTTTCTTGTTTGCGATTCATTTGAGCTTCTTGTATCTGTGGATTAATTTCTATCACCAGTTCTAGAACATTTTCATTTAGCATCTCTGCCCCTCTGTACCCCAGTGCTCTCTTTAATTCTTTTGAGGTCACAAAACTCATTTTACATTTTTTTTTACCCTTTTCCCCTTGGCTCCTGAATTCTCTATTTTGGGGGCTACATTTTAGATACTCTCTTCCAATATATTTTGATAATTTTCTTCTTAGCTGCTTGAGTTTTAAATTTTTATTATTACAAGTCCTTGAGAGACTGCACCAAATGAACTTGATCACTTGTAGTTTTCTCTTTACTATTCTTAGGCTTATTTTAAAAATTTATTCAGACATGGTAAACTGATTTGTTTTATAATCTGTTTGGTAATTCCATTATCAGGAGAATTTGTGAGTTTTTCTCTTTTTTGTTTTCTCTGCCTGTTCTAGCTTGGAGTGGGTTTTTATTTGCTGTGTATAATTGACTATTCTATGTTAGTTGACCTTCAAAAATTACTACTGGAAATTCTTTTAAGTTGATTGGTACTTGCTTTTATCCAGAGCCAGGCTGTTACTTGATTTGGCTTACATATCTACGTAAAGTTTGGCATATAGTCATGTCTTAGAGATTGATCTTCCCTTCTTCCCCTCCTCCCTTTCCTACTTTGCATAGCACCAAAGTAGCCATTGGGGTGGGAGCATTATTTCCAGTTACCCTACTCATAAGTGTGGAAGAATCTCCTGATAGGAGTCCCAACTGGACAGAGCTTGGACTTTTTCTTTTGCTTGCTACATGGAGAAGCCCTTTAGTATGGAAGCTCGTATTCACTAGACGGGACATATATTACTGATACTAATAGTATTTTGGGGTATAATTTTCTAGTAGCTAGGCATATATATGTATATGTTGTACTACAGTTCAAATATAAATTAAGCACTTCTTTTTTTTAAAGTATATTTTATTGATTATGCTGTTAGAGTTGTCTTAATTTTTTTTCCCTTTGCTATCCTCCACTCAGTACCCTGCTTCCCTCCAGCAGTCCCACCCCACTTAGTTCATGTCCATGCGTCATGCATGTAAGTTCTTTGGCTTCACCCTTTCCTATACTATTCTTTTTGTATTTTTTTATGTATATTTTATTGATTATGCTGTTACAGTTGTCCCAGTTTCTTTTCCCGTTGGTCCCCTCCGCCCAGCACACCTTTCCCCCAGCAGTCCCACCCTCCTTAGTTCATGTCCATGAGTCGTGCATATAAGTTCTTTGGCTTTACCCTTTCCTGTACTATTCTTAACATCCCCCTGTCTATTCTGTACCCTCTCACTATGCTTTTAAAAATTTTAAGTATATTTTATTGGTTATGTTGTTACAGTAGTTCCAATTTTTTTCCCTTTGCTCCCCTCTGCCCAGTACCCCACTTCCATCCAGCAATCCCACCCCCCTTAGTTCATTTCCGTGTGTCGTGCATTTAAGTTCTTTGGCTTCACCCTTTCCTATATTATTCTTAACTTCCCCCTGTCTATTCTGTACCAACCAATGATACTTAATCCCTGCACCATTCCCCCATTTCTCTCCCTCCCACCTGATAACCCTCCAAATGATCCCCATACTTATGATTCTGTTCCTATTGTGGTTGTTTGCTTAGTTTGTTTTTGTTTTTATTTTTTAGATTCTGTTGTTGATAGTAGTGAGTTTGTTGTCATTTTAATGTTCATAGTTTTTATCTTTTATTTTTTTTATAAGTCCCTTTAACATTTCTTATAATAATGGCTTAGTGATGATGAACTCCTTTAGTTTTTTACCTTGTCTGGAAAGCACTTCATCTGCCCTTCCATTCTAAATGATAGCTTTGCTGGATAGAGTAATCTTCATGATAGGTCCTAGCTTTTCATGACTTTGAATACTTCTTGCCAGTTCCTTCTTTCCTGCAAAGTTTCTTTTGAGAAATCAGCTGATGGTCTTATGGGAACCCATTAATAGATAACTCTCTTCCTTGCTGCTTTTAAGATTCTCTCTTTATCTTTAACTTTTAGCATTTTAATTATGATGTGTCTTGGTGTGGTTCTCTTTGGGTGTAGCTTGTTTGGGACTCTCTGTGCTTCCTAGGCTTATATGTCTATTTCCTTCACCAAATTAGGGAGGTTTTCATTCATTATTTTTTCAAATAAGTTTTCAATTTCTTGCTCTTCCTCTTCTCCTTCTGGCACCCCTATGATTCGGATGTTGGCACGTTTGAAGTTGTCCCAGAGGTTCCTAAACCTCTCCTCATTTTTTCAATTCTTATTTCCTCATTCTGTACCGGTTGACTGTTTATTTCTTCCTTATGTTCCAAATTGTTGATTTGATCCCTGGTTTCCTTCCCTTCACCATTGGTTTTGTGTGGATTTTCCTTTGTTTCATTTAGTATAACCTTCATTTCTTCTTTATGTGTTTGCTGTATGCAATTATGTCTGTCAAATCTGTGAACATTATTATCACCAGTGTTTTGAACTCTGTGTCTGTTAGGTTGGCTATCTCCTTATCTGTTAGGTTGACTATCTCCTCATCACTTAGTTCACCTGCTGCAGCCTTGATCTGCTCTCTCTTTTGGGCCATACTTCTCTGTCTCCTCAACTTGACAACCTCCTGTATTTTCCTCTGTGTCTTAGGTAGAGCTGTCACTCCTGTCTAAATGAGGATTATTCTTTATGTCTTTGTTTGTTGGACTTTATGCAGTTCTGTTTTCTGGTAGTTCTGGTGGTTTTTGTTTTGAGATAGTTGTATTTCTTCTTATGGTTGTTGAGGAAGGTGAAGCGTGTCTGCCTACGCCTCTATCTTGGCCAGAATCTCTTAAGCATTTCTTTATACTAGCTCAGTTCTTTAGTACATTGATACTTCATTAGATGATTGGCTACTTATGAATTTGTCTTATTAAAATGATTTTAAATAATCTTATGGACATAGTTACAATGAAATCAACAAGTTACTTGTAGTGTGTTATTGTGGACAATGTTTCCTAATGTAAATGCTTATATACATACACATGTACATTCATACACACATATATACACATACTCATACATATATACACACAAAGATAATAAGTGATTCTGTATGTTGCTAGTAACAAGTTAACTTCATTATACTTATTTTGTTCCTCTCCATTGTATAGGTGGGTTCTAAGGTCTTCTGATTAAGGTTAAAACACTGGAGAGCCTCAGATATGAAAGACAGTGATGGCAAGGGTATATGTAAATTTTGAAACTGTAATATGTACTCTTTGAAAAGACTGAAAGAACTTGGAACTTTGTTTGAAAAAGAGATGATTGTGGGGAAAAGTGATAGTTGTTTTCACATGTATGAAAAGATACTTTATACAAGATGAAGTAGATTGTTTGATATTTTGCAATTAGTGAAAGATGCAGATAACCTCTTTTCCTAATTCTCTGCTGGAAAATTCCTACTTATACTTTGGAGACAGTTCATCTGAGTAATTGTTCATGCCATGCAGTGAACAGTAGAGACTTTCTGCCTCCTAAAATACCTCTTCTTGGGAGGAGGGGCAGCAGCACCAATCTGATAATGGGAAAATGAAAAATAAGGGAGCGATCATATCTCTTGTCCAAAATTGGTTGTTAGAATATGCAAAGCACAGTTTTCCTACATACCCAGCCACTTTATTATGTTTATGAAGAAAATTGTTTTTATGTAGTACTTCAAGAACAAAGATCATTAAGGATGGACACTGTCTTTTATGGTTGAATTTTCAGTGCCTAGTAAGTCCTTGGTACACAGTAGGAGCTCAAATATTTCTTGAGTGAGTGTACTGAGTAAAGGGAGGTGCTGCCACCTTGACTTGGCACCACTCCAAAATGCCTGTTCCTGGAGCTGCAAAAGTCAGCATGTTAGTATCTGTTCCTCTGCTGTCCAGGAAAAACTTATACCTCTTCCACTTTTCTCCTTTTCTTTCACTTTTCTCTCACCAGTCACCTTCTAACACAAAGTGCCAGTGACACTTTTTAAACTTAGAAATCTTATTCACATATTCTGGACTTCAGTAGGACTTTGAGCATCATTTTTGTAAAATACATTGGTAAAGTGGTCAGGTTAAATGGAAGGCAAAAAATAATTTTCTAACTTCACTTTGAAAGTCACAGGAAACCATATTTACAGGAATTTTAAGTGAAGGCTGTTTGATTGGATTAAAAGTAGGCACTATCAGAAATCCATTTTTTTATAGAAAATTTTAAGACTTTGAAAGACACACTGAGTAAAGTTACTTTGTCAGAGTGAGGAGATAAATGTGATTAAAAAAAATCTCTTTAAGGATTTTAAACCTTTAAGAAATAGGAAATCTAGGATTTCAGAAAACTATGTGGAAGTCCTGCACAGATAGGGCTAGAAAGATGAAAATTTCAAGGAAAGCAGATGGTGGGAGTGTTAATGTTCTAGACTGTCTTCTGGAAATAGCTTCTCTGTAGGAAATGTTCAGAGGTGACCCTGTGATTAGGTGATTGTGAGTTGTCTTTTCCTAATTGCTCCGTATCTTAAGACCTTGAACACACACCACCTAGCCGGATAGGCCCATTTTTTTTCCTGATTACTCTCTGACTGATCTACATTTGAAGTATGTGATTCATATTTCCAGGTAATAAAAAGTTAATTTTAATATAATATAATAGCCATGGTCCCTGCTTCCAATGTTTAACTGGTAACTGTTTACCTTTGGTGTAAAACCAGAATAGATATATTTGGCTATGAATGTGAAATATATTAAGTCTAGAAATATACTTCCGGTTGTTTATTCATTCACTTAGCAAACATTTGTTGAGTCACTGCTATGAACCATTAACTAATCTCTAAGAAGGGAGCAATGTGGCTTCTCACCTCACTTCCTTCAGATAGTTGTTCAAACATCACATGTTAGAGAGAACTTCCCTGATCATTTCATAAAAACAGTATTACAGCTCTTCCTTTCACTCTCCCTTCCTTCTCACTCTGGTTATTATTCTCTGTAACACTTATTGCCGTCTCTTACCCTAATTTCGTGTTGAACATTTGCCTGTCTCAGTTGGAATGTACAGCAGGAAGTTTATTTGGTTCATTACTTTTTCCTTAAAACTCAGAACAGTTCTTGGCATGTATACTTTATGAATCTATATGCAGGCTCTGGTTCTAAGAAGCTCCTACTCTAGTGAAGGATGAAAGTATAAAATACTTATGTAGGTGGAAAAATAGAGGTATGTATTGTACAATTGTTGCAGGATCACAGCATAGGGAATTGTCTAACCACGAGGAAAGGTTTTCAGGTGAGATGTCCTTTCTGCTGTTGAATTTAAGCAGGAAGAAGGAAAAGCAGTATTCCAGAACAGACCTC